>NC_092015.1:22922617-24122617 GCF_042242105.1 Pempheris klunzingeri | reverse complement strand
TCCTCCAAGGAGCTGAGTCCTCTCAGCTGACTCGGCTTTGTTCAACACTGAAGGAGTTTCTAAAACTCTTTTGTAACCACTCACATACCATCTAGACAGAAATAAGAGAAATACAAGTCAATGTGCTAAAACAGACAAAAGCACAAAGAGCAGCAACAAACTTGGATATTTTGATAAGTGGATTTCGATCATTCTTTGATGTGAATTGTATGTGCTATTTTTCTTTTTTATCTGGATTACAGTGATGGATGTTCAACAAAGGGCTGTGCTGTGCTGAAGGAGTGAAGGCCGTAAGCTTACTACACTTCAGTGTTTCAAGTTTGCTGTTGGAGCAAAAACTAAATAATGTTAAGAAAACCCAGCGATACATCTTTAATGTATCCTTATGTAGAAAGGGCTCTCTTGACTGTGTCGCCACTGATGTATTTAGCACATCAAGCTCTTTAAAAAGGGAAGCACTGAGTTGCAGCTGACAAAAGATGTCTGACCTCAGCCAAGTTGCAGTGTACTCAGACTCTTCAGATATTTACAAGGTGAGTGAAGATGATGAGAGTGATGACTGTGGTTGAGGGCGGTGCTGTGCGGCATGAAAGATCACAGTTATTGAAACATTAAGCATATGATTGGTCAGCGCTTGCCTTACAAACTGGACCCTATTTAGGATCTTTGTGAAACTGTCTGTATTTCTGAATAGCTGGCTTTATTTTACATGAGGTCCTTCCTATTGACTTGGCATTGGGTTTTGTCCCTAAATATGGCAAAAAAGACAGAATTTGAAACAACCCAATCTCACAGATGTTTGTGAAATATTCAGGAAATGTAATCTATTGATTCAACTTTCTTTCGTGCCTGCGTCGTGTCTTTTTTTTCAGTCAGTTGGGATTTATGGGAGCACAGAAACTGAATTGTTATTTCTCATTTAATGTTGTATTAGATCTATTTTATCAACTTCAGCACTTGTGAGCGTTACAAGTTTTGAACTTGTATTTGCTGTGTATGTCCTGCAGGCCTCATTTACCTGGGCTCATACCACTCGTTTTTTAAGGGAAAAAAATATAATATACATATTATTTTGACTATAACAAATACTAAAATGAAACCTATTGTACTATTTATCACAGAGTACTTTACTGAAATGTTTACCAAAGTCACTTTTTTGAGTCTGATTTATGTCTCTCACCAATGCTGAGAGACAGACTGAGCTGTGAGCAAGGCCTCAGAAAAGCTTTATATACTAGAGTTGCGAGAAAGTTGTATGATTGAAACAATGTTGCAGCTTTGTTTTTCCACAGGTGTGGTTCCCGTGGGGTAGAAACTATATTGGTTTCCCTGGGGTAAAAACTATATTGGTTCCTGTGGGGTAAAAACTATATTGTCAACAGGTTCCCGTGGGGGTTGCCATGGAAGCCAAAAAGGGATGTGTGCGTGTGTGTCTGTGTGTGCGCGTACACATGTTTGTGTCTGCACCTGCGTGTTGAGGTGTGAGAAAGGAGAGTAGATACGTGCTTGAACTCTGTTTTATACACTAATTGGAGTCTTACCTATTCATTTCCAATTTACAAATTGCGTGAACAAAGTCATGGAACTTCATGACAAACGGATGAAATTTACTTACTCTTTTAGGGAGGAAACTTGTAAATCGGTCAGAATTGACCGGGACACAACAGGAGGGTTAAGAAAAGGCTGACAGAAAATCCTCATACCAAGAATCATAAAGATTTATAGAGAATATATATTGTAATCTCTGAAGGTGACTCATTTTGGTTACTTATTCTGCTAAAAAAAAAAGAAAAAAACACAAAAACAAAGTATGAGCTTCATTTTACAAAGTGGGCCTTCAAAGTACTCTCTGAAATGAGGCCTGGGATGCTTTGTGTCCTGAAATTAGAAAATTAAAATTTTGTCATAGTGCTAAACCAAATACATCATTAGAAAGGCCTCACCCTGTATATCAGTATGAAGACTCTACATAGCTCCTGCTTTTAAATATTGACCTTTAAACCTTGACCTCAGTTCGAAGGTTTGAAGGCTTCAGACAGACAGAAGCTCTTGACCACAGGTATCATGTGAGTATAGTTAACAACTGGGTAGGTTGTCAAATTTTGGTAAAATATAATATAAAATTAATTTTCACCCATTTAACAATTAAATACTTAAAAAAATAAAATACAATTCTCCACAGCCACACTGTGCAACGTGATAGAAATCAACATACAGTGAATAAGTGAAAAAGAAAAATCTACTGAATATACAGTATCACATATCTAGTACACCTGAACTAGTAATTCCCCTGCATCTAGATCAGGGGTGCCCACACTTTTTCGGCTCGCAAGCTACTTTTAAAATGACCAGGTCAAAATGATCTACCTACATTAAAAATGCTAAACATATATTAATTTCTATATATACTGAGTATACTTTATATTTACAATATATGTTGGCATACACTGCATAACTGCAACTAATGTAACCCTTGGTATTACACTTAAAAATTGACAGCAGTAATGCACATAGGTGACAAACAGTGATGTAACCATCAATACTGCACACAAGTGACAAGAGTAACTGGAACATTCAATACATTTATGGTCACTACCTTACTCTGATGACTTGCACTGAATGGAGTAGAATATCCCTTCCTATCCTGTTCCCCATCCCAGAGTATCCCTTCTTTAGTAGATATAAATTGGAGGGCTAGCTAGTAGCTAGCGCGTTTGACCGCGCATGTCCCTTCCCGGCAAACGCAACTTTTTTTAACTTATTTTTTTTTCGACGTATTGGGCACCTCTGATCTAGATGATGTATATAAACAAAAAATAATGATGTTGGTTTATTTCAGATATTTCAGAAAGAGATTTTGGATTTGCAGTTCTTACGGTTTGCAAAGTAGGATGAATTAGTAATAACACTGCATCTAAATGGTCTGTATAGCAGACCAGCAGATCATTTCAACTACATGAAATGCTTTTACCTCATTCACCCGTTCATGCATACAGGAGGACTTTAAGTTGAAGGACACTATAATTTGACACACTGACACTATGCTTTATGAGCATGAGTTCGAATTCAGTGTGTTGTAGTGTTTTGCACTTTGGCATGCGAACTTGGAGGAGCTGGGAATCGAACCATCAATCTACAGATTGATGGATGACCCACTCTACCTCTGAGCCACAACCTCATATAGATGTCTAGAAGTCTATATTAAGAAAAACTAAACATGTTGGTTTATGCTAATATTCTGGAAAGTTTTGGATTGGCCGTTCCTACAGACTGTAAAGTAGGTTTGTAAAAAGATATATCTATCAAAGCTATCAAGCACACCTGATGCAACTAATCAAGGGCCTAATAGTTGCATCAGGTATACTTGAGCCAGGAGTTTGTTCACAGTGATGTTTGGTTGGTTTTGGATGCTCAGGGGCTTCTGGGGCCTCTTTGCTTCATTGGACCTTCCAACAGGACAATGATCCTAAGCATACCTCAAAGTCCACCAAGGCTTGGCTTCAGAAAAAGTCCTGGAAGATACTAGGGTGGCCATCACAGTCGCCTGACTTGAATCCCATCGGAAATCTCTGGTGGGACTCGAAGAAAGCCAATATTAGTCAACCTGTTGAGCATCCAAGTGTTCATGTATAACCAACTTTTCCCCCTCACACTGCTGCATTGGGTTTGCCTTGAGTGCAGAGTTTATTCTTTACCTCTAACTCAGTTTGTGTTGAGGGATAGGCTACTAATTGTCAGAGTTCAGTGGGTGTTGAGGAGCGTATTTTAACTCCTCTCCTGGAGTTCATTTTTAACGGTTGCTCCATGACTTCACTGGCGCACAGCAAGCTGTAACTGGACTTCATAGTGAGGTAAGATTGAGCCTATTTTTCACTTCTTCAACTTTATTATAAAATGTTCGGTTGGTACAGCTTACACAGCATTTTTGTTGAAGTTGGTACATTTTCTGCATTTGGTCTTTGACGTTTTGCTGCTCTGCTGTAAAGAAGATAAAGTTTAGGCAGCCATGTTTTCTGTTGAACCTTTTAGAAAAATATGTTTTCCCTCTCCAAACTTGCGTGTGCACACTGGTGGTGAAGACATAGAGATTCAGTAGCTAAAGGAGTGTTAATCAGGTAACACTAACGCTAACGTTAATGCTAACTTGATGAGCTAACGCTACAATTGAATAAAATAACTTTGGATTGTGACTTTATTTAACAATGCAAACATATGTATCTGCTGATAAAGTGTTTTTCAGTATAACAGAGGAGAGTCAGGTTCATCAGGTTGCTGATTGTACACCGTGCGTGTAGACAGCAGTGTTTGGCGCTAGCATAAGTAACCACTAACCTACATTAGCCTACAACTTAGAAATTTCACAGTGATTCATGAAAAACAGTGGTTAAAATGATTGTAAATTTAACAGTTAAACATTATTGTCAATCCTTTTAATGTTAGATGGCCAAGACACTGATAAAGGTACAACGAGGTACTAATTTTTAAAAGGACACAGTTATCCTTAGGAATTATGTTTTTCCTTTTGCAGGAGTCATGTTAGTAAAGCAACAAAGGAGTTTCATGCCCTTGGGATTGTGTCACGGTTTCCAAGTTGGATTCTTGGAGTCATTTAGTGCAAATTATTTCTGTCGATTTTGCTTAATTGACAAATGTTCAGCACAGTCAATTTTCTCAGAGGATGACCCAAGCTTGACTTTAAGGCAGAGGTGCCCAATACGTCGATCGCGATCGACCGGTCGATCGCGGAAGTAGTGCCGGTAGATCGCCTGACGGTAAAAAAAAAAGTTAAAAAAGTTGCGTTTGCGACTTGATTGACGTACAGGGCGGCCTATGGGTCCCGGGAAGGGACATGCGCGGTCAAACGCGCTAGCTACTAGCTAGCCCTCCAATTTATATCTACTAAAGAAGGGATACTCTGGGATGGGGAACAGGATAGGAAGGGATATTCTACTCCATTCAGTGCAAGTCATCAGAGTAAGGTAGTGACCATAAATGTATTGAATGTTCCAGTTACTCTTGTCACTTGTGTGCAATATTGATGGTTACATCACTGTTTGTCACCTATGTGCATTACTGCTGTCAATTTTTAAGTGTAATACCAAGGGTTACATTAGTTGCAGTTATGCAGTGTATGCCAACATATATTGTAAATATAAAGTATACTCAGTATATATAGAAGTTAATATATGTTTAGCATTTTTAATGTAGGTAGATCATTTTGACCTGGTCATTTTAAAAGTAGCTCGCGAGCCGAAAAAGTGTGGGCAGCCCTGCTTTAAGGTCACCTGATTTGAATGAACAACACTATGCCAGTTTGGTAGATGATCCAACATTAACTTCTTCTTTTGGCATCAAGAGAAAAAGCATACTTAATACTTTGCAGTATTTCAATACTGCTGAGAACTATGCTGTTGACATCATGCATGACATTTTGGAAGGAGTTGGTCAATATGAGGTCAGACTTCTTTTTGAATATTTGATTGAACATTTCATCTCTAGAGAAAGCTTGTTAAACAGGATATGCTTTTAACTATGGCCATTTGGAAAGTAAAAAGAAGCCAACACATATTAACATTGACTGTGGAGGACATGGAATAGGATTAAACGCTTCACAGACACTGTGTCTACTCACAAACATACCTTTGATATTTGGCGACCTGTTATCAGAGGATGATTTGCACTTGTTGCTGAATATTATAAACATTGCGTTTTCTTACTCAATCACTGAGGGAATGACCATATATTTAAAGCACCTTATTGTTGAACATCATCAACTCTTCAAAGAGTTGTACCATCAAAAAACTTGCTTCCAAAACATCATTTCATGGTGCACTACCCAAGATGCATCAGAAAGATTGGACCACTCATTCATATAAGGACCATGAAAATTTTTTAAAGATTGTGTGAAGAACTTCAAAAATTTTACTGTATCACTTGCAAATAAACACTAGTTTGCAGTGGCATACCATTGGGAATGCTTGGCTTCAAAATCAGTCGAATCTGGTCCAGTCAAAATGTGTTTACTTAAAACACTAGAATTTACAGAAGATGTAAAAGCATATCGTCATGTTGATGCACAAGCCACTGTCAACCTCACAAAGTGGGTAAAATATTGTGGAGTTGAGTATCGTGTTGGACTCTTTGTTTGCACAGGCACTGAGGAAAACTCACCATTTTTCAGCAAAATAGCCTCAATCATTTAGCACAATAATCAAGTTGTTTTTGTTTTGATTGAGCATGAAACTTTTTTTCATGACCATTTCCATGCTTTTCAAGTGAGTGAACACATGCCTAGGAAGATACTGGTTATAGAAAGGGAGCAGTTAACACATTTCACGTGTTTTGATGCCCAAATGTCATATGGATGTGATTCCCAATTTTATGTTGTGTCAGAAAATTGTATTATCTGATTTATCAGAATGGAATCCATGTGAACTTGTTTTATGTGCTTTAACAGGAGTAAATTCAGTGGTTTACCTCATGTTACACAATGTTGCACTTAACACTGCTGTTATGTGTTTATTGTTCTGACGACAAAATGTAATTCATTGTGTATGTTATTGACTGTTTTATACAACTTGAGCTGCACTGTTGTGACCTTGAAGGTGGTTTAAATGTAAAATAAAAACTGTGTTGCAAACAGTACATTGCGCAGCAGTAATTTTAATAATTGCTAATAATAATAATAATATATGAGTAATGTAGAATTGTTAACTCTAAAAAAGGGTTGAATTAAATACATTTTAAGTGTTCCTCCTAACTCTAAAAAAGGGTTGAATTAAATACATTTTAAGTGTTCCTCCTAACACTGGTAATGAGTTAATATTTAAATTAACTCAGTTTTAGTGTTACATATACTCTATATCAGATTAGAACTTTAACACCTGAGGAGTAAAATTTGAACTCAGCTCAGCTCAACTCAAATTTGAAATTACTCCGCTCTGGAGTATATGCGTTGGTCACGCATGTACACTAAAATTGAGTTGTTTCTGACTCACAGGGAGTTTATTCCAAAAGCCAAAATTTGCAGTGTAGCAATAACCAAGTAAGACTGTAGCAGCAAAATCTCTGAATGTGTTCAAAAGAATAAAACTGTGTCTTGGAACCAACACTTTTACACATTTTTTGTTTGCTTCTCTATTCTATTATGCAGAATGTGTTCTGTAACCCTGCGTTTGAGCTGGAAGGGGAGCAAGAGGAGAGAGTGGAGGGATTCTCAACATCGTCCACCCCTGAACCAATCAAACCAGGTGCAAGTAAGTCCGCCAATCAGCTTGCTGTTTCCTGTGACTTCCTGTAATTCACAAGTGTATTAGATTATTATATAGTTTTGCATAACTTTAACTATGCTGGATTCAGCTCAAATTCTCTTTAAGAATATTAAGGAAGTAAGTGTGTGTGTGTGTGTGTGTGTGTGTGTGTGTGTGTGAAACATGGTTATTATGGTTAACTGCTAACAAGGATTAAAGGGCTTTCTTATATGCCTGATGCTTGCTCATGTGGGGATTCTTGAATCCTTAATTTTCAATTCTTGAATCGTCGGGTCTCTTAATTCAAGAGTTTGGTCTAGACCTGCTCTGAAAACGTCTTGAGATAATATTTGTTATGAATTGACGCTATATAGATAAAGATTGATTGATTGATTGGTTGATTGATTGATTTTAAGGAGAAAATAACCCTGATGATAACACAGTGCTGTCATCAGGGTTATCACAGTTTGGGCTTGAAGGATATGAATTTTTAAAAGAAAGCCTCAATTAAAAACTGGAGGTGTAGAATTTAAAAGACATGGATGTTAACCAGGGTCTAATGAAAGACACTGCCAAGTTGCATCATTGGAAGTGTAGGGTCCTGTGTTTTTGGTGTTTGATCCATACGAGGGACTAAAAGTATGTTAGCTTCTGCTGTTTTAATCATTCTTTAATCCAAATCTCTCCCTAATTGAAAACAGCGCCAAATGAAATTATATAAAGGCTGTATTATTTTGTCCAGATGCATAATATAACGTCCTGTAGTTTATCTTTAGCTTTCATTTTTATTGATTGTAAAGTGGAACAGAGGACATGGTGACAAGATTCTCTAAGCTTTAGAGAATTCACCTTAAGTCGATAACCATCTTTAATACTACATATAATGCCATAAAATCAATTGGGTGTTAAATGATAAATAATTTGCAAGAACATCAAATAAACCAGAAAGTTCAAACTATTGAACTATATGAGCTTTGCTAACAGTCACATATCCACACATTAATGTGTGTGTGCTTTGTCATTCAGGCCTAGGCTTGGACCTGTTTGGGGTGTGTGTGATGCGTCGGCGGGGCCCAGGTTGTGGCTGGGGGAAGGTGGTGGCCTCTGCTGCTGCCCTGCTTCTGTTGGCAGCCCTTGCACTGGCACTGGCCCTCATCCTCACACGTCAGTCACTGCTGCACCTCATATCAGTCATCACAATGAAAAAGAAATGCTTAAGGGCTTATTTATTTCAAGGGCTTATTAGAGATCAAGTGATTTCATAAATTTAGATTCCATATTTATAGCTTGCCTATATGAGCTTTTATACAAATTAAGCATTATCATTTTAAGGATACTGTCCCATTTACTGCTTTTATGGGTAGGCACTTCATGAAAAAATATGGGGCAAAAAAGATGATCTCGCTATGTCTACAATCTAGTTCATTAAGAAGAATTGTATACTAAAGTATCATTTACAGTACTCATGTTGCACAAGTTATTCTTTACATATAACTAGATCAGGTTTTCAGAAATGTGTCTATTTTCTTTATTTATTCATTTATAAGTTAATTTTCTATCTAGAATGAGCTTCTTCTTTGATTGGTCACTCATTTCGGTGTGTCTTTGTTTTCTGTACCTGATTTAGAAATAAAAGGTCTGGCAGTGGAGGATCAGTTGTTGTCCACCAGCCCTCCACACCTGCTGAGTGCAGGAGATGTTTCGCCCACAACCTCTGCCAACACAAGTCAACTGGACAGTACAGCTGTACCGCAGCCTGCTAAGATCCCACCATCTGAAACACGTAAAAGATTCAAGCAAAATTGCCATTTATACTGTATTGTAATTTAAAAAAAATTTATGCTCAATTTCACGTCTATCGTCATCCAATACAAATATTATTTCTTTCCCTGGAGGCCCTTTCCTTTATTCACCTGAAAGATAGTATTCCTGTCTGTCTCTCAGGTTGTGGAGGGGTTTTGACTGACTCAGAGGGCAGTTTTAGTTCTCCAAACCACCCTGGCTCATACCCCCACAACTTGCTGTGTGTGTGGGTGATCCAGGTCCCACCCCCCTCCCAGGTCCAGATCCATGTTTCCTCTCTGACTGTAGAGGGGCCATCTCCCTGTCTGTTTGACTGGCTTGAGGTGCGGGAGCAGATAGAACAGAGCTCTGTGGTCACCAGGTTGGTCAAACATTGTCAGTTTCAACTCCAGACACAACAGTCCTTTTTAGGTGTTATTTTCATACTACAATACCCAGTCTCTTTTGAAAGCTTGTGCTTCTGTTGCAAAAAGACCTCGATCATTCGAAACAGTGTTAATGGAATATATTTCTACTACCCAAGTACCGTAAGTGTTCAAGTGGTTCCCACTGAAGTGGAGGCAAAGTATTGATGTGTGTTCCAACAAATTAGATTTTCACAAATTTCACATTTGAGTGGAAAAAATGACAAACTAAACTCACATGTGTGCTAAACATGTGTGTCTCAATTAGTCAATCAATTGAAATTAAGTTTTCAAAGCAACATTTCTATACATGTTCTCATGACAGGATCATTATTAGGCTTCATGTCAATACTTTAATTTGTTGGTAGATGGCGCTCAAGGTCTATGTATAATTGGAGAGTATGCAACGTAGGCTTCATGGAAAGATTTCAGTACATGTGAATAAACTACTTTGACATTCTTGAGTACTTTCTTGGAAACTGTCAGAACACGATTCATGAAATTCAAAAATTGTTACATGACTTGATCACACATCCTTTTGAGGATTTACAGAACAAAGTTTGGACTCAACTGCAAAGCTATAATATGGAGGAAAAAAATTGATTATTCAAATAAAAGGATAGCATTAGTAAAAGGTCTGTCCTTTCTTCTGAAGGTTCTGTGGTAACATGGCACCACCAACAATCAACACAAACAGCAGCACAGCGTGGGTTACCTTCCACTCAGATGGCAGCATTGCAGGCAGTGGCTTCACTGCACAGTACAGGGCCATACTGCCTGAACACAGTCAGTAGTGTGTGTGTGTGTGTGTGTGTGTGTGTGTGTGTGTGTGTGTGTGTGTGTGTGTGTGTGTGTGCGTGTGTGTGTGTGTGTGCAATTACACATAGTCTTGCACTCATGATTTTGCATTTATAAACATCTGTGCATGTATCAACTTTGTGTTTTCCTAGGGAGCTGCTCCAGAGAAGAGTTTATGTGTGACAGTGGTCGCTGTCTGCTACCTGTGTCTGTGTGTGACGGTCATCTGAACTGCCATGACCTAACAGATGAGGCAAACTGCAGCCATAAACACAAAGGTGAGACCAGCAGACAACGTTTAAAACATACAGTAACATACAGTGACATACAGTAACTTCAACACCCTTGAAAAGGCCACAGGACACAAGGACATTGTTTCTATTGTTTTTTCACAGAATGTGGTGGGCAGAAGGCTGGGCCGTATGGCTACCTTTCAAGTCCAAACCACCCAAGTCCCTATCCTCACCAGCAGGTACATTCTCAACCATGTTAGACTGTCAGACACACACCATACTAATTAATATAGTGCCATGAAACTGGTGTTTTTCACCAATCGCTTCTGTTTCACATCAGTTGTGCATATGGTACATATCTGTTGACGAGGGTCACGTCATCACACTGAGCTTCAGCGACTTCAGCCTGGAAACTCAGGATGTGTGTGAGTTTGACTATGTGGAAGTGCATGACAGCATTGATACTGGAGCCGGAAGACTGTTGGGAAGGTGAGGCCCAAATGGGAAATGCTCAATTAAGATTGCAAGAAAGAGAACAGAATCTTTCTTCCAGGTGAATGTAGGGCTGTAACCCTAGCTGCACAAGACAGTGAAATTAAGTGTCTCCTTTATGCTGATGACCTGGTCCTACTGTCCTCCACAAAAGAGGGGATACAGCAACACTTATCAGAATTGAAAAAATACTTTCAAACCTGGGACCAACCCAAAACCAAAGTGCTGGGACAAAGGGTCTAACTACAGAAATACAATACCAGTTTTGCAATTGGGCACAACCTTGTTGAACTAAAAAAAATCATCATATGTATTAGGGCTTAAAATTTCGGACACAGGGCATTTTAGCTTGGCTGTGAATGCACTAAAACAAAGCAAAAAGGGATTTCTATGCCACTTCAATATCAATAAACACTGAGCTACCAATTGAATGAATTAAAATTAGAACCTCGCTCAAAATATTTTAATCACTATCAGTCCCTTTGCATTATATGGCAGTGAGGTGTAGGTACTTAAATTCAAGACGATTGGACAAGATGGGACAAAATCTTTAAAATCCTACAAGAGTTCTGCAAAACCATCATCTAGGTGCTCCGAAGAGCTCCCAACATTGCATTAGGCCAATATCCTCCACTGTTTAATATTCAAAAATGAGTCCTACATTTTTGAAATCATAATAAAACAAGTGATTCATTCTCCTCTTCCTTAAAAGTCCTGTGCTGCCAGAAATTGAATCTACAAAGGAGTCCACTCTACATTTTCTTAACCCCATCTTCCCAAATCAGGTCATTACACCAGTGCCACCTCAGCTTCAAGGTACAATCATTCAGAATATTAGACCCCAGTAAATCATTAAGAAACAAAAAATACTGAGATTACTGCACAGAATTAACAAAATAAAAACATACAGTATGTAGCCCTAAACAGACAGTCAATGTTCTCCTCAGTTTTCTGTCAGACTCTGTGGTCAAGTAGTGTACTAAGTGCAGACTGAGTAAACACAACCTGCCAGTGGAGGTAGGCTGGCCAGTGCCCAGAAAGGAGAGGTTGTGTTCTTACTGTGACCAGGGAAAAGAGACAGGTGCACTTCCTAAGCAAGTATGACCAATACAAAAGGCCCAGGGATCAATATTTTACAAAAATAACACAAATATTCCCAGAGTTCTTCTATCTCAGCAACTTGGAGAGTTGGAGAATTCAGGTGAGCCCCCTGCCCCCATCCCAAAGGCTAATAATTAATGTTTCTTAGTTAATAATTAATTTGTTGTGTTAATCTTATGTTACTCTTACCCACCTCCCTTGTTTTCCATACCCCTTTTTTTTGTTGATTTATGTAAAGTAAGCTTCAAAGTTCTTTTCCTTGTAACATCCTGTATGTTGAGTAAATATGTGTCTTCCTTTATTTGAGTTACATAACCACAATGACTGAACAGCTTTTGTTTCCTCCACCTTTGTCTCAGGTTTTGTGGTGCCACCTTCCCTCCAGACCTTACTTCCTCTGGCCCCCACATGACTGTCGTGTTTGTGGCTGATGAGGGAGTGGCCGACAGTGGCTTCAGTGCAACATACCAGGCTGAGTCTGTACTGGACAGTGAGTTCTTGCTTTTTGTAAAGCTAATTCAAAATTGCTACTGGTCCATTTATTATTTTCTTTGCTGCTGATCCTTCCCGTTCCATATTCTTCTCTCTTCTTCTGTTTTACTTCTTGGCTTCTTTGTTCCTCCCCTTCCCATTTTTATGCATTTACTTCCTCCTTCAAATCTTACAAACTTTCCTTTCTTCTCCTTGCCTCCATGTTTGCATTTAACCTACATTTACTCATCAAAAATCATCAGTTTATAAATGACGTTAAATCCCTTTAATATAGGCCCAAATTCTGTGCTATTACAGTAGTTTCTTCCTTTCCCTATGCCTCCTCACATTGTCACTTTTTTGCTTTCTAAAATCCCTTCCTGTGTTTTTTGTCTTTATTTACAGGGACATGTGGTCCCAACCAGTTTGCCTGTAGTACAGGGGAGTGTCTTCAGCAGCAGTGGTTGTGTGATGGATGGAATGACTGCTCTGATGGGGCAGATGAACAGGACTGTGGCAACTCCACCTACCCTCCCTTCAGTGAGTCCCTTTTAATCTTCGACCCCAATCGGAGTCCCGTTTGAGTCCGAGTTAGAGTAGTTTTTGTCTCCAGAGCCAGACTTTTAACAGAAACATTGGGGCACTGCTTTTTGATTAGATCATAATTTCCTTTGTGCAGACTAGAGAGAGAGAGTTCTGGTTCTCCAGAAGCCAAACACTGGACGACATCAAGGACAAATGAGAATAGGAATAATTTCTTTTCTCCTTGCCCTCAGCTTCACCGTGTGAGCTAATAGAGGTAGAGATGTGTAAAGGCCTAAACTATAACCTCACCTCATTCCCAAACATCTGGCTGTCCATTGCTGATCAGAGAGAAGCTGCCACACTCCTGCAACAGTACCGGGTAAAAGCTACCTTCACAATTTAAATGTAACTAAATTGCCAATATTTTCTTGTTGCTGCTGTATTTTTGGGTCATTTTAGAAGCACAAACACGCATTAAAAATGCTGTAGTTTCTTTAAACTATTGCGCAGATCTTTCAAGCCAGACATTCAATGTTCATTGTCTAGGTGCTGATGGAGCTGGCGTGCTTTGGGCCCTTGCGGAGGCTAGTGTGTGGGATGTTTTTGCCCCAATGCAGCCTTCAGGGTGGCATCCTCCAGCCCTGCCGCTCAGTCTGCTCCTCTGCCAAGCAGCAATGCAGCAAATCCCCAGATCTCTTCTCCTTCAGCTGGCCCTTCAATTGTCACCTCTTGCCTGACTCACAGGATCCCATGGAGTGCTCGCTGCCTTGATGCTTCAAGAGATTAATGTTTCAATTGTGTTGTTTGTAAGAGATGATCATTTCCATCCCTGCCTATTTTTTCAGAAAACATTTTAGACTGGATTTGTGGCCTATATTTTACAGACCTGGAGACATTCTCAGACCAGCTCCACAACATTGTGTTGTAGAAAACAGTTTGACCTGCAGCATGACTGCAAACCTCATTACACTATACTGCCTGTAAAACTTGAAACAATAGCCATTTTAAAGTATATGACTTAGACTTAGACCTTTCTTTATTTGATCCCCCATAGGGGGAAATTCTCATGTTACAGCAGCAACAATAGAACAGGGAGAGTGAAAAGAAGCAAATAGTAAAAGAAAAAATAGCAATAGCAAAATAAATATAAATATAAATATATGGCTGTGATGAAATAAATATTTACACTATGGGATATTTACACTTTGGTTCAGAAATGTACAGGTATGGACGGGAATGAAGGAATGGAATGACATGGATGGAAAACAGTGTATTAACATCAGCCAGTGATGCTGGCTGATGGGAGAAATGACCTGCGGTAGCGTTCCTTCTTGCAGGGTGGGTGCCTCAGCCTGCTGCTGAATGAGCTGCTGAGGGCCCCCACAGTTTCATGCAGGGGGTGAGATGGGTTGTCCATGATGGACTTGAGTTTTGTTAATGTCCTCCTCTCACACACCTCCTCTATGTAGTCCAGGGAGCAGTCCAGGACAGAAGCGGCCCTCCTGACCAGCCTGTTCAGTCTCTTTCTGTCCCTCTCCGTGCTCCCTCCTCCCCAGCAGTGTCCCTCTCCGTGCTCCCTCCTCCTCAGCAGTATATAGATGAAAAGAAGTTTTTCAAGTGTCCGTGTGATTCACAAACCAACCAAGCAAAATGAAAGTTTTAAATCTCTCATAGAAATCACTGCTGTGAACTGTATATGTACTATTTATTGCTTTGATGTCAATCATATGAACAGAGTTCACCTATGAAGAATAAAAATACAGAGAACACCATTAAAATACCATTTATTGCATATTATTCATTGCACATCGTGTGATGTGGTTATATATTCAGGGTTTCTAAGTCTAGATTTCATCTTGCACAAAATAATATGGGCATGAACTGAATCACTCTTGAAATCATGTAGGCTGTTACAGCAGTGCTTACCTGAGCCCGCATGATAAAATAAGAAAAACAGAAGCCTTGTGTGAAACTCATATGGCAAAAGTTATCTCGGCGATTCATTAATTTAACTTGTTAAAATCCATTTAATTGGTAATTGGTGAAGAAGATTTCAAGCTGAATTACAGAGAAATTTTGTAAGCAGTCATATAAACACACAGAGTATATATACACTGATAGTGGTAACACCAACTCTATCAGTGATAAACACAGCTAGCCAATATTTCATACACGCGATCCATTCAATAGAGCTTCTTCTACACCCAAACTTCAGAAAGTGCATAAATGGAATTTACCTTTATAAATGAGTGAATGACCATATTTTGTACTCGCACTGATTCCTGGCATGATTTCACTTCACAAAGCTTGATTGCACATTTATCACAATCATATCTTTGAGTCACATGAGGTACACTTAGTACACTTATGTACACAAAATTAGTACTGTAAGTGTACTGTAAACTTACTGTGACTGAGCTGCTATGGAGGGACAATGAGCTTCAGGGTATGGTCAAGGGCAACAGCTGTCAGGCCCCACACTCGATGCTTCCCATTACGAAACACTGGGAGGGTGTATCCATATTTGTCACCGGTGCGGAAGTGTGTGTAGCCACGATTCTGAGGGTTGCACAAGTGGGACAAGGACAGGGTGAAAATCTCCTCTACCTGGGATGGAAACAGACAAAGGAAGTACAGTACAGAATCCAACCAGAAAAGAAGTGTCTTTTAAAATGCATTTGCTTATTTGTATTTCTATGTTGCTAATTTACCTCTCCAGGGTTTGGTTTGAAGGAAAACTTCTCTAGAGGACCGAGGTTAGCCAACACAGGAGCAATCATCATCCCTGACTGGTGAGAGAGACACAAAAAAAAAAAAAGACAGCATCAGAATCAGACATTGATCAGATTTAAAATTAAAAATGACAAAAGCTTTTGAGAATTAGACAAGTATAATGATAAGTGTCTGTAGAAGTGACACAAAACAGTTAACTGTTAACAGTTTTATTTTCGTTATAGTGAATATAGATTCATCTGTGGCCTCACTTTGTGACAAAGCTTTACAGTAGTGGACATAAAGTGTATGCAGGCCTAATTGTGCCAAATGTAAGGCTAGTACCGGAACACATAAATGAATGATTGAGTAGTGAAGCAACAGAAAGTTAATCATAAATAATTTAAAAAATTAGTACAATTTTCTCTCTCTTTATAAATTGATTATTTTTGAGTTTTGGTCTACTTGGGCAGACTTCCCTTCATTAAACTCTTTGAGACATAACAGCACTTGCACTCACCATGTCCCTGAGAGGCTTCAGGATGCCCCAGACCCTCTCTGTTGCCACATTAACACCCAGCTCCTCCCTGGCTTCCCTCAACGCTGTAGCCACCACATCTCTGTCTGACGGATCACTCTTCCCTCCTGCAAAGCTACAAATAAGTGGTAATGAGGATTCTGTACTGTACTGAACATTTGTATATAGTATATTTCTAGCCTGCCACTGACCTCACGTCTCCCTTGTGCCTTCCCTTCAGTGTGCTGGAGCGCAGAGTGAAGAGAAACGCTGGCTCCCCCTCAACAGAGCAGAGAGAGACCAGTACTGATGCCCATCTCCTCTGGTTCTTTCCCTGGTTCTGACTCACTTCTTTTCTTCCTTTATCCACCTCGTAAAGCTTCAAGTTGGGCCACAGGCTCTGTCGACACCTGTTTTCATTCTGCAGGGATAGACAGTCTCTCCAGGCATCTGCCATGTGAGGGGCAGCCTGATGAACACCTCTGGATTGGTGAAAAGAGAGGCTGGATGGTTGTGGTATATCATTAAAATGGTTCAAAATCCATGGCGTGTGTGTCGACAAACTGAAAGGTCTGTAATAGCTGTGAAGAGGGTTAAACTGAGTCTTATTGGTGAAACTGATTGAAGACTGGCAAATGTCCCAAAGCCTTCTCCAGCGTTGAACATAAGTTCTGTTGATTAAACACTCCTGGTAAGTGCTCACATCTTTGAGGTTTTGACCTAAATCTTCCACTACAGTGCATTTCCAATGATCCGATGATTGCTTAGCTTTTGTGGTGGCAGAAACTTGAGGGGGGTGACAACTGCTGGACAAAATGGCTTTACATAAGGGGTTTTGAAATGAAGCTTTTCTCAAGTGATGATTATCAAGGTCGAAGTTAAATGAAGACAGCTGTGTTGAACAGGATATAGTCTCTGTGGACAATGATGACCCCACCTTACTTCCACAGATCCCTTCATATCTCCTCTCCTTCACATCTCTTGCAACCTGCCATCCACCACCAGTGTGTTCAAAGAAAGCAGAGGCATGGGATTCTCTCACCAATAGCAAAGGTCTTATGGGACAAGACCAAGTGAGGATCTGTCGCCCCCTAAACATCCTAATAGAAACATACAAAGACAGTCTTAAGAGCATTAGTCAAGTAGGCTCATAGTTGTCATAGATTACACAAGCATATGAAATTCAGTCTATTGACGTTCTATCTGCACAGAAGGAGGGGTTCAAAACAGTTGCCAACAAACTTTGGCTGGTTAGGAACAGCTGCTTATTAGCTAGCGTAGCTACGCTGCTAACATACAAAAATCACATTACGTTTAAATCAGGTTTGTCGTTTCTCCGCTACCATATCAAAAAAAGCTGGTTTAGTAGTCGCCATGACCTTCTTTGGCTCGAGAGTCAGCTGTCCAAGGATACCCAGGTTAACTTAGCCTGCTAACACATTAGCAACAAAAACAAAGCTACGTTAATGTCGTGTCTCGACGGTTAACTCAAAAGTTGGCCAATGGCAGTCCGCTATGTCCTACACGAAGTTAGAAAACACGCCAATGGTCCATTTTCAAAATTAAAACGTAATTTGAAAACAGAAAAAAATCACCTTCAAAGTTGATTCAACGGCAGCTGGCCTCGAGCCCAGCAGGCGGGTGCCAGAAGCTTGTCGTCGTCGTCATCATCGTCATCGTCATCGTCATCATCGTCATCATCATCGTCGTCTGCTGCTGCTTTTTCTTCTTCTTCTTCTTATTGGTGTAAATGCTGCAGGCATTCACGACATATGTTCTTCTATTCCAAAATTATGTATTATTATTATTATTATTATTATTATTGTTATAATAATAATTCTTATTATTATTTGTACTAGTAGTATTCGGGATCCATTTTCAATGACTTCACATTTATGACATTCATAATTTCAGAATTATTAAACATTTTCTTCATTTTCTTCTTCAACCATCTTCAAGTCTTCACAGCTCCTTCATATATTCAGCTAGAAACTCCATTCAAGCTTTAAAACGTTCAACATCTTGTCCTCACCCAGGACATCATTCAACACCCTTAATGTCATCCGCCCTTTCACCACCGTCGCCATTCAAAATTTCAGATAATTTCCAGCCCTCCTCAGATTTTCCATTAGTGTGTATGTGGCGGAATGTTCAGAGCTAGAGTGGGTGACATCATTGCTAGTTCTTCTTTTTCTTTAGAGTTTATTGGCGGATGGCAAACCCTCTTAAAGGTACATAACTGCTCTCCAATTGGACTGGAGTGTGAGTTTATGCAGGAAAAAAGAGGGGAAGAAACCCCTTTAGACTCTTTTAGCTAAATCAGTGAATTTAATAATAGCACCATATATCTTTCCCAGTGCTTTCCCCAAGAGACCTGTCCATGAAAAATCATGGTGTTTTGCCTTCCTTAATGACTGAATAAGGTGATTCCTCCTAAAACTACATTTCCTACAATAAATTGACTGTTTCTGGTTGGCTACAATGACTGCATTTTACAGTTCCAGTGCAGTCAAATTTGAAGCCCACCATCCCCCAGCTCCAACATAGTATAAATGTCTCCCAGTTTCAGTCAGTATGACAGGACGCATATGTCCTAATGAGTAGCTCAGTTTTAGCCTTGCTCAATCGAAGTTGTAGGTCTACATGTTTACTTTTTAATGTCTGTTTTGCCAGAATAGCCACTTGCTCATTTCCCTCCACACCAACATGAGCAGGAATCCAAAGAAAGCATGTAGATGTACCTTTACTGTTCAATCTGTACATTACTACGAATATTTCATTAACAATGTCTGTTCTAAATGATGATTTACCAGATCTTATGCTTAACAGTGCTGAAAAACTATTATTTCCTTCTCCTCTATCCAGTGTAGGGCCAATGATTGAGCACTGACAAATAATTTAAAGTGCCATAAAGTAATGAGATGTATTGGCCCTTTAAATGTAATTCAACTTGTATGTTTTGACCCAAAAGATGTTTAGGGGATGAGGGGAGGTAAAACAAATTGATGGGTAGAAAGCAAGTATTTATTCAAAAAGTAAACCAAAGAATTACACAACTTAAAGCGAACTCAAAAGCTGAATGCCACTAACCAACTGTGGAAAACTTAACCTCTCCACCTCTCCTGCAGAGGAGGAACCTGTGGGGAGAGAGAGAGAACCAAGACACCAGCACACACACACACATACGTGGGGCACGTAACATTGTAAAAAACTACAAAACAAAACAAAAGAGTGGACCAAATTTAGCCCTCGTGAATATTATCAAGTCAAGATAGCAGGTGTGATCACTTAAACTGCCTTTTATGGGTTGTGGGTTGTGTCTATTGCTGATCTAACAATATTTAAACAGGGAAGAAGCACTGGATTGGTTAGAATCTAGGACCCAAAGCAAGTAAAACAATACAGAGTTATGAGAATACAAAATGGCAAGTGGCAAAGCTTCACTTGCGTCAATGGCGCGCTCACTGCGCTGTGATGACACCAAATTCATTTCACAGCTCTTCTTTTTAGCTTGAGTTAACCACATATAAATACAGTGTGGGGATGAGACAGAATGTTTACAGTATTTACTGATGAATCCATTGGGGAAACTCCCTGCATTTTTTGCAATTTGCATCATTAGGGGGGGAAAACCAGTCTGTCCTCTTTTGAGGGCTAGACTAAAACCCAAGTCCATTATAGTTTTAGTTTCTATGAAGCCTAACATCACAGTTTGGCTCACATTCTGAACATTATGATTCCATTGTTAGTAATTAGTTAATTTTCACAGTGACATAAAGTTATCATTAGTTTAGGAGGCCTACTATTTATCATTTGATCATAGAATCTATGACATAAGGGAGAGAAACTCCTCACCCTACCAGTTTTACCAGCCCCACCCTGAGCCCAGACTGCCTCGGTTTTTAAGCAGCATTTCATTCAGCTCAACTGGCATTTCAGCCTTGACATCTTTGGGTGTCTTAACTTAAGACTTGCTAACATTATATCTAGTTCTTTAGCTAACAAATCTGGGCTCATTCTTCTCTGTTCCACCCCACACCATATGGCCTCAGCCTGGTCTGAAGAGGAGACCTTTGTCTGCTCAGTATGCCTGGATACCCTGAAGGACCCAGCCACTCTGCCCTGTGGACATTCATATTGCTTGGGTTGTATTCAGAGTCATTGGGACAAGAGAGACAACAATGGTCAGTACAGCTGTCCCCAGTGTAGGCAGATCTTCAACCCTCGACCCTCACTGGGCAAGAGCACTGTGCTAATGGAAGCTATGGAGAAACTGAGAACCAGTAGCCTTAAGCAAAGCTCCTTCACAGCTGTCTCCTCTGCCCCACCATCAATGCCTATCTACCTGGAGGTCCTACCGGATACAGGGGTGGGACAGGACAGCATTTACCCTCAGCTTCCCACAATGGATCCCAGGTCCTGCCCTCGACACAACCGACCCCTGGACCTATTTTGCCATGAAGACAGGGAGTGCGTGTGTGAGGTGTGTTGCCTGCATGGACACAAGGGACATCGTGTGCTCAAATCACAGGAGGAGAGGAAGGAGAGACAGGTATGAAATGAGCAAGGCAAATACCACCATATTATCAGTACTCTTTTGTAGTTGTTTTTTCTCTCATGTTGGTCTTGGTGTTTAAGAGCAGGTAAATCCAGAACTGTGATGTCACAAGTGTAGCATTTCTAACATGTAGCTGAACTTGAACAACTTGTTCAACTGATGAATAAGTTCAGCTGATGTTCATCTGATAACTCTGATTTTCTGGCCAAAAAATGTAACATCACAAACACAGTCTAGGGCCTGTGTGTGTGTGTGTGTGTGTGTGTGTGTGTGTGTGTGTGTGTGGGTGGGGGGGTGGGTTTGACTCCTCACTATACTAAGTCATGGGTGGTGTGTGTGTTTCTAGAAAGAGTTTATTCAAATGCAGGTAGATGTACAGAAGAGAATACAGGAGTCTGAAAAGAAGCTTAATGAGCTCCGACATTTTGCTCGCCAACAGATGGTAAGTAACAATTATGATTGTTTGGTCTAGAAACCCATTTCTGATGTTTTGCATGTAGCTGATACACACCTTTACATTCTTTGTACCTTCTTTGCATAACTTCTTCATTCCTGTTTTTGCTTGATCCACCTTTTCCTCCTTGTGCAATCCCAGGCCTTGTTGCAGGCTTTTGAGCAAGATAGCACAGATTCATTCACTGAGCTGGCCAAGCATGTGAATCAAACAGGTACCCAGGTTGGTGAGCTCCTCAGCACCTATGAGACCTCTTTAAGCAGCCAAGTTGAAGGGCAAATCCACAGACTGGAGCAGGAAGTGACACAGCTGCGATGGAGGAACGAAAAGCTGGGCAGGCTGGCCGACATGCAGGACAACATCTGCTTTTTGAAGGTGATTAGTGGGAGCAATGTTTCTGGAAATTGATTTCACTGGATAACTACAGAATCAATAAATAAATCATTAATAAAATGAGAAGTCCTGTCTATAATAGGTTGTGTCATTTGCTCAAAAGAATTTCCTTACCATGGAGCCACTGGGTCAGACAGGTGCCATAGGAGGCTCAGTGCTGAATCAGAAGGAAGTGGTGGTGGCCTCCATTCGCTCAACCATGAAAGAACTGCAAGAATCAATACAGGACCTCTGCAAAGCCAGCCTGGCCAAGATTATCACATTAAGTCAGTAGTTTCTTCTGTTCTGTTTCGTTCTCTTCTCCTCTCCTCTCTTATTCAGACAGTCAAAATTTTTTTTCTTTGCAGTGAATCAGGTCTTAATGGCTCCAATACCCAATTGTGCAGCAACAGTCATTACAGCAGCTAATGACAGTGTTCAGGCCAATGCACAAAACACAGGTACAGTAACCTAAAATCACCCACTTCAATACAAGCGCAAAATAAGTTTGAGCTGACAATGAGCTTGTTTTGACTGTTAGTTATAAACTTAAAAAAAGGACAGCTTCAGATCTGTTTCTCATAACTCACTCACTCTTTTCTTTAGTTTATCAGATGATGACAGATCCTCCACCTCTACTGCCTCGAAGACCTTATAAGACCTTAAGTTATCATAGAAACTGTTGCTCACAATTATAGAAACTGTGACTCCTAAAACAAATGCTCTTAAATGTGGCTGTTAGAACGTCCTAGAGTTAATAGTTTGTTCATCTATTCATTCTTTCCCCACAGGGCATCAGGATTCATTCAAATATCCTAATCTACGCCTTGCATGCCTTCAAGGTAAGAATCAGAAAGACTGCTGCAGTACAAAAAACAGTTTGTTATGTTAGAAGTAAAGAAGCTGAGCTCCTGTTTCCTCTCTCCCATTCTCTCTGGATGTGAAGCTTCAGCCCCCCTTGCTCCATCCCCTCCTCCTCAACCGCAAGGTAAATACAAAAATATATGAAACTGCCTGTACAATTTTTTCCTCTTACAGAAGTAGAGAGTGTGGTGTAGATGACTTTTAATACCAGATTTGATGCATTCATTTTGTTTTTCCCTCCTTAGTGCCTCCTGTACCAGTAGTGGGACTTGCTAATCCAGAGTCAAAAACAAGAGAAGAATTGCTGAAATGTGAGTCCTTTATACTCCACAATATGAAACAGAATCTACAACAGTGTCAAAGCCTTCAGAGGGGCCCAGAGTCCTCACTAAAATACCTTCTCTCCCCTCAGTTCGCTTTGAACCCACCATGGACCCCAACACAGTGTATCGCCACGTGCTGCTATCAGATGGAGATCGTAAAGCCACAATGCGGGCTGGGAATCTGAACCCACCAGATCACCCTGAACGCTTCCACTTCTGGAGACAGGTTCTCTGCAGAGAGCCTCTGGCAGGGAGCCCTTACTACTGGGAGGTGGAGTGGACTGGCCAGAAGGTAGCTCCTTATAAATCAGTTGGGAAATAGATGGTTTTAGTTTGGTATATCCTTGCAAATTTGATGAAATTTGCTTGAATTAAATGTTAACTTTAAATTGGTACACAACAAGAAACTGTCCTTATCAGACTGTCACCACCGACTGAAATACTCCACTTGGTTTTGCCAAGGGCTGCAGGAGGCAGGTAATGTGTTTACTAGAAACAAGATGGATTTTATTTTATGAGAAATCACAGGAAGTCATCTATCCCAGCCAGAATTACACAGCTGTGGTCCAAACAAAACAACGGAGAACTACATAAGACATGCTGACTTATTATGTTACTGTGCCTTGTTATGTTACTGTGAATATTTGTTTGGCTGTCTGTTCAATCAGTGAGCACAAAAGAAGTTTGCCTTCAGGGCTCTCTGGTAGTTTAAGTTGAATTATGAGGTGAGATTGCGGTGGATGAAATTATCAAGTGAAGAATTTTTATCAGGGAGACTGGGGGAGTACCATGTCGATATAAAAAGGCAGTGTTGATAGATAATTTTTTACAAACATGCCCTCTCTTTGTGTATGGGGGAGTAGGATTGGGCAACTATTCTTTAGGGTTTATTTTCTTTAGGGTTTATGGTTATTTCTTTTTTGGGTTCAGGGTTACTTTCCAAGTTAATTGTGGATTGAAATGCACATGATGTTGAATCAGGTCACAAAGACAACACAACAAAAGCTTGGTTTTGAGTCAAACAATGCCCAGATGAGTTAAGTAGCTTTGCAATATGTCTTGACAAACTGTAGATTATATGCATTATGCCCACCGGGAGACAACATTTCATCATTTACTTATTGCTGAAACTAGTACAGAACACAATAAAAAACGAATATTTTATGTTGCGTTTTATGAGTTTTATACTGAAAGAGCAGCTTTACTGGTCATGATTCCCCAATCATGACCAGTAAAGCTGCTCTTTCAGTATAAAACTACAGTGTGGGAAATGAGACTTTCAAAATTGGCACTTCCTGCCACATTTTGGTCACTGGTCATTGTAGTTCACAGTAATGTTGATCGTAATGTGCTGGTGTGAGCAACACAACTACATACTTTTCTGACTTCCCTTTACATGTTATTTTTAGGTACTGAAGATAAAATTTCACAGTTACCCCTCGGTGGCATTTGCCGACAGCAGGATTTGCTTATTTCCTAATATAGTTTTTTCATGTCCCATCATGCAGATCACAATTGGCCTGGCATACAAGGAGATGGAACGCAAAGGTTTTGATGACAAAAGCCGTTTGGGCCACAATGCTCTGTCCTGGAGCCTGTACTGGTCTGGGAGTGGCTTCTCCTTCTGGCATGATGGCCAAGAAAAACTGCTGGGCTCACCTAAGGCCAAACGGATTGGCATCTATCTGGACCAGCATGTAGGGTTTCTGGCCTTTTACCGCATCGCCAACAACCAGGTTGATCTCATCTACCAACACCAGGCCCAGTTCACAGGCCCACTATACCCAGGGTTCAGGTTCTGGGCAGGAGTAGGGGCAACAGTGACTATTTGCCAATTGGATTGAGTTATATGTAAATGATGGGCTGTTTTTTTTTTCACTTTTTTTAGTAAGGTCATAAATGTGTTCTTGCTTCCAGAAATGCAAAGAGAAGAAACAAACGTATTCAGAATGTCTGATTTAAATTTTTTTTTTTGCACCAACCTTATTGATGTATTCAACTATTCAGCTTTTTTATTTTTATTTTACAGTTTTGCAGTTCTTTTCCTGAGTTTATAATGGGTGTGTAATGTGCTGCCTAGAGTGGGTGACATCATCGGTAATGATGCTCTTCTGCCTTTCTGGTTCTTATTCCTGAACTTTTTATACACTATTTTTTACATCAAAACATAGACAAATGTATCCTCTTTAAGACAATGTAATTATTTCAGCAGTTGGATTTTCAAAAGCAATGAGAGAACCCTTCAACTCTCTCATTCACTGTATGTTATTTTGGCTCTGAATTTTTCAGCAAGACCACAAATATTGGACTTTTAAAACTATGATATCTTGGTCGTTTTTAAACTTTCTCCAAACAAAATACACATCTTCATCTTCAGCAAAATGGTGAAGCTCAAAGTGGTGATGTTCATAGTGACAATGGCTCAGGTGTATGACCTACTGTTTTGAGCCAAAATGTCTTGTTAGATTGGCACCTCTGCAGGGCTCTCTGTGCTATCAACAGTTAGGCTTCACCATGACACAGCACTGTTCAGGCCCCAGATACAGTAACACAGCTTCTGCTGATAATATAAACCTCCAGCTGTTTGTACTTTGCTTGTACTACTAGTACCAATACTACTACCTGTACTACTACTACTGCTAGTAGTACAACAACCAGTACTAATACTACTACCTGTACTACTACTACTTCTACTACCACTTGTACTGCTACTACTATTAACTGTACTACTTCTTAAACTTTTTCCAACAGCCATCTCTGCCAATTTCATTTTCAGGTTTTTAAGGGTTGCACTGAATTACAGTTGAGCTTTCTGCATTTCTGCATTTTCCACAATGTTTTGCGATTTCATTCAGCTATTAGCATTCCACATGCAAAAAAAAAATAAAAATGTTCTAGTTATTCTTTTTACTTTTTTCGGCATACTTCTCCTTCCACAAGTAGAAACATCATTCAAACTTCAAAACATTCAGTTTGATTGGGATTCATGCACTATAACTTTTCATGTTCATGTCATACATACTTTCCAGAAAATGTAATGTTTTCTGCGAAAATTTCCCCTTTCAGGTGAATGGAGCAAATGCTCCCAATTTCCACTTTTTCAACTCTTCACTACTCATTTATACATTCAGGTAGAAACTCCATTAAAATATCAGAATATTCAACATGTTGTGCACATTCTGGGCATTACTTGGGGGCGGCTGTGGCTCAGTGGTAGAGTGGGTCGTCCCTCAATCAGAAGGTCGGGGGTTCGATCCCCAGCTCCTATGGGTCAACATGTCGAAGTGTCCTTGAGCAAGACACTGAACCCCAACTTGCTCCTGAAGCATGGCTTCAGAGTGTGAATGAGTATGAAAGAATAGTCTCCTCCAAATTACATTTCTCCTGTATGATGAATGGGTGAATGAGGATGTCATGTAAAGCGCTTTGAGTAGTTGAAATAACTAGAAAGGCGCTATACAAATACAGACTTTTTACTTTTATTATTTACTTTTCAAATCCCATTAAAACTTTTTCCACAATCTCATTTCAAAATGTTTCAAAAGGTAACAGGGACTCTTGCGAATGCCAGATTTTCAAAATAAAAGCCCTCAGATTTCCAAAAGAAAAGACCTCAGATGGTAATCAATAGTTTTACACACATACGCACACAGGAGTCAGACATCCTCACACATTTTTCAAGTCTTATCTGTTCATTCCTACTTTTCAGATTAATTCTCTTCTTATGATATTCCACATCTCTTTATACAATATGATGTTTATTCAGTTAAATCCTATTCATATTATTTAGACACTTTCCTTTTGTTCAGAGGATGAGGACATGAAGGAGAACACTAAATAAATTAGCTTGTTGAAGTGTTGCTATAAAGATACTCACACACACACAAATTCTGACTCACATGAGCACACACACACACAAGAGTCTCAACCACTCATCATTCACAACATCTGCAATCCTGGGATACGCACCACCCTGGTACACTCCCAAAATTTCCATTCAAATATCTTTTTTTTCTAACATTCTATATTTTTTGGATGAAGGTTTATATCTCTTAAAGCACTTAAGTATACCATGGAAATTATGCTTGTTGACTGTTTGAATAGCCCTCAGTACCAGAGTGAACATTATATAAGACAATGCAGATTATGTACCTATTTAGGTGACTAAAAGAATATCTAATGTGTCTTTTGTGATCTGATCACAAGTGGCCAGATCTACGTTCATCTATTTACATTTGGCATTAAAATACATCTCCATATGCGTCTCCAGTGACTGTTTGTGATCGGATCTCACTTCTCCGCTCTGTATGCAAATAAAAAAAAAGTGTGTGAACATTTAATTTAAAATGTAAGTCATTGCAATGTCTCCTCTGTTTAAACAACGATTTTCTTTTGTCTGTGTCTGTGCCTGGTCAAGTCAGATCCATAACGTTAACTGCTCTAATGGTGAGCAGGCATGTAGAGAATGGAGATGCAGGGTGTCAGATCCATGAAAAAGAGACATTAAGGATTTAAAATTTGCTCATCACTCGTGGTTGTCACTTGGTGACCTGGATGCTTTTAAGCTACCCATCCAGTTATCTGTGGCATCTTTAGTATTCCCACATGGATTGAACTAGAACTACTTGACATCCATTGGTCTTTATCTACTCACTCCTTTCTTTTGACACAGCTAAACTGTAATTCATTAACCTGCAATGCAGTGTCTTTTCTTTCATATTCCAAAACTTCAGAAGCATAGCCTTACTTTGTGCTAGTAAGTAATTCAACACTATTCATATGGGGACAATGAAACTCTCATTTTACACGAGATGGTGTCTGGCTGTAACTGAAAAAGTTGGACAAATTTGGATAATATAATTAATACCGATGGCATGACCTCTGGGTGCAAAATATCTATCTTGATTTAAAAATCTGCTGGTATAAAACACAACAATGCACCGTCACTGTTATTATTTAGTGGATTGTGCTGCTAACTTTGTTGCACAATAAAGCACCTGTAAACTCAAAGAAAAGCCACTATCTTTTGTTAACTGATGGGAACACAGAACCGCATGAACTACTTGCCTCTGAGGATAGATGATACCTGACCTACATCTACAATACAAAGCCTTGGAGGGTGTGTGTGTGTGAGTGTGAAACAACTCAAAAGGAAATGAGTTAATGTACAAAGGTGTTTATGTATGCAGGTGTTTAGGCAAAAAGAATACAGGGTGAACTTCAGGGGAGACAGGGAGGAGTGACTTAAAAGCCATATATATATATATATATATATACATATATATACACACACACATATATATATATGTGTGCAACTTTTGCTCCTACATCAGTCTATCACACCTTCTGCCCCTCTGAAACCATCATCAGATACCTGCATCACCATGCGAGGTGAGACTTGATATAATTTGAAAAAAGTTGCAATAATTAACGAGGTTGAACTACAGAGGCAATGCATGTAGATAGATGGTTGCAACATTTAAGATGTATGTTAAGTGTGTAAGATTCAATGTTATGATTCTTTCCGGGTTTAGTGGTACATGGCTTTGCTCTTCTTCTTCCAGCTATAGTATTGCTGTGTCTGTTGAAAGCTGCATTTATCCAGGCTGGTGAATATTCCTGGACCGGACCTGACAAAAATCCAGGAAATGGAGGAAAAGATCCCAACACAGACAATGGTGAGAGTTTTTTAAGAAAATAAGTCTAGGCATAGGCCATAGTCACTGTATGTACACATACTCTCATCTGCAGCCTACTGTATTTCGATGTGTGCTCAGTGTGTCTTCAGGACCAGGCGTCATGTGGCTGCTGTCTGATGCAGCAACAGATACACAGGATGAAACTGTTCTTTAATATGAGCCTCAATGAGCTGGAGAAGGAACTGGTAAAAACAAAGACCATCCTCAACAATGTCAGAGGTGAGACAAATTGTATAAGTTCCACAAACCCAAAGAGAGTAACCTTTGTATGTTGTCATGTGATCCAATCAAAGTCCAGTCTTCATGCTTTTCTGTACTCCTCTGCATCCTCAGCCAGCCGCAGTGCCTTCTCTGTCGCTTTGACCAATGAAAACAATTTGAAGTGCTTTGGCCCCTTCCGCGATGACAGACTTATCGTCTACAAACATCTCTTCATCAACGTGGGAGACGGATACAATGTAGATACTGGTATCTTCACTGTGCCCCGTTCTGGTGTCTACAGCCTTGCCCTCACCGTCTACAGTGATGCTGGTTCTCCTGGTAATACCTTGGCCGCCTGCGCCACTCTAGAAGTTAATGGCCAAGTGGTGGCAAGACCCAGAGAAAAAAATATGCAAGACCAAGAAGACAGTGCCACTGTTGTCGTGGCCTACCACCTGAAGGCTGGGGACCAGGTGGCTGTCAATTTACCCATTGGATGTTTCCTCTGTGATAACAACAGCCACTATAACACTTTTACTGGTTATCTACTGTATGCAACTGACTAAGTTAGGGAAATTTAGCTGCTCTCGGAATTGTACCAAATCTTGCTCTACTGACAAGGCCTTGCGTCTGATACATGAAATATTTCTGTGGTGACAGTTGTGCGAAGTAATCTTAATCTATCTGTTGTTTTCTATTCTTACTTATCCCAACACAATGCTCTCACCTTCACTCTTTACTTATTTTATTTCATCATGTTTCCTCACACAAAATATTATCTTTTAACAAAAGCAAAGTTTTACTCTAAGTTCAAAATGGTGTATGTCTCTGTTCTTAATTGTTTATATCCTAACTGATTAATGTCATAATGTGTGTCTCAAAATGTTTGTTCTTTTATGTGCTGGATGTATGCTGTATAGATATAGATATAGCTGTATAGTTACAAGAAAATAATCCTGGATTTTGATTAAAACAAAATGGTAAGCAAAATATTAGCATTATGGCGTATTTTGTTTTAATGTTGACATTGGCACAGAGTACACAATTGACTTAGCATCTCATGATGGACAGTTTGAAAAAAAAAATTGATCCAGTTGAATCAGATACATCAGTTGTTTTATTTCATGCTGTATTCTCCCTTTTCAAAACCTGGCTCCAAATCATTCACAATGCAACCCTTCCCCAATAGTTTGCTCAGAGATTCAAGTGTGTTATGTCTTATATTGCCTTTGGCCACTATTCTCAAGCACATATGAGCAGCAGGCTAAAAACAAAACCTCAATGCTTTTTAACTTTAAACTTTTAACTCCACCATTGTAGATTTTTTTTGTCATTTTAACATATTCTAAAATTTTAAGAGTGATGCCCAATTGTAGTAATGGTTGTTGGCAAACAAAGCAAACATCTTTAGAAGTGAACCTTAAGGCTAAAATGAGATGACAGAAGAGCTGCACTGTAGACTGTACAGACTGTACTGTAGACATGCAGAGAAGACTAATCTTCTGCTGCAAGGAGCCAACAGGGGACAAAACCAAGTTAGTAGTTCAGGAAGCTTTCAGTCAAAACCACTTTTTTTTACACCTGTGCTTTTCTAATTTTTAAGTTAAGTCACCAACATCAAATTTTAATCTCTGAGGTGTGACTTCATGCTTCAAGTTGGAGAGTGCCTAGTAACCACTAGATTGAGGACAATCAACAGTAAAGAGCGCTTGTCAAAAATGTTCAATTTATGCAAACAATTTCCAACAAAGGTTGGAAGGCATACAGAGAAAAGTACTTGTTGAGTGTTAAATATTGAAGGATGCCGTGTGTGTGGTGATCATTTGTACTAATGTAAGGACCCCACATTCTTTAATGGACAGCCCAAGATTGTTCAAAGATCAGCCGGAGGGTTCAGTCGGGTCTCAGAAGCACCTTTAATTCAGGTTCACAGGTCAAATACAATGCAGTACAACGCTGGGGTTCAGGCAGCGCTGGGCTCGTGACAGACCTTGGGGGGAGGTTCTGGCCAGAGGAGCCCTGAGCTGGGTTTTCCAACAGATTTTAAAGGTCCTGACAGAGATTATCACACGCAACCAGGTTCGATTGGTCCGGGGGGTTCGTCACAGTCTCCACCAGCCGTCAGCGTTGTCTGCGTAGGCATGTATCTAGCAGGAATATGTTTACAAAACAAGAACTTTCTGTTTCTTACAATCAAGATATTACATCTGCTTCTTAAAACAATAGAGACACCAGTCTGTCAGGTCAGACTGACCTGTACAACATTTGAGAAACATATGAAACACTTTATGATTTAAAGTTCTAATTAACATTGAAAACATTTTGTTGTAATATTCAATTCTAATGTAACACTAACATTATAAAAAGGACACAGAGATAATTCCTTTTTTATTTTAGAGTGCAGCAAAAATGCCTAGAGTAAAACTACTGTGCTGCCCTCAGTATATGTTTTGTACATAAGACAGCTGCCCCCTTGTCTGCAGGATTAACTTTGCAAGGAAAGGTCAAACTAAAAACATGCAAAAAGCATAATCAACGCTATGCTTGTGTTTAACATGTTCAGAACATGTACACAATTTGTTTGTCCTGGTCGGTGTCTACATCCCACCTCAGGCCTGTGTAACAGAGGCGTTAAAACAGCTTGCCGACCAGATAACAGAAGTAGAGAAAAAACACCCAGACTCCCTTCTCATCATTCTGGGGGATTTCAACAGAGCAAACCTCACCCATGAGCTCCCAAAGTACAGACAGCACATTAAGTGTCCCACCAGAGAGGCTCACACTCTGGACTGTAAGGGCCCGCATTCTTTTAATGGACAGCCCGAGATTATTCACAGATCAGCCAGAGGGTTCAGTCGGGTCTCAGAAGCGCCTTTAATTCAGATTCACAGGTGGAATAATACAATGCAATACAACGCTGGGGTTCAGGCAGCGCTGGGCTTGTGACAGACCTTGGGGGGAGGTTCTGGCCAGAGGAGCCAAGAACTGGGTTTTCCAACAGATTTTAAAGGGTAGAGTATCACAATATCACACGTACACATTGTTCGATTGGTCCGGTGGGTTCATGCGTCAGTCTCCACCAGCCGTCAGCGTTGTCTGCGTAGGCATGTGTCTGCAGGAATATGTTTACAAAACAAGAACTTTCTGTTTCTTACAATCAAGATATTACATCTGCTTCTTAAAACAATAGAGGAGACTCCAGTCTGTCAGGTCAGACTGACCTGTACAACGTTTGAGAAACATATGAAACACTTTATGATTTAAAGTTCTAATTAACATTGAAAACATTTTGTTGTAATATTCAATTCTAATGTAACAGGACCACTGCTACACTGTGTTAAAGGACGCTTATTGCTCTGTCCCCCGTGCAGCTTTAGGACTCTCCGACCAACAGGCAGAAATTAAAAACTTCTAAACCTGTGGTAAGGACCGTGAGGAGGTGGACAGAGAAGTCAAAGCTGAAGTTACAGGCCTGCTTCGACTGCTCTGATTGGGGTGTCTTTGAAGCTGCAGCAACTGACCTCAACGAACGTACGGACACTGTGACGTCCTACATCAGTTTTTGTGAGGACGTGTGTGCAGACCAAGACCATCATCACATACAACAACAATAAACCTTGGTCTACACCTAACCTTGGGAAGCTGCGTCAGACCAAGGAGGAAACCTACAGAAGTGGGGATCAGGCCCTGTTCAAGCAGGCCAGAAACAGGCTGGCAAAGGAGATCAGGGTAGCTAAGACGAGCTACAGTGAGAGGCTAATAAACAGCCTCTCAGCCAACAACCCTGCATCAGTTTGGAGAAGCCTGCAGCACATCACCAACTACAGGAGACCATCCCCCCACCCTAAAGGAAACCTCAGACTTGCTGACGACCTGAACAGCTTCTACTGCAGGTTTGAGAAGCAGTCCTTCACACCTCCCACCAACACAATTGGACTCCCTGCACTGCACCTCAGGGGTCTCTTCTGTGAAACTCCTGAAGTATGCGGACGACACGAGTCGGCATACAGACAAGAGGTGGAACAGCTGGTCCACTGGTGTAGTCAGAACCACCAGACACAGGCCATTCCCCCAGGCCATTCCCCTGATGAACTCTCACTAGTCTCAGAGACTCAGGAACCACTGTGCAATAGTCCCATACCTCTGCACATTTGCACTATATTTGCACTACAAAATTGCACTACAGTCCCTGACAAAAGTCTTGTCGCTTACCGAAGTTGTTGGAACAACAAATAATAACTTGACTTGTAGTTGATCAATTGGAATCAATGGCTTATATGAAAGGCAAAGGCCTCTGGATTATGTGTATTGTACCATTCATTGAGTTTTATCATTTAATTAGAACAGAAAGGTCAGATCTGAGAAGTGGTCGCCAGAAACCCCTGTATCTTGAAGAACAGTTTGTCGAGTCAGTTTGTTTCTCTCACGCAGTGGTCTCCATGGCCAAATTAGTGCTCAGAAGCCAGCATTAAACAGAAGGCAACTAAAAAATTGTGTTGCATTTGCAAAGGCCCACAGCTTGGTGAAAGGATGGACAGAGGAAAAGTGGCAGAAGGTAGATTTTTCTGATGAATAATCCATTGATCTGCATCCCAAATGCCGCAAATACTGCAGAAGACCCGTTGGAACCCACATGGACCCAAGATTCACCCAGAAAACAGTCAAGTTTGGTGGAGGAAAAATCATGGTTTGGGGTTACATCCAGTATGGGGGTGTGCGAAAGATCATGGCAACATTAACAGCCTGAAATATCAACAAATTCTTGCTGCCCACTACATTCGAAACCACAAGAGAGGGCAAATTCTTCAGCAGGATGGCGCTCCTCCTCATACTTCAGCCTCCACAGCAAAGTTCCTGAAAGCGAAGAAGGTCAAGGTGCTCTAGGATTGGCCAACCCAGTCACCAGACATGAACATTATTGAGCATGTCTGGGGTAAGATGAAGGAGGAGGCTTGGAAGATGAAACCAAAGAATCTTGATGAACTCTGGGAGTCCTACAAGACTGCTTTCTTTGTCATTCCAGATGACTTCATCAATAAATTATTTGAGTCATTGCCGAGGCGTATGGATGCAGTCCTCCAAGCTCGTGGGAGTCATACATGATATTAATTATTTTTCCCAAGGGACCATAGCTTTATGCTGTGATGTTATTGTAGCATATTTGTGTATTCAAAATAAAATATAATTTCTACCATACATTTTTTTTGTATGCGACAAGACTTTTGCCCAAGCCAAATCTGACCTGTTCTAATTAAATGATAAAACTCAATGAATGATACAAAACCTTATTTTGATACAATACACATAATCCAGAGGCCTTTGCCTTTCACATAAGCCATTTCAGATTCCAATTGATCAACTACAAGTCAAGTTATTATTTGTTGTTCCAACAACTTCGGTAAGCGACAAGACTTTTGTCAGGGACTGTACATAAATGCACCACACCTACCTCCACTGTATATACTGTTGTTATGAGTACTTATATTGTTCTTGTTCTTATTGTTGTAATTTATTTCTTACTTTTTTACTGTACGTAGAGAGATAAGTTTCACCGCAGTCAAATTCCTTGTTTGCTTGTACAAACTTGGCAAATAAAGTTGATTCTGAAAAAAAAAGAAAAACACAATGTAAACATACCAACTCAATCTTTAATGTGAATTAAATCTCTCTTTGTATTTATTCTTATGAACTTCCAATGACCCAGGAACGGTGTTGTTATCAATAAACGACTCAGTAGATTTCTAACATCAAATTTCAAAAAATTTAATTCTGCCCAAAAAATAATGATCTATAATGATCTACCAATGGCATAGGATGTATGCAGATGGTGTCAAGGCAAGGCTATTTTTTTAAGATTATTTTTTCGCCTTTACAGCTTTAATAGACAGTGACGAGTGACAAGAAACAGGTGAGAGAGAGGGGAAGACACACAACAAAGGGCCACAGGCTAGTACTGAACCCTACCACTGCAGTGAGGAGAGAGGAGAGAGTGCAGATTTTGGTTGAGGTTGAGGGACCAGGCTGACAGGTGAGTCAGGCAGTGAAGGAGCACTTGAGACAGAGGCTGGAGTCAGGTCCTCAGTGAGAAAAGGAAGACAGGGATTAACAGAAGCAAAAGTACAGACAAAACAGTGCAGCAGGAATCAAAAAGTGTGGAGCATGACTAACTGCAAAACAGATTTAGCAGCAAAGTGCAGTCTGAACTGGTTTTTAAGGCAAGGTTAATCATGATCTGACACCCCCACATAATAATAACTACAGTAACTATGATTCATGAAGCGAGAACCACCGCAGGAGAACCAGGACCAGGATCCACAGGAGCCTGAGAGATGAGAAAAGCACAGAAAGGCTCTGGGGGAGATACCAAGTTAGTAACAGACATTAAAGACACATGAGGTGTAATGATAATGATAATAATAATAATAATGCATTTTTATTTGTAGTGCACTTTACATTAGCAAATCTCAAAGTGCTACATAAAACAACAATGGCAGAGAGGAGCCCAGTGCATCATGGGGAGTCCCCCGGCAGTCTAGGTCTAAAACAGCATAACTAGGGGCTGGTCCAAGGCCTGAGCCAGCCCTAGACTATAAGCTTTATCAAAGAGGAAAGTTTCTGGCATACTCTTAAATGTAGAGAGAATGACACACAAACCCAAACTGGAAGGAGATTCCACAGGAGAGGAGCCTGATAACTGAAAGCTCTGGCTCTTGCTCTACTTTTGAGGGCTTTAGGAACCACCCATAGGCCTGCATTCTGGGAGCGCAGTGCTCTAGTGGGACAGTACGGTGCTATGAGTTCTTTAAGATATGATGAAACCAGACCCTTTAGAGCTTTGTAGGTAAGGAGAAGGATTTTAAATTCTATTCTGGATTTTTATGAAAGCCAGTGAAGAGAAGCCAGTACAGGAGAAATATGGTCTCTTATCTTATCTTCCAGAGGAAGCATACATAAGGTAAATGATACTGGTCCAGTACCGAACCTTGTGGAGCTCCATGTCTAACTTTAGTGTGGACAGAGGACTCATTGTTAACATGTACAAACTAAAATCAATCTGATAAATAAGACTTAAACCAGCTTAATGTGGTTCCTTTTATGCCAATGAACTGTTCCAGTCTCTGTAACAGGATGTGATGGGCAATGGTATCAAACGCAGCGCTCAGATCTAACAAGACAAGTATAGAGAGAAGTCCTCTGTCTGATGCCATAAGGAGGTCGTTTGTAACCTTCAGTGCTGTCTATGATTCACTCTAAAACCTGACTGAAAATCATCAAATAGATAATTAGTATTTAGAAAATTACACAGCGGATTGGCAACTTTCTCAATGATCTAGTGGTGAAAAGGAAGGTTGCAAATATGTCTATAGTCAGCCTGGCTAACGTGCTGAACAGGAATCTAGGGCTATTTTCTCCTATTAATGAGGAGTAATAGGCACTCTGGCATTACAGAGGGCCTTTCTATAGGTTTTAAGACTGTCTTGCAAGATTAAGTTTTTGCGAATTTTGCTAGAGTTTGTGGGTCTGTGAATCATACCAAGGAGCTTGTCTCTTTTGTTTTATCTTCTTTTTTAGTGGGGCAATGGAGTTGAGTGTCATTCGCAGTGAGCCTGCAGCACTATCGACCAGATAATCAGTTTGGCAGGGGCTAAGATTCACATAGGGGTCTTCTATTGTATTGAGGCATGACATTATCTTAAATGCTGATGGAATCACTTCCTTGAATTTGGCAATAGCACTATCAGATAGGCATCTAGTGAGCACATTTTCGTCGAATGGCGCATAGTCCAGTAATAGGAAATCAAATGTTATTAGGTAATGCCAGAACAAGGTCATGGATGTGGTTAAAGCGGTGAGTCGGTTCATTTACACTCTGAGAGGAGCCAATTGAGTCCAATAATGAGCTGAAAGCAGTACTCAGACCATCATTATCATCGTCCCCATAAATATTAAAGTCACCTACTATAATTACTTTATCTACACTAAGGACTGAATTTGATAGAAACTCAGAGAATTCAGTTAGGAATTCAGAGTCCGGGCCAGGAGGGCAGTACACTGTAACTAATAAGACTGGTTGTAGTGTTTTCCAGTTTGGATGTGAGAAACTAAGAACAAGGCTCTCAGATTAATTATTGTTAAATTTAGGTCTGGACTGGATTAATAAACTAGAGTTGTAAATGGCTGTAACTCCACCTCCTCATCCAGCGTCTTGAGGAATATGAGTATTAATATGGCTCGGGGAGTGGCTTCATTAAGGCTAACATATTGTTAAGGATGCAGTCAGGTTTCAGTAAGACACAATAAATCAATATGATGGTCTGATATCAGATCATTTACTAAAACTTTGGATGGCAAAGATCTGATGTTTAAAAGTCCACATTTAACTCTCCTGTCCTGTTTGACTTTGCCAGTGGTGGTATTAACTTTGATTAGATGTTTCTGCAGAACTCCTCTTCTGCTGGACTTAATGGATTTAAGTGATTTGAATGGTCGGGGAACGGACACAGTCTCTATGGGATGTTGGGTGGGTGACTGTTCTAATGGAGGAGCAGAGGAGCGTGTCTGCTGCTGCTCTGCCTCCTGGTCTCAGCTCTGGATTGTCAAGTTTATAAGTGGGATGGATGCCGTCTCTTCTAATCAGATAAGATCTTCCCCAGAAAGTCTGCCGTGGGCTTCTGCTTAGGATTATGCATCCTTCGGACAGTCACCAGCCGCCCTGGCTTCCTGGCTGATTAGGAGCTAAGTTAAGTCGGCTCGCACCGGTTACTGAGGTCTGGCTGACTGTAGCGGCTACTGATTTGTTTTCTACGGTGCAGAGCCGCGTTTCTAATTCACTAATCCCCACCTCCAGCACGGCAAATAAACTACATTTATTACACGTACCATTCCGCTTAAGACATAACAAATGATACACTGAGCATGAGAGGGCGAGAAAGAGAAGCAATCACCGACTGTTTAGCTAGGTCAGCTGTTAAGCTAGTTGATAAACTAAAGTTACTAAACTGTAGAAATAGCGGGACTGTTGCTAAAACAGTGAGAGCCAGAAGTGCTCTTGCTTAGGTTTAAATGCGTAACAGGTGATATAACGTAACAATGAAGTATTAAACCGAATTAATTAAAGTTGTAAAGACGGTATCAACGGCATGGTACACAGAAGCTCTGACAAACCGGAAATGAGGGAAGACGTTTACCGTATATTACCCGTAGTAGGATAAGAGTTCAGAGCGCTTACTCAAGAGTGAGCCCTGCTGCACCAGGAGCATCTTCAGGTGGCCCACAGGAACCTGGAAGAGGCAGCAGAGCACCGCTGTAACAACCACAACCAACAGGCCAGATTTGAGTTTTAAGACTGGAATCTCCCCCCAATCTCTTCCCTAGCAGCACTTCTAATGACCACAGCCTAAAATTGATTTTATGAGTTTAATCCAACTAGGGTGATCGTCAGATGCCAGTGTTCTCTCTGTCACAGAAAGCAGCAAACTGATGGTAATTTCAAATTTCTTACAGAATTATTGATTATCTCTGCCTGTGCAGTCCTTTTGTTTGTTGTTAGTTTGTGTGGCTCTTGTCCTTGATATGTTCATAGCATTTAAATCTGTATTGAACGATTGAACAGCACCTGTAGTGTTTCTTGTCACTTTCAATCAATCAATCAATCTTTATTTATCAAGGCGCCAATTCACAACAGCGTTATCTCAAGACGCTTTACATACAGAACAGGTCTAGACCAAACTCTTTAATTAGAGAGAGAGACCCAACGATTCAGGAATTCAAAATTAAGGATTCAAGAATTCCCACATGAGCAAGCATCAGATATTATATTGAGCAACAGTGGCAGGAAGAACTCCCCTTTAACGGGAAGAAACCTCAAACAAACCCAGGCTCAATGTGGGGGGCTTCTGTCAGGATCCACGTTGGGTGGAGGTTGGACAGAGAGAGAGGGAGAGAGAGAGAGAGAGAGAGAGACAACACATACAGCAACCAATGTACAAGCAATGACTATAGCAGTGGCGACAGGAGTGTGACTAAAATATTAGCAGTATGATATTATTGAAACGCACTAACAGCACTAACAACAGGAGTGTGACTAAAAGATCAGCAGTATGATATTATTGAAAAACATGACGAGTGGCCGACGATCCGCAGCAGTGATTCATGAAGCAGAGAACCACATCAGCAGGACCAGGACCAGGATCCACAGGAACCTGAGAGATGAGAAAGCACAGAAAGGCTCCGGGGAAGATAGCAAGTTAGTGGCAGACATTAGGCGGACATGAGACATAATGATGAAAAGGAAGAGGAGGATAGAGAATAGAGAGGAGCCCAGTGCATCATGGGAGTCCCCCGGCAGTCTAAGCCTATAGCAGCATAACTAGGGGCTGGTCTAAGGCCTGATCCAGCCCTTAACTATATGCCTTGTCAAAGAGGAAGGTTTTTAGTCTACTCTTAAATGTATAGAGGGTGTTTGCCCCCCGAACCCAAACTGGAAGGAGGTTCCACAGAAGAGGAGCCTGATAGCTGAAAGCTCTGCCTCCTGCACTACTTTTGGAGACTTTGGGAACCACCAGTAGGCCTGCATTCTGGGAGCACAGTGCTCTAGTGGGGTAGTACGGTACTATGAGTTCTTTAAGGTATGATGGAGCCTGACCCTTAAGAGCCTTGTAGGTGAGGAGAAGGATTTTAAACTCTATTCAAGATTTTACTGGAAGCCAATGAAGAGAAGCCAGTACAGGAAAAATGTGGTCTCTTCTTTTAGTTCTCGTCAGTACACGAGCAGCAGCGTTCTGGACCAGCTGGAGAGTCTGGACTTTCTTTTCATTTTATGTGTATGTTTCAGTTTATGACTTACATGACTACCAACAAGCTGCTATGGAGAGCCAGAGATACTGGTAAATGATATACATGTGTTTATCTGTGCATTTTAATAGTTTTTAGTGTCATATAATGCCTTTTTCTATACTGGCAATGTTGGATTTCTTCCTCCCTCCTTCTGCATTACTGTGCTACAGGAGTTTGTATATTCTTGTAAAGTATTTTTATACTTTAAACGTGCAATTAGAACATTTGGATTGGCAACTAAAGTGCTTCTTTGGTCAAAAAGAACCATGCCAACCACTGTTATTTCTACATTTATCTGACTTTGTTTGCTTGTTTATTTGATTTCCAATCCCTTCCCATCAGATGCCTGCTCACTGAGTTCAATGTTCATTTATACTGACATTTGAGATTGACCTTTCATACGCTAGGCTTTAGGTGCTAGGCACCTACTACTTGTAATATTCCTATATATTAATTGGATTAAATGTCAGTTGCTTTTCTCCTCTGCATCTCAAGAGCTTTACTCTGCATGAGGCTGGGTCCCTGGTGGCGCACCGCCTCCTTTCCATTATGGCATGATACTGGGCCTGCTTCTCTCCTCTGTCTCCCGCAACTTGCACAAGCTGACTCAACCTTCATACCTTAAGGAAAGTTAATTCAAATTAAATGTGTATTTCTTACCCTCAAATGAAACACTCAGAGCACTCATTGATGGGGGGCCTTCTTTCATCATGCACCCTGCAGATCTGGCTGAGCAACATATGCTTCAACCCAGAAGTAGCACTCAAAATGGTATTTTGAGCAAGTTCTTCTCTATACAAGGCCAACTGTTGCATAAAGGAAGCAGTGACCACATATCCCTTCCTCTTTGTTTGAGACTCTTTGGAATCACCAATAGCTATCATCAACAACATGGTGGCTGAAGAACATAAATGTAGTAGTGCCACATGTTTAAAGTGCAGTTTGTTTTCATGGCAAGTTTTTTTTTCATAGCAAGAAGGAAAGTATGCTCTCATTCATCTGTGGCCTGGGTGATTGGAAGAGTTTGTATGGTTAAAAGATCAAAAACTGACTTTAACTATGCAGCTCTAAAACTTGTTTAAAAGGTTCATGCTTCCGTTTTTTGTAGACGGGTGAGTAGAAGAAAATGTCCAAAAGCAGGACAAGAGAAAGCTCCTGTATACTGTGCTGTTACTTGCAGAAAACTTTATTGAAAATACAATGTTTCTGTCCCTAGACCATCATCAGGTAAAATACCTGTTTTACTAACTATGCAGCTCTACAAACCATAATCCTTGGCTGCAGATGAGAAAACGGAACTTTATTTTCAGAACACCTCAGGCAATATGTGATACCTGGGTGGCATCAACAACAAAACCCTGCAGGGTGTGTCTGTCTGCTCGTGTATGAGCCCCTAGTGATAAAGGAATACATCTCCAGTTATAAAGCCATAAAAGTAAATAGGGTGGACAATAAGAAAAAACAAGGAGGAGCCATGTCAAAAGAGAAGGAATAAAAATGAGAGGTATCAAGGGAGGGGCTTTCCTAAAAATATATATCCCCAACTTTTGTCTTATCAGGAGTCTACACAGCTTCCATCCTGCTGAAGCCGTCATCATTCATCAGCATCAACATGAGAGGTGAGACAAGTTGCAACTACAGTAACGTAATATTTATTAGAGAGATGGTTGGAGCCTCACAGGCAAGTTACTTTTCAACTGAAATAATGGAAGTAGTTCAAGTTAGAAATATTCTGAACAAAGGTGGCTTACTAGTGTCAAAATGTATTATTATTTGGAACGATAAAATGGTTAAATTCTGTATGTAAAGATTTAATTATAGAAGAAAACAATTGAAGTATAATGAAGGAAATAAAAGTATATTTGAGACTTTTTAAAGCTTACAATTTCTCTCAAAATTAGAAAAAGGACAGCAGTAGTTCACAGTAGTTCAGTCAGCTTGTTGCCTTAGAAAACCAGAGGCATCTACAGCAAAGCTCCCTCTGGGTTTAGTGATACATGCCTTTTTTCTTTTCCCCCAGCAACTGTATTGCTGTGTCTGCTGCATGCAGCTTTTGGTCAGGACTACAACTGGGATGGACCTGTCAGCTCAACACCACCGTATGTAGACCCAAAGGAAGGTGAGAGATTGTTAAGGAAATACTTCTATCCCTTCTGTCAGCATATAATCAATAGTCTGCACATACTCTCACCTGAAACCATTTGTAGTAAAGTGTGTGTGTGTGTGTGCGTGTACAGTGTGTCTTTTGGACCAGGCTTCGTGTGGCTGCTGCCTGATGCAGACACAGATGAAGAGGATGAAGTGGTTCTTTAACATGACCTATGAAGCAATGAACCAGGAGCTGACAAAATCAAAGCAGAGCATTTACAACATGAGGGGTGAGTGACCCATCCATGAGTCACACAAGTAGGCAGACAATGCAAAACATCATGATAGTGTCTTAAAGAACAAAAGTGGTCCATTTCTTATACCCTCAGTCTGACTATTTCTTTTTCTCTGAATTTCCAGCCAGCCGCAGTGCCTTCTCAGTTGCACTAAACAATATGAAAAGTATGAGTTGCTCTGGCCCAGTCAACACTGACAGCCTCATCATCTTTAACCATATCTTCATCAACTTGGGAGATGGCTACAATGCGCAGACTGGTATCTTCACCACTCCCCGCTCCGGTGTGTACAGTCTTGCTGTCACCATCTACGCAACTAATGATCTTTCGAATAGCACTCTGGTTGTCTGCGCGAATTTGCAGGTTAACAACCAGATAGTGGCTGAGCTACACCAAAATGGTAATGACCTCGAAGACAGCGCCAGTGTTGTTGTGGTAATGAAACTGCAGACTGGGGACAAGGTGTCTGTCAGCCTGCCCCAAAACTGTTTCGTTTGCGATAACAACAGGCACTACAACACTTTCACTGGCTTCCTGCTGTATGCTACTGATTGAGTTAGCAAATGTAGCTGTTCTGGGATTTGTCCCAACTCCTGTCCTATACCATTTTTGTGTCTGTTAGATGAGATCTTTCTGTAGTGACAGTCATGACTTGTAGCCTTTAATCTTTATCTGATCTCTTGTACTATCACCCATCCCATCAAAATGCTGTCATTCATATTTTGTTTGTTTTATTCCATTTTGGTTCACTATTCTTCCTGAGATCATGTCATACTAATTATCATGTCTTTTTCATGTCATGCTGTTTAAGTACCCTGGTTTGTAACAGCTGTTGATCTTGAACTCCTGAAAGGATGTGATGTAAATTTTAATAGAAATATGAATAAAAATACTGAAACTTACCAACAAAATAAACCAGACTTTCAACAAACTACTTGGAATTCTGAGTTACTTGTTTCAATCCCTGTTAAAGCAATTGAAGATACAAAATAATGTCACAATGTACAACAGAGATGTTGCTGTTGACAAAGTTAGACTGATAATTAAGATACAGTGTACTGGATTATAAAACGGTACCACTTTAGGATAGACTGATTTTTTGTGATAGTTTTCTACATGGAGAAAAATCAGTATTTGGAGAGTGTCAAAATCAATTACAAAATATAATTCTTTATGGAACAATCTTAGGATACCTCTTCAAAATTTATCACTGAGTCAATTTGCATGAAGATAGAAACCATTCATGAATAATGAACAAATTTATGATCTTGACTGATCAGCAAAACAATTTTGGCCTGATTAATGCAGAATTCTTCATGTATGTGCAACTCAGAGTTCTAATCCAAAACGATCATTTGAAGGACTGCTAATTAATTAGAATAATATAATAATAATTATAATATTAAAGTTTACAGAATCCTGCAGATATCACACTCTGTTGACAGTTTGTGACAAAATGTATTTCAGATACATTATTGGAACCAAGATTTAAGGAGCACTAATATTTAGTGTTTAATATATTATATTATTATATTTAAGGTTGAGGGAATACTGGAATTCAACGTATGGCTAATGAAAATGTTTGTTTCATCTGACATAAAATATTATGTTATGAATTGAATAAGTTCAATGAATAAATGTGACAAAAATATATTGGATTTAAATGTGGATTTACAGATTAGTCCATAAATCCATAATTTTTTTAGTGTTTTTGTAAAGTTGAGAAGATTTGGTTTGATATAGAACTTTGATATAGATCATTTCAATCCAGACATTTATATTTATATGCGTTAAAACATATTACAGGATACAGCAAGGTATCCACTGAGTTGTAATATTATTTTGATTAGATTAGATTTTTTTGCTTCAGTTTCTTATATACAATTGATAAACTTGTATTTGAGAAAGTGATACTCAAACAGTGGAAATACATATCCCCTCCTACACTACTACACTGGATTAAAATGTGTTATTTGAACATGGAAAAGTCAATAACTACTGAAAAGAATAAATGGATTCAACTTGAAATCATAATTGTGGGGCTAATATGTTTTGGACAAACCCTGTTTCTGTAATGAATGCTGTTAGGACTAGAGAGTCAGGATAAAATTATTTTTACCATTTATAGAACCTCTTTTAATACATACTCTGCAACAGGATCTGGTACCCCCCAAAAATTAATCACGAGGAGATCAGTGCACTCAATCACTACATCACACTGAATTCAGTACTACATACAAAATGACAGTGCAGCTGCCTGAGGCAATGAGGTTAATTATAAAAATCATGTGCACTATCATGCAGCTCTTAAAACATCTTGTCTGCTGATGTGAGAGCACAGGCACCTCAGTCCAGATGACAGATGATGTAACGAACCGCACAAAGCCCTGGAGGGTGTGTGTCTGCTTAGAAAGTGGGAGCTGGCAAATATAATGGAACATCCCCAGTTATCGAGATATAAAAGCAAAATAGGGCAGCCGATTAAAAAAGATTAAAAAAAAACAAGGAGGAGCGATTAGGAAAAAAGCTCAGAGGCAACAAGGGAGGAGCTCTGAGAAACATATATATCTGTGACACTTCTACTGATCAGTTCATCACACCTTCCATCCTTGTGAAGTTGCTGTTAAGTGTCAACATGAGAGGTGAGATTTAATTCATTTACAGAGGTAAATATAGAAACAGGCAACTAATGCAAAGCTCCTTCTGGGTTTAGTGTTACATGCCTTTGCTCTTTCCCCACAGCTATTGTATTGCTGTGTCTGCTGCAGACAAGCTATGCAGCTTTAAGTCCCTTCAGCTGGAACGGACCAAGCGCTACAGTAGGGGTTCCAAATGCAGACAGTGGTGAGGAATTGTGCGTACATATTCATTGTGTCTACATATATTCTTTCCTCCAAGTGTATTTATGTGCATTTGTGTTCAGCATGTTCCACGGACCAGGGCTCCTGTGGCTGCTGTCTGATGCTGCAACAGATGAACAAACTGCAGTCGTACTTTAGCACAAGCCTGGATAAATTAGAGGAGGAATACTCACAAACAAAGCAAAGTCTCAACAAAATCGAAGGTGAGTGACATATCCATCAGTTAAGCAAAGCATGAAAGAGCAAAGATCATAAAAGCATCTTACTGGATAAAACACAAAGCTTGACTTGTCTCAATGTTAATGAGACCACGCCGATATGCTTTTAACACCTCTAAACCATTGTCTCTCTTTTGCATCTCTAGCCAGCCGTACTGCTTTCTCTGTTGCTCTATTCGGTGATGACCGTTTTAAGTGTCAAGGCCCCTTTGAAGTCAACACCCGCATCGTCTACAAACATATCTTCCTTAACCTGGGTGACGGCTACAATGAGACCACTGGTATCTTCACTGTTCCCCGTTCTGGTGTCTACAGCATCGCCCTCACCGTCTACAGTGATGCTGGTTCTCCTGGTGAACTTTTGGCTGCCTGCGCTAATCTGCAAATTAATGACCAAGTGGTGGCTGGGTCCAGAGACCGAAATGAGAATGACCAGGAGGACAGTTCCTCTGTTGTTTTGGTCCTGCACTTGGATGCTGGTGACCGGGTGTCTGTTAACCTGCCCACTGGATGTTTCCTCTGTGATGATGATAGCCACTATAACACTTTCAGTGCCTTTCTCCTTTATGTTACTGAATAAGTAACATGCAGTTTGAAAGCATACAAACCTAAAGCATGAGTATATTTGTTCTGTAATAGCTTCTCATTGTCTTGCTGAAATGATGCCATGTAACAGTTCAGAGAAATGCACTAAAACCCACACACTTCTAAGGGGATAAGAAAATAAATCAAGATTTCAAACAAAATAGTTGGTATCATGGTTGATTTTGATTCAATTGATGACATGTATCTACAGTAAAAAATGAAATGAAAAATTAAAATATTACTTTGCTGTCTGATACAGTTTCTGATACAGTGTTTTGATACAGTTTCAACATTTTGGATGGAACTTAATTTTAGCTCATTACACATATATAACATTTAAATAAAGCACTTGACACGAACCTTCCTTACAGAACATCTGAAATAAAAATGAAAGCAATATCACCAGCCAGGTAAAGTGGAATTCGTAAAGAAGTGTAGATTACAATACAATAAAAAATAGTTTACTGTGCAGCCATAAAGTTTAGTTGATGTTAGTTTGCTCACATAGACAGTCTACAGACTAAGCATCCTCTCCTGTAACCTGGCACCTTTATCTACACACACACACACACACACACACACACACACACACACACACACACACACACACACATTCGGTTTACAATAGGCCTTGACTGAGAGACAAAGCTAAGCTAACAGCTACAGCACTTAGCTTTCCTTTGTCGGCCTCTGCCCCACACCCCAGAGGGTCTGGCCATCATCATTTGGGTTCTCCAACCTTTTATGGTCCTCTGTCTCACATTCCTCCTGCCTAGTCACACGTACACACACACACACACACACACACACACGCACACTCTCCCTATTTGTTTGTTAGTTAGTCACAGTCACACTTAGTTAGATTGTTTATGATTGATTTTGTTATGATTTAATAAATGTTTTAATCCACATGCTGTCTTCTTTAATGTTGTACAAGAGCTCTGAAATCCTTCAGCTAGCTGTCTATATGGTAATTTTGGTAGTAGTTATTAAGTTAATTACTAATCATTATACCAAATTGATAGCTTAGTTATTTTATGAGACTAAATCAGTTAAACTGGTTATCTTTTTCCTCGTTTATCAAGGTGGTGCCCAATAATTTAAATAATTATTAATTATCTTTGATAGTTATTAATTATTTCTGATCGCCAAATCGGCCAAATCGCCCACACCATTTGTTAAATCCCAACCACATTAAAGTTAATCAAAACCTATACATTAATAAGCTTAAACCATTGCTTAGCCATGTATACAGTTATGCTATGCCCAGTTAGAGTTTGTTACTAGTCCTTCGGTATGCTGCTGTCTTAGCCAGCGCTCCAAAATCCTGAATACTGTAATTCAGAAAAGGTATACCAGGGAGCTCAACCTGTCATGGGTCCAACTACTCTCAAACAAATATTCTGTACATTTCTTTATGTGCAAATTACTTTTAGTCATACATAGGGATGTATGTTACACATTATGGTAATACATCAATATGGTAATACATAATATGTGTAATGGTTGTGCTTTCATCAAATGTGTAAGCCCAGCTTGTAGCAAATGAATGGTTATCATTTCAATATTTTGTACATATTTAGTTTTGATGTTTTAATGAAATTAGTGCATGATTTTGCATTTGTTATCATCATGTTTACACATACAGCTGTGGCATCTGTGGGAGCAAACAATGTAAATACTCATTTTTACCAGGTCCCACTTTTTTTCACCATTATGCACTAATTCACTGCACTGGTTTGAAATCACATCTGAGGTCAGGGCATAGCAGTCTTCATTTTTCAAGGACTAGTCTGTTTTCAAGAGTTGTGTGCAAAGCACACATAAAACACTAACACACCCTGGCCTAAATCTAGCAGATAAGGTTAAAAGAATAAGATAAACAGATAAGACAGGAAACAGGTCAGCTGACTTGGGACTCCATACTTGCAGGTGTACACAGACAAAAAAGCATTGTTCAAAAAAGCACTTAGGAAACACCCTGTTATCCAGGACTAGAAGAATAACAAATGACTGCTTACAAAAAAAACAGTAGAGATGAGAAACAGCAGGAACAGTTTAACACACAGCGAACTTTACTTTGAGCTCCATAAATATATAACATACAAGGAAACCTCTGGTACTCTAATAGAAACTCACTAGTATATTTGCTCTTCATTACATAACATAACTTATGCCAACCATAAGACATAACATTTTATTATTATTATATAACTTTTCTCTTTTAAAAGAGGCATATTATGCTAATTTTCAGGTTCATATTTTGATTTGGGGGTTAGTTTACTGTGGATTGAGTAGTTTTCACATACTCAAAACAATTTTACAGAGGTTTGTGAAACAGTCACGAAATTGTGCCCCTCAGCATTATTTTCAAACTATTGTATTTCAATGGGATTATGTTTTCATGCGTGAGTGTCTTTGTCTCCATAGAAACAGTTAAGCCACTTATCTTATTGAAAATTGGCAAAAAATATGATTTTTCTAGATGGAATTAGCACACGTTTTTGACCAGCGGTGGCGTAACATGCTAACAACAAGGTCAACAGGTTAACTTGCCAAATAAAAAGCAAAACAACATAAAACATGACAAAACATACAGCTTCCAAGTGTGAAGGTACAGTCATAGACAGCTGGTATGGACTCTTACTGTTACTGGCCCTCGTTAAGAAAGCAGTCATGAGTTAAATAGGAGGACATGAAGACTCTGTGTTGGTTTTTTCAGCCAGCAGCAGAATAATTTGCATACTTTGCTTGTATTTGACATCTTAGTTTTACCAGGGCTAGTGTTAGCTAAATAACAACAATAATGGTAGTGAACTTATTATTAACAGCGAGGCATTTCAGTGAGTGAGACAGTCTGCTGAAGGGCTGTAGGTCACGTGTGCAAAAGGCCCTACACATCTCACAAGAGGTGCCAAACCTAAAGTGTGTGTTTTCACACACATTGACTCAAAGGAGCAGAATGAGCGCCATCATTCTTAGCCATATTTAGCACTAATCTATGCATTTTTGTTATGTCTCATCAAGTTTATTAAAGTTAGTTCATGTGTTTTGTATTTCCTGTTTTATTGCGGCATTCAACTTTTCCCTCTTGTTTCAGGCCCCTTGACCTCCTGCCCTTCCGAGTGTTTCCATGCTCCTGTGACTGTCTGCCCCGCCCCCACAGTTCTCCTGTGCTCCCTTCCCTGGTGTATATATTGTCTGCGTTTTCCCCTGTCCTGCACCTGATCGTCTTGTGCCCTTGTATCGAGCATTCCAGCATCCTAGTCAGTGTTAGTATCTTGTTGAGAGTGTTAGAGTCTTGTCAGGTTTGTATTTGTCAGCAAGTATTTTTTGGATTGTGCTTGTTTTGGTGCCTTGTCTTTGTTGATCATGTTCAACAATAAACTGCAACTTTTACCATCTGTTTGCCTTGCATTGAGCATTTGAGTCCGTTGTCTTGTGTGTGCTTTTGGTCGTAACAATTTTGAGGTTTCCAGATAAATATGTAAAAAATATAATTATGGACCTCAACCTCTAAAACCACACTCTTATCTTCTCAGACAGAAAAAAGGAGATTTAAACATCTGTAATTTCAAACTCCAGGAGTTAAACATGTCATGAGATTGAAGTGATTGAATATATAGTACTGTATTTGAGATAGGTTTATCACTTGTCAACTTGTCAAGATTGTTTTCATGCCAAATCACGTTTTTTGTATGAATTAACACGACACAGAGCAGCTCTGTGGGGCTGTACTTAAGCATAGTGGCACAGGATACTGCCAAATGCAATTAAGGTCAATTATTAAACTTCATTTTGAATTTTTATCCATAAGGATCCAGCAAGAGACAACAGAACACCAACATTTTTCACAAGGGCACCATGAATGTCTGAACCAAATTTCATGCCCATCCAATTTAGTATTAAGACATTTTGCTAAAAACCAAACATGTCAACCTTGTGATGCCACCAGAGGAAAAATATTCATTCTTAGGGACCATGAATGTCTGCACAAATGTCATGGCAATCCATTTAATAGTTAAGATTATTCAGTCTGGACCAAAGAGGTCACCCACACACACACACACACATACACACACACTCTCCCTATTGTTTGTTAGTTAGATTGTTTGCATGTTTTGTCTTTGTTATATTTTAATAAATGTTCATACACCTGCTGTATTCTATAATATTGTACAAGAGTGAATACTACCAACCTCTACTCTGTTAAGAACTCCAAAATCCTTCAACTAGCTATCAATATGGTAAGTTTGGTTGTAGTTATTAAGTTAATTGTTAATCATAATACCAAATTGATAATGGTATATAACTGATTCAGTCAAATATTCAAATGGATAGTTTAGTATTTTATGAGGCTGAATCAGTTAAATCAGGAGTCCCACTAATAAATATAATTATTAATTATCTTTAACCATTATTAATTATTTCCAATAGCCAAATTGCCCCAGAAATGGTGCAAATCCTACAACAAATTACAAGCAATACCTCCGGCTGTCTAACAATATCTGAAAGGAAAGCAATTATAGGGATGCACAGTATCACTTCTCTTGTCCTTCTATCTTAGCATGAGGCACAGGCGAAGCGGCACATCATTTCTAGATCTGGGCCATCATGGAAAACCGAGAACACTTTCCTATCAGTTTCTTTTGTTGTTTCATCTGTAGACCATTATATCCTCAGGCACTTGACAATAAAGTTCTCAATGTCAGTATTTCTGGGCAGCTGCTGGCCTCTAGAAGGATAGCAACCAGACACCCCTGTCCTAATACAAGGCATTATGGTCCCAACAACAAGGTGTTGAAAGGTGCAAAGGAAGTCCATCTATTGAACTGTATTACCAGGGATGTATGTATCTCTCTTTGTGGGAGGAATTAGTATCAGTGTCAGGTTGTGAAACCTTTGTGTGTCTGTGTGTGTGTGTGAGGAGGTGGAGCTTCATTTAATTCCTAAAAGGGAGGATCACCTGAAGTCCATCAATAAGACCCTAAAACCATTCCCTGGTTGAAACTCTTCACTCTCAGTTTCACAAACTCACAATTTGACATAATCTTTCAGAACAAGGAGAAGGAGGAACAAAAAACAGTAAGTTTTGTTTCTATCCTTACATGGCACTCAGCAAAACCAAAAATGATCACTCTGGTTGTAACCACCAAACAATGCTACTGCCTTGAAAATGATTGACATATTTCATAGCTTTATCTTTTCACTGTTTAATACTTTTGCTGATTATTTGTCATAATGATAAAGTGATGTAGCTTTGCGACACAAAAATGGGTTGGTTAGACAGGAAGGCTATCACAACACATCTAGAGCATGTGGATTAGTTTAAGTCAGTTGTGTTATCTATACTTGCTGTTACTTTTGGATTGTTTTACCTTTACATCAATTACTTATTCTACGTAATAATTTAAGCCTGCAATGAAGAGATTTCTGACTACTAGGGGGAAGAAAGAGTCAAAAAACGTACAAAATCTAATATGGCTTATAAATGTGTCAAAGATAATCTGTTACCCAGATAGGCAAATAGTTCATCTTGTCCCGTTTGGCAAATTCAGAATAGGTTTTGGCTTCATGTATCAAAAAATTAGATATTATTTTAATGTGAAGGTTTTCACTACTTATACAATGGAATCAATGGAATGCTGTTGAATTAGAGGTTATATGACCTGTAAATCATTAAATCCATGGTTACAGTGTTGTTGAGATACAGTCAACCATACAGTGAATTTGTGGTTGGAGAACCAAAACACTGGGGAGTTTTGGTCACAGTCACAGTGGTTACAGTTAACATTTGCCTCACACAGAAACTCTCGTGCCATTATAAACTGATTTAATTTGGAATTGCCTGACTGGCATGACGTCTACAATTCAATTCTACATGTATATCATCTCGTGACACTGTTTTGAGCATCTAACCTCTGGTCTGGGTGCACATAAATCAATGACTGATTGATTGTTGTTTTCAGATGGTTGTATTACCGGTTTTGTTCCTGTTGGAGTCGCTGTTTTTCTGTGGGCATGTGGAGGCCCAGTCAGCAGCCATTGAAATACTGAAACATGCTGCAGGTAAGCCACACAAACTGTCACATTTCATTCCATTAATCCAGCACTCATCCACACAGTATATGCATATTTCATTATCATGTTTTCATATTATCCACCAATGCATCTTTGGCGAATGCTTTGCAACTCAAGTCAGTGTTATTTCTAACTTTAGTTACACAAATATATACACAAATAAAGTGGAAAAAGCAAGAAAGTTTATTTCCAGTAACATCCCACCACTTCCCTCTATGCTGAACTTGTCTCTCACATAAGTTTTTGTCCCCCATCTTCTCTTGTGTCTTTTTCACTGTTCCTCTATCCTGTTCTAGTCCAATGGGAGGGACCTCTGACCTGTAACAAGTGGGACTGCAACTGTACTTTCAATTACCAGCGTGGCTGCTGCTGTGCAGCCAACGATATGTACCAGTTAGAGGACGATACCTTCACAAGGATTAAATATTTGTGGGAACATATCAGCGCACTGAACAGCAGAGTACAGGGCCTTACAGGTAAACACACTTACATGGATATGTTTTATGTATGTTTCAAACATCTTTTAAGGACATCTTTTGGGGACACTGAGCTAATAAATCTCTCACTTTTACTCTCAGCTGGTGTCAAGGTTGCCTTCAAAGCCACCATGGACCCAAATATTGCCATCACAATTCCTCCTTCTACTGTAGGTTGCTTTGGTCCTTTCAATATTAATGTTCCAATACCCTACTCCTCCGTCACTCTTAACCATGGCAATGGATATAACCCTTCCTTGGGTAGGACCCCCCCACACACGCACGCACACACAAGTCAAGTAAGACATACATCACACCACTTCCACTAACCCGTCACCTCCCTCTCCAGGTGTCTTCACTGCCCCTCGTGCTGGTGTTTATGTGTTTTCCTTCACAGTCTACTCATCTGTGGGAAAGATGGAGCGCCTTTACCATAAAGTAAACAAACCAGATAGATTTATATTATTTCAGAATAAATTTAGCTGGTTTACCCATGCAGCAACAGCAAGTCATTTGTGTTTTGTTGTATTTGTAGGTCCAGCTGATGAAGAATGGGATGGTGGCGGTCAGCGTATGGGAGAACAATCGAGAAGATGTTGAAGACAGTGCCAGTCAAGTAAGAAGTCAAGAGAATCTGATTGTTGAACAAGAGCAAAGTAACTTGGTTGCACAAATGGTTGCTATAAATAAATCTAATGATAAAATATTACTAATTAAATTTCAAATTGGAGAAAAACATACATGACACATACTGTATATGTATTCAGGTTGTGGTACTGGAGATGCAGAGAGGTGATCAGGTCTACATGGAGCTGATGTCTGGGAGAAAGATCTGTGAACACCTACAGCACAATATCTTCACTGGTTACATGGCATATCCCAACATTGATGAGTGATGCACCTGTTCGAAATTCGGGTTCCTTAAACATTCTTACTCTAGGACCTTAAGTAAATCAATATATCTGTGTTCAACTGATATTCTGATTTGTGTAAACTAAACTACAATGACAGTCTGTGACCAGGGGGAGTGTGAAATTGTTTTGATTTGGACATATTAAAAGTTTTTTGACTGGCAATGCAGCTTTATTTTCAATTTTGTTATGTATTTTAGCATTCCACACTCACATTGACCGTGAATGGAAATTGGTAGTAGTCAGAAATTGTGATATCACCTGGGAATGATAACAGTGACATAATAGGCATGTGGCCTGTGACAGTACTGTATAACACTGTAAACAAGTGCCTTTCATGGAAACTCATCACAAATGAATATGAACCACAGCTAGACCAAGTCCTCCAGTTGAATAAACACATCTAGGAGAAGCAGACACACATGTTGAACATACTTTCACACAAATGCAAACAGACACACACACACACTATGAGAGTTTAAACATACATAGCAACATACCAGACATTCCAGAAGAAAGCCTCTTGAGGTAGTAAGCCCACAGGGTAGGGGTTCAATTGTTACATTAATGGAATGGTGCAACGTTTTGGGTAATATGCTTATCTCATTTCTTACTAAGAGTTAGATAAGAAGAGTGACTGTGCTCATAGCTGTCTGTCCATCAACTATGCTGCTTATCCTTGGTGGGATGGGTGGGGGGGCAATTTCAGCTGACATTTACTCAAGACCTGCACTGGATGCCAGTCCATCACAGGGCCAAACACTCAATTTATACAATATAAAGTATATTATGCATTATTGTGTGTTTTCTCCTGCTGTGAGAGCTACGTAACATATGGTTCTAAATTCTGATACAGAGGTCAACAAAAAGTTTAAATATTTCAACTTCGGACAGCAATGCCATCTACCATACTGTTGCCAGTATTCTCTGCCAACCTTACTTACTTTTACTGTCCTGCCCTACTAAAATGATATCCAGTTTGCCATCTACCGTCTGCCTGAATGCAGCACAATCCTCAATGAATGTTTCAGAGAGCAGGGAGAGCGTATTTCATAGGTTTTACATTAGACTCACTAATGGCGAGAAAACATTTACTATCACATGTCCAATTTTACCTAAGACATGAAAACATAGATACTTTGATACTTAAATGTACCTATTGCATAAAAATTTCCTGTGAGTGACTAATGTAAGACTGACTTAGATAGCCAGTTGTACAAAGCATAATGGGCGAGAAAAGATTGTGGCTGCAACAGCGGCACTCAGTGGGGGAAGACTGACACATTTTATATCACTTTTTCCTGAGCACCCAGTTTCAGCTACTTGAAAAAGAAAAACATTTATCTAGTTAACAAAGTAGAAGACCTGGGCAACTAAAGCCGACAGTCACATCACTGCTTTATACGGAGAGAATTTCCCTAATCCACTAGTCATCAAAAGGGCTCACTGCAGTCCAAGACACCAGAGCCAGTCCTCGGCCCATCCTGATTAAACGTATCTGTTCCGAGAGATGCAGGAGTGACAGACGTCAAAACACTCCTAAAACCACTTCCTATGAGGATTGCCCTTCATAGTGCTTTTCTGTGATCTCTTCCTTAGATCTATTTCGAGTGACTTTTGAGATGCCCTGACCCACTAGTTTTGGCCTGGTGTTGGGCTGCAATTTGATTTGTGTGTCTTTATTGTGTCTTTGATGTGGTTTATGCTGTCTTGTGTCTGTCATTAATGTGTCTAATTTGTACAACCTTTTTATACATCTCTTGACCAAGTATGTCTTTGGCCTATGTTTGAACAGTGATAGTGATGATTATTAATTGACTGGAAGGTGGATGATACAAAATGATTGAACCACCTGCTGCTTTAATGAAAATACAACAGCCAGATGGCACTGAATATTGCAGAACCAAAAAGGGAAAGAACAGAATAATACAAAATAGATTTTAAGGTGACAGTCTTTTCTAGCAGATTCGGTACACAGGTAGGCAGTCAGAGAGAAGGCAAACAAATCCAAGAGAGGCAAGGCAGAGACAGAGACAGAGTCAAAGGCAAGAACAGGAATCAAAAACCAGGAATGTAGTACACAAGAAAAACTGCTGGAGCGCTTGTCACGGGGAACGAAGACAAACTGGCACAGAGGACAGGGGAAACACAGACTAAATAGACTGGGCAGGCAGGTAACGAGACACAGGTGGAAGGGGTGGAGACACAATCAGTGGTGGTGGGAAAACACACAATGGGAGGAAGTGAACTCCCAGAAACGAGGGGAAAGGGTAAGAAATCCAAATAAAACAGGAAATAAAGAAGCAAGAAGGACAAACAGCAAAACCCAAGGACGGGTCATGACAGGTTGTTTATTCAATATCACAAAGAAATATGCTGTAATTATGATGTAAATCTTCATAATTTACTTCACGCACATATGAACAGATTTGTACACATTGCAAAAGGCCAATGGTACGGACTTGTTGAGTTCACAATTTTTTGTAGTCAAGAAAAAAAATATGTGGGAAAATAAATTCAAGCATGACATCTGTGGTCTTGCACAGCTGATTATTTTAGACATAAATGTTTCACACACACACACACACACACACACACACACACACACACACACACACACACACACACACACACACACAGTGTGCTGCTACTGAAGAGGACTTACATGGAGGTCTCTGCCTGAATGTGATGAATCTGTCACTCCTCAACACTCCCATTTCTGTCTCTCCTTTCCTCGCCTCCATCTTCTCCTCTCCTCTCCTCTCCTCTCCTCCTCTACTACTACTTTTTCATGCCTCCCTTTCTGTCTTTATGTCCATCTTATTTTCCTTCCCTCTTTGTTTTGCAAAAACATTGAAATGGAGTCACTTTGACATTGTCACTTCCCTACAATGGGATAGGACCTTAATTCTCTTTTTTCTCCTCCCCTGTCTCTGTCTGTATTTTCTTTTAAGTCCCATCTCTTCTCTCTCCATTTCTGCTCCTCCCTCTCCCCCTTTCGATCAGCCCCCATCATCTTTTTCACCATCTTGCTGCCACTTTGGAACAAGGAAGGATGTGGTGAAAGTATTTGGAGAATTTTCACTGACCAAAGCAACACTGCCTGGCTGTTGTCTGTCCTCTACATGGAACAGCTCTACCCAAATAAGGTTGGACTTTTAGCTAGACGTAAGGGGAAGAGATGCACAGACAGGGAGAGAGAGCTGCTGAAAGGCCATTGCCCTTTTAAGGATGAAGAGTCTTTTTTTCCTTCCCCTCTCTCCCTCCTATTTCTGTCATGCTCACTCCTTCCTTTTCCCTCCCTCTCTCTCTCTGTAGACTAGTGAAGTCATCCAGCCTAATCTGCTCCTTTAAAGCCAGCATTTTTGAGAAGGAGGTCCCTGCGAAGCATACACTAACACGCAGTCAAGCATCCACACTCACCCCACAAGCTGCACTAGTAGCCAGCAGAGAACTGACCTATTCATTAACACAGTGAGTATACTTTTCTTTTATTCTTCCATACAGGATAAATCTCCTGAGATGGATTTGGGACCGTTAGTATGAAAACAATGGCAGATGACTTGTCAAGAGGCCATCCCTTTATAGATCAGTCAGTCAGTGGTCTTTGTTCCTAGCTTCTTATCAAAGACATGAATATGTCTATCTATCCATCTTAGAAGATGACAATAGCACAAGTTGTAGCCATTTCACACACTTTGACACCTGCATTTGACCATACAAGTTATATAATGGCTGTCACGTGTATATACAGAATATTTAAGGTTATTTAACATATCTAAGTTCTGTGTTTTTTTTAAATTCTGTAGATTATATGAGTATATGAGATTATATGAGTATCATATATTTTATATTTTTTTATATTACTGTTGCAAACAATCCTGTATGGGTGTTAATGTCCATAAGAATACTACTAATTACATCGATCGAATTAGACATGTATTATTCATTTCACTTATTGACTAAAACTAGCTGTTGTGAAATGGAACCTGGTTGAACATAAGTTGTCTAAATAATTAATTGTGACAGAGGATTGCCTCATTACAAATAGACTAGTTACTTGTAATGCGATTCTGGTGTTATTCTAGGGTTCATATGTTATCCATGTGAAGCAAGGAGAAGGTGAGGCAGACAGTGCTGCATATCTTTCCCACTGTATTTACTTTTATTTGCACAGGCAAATGGTCTATTGCCATATATAGACTTTAGAAGCCTGTGAATTCTCAAGGCATAGGAAGCCACACTTCCTAATGGGGACAGAGATGCAGACAGACAGACTAGCAGGTATATATATTAAAACATTTCAGAAAGGCTGATACATTGACAGACATGCAGAAATAGGTTCTCTCCACACAAGATATTCAACTTGTTTTATAATTGAAAATGTCTGAAGCATCTAAAACCTTCTTGTGATGTTTGGACTGAATGATTAATGATGGCAGCATACCCAGTGATTTCAGTAAAAAAGGCCAGCTGTGACAGAGGGGGAGTACCAGTGGGCAGCTTAGCTTCTTAGCAGCAGCAAAGGGGGCAGATAACACTATCTCCAACTCTCAATGCTGTTGTAGTACAGAAACACAACAGAACAAAGAGGCACAGTAGTATATAAGTTATAGCGCAAGGGCTATTACTGAGTTTAATCGGACAACATGATCTACACTTCATTCTGAGCAGGAATACATCAGCTCAGACGCACAGCAGTTGTAAAGTTTATTACAGCTATCTTGGCTGCAGTTTCAGAAATGCTTTCAGTGCTCATAAAAGTCTAGCAAATAAAAGAAAAGCAGTGGATTTCTGTGCTCAAATAATTATATATGTGGCATTGAGCTGGAGGAGGTGAGGCCACACGACCCATGTCTCCTCAGGCCGACACAGTTGCCACAGCCCTCACACTGGTTCTGTGTTCTGGCCTGAGGCAGGTTTACCATGGTAACAGAAAAACAGAGCAACAAAAACACAACTGAGAAAGCTAAATTGGAGTGAGAGGTGATGAAGTCATCTTTGAGCTCTTTGGAACTTTTGAAAGCTTTTTTCCCCCTTTAAATCTTTACCCTATTTTGCTGATTTTATATCTTCATATTTTCCTTTTTATACTGTAATCTGTTCTCTTTATTACTTATTTATATATAGTTACTATAGCTACTAACAGCAGTGTGAGTACATGTAGCAGCACTGGTAGTAGCATAAGGTATCATTATAGTTGCAGAATTTGTTATGCTTCGTTGGTTTGACTCTATTGCATTAGTAGTAACAGTGGCAGAGCGGCTTTTGTACTACTAATGTCAGCAATAATACTTTTAGCACTTGCAGCAGGAGTAATTGTAGAAACAGCTGTAGTAATTATATGAAAAGTTGTAGACTTCAGTGTAGCATCTCTTGCTCGTTACTACAGTAGACAGCTCATGCTGTGGACATGTTAACTAAAAGGCAGTTCTATAGAGAATTTGTGACAGTGTTTTTACGTTATATATCAAGTGGAGAAAATGTCATAGAGCCAGACAGCACAGAAGCTTGTTAAGTTATTGGACCCCAAGGTCAACAACAGGTCCCCAGATGCACATAAATACCTAACTGACTTACTTAACCTCCAAAAATATTATGTAATCTTTGTATGGTTGTCATGCAACACACACACACACACACTACAAAGGACATAACTCACAGGAGAAATAGTGCGTCTCTTCTCTTCTCTTCTCTTCTCTTCTCTTCTCTTCTCTTCTCTTCTCTTCTCAAGATATGTGAAGGCAGTGAATCCACAATGTGGTAAACATATACTTCTTTCGCTACAAAGAGTGCAGTATGTGTGACTTGGAACTGTGGTACAGGGTGTAGTGGTGGAAAGGGGCTTACAAATGATTTCATTTAGCATTTACTCTATTATGAAATCCTGCATTAAACATATAGAATAGCATTAAAATGTTCTGAAGTATCCAACGAAAAAGTACCTGTAATACACACTGAGAGCAGTCTTGATCAGCATTTTTGTAATATCCACGTATCAAATGACACTGTAATGTGAAAGGGGTTGCTCATAGTGATAATTATCAGTTCCCCTCAGCTCTACAGAAAATTTTAGGATATTTCAGCTTACTGTGTCATTTTCAAACAGCAGACAAAGTTAGAGACTACCTGGTGAATATAGTGGATAAAGGGATATAAAGAAACAGATATTTCGCTCAGCAGTTGGTAGAGACCAAAAACAGAGCTCAAAGGAGAGTGAATATTGGATTCAAATTCACCAGGTAGACACAAACATGACTCCAATAAAATGATAATGTTGCTCTCTGTCTGTTAGATGTGTACATAGGTAACTTAATGCTTACAAGTTCGCTATTTCAATTGAAAGGGTGAGAATATGCCAACATTGTGTTCAGACTGCCATATTGCAGGTTTAAGTTTTTCTTTCTGGTTAAATCTTTGTATCCACAGTTCTTTTTTGTGCCCTCAGATCAGTTGAATAAGAAAAGATTGGAAAGGAGAAAGGAAGGAAGAATGCAAGAGAGGAAAGAAATATAGAAAAAGGACTGTGAAGGAAAAAGGGAGAAAGTTCTTCACTATTATCTACAGTAACTTCAACTATTAACCTTTAACATTTGAACTTTGAACCTCCCCAGGAACAGGAAGTTGAAGTGACCTGACATCAAGATGGCAACAAAGGTTGGATGGTGCAAACAGCACTTAGATATGGGTTTTGCACTTGGCTGTTAGCCCATAAACTATATAGAAGCAAAAGATAAAAAAAGCGCGGGCAATGATATATGTTTTGACAGACACCAGGAGTGAGTGTGTGTGTGTGTAAAAGGGGAAAATATGCAAACAATCACCTGGCTGATGTAGAGCTCCCACTGTACACCACTTTGCCTAGCACATAGGTCCTGATAAGGCTAAATGGTGTGCACTAGGAGACAGAACGCTGTTAATGCCACTGCTCTGGAGAAGGTCTTCAAATGAAGTGCTGAGCATTTACGCTTACATACACGCTTTTGATCTGCATGCTTGTACTGGTTTGTATAACATACATTATGTCCAGTATGAAGGGAGTATCTGATGTGTTTTGTGAGTAAATCTGTCTTTATCTAGATTATTCATACCTGCATGTTTGTGCATACAGGCTACTGCAATATGACATGAATACTAGCTATTATGTCACGAAAAAACAACCATTTCGGACTAAAAGGTACTAATATAGTGGGACGTTAACGCACAAAAATACGTTTATATAAAATCTGTATGTTGTTATGAATCACTGTCCCTGCTGTAGATTATCACAATGGGGATCAGGATGATACTGATGAAAATCCAACTACTGATCATCACATTTACTTTGATGTCATTCTCCAGAGATCATTACATACACAACACTTTTCCTTTTACTCTCTACTTCATTGTATCTGTCTTTGTCTCCTGTCTGCTGTCTTCCCACACTACTTTGCTCCCATCACTGTATTGTCCATTCTACCTATCCACCACTCCTACTCAATCTTTCCCCCCTTCCCCTATTTCACGGTTGCCTTTCAGGGAGTCGGCATGGCTAACAAAGGTCCATCCTATGGCATGAGCCGGCAGGTTCAGGATAAGATAGACAGCAAATATGACCCTGAGCTGGAGCAGATTCTGGTGGAGTGGATCCACCGTCAGTGTGGCTCTAGTGTGGGAAAGCCAGAGTCAGGCAAAATGGGCTTCCAGGCCTGGCTGAAAGATGGATGCGTGAGTGCACCACATCTGTTTGATTACTTGTTTTGTCTAGATATCATTATGTCATCAGGTTAATGACATTTTCATGCCTCCCCTTCCTCTACCCTTGGTCACTTCACCTCCCCAGGTTCTGAGTGAACTGATTAACAGCCTATATGCTGCAGAGAAACCCGTGAAGAAGATCCAGAGCTCTTCTATGGCCTTCAAGCAGATGGAGCAGATCTCCCAGTTTCTCAATGCTGCCGAGAAGTACGGTGTCAGCAAGACTGACATGTTCCAGACTGTGGACCTTTGGGAAGGTCAGATGGATTTCATGGCCACTACTAGAAGACAAGATTCAGAATTGGTTTAAGCAAATTGTTTATGTGGTAGAGGGGAAAAAATGCTTGGATAAGCCTGCACAAATACATACATGGTACAAATACAGAGTTAATAATCCTAGCTGTACATATATTTGGGGACAGGTAAGGACCTGGCAGCTGTGCAGAGGACCCTGTCAGCTCTGGGTAGCTTGGCCATTACAAAGGATGAAGGAACATACAACGGAGACCCTAACTGGTTCTTCAAGTGAGTCCCATACATTGAATGGAAACTTTACCATTAGCTCTGTTTTACCGACTACCTATTAGATTACACATTCAAACAACAGTTTGGAGTTTAATTGTATTAATTTAGTGACATTTTCAATGATATTCCACAGGAAAGCCCAGGAGAACAAGCGAGATTTCAGCGATGACCAGTTAAAGGCGGGAAAAAATGTGATTGGCCTACAGATGGGGTCCAATAAGGGAGCCAGTCAGGAGGGCATGAGCTACGGAAGACCCCGGCAGATTCTGTAAAGTCACTGAGCCACAGAACCCCTTCAGCCTGTAAGCGTTCAACTGGTCCACTATAATTCCACCTACATCTTAGTACATTACTCTGCTTTAGAATTTAATTACTTCCAAACAAGTATCCCCAACTTCCTGATCTTGCCCTGAAACCCTTATATAGATGCTTGCACTCATGAACATTGCAGAGCTCACCATGCTTAGTCCTTAGTCACTGAAGTCAAGACAAGTACAACTTAATGTTTTTCTTCAGAGGAAATACTAACCATAAAAATGACGAATGCATTGCTTTGGAATTAAAAACACAAAGATGATCATGCGCCAAAGTTGGGCTGTTCCTCCCTTTTACAAGGTTTAAGAAACTGTAGTCATATTATAGACAACTGATGAGTTTCATCTGGCCAGGTTTCGTCTACCAATTCCTACACCTGCCATATCAGCGCCAATGTTTTTGTACATTGTTTTATTAAATAATGTCTTTGAAATACATCTGTGAATTCTTTTGTGATTCTGGGTATTTCAGTTTGAGCATTCTGAGAAATTGGAGGATTGGGAAACGTATCATTGTACACCTCCTTTATTTTGACTAAGTCCATAGTCCTTTGTCAAATACATCCTGCTCATTGGAGTCTCTTCACAGACAGTAATAATACAGCAACCAACAACTCTTCTGATGAACATATTGCCATGTTACCATAGTTTTAACAGACTTGGAAAGAATGAACCTATCCTTATCTCTGGAAAATGTGTGCCAGTTTGGAGATTTTACAGCTGATTTTACATCTGAAAACACACATTACATGTAAGGCACATGTGTGGTCCCAAAAGGTTCTAGCTATTCTTTTGCCATTTTTGACAAACTTAAATGAATTTCTTGCTACACCAAACATATAAAAACTTCCATTGTCACCAATCATATGTCTGTTTTATTAATAGTATAACTCATTCTGGAAGTGTGTGATTCAAAAACCATATGAACAAGGATATTCATCCCACAGTATTTTATTATCATTCACCTGTGACCAGACTGCATAGAGCAAAAGAGTTTTCAACTTCACTCCACACACACACCTTTACTTTAAAAAATACTTAATTATTTTTAAAAACACTTTATATAAATCAAAACGTTGGTATATGTTTGTACAGCAGGCACATTGTGTATATATTACACTTTGTAAAAAAATACATATACAAATTTCACACTTCCCTGTCACGTTTCCTCAAGTTTTCATCAGTAGTTGGCTGATAACCCACAGATAATAATGCCAGACTTATTAAATCAAATAAACCCCTAAAAAAAAAATCTTAAAGTACATTGTTGCATATCACTAGCACACCCAGTCAGGAGCATAAGCTTTGCTCCCTCGCTCACTCACACTCAAAAACACGGCCACACGTATACACTTATGTAGTGTACATTATATTTTTATCTTTCTTTTGGTTTAATGACCTCACACATTCACACATGCACTTTCACACATGCAAATGTGTAATTAAACTAGGACATTAAACTCTATTAGCTCCCTCTCCAGTTCTCTGATCCTTACTCTAACCTAAACATAAAGCTGATGAGAAATATCCTCACTTTGCAGGATTTTCCTCATTTGACAGAGGGACAGGTGTACAGAAGCTTCAGGCAAGCTCCTCTGTTGTCCACACTGTGTCCACCCCCATCAACACAGACAAGGTTGATTGGGGTCAGAAGCAGCATTGGAGACTGGGTGGGTGGGGAGGAGAGGATAAAGGCCTGAGATGACGCATAAGCACAGACAGTAAAAGCTTTAGATCCATTACTTGGCTCAGTGCTATGTTGCCAGCCGCTCTTCATTTAAAAGCGGTGCTTTAACTTTGGAGTCCAGCACTGCATGTAACTCCACCCTTGAGTCCCACTCCTCTTCCTCCCAGACATCCACCTCCTCTTCCACCACTGCCTCCTCCACTCCTCTCGTTCTGCACCCTCTCCTGGCACGATGACCTCCCTGTCGCCTGCGCAGGCACAGGAGGCCGCTGAGATTCAGTTGGCCCAGTGTGACCTCCAGTGTGTAGTAAAAAGACCAGAAAAGAGCAAAGCAGCCCAGCAGTAGAAGGAACTGTGAAATCGATGAGGAGAGAGACACAGGAAGTAAATCACATCAGCAGCCACTGAATTCTCTAAATACAGGGAGCACCCCAACGGTTCTCGAAGCTAAATTAAAGATTTTTTTAAAAACTGTTTACTACCCCATAAATGGTAAATTGTCTGTATTTGTATAGCGCTGTTCTAGTCATCATTTCAACTACTCAAAGCGCTATTACATCACATCCTCATTCACCCATTCACACATAATTCACACAGGAGGAATCTAATTTGGAGGAGACTATTCTTTGACACTGACACCATGCTTCAGGAGCAAGTTGGGGTTCACAGTGTCTTACCAAAGGACACTTCGACATGCTGACTCAAAGGAGCTGAAGATTGAACTATAGATCTTCCGATTGTGAGGCTACCCACTCTACCTCTGAGCCACAGCCAGCCATCATAGAATGACGTAATACCAACTTGAGGGGCAAACTGGCAAAAAGTTGCTATCCTCAAAGTCCAGACCGAACCACAACAGTCTCCGGACAGAGCAATTTATGTTTTTCATATTTATTCTTTGTACTGTGAGCGAGATGTTGCTGCGATGAATCAAAATTCTATTTTTTACTTTATCCACTGCAAGCAGCACTGAAAATGTCTGATTGCTCCATTGTCTTTGTGACTCTGCATCGTCAGCAACCTCTCATCTCTGTGACAATTAACTTTTTTTCCCAAGCTTTATTTATACAAGCAAAGAGAACACAGACCGGTATATTCAAATTGAACGTGCACATTGACGGATTACAGTGCAGCTAGCTTTGTCCATTGTAAACTATTTGTTTAGATTCTTTGAATCAATCTAAAATGTCATGTGACCAGTAAAAGAAAGGTCAACAGTAGAAATCTGCAATTTAAAGAGGAGTGAAATGAAAGATCTGCATTCATTCTCCCTCCAACAAGCACAGACTGATGTTCCCAATATGCCAGGAAACTTTCTGGCATATTGTGGAGAGTGGTAATTTGACAAGCTGCTATGAAATTAAATGTTTTTAACAGCTGACTCTAAAATCTTTCTCTGAATGCACAAAGGAGCATTTTACGTTTGAAGGATATAATGGAAAATCAGTATGGATTTTAGCCCATGAAAATAATTAGTTAAACAGTACTTGAATTTAATGAAATCTTATTATAATACTCACATTCATTCAATTACATAAAATGAAAAAGATGTGTATTTGTCGGATTAAGAGCCCCATCCCTCTCCATGGCCTCATATAGCTCCAATCAGAACTGAAGCTAATCAATTAAAAAAACAACAGGCATAGCACACAGTAGATTTGGATCAGAAAATGCAGCAGTAAGTGTCATTGTATCAGTGAGTGTCACAAGACACTAGAACCTACAGTCTTTTGAGAAAACAGCAGCACTGGGCCTCAAGTGATAGTCTGGAATAGGCTTAACCCACTTGGATTTTGGCTTCTGCTGTCACCTTGGGTTAAAACAAAACTTGCCCAATCTGAGGCGATGAGCTAATGTTGGCTTGTTAGTAGCAAGGTGCGAGACATTTTGTTTTCTTTCTCTGACTGAGTCAGAACTTGTGCAGTTAGGAGCATGGGACAATAACCCTGATGGAAACAATACTTTCACTATTGTAACGTCGAGTCACATAAAACTGAGTAAATGTGAGAGCACACCCAATTAAAATGCTTCCACAAATGTAAAGATGCGCATTTCAAGCAAGAACACTATTCGATAGTCTCAATTGAATTAAGTGTTTGGATTAAAGTGGACCTTGAGCTGCTCACGGCACCTTCAGGTGACCACCAAAGGAGGAGAGGAGAGAGGGCCAGGAGAAGAGGTAAGCTAACCATGCTTGTACCTAACACTGATCCTAGCTAATGTAAGGTCGACAGGATGACAGGATGGAATGGAATGGAACGATGGAATGAAAAATCAGCAACTGTTTGTGCCCACATCTTTACAGAGACCTGGCTTCATCTCAATACCCCGGATCAAGCTACTGCTCCCCATGGGGGTACTACTAGGCACAGGTAAAATTGAAGAAAATATATTCTAAAACAAGATGACAGATGCGCAAACTATTAATTTAATTAATAGTTTACTAATAATTAATAACTATAAATTCAACGACTATTCCAAAATCATGACCCATCCCTATTCCTTGTTCACGTATTTTGCATACATTTTAAATCTGATTTAAAAAAAAAAAAAAAAAAAAAAAAAGGTCAGGTCATGTGTATGTATACTGCACCAGTTTGATTAACTTTGGCATTCGAAGCAGGCTCTTTTGATTTAATTGTTAAATAATTGACTATTTGGGGTCATGCCTACTTTCAAGTTCTTATTTTGAGAATATCAAATTCAAAGCTTTTTGAATACTTTTAAAGAACCCACGCGCACCCTGATGGATGACAGAAAGCATGAAACAAATCGGGTAAATTGAGAGTATAAGTTAAGTCAATGACCAAGTCAAAACACTCTAAGACCTTCATATTTGTATTCCTGTCTTCCTGGTTTAGCTAAAGGAATAAAGGATTTTCCTCTGTAACCAAATTTGTATAAATGCTTTTGTGTCTGCATGCAGTTAGAAGGAAATTCATTTAACTTGAATATATCACTGAATGTCTATGGGATCAACTAGCATCTTTGTTAAAGCTAGGTAAAAATGCATGAGTGATATTAATTTTACAACTAACCTTGCTTCACTTTTAACAGTAATCAATGCCAAATTTAAGATTCACTTTCTGAGTGGTGAACATTTGCTTTTTTCTAACTAACCAGTAACTAGCTGGCAAAATGTCTTGCAAGTTGGCAAGATAATTTGAATGCAGATATGAATGTGCCTCCAATAAATAGATAAAGTGGATAATGATTTTTTTTAAGTAATAATGTTAACAAGTACAAAGTATCCTAAAATTGAGCTTAAGTACGCTAATACTGTATATAACAATGAAAAAAACCTTAGCTTGTTTACTCTGGATAAGTAGTAATGGTAAGAAATAATTAGTTATTTTTGAATTGCATAGAAATGGAACCCATCCCTTTAATTTTAATTTCCTAAATAGGTGTGCAGAGGCTAATATGGGTAAGATAAGGAGGAAAGAGACAGAAAGACATGGTTAACATGTATGATGTGATGTTTGGGTGGGGTACAACAAAGTTCACCTTGAGGCTGTTGGAGGTGAAGGGACTGACGATCTCTGGAGGGATATCCAGACCTGGAGGGCAAGGCAGAGAGACGCTGCTGTCCAGATACTTGCCACTCATAGCCTCCTCCACCAGCCTGTCAATCAATGCATAGCCAATCAACAAGCAAAAAATCTTTTTAGCGTCCATATCAGTCAATCATTATTTCATTTCTGCATTCAGGTTACTCAGAGAAACTGAGATGAAAATGCATTGTTACAGACCGTGCTGTACTGTGAAAAAATAATTTCAACAAAAAATTAAAATGGGAATGAAAACAGAACACTACTGCAGGAAAAACCTAATCCACCAGGAAGGAAACTACAAGCATTTCAACATTGTCCAGATGGCAGCGTCAGAAGTCTTAATCTCTATAAACAGATGTCTGTATATGATTGACCTATCTGGCTGATCAATAGGCAAAGGACAATATTTTGGTATCGCAGGTGTTCTGGTTTCCGTTTGGAGTCGAAATTGTATTGATCAATCACGTTTTGGCAACAGTCTGTGTGCCATGGCTTGGCCATCCATCATTGAGATCCCTGTTGGCTACACCAGCTGATGAGTTCCGAGAGTGGTGAGATCTTACCTCTGCCTGTCACTGACCTCACTGTAGGTCATAGAGGAACCATACAAGGTCAAAGCCCACTGTGTCAACACTCCCACAGCAGCACACTGCTCAGATAATGGCTCTTCTACAGGAGCAGAGAGAAAGGTCAGTATGGACAGGTGAGCTACACAAGGAAACAACTTAAAACAAAGGCTTCCATTCAAGAGACAGAAATGTGAGAGTTTGTGTTTCCCACTCATACCTTTGCTGACACGTACCACTATTAGTCACTGTGTCAGTGAGTGAGAAGCATCTTACTGTGGTCAGATATCTTGAGAATATATTGGCCTTCAGCTGTCTCTCCCCAGCAGCGTACAGTGGAGAAAGTCCAGTCCTGATAGCCTGTGGGGTCTCTGTGTGCAAAACACTGGGCTGCAGTCAAAACTATTTCTTTTAATATGGCCATAGTTTAATATCTCCTCTACTTCACAAATCAATACACTAATTTAATTAACATTAATTCACATTTTAGTGTTCTCAAAATAGTACCAATGCATGGGTTTGTATGTATGTATGTATGTATGTATGTGTGTGTGTGTGTGTGTGTGTGTTTACCTGTCAATGGCACGCCGTGCCCCAATGACTGACGACATACCACTGGGGCAGGTTAATACAATCTCCACATTGCCACGGCAAGGGTGGGTTATTGTCAAGGTAACAGCTACATGCTCTAGTGTCTTCATTCCAGACAGTCGCAGGTCAGCAGCAGAGACTGAGGGAGAGGAGAGAGCAGCTTAATGCATGTGTGTTAGTGAATATATGCGCCTGTGTTTGACCATTGTCGTGAACGGCAGTCACGGCCCTGTAATTGGCATTCATTACAACAAATGAAAATAAAACATAATCAAGCACACAGTTTGAATAATTTAATAGTGTTTCTGCAAGGTTCCCCAAGCTAGATATGAGACGTTTAAGGCCTTTTTAATGTAACATAGACTGTAATTAATACCTGTCTGACATATCATCATACCGGCTGAAGTATAAAGGTATCATTAGAAAACAGCAGGGAAAAACTAGGTCCAGAACCATTAAGTATCATATAATCTTTAAAAATAATTTACCTTAAGATATACTTTATTAAATTAATTAAAGTGACAGTGCTTGTTTTAGATCCAATAGTAAGGCTATTTACCATTAACCTGTTTCAAACTTATTAACTTGAAATTTAATATAACTTAATTAATTACACATTTATACATGAAATTATGTTGTACCCCTTTTAATGTAATACTAGCTGGTTAACATACTAATGTGATAGTAATACATTATTGACCACTTAGCTACCAAACTGTAAATACCATTTACAAAGATGTATGAAAACATTATTTTGGCTTTTATTGCACATAATGTGATTGGGAGAGAAAACTACCTGCTTGTTGGGTGGGTCTGGAATAGTTGCATATTGGGAAAAATGGTGATTGTATTCTGTAATTCTTGTAACAGCCTCTGGATGTTTCTTTTCCACTTTCTCTCTTTGAAACTGTTATCACTCCCACCATTCCACTGTAAGTATCTGGTAATTTCTCTGTATTTCCTGAGCTCTGATTACTAATAAGCTGTGGTGCCCTCTGACCATATAGGGCTGCAGACATCCTCGGCACAGGGCCCTCCCCGATGACGACGAGGGAGCGAGGAGTGTAAATAGATGTGTCAAAGGAAAGACAGAGTCAGGGAACAGATATAGAGAAAGAGCAATGGGAAATAGAGACAAATAAAGGACAGGCACTGAGACGGTGAGTACAGTGGATGCAAAATTGGTAAAGTGGAGGCCTAATGTGGAGGAGTAAAGACATGGAGAAAAGGAAAGAAGGGAGTGATTGAGAAAATATAGCTGTGAGACGGAGAGAGTAAAGACAGGATGTCTGTGCCATAGAAACACTCCACTGGGGTGGTACGTGGACTCAGAGGTACAGAGGTATAGTGGGTCGTCCCTACTACTTACTCGTTGCTAATTCTCACGGATGACTCTCATTTAGAATTTAAAGAAAGGAAAACTGGTGCCAAGGGGACTCATAGCCACCAAAAAACCTTTCAGTCCAAATTTGGCTGCCATTTTGTGAACTCTGCACCAGAAAATATGGCACAGTGGCATATTTTCCTGCCACTGTGTTACTTTAGCTGAAGTCAAGATGTGGTCACATGCAGCAGTAAACTATTAAATTCATAATGGTCAAGCAGCCCATGCGAGTTCTCAGGGGGTGGGTGGTTGGAGGGGACTGTTAATAGGGATGCCACCATGGGGGATATGGATGGAGTACATATACTATGCAAATCATTTGACTTTGATCCTGTAATTTTTTCTCACATTAGCATATAAAGATTATCCAAAAATCCTTTTGGGTGTGGTGCTCAAATAAATTTGACGTGAACATAAACTGAAACCATGCATTGTTGACCAGAGAGGAGAAATTTAGAGCTCACTGAAGCTGTACATTTTGTACTCTCTCATATGCTTTCCAGTTTGAGCAGTCCAGTTTGTGTTTTTCCAGCTGAATGCCAACTTTTTTCTTTATTCACAATCTTTACTCATTTGCTTTCCTTCACTTCACAGTAACCCAGACACATCTTTCACTAAGAAACAGCCTTGTACAACTACTGCATCTTTTCATTAAACAATTAAACCCACTTCCCCCTAAAGTGGATTGACAGTATCATGGGGATATGACTGCTCATTATTTGGTCCAAGCCAGTAACTGTGTACATTTGCATGTGCAAAAACACATTAGCCCTTTTGTGGCGACAGCTCATATGGGAAGCCAACAGTTTGAAATACTTGAGGGGCAATGTATTACCTCATAAGGCAGCCAAAATACACAGAAACTGCAACAACAAATACTGCAGGGTAGTGTGACAGGCAGACCTGAACTCTTTCAGTGACAAAAGGCCTGTCAGTAATTTGACTAAGACTGATTGAAGAGGATTGAATTACAAAATGTGCAAGAAGAAACTCGTGTTGCATGAGACCTCACACACACACACACACACACACACCTTTGGCTAGACTCCCAACTGCGACACAGCCATAAAAGAGGAAGGTATGCAGATTGCAGGAGGAAAAGAAGACTACAAGGGAGAAGCAAAAGTTTCTGCTAGAATGAAATAACCATAAGAATATGTGAAAAAGTGTGTATGAGGGGAAAAAGGTACAAACAGCCAAGTATGAGAGAATCCAGATAGTGAGAAGTGAGAAAAGAACATAAGCTACTGAGAGGAGTTGTAAAATGTAGAGACAGATTGGTGGAAGGAAATATAAAGATGAGGGAAAAAAAATGAAGGAAATCTGAAAAAAATCTCACCCAGTATTTCAATGTGGGCGAAAGGAACTCACAAACAAGAGAACTTTACCTAATATGGAAAGGCAGGAGTGAGCAGGCAGGGAGGGAGGAGGGAAGGGGGGAGGGGCAAACTCGACATGCAGCTGTCGAATACAGAGCTGAGAGAGGAGCAGACAGAGTTACCATTCCAGGTACGGATCAGCTCATAAGGATAGGTTGGGATGGATGCCTCCTCCTTTATTACTGAGCTCTGATAGGACACAAGAAACGGCACTGACTCCCATACCTAAAGAAGAAAAAGAAAAAAAAAAAATCAATAGATGAACTAAATGTAAAAGTAGCTGGTGGTTGCGGCCCTATTTATGTTCATGTGTGTATGTACCTTGGCAGCATTCACGAGTCTCCATGCATTGAGCAGACCAAAGCCATGCTGGTGGCTGTGGTGGAAACCAGCGCCATTCACCATCCAGTCTGCACTGTTGTCACACTGTTAAAACAAATATACACATAATAGACACAGCCAAGTAATACCAGGATTGACTCTTATCTGGGTCTTATCATTACCATTAAGCTTTCAGGCAAATTGATGTAATAAGCTTTTATAGGTACTGATATGCAAATTTGAGCCAGGCTTGCCATTTCCCCCATTTCCAGTCTTTGTGATAAGCTAATTGGCTATAGCTAGAGACGAGAGTAGTATCAATCTTCTCATCTATTAATTACCCAGGAGTGATGTTTTTAAATGTTGTTTTTCATCTTTATTGGTAAAACACCTATAACTAATGGCAGAATTATAAATTTTTACTATGCTTGAGTGGATCACTGCCCATGGCATCTTCTGACCATCCATCCAGACCACGTATCCAGTATCTAAGTACTACAAGCAGAAAGGGTGCTTGCCTCAGGAGGAAAGGAGAAAGGGCCCGGACAAGAGCTAATGGCGCTTTTCCATTACACAGTTTTAGCAGTACTCGCCTCGACTTTGGTCGTTTTCCATTACAATTGCGCACCACCTCAACGTGGGTGGGGTTGTCATAGCAAGACGGCCCGAAACTCCAGTGGCGTAATTTGTATGCGACACAAACACAACACAACTAAGGACATCGAATGTTTGGTTAGCGTGTAGCCATTTACCTCGTTCACAGAAATAATAAAAATCGCTCTCATGACTCATCTAGTGACGTCACTCCCTGGCCAATCAGTGGCCTGCAGTCTGTTGACGTCACATTTTCGGCTCGACTCAACTTGCTTGGAACCCCGGCCGGGTAAGTACTAAAGAGGTACCTGGTACCTGGTACTAGTGGAAAAGCGCCATAAGTTAACCCAGCTTCTACCCAAGGCTGCTCCTGATTAATGTCCAGTTGCAAGAAGGTTGGGTGGATGAAGAAGCAAAACAAAAAAAAAAAAAAAAAAGATACTGTTTGTGCCAACATCTTTACAGAGACTTTGCTTCAACTCAATGCCCCAGATGAAGCTACTACTGCTAATAGGCAACCTACCAGGCGCAAGTAAAAACAAAGGAAAATGCACTTTTAAAACAACATGGTAAAACATTTGATTTATAATTGAATGACTGCTCCAAAAATCAAGAATCATAGCCCATAAATTCTCTATAATAATATGTAATGCTGCAAGAATTGTCATCAGGCCTACCTTGGTGGCAGTGTAGGTGATGATGTGCTGGACGTCCCTCCAGCTGAGACAGGGACGAACCTGCAGCATGAGGGCCACCATTCCTGCTGCAAGGGGGGCCGCGGCAGATGTGCCAGTGTGGCCCTCCGTACAGCCGGTCCCATGCTGCATGGACCAGTCTGAAGTCACCTGCAGAGACAGATGGATGGGTTGAGTTGGAAGAATACGGCCATTCAGATTCAAGTACAGCACAGTGCCAAGGTGGTAACGGCTCTGGCCAAACACAAACTGGCACTAACATACAATTAAGCCCGAAATTATTCATACCCCTGTCAATTTTAAGGAGTTTTTGATTTTTCTAATTTATACAGAAGCTCTTCACCCCAAAAACAACATTGACAGAAAATGTTGGAAAGCCTTCAGCCATACACAATTTACTTTGGAATTACAACTTAAACATTTAACGCAAAAACAAAAAATCATTGTGTTCAAAATTATTCATACCCTGTTTCAGTAATCAATTGTAAAGCCTCTATTTGTAATAACAGCCTCCAAACGATTCCTGTGATTGCTCACAAGTTTATTACCAAAATCCTTAGGAAGTTTTAACCACTCTTCCTTGGCAAAAGCTTCAAGATCCTTGAGGTTGGAAGGCTTTGTTGCCTTCTGACCCCATCCTTGGAGAGTTTTCAGTGTTAAACTCTTTGTATTTCTTGACAATACTTTGCACAGTTAAAACTGGCACTTTAAATTGCTTGGCAATTTTTTTGTATCCTTTTCCTTCCTTTTGGGCATCAATAATCCTTGCTCGCAAGTCCTTGCTGTGCTCTTTGGTCTTTGGCATGACAGCTGCTGTGTTGATTCCAAAATGACTGACGTTTAACGAGCTACTTAACTTATATAGGGCAGGAAACTGGTCTGAACATTCAAGGAACATTTACAATGCTATTTAACACATTTCTAAAAAAAAACATTTCACAAAAATTTATAAAACAGAATGGAAATGTAGCGGAATTTGAAATCCTGACAAACATTGAGTGACTAAAGTGGGGGAGGGATTTGTAGAGAAAATTAACTTTATGAGAAAGCAATAAAAAGACCATTAGAATACAATTTTAAGCTTTGCCTCTCACCACTATGCGTATGTCATCTAGTGGACAGTCAAATTCACCCATATGCAAGGTGCACAATGACAAACATGTTTCATAAGTCTTGCGTGAGCAAAACCCACTGGTACACATACAAGTGAAAGACTGTCTGATGTGATGCAATGCAATGTGGGCTGAATAATTCCTAGCCCCAGAGCAGCTCTGGAGTTCTGTAACTCGTTACTCATTATGCTACACGTTTTTGTATAGAATTTCCACATGCCAATTACTAAGGCCAAGAACACAGTCTACCTCACCTCTGCGTGGCAGCTCATCACTGAAATGCTAGCAGCTCAGTGAGGTTGTCTATATAGGACAGCGTGTCTGCAGCGCTGTCTGTCTGCCAGCCTGCCCATCTTTCCATATTCAGTTTGCCTTTGATAATGGTCATGAATTATCAAATACTCCACTTCATTTTATTATAAATGCAACATAAACAGCTAATAACTATAAATGAAGGGATTCTGTCCAAAGAAATACTACAGGGCTTTTACTTGGAATTGGAAACAGGAAATGTTTATTTGTTAAATATGACAGCATTATCGACTGTCTGCTTTCTTGTTGTTCCTTTCGCCACTATTCATCCATTCTCTAGAGTAATGTGTGTGTGTGTGTGTGTGTGTGTGTGTAAGACCTACAATGCTCCTCAGCTTGGTTCCCCCGCTGCTGAAAGTGACAGCCAACATGGATGCACACTCCTCAGCATAGAAGGGCATCCTTCCTTTCTCGTCGACTGCTCCTGCAACACAAACACATCATGAATGATGACCCTATGCAGGCATGTACACAACCAAAACACAAGACAACTTACATAAGCTCACACACGCAAACCTGAGAGCCTCTGTGCCTTACCCACAGTGATGGTGTAGATGGAGTTGGCATAGCCATCATAGTTGCAGTTGTCATTGTTTTGACCTCCATTGCCACTGGCAACCACAAAGATGCTGCCAAAGCCTTGTCTGCCTGCAATCACCCCGTGTTGCAGTGCCGCCTGTGGAGGAAATAAAAATATTATACTTTACAAAATCAGGAACCAAAACAATATCCAAACCAAAGCATTGCACTTAAGAGTTTATCTACGTGTCTACTTTACTAGAACTGATCAATTGAAGGGTACTGCCCTCTGCAGGACAAAAACAGCTCCATACAAACTGTCTTTTGCTTACCTTACCCAGGGGATGGGGTCCATCCACAGTGTGTCCATCATCATCTGGACCCCAACTAGAGGAGACAAGAGTCTAAATGCGAATCAAATGAAACCTTTCACAATATGTAATTATGTCATTGTAAAATATTACACCAAATTATATAGGAAACATATATGGCCTATTATGTTATTGATTGTGTTGTTAATAGGTAAATAGTAAAACCAAATAAATTTTTCCTTGAAAAATGAATGTATATAACTTGAACACAAAGAGAGAGAAACCAATAAATAGAGGTCAACAGACCAAAGCTGTTCAAATTTTAATGTGGCCTCCAAGAGAGAGATAGCATGAGTCGAACGAAAGACAGTGAGAGAGAGAGACAACATATATACACTACTCACAAAAAGTTAGGGATATTCGACTTTCAGGTGAAATTTATGGAAAATGGAAAAAGTTAATGCGACAGTGATATTATATCATGAAAGTAGGGCATTTAAGTGGAAGCATGCAATGGTAATTTCTTCATTTTAAACAATTTATTGAAAGAAAAGCTAACAACAGTGGTGGGTATACCACAACAAAAAATTTTCAGTGTCTCAATAAATTGGGATGTGGCCAAAGGACGTCCACTCCTCTCCTTTCTGTGACTCTTCCAGTCACTCTGTATCACTGTTACAACCTCCTGATGACACTCTGTGACCGTCTAAGCTCAGTGAAAACTTCCATCTGAGGACTTCCTGTTTGAAGCCTTGCAATGGCGAGGTGCTGTTGATCAATTGTTAGGTGTCGCCTTGGCCTCGTGATGCCAGAATGTGAACAGCATGATGAGGAGGACTGTTTAATACCAATTCTAACTGAACCAGGAAATGTATTGGTCAATTCATGGATCAAACCTGTTGTGAATTTTGCTGTTAATCACCTTGTTAGAGAACAGCAACTTGTGCAAAAAGTACTGAAACACTGAACAGTTGGACATGTGCATTCAAAGGTTTAGAGAAGGTCACATTAAGTTCACCTGGAAAGGTTAGAATGCATTTTAGGTTCATCCTGAAATTTCACCCGAAAGCTGAATATCCCTAACTTTTTGTGAGTAGTGTATGTACAGTGGATATAAAAAGTCTACACACCCCTGTTAAAATGTCGTGTTTTTGTGATGTAAAAAAATGAGACCAAAATAAATCATTTCAGAACTTTTTCCACCTTTAATGTGACCTATAACCTGTACAACTCAATTGAAAAACAAACTGAAATCTTTTATGGGGGGAAAGTAAAAATAAAAAACTAAAATAATGTGGTTGCATAAGTGTGCACACCCTCTTATATCTGGGGATGTGGCTGTGTTCAGAATTAACCAATCACCTTCAGAATCATGTTAAATAGGAGGCAGTACACACCTGCCATCATTTAAAGTGCCTCTGATTAACCCCAAATAAAGTTCAGCTGTTCTAGTAGGCTTTTTCTGACATTGAATTGAATTGAATTGACTTGAATTGAATTGAATTGAATTTTCTTAGTCGCATCTTACAGCAAAAGCCATGGTCCGCAGAGAGCTTCCAAAGTATCAGAGGGATCTCACTGTTAAAAGGTATCAGTCAGGAGAAGGGTACAAAAGAATTTCCAAGGCATTAGATATACCATGGAACACAGTGAAGACAGTCGTCATCAAGTGGAGAAAATATGGCGCAACAGTGACATTACCAAGAACTGGACGTCCCTCCAAAATTGATGAAAAGACGAGAAGAAAACTGGTCAGGGAGGCTGCCAAGAGGCCTACAGCAACATTAAAGGAACTGTAGGAATTTCTGGCAAGTGCTGACTGCGTAGTGCATGTAACAACAATCTCCCGTATTCTTCATATGTCTGGGCTATGGGGTAGGGTGGCAAGACGGAAGCCTTTTCTTACGAAGAAAAACATCCAAACCCGGCTAAATATAGCAAAAACACATTTGATGTCTCCCAAAAGCATGTAGGAAAATGTGTTATGGTCTGATGAAACCAAGGTGCAACTTTTTGGCCATAATTCCAAATGAAATGTTTGGCGCAAAAACAACACTGCACATCACCAAAAGAACACCATACCCAAAGTGAAGCATGGTGGTAGCAGCATCATGCTTTGGGGCTGTTTTTCTTCAGCTGGAACTGGGGCCTTAGTCAAGGTGGAGGGAATTATGAACAGTTCCAAATACCAGTCAATGTTGCCTTCAGGCTTCTGCTAGAAAGCTGAAGATGAAGAGGAACTTCATCTTTCAGCATGACAACAACCCAAAGCATACATCCAAATGAACAAAAGAATGGCTTCACCAGAAGAAGATTAAAGTTTTGGGATGGCCCAGCCATGCAAAATGCTGCAGATGCATTTTAAATGTACACAGAAAAACATCAACAAATGCATGTAGAGCAGAATTTGGCAGATACCAACTGATAATTACAATCAATCAATCAAGCACCTATTTTTTTCTAATCACCTAAAATCTATCCCCAGAGATACCTTCCATCCCAAAGCCCTTCAAACCCAAGAACTAGGTCCAGAGAAGAGTCCATTATATATTTGAAGAACCCACAGCCATGAGCCATTTGTGTTTCTGGCACTGACACAAAATTATTCAATGTAGGCATTGGCATAATGTTAGCTCCAATAGTGGCCACTGCGTTCCACTGGTGCTTTACAGGTTTCATGTGATATTCTTGCTTACATCCCCCATGGTCCCTGACGTGACCACCTTTCAGCATATGATACACCTGGCTTCATCTCTCACTGCTGCTAACCAACTCCAACACCAACCCATCCATTTCTCACTGAACCTGCATCTCCCCATCCTGGCTCATCCCAAACTTGTTAGCCAACATCTGTAGCCAGCTAGTAAACATAATATAACTAAGATAATGAAAGAAATGCACACAGTTGGACATTGCGTGACAACTTTCCCCATCAGCCTTAAACGCAACATCTGCAAATTTACTACCTACAGCAAATTTATGGTAAATTTAAGACAATATGGGCAATTTAAGCATTAACTTACAATTTTAAGATTTTTATGGAGCTGCGGTAACCCTATAGATATTTCACAGTTTGTAAAAGCCACTTTCATAATTGAAATACTGGAAAACAGGACCAGATAGAGACATATTTGTTACCTGCAGCTGTAGATGTCATTGACCTGGTAGTGTTTGTTGAAGGCTATGGCCTCCAGGCTATCTGTCAGCGGGCCATCCAGGACTCTGATACCTGAACAGAAAACAGGAGAAATGCTTCACCACATGCATTTATCTGCTTCTATCTCAGCAGTTCTTAACACTGTGAAATCCAAGTTTGAACAGTTCAAACGCAAAGTTTCTTGTCTGTACCTGCCACCTTGCTGCCATAGGCCACTCCTACTGCACAGAAGCTGTTATTTGGAACAGCTGCAATCTCTCCAGCACAACGTGTCCCATGGTGGTTGTCACTGTGGACGTCTGGGTGAGGCATAGGGTCTGGGTCATTGGAGTTCAGGTCATAACTGCCTTCTGGACTCTGAGGGGGATGGAAAATTGTTGGTGAAACACAATTAATTGATAACAGGAAATATTTACAGTCCATTGACCACAGAATGAAACTACTGTTAGTTTTGACTTACATAGTTGGGCTGGATGTCCTGGTGGGTGTGTTCCACCCCGTCATCTACCACCACTACTGTGACTCCTCGACCAGTAATGTTGCGTTCCCATACCCCGGTTACATTGATGTCCATACCCTTATTGAGGTCATTGTGCTGCAAGAACAAGAAAAGTAAGGACAGAATTAGGCAATGTGAAGGAGGAGAGCAAGTGCAAAGTGTGTCCCTCTCCAACCTCTACATTTGCAATGGGACTAGCATCACTAAGAAGTCATTTCATTACTTTGACTCTGGTTATCTGGTGTACCCACGGCACACACTGGGCAATCAAGAGAGGTTAACCTAGTACATGACTAACACATCTAGAGCCAGAATACCAGCAAAGTAATCTGCCGTGATCTGTGGTCCTCAGCTGGTCTCTCTCTCTCTCTCTCTCTCTCTCTCTCTCTCTCCCTCCCTCTCTCTCTCTCTCCCCCCCCTCCCTCCCTCTCTCCCTCTCTCCCCCCCTCCCTCCCTCCCTCCCTCCCTCTCTCTCCCTCCCTCTCTCCCTCTCTCTCTCCCTCCCTCCCTCCCTCTCTCTCCCTCCCTCCCTCCTTCTCTCTCCCTCCCTCTCCCTCCCTCCCTCTCCCTCCCTCTCCCCCTCTCCCTAGTGCTCCTGATGTCATTTGCAAGAATCCACCATGCCTGAATGCAACCACTCAGAGCCAGAGCAGCCTCTGACGACGTGTCAATCGCCTCACATGCACACAGTCACTCAGTCTAGCTCAATATCGTCAGTAGCAGCTTCGAAGGGGAGCTTTGTGAACACTATGGGCAGTTCATGTTGTAAAGCACTGTGATATGTCAATTCTATGCGAGCAGCAGCCTTTTTCCACACCAGTTTACAAGCAATTCTAATCGTTTATAATCTCACATACACTACTCACAAAAAGTTAGGGATATTCGGCTTTCAGGTGAAATTTCAGGATGAACCTAAAATGCATTCTAACCTTTCCAGGTGAACTTAATGTGACCTTCTCTAAACTTTTGAATGCACATGTCCAACTGTTCAGTGTTTCAGTACTTTTTGCACAAGTTGCTGTTCTCAAAATTCACAACAGGTTTGATCCATGAATCGACCAATACATTTCCTCCTCATCATGCTGTTCACATTCTGACATCACGAGACCAAGACGACACCTAACAATTGATCAACAGCACCTGGCCATTGCGAGGCTTCAAACAGGAAGTCCTCAGGCGGAAGTTTTCACTGAGCTTAGACGGTCACAGAGTGTCATCAGGAGGTTGTAACAGTGATAAAGAGTGACTGGAAGAGTCACAGAAAGGAGAGGAGTGGATGTCCTTTGGCCACATCCCAATTTAAATTTTTTGTTGTGGTATACCCACCACTGTTAGATTTTCTTCAAATAAATTGTTTAAGATGAAGAAATTACCATTGCATGCTTCTACTTAAATGCCCTTCTTTCATGATAAAATATCACTGTAGCATTAAATTTTTCCATTTTCCATATATTTCACCTGAAAGTCGAATATCCCTAACTTTTTGTGAGTAGTGTAGAGCTGATCTTTATCACTAACCTCATGAATTAATGTAATTCCACCCCGTCTCTCACAGACTCTCTTCCTGTCTGTCTGCTTTAGTGTGTCTTCTCCTTCACTATCTATTTAGACACACCTGGACACCTTTGTATACCCAGCTTCTTCGGTTACCATGCTTTGTAATTGAGGGTAAGATAGCCTCTGCTGCAGGGTGAGGCTTTGGAGGCAGAACTGAAGTGCAGCAGAAATGGAGCGAGAGGGAGATGAAGTTGTATTCTTTTAAATTCTGAGGCCACACTCTTCTCAACCCTGTCACCTGCTACTTTAAATCATACACAACCAACTCCAGAATGCTCCAAAATAAACCGCACTGTCTTTACTTCTGAGAACATCAGCAACAATATTCTCCCATTTTCATTACCTCATTTGTATTAATATGGTTGTTAGAACTAAAGTGAGCATGTACAGTCATGCTCGGTCACATTGAGAGAGAAACATCTTATGTTCCCAAACGTTTTTTTCATAATTTAACTCTGAATCATTCAATATATGGCAAGTGATAGATCATCAGTAATATGCTCTGTATAACATGGTGCACACAATGTAAGCTGAATTACAACCTAATAAAAAAACAAAAAATAATTAATCATGTAAATACATTAAAACAGCTTGAGGGTTTCTTCAAGTAATTCAAAGGCATCAATAGTGTTAAATAGTTTCTTTGGTGATTTTCGCCTACTTCAGTGATTTGCAGGACAGTGTTGTAAGGGTTGTCTTCTTAATCTTAATAAATGTATATCTATGGATTTAAAAAAAAACTCTACCTAAAATAAATAAAGTACTCCATTATTATGGAGGTAAATTTGAGTTTAAGAAGTGGACGGGACATACATGGTAAATGGTCTGTATTCTTATAGCGCTTTTCTAGTCATTTCGACCACTCAAAGCACTTTTACATGACATCCTCCTTCACCCATTCACACATCATTCATTCAGGACTAATTTAAGTTGGAGGAGACTATTCTTTCACACACATTCACACACTGAAGCCATGCTTCAGGAGCAAGTTGGGGTTCAGTGTCTTCTACATGCTGACTCATAGCCAGGGATCCAAACTTTTGAATGTATATTGTATACTGGTGCTGTATATTCAACCTATCCCTTTAAGCATACAGCAAAAATCTGCTTAGAAATCACGGAACTTGTCTTGAGTCAGGTTTTAAAGTTTGCTTCAGTATCAAAATAATCCAGTGATAGATTGTTACAGTAATCGTTTTACGTCATTTCCAGTCTGTCGGAGCTTCTATGTACTATGCTATCGATTGCGTCTTGGCATTTCAAAACAAATCAGTAGTAGCTCCTACTCCCCCGGCAGTTCCCTTGCAGCCGGGAAGCCAGGACGGCTGGGTGATTGTCCGGAAGAAGCATAGCCCTAAACAGAAGCCCATGGTGCACCACCACCCACTTCACGTATCTAATCGATTCTCCCCACTCAGTGACACACCCACTGAGAAAATGACTCTGGTCATTGGAAGCTCCATAGTCATAAACATGAAGCTAGCGACGCCAGCGACTATAGTCAAATGCATCCCAGAGCGGGAGGCATTGAATCAAATTTGAAACTGCTGGCGAACGCTAAACGTAGATGTGGTAAGATTCTAATTCATGTCGGCAGGAATGACATCCGATTACGCCAGTCGGAGGTCACAAAAATTAATGTGGAGTGTGATTATGCAAAAACAATGTTGGACTCCATAGTTTTCTCTGGTCCCCTGCCTAATCTGACCAGTGATGACATGTACAACCGCATGCCATCATTCAACCGCTGACTGTCGAGGTGGTGCCCAGCAAACAATGTGGGCTTCATAGACAATTGGCAGTCTTTCTGGGGACCTGGTCTGATTAGAAGAGACGGCATCCATCCCACTTTGGCAGGAGCTGCGCTCTTATCTAGAAATGGGGCTGCGTTTATTAGTCCCAAAACTTGACAATGAGGAGGCAGAGCTGCAGTCTTACACGCTTCTCTGCTCCTCCATTAGAACAGTCACTCACCCAACATCACATTTAACACTGTTATGAATTGGCTCTATATAAATAAAGATTGACTGATTGATTGATTGAGATTGAACATCCCATAGAGACTGTGTCCATTCCCCGACCACTCAAATAATTTAAATGTATAAAGTCCAGCAGAAGAGGAGTTCTGCAGAAACATCTAATCAAAGTTAATACCACCACTGGCAAAGTCAAACAGGACAGGAGAGTTAAATGTGGACTTTTAAACATCAGATCTTTGCCATTCAAAGTTTTAGTAAATGATCTGATATCAGACCATCATATTGATTTATTGTGTCTTACTGAAACCTGACTGCATCCTTAACAATATGTTAGCCTTAATGAAGCCACTCCCCCAGCTATATTAATACTCATATTCCTCAAGACGCTGGATGAGGAGGTGGAGTTGCAGCCATTTTCAACTCTAGCTTATTAATCAAACCCAGACCTAAACTTAACTATAAATCATTTGAAAACCTTGTTCTTAGTTTCTCTCATCCAACCTGGAAAACACTACAACCAGTCTTATTAGTTACAGTGTACTGCTCTCCTGGCCTGTACTCTGAATTCCCAACTGAATTGTCAGAGTTTCTATGGGCCTTGATAATGATGGTCTGAGCACTGCTTTCATATCACTATTGGATTCAATTGGCTTCTCTCAGAGTGTAAATGAACCCACGCACTCCTTTAACCACACCCTTGACCGTGTTCTGGCATATAAATGGTATTGAAATTGAACCATTACCTGCTAATATTTGATTTCTTGTTACTGGACTATGCGCCATATGACAAAAATGCCCTCACTAGATGCCTATCTGATAGTGCTGTTGCCAAATTTAAGGACTGATTCCATCAGTATTTAAGCCAATGCCATGTCTCCATACAATAGAAGAACCCTATGCGAATCATAGATTATATCCCTCCTGTACTGGCTTCTCTCCACTGGCTTCCAGTAAAATCCAGAATAGAGTTTAAAATCCTTCTTCTCACCTACAAAGCTCTTAATGGTCAGGCTCCATCATATCTTAGAGAACTCATAGTACCGTACTACCCCACTAGAGCACTGTGCTCTCAGAATGCAGGCCTACTGGTGGTTCTTAAAGTCCTCAAAAGTAGTGCAGGAGCCAGAGCTTTCAGCTATCAGGCTCCTCTCCAGTGGAATCTCCTTCCAGTTTGGGTTCTGGGGGCAGACACCCTCTATACATTTAAGAGTAGGCTAAAAACCTTCCTTTTTGATGAAGCCTATAGTTTAGGGCTGGCTCAGGCCTTGGACCAGCCCATAGTTATGCTGCTTTAGGCCTAGACTGCCAGGGGACTACCCATGATGCACTAGGCTGCTCTCTCCTCCTCTTCCTGTCCATCCTTACACCTCATGTCTCTTTAATGTCTGTTACTAACTTGGTATCTTCCCCGGAGCCTTTCTGTGCTTTTGTCATTTCTCAGGTTCCTTTCACTTAATTATAACTCCTTTGAAAGTGTTACTCTTAGTTTTTCACACCCAACCTGGAAAACACTAAAACCAGTTTAGTTGTTACAGTGTACCGCCCTCCTGGCCCATGCTCTGAATTCTTAACTGAGTTTTCAGAGTTTTTAAATCAGATTTAGTCCTTAGTGTGGACAAAGTGATTATAGTAGGTGACTTTAATATTCATGTGGACGATGATAATGATGGTCTCTGTACTGCTTTTGTCTCACTATTGGACTCAATTGGCTTCTCCCAGAGTGTAAATGAACCCACTCACTGTTTGAACCACACTCTTGACCTTGTTTTGGCTTATGGTGTTGAAATTGAACAGTTAAGAGTCTTTCCACATAACTCTATTCTATCAGACCATTACCTGATAACATTTGATTTCTTGCTACTGGACTATGCACTATATGACAGAGAGGTCCTCACTAGATGCTTATCTGATAGGGCTGTTGCCAAATTCAAGGAGGTGATTCCTTCAGTATTTCAGCCAGTGTGTCCCTGTGCTATGGATGACCCCCATGCTAATCTTAGCCCCTTCCGATTATTTGGTCGATAGTGCTGCAGAATTACTGTGAATGACACTAGACTCTATCGCCCCTCTAAAAAAGAAGATAATTAAAGAAATGAAACAAGCTCCTTGGTATAACTCCCAGACACGTGAGCTTAAGCAATATTCACGAAAACTAGAAAGGATATGGCGTGCCACCAAATTGGAAGACTCCCGTTTAATCTGGCAAGATAGTCTTAAAACCTATAGAAAGGCCCTCTGTAATGCCAGAGCCGCCTACTACTCCTCATTAATAGAAGAAAATAAAAGCAACCCTAAATTTCTTTTCAGCACAATAGCTAGGCTGACAAAGAGCCAGAACTCTATTGATCCTTGTGTTCCCTTAGAGCTCAGAAGCAACGACTTCATGAGCTTCTTTAATGATAAAATTCAAACTATTAGAGACCAAATTGATCACCTCCTGGCCTCAACAGGGTCTGATCCAACTTCAAACCTAGGAACCACAGAAACAGCTGCTAGACCTAAAGTGTATCTGGACTGTTTTTCTCCAATTGATCTTTCTGAATTGGCCTCAATAATCTCCTCATCTAGACCGTCAACATGTCTCCTAGCCCCATTCCTACTGGACTACTTAAAGAGGTCCTGCCCCTAATCAACACGTCCTTACTGGATATGACAAATCAGTCTTTACTAACAGGCTACGTACCACAGTCCTTCAAAGTAGCAGTAATTAAACCTCTCCTGAAAAAGCCCACTCTTGATTCAAGTGTATTAGCCAACTATAGACCTATATCCAACCTTCCCTTTCTCTCCAAGATCCTGGAGAAAGTTGTAGCTAATCAGCTGTGTAATTTTCTAAATTCTAATAATCTATCTGAGGATTTTCAGTCAGGTTTTAGAGCGAACCATAGCACAGAGACAGCACTGGTGAAGGTTACAAACCACCTCCTTATGGCATCAGACAGAGGACTTCTCTCTATACTGGTCTTGTTAGACCAGAGTGCTGCTTTTGACACCATTGACCATCGCATCTTGTTACAGAGACTGGAATAGTTCATTGGCATAAAAGGAACTGCATTAAGCTGGTTTAAGTCCTATTTATTAGATCGATTTCAGTTTGTACATGTTAACAATGAATCCTCTGTCCACACTAAGGTTAGACATGGGGTTCCACAAGGTTCAGTGCTTGGACCAATATTCTTTATCTTATGCTTCCTCTGGATAATATTATCAGGAAGCACTCCATTAATTTCCATGATGATACCCAATTATATTTATCAATAAAGCCAGATGAACCCAATCAGTTGAGTAAACTTCAAATCTGCCTTAAGGACATAAAGTCCTGGATGAGCAGCAACTTTCTGCTGCTAAACTCAGATAAAACAGAAGTTATTCTCCTTGGCCCCAGACACCTCAGAGACACCTTTTCTAACAACATACATACTCTGGATGGCATTACTCTGGTCTTATTTGATCAAGATTTGTCCTTTAACTCCCACATTAAACAGATTTCTAGAAATGCCTTTTTCCATCTACGTAATATTGCTAAAATCAGGCCCATCTTGTCTATAGATGATAAAAAAATGAAAAATTAGTCCATGCATTTGTCACTTTTAGGTTGGACTATTGTAACTCGTTATTATCAGGCTGCCCCAATAAGTCCTTAAAGACTCTCCAGCTGGTCCAGAACGCTGCTGCTCCTGTTCTGACCAGAACTAAGAGAAGAGACCATCTTTCTCCTGTACTGACTTCTCTTCACTGGCTTCCAGTAAAATCTAGAATAGAGTTTAAAATCCTTCTCCTCACCTCCAAAGCTCTTAATGGTCAGGCTCCACCATATCTTAAAGAGCTCATAGTACCGTTCTACCCCACTAGAGCACTGTGCTCCCAGAAGAGGCCTACTGGTGGTTCCTTAAGTCCTCTAAAGTAGTGATGGAGCGAGAGCTTTCAGCTATCAGGCTCCTCTACTGTGGAACCTCCTTCCAGTCTGGGTTTAGGGGGCAGACACCCTCTCTGCATTTAAGAGTAGACTAAAAACCTTCCTCTTTGACAAGGCATATAGTTCAGGGCTGGATCATGCCTTAGACCAGCCCCTAGTTATGCTGCTATAGGCTCAGACTGCTGGGGGACTCCCATGATGCACTGGGCACTCTCTATTCTCTATCCTCCTCTTCCTCTCCATCATTATGTCTCATGTCTCTTTAATGTCTGCCACTAACTTGCTATCTTCCCCGGAGCCTTTCTGTGCTTTCTCATCTCTCAGGTTCCTGTGGATCCTGGTCCTGGTCCTGCTGATGTGGTTCTCTGCTTCATGAATCACTGCTGCGGATCATCGGCCACTCGTCATGTTTTTCAATAATATCATACTGCTCATCTTTTAGTCACACTCCTATTGGTAGTGCTATAGTCACTGTTAGTACGTTGGTTGCTGTTTGTGTTGTCTCTCTCTCTTTCTCTCTGTCTCTCTCTCCCTCTCCGTGTCTCTCTCTCCCTCTCTCTCTCTCTCTCTCTCTCTCTGTCTGTCTCTGTCTGTCTCTCTCTCTCTCTCTCTCTGTCCAACCTCCACCCAACACGGACCCCTACAGAAGTCGCCCACATTGAGCCTGGGTCTGTTCAAGGTTTCTTCTCGTTAAAGGGGAGTTTTTCCTTGCCACTGTTGCTCAATATAATATCTGATGCTTGCTCATGTGGGAATTCTTGAATCCTTAATTTTGAATTCCTGAATCGTTGGGTCTCTCTCTAATTAAAGAGTTTGGTCTAGACGTGCTCTTTATGTAAAGTGTCTTGAGATGACGCTGTTGTGAATTGGCGCTATATAAATAAAGACTGATTGATTGATGATTGATTTCATGAATCACTGCTGTGGATCGTCAGCTGCCGCCACTTTTTACCAATATTAGTCGTGCTATTATTATTCATATATTAACTATTGTCATGTTTTTCAATGTTACCATATTGCTAATTATTAGTCATATTCCTATTGTCAGTACTATAGTTGCTGTTATTATTTTGGCTGCTGTTTGAATTGGTGCTATATAAATACTGATTGATTGATTGGATGAAAAATGTTAAATATATCATTAAAAGAAAATATTCAGCAGACCTTACCAATAAGGCAACCGCAAACGTGTTCTGAATGGGCATGGAACTCTGAATGGCACACCCCGACCATGAGTATTGCATTAATTCAAGTAATTTTAAAACAGACTACTACATAACAAATGAATGTTCAAGCTATTAACAATGAAGGACATTAGTTCTCACCAGATGCCACTGTTTAGGGTAGTGGGGATCATTGAAGGCCACTGATCTCTTAGAGCGACTGAGTACTCTCTCCTGGGAGTACCACAGGACATGTGGGTGGGCTGCCAGGATGTCCCCAGGATGGACACTTTTGCTCCAAACACCAGCCACAGTTGCAGGCTTGACAGAACACAGCAAGTAGTGGCCTGCCAGTTGTCCAATCTGGCCCTGGTTCCGCATCCCAGCCTGCTCTGCTACCTGGGATGGAGAGAATACTGATGGTAAGTACAAATTACAAAGCAGTTCATTACTTCTGTATGTACTTAAGTATGTCGTCAATCTGACAGTAAATGTGCAGTATGGTTAGACAGTGTATCGGTTAGAAAATGTTGCAGCTTCTCAAAACCAAGAACTGCTGGAAAAGTAAAGTGGGTTGGCCCTCACAAACATCTCCCCTGTGCTTCGACTATGTTCTGCTAGTTGAGCCACTTTGATTGATCATAGTAGAACTGTTGCCGCAATCACTCCCTTAGCGGTCTACATACATCATTTGTTGAACGACTTAGCAGGCTGTAGGTAATAGACAACAACTGGTGTACTGACAAAACTTTCCAGGCAAAATGTGCGCTGCAGAATTTCTATTGCACACTAGTTGGCATGTAATACTTAATAATGCTGCAGGTTTCACAGTTAAAAGGATCAGGCTGGTGATATTCTATAATTTTCTTATATTCAACAATTCCCACAAAAAGACCACTACAAACAATGAACTGGTCGAACAAAGTACAGTATTGCCTGTGGAGCTAAAGCCTGATAAAACTTACTCCTGTTCCATAGAGTTCCATTGTTCTCCAAAATCTTAAAAAAAAAAAAAATGTGCCTCACTGCTCCACTGAGTGACAGGTTCCTTCACTACAAGAACCAAGGCACTGTAGCTTATTTTCAGTCAATCCCACATAAATGCAGAACTGTGCACAAATGTGCTGTAGCCCTTCTGGCTGCACGTAGACACTTTGTGAGGGCACAAAAAAAGGATCAGAACACATATACATGAAGTACTGTACCCTGTTGGCGATCATATCCAAGTGCACAGTGCTCTGCTCAGTATCTTCTTCTTCATGATATGGGCCAGCATGGAGCCGGACAGCCCAGGACTCACCCGGGCTGCAGGAGGGTGATGGCCATGGTGAGGGGGGAGAGGAGAAAGAAAAGGGGATCGAAGGGGCAACGGAAGGAAGGAGGGTCAGAAGGAAGAGGGTGAAGGAAGACAGAAAAAGAAGGAGCAGGAATGCTGGAAAATATGGTGTTGCCATGGCAACATGTGGCAACACACAGGGTCAACGTGATAAACCCTCCTCATCTGAACAGCAACCTGGACAAGGACAAACATGAAGAACAGGTCTTGTTAGTAGTGGGGTCAATCTGAGACTGAGTGGCTGATTGCTTATCTTGTATGTGCTGCATTCAGAGGCCACTTATTAAGTTCACAGCTGTGGCTGCAGCACATTCAATTGAAATTTGATTAAAACTGTAAAGTGGTTAGATCAAAGCTCCTGCGCTGACTACTGTGAGGAGGCTGCTACAGATGAATGCTACTAAATTAGCACATACAAATAAATAAGAGCAAGTACCTCAGAGTTCAAGGCAATCATCAAAATGTAACTTAATGTCCCTATCATAGCCTTTTTTTTCACATGAAAAGGGGGATTCACCAGTTTGCAAGTACAGAACGTTATACATAGCTGATTCATTCTTAGTCCAGATATGTGGAACACAACCTAGTCTGTTGATTATTGGGAGCAATTGAATTAAATAAATAATATGGCTACTGCCTTGTGTCACAAGGCAGTAGCCATATTATTAGAGAGAGACAACACAAACAGCAACCAACATATTAACAGTGACTATTATTTATTTATATATATACACTACTCACAAAAAGTTAGGGATATTCGACTTTCAGGTGAAATTTATGGAAAATGGAAAAAGTTAATGCGACAGTGATATTATATATAACAGTGGTGGGTATACCACAACAAAAAATTTTCAGTGTCTCAATAAATTGGGATGTGGCCAAAGGACGTCCACTCCTCTCCTTTCTGTGACTCTTCCAGTCACTCTGTATCACTGTTACAACCTCCTGATGACACTCTGTGACCCTCTAAGCTCAGTGAAAACTTCCATCTGAGGACTTCCTGTTTGAAGCCTCGCAATGGCCAGGTGTTGTTGATCAATTGTTAGGTGTCGTCTTGGTCTCGTGATGTCACAATGTGAACAGCATGATGAGGAGGACTGTTTAAATACCAATTCTAACTGAAGCAGGAAATGTATTGGTCGATTCATGGATCAAACCTGTTGTGAATTTTGCTGTTAATCACCTTGTTAGAGAACAGCAACTTGTGCAAAAAGTACTGAAACACTGAACAGTTTGCCATGTGCATTCAAAGGTTAAGAGAAGGTCGCATTAAGTTCATCTGGAAAGGTTAGAATGCATTTTAGGTTCATCCTGAAATTTCACCCGAAAGCCGAATATCGAATGTGTGTGTGTGTATATACATATATATATATATACACACACACACACACACACACACACACACACACACACACACACATATACATACATAGATAGATACACACACGTGTGTATGCTGAGGGAATCCTCGTTTCTCCAAATAAATGTCATTGTAAAAATATCCAATCCTAAATGTCCTTGAGCAAGATATCGAACGCCTCATATTTAATATATGGCTAAATGTCTGTCTCTGGCCCTGGACCCATAATAGAGGATATATAATACATCCATATTGGAGAAAGATAACGTTAGATGGAATGGAGATGGTATCAACAAATTGACTGACGTTAACATTAATAATAGCTCATATTTTAACGACATGCAGCTGCTTTAAACTTAGCGTCCTTTTACGAGAAGTACTTAGAAGCCACCTGATATGTGCTAGAATTAAAGCTAGCTGCCTTTGCTAGAATACATCCAGTGAATCAATTCCTCGGCTAACTTTAGCTAACTAATTATGCTAATTGCGTTGTTTTCACATTAGTCAGTGAGCAGCTAGCTAGTCAAGCAGCTAGCTGAGGTCAGTCATTTAATGAACTGCGACTATGACACTCACGTTAGCTAGGACAAGATACATTAACCAGCAAAATTAAAAACAGGAAGAAGTCAGTACGACTTACAATGGGGCACGAGTTTCAACCGAGGCGTTGTTATTGTTGTTGTAAGTTAGCTAGCGCACTGACATTAACCATTGAACACGCAATTCTTCAGTGCCATGTGCCTGTAAGAATCAGTAGATAGGATAATTTATTGGACTTATACAGTTACAGCTTACCTTCCCACTAAATTCGTTTTCGTCTCCTTGTTAAATTTATGTGTAACGTCGAATCGTCATCGCATTTCCGTAACACACAAGTAACGTAGTACGTCACACAGTTGTGGCATAAACGAACGTCGTGCGAGCCACCTGATCCAGGGAAGGGGAGGAGGAAAGGACAGGGGGGGGGGGACTACTGCTGCTGCTGCTTCTTTCTTTCTTTTTCTTCTTCTTTTGAGCTCTATGGCGGTTGGCATTTAGAGACGTTGCATTACCGCCATCTACTGGATTATAATAGTCTCACAGCGCAACCTACAGTGTCCACCCAAAAGGCTCCCAGTTCATATCATTGTCCATTCTAAAACCCACACCCAAGTGTCTGAGTTTGTGGAAGTCCTTCCCTCAGTGTTACAGCCAACTTTTCTCCAGTTATATCCACAATCCACTCAGGAATCTTCTGGCAGCATCCAGCACCAACTTTATCCTTTCTGACTTCCCCTGTATTTGAGCTGCAGTTTATGATCACGGCAGTGAATGCCAATTGCCAAAAACTGTTTTTTGTCCATGCAGATATTCTGATCAACTGCAATCCTTTTCTGCTCCTCCTCTCCTTTTGCACAAGCAAAACATTTGAAAACAACTAGAAATGGAGAGAAGTGTGATAGCCTGCCAGTCATAATCAAATTTGATGTCCCCAGCCCTGATGTAAAGTATATATAGGATACATGAGCTACAAGGTTAGGCCATATATTCCGTAGCTGCTTAGATGCCCAGATACACGCCAAAATAACAAGCTTACTGTTGCGTGATAGTCAAATATAGGCGTTCTATATGTGTTTAAAAGCGTCCTCATCCACTGCTGTGTGCTCCAACTTAGTTGTGTTACACTAATGTGTCCCCCATAAACAAATGACAGGTGGGAACTAATGAGCTAAATCATGAGGCCACCCACCGTGAGGGAATTGACACAGCAGGTTAACTTTTTTGAAACAGTATTCATAATAACTGAGAAGAAAATAAAGAGTAAATCTGGCTTCACTTAGTGAAATTTATTTTTGCAGTCCAACATTTGAATACTATTTGAATTACTTATATGAACAATCTTTTTTTCAAAGAATTCAGAACATTCTCTCTTTGTCCTCAAAAATGACAAATAACTGCACATATTCAAACTTAAAAAGTACCTGCTGCCAACTATTCTACTACTACTCAATAATAAAACAAATAAATTAATTAATGGGGCATGATCAGCCAATCATGCTCGTTATTCCAAGACCAGCGTCTCTTGTATCCAGGTGCTCGTATCTCACGCTAAACCAATTACGATTGGTTGGAAATGTCACATGATAAGAGATGCCTTCACAGTTCACAAAAACTGTATGGCAGATTTGAGCAAGGCTGATTGGAACCACACGTTCACGAAAACTGTCAAATTATCGTACTTTTGGCCTTTTTTTGGATTATTGATCGTACATCGTACAGAGGGCAAAATTATCGTACAAATACGCTAATTATCGTACACCTGGCAACACTGGTCCGCAGTCACACAGGCAGGGTCAGCTGTCAGCGTCCCTGGCAGGTTTCCAGGTGGAGGAGAGAGAGAGGACCTCTCTGTGGAGGCTGAGACAGGAGGCTGGAAGGTCTTGGCCATGTTGGCTCAGTTCACTCTGCACCGTGGCTCAGGAACTTGAAGGTTCTGGTGGAGCAGGATGTGCTGGTTCTTGGCGGTGGCGTCTGTCGGTCCGTTCGGACTACAGGACAGCCAGCGGCATTCAGCTCTTTATAGGCAGGGTGCTGGATCTCAGGTTGAGGCAGGTTGGCCTCAGCTTCAAACTCGTTTAAAGTTCACCAAGAAAACGTTGTTGCTTGTCAGACGCAACAGTTCAGAGTTATCAAAAACGAGAGTTGCGGGTTCGCAAGACTATCAAAGTATTTGGTTCTGGCTGGCGTTTCAGGCGGTATTTAAGAGGACTTTAAGAAAACTCCATTAGACTTTCAGTCATAGTGATCAGCTATAACTTCAGAAGAACGGTCTACAAAAGTTTAACTTGAAGGTAGCAGGCACAAAGATTATAAGTAACAAAAGAAAAACTTAAAACAAAAATAAAAATAAAATAAAAAACAGCAAAGTGGAAAAAGAAGGAGCTAAGCAATGACAGGAGGGAAAACAAAGGTTTTATCCTCTGCATCTTAGGGGCGTGTTCTCATCTGACAGAGGAACGCCAGTGTCATCACTTAAAAGTTTTAGACGTACTAAATTAGATTTCTGTTTCATATTCACTATGTTCCAAATCTATTTTCATTCCTAACATTGTATGGTATACTGAATCAAGATATTTCATTTCCAATACATATGTTCATTAAGTCTTTACCAAATAACTTCCTAAATGGCATGACATACAATGACCTAATCTTTAACATTCTCAAGTTTGCATTAACTTCCATTATTCTAATTATCACATTACACAGATTAAACAGACATAGATTGAATATACTGTTGGTTAGTTTCTAATTTATTAGACACAGATTATTAATTATATGGACTTCCTGAGTCTTCTCACCCGTTGGTGAATTACAGTGTTATCACAGGATTCGAAGCACCATTCTTAAATGTTGTAATTTGTTAGTTGGTTTCTTGGATATTCATGAACATGTGGGTTACACCATTAGACAAAAGAACACATTAATTAGCATTAACTGATCTGTGGGCACTTTGGACAGTTTCTTTAACCACATTTAAACTTATAGCAGAAATGAAAGAATGTTGATACAGACTTCCCTCATTCCTCTCCCTGATCAGTCTGGCCTGGGCCTCAGGGGTCCATGGGTGAAGGAGAGACCATGGGGTTGCTCGGACAGGACCCTTCTGTCCTAATCACTGGTTCATAGAGGGTTCAGAACGTATATGTCGATAGAAGCCCTTTGTTAACTTTGTGGCAGTCACTGTGAGGCCTTTTACACAACACCTACCCAGAGGCAACCTTTGGGTTCCATCACTTCATCATTTGTCACTTATCAGTCTTTTATATCGTTCATCACGTTATCATCTGAAACTCTTATACAATGGCTTCCTGTTTTGGATAAGTCAGTTCAGGGTTAATTCACAGCCAGTTCACTGTTAAAGCATGGGTTTGTGGCAACCCCCCCCCCCCTTTTCCTCTGTCACAGGACAGTCCAGGAGGTCATAGGGCAAGTGAGGCAGCCACACTACTGGTTCGACGGGCTACATATAAATAGATATAATATGCAGCAGGGATAACACAAAATGAGAAAAAATGATCAACAGGAGCATAAAAATTTGAAAGCAATAATACTGAATGTCTGAAAGCTTTACTGCTTTACTGCTAGAGCTTTACTCCATTACATTTTGAACCTTGCGCCCGAATTTTGTGTTTTCCTGCATATAAATAAAGATGTCCACCCATGTTTACCCATGTTTGATGTGTTGCAGTGTGTGCAATGCTCCATATATACTGAGTATACTTTATATATCCAATATATGTTGGCGTACACTGCATAACTGCAACTAATGTAACCCTATGGTACACATAAAAGCAGTAATGCACATAGGTGACAAACAGTGATGTAACCATCAATATTACACACAAGTGACAAGAGTAATTGGAACATTCAATACATTTATGGTCACTACCTTACTCTGATGACTTGCACTGATTGGAGTCGAATATCCCTTCCTATCCTATCCTACTAAAATCTTTTTTCTTTTAATGTCACGCAATCTACCCGCACTACCTTTGCGATCTACCGTGTTGGGCACCCCTGGGTTACAGCATCTGTGACTTAAGTAAAATTTATTAATGATATACCTAAAGGCTTGCAAACCAACAAGGCCCAAAACAGAAATAATGAAGGCAAACTGAGCAGAATTTAGCTACAACTTTCATTTTAGAACAGTAGCATAGCATTCATAGTTTGCCTTCAGTTTAAGTTCAGAACATATAAATGTATTGAATGTTTCGGTATAAGATGGAAAATGGTACCATTGCTTTAATAAGCATGGGATGGTGCGTCACTTTTTGGACTTTCCTTTTGTGATGATGGTCCTGTAAATGATGTTGATAATGATAAAGCATTTAACCACCTAACCACTTATTCATACAAAGCATGACATCAAATTGAGTATTTAGTGCATTTCAGCTGCATAGAATGGCGATTTTGTGTACACGAGCAATGCCTTGATGTATACTAGATGAGCAAGAATTTCTGAGTATGTGCTATGAGCTCACTCGACATACCCAAAATGCAGTGCATCTCTTCAAACTGTCCTAAGGCGTGCTGCGAGGCAGGTGGTTGTTGCACCACAGTGTGGCTATTAAGTGGCATGGCTGGATAGAATAATAAAGAATGATGGAAAATAGTGATGCGTGAATTATGTATGCATAAATCACTGGAAGAAGTGAGAGGAACCTATTGTTTTTGTGGAGATTATCATTATTAGGGCCTGAGCATGCAAGTGCCAGCGGACAAAACTGTGTCATTCTGCATCCCATGATTCCACCACTATTTTTTCAAATAAATCCTCCATGCCTGCAAAAGTAGTGACAAGCAGTGGTGGCAGTTAAGGTTGACTGGAGAAGACTAATTCTTCCCTAAATTAACTGTCGAGCTGGGAAAGCGTATCTCTGTGTCACAGAAAATGCCATTTCCATTTCTGTCTGTCTGTCTCTGTCTGTCTGTCTGTCTGTCTGTCTCTCATGACAAGTATTTGCTCATGTGTAGGAATTCTAGAATTATTGGATCCAAGTAAATTAAAGAGTATGGTCTTAACCTGCTCTACGTGATACATGAGATTACATTTGTAATGAAGAAATCTTCTCCACGGGGAATATGATGAATCCAAGCTTTGACTGAAGAGTGGCATATTCTGTAGCAGCTAAAGCTCTCTTCAGACAGACTTGGTGTAGTCAGCATTGGATGAACTTTTTCTTCACCTCTACACAACAGTACAATAAGGAACTGCACACCAGCATTGTTGACCATAACCAAGGGATTGCAGTGTCAGTTGGTCAGTTCTCCACATTGTTCCAAACTGAATGTCACAATAACTGTTCCCCACAAAATGAATCCCAATAATTTTTGTAATTTTGTTCCATCATTCCATCGATTTGTTTATCAATTGGTAACAAGGTAATTGTTGGAAAGTTAATCCTCTTCAATTCTAATTATAAAAATGCCAAACATTCACTGGATAAGCCTTTTCTATGTTAGTAAACTGACTCTCTTACTTTGGACTGCTGGTCGGCCAAAGTGACATCTGAAGAAATCACCTTGGACTCTGGGGAAGACCATTTCTCACTATTGTCTGACTTTGTATAGACAAGATAATGAATAAATTAATCAAGAAAATATTCAGGAGATTAATTGATAATGAAAACAATTGTTAGTTTTAGCCCTAAAAAGTCTTCAAAACTAAACAACAAAATAGGTTTGAGTAATTGCTATTAGAAATGGCATTAGTATTTTGGTTAAGGCTGGGGAACCTTCATCATCATGGTTAAAAGAAGATCTACTTTGTAAAGTAGTAGAGCAACCTGATCTCACAAATATACGTATTCTGTGGTGGTGGCTCGTAATGTGTTAAAAGTAGGTGCCACCACCAGAGAAACAACTGGAAATCAACTCAGTCTCACTGAAGATCATGAAACAGTCATGAAATTGTATCTATTGATTTGTGTCTGTGGAATGTATTTCAATTGAATTATGTTTCTGTCTCTGTCATGTTTTCTCCTGCCAGGAGAACTCCTGTAGGACTTGTTACTTCTCATTTTATATTTGTTTGGGTTTTTTTAAACTGTAAACGCTACATTACTCAACATTTCATCACAATATTTTATCCTTGTTTTCCTCACTTTATTTTATCAGTCCACATCAATCCGTGCTGGTGAGGAGGGTCTGATGCTGGTCAAAAATAGATAAGCCAACATAATGCAATGACCATCCATTTTAATTTATTTCTCTTTCGATCCTGAAAAATCATGTTTTTTCTCAGTCTCAATGGCAAAAACTGCTTGACCATTTCAATGGAAACGTCTCTATGCTTTTCTTCACTGTTGTCGTTTTCTTGTTGAACATGTCTAAACATAAAAACACTGCAGCCGGCTCTAGCCATTTTGGTGCCCTAGGCGAGATTATGGTTTGGCACCCCCACCCCTCCGCGCGCACACACCACCCCAGTCATTAATGGACAACAGCCGTATGACAGACCTTAAAGATTTAATTGTTAACACACCAGCACACAAACAAACACACACTAAAATAACATAAAATAACAATAAAAAAATAATGAAATAAAACCAGAGTTCCTGTTCAGGTTTTGTGCAAATATTGAGAAAGTCCTGACAGCTCCCACAATGTGAACAATAAAAAGGTGCTATGTTCAAACAATACAAAACAGTGCAATATAATATAAAAACAGAATACAAAAGTTGCAGTGTAGGTTTAACTCAAAGTCAGCCCCAGTGACAGCAAATCTGTTTTCAACAACATAAATGGAGATGGTGCTATGGTCAGTGAATACTTGGTAATAACAGGCCTTATAGAAGCAGAATGTGCAAACAAGACAACATAAAACTAGAATGTACAGTACAAGCAGAACATGGAGCTGCAGCAGACAGACTACTGATGTGTTCAACATAACATCAATTATTATCTAGTAGTGATGATGCATTACTAAAATAAAACAGGTTGCACTAGAATTATATAGTTACACAGTAGCTGCAGTAGAACTATTAGGCAACTTTGCTTTATTTCAACTTAGCTAGCCTTTAGCTGTACGGATGAAATATCAAACAGCATTTTTTAATGTTACAAAAGACGACATACCCCTACACTGGGACCTCTTTTTTGCACCTGAGGGCTTGGGCACCCTTTTCATGATGACAAATATAAGTTGTTGACGTCTGTCAAAAGGAACCGCTACCTGAGATGCGCACCGATAACTCGTCAGGGACGGGGGGAAGGGCGCCAGTCGGGGATGCAAATTATTACTGTTATTTATTTATTGTTTTAATTGTTGTTGTTTTTTCGGGCTTGCAGCAGCACCCCTCCAGCAGGTGGCGCTCTAGGCGACCGCCTATATGGCCTATGCCAAGAGCCGGCTCTGACTACAGTGCCAACAATATGGCAGCCTTCCGTTAAGGCCATCAATTTGAGTAATTTCCTCCTCGATTGTAAGTGACTGTCCAACTAACTGTCTGACATCCCCATCCTCGGGCACTGCCATTAGTAGAGCAGACAACTTCACTCACTTCCACCTAAATATATAATAAAGGATAAAATAAAGCAGATAATGTCTCCATTTAAACATTGTCACATTTGTCCATGGGAGGAATGATCCACTTCTGATCTGTTATATATTCTGATCATTGATGAAAGATACATCCTTGGATGCACTGGGACACATCATCAGTGATGTTCCTGAGATCATCGGATGTTTCGGGTCTTTCAACATCATACACCCTCCCTCAGGTGACCCAACCAGGGTTGATCAGACCCTGGCTTGTGTCCCAGCAGCGTTGGTCTACTGATCACTCATCCTGATCCGAAGCCACCTGGAGGCTCTCTCTGCTGCCTCTATGGTGGACTTTATGGCTCTTCTTATTGCAGCCCCAGTGATGTCAAGTAGAGTGTAGACCTTGCAGAGTGAGCGCCCTGCAAAGCCTCTACATCCCACCTCTATGGGCTCGCAGCGTGCCCTCCAGCCACCTCTTTGGCACTGCTCAACCAGTTCCTGGTACTTGGACCGCTTCTGCTCCTGTGCCTCCTCCATACGGTCCTCCCAGGGAACTGTCAGCTCTATCAGTAGCACCTGCCTTGAAGCCACTGACAAAAGCACTATGTCTGGCCTCTACAAAGTTGTTGTGGTCTGGAAACTTGATTTGGCTTCCCAAGTCCACTCGCAGCTAACAGTCTGACGCTGAGGTGAGAAGGCAGGCTGCTGGTTTGGGCTGTGACTGTGTCTGCTCACCAGCCCTGATGAAGGTGATGGTCCTCTTGGCAGGTTCTTGCATGTTGTTGCTCTTGGCCAACCTACATCCAACGCGGACCCTGACAGAAGCCGCCCACATTGAGCCTGGGTCTGTTCGAGGTTTCTTCCTGTTAAAGGGGAGTTTGCCACTGTTGTTCAATATAATATCTGATGCTTGCTCATGTGGGAATTCTTGAATCCTTAATTTTGAATTCCTGAATCGTTGGGTCTCTCTCTAATTAAAGAGTTTGGTCTAGACCTGCTCTTTATGTAAAGCGTCTTGAGATAACGCTGTTGTGAATTGGCGCTATATAAATAAAGATTGATTGATTGATTGATTGATACCCATCCAGCAATGTGAATTGAGTTCCAGGTTTAATGTTGGCTTGATGTCTTATTCTTTTAGCTGTTCCTCAGGTGTACTACCCTTCCTATCATTGCCAGCTCCTTCTGTTTTCCAACCTTAAGTGTGTTTTAGCCTGATTACAACTAATCACAAGTGCAACACTGCTGACCATTTTTTAAAAAGAATTGTTGTTGAAAGTTATTTCCTACGTCCCAAGGCAGTCCCTTTAACTTCATTGTCAAATTGTAGTAAGTAAACTTAAAAGGTTATCCCAGTGATCTATTAATGGACTTAATGGAATAGTTCACTGTGATATGGACAAAATTGAATCACGTGAAAAAATCATGTGAACAGGCAAAGAAATGTAGCAGTGTGCCAGCATGCAAACATGGATTTAAACAATGTACGTTTCAAATTATTCCAGAAATCAGCTCTGCAAATATTTGTAGAAAAGAAGATGAGTAGCAGTTGTATCCATTTTATTTTAGTGCTATGAGCACTCCATTGTATTTAGTTGGTGGAAGAAATCTTAGAGATAAATATATCCAAACTTGGACAAATAAAACCAATACTACCCCTTTAAACTACACAATGAAAATGATTTCAATGGAATTCTAATTAATAGTTTAGGAGGATCTGTGTTTCATCCTAAAAAGTAAAACCCTTTTTCATCTCTGTTTAGTCAAATCACTACCTGCCACACATTGTCCCCCTGCTTCTACAGACAAACACACCCAACTATGGTTAATGCCCTGCAGCTGTACACACACATCCTCTCTGGGCAAGGAAAGAGTGAGAAGGGTGTGTGTGGGGGGATGCAGGACTTACACAATGTCATGTTCACCCCTGTGAGGGTGACTGGAGCAGGCTCATTTTACCTTTCTGTTCATGAAAACAGAGGAGTCTTTTGTGGGCCAAAAGCCCGCCTAACACCCCTCAACTTCTTAACACCACCCCCCCAACCCCCCCCACCCCCCCATTTACTGCAGCACAAGGGAGGCATAGACAGCAGATTATATGGGTGGGCCTGGCACTAAGAGAAACATTTCCTATGCAAAAAATGGCTACACTGCCACTGACTCAAATACCATGTGAGCACTGGCCTGAGATTCCACTGCAACATTGTTTTAGAGTGTGTATTAGAGGATTAAACCTTCATTCATTGTAACTTATACAGTTAAGCCCGAAATTATTCATACCCCTGGCAAATTTTGACTTAAAGTTACTTTTATTCAACCAGCAAGTTTTTTCTTGATTGGAAATGACACAGGCGTCTCCCAGAAGATAATAAGACGATGTACAAGAGGCATCATTGTGGAAAACAAATATTTCTCAGCTTTTATTTACATTTGAACAAAAAGTGGCAAGTCCAAAATTATTCATACCCTTTGCAAACTGTCACAGTCAATGGGAAAATCCAAAGTTCTATACCATTCCAAATAGTCCAAGCTGTTCTAAAGCATACTAATTACCCTGATTCATTGGGAACAGCAGCAGCGGGAACAGTTTTAATCAACTCAACAGGTGAAAAACAGCAGCTCTCTGCAGTTGGTTTGTGGACAGTCATGGCTAAGACAAAGGAGCTCACTGACGACGTGCGGCTGCGCATTGTGGCTGCTCACAAGTCAGGAAAGGGCTATAAGGCCATACCTAAATGTTTTCAAGTTCCAGTGGCTACAGTGTAAAGTATTATTAAAAAATACAAGACGTTCCGCACTGTGGAAAATCTCAGAGGACGTGGTTGAAAGCCAAAAGTGACACATGTGCTGGCCAGGAGGATAGTGAGAGAGATGAAAAAGAATCCCAGGATCACCACCAAGGCCATCCTGGTGAATCTGGGCTCTGCTGGTGGCAACGTCTCAAGGCAGACAGTCCAACAGACACTGCACACTGCTGGGTTCCACGGACACAGACCAATGAGGAAGCCACTTCTCCAGATAAGGCACACAAAAGCCCGCTTGACCTTTGCAAATGCTCATCTGGACAAAGAAGAAGACTTCTGGTCTTCTGTTTTATGGTCAGATGAAACAAAAATTGAATTGTTTGGCCACAATGATGTGTCCTTCATTTGGCGTAAAAAAGGAGAAGCCTTCAACCCTAAGAACACCATCCCCACTGTCAAACATGGTGGTGGGAACCTAATGCTTTGGGGGTGTTTTTCAGCCAATGGACCAGGGAACCTAATCACAGTAAACGGCACCATGAAAAAAGAGCAATACATCAAGATTCTCAACAGCAACATCAAGCAGTCTGCAGAGAAACTTGGCCTTGGGCACCAGTGGACATTTCAGCACGGCAACGACCCAAAACATACAGCAAAAGTGGTGAAGAAATGGTTAGCGGACAAAAACATTAACGTTTTGCAGTAGCCCAGCCAGAGTCCTGACTTGAATCCAATTGAGAATCTGTGGAGGGAGCTAAAGATCAGGGTGATGGCAAGGAGACCCTCCAACCTGAAAGAGTTGGAGCTCATCGTTAAAGATGAATGGGCAAAAATACCAGTGAGACATGCAAAAAGCTGGTCAACAATTATAGGAAGCGTTTGATTGCTGTAATAGCCAATAAAGGCTTTTCTATTGATTATAGAGAAGGTTATGAATAATTTTGGACATGCCACTTTTTGTTCAAATGTAAATAAAAGCTGAGAAATATTTTTTTCCACAATGATGCTTCTTGTACATCGTCTTCTAATCTTCTGGGAGACGCCTGTGCCATTTCCAATCAAGAAAACTGGCCAGGGGTATGAATAATTTCAGGCTTAACTGTATATCAGCCTACAATAAAACTCAACTTAATAAAACATGCCTACAGGCAGTAACACCAAAGTGCAAATCAGGGCTCAGACTTACTCTGTACTCTTTCATATAGACAATTATTAGTGTAATTGATTGGTGTAGCATTAGATAACATGCACACAAGGTGAAATTTCAGTCTGCTGATATGTGGCATTTTTCACAAAATTTTGTGATGAGTGTGATGTTCTGAATAAAAATATTGCACAGTTGGGGTACATTATAGTGCCATTATTGTCAGTTTTGGTGCATGTGTGGACTAATGGGAGCAGTGCTGGTTGTGGAGTCTGACAGCTGCTGGAAGGAAGGACCTGCGATATCAGTCACTGAAGGAGCTCTCCAGTGCTGTCAGAGTGTCCTTCATGGACACAAAAGTTGGTTGACTCTCTCTCTCTGTAAGATGGAAGCAACACTGGCACATGTTCTTCTACAAAGCACTTTTCAATAAACTCTTACTGTTATACATTTGAGGAACACGGGAACCTATTACACCCACTGCCAAAACTTTCTCAAAACATGTTCCCAGGTTTACTCAGAACTGAGAAAGACTACATTTTCTTTAGCTGCTCCTGGAACAATGTACAATCATAAAAATTGTAAAAATCCATCCCATGGTACTCTTCAGGCATTTTACGAATATTGTTTTAAATCTCTGTGTTTTAAACCTAATTGTTTTAACTGAGTAATGTCAATTATGCACTTAAATTTCTATTGCTCATTTATGATTGGAATACAATCATAAATGAATAATAAATGTTGTATATAAAAATGCATATTCATTTTCTTGCATTGTCTTCAAATGTTCTCAGATCTCAAGTTAAATAGATAGATGCATATAGTCAGCGAAGGTAAACAGTGACTGAAGGCTGGTAAGTGCAGTAACAGTAAGTAATTTAACTATTTATATGATTAAAAACAAGACAAACTGTTGATCGCAATGTTTTGAGATGTTTATTATCAATTACTCCCTGCAACATGATGTTATAGGATGAAGTATATATCATATGTATATACACTATTGCCCATAAAGTTGAAATAAAATGTTTTTTACCTCTTCTCATGAAATGATTGTGACAATGTGATTTATTCTTGATAAATAAAGTGTATATCTTCTCAACTTTATTGATCAAACTCTTCCAAACATATCACATTGAAACTTAAACAACAATTAACCTTTGCAAACTGTGTATTCAGGCTTTAACAAAATTGGGGATATTGAACAATTATTCCAACTTTATGGGCAACAGTGTATATAGTGACATAACATTATACAACTTCATTTGTTACATGTAATTGTGTTAGGTGAATAAGTTAATGAGAAAAGATATGTAATTAAATTAAAGTTACTGATCAAAATGTAGGTGATTATAAAAGGGTTACATCTAAACATCTGTTCCACTAAAAAGCTTATATGTACAATTCATTTTGTTGCTACCTGGCTGAACTGTTTTTAGAACATATTCATCTTTATTGCCCAGCTTAACACATATGTGTGAAAAGTAATCAAAAAGTAATCAAATATAATTAGTTACATAGCTTTTGTGAAATAATCGTAAAAGTAGTAAAAGTAGTTAAATTACTTATTATATTTTCAACAGGGTAACTACAAATCTGAAACCTATTACACTTAAAAATTAATCACTTATTAATCACATATTTTACACAACATAAATGTCCAAACTACATGCACTGATATATGCAACATCCAGTAACACTTTCAAAATATAGCTTGCTGAGAAACATTTCAGGTGATGGCCGCAATTTCATTACCATTTAGGAGCCAAGAATATGTGGTTAGGTCGAGGAAAATATCACAGTTTAGGATAAAATAACTATGTTAGTTACAGAAGTTACATTATGTACAGTGGGGCAAAAAAGTATTTAGTCAGCCACCAATTGTGCAAGTTCTCCCACTTAAAAAGATGAGAGAGGCCTGTAATTTTCATCATAGGTATACCTCAACTATGAGAGACAGAATGGGGGGAAAGAATCCAGGAAATCACATTGTAGGATTTTTAATGAATTAATTGGTAAATTCCTCAGTAAAATAAGTATTTGGTCACCTACAAACAAGCAAGATTTCTGGCTCTCACAGACCTGTAACTTCACAATTGGTGGCTGACTAAATACTTTTTTGCCCCACTGTACATGACGTAACTTGTATCAGTCAAAATAACTCAACATCGCTCTCTGGTTTCACTCTGTGTCAAAGACCTTTTCTTTGAGGTTTAGGTGCTAAAACTATGTGGTTAGGTTTAGGAAAATATGATGGTTTCATGTATGGAGGTTTGGGTTAAAATAAGTACATCGGTTGTGGAAGTGAAGTAATTTTATGTACATAATGTAAATAAATTAGTAATTACACTGCCTCTAGATGATCTATGATTAAATTCAGTGATGTAAATAATTATTAGTATCATAGTAACAATACATATTTTTAAAGCAATGCAAAGCCTGTTCGTTTCCATAGCAACGGGAGATGAGGCTCATCGATGATTCCATTATGAAAAACGAAGAGGAGATCATTCGAACCCTAGTCCACCGCATTATTTAGCTATCAAGGACACTGTCGTGTTATTATGCTGAAATGTTTAACAGAAAAGCGGTGACAGTGAGAAAAAGCGGAGTCTCCATACAAATGGTAAGAAATTAGCCACTTTCACAGTTCAAAACTGACAAAGCACGTGATTTTCCAGGATCGGAGGGGAAATAAATGAAAATGGTTTTTGAAACGGTTTTTAACAGACCAGCAGCAGCGGACCGCCTGTGGACTGATAATTAAAGAGACGAAAACAAAGATAAAATGTCGTGATTACATGTTGAGTTGGTGCATGCAGTTAAAAAACGATCATAAAAGGAGAAAAAACAGTCCTGCTCCTGTGCTCCCAGCTCCTACTGACGCGTAAAGACAATCCCTTAGAAATACAACAGTTTGAAAATCGTGCTCGTAACTATTTCATGAGCTACTGTAACACCAGGTTTCTCTCTCCGTGCTCATGCTCATGTTTCTTGGCTTCTGTCTCCGTGAACGTGGAAGTGATGACGGGCCTGCAGGAGGAGTCGAGAGAGCTAGACATATACCTAAAAGGAGCGAACGAGCGAGAGAGAGAGAGAGAGAGGGGGGGGGGGGGGGGGGGACGGACGGACGTTGAAACAGTTTGTCGGGGGGTTTCGGGGAGATGCTGTCCTCAGGAGAGATGCTGTCCTCATCAAGAAGATGGAGTTCTGTAACATCGTAAGTCCTCTCATGTTCTGCCTCCTCTGCCGCTGCTCTCTACCAACACATTCCTGTTACAGCCTCAGTAGACTGCAGGACGTGTTGACCGGTGTGACATACAGCCTGTAAGAGAACACCGTTAATAGCAGTTCTCAGGAACTGTTAAATTAACTCATATACTGCTTTATACTTTGCATAAAAAGTGTAACTGATAATAACTTTTAAAAAACTTGATTTTGCTGAAACATTTGAAAAGGAGTTGAACAGGTATAAACCGAATTTAAATATCATTAAAGGACATCAAATAGGTTCATATTTGTCTGCTGAAATGATTATTTGAAGTGGTCAGACCATGGCTGCAATGAGCTAAAAGTTTGATTTTTTGTATTGAATTTCAACTTCTTTGTTATCATAAGCAGTAAAGGAGTCATTGGCAATGAAATTCTTCTTCTCAGGCTCCCTTCAACAATGTTAATATAAAACGTACAAATGAAAATTACACAATTGTAATGAGAGGTAAGAAAAAGAGAATGCATTAATAGACAGGTTATACAGACATTTAGTAATGTATCACTAAATGTGTAACAGGTAGCGTCTTGGTTGGATTTAAATGTAGTGTGGGAGGTTAGTGTAGGATTTTGGATTGGATCCAAAATTATGACAGCCTCTTAAGTAAACCCGGACTGAGCAACAGTGACTCAAATTGTATTGGTTTGTAGAGTATTTTACTCCTCTGATGATACTTTCCAACTTAGTTAAATTAATTAGGGTCATTTTCTGCCAATTGCTGTAAAATTGCTGTATGTCAGAACAAAACAAGTCAGAACAAGTCCTAAAACCATATAAATCTACCATGGAACTGTTGTGTGAACAGCACTCAAATCAGCATCTGCTGACTAACGTCACTCAGTTAAGTGCTGATATCCTATCTTAGGTTCCAGCCAGTGTGAAATGTTAGCTTACCAGCATCAGATTGCAGTCTGCTGATTGGATCGGATAAGTGTAACTGTATTCCAGGTTGTCTGTGAAGATTCTCAGTCATCCAGGTCATAGTTATTCCTCAGGAGTTGAGCAAAAGTCAACTGGACTTGTTGAAGGTACTTGAAGCCGTTTCGCCTCTCATCCAAGAGGCTTCTTCAGTCTTCTATCTGACTGGTAGGGAGGTCAGGCATATAAACACTTTTAGGGTCGTTAGGTCCTGGTGGGTCCTGGTGTAGGTCATGGTGCGAATGGGTGTAGAGTCACCCCCATGTAACAATGGTTTGTTAACACACCGGGCCATCATATGAGTCGTTAGGGTCACATGATTCAGCGTGTGAATGGGTGTTGAGCTGTCTGGGGAGGGTGCTCAGGACAGCATTGTATGTGGTCGATAGATGGTGTCGTAGGCCTTTGTTTAGGGAAAGTCGCTCCAGGTTGACTAAGATGGCTTCTTTGACTCCTCTTTCAAACCATTTGTCTTCTCTGGCCAAAACCTGCAGTCCAGGTTGTGTAGATATGGGTTGCGTTGGAGGAAATTGTGTTATTGTGCACAATAACCTGAATCTGTTTATTTTAAATCACAGTACATATATTACTACATAACCTACCTAATTATAGAAAACAAACACACTGATGTAAGTTTACCCTAGCACATGAACATAGAAAAGAACAGGTCACCTTGCCACGTACCTGCTACAAACCTGATATAACCAGGGTTGTTACTGACATGAACACTTACACACTGGTTTTCTATCTTTGTGAAACACACACTCACACATTACCACACACACACACACACACACATTCTGAGTCCCAAACAGGTAATAGGAGGTCACACTTGGGAATCTGGTGGATACTGGATCAGAAACATGAAAGCCCCTCAGATGTTAACATGAGTTTACTGGGGAGCCAGAGACAATGCTGCATTTTCAAAATTAAAGCTACCCAGATTGTAACAAGAGCTAACTGGGGCACATGGGTGAGGCAGCATTTTCAGAATAAATGACCTCAGATTGTAACAAGAGCTTACGGGCGGAGAGGATCTGTATCTGTATCTGTAGATAATATCATCATAATTGAGAACAGACAAGAGATTGGCCTCAATTATTTCCTACTGAATACAGGGAAATTAGATCTGTTTCTGTACAAATACCCAATTTATTGATGTAGCTTACTGATTAGAGAGTCAATGTGAAATTTCAATGTTTCCCCACTCACACTGGCTGTGCTTTTGATAGAGCTCCAGTCCACTGCTGACAGAGAGGTGCCTGGAATAAATAAATAAATAAATAAATAAATAAATAAATAAATGACTCAATAGGTAAGCTAATATTCCATTAAATGCACCAAAATATTATTCGAAATAAATATAGGCATTAATTAATTCATAAATTGATATTTCTGTTTTCGCTATGCTCATTTTCAGGTTCAAACTTGTATTTTGGAATCCTACTAGAATATATTTTATTATTATTTATTATTTTTCACTTATTTACATTTTATCTTTTTTAAATCTATTTTATCACAAAAGCACAATCTGCTCAATTTGTCAGGTCCCCATGTCTGAACAGGCACTGCCCAATAACATCTGCATTAGCTCTGCCATATCCAGACTCAATGGGTTAGCAAGAGAATACCAGTATCAGGCTAATCAGAGCCAGACTAGGGGCAGGAATTGCTTTTGCCATCCATGTTTCATTTCCATCACAAGCTCACCCAAAATAAAGTTTTAAACTTTAAGTCAGGTTGGGGAGGGTGGTTCTGATGGTGCGCTCAGCCGAGTGGACCACCCTCCTCAGGGTCAGATCCTGCGTGATGTTGACACCCAGGTACTTAAAGCTGTCCACTCTCTCCACCATGGTCCTGCTGATCCTGAGTGGTTGGTAGCTCCTCTGCTGCTTCCTCCTGTAGCCCACAATCAGCTACTTGGTCTTGCTGACGTTCAGGAGGAGGCTGTTGTCTCTGCACCATTCCTCCAGGTGGTCTCCGTCAAATAGCCCTCCTTGTTATTGTTGGAGATCAGACCCACCTTAGCTGTGTCGTCAGCAAACTTCAAGATGGTGTTACAGTCTGATGTGGACAGGCAGTCAGGAGTATACAAGGAGTATGGCAGAGGGCTCAGCACACAGCCCTGGGGGGCACCGATGTTCAGGGTGCGTGGGGATGACGGATGTTTCCCCACTCGAACCACCTGCTGTCTGCTGGTCAGAAAGCTGTAGACACACCTGCACAGGGAGGGGGTGAGTCCAAGATCCAGCAGCTTAGTGACCAGTCTGGAAGGGATTATGGTGTTGAATGTCCACAAACAGCATTCTCACATAGTTTCCCTTCCTGGTGTCCAGGTGGGCCAGGGCTGTGTGAAGCAGGTGGTTTATGTATCTGTTGGGCCAGTATGCAAATTGTAGGGGGTCCAGGGAGGCTGGTATGGAAGAGGTGATGAAATTTTTGACCAGTCCCTCAAAACATTTCATCACCACAGAGGTAAGGGCGATGGGCCGGTAGTCGTTCAGACAGCTGGGCCGGGCTTTCTTGGGGACAGGCACAATAACAGACTGTTTAAAGCAGGTGGGGATGATGCACTGGGAGAGGTTGAACATTTCCGCGAACACCGGTGCAAGCTGGTCCGCACAGGCTTTGAGGACGCGGCCAGTGATGCCGTCTGGTCCCGCAGCCTTCCTGGTGTCTCTGTCGTATATAATACGACGAGAACACGACACGGTGAAGTCTGTGCAGAAAGTAAAAGAAAAAGTTGAAGAAAACTAAATAAAAAGAAAATGCTCTGGAGCAGGTACGACGGCAGCCGCACTCACCGGCGCCATCTTGTCACATGTTGAGCAAACGTTGAGCATCATCATATTGAGCTCCCACATTAGCAGTGAAGATGCAAAAATCAATGGCATACTCAGAGACTGACATCCACCCTTGGTGTGCCTGTAGCATTATTTGTGCTGCCTCTTTGCCACTGGTGAACACCTCCATTTTTGCATGAAATTTCCAGGGATGTACAGGTGGGCAAATTAGCTTCCCACACTGAGGTTCCCCACTCTATCAGCGACTCGGGAGCGATCAAATGTATAGGAAGAAGGTGGCAATTCTAAAACCATGTAACACTGTGATAAAGGAAAGGCAAAGGTTCTCTGCTGTACTGACTAGTAAGAGGCAGATGAGGTTCATGACTGGTTTATGGCATTAGAGGGACAGGTTGAGGGAGAAGCTGCCTGACTGGACAGAGCCATGGCCTGGAACTGATGGAGCTGATTTGCTAGGTGGTCACTGTTATCGAGTTCTTGCAGGTTCTGCTTAATTTTGTCCATGTCTTAGAAATGAGTGTTTAGGACAGAGCCTTGCTTATGCACAAGTGAGCAGAGGTGTTGAAATTCTGCTGGATCCATACCTGGCCAGATCGCACTGTCACGATTCAGAAGATCCAAATGCAGATTCACTGGACAGAGGCAGGATGATTACTGGCAGGCAGGAGCACTGGCAAACAAAGGCAAACTGACTGGTACAAGTACTGAAGGATAATGAACTAATAGAGTTGGCTTAATAGAAGTTGAGAGGCTTTGCAGCCTGGCTGGAGGAGGGGTTCTTGTAATTGGTTCAGACAATGAACAAAGGTTCAACTCCCTCAAACCAGTATCTCTATTCCTCCAGGGGTAGTTTGACAGCCAACAGTTCAAATTCCCTACAATAGCCCATTTTCCACCGCAGGAACTTTTGTCATTTACCCGGAAGACCTTTTCACCGAAATTACCCGGGGAAAAAACTTCCCCTCAACCCCAAACTTTCCCTGAAAAAGTACCTAGTAGGTGGATAGGACTTTTCAGATTACCCAGAATTCTTGAGGGGCGGGGCTGTGTGCTGAAGAACGCTGATTGGTGGAACGCACTTGCAGCATTCCACACTTCTGTTCCAGTGTGGCTGCAAACTTGTTTTTTTCATTTCTAAAAGCTTCACTTCGTTTGTGTTCTGATCCTTTGGAAAATGGAGCAAAAGAAGAGAAGCTACGAGAAGTGGACGGACGACGAGGTCCAGGCTCTATTGAGCGTATTTGCCGAGGGAGAAATTCAGCGGGACTTTGACTCTGCGACTCGCAGCGACCGAGTCTATGGAAGAATGGCCGACAAGCTGGCGGAGCTAAATGTAGGACACACACCGAAACAAATTCGAGAAAGGTCCGACAGCTGTACTAACAAGTGGTATGACTAGCTCGACGCCATACTGGGCCACAGACCGGCATATTCTGGCACTTCCCCATACGTCATCAGCCTGATTTGAATAAATGTTCCGGAACTTTGAGGTGCGGTGGAAATGCAAACCACACAGATTACCAGGAATTCTTTTACCCAGGTAAATAAATTCCTGGTAATAAAAGTTCCTGGAAATGTTGGTGGAAAAGGGGCTATTGTAGGTTGATCCTGAAGGTAATAGGCAACAGGAAAAAAAAGGCACAAGGATGCAGCTTCGGGTCAGAGGTATATATATATACACACAAATACATTTCACTCAATTTAAAAAGGCTCACTTGGTGTTGGGTTTAAGTCATGGCCCTAGGAGACTATTGTGTTTTTTGTCAAGCCCCCTTGCCACACCCAAGCCTACGAACTACATGAGATGACACATTTTAGTAATCCTGATGTGTGTGCCAAATTTCCATAGTTTCTAACCATGTCTTGCCCTTCAAAAACAGCTTCCCTTGCCATGGCAAACAATAAATTACTGTGGCCATGGATTTTTTTGAAAAGTCAAAAGCTTTACAGTTTAGCATACTCAAGGCAATAGGACTTTTCTTACAAAATTTCAGGAGGCTGTGGTTAACCTGCTAGGAGTACATCAGTAAATCATAAAGTATAAAATATGTTATTTCCAATTGCTAGTAGGTGATATATGACTGATTCATAATTGGCCTGTAGATGTCTTCAGGCTGGGACTCAAACATGTAGTATCAAAAAAAGCTGACCATTTGGAGTCATGTGGAGTCAACAGTTTCTTTGATCCTGTCCAAGCATCTTGGATCTGTCCAAGCAACAATAGCAAATCTTTTGGTCAACCGGCCAGTCGGAGGACATCAAAATAAAAAACGCATCATTTCCTATTGCCAGTAGGTGATTGCTATGATATAAAAAAATTCTCCTTGTGACATTGTAAATTTCCCTGTCGTGGGACTAATAAAGGAATATCTTATAACTGAATATTGAGGTGCCAGTGAGTTCAGGTTCTGACTTTTTGTCCAACATGAAGTTTGTGGCAGATCTCACCATCTATAGTCCACTCAGAGAACAATTCCTATTTCATGGTAAAATATCAGAGTATGCTGTTCAATATTCTACAAAAGCTTCAATAACTTTTTTTATACAAAGTGAATACGTTTGAGGTGGATCTGATTAACCCCCTTTGCCTAGACTGTTAAGGTTACGACCCCTACAAATAATCAAAAATGCACTGAAATTTCACATTAACTTCAAAGTGGCAGACCTGTTGTGGATTGAGGATAAAGCTCCAGGACACTGGTTTTTTAATATAATCTGAACATGATACATGTGTTTACCAAATTGGGTGTCTCCAGGTGAATCAGGAAGGTGGGGGCTTTTGTTTTGAAATGGTATTGGGTGCGCTATCAAGCCATTTTCTTACATTTATACCTGTGACCAACATTAGATATACATTTTCACCAAGTGTGATAACGTCTCTGACCTCCTTCGACCATACACCCAGTCCCAGAACCTCCGGTTCTCAGTCTCTGGCCTCCTCACCATCCTCCCATCCATCTCTGTACCTTCTGCAACAGTGCTTGGAATGCTCTCTCTGCCAACAGCTGCAATGCTCCATCTTTGGACATATTAAAAAGACTCCTCAAACACCACCTGTTCATCACAGCTTCTGCTGACTCTGTTCCTGCTTCTCCCTCTCTTCTTTGCTCTCTATGTAAAGCATCCTTGGTTTCTTGAAAGGTGCTATATAACTCAACTTGTTGTTGTTGTTGTTGTTGTTATTCCAATTTTTGTGAGTTTTTGAATAGCCCAAACAAAATTAGAGTAACAACAGGGCCTTACCAACACTTGATGTTTGGCCCAAATAACAATTCTTTTTTTTTTAACCGTATTTTTATTAGGTTTTTTTTAAGGAAAACAAGGAATACAAAAGCAAAAACAGAACTGGACGTACAAAGGGCAGCAAAATACAATGTTAGATCACTACAGCATCACAATCCAACAAGGTTTCAAGGTCGAGGTGAGTGGACCACTGTGGGCATGTTAGAGTGTCCACCAGGTTGGGCAAGACGATCTAAGAATGGTTGCCAAATGGTGTAAAATTTATTTAAATTGCCCATCACGCCGTATCGGATTTTCTCCATGTGCAATAAACTAGTTAGTTCCATTAACCACGCCTTGAACTGAGGGACAGTGTCCGATTTCCAGAGTCTTAAAATCAGTCTCTTAGCGATTACCATTCCATACATGATAGTGCTCTGCACCGAGAGGCTGTGGTTTTGTAGAGACAGAGAATATCCAAACAATGCTATCTCTGGGTCAGGACTAAACACACAATCATACATTTCAGAGAACCAGTTGAATATTTCACACCAAAAGTTATGCAGTTTTGGGCAGGTCCAAAAAAGGTGGGCTAGAGAGAGATCTGCACCTATCACAAAGGGGAGAGACTGTAGGATAAATTCTATTTAATTTAACTTTTGAGTAGTGTAACCTGTGCATCACCTTAATTTGAATTAACTGGTGCCTAGCGTTAATGGAACAGGAGCGAATTCTGCCAAGGCTCTCCTCCCAAACATCATTATCATCAATCTGTAGCCCCAAATCTTTCTCCCAGGCCACCCTCAAAGATTGTGTACTTAAGTTAACATGTTCGTGAAATATTTTGACAAAGTTTGAAACCAAACCTTTGGAGTCAGGCGGTCCCAGTAAGACTGAGTAAGCCCTTTTTTCCTCAGGGAGGTTTTCAAAATTAGGCAAACATTGGCGGACATAGTTCCTGGTTTGTAAATATCTAATGAAGTGTGTTGCTGGGAGGGAGAACTTGTCTTTTAGCTGGGCAAAGGAGGCAATTTTTTTTATTAATATACAGATCTTTTAAAGTAACTATGCCTTTTAACCTTCAGTTGTCAAAAGCTGCATCTGAAAGTGATGGAGGGAATGCATGATTGCGATGAATTGGAGCGTGAATGGAGGTACCTGACAACTTACAGTGCTTGCTAATTTGTAACCAGATTTTGAGACAATTTGAAATTATCTGGTTGTTCACCTTTGTGCCTACGGGCAGGCTGGTTGTTGAGAAGAGGAGTGCTGGTAGAGAACTATTTATGATGCTTTTCTTTTCAATTGCGACCCAAGCAGGAGTATCTGCTGAAACATCCAGTTTGTAACCTTCCTGCCAATAGACAAGAGACCTTAGATTTGCAGCCCAGTAATATTGCTGGAAGCAAGGTAGCCCTAAACCTCCCATCTCTTTTGGCTTGTATAAGTGGGTTTTTGATATCCTATGGGCTTTGAAGCCCCAGATAAAAGGCATGACTACCGACTCTAGCGATTTGAAAAATGACTTTGTTAAGAAAATGGGGAGATTTTGAAATAGGTAGAGAAATCTCGGCAACGATATCATTTTGATAGCATTTATGCGACCCACCATAGAGAGAGGGAGGGTACGCCACTTATCAATATCCCCTTTCAATTTATCCAACTTTTCAAGAAAATTCAATTTGAAGATCAACCTAGGATCTTTTGGTAAAAATACCCCAAGATACTTAAGTTTTTCTGTGATTTTAAAAGGAAGATTACTCAAAAATTCAGTATCAAGGTTGGCACCAAGAGACATAAATTCACTTTTTTGCCAGTTAATTGTATATCCAGAAATATCACCAAATGACTTTATGAGGTCCAGCAGAATGGGGGTAGACTGTTCAGGTTGTGAGAGAAGGACTACGACATCATCTGCGTACAGGGAAATATGGTGGTCTACATCACCAAGCCGTATTGGTGTGAGAGAAGGATGCTGTCTAATACTAATAGCAAGTGTTTCAATAGCTATTGCAAAGAGCAGGGGGCTGAGGGGACAGCCCTGTCGGGTTCCCCGGTGTAGAGAGAATGGAGCTGACTTTTCTTGATTCGTCAGAATGAGGAGGGGTGGGCGTATATTATCTTAATCCATGAAACAAACCGGTTGCCAAATCCGAATTCCTCTAATACCTTCCACATATATGGCCATTCCAGCTGATCAAATGCCTTTTCTGCATCTAAACAGAGGGCAGCAACCTTTTGATCCTTGTCATAATTATGGTACAGTATATTCATTAGCCTTCTGACATTGAAAAAAGAAAATCTATTAGGGATAAAGCCGGTTTGGTCAGCATGGATAATAGAAGCAATGTGTTTGTTTAATCTATTTGATAAGAGTTTTGTAAAAATTTTCATGTCAGAGTTCAGCAACGCAATTGGTCTGAAAGATGCAGGGTCTGTCTCATCTCTACCCTCTTTTAATATTAAAGAAATGTTGGCCTCATATAAAGTGCTTGGAAACTTCTGAGATTCACAAGAGTGGGTGAACATCCTCAGCAAGAGAGGAGCTAACTTCTCTGCATGTTTTTTATACAAGTCTATGCCAAAGCCATCTGGGCCAGCACATTTACCATTAGGATATGATTTTATTGCATCTAGGATTTCTTGAATAGTGATCTCTGCATTTAATGACTCACATGCTGAGTCATTCAATTTAGGGAGGTTCAGACTTCCCAACCAGTCAGAGATGTTACCCTTTGCTCTAGATGTATATAGCTATTGATAGAATTTCCTGAAGCAATCATTTATGCCCTTGGGATCAATTATCATTTTCCCAGATTTTGATCTGATTTTATGTATGGACCTGCTGGCTTGTAGACCCCTCAGTTGTAGAGCTAGTAATTTCTGGGGCTTGTCCCCCAGTTCAAAGTATTTTTGTTTTAGTTTGAACAATAGGTCAGATAAAATATTGTTATATTCATACTTCAGCTTAAGAATATTCCCTAGTGTAGAAGGGTTTGAGGAGGATTTATAAATAATTTCCAAATGTGTTAGTTCCTTTTCAATTTCCAAAAGGCGTTTTTTCTTTTTTCATAGAGGTTTCAAAGGAGATTACATGTCCTCGAATTACAGCCTTGAAGGCCTCCCTCCCATAAGGTGGAGTCCGAAACCTCTAAATTATCATTGACATCCAAAAATTCTGAGATCTTAGAAGACATAAACTGATTAAATGTTGAGTCAGAAAGTAGGGAAGGATGAAAACGCCAATTATACTGTTGCTTTCTGTGATTAAGGTCGAGGACCAAAGACATTGGAGAATGATCTGAAATTAAAATATTATGATATGTGGCCGAGATTGCGTTTGATATCAAATTAGAGTCTAATAAAAAATAATCAATCCTTGAATAAGATTTATGTATTACGCACAGGGCTCAGAGGCAGGGTGGACCCAAATGCACGAAGCAAGACACATTTAATCTGGTGACAAACTCTTTAATACAATACTTACATGGACAAGATACTTACTTATTACATGGCATGACAATCTATGGTTTGGTTTGCAAAAACACAAGCGACCTATGATACTCAGACAAGACAATCTGGCACAAGACAAAGGGAGATGCAGACTACTTATACACAAGGTAATGGGGAACAGGTGGAGACAATCAGGGCGGGGCAGACAATCACACTGACGGGAAAACACACAAGGGCAGGAAGTCAAACAGCCTGAAACGAGAGGAGAGTTTAGGGTTTCAAAATAAAACAGGAAGTGAGAGACAAGACTAGGCACAAGTGAACACAGACAACTTAACACATACGACGAGACATGACATTATGTCTCTGTGAGAAAAATGAGTAATCTCTAATTGTAGGATGTTGAAGTCTCCAGATGTCAACTAGATTCATGGAAGATATCAGGTTGTTTACGACAGTGGAGGCAGAAGAAGGTGACTGATTAGTTTGAGCTGATCTATCCAAAAAATTATCAAGTACACAGTTAAAGTCACCGCCGATAATCATATGTGTATCAGAGGAATTGGCCAGTAAATTAAATACCTTACTAAAGAAATTTGGATCGTCAAAGTTTGGACCATACACATTCAGAAGTTTAACATGAAAAGAATAAATGTAGCCTGTTACCAGGATATATCTACCATTTGGGTCACTCACAGTAGAAATATGTCTAAATGGGATGGTTTTGCGAATCAAAATTGCCACACCACGGGCTTTGCTAGAGAATGTGGACTGGAAAATCTGATTAGCCCAACTACATCTGAGACACTTAGCCCTTGTGGGCTTGATATGCGTTTCTTGGAGAAATACAATATCAGCAAATAGAGATTTTAAATGAGAGAAGACCTTTGCTCGTTTCAGTACATGCCCCAATCCACGAACATTCCAGCTAGAGAGAGTAATGCCACCACCTCTTGAAGAAAGACTAGGATGCATATATAATTCAAGCCATAACAGTGTACGCCCTTAGAACACTTAACATATAAACACATAAAATAAAAAAGAATCCAAACTGGAACATTGGTAACCTTACCCCCCTCCCCCCAACCCACTTTCCCAAACAAAGTGAGCACACGTTCCCTAAAATTCCACGTGGAAGATAATTTATCTTTTCCATAGGAAAAGATAAATTATAACATGACTACACTGTCACTGTGTCCTGTGGCTCCCTCTCCATATCAGAAAAAAAAAAATTAACAATAGCGGTCATAATATTGTCTCATCAAGCGCGGATACATAATTCAATGTCACATACCAACATCCAGTGGGTTTACAATGTTCAGGTCAGTGTCTTTGCAAAAGCCTCTGCTTCACGCGGGGAAGAGAATACCTTATCCAATTCACCCAGAGTGACCCGGAGCCGCGCCGGGTAGATGAAACCCACCCTCGCGCCGGCATCCTTGAGCTTCTTACGGGTATCATCGTAGGCTTGGCGCTGTTTCATCACCTCCGCTGGGAAGTCAGGAAAGAAGTGTACGGTCTTGCCCTTGTAGATCAGAGGAGACTGCTGGTGGCACAGCTGTAGAATCTTCTCCTTCACATTATACGCGGGCGGGCATTTTCACCAGCCGGCTGCGACCCAAGGCGGTGCGCCCGGTCCACGGTTAATGGCATCGGAAAGTTGTTAGCACCAAGCAGCTCAGGGATGAACTTCATGAGGAACTCTTCTTAGGTAGGCCAACAATTTTAATATTCTGGCGTCTGGAGCGAGCCTCAAGGTCAATCACTTTCAAGCGGAGTGCTTCATTTTCAGACCGCATTGTCATGCATGCTTGCTCAACATGTGAGAGGCGGTGGTCGTAGTCTGAGTTAGCTTTTTCAACTTCAGTCATACGATTCCCCAGACTCACCAAAGATGCTTGGGTGGATGCTAGAGTTGCCTCTAACGTGTCGAATCTCTCGGCCATCGTTTTATTCATACTCCGTATTGCCAGAAGAATGTTTGAAGCCTCTGTATCGGACTCGTCACATGATGCTAGTGCTGCTGTAGCATGATTTGCTACCTCACATGGCGGTTGAGCTTCAGTCTCATTAACTCCTTTGTCCAACTTCTTTCCGCAGTCTGTCTTTGGTTTAGTCATCTTAAATCTTCGTAAAGTATGAGGGTATTAAAAAAAACGGCTAACCTAGAAAATATTTAGTAAATGGCCGGATAATTTGAATTATGGAGAGGAGCTCAGGAGAAACACGTCTACTCCATCTGGTGTTCACTCTTTTTTTTCATTTTAATATTTTTTGCGGAGTGTTCCTCAGGAACTCATAATTAACGTTTCTAACTGCCAGAAATCATTACACTTTTGTGCTTAGGCCCAAATGAGCTCTACAAAAACAATTGGTTCCTCTTAATTTCAGTGACAGGAAGTGTTTGGTTCCTGGCAATTTCGTGCTTGGCCCTACTGATCTATCCAAAAACAATAGGTTCCTTTCAATTCATGGCAGGATCAGTTTTGGCCCTAGGCACTTACATGCTCAGGTTCTAATAAAACAAACACAGTAGGTTCCATTGGGCCTCTGGCACTTTTGTGCTTGGGCCCTAATAATCAAATAAAGAATAAACAAATGAATAGGATTGCAGTATTGTACAGTTAACCTATGTTTTAGAATATAATAATGCTCACTCACACACGTGGGTGCCGCGAACAAGATGGCGGCTGGTTAGAACCTCTCTGATACCCGACTTTCTAATTTTAATTACTAAAATTGTGAGTGGCTCCAATTTGAAATCTTTATTTCCAATTTCTACTGACGAAGAGATTACTGCTGTGCTGGTGGAAAAAAACAGCAAACAGAGTTCAAAATGCCTTCTAAACAACCTGGAAAGATGTCCATACGCAATAGCCCGAAACATGGTGAGGAACAAGGCCAAGGCCAGGCTTCTGCAAATGATGCTAATTTGATGGCTGAAGTCCTCAAAATGAGTGGTACTTTACAGACAGTCACTGTTGACGTTACTACAATCAAACAGACGACATCTGAATTGAAAACAACTGTGGCGGATTTGCAAGTGTATTTCCAACATGGAGGATACAACAGAGCAGCTGCGGACGGATGCTAGCAAGAGAGACGAGCTGGTAGAAGCCATGTGGCAGCGCATTCAGGTCCTCGAAAACCATAGCAAACGCAATAATGTGCGAATCATTGGATTAAAAGAGACTGATGATGGGACACTCATGCGTTGTGTCAAAAGCATGCTAACGGAAGGGCTTGGCATTGACGCAGCTAATGCAGAGTTTGAGATGGAGCGAACTCATCAGGCGCTGGCCCCGCTGCCTGAACCGAACAGGCCGCTGAGACCAGTGCTTGTTCGTTTCTTGCAACAGTGAGGGAGAAGGTCATTAATGCAGCGAAAGAGAAGCGTGGTTTTGACTGGGATGGATGACCAAAGAGCTTGCTGAGAAAAGAAAGGCTTTTACCACAGTGAAGCTAAAGCTGCAGCAGCGTAATGTGAAATACACTCTGGCGTACCCAGCGACGCTAAGGTTGAAGTGGAAGGGCAAAAATATGACTTTCAAGTCAGCAACAGCAGCTGAGAAGTTTTTCAACTTTGACAACGAAGAAGGGAATGAGGAGGAATCTGTCGCAACCGAGTGAGAATTATGTTGGAGCCACACACATGAAGATGCCGTGTGCTTATGTCGGGGAGAGGAGACGACCCATCTGCCATCCAGGACAGAGAGAGACAGAGAGCGGCTTTACACGGACCCGATAAGGTTTTTGTTTTGTCTTACCTTTTAGGCTGTGAGACAGCTATGACTGTTATGTGTTCAGCGTTACACAGGCTGGAAACGTTCTTTTTCCACGCTAAAAGTTTTTTTGGTTGGCAGCACATATTTAGGGGGTTCACATGGGGAATGGTATGTGAATATATATGTTTGAAATGCAAGGTTACAGTTTCTAAACTTGAATCTTCTTCCTGCAATGACGGGGAAACAGATTAAGTTATTTACCTGTAATATAAATGGAAGTGGAACTCCAGCTTAAAGGCGTAAAATTTGGTCATATTTAAAAGCAAATCAAGCAGATATAGTCTTTCTCCAAGAGACCCACCTGAATCCGGGGGAGGAGTCAAGATTTAGAACAGGATGGGCAGGTCATATGTTTTATAGCTCTTTTTCAAGTGCCCGCAATGGTTTAATGATTCTTGTTAGGAGAAATGTCCATTTTGTAATGCAAAAAGAATTTAAAGACACAGAAGGGAGAATAATATGCATTCAGGCTATGATTGAAGGTATAGCGATAACCCTTTGTAACATTTATGCACCAAATAGGGAAGATCCCCAATTTTTTCATGAGGTAAATAAAATTCTGGGAGAGATGGAAGGGCAAATTGTGTTAGCAGGGAACTTTAATGAGGTTATGGATCCGTGTCTTCACAGAAGTACCTATAAAGGGCCACTAACTACTAAGAGCAGACCAGCGGTCCACATGCTAAAAGATGATGTGGGTCTGATTGACGCGTGGAGATTAATAAATCCATCCAAGAGAGAATATACATTTTTCTCTCACTGTCACAAGTCCTATTCCAGAATTGACCTCTTTTTGGTGTCAAACTCTTTGATCAACTGTGTCAGGAGTTGTTCAATAAAAACTATTGCATTAACTGATCATGCAGCTGTAGAACTCTGCGTTAAACTAGGTGTGGAGCAAAGAAAAGGCTTCAGGTGGAGAATGAATGTCTCACTATTACAGGACAAATCCTTTAAGAAATCGCTTGGGGAAGACCTTAAAAATTTTTTTGATCTGAACATAGGGAGCACAAAGTGCATTGAAAGTGTCTGGGAAGCCTCTAAAGCTTACATAAGGGGGAAAATCATTGCATATGGTGCCAAAAAGAAAAAAGAGAGCTTACAAAAAATAAAAGAACTGGAGACAGAAATTAAACTTAAAGAAAACAAACTCAGAAAAATACGATGAGTCATTATATCGAGACACCTGTGGGTTAAAATTTCAACTGAGTGAAATCTATAATAGAAAAGTGTCCTATTCTCTGTTTCGCCTAAAAACAATTTTTTTACTAGGGAGGGGAAAAGACAGGAAAAGTGTTAGCCAGACAAGTTAAAAAACAGGATTTTTAAAATTCTATCCCTGCTATTAAACAGGGAAGTGAACTGGTTACATCTGTTACAGACATAAATAACGTATTTAAACAGTATTATGAGACCTCATATACTTCTGAAGTGTCTAAAAATGATTTTGAAAATAACAGTGAAACTTTCTTCTCCAAATTTAACTTGCCAAAAGTGTCTCAGGAACATGTTGAAATGCTCGATTCTCCGATAACCGAAGTGGAAATCAGAAAGGCAATCTCATTGATGAAAGCTGGAAAATCCCCAGGTTATGATGGATTCCCTGCAGATAAAATCTACATAGATGTCCTTGGAAGGAAGCTTTTCAAAGAGAACACATTCCCCCAACTTTTAATGAAGCACTGATATCTCTGATACCAAAAAAGGACAAAGATAATACAGACCCATCAAATTTCAGGCCAATCAGCCTGCTGAACTTGGACTGTAAAATACTTACTAAAGTGTTGGCCCTGCGATTACAAAGAATTTTAAGTACTATTACACATCCTAATCAGACGGGCTTTATGAAAACTCTGTCTTCCTCTGATCATATTCGAACGTTATTGCATTTAATGTGGTTGAGTCAATCCAATGATGCACCAGTAGGAGCCTTCTCCTTAGATGCGGAGAAGGCGTTTGATAAAGTTGAATAGAGTTTTCTTTTCCTGGCTTTATCTCGGTTTGGCTTTGGATCGCACTTTATTAAATGGGTCAAAATACTATATAAAGGATAATTTCACCATTTTTTGGTCTATCACGCGGGGCCCGACAAGGGTGCTCACTGAGCCCCGTTTTTTCTCATTTTTATTGAAACATTAGCAGCGAGTATCCGATCAAATAAAGGAATTAAAGGAGTGTCAATTGGCCAACATGAGAACAAATTACTTCTATATGCAGATGACATTTTAGCTATTATTACTGATCCACAATCTTCTTTACCGCATCTTTTGGGTACTATAGACTTATTTTCAGAAGTGTCGGGGTATACCGTAAATTGGAGAAAATCTGAAGCTATGCCTTTATCATTTCATTGTTTTTCCTACATGGTGGAGAAATTTAAATTTAAATGGGTGCCCAAGGGGATGAAGTATTTGGGGATAAAACTTGGAGGAGATACCTCAGCTAAATTTCACTCCAGTCCTGTTAAAAATTAAAACGAATTTGGAAAAATGGGAAAAGTTAAAATTGTCACTGTGGGGTAAGATCAATGTTATAAAAATGGTTATAGCTCCACAATTTCATTATTTATTAATGATGATACCAATGGAAACTCCGCCTATCTTTTTTAAACAGTATGAAAGTCTGATCAAACAGTTCTTATGGGAAGGAAAAAGAGCAAGAATAAAACTGAATAAATTATATGCACCTAAAGAAAAAGGTGGTTTAGGTTTGCCCGATGCCAATTTGTATTGTCTGTCTTTTGAAATGGCCAAGTTGGTTACTCATTCTGGTCAAGTATGCTTGAAGGCACACAAAATGACTAAGCTATCACATCAAGTACAAAAGTATACATCTCTTTGGAATAACACAGCAATATGCATTGGTAAAACACCAGTATTTTGGAGGCACTGGCATTCCCGTGGCATACATACTATTGAAAATTTATATAATGATGGGCAATTTGTGTCTTACACAGAGCTCATTCAAAGATTTCAATTAGAAAGGAAAGATAATTTTTGGAAATATTTTCAAATGAGACATTGTATGACTTTAAAATTCAAAGAGGGTGGTGATAATGTTATTTCGGAGTATATCCAGATGCCACGGGAACGCCATACAGCTTCACAGTTTTATAAATAAATAAATAACACCCGCAATAGTGAATCTGTCAATATCAAACTTTTATGGCAGAGAGATCTAAAGGTAGATTTTTCAAATGAGAGGTGGTCAGATATTTTATCAGATAATGGGAAATATGTGAAGGAAGCAAGAAGTAAATGTATACAGTATAAACTTTTGCATAGATATTATCATACCCTGGTCAGACTACACAGTATGAAACTTGCATCAGACAACCTGTGCTGGAAATGTGAAGTTGAGGTGGGAACATTCTTACATTGTATGTGGGAATGCGCTCTAATATCTCCTTTTTGGACAAAGGTCACTGAAGTTCTAAGTCGCTGGGCTGGTTCTCAGATGTCCTCGATCCCAGAGTTGTGCTTACTTGGTGAAAGATGCCAAATGCCTAATGTTTCAAAGAAAGTTTTCAATGTTGTTATGACTGGACTGGTGACAGCATCCAGAATAATTTTGAGACATTGGAAAACCAATGTGTGTCCGAAATTGAATGACTGGATCAACACTATGGCAGAGACAGCCTCTTATGAATCTATGCTCTACAAATTAAAAGCCACCACGGAGGACAAAGACACTAAATGGAACTCATTCTGGAGTTTTCTCAAACAAAATTTGATTTAGACTGACATTTCCGCATAAAATAATACTGTGTTTTTTGTTTTTTTTATTTTTTCTGTCTGGATTTACTTCTGTTTTGGTTGCAGGAAATAATGTAACCTCTTTGTGCTTGCATCTGTAATATGTGTGACTCAAAAGGGAAAGGGGTGGGGGTGCGCCAACCAACTTTTGTTTTTTGTTTTTGTTCTGTAAATTTTAGGAAAGTTTTTTTTTTTTGAAAAATCAATAAAAACTTGAATGACAAAAAAATAATGCTCACTCCTTATGCTGTTGACAGGCTGACACGATAGCCCTGAATTTCTATCCAGCATGTCATGCAAATTTGCCTCCCTCCTTATTATTAATTATTCAAGCTGTCAGTTCCTCCAGATCAGATATTGGGTCTGTCTGTATTGTTCTTGAATCCACTAAGAACCAACTCAATTAGCATGACACAATTTGATCCTATCAGCTATAAAATCCTGGAAGAAATTGTGCAACATCTGAAATCCTCCACCTGCTGCTTTGACATTCTACCTACAGGTTTTTTCAAAGATGCTTTGAAAAAACTGCATGGCATCAGATCTTCTACAAATAGTCATCAATTGTCTTCTCTCACTACTACTTCCTACTTTCCAACAGACCTTGTAAACTGCTGTTATTAAGCCATTCTTAAAAAAAGACCATCTAGACAACTCACTAATGACCAATTACAGGCCCACATCCATTTTTAATTAAAAGTACTGAAAAGACTCAATAGCTTGACACCTTCTTAGCCCCAAGCCACTGATTTGATATTTTCCAGTCAGGATTTCAACCCTCTATCGATCTATCAGAATCAGAATCAGAATTCTTTTATTGTCATTGTGCAATAATCTATCTATCTATGTGTGTGTGTGTGTATATATACACACACACACACACACACACACACACACATATATGTATACACACATACAGTGGGGCAAGAAAGTATTTAGTCAGCCACCAATTGTGCAAGTTCTCCCACTTAAAAAGATGAGAGGCCTGTAATTTTCATCATAGGTACACTTCAACTATGAGAGACAAAATGAGAAAAAAAAAATCCAGAAAATCACATTGCAAATTATGGTGGATAATAAGTATTTGGTCAATAACAAAAGTTCATCTCAATACTTTGTTATATACCCTTTGTTGGCAATGACAGAGGTCAAACGTTTTCTGTAAGTCTTCACAAGGTTTTACACACTGTTGCTGGTATTTTGGCCCATTCCTCCATGCAGATCTCTTCTAGAGCAGTGATGTTTTGGGGCTGTCGCTGGGCAACACGGACTTTCAACTCCCTCCAAAGATTTTCTATGGGGTTGAGATCTGGAGACTGGCTAGGCCACTCCAGGACCTTGAAATGCTTCTTACGAAGCCACTCCTTTGTTGCGCGGGCGGTGTGTTTGGGATCATTGTCATGCTGAAAGACCCAGCCACGTTTCATCTTCAATGCCCTTGCTGATGGAAGGAGGTTTTCACTCAAAATCTCACGATACATGGCCCCATTCATTCTTTTCTTTACACAGATCAGTCGTCCTGGTCCCTTTGCAGAAAAACAGCCCCAAAGCATGATGTTTCCACCCCCATGCTTCACAGTAGGTATGGTGTTCTTTAGATGCAACTCAGCATTCTTTCTCCTCCAAACACGACTAGTTGAGTTTTTACCAAAAAGTTCTATTTTGGTTTCATCTGACCATATGACATTCTCCCAATCCTCTTCTGGATCATCCAAATGCTCTCTAGCAAACTTCAGATGGGCCTGGACATGTACTGGCTTAAGCAGGGGGACACGTCTGGCACTGCAGGATTTGAGTCCCTGGCAGCGTAGTGTGTTACTGATGGTAGCCTTTGTTCCTTTGGTCCCAGCTCTCAGCAGGTCATTCACTAGGTCCCCCCTGTGTGGTTCTGGGATTTTTGCTCACCGTTCTTGTGATCATTTTGACCCCACGGGGTGAGATCTTGCGTGGAGCCCCAGATCGAGGGAGATTATCAGTGGTCTTGTATGTCTTCCATTTTCTAATAATTGCTCCCACAGTTGATTTCTTCACACCCAGCTGCTTACCTATTGCAGATTCAGTCTTCCCAGTCTGGTGCAGGTCTACAATTTTGTTTCTGGTGTCCTTTGACAGCTCTTTGGTCTTGGCCATAGTGGAGTTTGGAGTGTGACTGCTTGAGGTTGTGGACAGGTGTCTTTTATACTGATAACGAGTTCAAACAGGTGCCATTAATACAGGTAACGAGTGGAGGACAGAGGAGCCTCTTAAAGAAGAAGTTACAGGTCTGTGAGAGCCAGAAATCTTGCTTGTTTGTAGGTGACCAAATACTTATTTTACCAAGGAATTTACCAATTAATTCATTAAAAATCCCACAATTTGATTTCCTGGATTCTTTCCCCCCATTATGTCTCTCATAGTTGAAGTGTACCTATGATGAAAATTATAGGCCTCTCTCATCTTTTTAAGTGGGAGAATTGGTGGCTGACTAAATACTTTTTTGCCCCACTGTATATATATACACACACACACACACACACACATACACACATATGTATGTATGTATATATATGTATATGTATATGTATATGTGTGTGTGTGTATGGTGCTTATACAGTCACCACAGTAAGATTGCACTAAAATGATAAACATTAATGGTATAGATATTGATGTATTGGACCCTCCTGTCATGTGACTGGAGGTCTATTGTATGGATGATCTGGATTGAGTGAGTTTTAACTTTTAAGAAGTCTTATAGCCTGAGGTAAAAAGCTGTTCCACAGTTTGCTTGTGCATGTTTGTATCTCCTCCCTAAGGACAGCAGTGAGAACAGTGTACAAAACAGTACAGAACAGTGCACAGTGTACAGTTCGCACAGTTAATGCAGATGGGACAGCTCATCCCCATTGATGTGCTTGGCCATGAGCACCAACCTCCTATGTAGATGTAGCTGCCAGCCGCTGAAGCAGCCTGTGAGCAGGCTCTCTGTTGTTCCTGAGGATTTGGCACCTCAGGCCGAATTTCTTTAGGTGCCTGTGGCCTTACAGACACTGTTTGGCCTTTTCGACAACAGTGGTGGTGTGGTTTGCTGATGTCAGGTCCTTGTGGATTTGGATGAACACCCAGACATTTGAAAGTGTCCACCCTCTACACTGCTGTGCTGGTGATGGTGACTGTGGGATCATGGTGATGAGGACTGTGTGATACAGCCAAAAGTGCTGCAGAATCTTAATAAATGGGCTTGAAGATGAAATTGTTTCTTCAATTGCTGTTACCAGTGGCATACATTTCATACGCTTCACAATCACTAAACTTTGTAAAGCATCGTCATTCAGACATTCCCACATCAACATTCAGTCTTGTCAGTCAGCGTTCCAGTGTGTCTATTGAAAATGCCAAAAAGCTATAAATCTGTATTTCTCAAATTTTGGTTGGATTTAAAATGAACTAGTTCCATTTGCTTGCAGAAATCACTAAAACCAATTTAGTTGTGTAACATGGTGGTGGTGCTTGGACACATCTGATGTAAATAATCAAATTAAATGGGAAAGAAACTAAAAAGGAAAAAAATAAATGATGGTGATGAGAACTGTATTTGTTGGCAATGCACTGCCAATAGACACTCATTTCCTTTCAATATTTTAAAATGAAAAATTCATCCCATCATTGTTTGATACACTGTTTCACCCACAGGCAGCATGAGTCCTGGGAAGACGTGTTGATAGAAGAGATTAATGGGTATTCTCTCATGCTATCTTATCACTTCAACTCTGAACGAAGTCTCCACACAGATTTGCCATTTATCTGCAACTGCTGTCAAAATCTCTTCATCCATTAGAGGATTTGCATTCCAAAACTTTAGGTCAAGTTAAGACAAGAAATGATGAGTGATGTTCATTGCACACCACTTCAAAGCATTACCTCTAATTGTTACGTTTCAGGATTTTAACTGAACAATACTGCAGATGGAAGTAATAAAAGTTACAGTAAGTGTCATTAAGATGCTTCAAATTGTATCATATATATCATATTAGAGTTGGACAACACTATATCAGATCAAAATATTTAAGGAGCTATATTACATATCTCTAGCCTTACTGATGTCAGCAAAATTTTCAACAGTGCGTGTCTGTGTGTGCGTGCATCTGTGTTGTGTTGTGCCCACTGCAGGTGTGTGAGAAGAGGACTGTGCAGCAGGCGCCACTCTCTGTGGATATTATTCATCCTGCTTGTGGTCTGTGTTGCTATTCAGACCTTTGTCGCCCACCAGGCCAGGTATAGTCATACTCACAACACTGAATTGCTCTGGGCCAACAATGTCTACAAACCTCTGGCCAAAGTCAAGTTGACTAGATAATTGGAATAAGGAATTGTTTTAAAATTTTACCGATTTAAGTTGTTCTAATTTTGTTTCTATCAATGTGTTACACACTTGATGAAGATCACAAATCCTACTGGTATTGAAAAAAAGAAAACTAGAAAACACCTATGTTGATAACATGATATAAAAACTGATAGGACATGGTATTTTTCATGTACTTAAGCTGTCAATGCTCTGCTTGCAGTTTTGTTGCATGCCTGTTGCCACACATAACACATGCCTGTTGCCTATATGCTGTATTCTTAAGAATTATTAAGAAACCAGCTCCTAAAATAATTTCGGTTTTCACCAAGACACTATTTTGAAAGATCACTATATTTTCATTCTGTGCTTAACACCTTCCAAGACAATTGTGAGTGGTTTAAAATAATACAAACAAGAGTATTTTTCTCCTTATACCACAATAATAATGGGCTCAGCCAGACTTTTCCATGAAAACAAAGCGTGGAAAGAGATCTGGCTATATAAGACAAAAACGTCACTAAACCCCCAATTGCAAAATGAGCATACCAAAAGGTTTTGTCCTGAGACCAACTCAGCCTGATCAACTCAGGCTGAGGCGGAGTCACTGACTTGAACTTTAAATTGTTCAAAAGCTGTTTTAATGTGCTTTTCAATAAGATGGAAATATGTGATGGCTTCACAATAATTACTGATCAGAATGAAATAAAGACATTAGGACATATATCTAGGTGTTGTCTTGAATTGCTAATTAAATTTGAAGCACATATTAGGAAAGTGTCTAAGACAATCAAGGCTAACTGACTGTTTCTGACATACAAGACCTTGCTAAACCATAAAGGCCACCCAAATATATTTGCATCCCATGATTCTATCACATCTTTCTTATTGTGTGACTATCTAGGGCCAGACCACCCAATCAAACCCAAGGAAACTTGGAATGCCATACTATGAAGCTTTGAAAATATTGATAAAAAGCCAATACAATTGCATCGTTATAATAATAGTCTGAAAATACACAATTTATTAAGCTTTGATAATTTTATCAATTTCTCATTTACAAAAAAAGATGTTTGTGTCCCAGAACTAGTCATTCAAATGACCTCAAAAAAAGGAGCCACAACTAGGGGAGCTGTTTGTGGATTCAAATGTAACCATGCCATGCATCGTCCCTGTCACATACATGAATAAGATAAAAAATAAATAAATGGATATCATAATCTTAAACCATGGGGTAAGGACTAAAAGATTACAATTGAGAATTGACATCACAATATTTCCAGGAAATTCTTACCAAAGTCTGCTCTCACGTCAGGAAAATTCTGTGCTGATATGTTTGCCTGCACCTGCCCCAGGACCAATGGGGGTTACATAAAAATCTCTGTGCTTCTTTTTAAGCCAAAATCTACTGACTACAACAAGTTAATTTGCTGGTGTCGTGAATATATTAAAGTAGAGAGACTCTATTGTAAAATGTTAAAGTGTTGTACATCATATATCATGTAGACTGTGTTTATGACTTCCTCCAGGAATGGCAAGCTGACAGGACTCCCACATCTGAGATTCACTATCAACAAACAGCATCCGTTTCCTCCTCTGAAAAATGTCAGGGAAGGCCTCCATTCTGAGTATTCACTAACAGTTAAGCCAGATGTGATATCAAAACGGACAGAAAAAGATGCAGATCTTCATCATCATAACGAGGAATATGGAAAGACATCAAATTATATTTTGTCAAGACATGTGGAGAATATCATTAACCCAAGAAATGTTTCACCTGGAAAGCTGCTTCTACCAAAAAATGGAAACAAACCGAGCCTTGGACTTCGAGGTTCTTTGGTCCTCCATAGCACTTGGAAAAGTTTAAACACTCCCACCCTATCCAGTTTGTTAAAGGCTCACATCAACAGTGTCCATACTAAAGCAACCTGCCACCCAAAGTCTCACATTGTTTTCCTCAAGACACATAAAACAGCAAGCAGCACCATCTTAAACATCTTGTATCGCTATGGTGAAAGCAGGAACTTGACCTTTGCCCTCCCTCTGAACAAACACAGCCAGTTGTTTTACCCATTCCTCTTTGCTTCACATTTTGTTGAAGGTGTCAGCAGCAGAAGTGTGAGGGAGTTCCACATCATGTGCAACCACATGAGATTTAGAAAATCTGAGGTGAGTTTCATTGAAAAATGATTCAAATTGTGTTGATTAATTTACTGTCCAGTTTACATGTTCTTGTGGACATCCGTATGGGTTGAAAAGAGGCTGAATGTGGAAATAAGCTTGAGATGGGCAAATTGGAAGGGTTAACATATGGGTGACAGTGTTAGTGGAGTACTTACCTCCAGTTTAACCCAGGCCTTGTACTTCTTGCACCTCTATGAAAGTAAGTCTCCTTACCACTTTGAAGTATGTATTTATATTTATCTTTTATTTGCTCCCAAGTCTCCTTTACACCACCAGAGTTTCATCTGAAAGAAAGGTTGCAGCTGTCATACATGCCATGATAATTCATCTAAGCAATACATTCATTCAATTGAATGCACAAATGTAATTAATGTAATCATAGTCAGATCTACTCATGCCCTTATGATGTTGCAGTGATACTATAAGCCTACTTACTTATGCATTCACACAGTCTGACTTTTTTTGCCAGCTGTCTTTCCTGCATTTGTCGGCTGAAACTATATTGCTTTTAGCCTGGACTATGGGCTTTGTCCACTTACAATATGTGGACTGCTGTTTGGACGTAGGCACTGAATTAAACGAGCACTTAATGTGGCATCAAGATGAACTGAACATGATTCCACTGGACACATTTAATAGGCTTTTAGTTGCCCTCATGGGGCTTAAATGGCAATGCATCACTTGCCCATGGAGGCCCAATGGATATGCAGGCTTATTGATCATGTCTAACATGGCACTGTTATTTAATATTGATGTAAAATTAAAATGTTGTATAGATATACAGTAGAAGGAGCCTGATTAGCCAGATTACAGGAACGTGTATACAGGGAACCCCCTTTGGTTAGTAATGGGCCTCCTTTTGGCAACTGCAGTGAATTCCAATAATCTCTATGTGGGCCAGCACATGTAGCTTGCCAGTAGCATTCTGTATGTTGGCCACAAGTTCTCCACTTATTGTATGGTATCAGTATGAGTATGAATACGATCGAAATGACGGTGCTGGACAAACTTTATGGGCCCCACTTACTTACCCACACAGGGCCCGAGCAGACATTTTGGCTTCAGAGTTTGTCAACAGATGATTTACCAATTACTCTAGATTTTATTTCTCTAACCTATAATGGTAAAATCAATTTCAGTTCATGTCTTTCTTATTTAAGTGATAATGAAGTAGAACTTGAATTTTTCTGATGTGCCATTTAAAAAAAAAATCTTCTTATGTTTTATAACAGGTGGCAAAAGTGATGCCTGAGGATACCTTCTACTTTTCCATTCTGAGGCATCCTGTGACCATGATGGAGTCCATTTTTATCTACTACAAGAGCATCCCAGCCTTCCATAACACCCACAGCCTGGAGGACTTCCTAGACAACAGCTGGAGAGACTACAACTCATCACTGACCAACAACCACTATGCTCACAATATCCTGGCATTTGACTTTGGCTTTGACAACAATGTTGCAGCTGATGCTAAAGACCTTGAGGAGAGAACCAGCATGGCTATTGCAGCCATTGAACAGGACTTTCACCTTATTCTCATTTCTGAATACTTTGATGAGTCCATGATCCTGCTCAAGCATGCCCTCTGCTGGTCCCTGGAAGATGTGGTTTCCTTCAAGCTCAACAGTCGCAGTGAACAAACTCGTCAAGCACTTTCACCAAACACTGCAGAGAAAATCAAGAATTGGAATGCTTTAGACTGGAGGATCTATCTGCACTTTAACACCACCTTCTGGAACAAAGTGGATAGTCTGGTTGGGCAAGAGCAGATGAAGAGGGAATTATCTCAGTTGAAAGAGCTACAGGCCAAGCTAGCAAACACTTGCTTGAAAGATGGCGGGGCAGTTGACCCATCCCAGATAAAAGATGCCAGGCTGAAGCCATTCCAGTATGGAGCCGCTGTCATTCAGGGCTATAACCTAAACCCACATATAGACAGACAAATCAAAACAAACTGTCAGAGACTTATAACTCCAGAACTGCAGTACACAGACCATCTGTATACCCAGCAGTTCCCTGAGTTAGCTACTAAGTATAGACAAGCAACTAGGATAGTTGCTCCCCAGCATCAACGCTCAGACATGGGAATCATCTGGGCCAAGGATGCCCATCACAGACAGATCATAAGGCACAAAGTCTCAAATGTCAAGAAACAAAAAGCCTTCAAAAGTGCCCTGTTCAGACACACAGAAGCTAACAACGAAACAAGTATGCCGTGAGTGGTAACAGTAATTAATAGTTACAGGAAGATGTTATACATTCATTCATACATGCATTCAACCAAACATATCTCTTCTGTGAAAAATGGAAAATTTGGCACTGAATGACAAGTCATTATCATTGTCAGGATGACACTGTTCATTCATGCCTTCCATAAGGGTTAGGCACATTACAAAAATGATTAATAATTTTGATCTACCATCTTTTTTGCCACTTTTGTCTAAAACTAACAATCATCTTCTTGGTTTGTTGATGTTGAGCAGCAGGTTGTTCTCTGTGCACCATCCTGCAAGATTATTGATGTCCTTCTGATATGAATCCTCATTGTAATCCAGCTAATGATTGTAATGTTGTCAGCAAACTTCCCATGGGAATCCTCTCCATTGATTGTAGTCATGGATATACAGTATGCACAGGTAGATGCTGAGCACACAGCCAACCAAAAGGCATATTTTTCAGCTATAAAGAGGCTCCTCACCTTTACATTCATTCATGATTTTATTGTCATTGTGATCACATCACACACATGATTTCACTGTCCACGTACAGGAAATTCCTAGAGATTGATGTGGTTCTCCTGGGTAGTGGCATCTCTGAACACCTGCCATAGAGCTTCTGTAGCTCTGTCCACACTGTTTTCTGATGGTTTCACCCTTTTAACCAGCTGGGAGTAAAAGGGCAAAGAAAAAAAAGGAGGGCTTTGTAGCTAACAGGAATGTTCATGTAAACATGGTCCAGGGTATTGTTTCCTTTGGTCTGGGTATGCTGGTGGAATTTAGGTGAAACATTTCTAATGTCTGTTTGATTAAAATCTCCAGCTACAATAAAGATACCATCTGTTTATCTGTTTGTTTGGTCATGTCACCTAATACAGTTTCTCCAGTTTTGGATTTGCATCTGGGGGAATGTAAACAGTAACAACAAAGACAATGGCGAATTATCTGGGCAAATAATGTGATTGATATCTTAAAAATAAAACCTTGACGTACATCTGAAAAACATTGTTCATCAACTTTCACTACGTTTGAGAACCAAGAATTATTGATGTAAACAGAGTCTGTCGCTCCTTGTTTTACCAGAGTCCTGTGTTCTGTTGTGGCATGTAACATGGCCTGCTAGTTGAGTTCAACAGCTTGAACCCAGATATACACGTGACATGATGTTGACCAGAGACTGGAATATGATGGCATAAAGTATGAACAATGTTTCCATGTGCAGTTTGCTTACGTGTAGTTGTTGTCTGACCAATACGATCTTGTTTATGTGGTTTCCACGGTACTAATTAATAGCTAAACCTTACCGTTACCTAGCTGTTAGTTGATGCTAAAAAAATGACGGTACCTAATATCGTCGGTGGGTACTATGTAACTAACATTTGGCATACCGGATCTAAACACCACGGTGCAGACAGTCTGATGTTGGCATTTCTGACTTTTGTCCTCTGTCCTGTGGCTCCTTAGTCTCCATCTTTCACTGTCTCCATCCTCGGTCTCCAGCTGTTTTTATTGTATCGGCATCCAATCCAACCAACCCAGTGACGTCACGAGTTATAGTACTGCAAGATGGCAGTGCCCTTGCCAGGAAAAATAAAACAGGGCTTCTTCTTTCTTTTCTATCTTTACATTTGCCATGTTTGTCATACTATTGTTCATTAGTGAAGAAGTTCATCTATGAAATCATCTTAACTTGGTTGAATGCTTCATGTTCACTTTAAGATTAGGGTGGACATTACTATAATTGCCAACACTCTTAAATATCGTTTCTATTCACATGGCTTTTTTGCTTCTTGGGAAACTAATTATAATGACATTACAACTGTCCAATTAAATCAAATCTGTTATTTGGCATTCAATGACCATAACACTTCCTTAATGATATTACACAGAGTAACAATCATCATTAATTTCAGGGAAGACATTTAGTTGACAATGTTATTTTGATGGGTGGCAGTAAGGGACCTGAACAATGGGTTGAGAACCATTGATCAAACATAACCTCATTATTAAGAAATTTGAAGATCATTATACAATTGTCAGATTGTTTAATGTTTTTACTAAGATGAGGATGTCTGTACCACACATACAGTTGCATTCAAAATCATTCAATCCCCATTGCAAATTACGTTAAAAACTTTCAGCTGTGTTTGATGAACAGCTTAAACAAGAACAATCTGAATAGTTCAACACAACTGATATTATGAGTGGTTTCTTCAAATTCAACACAAGTAGTCACTTTTAATGACTACGACAGTCTCAAAAATATTGAACTGGCAGAAAGAGGAAGCTATTAACGGCAGCAGGCACTGAGGTTTCAGTTTCTACAGAAGGGGATATACTAAATACTGAAGGCCTCCATGCCCCAACTCCAAGACGTACCCCACTACTGACCCAAAAGCACAACAAAAGAAGGCTCCAATATGCTTGAAACCATATGACTAAACCACAGAAGTTTGAGGATTCTGTTATGTGGAGCAATATGGCTGCTTTGATTCTTCTGGCAGACCTGCAGCGTTTGGAGGGCAAAATAAATTCAATCAAGTTTCAGGAAGTCATAGGAGAAAACGTCATGCTGTCTGCAAGGAAGGTGAAGCTTGAGTGTCATTGGACTTTCCAATAGGACAATGACCCCAAGCATACCTCAAAGACTGATCGCTTAATTCAATTCAATTCAATTCAACTTTATTGTCTGTTCCAGGTAAAAACAGAAATTTTTCTTTTGTCACGGCTGTAAAACAAAGTTTAAAAACCCACATTCAGGCATTAAAAACACTCCCACACATCAAAAACACTGAACAGGTGAAACAAATAAAACAGATAAAATAAACTAAAAACACAGTGCAGTCTATTTTGTGTTATTGAGGGCAGCTATTGCAGAGGGGATGAAGGATTTTTTGTAAATGTTTTTCCTGGCCAGTGGGGTTCTGTAGCGTCTGCCTGATGGCAGCAGCATGAAGGAGTGGTGGAGGGGATGGGAGGGGTCCTCAGTGATGAGGGTGGCTTTCCTCATCACTGAGCGTCCATACAGTTCAGACAGAGGGAGTTGGGCTGTTGATTTATTATTCGGGATAGATTTGTTTTGTGTTTGATGGTGAGGAGATTGAACCAGGTTGAGATGTTATAGGTGAGGATGGATTCAATGAGTGATTTATAAACGAGAGTTAAAATGTCCTTGCTGATATTAAAAGACCTGAGCTTCCTGAGCAGGTGGAGTCGCTGTTGAGCCTTCTTGTACACAGAGTCCGCATGTGGTCCAAAGGACAGACAGGTGTCAATTTCCGTCCCCAGGTATTTAAAGCTCTGCACCTGTTCCACACCCAGACCATGGATCTGCAGGGGTTGGAACAGGTCTGGGTTTTTCCCTGAGGATCCACAGCATAGCTCTTTGGTTTTCGATATGTTGAGCTCTAATGAGCTCTCAGCAAATGTTTGGACCAGGGTGTGGACCTCCTGCTTATACCGTGTCAGGGCCTGGGTGTCAGTGATGTGTGCCACCAAGGCCATGTCATCTGCATATTTAAAAAGTCTGAGTCCTTCCCTGCTACAGATGATACTGTTAGTGTATGCAGAGAACAGGATAGGTGACAAAACACAGCCTGGGGAAGCCCTGTTTTTAAAACCATTGAACTGGATTTAAAACCATTTAAAAACACATGCTGTGGTCTGTCCGTTAAAAAGCCCTTTATCCATAAAATCAGTGTGGGGTGAACCTGGAGATCAGAGAGGCGGTGTAGTAAGGTGTTGTTGTTTACAGTGTTAAAAGCTGATGAAAAGTCCATGAATAAAATCCCTTGTGTATGGATGTGTGGAGACCAATTGTTTAGTGACTGTATCTAAACTGGAGTGGCTCCAGTTTGCCCTCAAGATCACCCAACAGCTGACGACACACCACTCTTTCCATACATTTGCAGAGGATGGATGTCAGGGCCACTGGTCTGTAGTCCTTCAAATCTTTTGGTTTTGTTTTTTGATGGATGGATGATTCCTTCCACTGATTGGGAACAATGCCTGAGTCCAAGAGGTGCTGGAACAACCTGGTAAACACTCCTCCTAGCTGGATGGAACAGTCTTTAAGTACCCTGCCCCTGAGCCTGTCTGGGCCAGCAGCTTTGTTGAGGTTGACTTTGCGTAGGATGGAGGTTACCAGGTGTTCGTTGATGTTGAGGGCTTGTGTGGGGGGACTGAGGGTCGGAGGGGTCCAGGTAATTGGTGAGATGTTATAGTTAAAACGGGTGAAGAAGGTGTTGAGCTGCTCTGCACGAGAGGCGGAGTCTGGGCAGTCAACCACTGCAGGTTTGGTTGCTCTGCCCATCACGGTGTTCAAGCCCTGCCATGCCTCTCTTGCATTTCCTGATGTTAATTTTTCCTCCACCTCATCGTTGTACCTGATTTTAGCCAGCTTGGCCTTCCTCCTGAATTCTTTCTGCAGCTCCCTCATTCTTACTTTGTCACCCTGTAGAAAAGCCCTTTTCTTTTCCACCAAACAGACTTTCATGTCCTTGGTGACCCATTTTTTGTAGAAGAGGTGAGCACAACAGAAAGTCTGCTAAAATCATCCCCACAGTCATTAAAAAACAAACCCCAATCTGTCAGCTCAAAACAGCCCCTCAGTGTCTCAGATGCATCCTCATTCCAGATCTTAATGTCTTTTGTGATTGTCCCCTCTGTCTTTAGTTGTGATCTGTATTTTGGCAGCAGCAGTTTGACGTTGTGGTCTGAAAGGCCTAAAGGTGGACGTGGTTTTGAGATGTATGCCCCAGGTATATTGCCAAAGCACATGTCCAGTATGTTCTGTCCTCTTGTTAGAGTTGTGACAGATTGTTCAAGACTGGGAAGATGTGTGGCAATATTACACCTGTTAAAATCACCCAATAAAAACACTGGCAGCTCTCCTATTTGAGCTACAGCTCTGTTGTAACTCTCTGTAATTCGCTCCGCAGCTAGGTTAAAATCAGGTCCTGGGACATACATTAAAATGACAGTAATCTGTGTAAATTCTCGCGGTAAATAATGTGGTTTAAAAGATACAGTCATGAGTTCATAGTGTTTACAGCACTCCGTCTCCCTCACCGTGTAGGTGTTGGTTGCCCAGTACTGTTTATAGCCATGCAGACCCCGCCCCCAATCGACTTCCGTGTTTGGATCGTATCTGTCATAGCGAATGATGTTAAATCCGTCCAGCTGAAAGTCCACGTCTCCAGAGAGCCACGATTCGGTGAAACAAAAGAGACTGGTCCATTGGTAATCCGGATCAGACTTGGTCAGCGTGCAGAGTTCCTCGGTCTTGTTCCGTAGCGATCGGGCATTGACATCAGCGTGATGGCAGGTAAAGGTAACCGGCATCCTCCGGTGACGGATCCCTCCTCTGGAGCCTCTTTTCCTTCGTATCCGCTTTCGTTTACTCCCTCGAAGTAACTCCGGCGGTGTGTTGGTGTCACAGAGGAATGCCTCCAGAAGGTCCGAGGAGAGGCCGCTCAGCTCCAGCAGGTGCTCCCGGGAGTAGGTGAGCCTACCTGGCATGGCGGTAAATGGCTGCCCCGGTTCCAAACAAAATCAAAATCTGATTAACATTAATTGGTGCATTTTGTAATCAACAGAATATGAAATATATTTCCTTGCATTTTGAAATAAATTACATTTTGCAGTGATTATTATAAAATGCAGGAGTGGATTTTATTCTCTTTTTGTGAAAACTGAAGGGTCAATGATGTGACAAATTTTGTTGTGTTCATACGGTTTTACTTCAACTTAAAAGGGTTAACCCTTTAGGCGCCGGAGTTTTTTCAAGAAAATATACAATTTTGATATCAAGATTTCAAAAGGCTATAACTTGAAAGTAGTTTGAGATAAAGGTATACTGTCAATGAGAAAATTGTTCAGTATGACTCAAAGTCTGTGATGGGAGTGAAATTATTCATCTAATTTGCATATTATGACGTCACAAGGTGGCGGACATATTGGAAAATGTTCAATTTTGATATCAAGGTTTCAAAAGGCTATAACTTTAAAGTGGTTTGAGATAAAGGCATACTGTAAATGTGAAATATCTTTAATATGAAACGAAATTTGGGATAGGCTCCAGAATTCATCATTCAGAAAAAGAGAGATGAAGTCAATGGGCTCAGAATTTGTCAGATCGTCTCCACAATAACCAACAGGCTCATCAAAATTTCGGATCCACTTTTGATACTCTTCCTCTTCTCTCAAGAACTGCCAGCCATCATCATCATTATCATCACCGCCGTGATTTACGGTGCGGCGATGAACGCCACCTCCGCCGCTATTAGCGGTGTTTTTTCCCGCGGCGTCTCCCGCTTCTGCCACGACAACCGCGGTTGTTTTCATCCCCGCTACATTCACCCATATTTGCGGTGTTATGAGCCCCCTTGCCACCTCGACCACGTCCCCTGCTTGACGATCGCAGAATGCTTCACCCCGGCCACGCTGAGGTGAAGCATCCGCTATACCATGTGCTGATTGTGGACTATGGCGCGCGGACTCGCCGTCACTACTAATGTCAGTTTCTGCTTCCCTGGACAACTGCATGTCTTCCTCCTCGGAATCGGAGTCAGCCAGTACCTGACAAAGTACTTCGTCGATGGTAAACCGACCTCTCGACATCATGAGTAAATGAAAACACAGTCTTTCGCTCTCGCTACGCTCTACACTACTACTTCTGTTTCGCCGCCGCGTCTCTGCGCCGGAGGGTGTTTTACAAACTCTTTTTACTGTAAAACTTTGAATAAAACCACGCCCACAAATGTTGCTCAGATTACAGGCACACATGTCTGCCATGTCCTGGTGAAAAGTAATAACAAGATTCGGCACCACATTTATAGATACAGCCTGTTTTATTCAGCAATGTTGCTTGTCGCAATTTTGCGACTTTGGCGCTTAGAGGGTTAATGGAAACTCTGTGACATATTAGTGGTGCTGGGTGAGTCAGGATGAGCTGGTGACGAACCAACTATACTTCACTCTAGATTTGTGCAGACGGCATAGGGTTCATTATCTCCATAATCTTAAGACTACTTGCCAGTGCCCTTGAACAGTTGTAGCCTTTTAGCAGGCCAACTTGAGATCATACTGAGATGATTCCAGTGCCTTGCCGTTTCACAGGTAGGAATGTGTTTTTGATTCACTGGTATGCAAATCTTTGGTGTAGGCTGGATGGAGATCACTGACGATTGATGAGGTGTAACCACGTACTCTAAGACCTGAGACCCTCTCACTGTGCACGGATTCGTCCTTTCCAATCATGGTGGTTAGCTTCCGCCTTACAGGGTGAGCCTTGATTTGTAAGCTTCTGCTAACATCATGGTCCACAAAGACTATGTCGCTCTGTGTGTCAAGCAGGGCGTAAACAAGTCTTTCCATACCTGGATTGCTGATTGCTGAAGAAAGCCATACGGGCACAATCATAGAGGTGTGGGCAGTTGGCTCTTCAGTGCCCACACTGAGTTGATGCTGCCTTTTCCCTGGCTTCCTCATGATGGGGCATAGCTGTTATGTTTTGCCCAAAAGTTGCCCACACATTGAAACAGAAGTTGTTGTTACTTGGCCAAATTTGCTCAAAACTTCAAAAAATTTGGCATTTGCATTCCTCTCATAATTTGGAACATATTTCTAAGTGGCTTGAGTTAGTTCCACCCAACCATGAGTCGACCATTTTGGCCATTATTCACCATGACACAGGAGTCCTTTTTTGAGGGGCAAGGCATGCTTAAAAAAAAAAATCACAAAATTTGACATACCACATCATAGATACTAAAATGTGTAATCTGACATGGTTGTTACTCTTAATATCGAAAACATGTTCAACAGCTCCCCCTGCAGAGATTCAATGAAACAGCCCCTGCAATGTGTTTCACCTAACTTCAGTCGGCATGTGTATCATGACCAGACCTAATAAAAAAGTCTCTTGGAGCCGTATCTTAACTCCAAGAGAAGAGAAACTGAATTTGTTGTGACATGGCCAAATTTGCACCAAAATTTGAGATCTGTACTCCTCTTACCATGTGGAACATATTTCTAATTGGCTTAAGCCCTGCCCAACAGGAAGTCGGCCATTTTGTATAAATTATTCACCATAAACAGGCTGTTTTTGAGGGGCAAGGCATGCTTGAAAACTCATCAGAGTAGTGGTGGTAAACTCGGTTCATTTTATGGAGTCGGGTTACTGTGAGTCACTCACTAAAGTGATCCGGTTCACTTGAATCAGTGTTGTTGCCCCCCCCAAAAAAACGCTGTCACTGTGGATTCACCCATGGTAAGGTTACTAGTGTAACAGACGTGTATTTTAAATATCAATCTTTATTTATATAGCGCCAATTCACAACAGCATTATCTCAAGACGCTTTACATAAAGAGCAGGTCTAGACCAAACTCTTTAATTAGAGTGAGACCCAACGATTCAGGAATTCAAAATTAAGGATCCAAGAATTCCCACATGAGCAAGCATCAGATATTATATTGAGCAACAGTGGCAAGGAAAAACTCCCCTTTAACGGGAAGAAACCTTGAACAGCCAGAGGACTCATAGGATCTGGGTTAATGGAGACCTCAGACTTGTGATTCCTGATTCAGTACGAAGATTCGACTCATTAACCTGGGTGTTTCAGGAACCGATCAGCTCTACATCAGAGGGGCTAAAATATTCAATCTGATGTGCTTCTTACCCTTTTTGATATGGCAAGTGTGCTTAACAGCACCCCTGCAAAATTTCAATGAGACAGCCACTGCGATACGTTTGACCAAAACGTCCGAAATTCAATAGGCATGTGCATGATGACCAGACCTAAAAAAAAGTCTCTTGATGTCTTGACTTAAACCCAACCCAACACAGTCAGACATTTAAATAAGGTGTCTTAAAATACCCTCCATGTCTGCCTGAAATCCTCCCTGCAGATTTACTAGATTAACCTCAATTGTGGTGAGTTTAACTGTTAAATCCTTCACGATGCTGCATTATTAAACTTTTGAGTTTGGGGGACTCCCATGAGGCACTGGGCTCCTCTCTCCCTCTCTTCCTCTCCAGAAGCTTTTCTGTGCTTTTCTCATCCCTCAGGTTCACGTGGATCCTGGTCCTGGTCCTGCTGCTGTGGTTCTCTGGCTTCATGAATCACTGCTGCGGATCGTCAGCCACTCGTCATGTTTTTCAATGTTACCATAGTGCTAATTTATCACATTCCTATTGTCAGTGCTATAGTTGCTGTTAGTATATTGGTTGCTGTTTGTGTTCTCTCTCTCTCTCTCTCTCTCTCTGTCCAACCTCCACCCAACACAGACCCCAACAGAAAGCCGCCCACCTCCGAGCCTGGTTCTGTTCAAGGTTTCTTCCCGTTAAAGGGGAGGTTTTCCTTGCCACTGTTGCTCAATATAATATCTGATGCTTACTCATGTGGGGATTCTTGAATCTTTAATTTTGAATTCCTGAATCGTTCAGTCTCTCTCTTAATTAAAGAGTTTGGTCTTACCTGCTCTTTATGTAAAGTGTCTTAAGATAACACAGTTATGAATTGACGCTATATAAATAAAGATTGATTGATTGATTGAGTTTCATTGGAACGGCATGGTCCTGGAAAGTGAAAAAATGCATTTTGCTTGTAGCAGCAGTACATTTATTCTGCACTTATTTAATCAGCCACAAGAGGGCAGTGCTGTCTTTCTAATGGATATAAACCTCTTTAGAAGAAGCTCAAGGCACAAATGCCTGTTAAAACACTTTGTTGCCATTTATTCTGAGCTCAGTGTAATCTGCATAGTTGCTATTCAAATGATATAGTCATGAAATTTGCAATTTTCAATATTCACTGAACCTGCTGGAAGCCCTCTGGCAGTGGCCTCCTATTTGTACGATAAGTCAGCATTGTCTGCCTATTTTCCTAGTCTGTTGCTTGGCTCCCTGCTGATTATCGGTACGCATTTCTGTGACACTGGCAGCAGTAAGTATGATTTTACATTATTCTTAAACCATTATCCATCATAAATTAATAATGTGCTGTGTTGACTTTCTAGAGGCGATAATTGATTGGCCAATCGGTATTGATGGCTAAACTCAAACTCCCAAACTTGTCTAGCACACATTTTTAATATTTGTTGGGTAATGTTGTCAGATCAAAGAAGAACTATTGTTTGATGTACACCACCTGAAACAGCTTGATAACTAATTTGTTTTTTAGCTCAAATGTCTTTTTATTCCTAACTATAGTGCCTGATTTTGTCATTATGTTATATTGCATTTTCATGTCATGACTCATAAACTTGTCTACCCCGTCTAGGGGTTCTGGTACACAACACGAAAGGCCCTCATCTTCCCCAAGTCCCAAATGGCCACGGACACAAAAGTGTTCAAAATGAAAGGATGAGATTTATTTACAACAATAACAGAGCAGATGATATAAAAAACAGAGCTGATGTGACTTCAGGGTAGACCAAGGCCAAAATAACAAACAACACAATCCTAACTAGAAATCAACAAAATCTAACCTAACCGGGAAAACAAAGGATAAACACTTTGCTTCCTAAACTATCAAATCAGGAGAAAATATGCTTAACCAAAAGTGGCAGCCCACCCCTACTGCTCGAACAGAAACTAACATAAATCTCTGCCTAACAGAATAACGATGTGGCCGGTTGGGAGATGAGGAGGGTGAGTGGTCGACCACCATGTTGGCTGCTTATATAGCAGACGTCATCTGACAGCACCGATCACTGGCCGAAACTGGAACAGCACCTCCAATCACAGCTGGGCTACAGCACACACCTATTTGCGTAAATGATTAGAGGGAAACAGAACACACACCTACACACTCCGAATACAACCACACAAGCCTGCATTACAGCATGTCGCTACTGAAGAAGCGCTACATCATCAGACACAAACGCAAACTGTCCATCATCATAAAGTCTCTAAACATACACTACTCACAAAAAGTTAGGGATATTCGGCTTTCAGGTGAAATTTCAGGATGAACCTAAAATGCATTCTAAACTTTCCAGGTGAACTTAATATGACCTTCTCTAAACTTTTGAATGCGCATGTCCAACTGTTCAGTGTTTCAGTACTTTTTGCACAAGTTGCTGTTCTCTAACAAGAAGCTTAACAGCAAAATTCACAACAGGTTTGATCCATGAATCGACCAATACATTTCCTGCTTCAGTTAGAATTGGTATTTAAACAGTCCTCATCATGCTGTTCACATTCTGACATCATGAGACCAAGACGACACATAACAATTGATCAGCAGCACCTCGCCATTGCGAGGCTTCAAACAGGAAGTCCTCAGACGGAGGTGTTCACTGAGCTTAGAGGGTCACAGAGTGTCATCAGGAGGTTGTAATAGTGATACAGAGTGACTGGAAGAGTCACAGAAAGGAGAGGAGTGGACGTCCTTTGGCCACATCCCAATTTATTGAGACACTGAAAATTTTTTGTTGTGGTATACCTACCACTGTTGTTAGATTTTCTTTCAATAAATTGTTTAAGATTAATAAAATTAACATTGCATGCTTCTACTTAAATGCCCTACTTTCATGATATAATATCACTGTAGCATTCACTTTTTACATTTTCCATATATTTCACTTGAAAGTTGAACTTTTTGTGAGTAGTGTATAATGAGCCAATGTTTCAGGGTCTTTCCCTAACTCGCATTTGTACTGATTTTTGCGCATTGAAAAACGAAAATAATTATTATTAATAATAATAATAATAATAATAATAATACATTTTATTTATAGGCGCCTTTCAAGGCACTCAAGGACACCGTACAACACAGTTAAAAACAAACACAGAAAAAGCAAGTTAAAAAGTCAAAAAATGTAAAAAACCAAGGGGTGGAAGATCTGCAGAGTGATGTTACAGTGAGTAGGCTTGTTTAAACAGGTGGGTTTTGAGGTGAGATTTGAAGATGGTCAAAGTACTGATGTTCCTGATGTCCGGTGGGAGGGAGTTCCAGAGGCGGGGGGCAGAGCGGCTGAAGGCTCTGGACCCCATGGTGGTCATACGGGCAGGAGGGATCGTGAGGTTGATGGAGGATGATGATCTGAGAGTCCGGCTGGGTGTGTTTATGTGGAGGAGTTCAGTCAGGTATGGAGGGACGAGGTTATGGAGGGCTTTGAAGGTTAGGAGGAGGATTTTATATGAAATGCGGTATGTGACCGGGAGCCAGTGAAGCTGTTGGAGAACAGGGGTGATGTGACTGATAGAAGGAGTCCTGGTGATGATCCGGGCTGCAGCATTCTGAACCAGTTGCAGTTTATGGAGGGACTTGGGGGGAGACCAGAGAGAAGTGAGTTGCAATAATCCAGACGGGAGGTGACCAGAGAGTGGACCAGGATGGCGGTGCTGGCGGGGGTGAGGGAAGGACGGAGGCGATTAATGTTGCGTAGGTGGAAGTATGCTGACTGGGTGACATTATTGATGTGGGTTTGAAAAGACAGAGTGCCATCAAGGATGACACCCAGATTTTTTACTTGAGGGGAGGGGGAGACAGAGGAGTTGGCAATGGTGAAGGTGAAACTGTTAGCTTTTGTGAGGGTGGATTTGGTACCAATGAGGAGAACCTCGGTTTTGTCACTGTTGAGTTTGAGAAAGTTGGAGGAGAACCAGGAGTTGATTTCTTGCAGGCAGTCACAGGGGACTCTCTATAACTGGCTTAAGCTGAGAGACGTGGAAGGTAGGATGCACCCGCATGGCTCTGGGCAGCTTAAGTCTAACAGCACTAGGGTTAATGATTCGGTCGATGGGGAAGGGACTGATATACCGGGGAGCCAGCTTGCGAGACTCGAGTCTGAGAGGTAAGTCCGCCGCCCTAACCCATACCTTTTGTCCCAGGGAGTACGTGGGCGCTGGGACCCGGCGCCTGTTAGCCTGATCCGCCATCCTTCCAGAGGACCTGAGCAGGGCCGCCTGGGCTTTACTCCAGATTCGTCTGCATCTCCTGACGTGAACCTGGATGGACGGCACTGCCAGGTCCAACTCCTGGGAGGGAAACAGGGGGGGTTGGTAGCCTAGAGAGCATTGAAAAGGAGACATCCCCAGAGAAGAGTTTACCAGTGAGTTGTGAGCGTACTCCACCCAAGGGAGCAACGAACTCCAGGCTGTAGGGTTATCAGAGGTAGTGCAGCGTAGCATCACCTCCAACGACTGGTTGGTGCGCTCAGTCTGCCCGTTGGACTGAGGATGATACCCTGAAGTCAGGCTGACTGTAGCTCCTAGAGAAGAACAGAATGCTTTGAACTGTGGGCCGCGGTCAGAGACAATGTCACAAGGGATACCGTGTAACCTGAAAACCTGGTCCACCAGGATGTCCGCTGTCTTCTTGGCGGTGGGTAGTCCGGGTTGAGCGACAAAATGGGCTGACTTAGACAACCGATCCACGATGGTAACTACGGCAGTGAACCCATTAGAGGGGGGCAGACCAGTGACGAAATCAACGGCAATATGTGACCAGGGCCTAGAGGGAACAGGTAGTGGTTGCAGGAGACCGGAGACTGGCCGAGTGGAGGTCTTATTCCTGGCGCAGCTGGTACAGGCTGACACAAATTCCCGCGTGTCGTGACTCATGGTGGGCCACCAAAACCGCTGCCGGAGAACCTCCAAGGTTCTGGTGAGTCCTGGGTGACAGGTGAGTCGAGAGAAATGGGCCCACAGCAGCACTCTGGGGCGCACGGCTTCAGGGACAAAAAGAGTGTTACCTGGGCCTCCACCAGGATCAGGTTGAAGCTCCTGAGCCTGACGGACCAGGTCCTCCACCTCCCAAGCTCTTCCTCCCCGGAGTGCTGCCGTGAAAGCGCGTCAGGTTTCACATTCCGGGACCTGGGCCGGTAGGAGAGTGTAAATTGGAACCTGCCGAAGAACAGTGTCCACCAAGCCTGTCTGGGATTCAAGCGCTTCGTGGAATGAATATATTCCAGGTTCTTGTGGTCCGTCCATACGATGAACGGCTGCTCCGCTCCCTCCAGCCAGTGCCTCCATTCCTCCAACGCCAACTTAACTGCAAGCAGCTCCCGATTCCCCACATCGTAATTTCTCTCAGCAGGAGAAAGTCTGTGGGAGAAGAAAGCACAGGGGTGCAGTTTGTTATCTAGGGGAGAACGTTGAGATAGGATGGCGCCTACCCCAGTGTCAGAGGCATCCACCTCAACTATGAACTGGAGGCTGGTGTTGGGCTGCATTAAAATGGGAGCGGAGACAAATTGCCGCTTGAGTTCCAAAAATGCCTGTTCTGCCTCAGGAGTCCATCTGTAGGTCCGGGAGGTAGAGGTCAGGGCTGTGAGGGGGGCGGCCACCTTACCGTAGTCTCTGATAAAACGTCTATAAAAGTTAGCAAACCCGAGGAAGCGCTGCAGCTGCTTGCAGCTCTCAGGTCGAGGCCACTCCTGAACGGCTACGACCTTGGCAGGATCCATGCAGACCTCTCCCTGAGAAATGATGTAGCCTAGAAATGAAACAGAGGTCGCATGAAACTCACACTTTTCAGGTTTAACATACAGACGGTTCTTTAGCAAGCGCTCCAACACCGCCCGGACATGCTGTGTGTGTTCCTCAGGGGATCTGGAAAAAATCAAAATGTCGTCTAGATACACAAACACAAAACGGTTCAACATGTCCCGCAGGACATCATTAATCAGCTGGGGCATTAGTTAGTCCGAAGGGCATCACCAAATACTCGAAGTGTCCGAGCGGGGTGTTAAAAGCAGTCGTCCACTCATCCCCCTCCTGAATGCGTATCAGGTGATACGCATTCCTGAGGTCCAATTTGGAGAAAAGGGTAGAGCCTTGAAGGGGAGTGAAGGCGGAACTGATGAGGGGCAGAGGGTACTTGTTTTTAACAGTAATGTTGTTTGGTTTGATGATGCTTCACACGGGGGCAAAGGGGCCTCAAGTTCTTTATCCCTTTTTTGTGGTAGAGCGGTACTCAGATTAAGTCAATATTATTATTAATCTTGGGTAATGAAATAAACTTTTTTTTTTTTTTAAACTTATTTTTTATTTATTTTTCTTTCAACAATTACAGGTCAGGGTACATCATACATACATAGTTAATGAAATAAACTTTTTAACTCCATGGATTCAACTTCACTTCAGCCAACCTTTTCCAGGAAATAGTTTAGTTTAGTTTAGTTTAGTTTAGTTATGTCTTTAAACCATATGAAATCACCTTTGAAAACAATAAACACACACAAAGAAATTGAAATTTGAACATGAAATTTCTTATTTTAATTAATAAATCAAAAATTTTCATAAAATATCAATTTAGACCTTTCATTTCTTTTTTCTTACTTTTTTACAGCAAAAAGGGTACACTTTTCCCTTATTTCTTTCAGTTTAAGATTTCACAACAAAAATACAGTTCCGTCAAATTTTCTTTTTACATCCAGTTTCCTTAACATTCAAACACACTAGGATGGCAAAATAAAATATCTTATGAAATAAAAACCTGTTGCAAGCCTGTTCTGCTGTATTGTTGTAACCAAAAAACTTAGTGGTCACTTCACTCAAAAGAGCAAAATAAATTAAATGGGGGAATCAGAACAGTGCTTCCATAGAGATGTATGGTCCACAGAGATGTATCTGGTTGATTTTTCTTTGTTTCCTGGTGGAAAAGTGTCCAAAAAAACCAAAACGGTCCCAGTGGAGCTACTTGGTTAAGATGGGTTACCTAGCAGCGGCTACAGTCCATCAACGTTTCACCTCTCACTGCTCACTTGTTCAACGAGCATCTAATTAAGTGCCACAGCATGTCAAAACTTTGTGCTAAAATTCTGTTACTCGTGACACTTATTCTTCCGCAGATTATTCTGCAAATAATCCAAAACACAAATTAATACACAGTCTGTGTACAACTTTCATAAAATCCACACAGACCTGAAAATCTTCTGTATGTCTCATTAAGTTTAACTTTTTTTTCTCTGGCCCTCTGCATGTCTGTACATGTACACCACACTATCCAATTAGCACACCTAAACTACGTCAGTGTCCCAGTACACTCCTCCAAGAAGATGCGGGCAATTTAGAGTCACCAATTAACCTAACCTGCATGTTTTTGGATTGTGGGAGGAAGCCAGAGTACCTGGAGAAAACCCACTCCATTTATTAAATAAAACTTGAAAAGGTGTGTGACGGAGATGTTCTGAGGCTCTTCAACTCCGACACTGAAGAAGACGACTTCAGTGGTTTCAGTGCACAGGAGGAGGATGAATAAAAACATTAATGACTTTTCTGTTTTGTTCGATCAGCGATTTTACTGCCGTGTTACAGGCACCGTTTGGAAACAATTAAGGTATGTAAATAAACATTTACAAAATCTTTCTGTGTAAATATCTCATTTCACAACGTATATATCTGCGGCTTATAGTCTGGTGCGGCTAATATATGTAAAAATATGTTTTTCTTTTAAAATTTAGTGGGCTCTATAGTCCGGTAAATATGGTATGTATCGTATCAAACTTATTCAAAATATTCTCTAATTCTCTTCAGGTGTCAGGCAGTTGCATTACATTTTTCAAGATACTTGTAAAAAAAAAAAAAGATTGTCTTTGTTTTATGCAAGCATTACAGGTAAGGATAAAGGTATGTAATATATATTTGCTCCCATGCAGAGGTCAGTTTTTTGTAGGAATATGGTGTTGGGCTTCACCAGAAAATGGTGAGGACTACATGTTTCTGTCTTTTGAACAAAGGGCTCCCTCTCTGAACTCAGTTTCCCAGAGTCCTTAAGTTTTCACACATCCAGCTTTACAGCCACCATTGGCCAATGTAGGACACATGACCCTACAACCTCAGGCCACAAAACTAGAGCTCCCCTACTGATCTCTCTCTCTCTCTGACCTCTCATCTAGACTGAGGAGAGCTCTCCTCCTCCTCTCACACCCCTAAGAGCCTCTGCCTCTGGATCCCTGAGGATCCAGCTCAGCCCTCCTAATTCTCCTCTGGACCTCTGAGGGGACCAGCTTTGTTCCACCTTGGGCTTTGCTGGAGACCAGCTCAGCGCTGCAGCCTACTCCTTCAGCCCCAGCCTCAGTGTGGCCTGTGCTAGAACAGACCACCTTTTTCATGGCAGCAACACAAAGCCCTGCCTGAACCAAGTTTATCAGCACCAGCAGGTAAGTCTGCCAGCTGATCTTCAGAGCAACAGGAGCACACAAGTTAGCACTGAGCTGCTTAACTTTTACATTTTACTTCCGGCGCTGTTTCAGACGGCTGCCTGCCAGAGTCGCTCCTCGTCGTCTTGTCTTTTATATACTTTTTTATTCTACATTTAACTTATATTCTAGGTTTATTTTAATTTATACTGCTAAATAAGCTATTGGCCAGTTGAACCATGTGGCTCTACTCATTTCTTGTCACTCTTCTTGCGTTTGGAGTACTTTTATCAGGCGTGGCAGCTGACGCGCCGCGGGCCAGTGACGTCACCACTTCCGCGACCGCAAGACTGCAGACTCTGTACCCTAGTGCTTTCATTGCCATTTCTGGGGATTTTAATCATGTCACCCTGTCATCAACACTGCCCACTTTCAAGCAGTTTGTGGACTGTAAACCAGAGACAATAAAACAATAGACCTGCTGTATGCTAATGTCAAGGATGCATACAGCGCCACAGCTCTATCTCCACTAGGCAGAGCTGATCATAACATACTGCATTTAAAGCCACTCTACATCCCTGCAGTCCTGTGGCAACCTGTGATCACCAGAACTGTCTGGAGGTGGTCACAGCAGGCAGAAGAGACTCTCCAGGGATGTTTTGAGGTGACCAACTGGGTCTGTTCTCTGTGATGCGCAGGATGAGGACATCGAAGGACTCACAGACTGCATCACTGACAATCAACTTTTGTACGGACAATATCATCCCCACTAAGACTGTGTGCTGTTACCCCAAACCCTGGGTGACCAAGGACATTAAGGCAACACTGAACAGGAAGAAGGCTGCGTTCAGGAGTGGAGACAAAGAGGAGCTGAAAAGGGTGCAGAGCAAACTGAGGGTGAAGATCGCAGAGGGGAAGGACTGTTACAGGAGGAAGCTGTTTTTCAATAATATCATACTGCTAATCTTTTAGTCACATTCCTATTATTAGTGCTACAGTCACTGCTAGTATGTTGGTTGCTGTTTGTGTTGTCTCTCTCTCTCTCTGTCCAACCTCCACCCAACGCGGACCCCTACAGAAGCCGCCCACATTGAGCCTGGGTCTGTTCGAGGTTTCTTCCCGTTAAAGGGGAGTTTTTCCTTGCCACTGTTGCTCAATATAATATCTGATGCTTGCTCATGTGGGAATTCTTGAATCCTTAATTTTGAATTCCTGAATCGTTGGGTCTCTCTCTAATTAAAGAGTTTGGTCTAGACCTGGTCTTTATGTAAAGCATCTTGAGATAACGCTGTTGTGAATTGGCGCTATATAAATAAAGATTGATTGATTGATTGATTGATTGAGCTGGAGAGCAAGCTCCAGCAGAACAACTTGAGGAAGGTGTGGAGTGGGATGAGAACCATCACTGGTCATGGTAAGCAGGCGGACCAGCTGATGGAAGGAGACCTTCAGGAGGCCAACCAGCTAAACCTGTTTTTCAACAGGTTTGCCGATGCAGCCTCTGCCCACCCTCCCCCCAGCTCCTCGCATGACATCCCCCCCACTGCTCACTCACTTCGCACCCTCCTGACCATTCCCCTCCCCCCACCTCCCTCCCCCAGTACCCCCCCCCACATCTTCACCTTGAGCCTGAGCCAGATGGTTGTCCCTGAACGGTGGAAAACATCATGCCTGGTTCCTGTGCCCAAGAACAAGTACCCCACCACACGCAGTGACCACAGACCAGTGGCCCTGACGTCACATGTTATGAAGTCACTGGAGAGGCTCGTCCTGAAGCACCTCCGCACTGTCGTCAGACCATCACTGGACCCCCTGCAGTTCGCGTACCAGCCCCATATTGGAGTGGAAGACGCCATCATCTTCCTGCTGCACAGAGTTTATTCTCACCTGAAGGATGCAGGCAGCGCTGTGAGTACAGGAGTGTGGTGGACAGGTTTGTGGAGTGGTGTGGACTGAACCATCTGCAGCTCAACGTCACGAAGACAAAGGAGCTGGTGGTGGACTTCAGGAAACGGAGGACCTGTCCGAACCCAGTCACCATCAGTGGATCAGAGGTGGACATTGTGGATGACTACAAATTCCTGGGCGTTCACATAGACAATAAACTGGACTGGTCAAAAAACAAATCTTTCAACGTCTGCAGAACCGTGCTGCAGATGTTTTATCATTCGGTGGTAGCCAGCGTCATCTTCTATGCTGTAGTGTGCTGGGACAGCAGGCTGAAGACAGCTGACGCTAACAGACTCAACAAGCTCATCAGGAGAGCACCTTCAGTTGAGACTGAGACCACCGAGGTGCACCACAGAATGCCACAGGAGGTCTTTCCTACCTGTGGCTATCAAACTTTATAATTCCTCCTCCTTCTGCAGGAGGGATACTTAAGGACTCTATTGTTAGATCTCCCGGTTCTTTTATTGACAGTCCGAGGATTTCAGCCGGAGAGTTCTGCAGTTCTCAATAGCAGTTTTATTCAAGTCACAGAAGTCACAGGTAAAGTACATACAGCGCTGGGCTCGGAGTGACAGAGGCCTCATGGATCTCTGGCAGTGAGCCCCGACTCTTTCATGCATATGCTTTTTAAAGGGTTGGCTGGACCGAGTACTATACGTGACTGTCTCTAACTGGCCATTTCGGCCAGACAAAATTCTTACAATCAAGGTCCGTCTGGTACATTCTGTCTATCTTCTTAACAAAACAATACAGAAGAAGCCACGTCTGTGGAGGTCAGATTGACATATTCTGTTCACTCTCATGAGGAGAGAGTAACTTTATTTGAGAAGGCCTGAAACATTCTATGGTCATATTAAATTCTAATTCAACACTATCATCTTAAAAAAATACAAAACTACTTATTTAATTTAATTTTAGGCACTATGTCTGTTTTTTTCACTTTTCACTTGAGACACTTTACTTTTTAAACTTATACCTTGGATTTGTATTTAATGTTTGTATTGTTGAGTCAACTGTGTACTCTGGCAAAGCAATTTCCTTCGGGATCAATAAAGTGATCTTATTCTTAACTAGCAAGGAACAAAGGAGCAATTGGATTCCTCCAGCCTGCAACCAGGACAAAGAAGGACAAAGAACCACAACCTTCTTCGAGCCTGACTCAGCAACAGGCTAAGAAACAGCACACTGAAGGACCCTTCTTCCCTTTTGAGGACTGGTAACAAACTCTAATTGGGCACATATATAGCATAGCATTACTGTATACATGGCTAAGCAATGGTTTAACCTTGTTAATGTATTGGTTTTGATTTGCTTTAATGTTCCCTCAGACTGGACCCTGTGCATCATGGTGTACAGAGGGTAACAGTTACTGTAGAATGCGTGATGGTACTGCGCAGCTGGCATCATCCCACTTTCCTGGTGCAGGGGGTGCCTTTGGGCATAGCACAGCGGATCTGCTGTCTGGGGGCGCGCCTCTGTACGGAGATTGGGCTCTGCATCCAGTGGTTGTAAATCAAGCATGGATGTGGTACTGCTGGGCCGTGGTGGATCTTTATGCACCAAGAGGAAATGTGCAGTGTCCGCTGTTCTTCTCACTGCACGACATAGACGCGCCTCTCAGCGTCAATGCACTCGTGCACAATTGGCCGCCCGTCGTTTCCTTCCTTGGCCAGGGTCAGGGAGCATCATCACACTGATCCTGATAGCTCTGCACTGGCCAGCAATGCACTGGCTGGCAGACGTATATCAGCTCCTGTGCGGGCAGCAGTGGCAACTCCCAATATGCAGGGACATGCTGTACCACCCACACCCAGAGTGCCTGCTTCTATGGACTTGGCCTGTGAGTGGTATAACTTAAGTACAATGGGACTTCATCGGAATGTGATCAACACCATTAAGAGCGCTAGAGCCTCCTCCACCAGATCTCTTTATGACTGTAACCAACATCCTTTCGTCCGCTGTTTTATGAAAGGGGAACACTCCTCCCTGTGTCAAGGCCCCTGGCATCCCCATGGGACTTGGAAGTGGTCTTGGATGGACTGGTCCTGGTCCTCCATTTGAACCAATGGAGGAAGTTGACATACGTGCCAATCAGTATTGGCGTAATGAGATAAACGCTTCTAATAGGTTTCCTCTGTTTGGTTCCTCCATGCAAAACTTTAGAGGATGTCAACAGCCAGTTTTGTATGTGGACTCTCTGGTGAGCAGTTAAAACCCTCTGTCTGTCTGTCTCTCATTCTGTCGGTCTGTCTTGCTGTTCCTTGGTCGATCTGTCATATTTAAAAGTGGCAAAAAGCATTATAAGTAGGGGATAATGTACATGTTGATCCTTAAAAACGATCTCTGACAGGATCGTTTGCAAAGATCATTGATCATTGCAAACACCAGTGAGCCTCTTCTATCAAGGACTGCTAATTTAGAATCAGTGTGTTGCATACTGCATACTCTTGGCATTCTCTCTATCAGCTTCATGAGGTAGTCACCTGGAATTATTTTCCAACAGTCTTGAAAGAGTTCCCAGAGGTGCTGATTATTCAGCTGCTTTTCTTTCACTCTGTGTTCCAACTCATCCCAAGCCATCTCAATTGGATTTTGGTCAGGTGACTGTGGAGACCATGTCATCTGACGCAGCACGTTATCACTCTCCTTGCTCAAATATGAATTTTGAATAAATAACCAACAGTTTAACCAGCAAAGCAACCCCATACATGTTTTATAGTCATGCTTGGTTCAGATAAGGGGAACACAGACATATATATATATACACACACACACACACACACACACACACATATACATACATACATACATACATATATATATATATATATATATATACACACACACACACACACATATATATACATACACAAACACACATACATATACATATATATATATATATACACACATACACACACACACACACACACACACACACACACACACACACACATATAGATATATATATACACACATATATATATATGTATATATACAGTGGGGCAAAAAAGTATTTAGTCAGCCACCAATTGTGCAAGTTCTCCCACTTAAAAAGATGAGAGAGGCCTGTAATTTTCATCATAGGTACACTTCAACTTTGAGAGACAGAATGGGGGGAAAGAATCTAGGAAATCACATTGTAGGATTTTTAATGAATTAATTGGTAAATTCCTCAGTAAAATAAGTATTTGGTCACCTACAAACAAGCAAGATTTCTGGCTCTCACAGACCTGTAACTTCTTCTTTAAGAGGCTCCTCTGTCCTCCACTCGTTACCTGTATTAATGGCACCTGTTTGAACTTGTTATCGGTATAAAAGACACCTGTCCACAACCTCAAAAAGTCAAACTCCAAACTCCACTATGGCCAAGACCAAAGAGCTGTCAAAGGACACCAGAAACAAAATTGTAGACCTGCACCAGGCTGGGAAGACTGAATCTGCAATAGGTAAGCAGCTTGGTGTGAAGAAATCAACTATGGGAGCAATTATTAGAAAATGGAAGACATACAAGACCACTGATAATCTCCCTCGATCTGCACTGCCAGACGTGTCCCCCTGCTTAAGCCAGTACATGTCCAGGCCCGTCTGAAGTTTGCTAGAGAGCATTTGGATGATCCAGAAGAGGATTGGGAGAATGTCATATGGTCAGATGAAACCAAAATAGAACTTTTTGGTAAAAACTCAACTTGTCGTGTTTGGAGGAGAAAGAATGCTGAGTTGCATCCAAAGAACACCATACCTACTGTGAAGCATGGGGGTGGAAACATCATGCTTTGGGGCTGTTTTTCTGCAAAGGGACCAGGACGACTGATCCGTGTAAAGGAAAGAATGAATGGGGCCATGTATCGTGAGATTTTGAGTGAAAACCTCCTTCCATCAGCAAGGGCATTGAAGATGAAACGTGGCTGGATCTTTCAGCATGACAATGATCCCAAACACACCGCCTGGGCAACGAAGGAGTGGCTTCGTCAGAAGCATTTCAAGGTCCTGGAGTGGTCTAGCCAGTCTCCAGATCTCAACCCAATAGAAAATCTTTGGAGGGAGTTGAAAGTCCGTGTTGCCCAGTGACAGCCCCAAAACATCACTGCTCTAGAGGAGATCTGCATGGAGGAATGGGCCAAAATTCCAGCAACAGTGTGTGAAAACCTTGTGAAGACTTACAGAAACCGTTTGACCTCTGTCATTGCCAACAAAGGGTGTATAACAAAGTATTGAGTTGAACTTTTGTTATTGACCAAATACTTATTTTCCACCATAATTTGCAAATAAATCAGACAGTGATTTTCTGGATTTTTTTTTCTCATTTTGTCTCTCATAGTTGAGGTATACCTATGATGAAAATTACAGGCCTCTCTCATCTTTTTAAGTAGGAGAACTTGCACAATTGGTGGCTGACTAAATACTTTTTTGCCCCACTATACATACACTGTTGCCCATAAAGTTGGAATAAAATGTTTTTTACCTCTTCTCATGAAATGATTGTGACAATGTGATTTATTCTTGATAAATAAAGTGTATATCTTCTCAACTTTATTGATCAAACTCTTCCAAACATATCACGGTGAAACTTAAACCACAATTAACCTTTGCAAACTGTGTATTCAGGCTTTAACAAAATTGGGGGTATTGAACAATAATTCAAACTTTATGGGCAACAGTGTATAATTGTGTGTATACACATATATACACCAAGTTAGTAACAGACATTAAAGAGACATGAAGCATAAGGATTGAGAGGAAGAGAGGAGCCCAGTGCATCATTGGGAGTCCCCCAGCAGTCTAAGCCTATAGCGGTGTTGTGCTTTAACAAGTGGGAATGTTCAATTTGGCTATCAGAAATAATTAATAATTATCAAAGATAATTAATAATTATTAAAATAAATGAACTTTGATTAAAGTCCACCTCGATTGGGGCACCACCTCGAAAAACGAGGAAAAGACAGCCGTTTTAATTGATATAGTCTCATAAAAATACTAAACTATCAATTTGGAATTATGTTTTATAATTAATTTAATAATTACTACCAAAATTACCACATTGATAGCTAGCTGAAGGATTTTGGAGTTCTTGACAGTGTAGAGGCTGGCAGTGTCCACAATTGTACAACATTAACGGAGACAGCAAGTATTAAAACATTTATTAAAACAGAGCAAAATTCAGGGACATCATTTGTTATGCATTAAGGACTTGTACTTTGGTTGTAAGTACGGCTGAAGCAGAGTAGGTGTTAAAGACATCTGCTGTTGCAGAAACAAAATCAATCAAACAATCTAACTAAATCTCTATGACTAAACTAAAATAATATGAGTGTAAGAGTGTATGTGTGTGTGTGTGATAAGGCTGAGGAATGTGAGATGGGTCCCACAAAGGTGGGGGAGAGAGACCAAATGGTGATGGCCAGACCCCCTGGGGTGTGGGTCAGAGGCAGACAAAGGAAAGCTAAGTGTTGTTAGCTTAGCTTTGTCCCTCAGTGGCCTGTTGCAGACTGTGTGTGTGAGAGAGATAAAGGTGCAGGTTAAGACAGGATGGTTAGTTTGTAGGCTAACATCAACTAAACTTAATGGATGCACAGTAATCTACAACACATCACAATAATCAAACTCAATGAACATTAAAGCAAGTCAATACATTAACAAGGGTAAACCATGTATGCAGTAATGCTATGCTAATTATGCCCAGTTAGAGTTTGTTACCAGTCCTTAAAGGGGGAGAAGAAGAGTCCTTGAGGATGCTGCTTTCTCAGCTTGTTGCTGGAGGAAAGGTGTGGTTCGTGTCCGTGCTGTGTGGTTGCAGGCTGGAGGAATCCGGTCGCTCCTTTGTTCCTGTTAGTTAGCAGCTCTGTGCTAACTTGCTGGTGTGTTCCTGTTGTAGGTTATCAGCTGGCAGACTCTGGGTCGTGCCTGCTGGCGCTGATCTGCTTACTTCAGGCAGGACCTTGTGTCGCTACCATGAAGGAGGTGGCTGCTCTGGACAGACCACACTGAGGCAGAGCTTAGCTGAGTTGAGCTGGTCTCTCCTCTTCAGGAAAGATCAGGAGAGCTGGTCTCTCCTCTGCAGGAGGAGAGGGAGCAGGAAAGAGCTGGTCTCTCCACTTTAGGAGAGACGATCAGAAAGAGAGAGTTCAGTGGGGGTGAACTGGTTTTGTGGGCCTGCGGTCGTAAAATCACGTGTCCCCTCCGGCCAATGGTGACTGTGGAGCTGGGCGCGGGGGTGATTTCACACCTATCTGTGAAACTGGGGGCATTGGGGAAAGGAGCCCAATAGTTTTACAGACAAAGAAACATGCGGTCTTCACCATGCGCTATTCACTGTATAGTGAAGCCCAACAGCGGTATAACTAGGGGCTGGTCCAAGGCCTGAGCCATTCAGAGACACCTCTTTATAGGCTACTAACAGTTAACTATTAGTTGGAGCCCACAAGACGAACACAAGTTAACCTTTACTATAGGTTGTAATGTGATAATAGCTAGACCAATTGTCAGAGCACAGTGCTGCTAGCTAACATGCTGTTCGTAGAGCAGGACTGAAAAGGGGGGGGGGTCAGAACCCAAGGAGGGACTGAAGGTCTAGTAGGTCTAGTTACCACAGCCTTTGTGGACAGCTTGGTCTGGTCAGGGTACACGTGCCCAAGTTCAGCATGTATGTTTGGACTGGTCACATAAACAAGTGAACGAGGAGGACTACTTGCACCATAGCTGTCATTAGAACCATGAAACAAAGGCAGACCTCACACTAAACAAGAGAAAGCAGCCCGAAGTGAGCAAAGGCAGGTTTTGAAGGTTGGTTGCCTGTCTGGAGGTAGGTCAATCCAGTCTCATGCAATGACAATATGTCAAATCATGGGAACTGTCAACATACTACAAAGATACTTGTTGAACCTCCTAAGGGTCCAGAACTTCTAAACCTGGGTAGTCATCTCCTTTGCCAACACTTTTTATGCCTATGAAAAGCCTCCAGCTGGGGCCTGGTGAAGGTGCAGTTCCCTGAATACTCCCCTTTCCCTTTTGTAGCTTTAGCCATTTTCCCAACTGTCACTTTAGCGGTGGGGGATCTGCCTGCCTCAAACCAAAAAAGCACCAACAAGCCTCTCTGGTACATGCAGCATAATAAAGCATATATACATACATAAATTGTGAATTATTGTGGCTAGCTGGTGACCGTAAGCAATATGCTTCAGGGGCACACCAGCATCCGACCAACTCAAGCTTATTGCACCAGAGACAGAGAGATGCTGGCTCGAGTACAGTTCCTCAAATACTGTTAAAATGCCAACTTTGGATGTCTGCACTCCTTATGGCTCTCGCCAAACATCTTGGCTGACAAGAACCGCAAACAATATGGTTTGGGAATCTCTGTCATAACTGGGAACCCAGAGACAGTACTAGATGAAGGGCAAAGGAAACAGCAGTCTAAGGAGGCTGGATTGTTTTAAACTCAAAATCCCCCATAGCATGCTCAACGGTGATGCTATATATTGACAAATGAGACAGGGAAGACACTGGTTTTGTTTCCTGCAACAACATTTATATATTTACATACATTTTACATATATTGAGAGACATTTACTTAATTTTTCATTGTCTGTAATCAATTATGTATCAATTGTCAATACTAATTATTACATCGATAGGGAAACACCTAGTATCTCATTGTATGAACTATGAATGAATAATAGTAATGAAACATTGATTTTATGAAGCAATAACTATTGACAAGCATGTAACACTTAACAATGACATACAAGAGCCAAGTAATTTGCTTGACATGGTGATGGACAGAAACTTCCATAAATCCATACAATTTCATGTATGTCTAAAAATGGCTATCTGAGCAGGGCAAATGAGAATTACATTTTTTATTCAGCTGCATGTAACATCAAGTAGTAAATAGTCTATCAAATTGCCAGGTTTTGTTTAGTTAAGGATTTAGGCAGACAATCATAGACTTTAGTGGTTCTTACAGTGCAGTGTACACATGTACATAAAACCAATAATGCTATAATATGAATTAGTACAATGAATGTCAGTAAATGGAATTTGCAATAATATTACTATAAATGCCTGTAAATAACAAAAAAGTTATTTTGAAATTGACACCTGAAATGGCTGATAATCTCTCATTGCATAGGAAATCTTTGTGAGTGCACTAAACCACAGTGCAGTAAGTAAGTGCAAGTTGAACTGGAAGAACAGGAAGTGGGGTACATCCACACTAAGATGACTAAATTAGAATATGCGTATTAATCTCTCTGTGGAGTGTTCTTCTGTCCACAACAAGCTGACATTTTCTTAGGTATAATTAAAGCTGTTTGAAAATGGACTCCTGGTTGAATAGATGTGGATAAAGTGTCTCAGTGTGTATAGGAAACACTGAGCTTTTGGAAAAATAAAGTCATAACAACAGCAGAACATGGTGAGCCCATAAGAACACACACTTAAGACAACAAAGACTGTACAAAATAAAGAGAAAATCAAAAGTAAAGTAATAACTTGAATGGATTCATAACTAAGATTGTGTTACAGGTACCGGCTGGTACCAAGTAAACAGGTTATCGATTCTGCAAACAGAATAAATGAATGAGACAGGGCAACTTTGCTTCCGCTTGTTCAGCCTCGCTCGGCAGAATCCAATTTATTCTCAATTGCGATTACAACAATAAACCTTCTCTTTATAACTTATTCACAAACCAGCTATTAAAATCAAACTCCTAATTACATGTTGTTCAGTGTTCTTACTGAATTACAATTTATATTTTAATTCACCAAATCTTAATAAACAATAACAATTTTTGTATCCTTGCAGGTTGTATCCTAACCATGATGTATGCTACTGCTAACAGTGGTAATGGCTTTGCGGTTTTTATGTTTTTTTTTAAATGTAACATAACCATTTTCTTAGCATATTTTAACAATATTTACATATACAACAGCATCATTAAATATTTTCCAAATATTTACACATCAAACCAAATGTGCAGGAGCCCAACGATAAACAACTGAATGGCGTGATGCCGGATGAGCATTTACCACAGCGCCATTTTGTGCTAATATGCTGATAGCCAGTAACAGATATTCATTACGTTATATATACATAAATTCTGCTACCATTCTCTTTACAGACAACCCAACTCAAACATCAATCGATATGTTCACAAAGTAAACACAAGTAGACCACAGTTTTACAAACCTGAAAACAGAACAAATGAATGAGACAGGGCAACTTTGCTTACGCTCGTTCAGCCTCGCTCAGCGGAATGAGGGAAACAGACCGTGATGCCGCAAAAGCCACAAAGCGACTGCTGCAAACACACAACACAAAGTGCCCCGCTGCCTCCTGCTGGCCAAAGGCGGGAATGACATGTTAATTCCCTGTAACAAAACAAATGCTACTGTCAGGGCCGGCTCTTCCAATAGGCAATATAAGCAAATGCTAAGGGCACCGTGGCCTCCAGGGGGTGCCACAAAAGGGGGAAAAAAATACCTTAAATATAATTATATTAAAACTAGTTATTACTATTAACTCTTAAAATGGAAAAGCTCACATTGATTCAAATGTAAAGCATGTAAAGCCATGACGGGGGCGCCCCCCTCCTCCTCCTCCTCTTCCTCTGGCTGATCGTTACCTGCTCGCTCTCTGTGGGGGGAGGGGCGAATTTATTGATGTAACCCCAGAGAACCTTGTAAACATGTCAAAACGACCGAAAGTGTCCGGAGCACAGGGAAGAAAAAAAAGAGAAGAAGAAGAGGAAAAACGGGAGAAAGAAAGAGGTAAAGTAAAGATCCAGTCATGACATGAAGCAGCATCAGGTGTAGCAGTTATCACAGTGTAACATCAGGTGTAGCAGTTATCACAGTGTAACATCAGGTGCAGCAGTTATCACAGGGAGCATCAGGTGTAGCAGTTATCACAGTGAACATCAGGTGCAGCAGTTATCACAGGGAGCATCAGGTGTAGCAGTTATCACAGTGTAACATCAGGTGCAGCAGTTATCACAGGGAGCATCAGGTGTAGCAGTTATCACAGTGAACATCAGGTGCAGCAGTTATCACAGGGAGCATCAGGTGCAGCAGTTATCACAGTGAACATCAGGTGTAGCAGTTATCACAGTGTAACATCAGGTGTAGCAGTTATCACAGTGTAACATCAGGTGTAGCAGTTATCACAGTGTAGCATCAGGTGTAGCAGTTATCACAGTGAACATCAGGTGCAGCAGTTATCACAGGGAGCATCAGGTGTAGCAGTTATCACAGTGTAGCATCAGGTGTAGCAGTTATCACAGTGAACATCAGGTGCAGCAGTTATCACAGGGAGCATCAGGTGTAGCAGTTATCACAGTGTAACATCAGGTGTAGCAGTTATCACAGTGTAACATCAGGTGCAGCAGTTATCACAGTGAGCATCAGGTGTAGCAGTTACATTGGGTAGAGCCGGCTCTGCCTACTGTGGACACCTTAAAAGCATGTTGCTACTACTTATAAACACAAAATACATTATCATAATTGTGACTTCACAATTGTGGCGTCACAATGGAAAAACATGACCCTATCACTGATAGAAATGATGACCAAAACCAAATATAAACCAAAACATCCTTTGAAACCATCACTATCCACAATTGATTTCATATCAGTCCTGCTTTAAAAAGTATTTACACAGTGTGTGACAGACTGCGTGTGACCTACCAGCATTACTGTCCTGCTGGGTCAAAAAACAGTGCTGATTTTTAACCTCTAGTCATGTGGTTCTATTATCCTTTTGTCACGACAAAGAAGCTCTCTGTGAGTCCTTGTTTACTGTAGTTTTGAGGTCAGTAATTTGTAATATTGTCAATGAAGGAAAATGGTTAGTGAAAACCACTGATGTATATTGTGCAACCAAGCATAATTCAAACCGACAGTTTATTTGAAATTTCAGTGGAGATACTAAACATTTACAAAGACACCAATTCCTAGAGGTGAAATGATGTGCATTGTTATATTTCTCTCAATAAGGTTTTAAGATCTGTTATTTGATATAATAAGTACCTTCAGAAAACACATGCATTCAAGAAGTAAAGATGGGCACAATCACATGCATGTATGCTCACAGATGAACTACCTTATCAGCAAACCCAAAGCAGCAGCTGTGGGACAGCAACCAGCAACAAGCAGCTCTTTGAATGAACTGTGACAAGGTGTTGTTTTTTTCCCCCTCCCTCTGTCTTCAGTCTTCCGGGAACACTAATAGGCTCCATGCAGAGTAATGTGACCACTTGAATCACACTCGCCCTGGAGCTGCAGTTCGGAGGAGCAGAGAGCACCACACTCAGTTTGGCTACCACATCAGATTCTGCTCAGGATTGCTCTGGGATTTTACACCCGACCGCTAAAGAACAAGTGGCACTCTTTCCATCTGCCTCAGCCCACTCGGCAGACCTCAGACTAACTTTTAGGTGAAAAGGTCTGAGGGCCCCGTCCGTGACTGCAGCTCTAGGTGAGTACAAAGTCCAGCATTTGACGCTGGGTATAGCTAAGGCCCTGATATCAGGAGAGTGAGTGTACAAATCTGATCTGATCAGTTTGGTGATCTGTTAAGCAACCCAATGTAACTTGATGAATCCATAATATGAAAACAAGATTTGTCATATGACATCAATTATAGATAACGGACATTGACGCAAGGTCATCTGAAAGTCAAGAAAACAAACATGTTGATTGTTAATTACTTCAATGATAATCAAATAGATTTTCTATGGTAATCGAATATAGTTTCACTATTTCAGACATGCATGCTGTGTGATGAAGCGGTGTTAACAGAGCAGAGAAGACATAAACAGCTGCAGACTGAATATTACATAAACTTGTCTACACCCCTATGAATTGGCGATAAAGACACATTTCCATTAACTTGCTCCATTGAACGTTAGCACGGATAACTTGATGGGAAAATGGCTGACTAGGCACTGTCACGCGTAGCCAACATCACTAGGAGATGACTACTCTAAGTCTAAATATTCCACCAGCCTCAGGGAGCCCACGCTCCTCGGAGTGGTCACACAAAGTGCTATTTGTTTGCATTGTCATAGATCTGTACAACTCACATAGAGGAAAAACGGTTAATGTCATTACATTATAAGCTCATTGCCTTCATAAAATGATACTCCAAGTTGAAGTTATGGATACTTAGACTTAGTTTACTTAGACAATATTGAGGACATGCTTACAATTAACGCATTGTCCGTACCGTACCGAAAACCTTCATATGTGAAAGTAATCAAAGATACAAGGAAGGACCATTTCCCCCAAACTTCCTATGATCAGTACTTATACTTAAGAACAGTGCTTGAGGAAACTTTTACTTTTCTGTATACTTTCTCTGATTGTAGTAAATTCTAATCTTACTTAACAATTATAGTAGAAAAACAACTCACTTATTTCAGTGAAACAGACATTCAAGCAGCATAATTCACATGACGCATTCACATGAACTCTGCAGAAACTTTAACTTCTGTAACATGTATTGTGTGTTTACAACACCAGGATAGAACACAGCTGGAACAGTGTGTGAGCAATGACTTGAGGCAAAAGACATGTTTAGTTTTTCATCAATACTACAATCTTTGCTTAACCGGAATTGTTTTGTCACCTAAATCTAATCAAATGTGGCACACTGAACATGAACATCACTTAGTGGCATTACATTAAAACAATTAACGAAGATCATTTTAAGCCATAAAACTCTGAAGAATCATGTATTATGAAAAATGTACACAGTATCAGTATCAGACTCTGTATTGAACAAACTGTGCTATACTTTAGTATTGACCACTTTCTTGTGGGTGTCATACAATATACCGATAAGTATAATTTAGACTATAACATATAAGAGTATAAATAAGTTTTAATTCATACAGAATGTTTTATTTATACTATATTATACTATATGTTGTTTTTTTAGTGTAGTGGATGTGTTTTTTTTTTTTTTTTACTTTGAACAGAGCAATGCTGTTTCCACCTGTTTCCTGTCTTTATGGCTAGTATGTGTGCTAAGCATGTCCTGGCTCCAGCTCTCTACGTAACACACAAACATGAGATTAATATTAATGTTGTCCTCACAAATCTGTTTTATGAGTTTCTGCGCTCATGGCCAGTGTGGTGACTGACTGATCTAGTGACAGCTCTGACAGACTGAGATATAGGACATAGCCTCTGCCACCACATGGCTCTCATGTGATGACCTTGTTGACTGTTTACCACAGCCTTACCACAAAGAGAAACTTCTTACTAAAATCAACCACACATTCTCCAGACACACTCTTTATTACCCTATTGTTATTTCTGTTACACTTCTATCTTCTAGATAACTGAGTGTTGGTATTTGGTTTACAGATGAGCACAGGAAGTGCTCTGAAGTTGATTATGCCGTCCTTTTTTCAATGGCAACTACTGAACTGACTGAAGATTTTTTGTTATTTAGGACCTTAACCAATTAACTTTTCCTTTTGTGTTTTAGAGATTAAACTGGTTGGAAGGTAGAAAATGATCAGGTATTTGAATAAATGTCATTCAACGCTACTGTGTGATGTTATCAAACTTTATTCTAAAATTTTAACATCACTCCTAATACCCTCACACAGGAATTAAGGATTTGATTGAATTTTAATCTCTCTCTCTCTCTCTGCTTTTTGAATTTGAAAGCCATGCAAAGTTAACAGCAAATGCATCAAAAGAAGTTGCAAGGGCATAACAAATGCAAGACCAAAATGATGGTAAATGTATATTGTATTGTAACTGGTGAGCAGAGAGCCATGCAGTGCAGTAAGTTTAAAGCTTGCCACAGATGAAAGACGCATTCCTACTCTGCATGTCGCTGTGTTCCTCAGACAGATTCCCAGCTGGGACCTGCTCTAATCTCCTGGCAACAATATTGACATAGAAATAGAAACTCTGACGAGGACAGGTCTCTAGCTGTCTGCCTGTCAGGACTGTCTTCAAACATGTCTGCTGGTTGGAGTTCCTTGTTCATATGTCCTGTTTAAATTAGATACATGGTGAATCTGTAGATACAACATAACCTTGGTATTTAAAGGAACAGTTTCACATTTTGTGAAATATGATTATTTACTGTTTTAGTCAGACTTAGATGAAAGGATGGATATCAAATACATCTCTAAATGTCCAGGACTTGTTCAGTGTAGGTCAGTTCAAAGAGACTGCAAAACTGTATCCCTATAATGAAGTAAGTCTAAAGGTCTTGAAATTAGGTAAAAAGTGAAATGTCAGTAATTTTGGTTCCATTACAGGAATGGCCAATTTGTCTCTAAAATCAGACCGTAGATCCCTTTGGGATCAAGAATGCACAGATGTGGACTCAGGTCACATGACTTGGACTGAAGTCAGACTCAGCAGTAGCATACATCCATGCAATCTGCCCATTTTTTCCTATTGCTTTTTCAACAGTAGGTGCACATTTTTTAAACTGCTAAAAGTAAAATTTTAAGTACATAATATGTGACAGATAAAACTAACAAGTCTAGGGGTCTATAGCCATGTTCTGTGAGGCTTAAGTACAACAGTAGATGCTAGATGCTGATGTCAGGATGCTAACTTGCATACAGTGACATGGTTAACCTGCTGTTTACCATGTTCATATCTTAATTCAGCATATTAGCATGCTGATATTTATATTATTTCTATTATTTACAACTGATAGTATTAAACACGTACTACAGCTGGTCATGTCATTCGTGTTGCAGGTATTTGGTCATAAACCAGAGTATTGAACAAATAGCAATTATAAAAGTCAGAAGATCACCAAAGATATAACAATTCAATGTAAGAGGAACATGCATGGCTGTAAGAAATTTCTTAACAATCCATTTGATAGTTGTCTAGATGTTTCACTTAAACCACAAATGTGGAGCCATAGGAAAAGTCAGGGGATCACCAAAGTTAGAGGGCTGTATTCTCTGGAGCCTGACAGAATACAGACAAAAGTTAGACAGTTTATTTACACAGGTAGTGGCAGAAATGTAAAATCAAGTCATTCCAGTTTTAGCAGGTAACACGGGAGCCTATTTCCTGACTAACAACAGCTGACTAAAGTTATAACTCACTTCATCTAAAAAGTTCTGTCTTCATTGCCAGGTTTGAGCTCTGAGTTCCCTAACTCTGAGCTAACTTGCTAACAAGACAGAATATATAAATCACACAGTTTTGCTTTTGTTGGTAAAGTTTCTCATTTGACATTGCAAGGCAAACTGTTTCCCTCCTACTTTCAGACTTTGTGCAAGGCTAGGCAGTAGGTGATTTGTTAATTTTTTAATGGGGGAATGGTCCAAAGTTAGCACCCCATCCCCTTCCCCTCTCTATAACAGACAAGAAGACTACAAGCAGAATTCTACAATCATGAAGGTTACACTATTTTATAGTGTATAGACTACAACATAGTATAAAATTTACTATTTTAAGTGTATAGTTTACGGAATATTATAGATCGAAGACAAAACTGACAGAAGGGTTGGAGTGAGCGAAAAAGACATAATTACAAATCTGTCTGCTACTTCAGCACCATGATTCCAAGTCCCGTACTTTCCATGGTACTATATCAATACATATCACAGTATTGGGCTGGTCAGACGTTGTGTCTAAAAAATGTGCGGAAAACTCCACCTTTTATCCAAGGTGCTTGGGAAATTACTCTACTGTGTCATCTGCCAACCATAACCAGACACTAGAAATATTTAGCCTAGCAAGAGAATTGTTAAAGAAAAATTAGAACAGATTAAATTAGCTAGCTATCTTAACCATTTACTATTACAACTAGTAACATATAAACAGAATATCATCATGTTCATCCGGGAGATGGTCACAACTTTGAAAAATGGCCTCCCCAAGAAAGTTTACTCCAGGAAGATTCAGGAGAAGCTGTGCGGATTCCAAATCCTGGTTGTAAATAGTGGAGCAGCTTTTTACCTTTGTTGGTTGTTGGAAGGGTCATGGAGTTTGCCCATCTCGGCTACATGTGATTTGTGGACTTGGAAAAGGCTCATAAGTGTTTCCCATGGAGAATCCTCTCGGGGTAACTGCGGGAGTATAGGGTATTACAAGCCCTGTGGTCCCTGTCAACCAAAGTGAGAACTGTGTCTGCATTCTCGACCCAAAAACGAACAGGTTCTCAGTGGGTGTTGGACTCTGCCAAAGCTGTCCCTTGTCATCAGTTCTGTGATATTCAAGGACAGGATCTCAAGGTGCAGCCAAGGTGAGGAGGTGTCTGGTTTGGGAACTTCAGAATTGCATCTCTGCTTTTTGCAGATGATGTGGTCCTACTGGCTTCTTCAGACCATGAACTCCATCATGCACTGAGGCGGCTCCCTTTGTAGGTCTTCTGGGCGCTAACTGGGAAGAGTCCCCACGGCAGACCCAGAACTCGCTGGAGGGATTATATATCTCATCTGGCCTGGGAACAACTCGGGATCCCCCAGGAGGACCTGGAAAGCATTGCTCAGGAGAAGGACGTCTGGAGTGCCCTGCTTAGCCTGCTGCCACTGCGACCTAACCCCAGATAAACGGGAGAAAATGGATGTATGGATCATGCTCACCAGTTATCCCAAGTTCTGAGCACATATATCTCCTGGCATTGATACTTTTGTGGGTGTCAAAATAGTAAGAACTTGATAGGTCATACAGTTCCAGGTATCCCTGAATAATAAATAAAAAAGAAGAATATAATCAGCCACTCTTCCATCTTCAGTTTAGATGACCTTTCAAGCAGATGTTGTGACATCCTTGGGTGAAACGAGTCCTGTCGAACTGATTGGTTAATTCTTGTGACATGATCTGTAGTGCGTTTGCTGCATTTGAAAAAGTTGAGATTTTTCAACCCCCCAAAAATGCCAGTTTTTGCTGGTCAGTTTTGTAACTTATTGCACATCTCTATTGAAAATTATAAATGTGTGTATGCAGAAAACACAATATCTGAACAATCCCTAACAAGGCAGATGAATTTTGGTAATTTTTGGTAACAAGTTGGGTGGTACCCCCTCATCCCCCCTCAAATTGCCAACTGATTCTAGGTTTGCAGTATCTCTGTACTGGACACACAAACATGAACTTGATTTTGATACCAACTGACAATTTGTGTGTTGTTAAGACAGTGTTAAGAAATGTCCCTGGGTGTCTGTTATCATTTCTTTTTAGGATCATCGACACCTTGACTTGCCCTGCTTGAGATCCATCTGCAACCATGACGACCAAATCGAACAGTAGCGTTCTGGCTGGCAAGGCTTCCTCTTCGCCTCTCTTGTCCTCTCCACCCCGCCAGCGACTTGTTACCAAAGATGGACACTGTGCCCTTCGTCCACCACTGTGCCCGTCAGGGTCATGGCGTGGGGCCTTGGGCAGAGCCTGGCTGCTGGCCCTGCAGGACCTGTGGGGACAGTTGGTGGGTCTGCGCTGGAGGTGGGTTTTGTTGGCCTTCTGCACCTCCTTCCTGGTCCACTGGCTGCTATTTGCCTGCCTGTGGTACTTGCTGGCCCACCTCAACGGAGACCTAGCTGTGCAGGATCATGATGCCCCTCCACAGGGGCATGTGGTTTGTGTGAAGCACATTACCAGCTTCACTGCTGCCTTTTCTTTCTCCCTGGAGACACAGCTGACCATTGGCTATGGCACCATGTTCCCCAGTGGAGACTGTCCCAGTGCAATAGCACTGCTGGCTGTGCAGATGCTGCTGGGGCTCATGCTGGAAGCATTCATCACAGGTACATCTCTCCTATTCCTAAAGCCTCCTCTTCACAAATGTCATTAACTCTGAGGTCACAGTTCAGTTCAGTTCAGTTCAAAAACATTATTATCATTCACAACACATATGTCAAACTCAAGGCCCACATCCGGCCCGCGATACAATTATATACGGCCCACGAGATAATTTCATGTGACCATCAAGTATGGCCCGTCGGTAAACAGCACTCCCACCTCTAATACTACAAATCCCACAATGCACTGAACAGCTGCCGCGCTAGTCAGGACCCGTGCAGCAGCCCCTCCTCCCGCAGGTATAATGACACACCGATCAGCTGATCAATGCATTGATCAGCGCTGTTATAGCGACACTTATGGCGCGTTTCCACTAGTACCTACTCAGCTCTACTCGGCGTAGGTACGGAATAGGTACTAGTGGAAACGCGCCATTAAGCTAGCCCCCCCAAAATAAATGGCTAAACGAAAAGTGGACTTTCAGAGACTTTCAAAGCAGGTGGGGGACAGAATTTTACCTGTTTGTCGATATTGGAGGTAAACCTGTGTGTCTTGTTTGTGGAGCTGATGTGGCCATAATTAAAGAATATAAATATAAGACGACACTATGAGACAAAACATCAGGATAGGACAAAAAAGAAAAAAAATATTTAAAATTCTATTTATATTATTGAGGAAAAGTTGTTGAAGTTTGGCTGTTTACATTCATATTTCTGGATAAAATATATATTATATTATATATTATATTATATACTATAATAAAAGAGTCACTATTAGAGTCTTCACTAAATGTTGAGCCCGTTTGGCCCGTGACTTAGACCGGGTTTTAAATTTTGGCCCTTTCTGATTCACAACATACACACAGTGCACGCATGAACGATACATTTCGTTACATCTGTTCTCCAACAGCATTTTCCTCCACAGTCTCAATTGCAAGTTAAATGGACACATTGAGAGCCTAACTGGAGCCAAACTGAAGCTAATTAAATTGTTACCCTGTTTCTGGATATAACATATGAAAAAGTGAGGTTTGTTATGTTCTAGGAATACACATTAATATTTACATTTACATTCACAAGAGTTTGGGTGTTAAAGTCAAAGTCTGCTTCCTCACTGACTTGTGTAACTCCTTCCATCAATCTTGGCCCAAATCCCAACCAGTCATCTACTGTGATGCTTACCTCAACTAAATCTTCCCTTACCTTTATCCCAAACAGTTATCCCTGAAACAACTAATCATATCGTGATCTAAGGCCAACACAACAAATAAATATGTAAAACCTCTCCTTGTGTTACAAAGTGAGCCCAAGAGAACATTGCAGTTGTTTCAGAGCTTGATGCACACAAAATGTGACATCTACTGGGTGAACCTTGGTATTGCATTTATAGGGTCAGATCAAATCCAAGATGTTGATGACACAGTGATTACAAAAGTGGTATCAAAACTGTTATTTTCTGTATTTTGTTCTATAAAAGTGTGTTAGAAAAACTTTTGCGTAGTCTACGGCTCTGCTTTTAAAGTGTGGTAGTTAACTGATAAATAATTTGATAATGCATACTTTGTCATCAGAACAGCGGTGGAAAACTAAGTGCATTTATTGTACTTGAGTACTGTACTATATTTATATGTAAGTACAGTTTTGAGGTACTTTTGTTTTACTTGAGTAGATCCAGTTTCTAGTACTTTGTATTTCTACTTTGTTACATTTCAGAGGGAAATATTAGGCTTTTTACTGTACTGCATGTTCCTTCAGCTTTAGTTACTGGCTACTTTACAGGTTAAGATATTACATTTTATAAACATATGACTAAAGACTATAAAATGTGACACATTTTTAAGATTATACCAGTTTTCCCAAGCTTTTTGGTTTGGGGGGTGTTGGGGCTCATTGCCACATTTAATTTTTGTGAGACGTTTCCCTTCTAAACCTCTCATTTTTATTTGAATAACTCTCTAAGGTTCAAAGAGGTCAAAGTATCTAATATTTCACAAAAAGATAAGATGTGTACATCAGAACTTTGTTGTGTCTGATTTTCTCTACCATTAATCATCTCACAACCCCCAAGATTTACCGTAGCTGGTGACCCCTAGGTAGGAAATCACTGAGCAAAACTGTCTAACTGACTATATTTGCATGACGCATTAGTATCATTAATCTAAGTATGTCTCACAAAATAATATCAGTTACACGGGACATTTTGCTGAAGAACAAATGCTTTTCCTTTTGGTATTTTGAATATATTATGCTGATAATACTTAATACTAGTGGGGGACTTTTAAAGTATTTGTTAAAATGAGATACTTGCACCTTTACAGCAGCGTATGCAACTTATTTTAGAAACATTTTTGTTATTTTTGTTGAAATACTCATGACAGCTTTACAGCAATCAATAGATTAAACAGTTTGACAAAAGTCAAACAATCAAATAGTTTGAAAAAAAAGAAAAATTCAGTGTCCATGACTGGCACAGGACTGTAATAAACTGACCTGCCTGTCTGCCTATGTAGCTGCCTACCTGTGTATATTCTGCAAGTGCACTCATTGCATACAACCGGAGTCTTACACAAGGCTAAACCTAGCAAGCTGGTTGCATAAAAATGCCATAAAAATGTCAGAGAAAGTGCAGTCAAAATTTGAGTCACAGTTCAGTTATGAGTATGAAGCAGCATTAAACACACATTCACTGAGCCAAAGAATAAGGGAGCTGCAGCTCCCAAATTAGTTTACTAGACTGACTATACTAACGGGTTCGCTTATTAAACAACAAAGCACAACCTCTGAGCCAAGTGAGTAATAACTGTGAGATAAAGGTAATGTTACATTCGTGACTATGTTTCTTGTGTTTATATGATTGAAACATTTAACAGAGTCAGTCCAAATAAAGCATCCGAATCAAATGTTTTCCATAGTGTGCATGAAGGCATGGGATGAATTGAGATTAATCTTTACTGTAGTTGGCTTACTTAACATTCTAAAAATGTATTCAAGTGTTTCATCTACCACATGCAGTCATTTACTACTACAGACTCCCTGTGGGCTGTGAATGTAGAAAAGGCAGGTTACAAGTGGGGTTAATGTGAGTCAGCGAGCCAAAGTATGGAGAGATTGTAAAATTCAGAGGAAAATGAGGAAGAATTTAGAAACTTTTATAAACAGCAATTTAATATTTGGTAAAGCATACTTAATAACTGTGGTATCGAACAGATACGAAGCATGCACAGTTTTTATAACCTAAATGTAAACAAAATATGGATGCATCATTAACCATGTTGCAAATTGTACATTTTAGAGCAGCTGCCCAGTTGAACTAAAGAAAGTAACAGGGAGTACAGCCATAGCTCATGTGGCGGAGCAGTTTGGCCATTATCATAGTGATGGTGGTTTGATTCCTGGCTCCTTTTGACCTGACCACAAAATACCAAGTGTCCTTTAGCAAGTCACTTAGCCCGAATTACTCCTGATGTAAAAAACAAAAGTCAGTTAGCACAATATTGACTGCCAAATAAGTGAAAAGGTGGCTGCAAGAGGACCAGCTATGTTCACATTTACCTCACCTGTTGTTTAGTACTTTATTCAGATTACAATTCCACTCCTGTTTCTCTGCAAGTGCACCACTTATGTTGCTGTCAATACAGAGGGCAGAAATGGGATCTGACAGTGTATATGAACAGTCATGGAATTAGGAATGTCTGGAATCTGGAGCACTTGAAGCTTTGTCCATTTTTACACCTGGTCAGTTTCAGAACTTTATTTTAATTGGCAATGCAGACCATCCTCATTTCAAAAGTCAGAGATGTTTAGCACATTCATCCTGTCTGTTCAATACCTCTGTATAGGCCCGTCAGGGGTCAAAGTGGCATCCAGAAGCTTGCCCAACATTAACCCATGTGGACCTGTTGGATGGGCAGATAACAATTCAAAATCAAATATAAATTAAAAACAGAACTTTATAAGCAAATGGCCTTCAGTGTCATATTAACATTATTTTTCATTTGCCTATTGAACATTTTGTGGGTTTTACCTCTGCTGCTTTTGTCAGAACCTGATTTGTTTTGCTGCAATTTACTGCAAAGCAGCATGAGACAAAGATTTTTTTTCAAAACATCTCCTCAGTGTTATAGTATTACATTAAAGTGTCATTCTCTTAACCTTCAGGTGCATTTGTAGCCAAGATTGCACGTCCCCAGAAGCGAGCAGGTGCCATCCAGTTCAGCCCCCAGGTGGTGGTGGGCCAACACCAAGGCCAGACATGCCTCATGCTACGAGCCACCAACCTACTACAGCGACCTCTGGTTGATGTAAAGGTGAGTGCTGTGCTCTACGAGGAGCATGAGGGTCAGGTCCTGTATCAGACCTCTCTGGACTTCCACTTGGATCATCTAGGCCAGCAGCCCTGTCCCTTCTTCATCTTCCCACTCACCTTTTACCACCCTCTGGACCGCAGGAGCCCCCTCTACCCTGCCCTTTGTGAGGGTATGTCCAATCACTTTGAGTTGGTGGTCTTCCTGTCAGCATTGCAGGAGGGAACTGGTGACTCCTGCCAGAAGAGGACCTCCTACCTGCGCCAAGAAATCCAGTTTGACCGTTGCTTTGTCCCCGCCTTGGGGCTGGATGCTCGGGGGAGATACATAGTGAGCACCCATCAGTTTGACACAGCCCACTCAAGGGAGCCTCTGAACAAGGATTGTGTAGTGCAAATCAATGGTGATGGCAATGACAGGATAGAATAAGGATACTAAAAGGGAGGTCTCATAGGGGCAGGGGGAGTTCTGAGGGATAACCAGGGAGGGCAACAATGGAACAGATATTTTTGGCAGGAGGTTCTTGATTTAATTTGGTAAATCTGAGTTTATTTTAAACATTTTAAATTAAAATGTATATCTGATATTGGTACTGCCTCAACTTCTCCCTTAATCGTTTGGAGTTCCTAGTGCAACAACAAGTTTATTATGCCTTACTGGCTTCCCACCAATGAATATATCCAATTGTTTTTGTTAGTATGCTGGGTCAGCAGGGGTACACTCTGGGAATTGAGTAGGGACAAATACAGTTTATTACAAGTTGGGTTCTATTTTTCTTTTTTCGCCCTAGATACATATTCACTGATTTAATAGCTGAAATCTTTGAACACGCCTACATCACGAAAATTGCATGCAGTGGGGCAAGAAACATGAGCATTCAGAGCAGACAGGTTGGAAACAAACCTCCCGGTTAGAAAATTTATTTGAACATTACAATAATTATTATTGAATGTCTATCACAGTTACATACCCACTTTCTGCCTCAGCACTGACCTACAGCACTTATTGTCTCAGCTTTGACTAACTGTACTTACTGAGTTGATTACACTGACAGTTTTATTGTTTAATGAGGATATATTAGCAACAGCATGGGTGTACTAATTTTTGGTTTTACCTTTAAATGACGTGGCAGCTAATTTAGCTTAAATGTTGATTTGTTTACAACTGGTCTTTTATGTTTTTTTTCAGTGTTTGACCTTATTTCAGCAATGTCCCTACATTTGGAGATCTCAGCATTCACTATGCGGAGAATATTTTCATCATACTTGATAGAACTGAAGGCCACAGTTTGGAAAATAAAACCCAAGTTGTAATAAACCATAGTTGGCTATTAATCAAAATTAATTTGCATTTCAAGGTTTTGTTAATGGTTTGAATATAACAAAGCAATATTTCAAAATATTTTGTTACTCTGTGTTGGCACAGTCAATTTCAAATTCAATTCCAATTCAGTTTCACCAATCAATATTTAATTAATACTGAATCAGATGACTATCTGTGATGGGAACTAGGCATTTATAGTGTTGAACCTACAAAGAATTGCCATAGACTCTAGGGACTTTTTTATAACCGCCTTTCAGCTTATTGTTTTGACTAACACATTTGGCAACAACAGGAAGCTGTTTTCTGCAAAAACTGTAAGAACCCATCCAAATGATTGATAATGGTGCTCTGATTTGATAATAAATGCTAATGTTTGACAGTGTGTCTGTCAGCTTTTCCCTGTCAAAAAATAAAAGATAGCTGTACTTCATCTTAAAGCTCCTTGTGTATTTGAACATTTCTGACTTTGTTGACAATAATTTGGAAGATCGTATGATAAACATTTTACATATAGAGGTTTTCAAAAAGCAAACAGGGAGCTACCTATGATTGAACAGAGACAGTTTGCATGTTGTTCTCATTCCCTCATTCACTATCTAAAAAGCTTTCTTTGACAATTAAGAATGAATTTGAAATACATTCTGCCATCACAGTTTCAACATGACTCTCCCCTGAATTCACTGAAATTTATTTTAATCAATTCAGTTGCACAAACAATTAATTTTCCAAACTTCACATACAGGATAAGAATATGAATTAAATCCAACTAAAACTAAAATTGTGTCCAATTTCAAATTCTGAACTACAAATTCAGATGTACCACATTCTGCCCATTGGTTAACAGGTGATGTGGCAGAATAATAAAGAATAGGATGAGTTATGATAGAAGTAATGATGAACGGAAATTGCAGTTTAAGTTTAGTTTATGGGTTATAGGTAGTGATATACTTTTACATTTTCTAAAATTCTTACCCATAAGTATGTGCCATGTCACACTTCAAGGCTCCTCTGGGTAGCATGGAGGTGCAGTGGTTAGACAAGAAGGTTCTGGATCTTAACCTGACTGGCCAGCTGAGGCTTTTCTGTATGGTGTTAGCATGTCCTCTCCTTGTCTATGTTTGCCCCCCTGCCTCTCACTCGATGCTGGGAATGAATCCAGACCACACCCACCCTCTAAAGGATAACCAGGTATAGCTAATGGACGGTTGTTCCACATTTCCTTCACTGCTGGCCACCCCCACTTTGGATTTAAAGGACCATGACACCATATACAATACCATAGTGTTTTACTTTGTTTTGTTGTTTTCTGCCTTCCAGCCAGCCACTGCGTCCAATTCATTTCACTTCAGTGTCATTATGTCTCATTTTATTGTAGTCAAAGTTAAGGTGCTAACTTTGTGGTGTTACATGCTCATTTAGCATACTAAAACAAATAAAACCCAGTAGCTGCCTGAAAGACAAGACAACACTGAGTCTAAAGCTATCCTAGTAACCCCAATGCTCAGCATGCTACCATGCTCCATGGCTGACAATGGCTGAATCCCGATGTCCACTGTCTGGACTTACAGGCTGAGCCCTGCTGGACTTCTGTCATACACACAGTCATCACATTACATATGCATGGGCTCTGCACTTGGGACTTGTGATGTAACAGAGAGAGAGAGGTGAAAGGTTAAATAAAAGAAGTAAAAATAGAAAAAGTAAAGGTTGATGTGCACAATAAAAACCTTACCTGCAAAACTAAATTGAAAAAATTGAAAAAGTGAAAAGTTGACCTCCTTGTGGAGTTAGAGGAGAAGTCAGAAAATCATAAAAATTTGCGGGATTGATCTTTGTGGGAGCATGAATTTCAGACAAAATGTCATGGAAATGAGTCAAGACTCCCGATGGACCAACCGACTGACAAAATCACAAATTAAAACCCAATAGTGTTCTTTGGAAAATGTCCCACAGAAATGTAAAGTATAGGTGATTTGTAGCAATTTGATTAAAAAAATAGTTAAACAATGCAGATGTTATTATCCGTTATCAAACTGAAATTAATATTTTCCACTTTTGCATCAGCACAATCCCTGTAAACTGACCATGGACACAGTAGATATGGCAGGTATATTGAAAGTGTTGAAAGTACCAATAAGGAAGGGACACAATGCAATGACTCTTCTGCCATCTCTATAAAAGGGCATTCATGTCGCTGATCAATGATTTCTTCCACTGATGTTTGAGTTGAAGGATTACACTGTAGACTATCAACAGGAGTTGAAAATTACAGCAAACCATCAATGGTTGTAATTCCACTGTCAATACTAAGCTGCTAAGGCTATTCATTAGAAACTTTATGAGACAATGACATATGAACTATCTAACGTTATACTGACCCACATGAAATGACATATGGCCCAGTAGAATGACTGTTCATTGATTAGTATATTAATGCCTTTCATTTTGAAAAATAATTGCCTTAATCATTATGCAAAGATGAAATTAATGTATAACATTCTATTGTACAATATTAAATGTCTAGATTTAGCGAAGAAAGTTAGCACATTAGGAAGTGTGAATGGTGCAGAAAATATGTGTTTGTATTTGGAGTATTTTTCCTTTAAAGGCTGTTGATATGAAGAAAATCAATGTGTTATCTATATGGTTTAAAATAAATCATGTTGCAACTTCATAAGAGACATCAGAGAGGAAATGGTCCATAAAATATGATTGTGATGGATGAGATCTCAATGTATCTCACATGCTTTAGTGTCTTTGTACAGTGTATATTACATGAAATAAATATTTTCTGAACAAGCTTGGAAGTGACAAGGATCATTACTTTATTTAACTTGTGGATGAGGCATATGATAATATGCCTCATGTCCACTGTATGGTACTCAGCTGCTGATGCAGTGGTGCCTTGGCTTGACTTGATTCATTAGGAGCCGTTCTTTTTTAGTTTTCAATTGGCAAAAACTGTGGATAATACCTGCTACCTCAGTCAAAGTTCAAAGCGAGCTGTGCCAAAACAAAAATGTGGAGTGAAAGCACTTTTGAACATTGATTGATCAGCAAGAATTGTCACTATAATTGTCCCTTGTGCAGCACAAGACATCCTACACAAATCTACAATTTTTAACCAAGCCAAGCTTCCATTAATTTTTTGACCCAGAATTTAAAATCCACCACCAAGCAGTGGTCAAACAGCCACATACCGAAAATTAAGAACAGCATCCCCTCTGTTGTTCCTATGTGGTTGTGTCACGTTGAAGGTGATATTACAACAGTGTCACACAGTGTAGCTACGATGATCTGCTAAGAATCCCTCCTAAATTGAGGGCTCTACCTGCAGTAGAAAAGGAAATTGAGAAAAGTATCTGGTACCAGAATTGAGTAAAGTCAAGCAAAGTCTGTATCTGTATCCTGCAGTGGATATATGGCAATATTTCCATGGTGACTATAGATACACGTGGAGGATGTCATCATCTCCCTGTTGGTGTAAGGCTGTACTAAGCATATGCAAAGTTGGTATGATGAGAGGAATTCTCATAATTTCAGACATTTTCCATGGGCCCTCAGTAGCTCCACCCAATCGGAAGGCACCCATTTTGGACACAGTATCATTGTGCTCAGTACTCTAGGACAGTGATTTTCAACCAGTGTGCACTAGTGTGCCGTGAGAGATCATCAGGTGTGCCATGGGAAATTATCTAATATCACCTAATTAACCATTGTTGAGTGTGGCAGATAATGTAATACTCTTCTATTTCAGTGGGTGGCAGCAGACAGCTAATTGCCTGTAAAAAGACAATAGAATTAATGCTGCATGTGACAGGTGGCAGTGACAGTGATGGAGAAGTTTTTGAGAAGGGAAAATGCTAATGCCAAACAGGGCCCTGGACAAAATTCTGACCCAGATGAAGGCCCTAGTATGAGTGGTAGACAAAAGGAAAAAGACAAGACGGTGAGCTTGAGGCAATACAGCAAAAGCTATCTTTCATTCGGATTTACTTTCACCGGGTTTGCGACGGCAACTACTCCGGTGTGCTTGGTGTGTGGTGAGAAGCTATCCAATAGCACCATGGTGCCAAGCAAGCTTAAACGCCCCAGGATTTTGTAAATGTAAAAAATGTGCCACGGCTCAAAAAAGGTTGAAAATCACTGCTCTAAGACACCAATAAATGGGGCTATTTCACTACTACTTTTGCCTACTATCACAGATAATTGATAATTATATATATTAATGGGACTTAGTGTAAAGTCTACCTCGATCGGCGCACCACCTCAATAAACGAGAAAAAAGACAGCCAGTTCAGTCTCATTCAGTGTGCATGTGCGGAAGTATATGCTGCCTGTTACGATTGCTCCTGCTCGTTTTCTTATTTTTTCTTACTTTTAACTATCTTTTTAACTATTTGTTTTAGTTTTTTTGCTGGTAATATGTTTTTAAGACGTTCCCTCTCCAGTACATACTGGTGGAGAGAGCTCTTGTCATCTTTTTGCTGTGAAAGTACTACTTTAACTCTGCTGGGTGCAGTAAACATATGGCCGTTGATAGCCGTTGGTAGCCGTTTTGGCTACACGAGTGATCAGCTGATCGCTCTGAAACCTGCTGGCATCTTGACCACGAGACCTTCACAAATTCCAGAAGAATTGTGGAGGAAAACACACCGAGGTTGCAGAGGAAAGAAGAACCAGCGGAGGAGAGAAACCAGAAGGAGACAACGGAGGTGTATGGAGGAAAAGAAATATAAACCCCGTCTCCCCATCGTTACTATGGGCAACGTGAGATCGCTGGTAAACAAGATGGAGGAGCTAACAGCATTAGCCAGGAGTCAGATGGAGTACCGGGAGTGTAGTCTGGTGTGCTTTTTGGAGACATGGCTGCATCAGGACATTCCTGACGACAATGTTTCCATTGGTGGCTTCCAAACTGTTCGGGCTGACAGGGATTGCACCAGGAGCGGTAAATGGAAAGGAGGGGGGTTTGCCGTTCTGGTGAACAACAGGTGGTGCAATCCTGCTCATATTACTATCAAGGAGCGCATCTGCAGCCCGGACATTGAACTTTTTTCTGTTGGTCTTCGTCCACGTTGCCTGCCACGGGAGTTTTCACTTGTTGTTGTGGTGACTGTTTACATTTCTCCTTCTGCCAACCCAACTTCGGCGTGTGACATCATCCACTCCGCCATAGCCCGGGTACAGACTCTACACCCGAGTGCACTCACTGCTATCTCGGGTGTCTTCAACCATGTCACCATGGCAAAGGCACTGCCCAACTTCACCCAGTACGTGAACTGTTTCACCAGAGAGGACAGGACCCTGGACTCTGGACTCACCTGATTATTATTATTGTTATTATTATTATAATTATATAATACAGCTCCTAACTCTGAGTGTACATGTTATTATATATTATTATTATTATTGTTATATAATACAGCTCCTCACTCCTCACTGAGTGTTCATGTTGTTATGTTATTGTTATTGTTATTGTTATTGTTATTAGTAGTGGTATTATTATTATTATTATAAGACTCTGGACTCACTTTCTGCAATATTTACCTCTGTGTAATAATTTGTAATAATGATTTTTGATACATAATTTTTCATACATACTTTTATATATTTATATTTTTTACTGTTGTGTTTGAAGTTTATTCTTATTCTTTTGGAGCTGTGTGTAACAACAAGCAATTTCCCCCTGGGGACTATTTAAGGAATTCTGATTCTGATTCTGATTCTGATTCTGATTAAAATAAGTAAACTAACAATTTGGTATTATGATTAATAATGAACGTAACTACTTCCAAAATTACATAATATATTGACAGCTTGATTTACAGTCCCTCTCTCATCCCCACTGTACGAGCTATATCCTATTATCATATATGCCATTCTTTGGGGGTATTAATGGTCCAGGAAAGCCATACTTATCCACTCCAATAACATGGCAGTCATAGAGATTCTAAACAAAGGTCAATCTCATTCTCCAGACATCATGAAGTTCCTGTGTAGACTCACATTAATCTCTGGTCAACATCAGCTCATACTCAGGGCAGCTCACATTCCTGGTCAGCACAACAACATAGCTGTTTCTCTTTCCAGAAATTCAGACAATTGGCCCCAGGATCAGATTTTCATCCAACACCAGTTCTACCATTTTCAGTCACAACATTCACCCAGCCCCTCAACTCCAAGAACTCTCCAAAGCTTCACAAGAGGCCATCCTCAACAGCCTTGCTCCAAGCACTCTAATTCTGGGGCCTGAAAACTCCTGAGACAGAACGCCCAAACTGTGCCTACCACCTACCTCTGTGACCTCCAGAATGAAAGCCATCAGCATTGCAAAGGCTACATATCATCAAAGTGAGGATGAGGAGAAGATGGAGATACAGCAGGTAAAAAAACAAACAACCCATGCAATCCACACATGCAAAGAAATCAAACCATAGATGTCCATAGATTAAGTAATGTGTAATAATGTGAAGTGATACACGGAAAAAGTATTGAACAAATTTACTGAAATGTATTTAATACTTTGTACAAAAGCCTTTGTTGGTAATGGCAACAAGATGCCTCCTGAATGGAGAAACTAGTCGCATGCATTGCTCAGGTGTGAGCAACTGACACAACTGATACGAAGATCAAATTAGCAAACCAAAATAATTTGTTAACACAAATCACCAAGAGTTCTGTCATAATCAACGAATAATAGTTAAGCTTTATTTATATAGTCCAAAATGACAAATTACAATTTGTCTCAGGAGGCTTTATAATCCATACAGTATATAACCCTCATTATCCTTATGTAGCTGGTCTGCCCTGACACTGTCTTGCTACAAAATATCTCTCTGCATTGGAACAGGGATCTTTTGCCGATTGTAGGTTTATTTTCACACCAGCTCTGTTCAAAATAAAATAATTCTGTACAGCAACTTCATGTGACTTAGTGGTGGTAAACTCGGTTCATTTTATGGACTTGGGTTGCTTTGAGTCACTCACTAAAGTGAGAAAAAGTGAGAGAAAAAGGAGGGAATAAAACTAAAGCTGTGATTTTTGTCAAAAAAGACTGCTGAACACGAAAATGTGTTATTTGTTTGGATAAAGTTGAAAAATGACCTTGATTTCACAGTTTTAAAATTCCAAACTTTGTGGGTTTGGTCACAGATTTCAGAGCTGAAATTAGAGTCAATGAGGGTTGAGTTGAAGCCATGTCCTGGTGCTTTGGGGCCGTGGCGCCAAAAACCGCGGATCCAGCAGCTGAAATGGTTACATGGTCTTAAACTAGTCATGTTTATCTAAATTTTGGTGCATAAATGGTGACTGTGGGTGAAGCGGTTCGGCCGTGAGACAGTGAAACACAAAAGTTTCAGGCGGAAAAATCCGCTCTTGTCCGCGCTACAGATGAACAATCTGATGAAATTTATTTTGAGCAGGTTTTACTCAAACACACTAAGTGTCAGAGCCATAACATGTGGCCCAGCGGACTTCAGAGGGTCTCCTGAACACGCACGTCTGTCCTCAGGTCTCTAACTTATGAAATGAGAGAGCTGGAGCAGGTTCGAAAAGTGGTTGCGTCTGCCTCCCTCCTCAGATTTGAGCTGCCAGTTAACATGGCCCTCTATGAGGCAGTTGGTCTCAGTTCCCGTCGCTTGGAGGCTCATGGAGGCAGCTGCGTGCGTTTCTGTGTGTCCGAAGTCAAATCGTTGTGACCGGCCCGAGCAGTCCTACGTTTTTCTGTATAGATAGTGAGTCTGAGTGACACGCTGTGGGCATGAGAGCGAGCTTTTCACAAAATCTTCAGACGATTTTTCTGCTCCTCTCCACTCTAGCAATGACATCACGCACTCTAGCTCTGAACATTCCACCACACACACACTAATGTTAAATCTGAAAAAGGAGTGACAAACTTTTTTTTTTAAAAAAAAAGACAACTGTGATGAAAGGGTGAATGGAATGAAGGAGGTTGAAGTATGGTCTGAAAGATCGGATTACAATAGTGTGAATGCTGTTGGCAGCATTCACACTGAGTCCACTGACAGTGAGTCTACTGTCTTTCCGTGAGTCTGCTAACTCACCTTGTGTACTTAGCAGCAGCCAGCCAGAGGACTCATAGGATCCGGGTTAATGGAGACCTCGGACTCGTGATTCCCTGTTCAGTACGAAGATTTGAATCATTAACCCAGGTGATTCAAGAACTGACCAGCTCTAATGTGACTGGACTTCTACACGCACACCTCTCCTCAATTGACCTTTAATTGACCACACAATCATAAAGAAATTAAATTAATTTCTGTATAATTCTGATCGTATAGTTAAAATTCTGTTTAAATTTTTTGCCAATACACCTAATTTTCAGGGTTGAATAATTTTGAGTGCAACTGTTTCCGCACTGCAGTCACAGATGGGCAGCACATCTTTTTTTCAAACAACTTCTCCAACAACTTTTCACATAATGTATGACTTAACTCTGCTATATGGGCACTATAATATAATATATAATATAATATAATAAAAACTTTTGTACACGTTAACAATGAGTCTTCTGTCTACACTAAAGTTAGACATGGAGTTCCACAAGGTTCCGTGCTTGGACTATTTACCTTATACATGCTTCCTCTGGGTAATATTATCAGGAAGCACTCCCCATTAATTTCCACTGTTATGCAGATGATACCCAATTATATTTATCAATAAAGCCAGATGAATCCAATCAGTTGGCTAAACTTCAAGTCTGCCTTAAGGACATAGTCCTGGATGAGCAGCAATTTTCTGCTGCTAAACTCAAATAAAACTGAAGTCATTCTGCTTGGCCCCAAACACCTTAGAGACACCTTTTCTAATAACATAACTACCCTGGATGGCATTACTCTGGCCTCCAGCTCCACTGTGAGGAATCTGGGTGTCAAATTTGATCAGGATTTGTCCTTTAACTCCCACATAAAATATATTTCCAGAACTACCTTTTTCCTTCTTCGTAATATTGCTAATATCAGGCCCATCCTGTCTATAGATGATGCAGAAAAATTTGTCCATGCATTTGTAACTTCTAGTTTGGACTATTGCAACTCCTTATTATCAGGCTACCCCAACAAGCCCTTAAAGACTCTCCAGCTGGTCCAGAGCGCTGCTGCTCGTGTACTGACGAGAACTAAGAGAAGAGACCATATTTCTCCTGTACTGGCTTCTCTTCATTGGCTTCCAGTAAAATCTAGAATAGAATTTAAAATCCTTCTCCTTACCTACAAGGCTGTTAAGCACATATGTCAAACTTGTTAGGAAATAGAAAATGTGCAGGCACGCTTATGTTAATACATTTTTATGTTAGTACATTTATGCTTTATTATCATGAAGTTTTAGCCTGGCCTGATGCAGGACTGTGTGATAGTTGCTGTGACCTTTACACAGACCAAAGAGATGTGTGTTGGTGTAGGATGTATCAGACTGTGCTTGCATTCTTGAGATAAATTAGAGTTCGAGAAGGCCTTGAACAGTGAGAATTCAGCGTACCTGCGTTTCTCAACAACCGCCCCTGCAAGGAGGAGAGGGAGCAGGGTGCGGCGGAGGACTGCCGAGAGGAGGAACTTTGCTTATACGTGTTGCATATATGCTTGAAAGACACTGAGACTGTTCAGTGCAGATGTAGATCTTTGCCTGTACTCCTTGCTTGTTGCAAGTGTGGCGAGCGGAGGGTCAGAAAAATAAAGAAATATTTGTTCTTACTCTACTTTTAACAAATCAAGTTGCCAGACAACGCCACTTTGGGATCTCAGCCCAAAGAACTGAATGACGCACCTTTAAAGGCGCACAGGTCCGTTCACTCAAGTAGCAAGAGACAGTGTTCCAATCTCAAAAAAACAAGTTTTATTAACAGAATTTGATTACAATGATATAAAAACACACCATTCACACAGGGATTAAACTAGGGGACTAAATTAAAGCTGAGGATACCGGTGCACGAGTTGATGGAGCGGTGAATCCCAATAAAAACAAAAAAAGAGAAGACACCCAGCTGTGACAGTCACACACACACACACACACACACGTGAAGGATACCCAAATCCCAGGGAGCACAGCACACAAAAGGGGATCCCACCACCAGACCACCGGACCTCAGCAACTAAAACAAAAGGAACACACACACGGGTTAGTGGGGTTACAATAATCCAACAGAACAACAAACAATATATAAAAACTTGGAAACAAATAAATGGCAGCAGAAGTCAATTAAATTAATTAAACAAAACTACCGGTTGCCAAATATAAATTACTCAAAATACAAAGAAAAATAAACAAGGTAAGAAACAAGAAAAACTCTGCCCAAATGAAATTTCTAAACAAATAAATAATCAATACAACAAATCAAGACAACGGAGCAGGGCAATGAAAACAAAAATGCAACCCACACTCCCAACAAACAGACTTTAAAAGGGCTCCAATCAAGCCAGTCAATTAATAACAGTCAGTACACCAGAGTACCACGCAATACTTGCGAGTGATGTAAGCCAGGGGAAAAGCAAATGTCTTAAGAAGGCAGGTCCACAGCTGGTGAAGTAGAACCTCTCCACCAGACGGATGATGGAAATCGGTGCGTTATAGCGGACACGCCGAGGAAACTCACTGACGCCGATCCACACAACGCAGCAGCGATCCAGACAAAGCAGGTCCCCACAAAGCAGCAGCAGTCCCCAGCTACGAGCAGCACCAGCTGTGTAGTCAGCTGCTGACGCCACACACCTGACCGCAAAAATCACCGTGCCGACAGTGAGCAGGGTACACGATCCATAAAAACTCCGGGCACTCGAACCAAGGGCCCTGCAGTACAACACAGCAATTAATAATAACCCACAGGCCTACACAGAAGCTGAGCAGACTAGCCGCCTTACCTGCCTGATGCGAGCGTGGTCGAGCCGGCAGTGACGCAACCAACCAGGAAGCAGAGAGGGAGAGCCAGCAGGGGGAAATCCACCCCTTAAATAGCCATGGCGCCGTCAGTGGTTGGCTATGGTGCTGCCAATTGGCACCGTCAGAGTATAATAATGGCAACACAATTTCTATGCTGCTACACAAGTAAAATTTTGAACTGAGATTTCTGTCTCTGAGAGTTTATCTTGTGTGTTGGGAAATTAATGGTACGAACTAACAGCGAAAATACAGTTCTTGTCTTACAGAAATAATTTCCTGACATAATTGGTCCTTCGAGCCGGATGTGCAATATCTGGATGCCTGAGGAAGCCCTGGATGCCTGAGAGGACAAAATCCATGCATGGTCAGACTACGGTCTGTATTGGTCATCCTTTTCTGGGACCACGATGGCTGACAGGGCTCTCTGAGGGTGCCCGGTGACGCACATCCACTTCATTGGTGAGTACAGAGACGCATAAAGACACAGCACATGGAAGATTTGATACTGCAGTTACAGCGCAATGTTGGGCTTCACTATACAGTGAATGGCACATGTGAAGACCGCATGTTTCTTTGTCTGTAAAACTATTGGGCTCCTTTCCCCAATGCCCCCAGTTTCACAGATAGGTGTGAAATCACCCCCGCGCCCAGCTCCACTGTCACCATTGGCCGGAGGGGACACATGATTTTACGACCGCAGGCCCACAAAACCAGTTCACCCCCACTGAACTCTCTTTTTCTCATCGTCTCTCCTGAAGTGGAGAGACCAGGTCTTCCCTGCTCCCTCTCCTCCTGCAGAGGAGAGACCAGCTCTCCTGATCTTTCCTGAAGAGGAGAGACCAGCTCAACTCAGCTAAGCTCTGCCTCAGTGTGGTCTGTCCAGAGCAGCCACCTCCTTCATGGTAGCGACACAAGGTCCTGCCTGAAGTAAGCAGATCAGCGCCAGCAGGCACGACCCAGAGTCTGCCAGCTGATAACCAGAACCAACAACAGGAGCACACCAGCAAGTTAGCACAGAGCTGCTAACTAACAGGAACAAAGGAGCGACTGGATTCCTCCAGCCTGCAACCACAGCACGGACACGAACCACACCTTTCCTCCAGCAACAAGCTGAGAAAGCAGCACCCTCAAGGACACTTCGTCTCCCCTTTTAAGGACTGGTAACAAACTCTAACTGGGCATAATTAGCATAGCATTACTGCATACATGGTTTACCCTTGTTAATGTATTGACTTGTTTTAATGTTCAGTGAGTTTGATTATTGTGATGTGTTGCAGATTACTGTGCATCCATTAAGTTTAGTTGATGTTAGCCTACAAACTAACCATCCTGTCTTAACCTGCACCTTTATCTCTCTCACACACACAGTCTGGCAACAGGCCACTGAGGGACAAGGCTAAGCTAACAGCACTTAGCTTTCCTTTGTCTGCCTCTGACCCACACCCCAGGGGGTCTGGCCATCACCATTTGGTCTCTCTCCCCCACCTTTGTGGGACCCATCTCACATTCCTCAGCCTTATCACACACACACACACACACACACACACTCTTACACTCATATTATTTTAGTTTAGTCATAGAGATTTAGTTAGATTGTTTGATTGATTTTGTTTCTGCAACAGCAGATGTCTTCAACACCTACTCTGCTTCAGCCGTACTTACAACCAAAGTACAAGTCCTTAATGCATAACAAATGATGTCCCTGAATTTTGCTCTGTTTTAATAAATGTTTTAATACTTGCTGTCTCCATTAATGTTGTACAACTGTGGACACTGCCAACCTCTACACTGTCAAGAACTCCAAAATCCTTCAGCTAGCTATCAATGTGGTAATTTTGGTAGTAATTATTAAATTAATTATAAAACATAATTCCAAGTTGATAGTTTAGTATTTTTATGAGACTAAATCAATTAAAACGGCTGTCTTTTCCTCGTTTTTCGAGGTGGTGCCCCAATCGAGGTGGACTTTAATCAAAGTTCATTCATTTTAATAATTATTAATTATCTTTGATAATTATTAATTATTTCTGATAGCCAAATTGAACATTACCACTTGTTAAAGCACAACAAATGGTGCCCCGTGTGAGGCAGAGTACTGTTGGCAATTGTTCATATTTGTACAATATTAATTTTCAGCATAATTTTGGTCAAAACCAAATTTTTGATAAAACGTTAAAACGAGCAAAATTATCATTTTTAACCACTAGTCAGTCACAGAAGTACTTCCAGCTGTACTTTCAAGTGCATTGTGGTGAAAATCAATCTAACTAAATTAAGCTAAAAGCAATTTGAAGAGTTAGTGTAGTGTACTGTGAATTAAGGCTAAAGCTAATGCTAATACTGGTGCCTATGTTTGAAAGCAAACATTGAAAGCCCCATAGTGTTACATTTAGAGCTTGCTACTGCTGCTAACCTTTCAGGTAAACCTATCCTGTAGGAAGAATTTGGTTCGGCATCTGAATGTCACACATTCAATGCAATCTGTCCATTCGCTGTTAACTAAAGTGCTTCCTGTTTGTTAAGACACAGCGTGCCACCGGCCCTGTGAACTTAGAGCTTGAACCTGGCTGTTACTGCCGTGCATTTCAGCCTGATTAAGAAATAGAGCCTGAGAGAGAGCCACAGCGTGCTATCAGCCCTGTGAAGTTAGTACCTAGCTGCAACTGCCACGTGTTCCAGCTTGAGTAACTTAAAGAGACATTCCTGACTGTTACTGCCGTGCATTTCAGTTAGAGAGTCATAATTTTGGTGAGTAAACTTATTTTGTGTAAATCTACATTTACCTTAATTGGCCTCAGTTTGCTATCCCCACCAGTTCCACTAGATAGTGTATAGCTACCTTCTAGTGTAGGCCACCACAGTGTTAGGCTAGTAGTATTCCCCAAGCTACACTTCAAGGTGTCTGCCACCGCAACACCACAGCCAACCACTTGAAATTTTATATTTTAACTTGTTTTACCTCACCCCTTTTTAGGCAACAATGGAGAACCCCTGTGTAGAGCAGTTTATTTCTTCCCTAGCACAGAGCCTAAAGCCTGGCTACCCCGAATTCATTAACAAATTGAATTTCAGTGAGTGTACAGAAGAGATAGACTCCCTACTCAACGACAGGTGTGATGCACAGACTGCATCCAAGGGCTCCTTGTTAAAATGCTTGCTCTTGACTTTTCACAGGCAAACCAGCCTCGCCCTTCAGAGTAGAGCAGCCATAGAGAAGGAGGTAGAAATCCTGAGAGCGCAAAATGCTAGCCTCTTCCATGAGGTTCAGATGGCTAATAAGAAAGCCCTGCGCTACTTAGAAGACCTGCACACAGCAGAGTTAGATCTCTGTTCGCAGAAGGAAGAAATGTATAGACTGAAGTCAGAACATTTGGCCCGACCAGAGTCGATCAGCCAGGGTGATTCCGGTTACTCCGATTCACACTCTTCTACCAGTGACAGGTTCAGTTTTTCCCCAAACAGAGGACATGAATTATTCCCACCTGAACACAAGTTCTTGGGAATGAAGTCAGCTCCTCAGCCTCCGCTGAGAGACCGAGCTCAAAGCCGCCTGACTTCCCATTCCTCTGAAGCAGACAGAGAGGAGTTGTCTAGCATATCTTCTAGAAGATATTCCGTCCCAAGTCCCTCATTCATGTCACTGCACGACACATTTCTCCATGCTTGTCCCTCCAAAGATGGGACTAGAACAGTCCAGGACTGCTCAGCCTCCTCTCTGCATCACCGTCAGAGTGGCCGCTGTTCAGCCCCTGTTCTTCCACCACAGAGAAGTGTAGGGCATGATTTACATATCAATGACACTAGCTTAGTCTCGCCTTCACAGAGTCCCCGCCTTGAAGAGCTTGAGCTTCTAGCTAGAAGCATTGACAGGTTTGATCCAGACAACTGTGATCACCAAGTTGAGGACTATTTCAGGGAGCTAGACTACAACTTAATTGACTTACCCCATGCAACTGAAAGGGAGAAAGTTAGACTTGTGTGGAAAACCAGCTCTAAAGCGGTCCACAAGTTTATACAGTCACGACCTCCCAGTGTCAGAAATGAGTATAAATTGCTCCGTCAAGCACTGACAGAAGAATATTCCTGTGCCACTGACGACACCACAGCAATAGTTGCAGCCCTTCAAATTAAGCATGCCCGTCGTGAGCATCCGAAAGAGTACTACCAACGTTTGAGACACGCGTATTTCCAGGGAAAGAATGCACCAGGCTTAGAAGAAAGCTCCACCTTCAAGGCCTTATTCTTGAGAAACCTCCACCCATGTGTGCGTACTCACGTTGTACTCAGGACACAGGAAGGTGACCCCTCATTGCAGGAGATACGGAAGATGACACAGGTAGTCTGGGAAACTATTGTCTCTTCCAAAGCAAGAGGGGGGACAAGTGAGCCACCCAGCTCACACACCAAGGTGTCAGATGGGTCAGCTGCCCCAAAAGTTCACCCTCACAACCAACGAAAGGGGGGTGACAAAAGACCACATAGGGACACTGAGCGTAACCGCCAGGTCCGTCCACTGCCCAGGGATAGACACTCCGAGCACAGGAGCAGGAGACTGCCATACGCAGAAATCCAGGCAAGGAACAGTGACCAGGTAGCGTACGGGTCAGATGATGACTACAGCATCTCTGACTGCAGCTCAGAACAAGGCACTGACAGTGACTTTGTATGTCTCTCTCCCTCTGGCTACCAGGAGCGTTACAGCCCTGAGCCACGAAAGAGTAAGAGCTCCAGAGCTCACTCCTTTTGGTCATGGCAGCACTGACCGGATGACAGACACCCAATCTTGCATCTCACCTTCACTACAGTTATTTAGGCAAATTTGAATTTGTTAGCAACAGCAGCAAACTCATTTGAGCACTCAGTAATAAAACAAACATTACTGAAAGCCTAAATTCTGATTGGATTCAACACCACTGCTCAACTTCCAAGTACACTTGGACCAACTTCATATTTTGTCAGTAAGATCATACAAAACACACGTAGGACACACTGTTATGACTTTGTCATTTTAGGTGCCTCTATCTCTGCTACATAACACACTGACATTTCCTGTTCCCACTAACCCTCACTAACAACTGAGAAACACAGGTTATTAGGATGCAGTATGTCATTGTTGTGTATGAAGAACTGTTTTGTAATATATGTCTGTTCTAGCTTAGCCAAGATAGATTCAGCATATGCCCAGTTGGATAACAAACTGCCCAGTAGTTACCAACTTGTTTCACCTGGACTGACAAAAATGAACAATGGCCGAAACATGCACAATTATCCCATCAGCATCCCACATCAGGTGACATCCTGATGGCAGGGGGGATGTTGGGCTTCACTATACAGTGAATGGCACATGTGAAGACCGCATGTTTCTTTGTCTGTAAAACTATTGGGCTCCTTTCCCCAATGCCCCCAGTTTCACAGATAGGTGTGAAATCACCCCCGCGCCCAGCTCCACTGTCACCATTGGCCGGAGGGGACACATGATTTTACGACCGCAGGCCCACAAAACCAGTTCACCCCCACTGAACTCTCTTTTTCTCATCGTCTCTCCTGAAGTGGAGAGACCAGGTCTTCCCTGCTCCCTCTCCTCCTGCAGAGGAGAGACCAGCTCTCCTGATCTTTCCTGAAGAGGAGAGACCAGCTCAACTCAGCTAAGCTCTGCCTCAGTGTGGTCTGTCCAGAGCAGCCACCTCCTTCATGGTAGCGACACAAGGTCCTGCCTGAAGTAAGCAGATCAGCGCCAGCAGGCACGACCCAGAGTCTGCCAGCTGATAACCAGAACCAACAACAGGAGCACACCAGCAAGTTAGCACAGAGCTGCTAACTAACAGGAACAAAGGAGCGACTGGATTCCTCCAGCCTGCAACCACAGCACGGACACGAACCACACCTTTCCTCCAGCAACAAGCTGAGAAAGCAGCACCCTCAAGGACACTTCGTCTCCCCTTTTAAGGACTGGTAACAAACTCTAACTGGGCATAATTAGCATAGCATTACTGCATACATGGTTTACCCTTGTTAATGTATTGACTTGTTTTAATGTTCAGTGAGTTTGATTATTGTGATGTGTTGCAGATTACTGTGCATCCATTAAGTTTAGTTGATGTTAGCCTACAAACTAACCATCCTGTCTTAACCTGCACCTTTATCTCTCTCACACACACAGTCTGGCAACAGGCCACTGAGGGACAAGGCTAAGCTAACAGCACTTAGCTTTCCTTTGTCTGCCTCTGACCCACACCCCAGGGGGTCTGGCCATCACCATTTGGTCTCTCTCCCCCACCTTTGTGGGACCCATCTCACATTCCTCAGCCTTATCACACACACACACACACACACACACACTCTTACACTCATATTATTTTAGTTTAGTCATAGAGATTTAGTTAGATTGTTTGATTGATTTTGTTTCTGCAACAGCAGATGTCTTCAACACCTACTCTGCTTCAGCCGTACTTACAACCAAAGTACAAGTCCTTAATGCATAACAAATGATGTCCCTGAATTTTGCTCTGTTTTAATAAATGTTTTAATACTTGCTGTCTCCATTAATGTTGTACAACTGTGGACACTGCCAACCTCTACACTGTCAAGAACTCCAAAATCCTTCAGCTAGCTATCAATGTGGTAATTTTGGTAGTAATTATTAAATTAATTATAAAACATAATTCCAAGTTGATAGTTTAGTATTTTTATGAGACTAAATCAATTAAAACGGCTGTCTTTTCCTCGTTTTTCGAGGTGGTGCCCCAATCGAGGTGGACTTTAATCAAAGTTCATTCATTTTAATAATCATTAATTATCTTTGATAATTATTAATTATTTCTGATAGCCAAATTGAACATTACCACTTGTTAAAGCACAACAGCAAGATAGGTTGAAATTCCTAGAAGGGTTTGAGTCCCATAACATAGTTTGTGAGTCCGGCAGATGCAGGGACGTCGGGCCAGGAATGCGCTGATTAGGAGAATTTTAGGAGAATTTACCGGGTGAATTGTGTTGATTCCTAACAGGTACTCCAACCTCTCAAGTTGGACAAGGGAATAACCTCCTAATAATTGTGTTGATTCCTAGCAGGTACTCCAACCTCTCAAGTCGAAGGCCAGATCAATAACCTCCTCTTCTCTCGTGCCAGTGAACTCAACATGGGACAGTTGTAATGGGGAACTCAAACGGGAAAAAATAAGAAACCAGAGTAAGAAAGAAAAAAAAATCCAAATTGGAACACATGTAACACATATACTAAAATTGAAACAGGATCATGACCGTAACCGTATGGAAAGTGAATACGGTGCACAAGCCTGTAAATATTATAAACCATGGATAAAATATCCTAACGCTCCATTCGATGGAACATTGGATAAACCTAAATGCGATGCGCTTCTCGTTAAATTGAAAGATAAGCATAAGAAGAAAGGTGGTGCTCATCCTGAAGTTCAGTGTGCCATGATGTGGGCTTCCACTGCTTCTATGGATGTTAAACAGAGAACAGATGCACAACAACAGAAGAAATCTGAAAAATTGTTGAAAGACAAAACAGCAGCCACAGGGCGCTGAGGGTGGAGTTGGAGTTGGAACAACCCCTGCCTCCACCCTATGAAGATCACAAAGCCCTTACAAAACAATTGAAGGCTTTGGATCTACAGGAAAAGGAGGATCTCCGACAGGGAGACTCCCCAGCAGCTCACACTCGCAGACAAAAAGCAGTGTTGAAAAATGTTCAAGACCTTTCAGCAGGTCCTGAGGACGAATATCCCTTGATAACAGTTCCAAATCCACTTGCTGGACAAAATGGCGCAGAACCAACCATGCAGGTGTACAGGTCAATGTACCCAGGAGACTTGGAAGCGCTAAACGCTGCTCTCCCAGACCCAAGAAAAGATGTTGAAGGATGGATTGGGGAAATGGAGGGACTACGTGCCTCAATGACTCTGACTCCCACTGAAATTCTTAGGCTCTGTCGCTGTGCATTCGGTGGACAGCTTCACCGAGTGCAGGGACCACTGACTGATAGAGACCCTAATGACGACCCCCTAGTACGAGAAACTAATGACTTCAGACAACAGTGGGCTGACTTCCTCACCCGCTGTAGACAGACATTCACACCCAGACAAGGTTGGGGTGCGATCACTGACTTTAAAATGAAATCAGACGAATCATGCGAAGATTGGCTACACAGATTTAATCTATCTTTCACACACAACAGTGGTCTGGCTGCAGGTAACCCTGCCAGACTGCAGCTCTACAAAAATGCTATCATGAATACAGTACACCCAAAAGTGAGACAAACCATTGAAACCACATGCATTGAACTCCCCATGTGTGAAGAGGATGTTTTCTGCAATCATTTGCGTCATGCAATCCGTGTTCATGGTCAGCAACAAAAGGCAAAGGGAAAAAGACGAAACAGCAGCCTATTCAGGTTTTCCTGGGCTCTGAAGAACTCTTTTACCGTGGTCCTGAACAGAGAGGGCCTTATCACAGCCAGGGAGACAGAGGTAGAGGCAGAGGCCGAGGAAGAGGTAGTGGAGGACAACGTAGATGGGATCAGGCAGGTGACAATTATGATAAACACAATGTAAGACAGGAAAAGGTGTGTTACGTCTGTGGTCAGCCTAGACATTTTGCTAGAGACTGTCCCTTTAAAAGGAAAGAGCAGAGACATGGAAATGACTATGAACCTCGATGCAGTACCGTCCCCCCAAAAAATTACTATCCAAATCAATATAAGTCAACATGACTGACCGGTAGTGACATTTCCGCAACAGATCAGGCGACCCTGGATGAAAAGACTAGACTGTTGGAGGAAGCAATGACTCACAGATGACAAAGACATGACCCTGAACCACCACTGGAGGTATTCAATGCATGCTGCAGTCAAACTCTGATCACTTTGACTGTAGCAGGCAATGACGTAGAGTTTCTTTGCAACTCTGGAGCTACACGCTCCTGTCTAAATAACAATCCCACCCCTCTTAATTATTCCAAAACTATCCTGCATTCTGTAGATGTTCCCACACTCAAAGTTTCCAGAGTAGACAACAGCTATTTTTCTCATTGTGTACCGTTTGTGTGCAGTTAATTTTTGACATTATTGTGACACTCTGGGAGTGCCATAGTGCGGTCGCCGGGGCAGCCGGGGAACCGTAAGAGAATTTTCCTGTCCAGAAAGATTGATTGTTCTGCCAGACAGGTGTTTCGCTCTTACACTCCATGGGCTTTTGATATACATGTAAGGAAATATTCTTATATGTTACGTGTTGACAAGAGGGATGTGTTCCAAAGTTAATTCTGTATTCCATGCTCCAAACTTTGCAAACAAAAGAAAACATTAAAACTCTCCGTCTCCATGTTGTATCTCCAGGAAAAGAGGACCAGCCAAAAACCACAACTAAAACCTGGGGACTGGATTTTTGTTAAGAATATTCAGAGACGTGTGTGGAGGGAGGAACGCTGGCTTGGACCATTCCAGGTAATCATATCTACTCCTACGGCAGTTAAGATTGCAGAGAGACCTTCCTGGATTCACATCACACACTGTAAAATTCAACACTTCCCAGACATCAAGCCTGCTGGTGTTGGAAAGACAGCACCACTTTATTGTTTTCCTGTGCGGTAACCCCGGGGGGACCCCTGGTGAGCCCGGGAACGCTGACGAAGACTAGTTGAGGTCAGTTAGTTGAGTTTGATTCTTGTAGGAAGATAGGGAAACCAGGCAAGCTCAACAATAATAATAATAATAATAAAAAAAAAAGAAATTTCAATACCTACAGCCCTTACAGTGAGTAGCTTCTCTCAACTTCTGTAAACGAACCAACAGGTGTCTAACACTTATGTCAATGATAGTTGATTTCATCAAAATGAAGCTGTTTGTCCTCCTGGTTTTAGTCACAGTTATGTTTCCCTTACTGACACTGGAACTCCCTGTAAACAGATACAAAAGGAACTTTGCTTCTTCCCTGCAGACTCAGTTTACTTTTGACCAATACAATAATGCCTCGTACGTTGCCAGGAGCAAGAATCTGACCAACTGCTACGTTTGCACTAGAATGCCACTGCCATTTTAAGAAGCACTTGTTGCCAGGGGCCAGAAGTCAGCCAAGCCAGGAAGTCACCTTTTGCCACATGATCCCCATCAATCGCATCACGCAGAGCAGTCAGATTTGCAATTGCCTGGTGTATCATACCTCCGTCTGCGTCATTAGCTGGAATAAAAGAACAACATGGCGCGCCCACAATAGTGCACACACCGCCCGCTGAAGCTGTCAGTTGATCTAACACTAGGCGGTCCTGCAACGCCATCAGTCTCAGCGCCTGCATCTCTTCACGCACTCCAGTCCAAACCTTGAGTGACAGATTAACAAAAGATCCCAACCTGTAGTCCAATGTTTCTACCCGCAGCATCACCTTACCAACACCAAGCCATGGGAAAAGTGATAAAACGACCTTCTGGCCGTCAGACCACAGCTTATGGTCAGGTGGGACGTCAGTCAGAATCATGTCTCTGAAAGGAACGTCGAGTCCTACTGCTCAGGACGGTCGAGACGTCAGAGGCCACAATGAAGGAGTGGTCAGTTTCTATTTGACAGATTGATTTAAAGGTCTCGGATTAGGAGCAGAGGGTAGGATATGGGGAAACAACACACTGTCATTCACAAGAGGACGCAGAATGACTAGTGCATGTATCGCGGGCCACATCCAGCCCGCAATACAATTATATACGGCCCGTGAGATAATTTCATGTGACTATTAAGAATGGCCCGTCAGTAAACAGCACTCCCACCTCTAATACTACAAATCCCACAATGCACTGAACAGCTGCCGCGCTAGTCAGGACCCGTGCAGCAGCCCCTCCTCCCGCAGGTATAATGACACACCGATCAGCGGATCAATGCCTCGATCAGCGCTGTTATAGCGACACTTAAGCTAGCCCCCCCAGTCCAAAGTGGACTTTGAAAACAGAGACTTTCAAAGCAGGTGGGGGACAGAGTTTTACCTGTTTGTCTGTCGGAGGTGAACCTGTGTGTCTTGTTTGTGGAGCTGATGTGGCCATAATTAAAGAATATAAATATAAGACGACACTATGAGACAGAACATCAGGATAGTACAAAAAAGAAGAAAATTATTTAAAATTCTATTTATTTTATTGAGGAAAAGTTGTTGAAGTTTGGCTGTTTAAATTCATATTTCTGGATAATATATATATATATATACACTGTGTGCACAATTATTAGGCAAGTGATTATTTTGACCATATCATCATTTTATCCATAATTTCCAACTCCAAGCTGTATAAACTTGAATGCTTATTGGATTTAATGCATATCAGGTGATGTGTATTTGTGTAACGAGGGAGGGTGTGGCCTAAGGAGATCAACACCCTATATCAAGGTGTGCATAATTATTAGGCAGATTCTTCTCCTCAGGAAAAATGGGCCAAAAAAGAGATTTAACTGACTCTGAAAAGTCAAATATTGTAAAAAGTCTTTCAGAGGGATGCAGCACTCTTGAAATATCTAAGATATTGGGGCGTGATCACAGAACCATCAAACGTTTTGTTGCAAATAGTCAGCAAGGTCGCAAGAAACGTGTCGAGAAGAAAAGACGCAAATTAACCACCAAAGATTTGAGAAGAATCAAACATGAAGCTACCAGGAACCCATTATCCTCCAGTGCTGCCATATTCCACAACTCCAACCTACCTGGAGTGTCAAGAAGTACGAGGTGTTCAGTTCTCAGAGACATGGCCAAGATAAGAAAGGCTGAAACCCGACCACCTCTGAACAAGACACATAAGTTGAAACGTCAAGAATGGGCCAAGAAATATCTGAAGACAGATTTTTCAAAGGTTTTGTGGACTGATGAGATGAGAGTGACTCTTGACGGACCAGATGGATGGGCCCGTGGTTGGACCAGTAACGGACACAGAGCTCCACTTTGACTCAGACGCCAGCAAGGTGGAGGTGGGGTACTGGTATGGGCAGGTATTATTAAAGATGAGCTAGTTGGACCTTTTCGGGTTGAAAATGGACTCAAAATCAACTCTCAGACCTACTGCCAATTTCTAGAAGACACTTTCTTCAAGCAGTGGTACAGGAAAAAGTCTGCATCTTTCAAGAAGACTTTGATTTTTATGCAAGACAACGCTCCATCACACGCATCAAAGTACTCCACTGCGCGGCTGGCCAGTAAAGGCCTTAAAGATGAAAAACTAATGACATGGCCCCCTTCTTCACCTGACTTAAACCCTATTGAGAACTTTTGGGCCCTTCTTAAGCAGGAAATGTACAGTGAAGGTAAACAGTACACCTCTCTGAACAGTGTCTGGGAGGCTGTGGTTGCGGCTGCACAAAAAGTTGATTCTGACCAGATCAAGAAACTGACTGACTCCGTGAATGGAAGGCTTGTGACTGTTATTGAAAAGAAGGGTGGCTATATTGGTCACTGAGGGTTTTTTTTTTTTAAATTTCAGAAATGTTTATTTGTAAATTTTGAGTTTGTTTATTATTCTCACTTTAACAGGTGAAAATAAACAAGTGAGATGGGAAAATCTTTGTTTTTCATTTAGTTGCCTAATAATTCTGCACACTAATAGTTGCCTAATAATGGTGTACGTATAGATATTCTCTTAAGAAAGCCAAAACTTCACTTTTACTACTTAAATGTTCAGGTTTGAGGGTTTGTTAACATTTTGGATTGACCAAGAGCACTGTAGTTGTACAATAACAAAATGCATCCTCAAAAATACAACTTGCCTAATAATTGTGCACGCAGTGTACATATATATATATATATATTATTCTATTATATACTATAATAAAAGAGTCACTATTAGAGCCTTCACTAAATGTTGAGACCGTGTTTTAAATTTTGGCCCTTTCTTTGATTGAGTTTGACACCCCTGCTCTTAAGGGTCAGGCTCCATCATATCTTAAAGAACTCATAGTACTGTACTACCCCACTAGAGCACTGCGCTCCCAAATCCAGGCCTACTGGTGGTTCCAAAAGTCTTCAAAAGTAGTGCAGGAAGCAGTGCTTTCAGCTATCAGGCTCCTCTCCTGTGGAATTTCCTTCCAGTTTGGGTTTGGGGGCAAACACCCTCTCTACATTTAAGAGTAGACTAAAAACCTTCCTTTTTGATAAAGCATATCATTTAGGGCTGGCTCAGGCTTTGGACCAGCCCCTAGTTATGCTGCTATAGACTTAGACTGCCGGGTGACTCCCATGATGCACTGGGCTCCTCTCTATCCTCCTCTTCCTCTCCATCATTATGTCTCATGTCTGCTTAATGTCTGCTATTAACTTGGTGTCTTCCCCAGAGCCTTTCTGTGCTTTTCTCATCCCTAAAGTTCCTGTGGATCCTGGTCCTGGTTCTCCTGCTGTGGTTCTCTGGCTTCATGAATTACTGCTGCAGATCGTCAGCCACTCATCATGTTTTTCAATGCTGCCATTTTCCTATTGTCAGTGCTATAGCTACTGTTAGTATATTGGTTGCTGTTTGTTTTGTCTCTCTCTCTGTCTGTCTGTCCAACCTCCACCCAACACTATAGAAATAAAGATTGATTGATTGACTATAACACACTTGAACATGATAGTAGCTCGCCATAATTAACAAATCTGCCTTTATACATTCTTGCATTTTTTTCCCCAAGAGGGTTGGCGGCAAAATTGTCCAGTGAAAGATAGACAACTTAGTTACCAAACCAACCATAAATTGAGGAGAGAAAACACTAAGGTCAAGCCCTCAAGTCATGTTATGTTGCTCCTAACCTGGTTATTCATACATGATTCCTACACATGTAGATGGGGCATCTGAAATTAACCGCAAAAAATGTCTCTTGGTGCCACTCCAGCTGACTTGAGAGACTGTTAGAACCTGATTCTTTCATTGAGCCCAGCGCAAATCCTTGGGCTGTCAGAGTGACAGAGGCCTCGTGGATCTCTGTCAGTGAGCCCCGAACTCAGTTAGGCGTCTGCTTTTAAAGTGTTTCTTGGACAGAGTACCGTACGTAACTGTGTCTACTTGGCTGTTGGGGTTCGTGCGTCACAGATAGCACGACCCTGAAGTGATGCTATGGTACTCTAACACTTGTGGATGTTGTTTGCGTAGGCATGTATCTATAGTCTTTAGAACTTTAGAATATGTTTTGCACAACAAAAGCACTGCAATCAAGGTCAGTCTGGTACATTCTATCTTTATCTATCAGCTTCTCAAAACAATAGAGGAGACACCATTCTGTGGGGTCAGGGTGACCTTTATCTTTATCTGTCCACTCTAACAATGAGGGAGTCTGTCAGGATCCCCACCTCTAGAGGGAGCTAGAGGCGTTTTCTGTGTGTTTGTGTGTTTCTGTTGGTTGTCTAGGTCGGCGCTGATTTCTAATTGAAGCCACCTGCGGCGGGGAGTGCTCTCATCCACTTCACCCTATAAAGACCCACTTTGCCCACTACCCGACGCCGGACCGTTCATCCCCATCAGTTAGTCCAGCTCCTGTAACCGTCAGTAGTTTGTTCTCCTAAGTTCCTGATCTAACGCTTGTGTCTCTGTCTAGCCTGTTCCCTGCCTGCTCCGGAGCCGCTCCCCAGCCGACCCAGCTCCACGCCATTCCCCTGCCTCTCCGGGAGATCATCTCCTCCGTCCACCTGTCCACCTTGCCTTCGCGGATCACCTGCCCGCTACGGCCTTGGCTGTCCGGGCCCCGGACTCTCACTCCCCTCCGCCAAGCTAAGTAGCTTCCCCCCTTCACGGACTGATCCGCGGCTCGCTCGGCGGATACTCCCGGCGGTTACTACCTGCCGTGTTTTGTTTACTTTGTTGTGTCGTTTTGAATAAAACCCCTTTTGTTGTTACACAAACTGTGTGCTGGGTGTTGTTGTCTGCACTTGAGCCTCTGTCCCGCTCCGTTGACAGTACGGTCCGGCCATGATGAGCTCAGCAGACGGCAAACCCGGTACCGACCTGGAGCAGCCCTGGGCAGCGATTCACCAAGCTATCGCTGGCCAAGGGCAAATGCTGGGCCAACATGACGAGCTACTAAATTCATTAGTCACTAGCAATAATGCGTTGCTTAACCAAGTATCGCAGCTAACTGGTCAGGTTTCCGCCCTGTCTGACCTTATCTCTCGTCACACCCCTAGTAGCCCGAACCCGCCTCTCTCTCCGGCACCACCCGCAGAGGCTGCCGCGGTCCCGGCGGCTGGAGTACGGGGGCCTTCGGTTCCGGTGCCGGAGAGATACGCGGGTGAATTGGACTCGTGCCGGGCGTTTTTGACTCAAGTTTCCCTGGTATTCGAGATGCAGCCACTCTCTTATGCGTCTGAGCGAGCCAAGATAGCATATTTGCTCAGTCTGCTTAAGGGACCGGCACGTGAATGGGGGACTGCCGTTTGGGAAAGCAAGTCGGAACTTTGTAACTCATACTCGACCTTTGTTTCCGAATTCAAGAAGCTGTTTGAACATCCGGTCAGGGGCAAGGACGCCAGCATTCGCCTGACCTCGATCCGCCAGGGCACCCGCAGCGTTGCTGAATACGCTGTTGAGTTCCGGACACTAGCGGCCCCCTTTAGTATTGGGGTACCCATGGCTAACTATCCACAACCCTCATATTGACTGGTCTCGAAGGGAGGTGGTATCATGGGGTGTGAATTGCTCTGCTAACTGTCTCCATGCTGCCCTGACCCCAGCTAACCCTAACTCTGTCCCACACACTGAGCCCATAGACCTTTCTTCTGTTCCCATGGAGTATCATAGTTTGGCTCAGGTGTTTAGCAAAGACCGTGCACTCTCTCTCCCCCCTCACCGACCATATGATTGTGCTATAGACTTACTTCCTGGCGCAACCCTTCCTCACAGTCGTCTCTATAACCTCTCTAAGCCCAAACAGACTGCTATGGAGGATTACATCCGGGACTCCCTGGCTGCAGGTCTCATCCGACCCTCTTCGTCTCCCATAGGGGCAGGATTCTTCTTCGTCGACAAGAAGGACGGCACACCTAGACCGTGTATTGACTATCGGGGTCTAAACAATATTACGGTCAAAAACAAGTACCCTCTGCCCCTCATTAGTTCCGCCTTCACTCCCCTTCATGGCTCCACCATTTTTACTAAACTGGACCTCAGGAATGCGTATCATCTAATACGTATTCGTGAGGGGGATGAGTGGAAGACTGCTTTTAACACCCCGCTCGGACACTTTGAGTACTCGGTGATACCTTTTGGTCTAACTAATGCCCCAGCTGTGTTCCAGGCCCTGATTAATGATGTCCTGCGTGACATGTTGAACCGCTTTGTGTTTATTTATCTCGATGATATTTTGATTTTCTCCAGGTCTCCCGAGGAACACACACAGCATGTCCGAGCAGTGTTGGAGCGCTTGCTAAAGAACGAAAGAGAAATGTGAGTTTCATGCAACCTCTGTTTCATTTCTAGGTTATATTATTTCTCAGGGGGAGGTCCGCATGGACCCAGCCAAGGTTGTGGCTGTTCAGGAGTGGCCTCGACCTGAGAGCCGCAAACAGCTGCAGCGCTTCCTCGGGTTCGCTAACTTTTATCAACGTTTTATCAGAGACTACGGCAAGGTGGCTGCCCCCCTCACAGCCCTGACTTCTACCTCCCGGACCTTCAAATGGACTCCTGAGGCAGACCAGGCGTTTTTAGGACTCAAACGGCGGTTTGTCTCTGCTCCCATTTTAATGCAGCCTAACACCAGCCTCCAGTTCATTGTTGAAGTGGATGCTTCTGACTCTGGGGTAGGCGCCATCTTATCCCAACGTTCTCCCCTTGATAACAAACTGCACCCCTGTGCCTTCTTCTCCCACAGACTCTCCCCTGCTGAGAGGAATTACGACGTGGGGAATCGGGAGCTGCTTGCAGTTAAAGCTGGCGTTAGAGGAATGGAGGCACTGGCTAGAGGGGGCGGAGCAACCGTTCATCGTTTGGACAGATCACAAGAACTTGGAGTATATACACTCTGCCAAGCGCCTGAATCCCCGACAGGCTCGGTGGACACTGTTTTTCGGCCGGTTCAGATTTATCCTCTCCTATCGGCCCGGGTCCCGGAATGTGAAGCCTGACGCACTTTCACGACAGCATTCTGGGGAGGAAGATCTGTCGGAGCCTGAACCCATCCTCCCTAAATCCTGCTTGGTGGCATCCCTGACCTGGGGGGTGGAGGACCTAGTCCGTCAGGCTCAGGAGCTCCAACCCGATCCCGGTGGAGGCCCTGGTAACTCATCGTTTGTCCCGGAAGCGGTGCGCCCCAGAGTTCTGCTGTGGGCCCATTCCTCTCGACTCGCCTGCCATCCAGGATTCGCCCGAACCTTGGAGGTCCTCCGGCAGCCCTTTTGGTGGCCCACCATGAGTCACGACACATGGGAATTTGTGTCAGCCTGTACCAGCTGCACCAGGAACAAGACCTCCACTCGGCCAGTCTCCGGTCTCCTGCAACCACTACCTGTTCCCTCTAGACCCTGGTCACATATTGCCATTGATTTCGTCACTGGTCTGCCTCCTGATGGGTTCACGACTGTAGTTACCATCGTGGACCGGTTCTCTAAGGCAGCCCATTTTGTCGCCCAACCCGGTCTACCCACTGCCAAGAAGACAGCGGACATCCTGGTGGACCAGGTTTTCAGATTACATGGTATTCCTAGTGACATTGTTTCTTTGGCATTGGCAAAACACAGTAGCAATTGCAGTCTGGCCCCTACAGCTGCCACGCAAGCTAGCACCCTCATCAACTTAATTCATTCTTTCCATGCTGTGCTAACTCATAGTTCTGAATTATCTCACCAAGCAGGAAAAGACAGATCTGTCCTTCACTGGGGAAAATAAGAAAGGAAGTTCAAATAACATACACATACAGATACTGTAACCTGCACTGATCTGTTGATATTTTAAGTAGTTGTCACTGTTGACTGGTTCACCACAAAAAGTTTGTTTGGTGTTTCAGAGACCCCATCTGAGAAAACCAGGTGAAATACAATGGATGCAATTTTCGTGATCAGTGATTGTTGTTAGAACAACTTATTACACAGCACTACTTCTTCCAAACCTGAAATAGGTTCATTAGGATTTCTGTTCTACCATAGTGGTCTAAGAGGGAGTTAGAGCTCTCTGAGGTCTAATTGACTACAGACATAAGTAATATCCTTCTGTTGGATAGCATACTGTGCATGTAAATGAATGTAGCAAGGCTTTAAAGAGCAGCAGAGACCCCATCTGATCAAAGTGTAGGAAAATATCAAAAATTATCATAGCTCTCCACACTGTGCTGAGCCACCTGGAACACCAGGGGAGCTATGCAAGGATGTTCTTCATAGACTTCAGCTCAGCCTTCAATACCATCATCCCGGACCTCCTAGTCGAGAAACTTCCACCCCCATCTGCTCCTGGATTAAAGACTTCCTGACAAACCGCCCACAGGCAGGTTGTCAGACTTGGCCCCCACCTCTCCTCCACCCTCACCCTCAGCATCATTTCTCCACAAGGTTGTGTACTGAGCCCACTCTTGTACACACTATACACACACAACTGTACACTGACCCATCCCATCATCAAGTTCGCTGATGACACAACCGTGGTCGGGCTCATCTCAGGACGAGATGAGTTTGCTTACAGGGATGAGGTAGACAGACTGGAAGTGTGGTGTTCAGCAAACAACCTTTTATTGAACACCACAAAAACAAAATAACTCATTATGGACTTCAGGAAAGACAGTGCAGTTCCGGCCCCGCTCTACATCAACGGGGGATTGGGTTCAGGTTCCTGGGGTGCATAGCTGTAGCAGGTATAGGGCCTCTCACTGGGGCATCAATATATGTAGCAATATATACCTTGCACGGTAACACCAATATAATGTAGCAGGTTGACTACAATTTAATTAATTAATTCAAAGCTCTCGTATCAATAGGGGCACCACTCCGTCCATAACGGAGAATTATTAATTACTTTATTAGCACAAATGGCTTCAGGTCTTTAACCTTAAGAATTAAGCATTAACCATTAAACATTAAACGGTCTCAGTTCTAAATGTGTAAGTTCTCAGTGGCATTGATCCTCTTTAGACCTTGTTATGAAGAAATATCCAGGCAGCGAAGGGGCGGTTAATACACCTTTTTATTAATAAATGCTAAATATCAACATAAAACACTAATGATTATAAAGGTGAATAAGACAGAAATGACACTAGACAGACAACAATCAAGACATAAGACTAACATTGCTGATAAACCTTTGGATTTGGTGATAGTGAAAAGAAACTGAATATGGATTTTACCGGAGGACAAGGGAAAGCCGTCTGACTTTAAGAACGTTGTAGTTAGAACCATAGAGGATTCACTGACTACTCTTCCTGCAGATTTAGATAGATCTCAGAACTACACTGACACCAACTTGTGAACTAGCACCAGCTGTTATACGTCACATGAGCTGCTGGTCCAGCAGCGATGCATCCAGCGGTGGTCCACAGTCACACAGGCAGGGTCAGCTGTCAGCGTCCCTGGCAGGTTTCCAGTAGGAGGGGGAGAAAGAGGACCTCTCTCTGGAGGCTGAGACAGGAGGCTGGAGGGCCTTGGCGATGTCGGCTCAGTTCACTCGGCACCGTGGTTCAGGAACTTGAAGGTTCTGGTGGAGCAGGATGTGCCGGTTCTTGGCGGTGGCATCTGTCAGTCCGTTCGGACTACAGGACAGCCAGCGGCATTCAGCTCTTAATAGGCAGGGTGCTGGATCTGGCTCTGATGTCGGCCTCAGCTTCAAAACTCATTTAAAGCTCACTAAGAAAAAGTTGTCGCTGGTCACACGCAACAGTTCAGAGTTATCAAAAACGAGAGTTGCTATCAAAAAGTACTTGGTTCTGGCTGGCGTTTCAGGCAGTATTTAAGAGGACTTTAAGAAAACTCTGTTATACTTTCAGTCATAGTGATCAGCTATAACTTCAGAAGAACGGTCTACAAAAGTTTAACTTGAAGGTAGCAGGCACAAAGATTATAAGTAACAAAAGAAAAACTTAAAAATAAAAATAAAATTAAAGCTGCAAGCAGCATTGAAGGGCCCTCGCAAATGTGCGCAAGTTTGGCCGAGGCTGTGTGAATTTGCGTGACGTCTTCAGGGAAGCCTTCACGGAAGCCAGGCGTACATCACGGCAATCGCTCCAAAGTTTCACATGAATCTGACCATCTTTGTCACGAGAGACTGAGATCCTGTCGTCTGCGGCTGTTGCCGTTACCGTGAGGCAATGAGGGCACGTAGATGTCCCCTAATCCTAAACTCTTATCCAGCATTTGATGTGTGGAAGAATTAGTCAGTCAGTAAGAATGTACACAAAACACGTAGAATTCTAAGAACCTGTGTGTTCATGTGATGAGATACTATAAGATGTTCCCTTATTAGTGTTGCAGTAGAGTAACACACACTGAAAACACATTTTGTGTGGTGGCAGATGAAATAAGTGCAGAATAAATGTTGCTATTTCTAGTGATTTGTGAGCTAAAAAGATTGTCAAAGAAGCATCTTAGAGGATTTAAAAAGGTTAAAATGACCACATTTCAGGTCAATGTAGCTTGCCTGCTTGGAGCCTCTTTTTAGACACAATTTTAAAAATTCATAATAATTCTTCTGTTGGTTTTAGGACATGGACCCAAGAGACTTTTTTGTAGGTCTTGGCATTGGCCATATACACAGTGAATTTGAAACATCTAGGTGAAACACTGTGCGGGGGCTGCTTCATTAAAGTTTTGAAAAAATATTGTAGGTGGCGCCGTTGAGACGTTTTAGCAAATCCAAACCTATAAACCAGATCAAATTACTCATTTTAGGCCTCTTGATGTGTGTGGCATGTTTCGTGAGGTTTGAATCATGCCTGGCCGTTTTACAGCAATCTCCAGTTTTATGGCAAAGGAGGCGTGGCCACAGGGACAGCGTTTCACGAAAGCTCACGAGCTTCACAACACAGCATCACCAAAGTCTTGGGAATGTTTTCACTACATTTGAGATGGTTTGGTGAAGTTTAAACTATACTTGGACATTGTCCATCAACTTTCCATCAACTTTTTGCTCTGAAAACAAAACGCCACGCCACGCCCACGCCCACGCCCTTAAGATTCTACAGTCTTTTGATAACTTTTCATCGTTAATATTATGGTAACACACACACCAAGTTTGAGGGAGATCTGATAAACCCACTTGGAGTATTTAGACCATTTACAAACCCTATTTATGGCCAAAAATCCATTCAATTTTTCACTTTATTAAAAATAATAAATTTCTTGTTGGCTTTACAACGTGGCTCCAAGAGACTTTTTTGTAGGTCTTCTAATTCTCTATATACTCACCAAAGCACATATCTGTAGGTCAAACGTAGCGCGGGGGCTGCTTTGTTGAAATGTTGCAGGGGGCGCCGTTGAGCCGTTTTGCCACACCCAAACTCATTAACCAGATCAGATTATTCATTTTAGGCCTCCTGATGCGTGTGCCAAGTTTAGTGAAGTTTGAATCACGTTTGACCAGTTTTACAATAAACGTAAGTTTCATGGCGAAGGAGGCGTGACTACAGGGACAGCGTTTCACGAAAACTCATGTCCTTCGTAACGTAGCATCATCAAAGTCTTGGGAAGGTTTTCACCCAATTTGAGGTGTCTGCGAATAACCTGCTGGGAGATAATCATTCGAGAGTAAAACGTTACACTTCCTCCCGCCCATAGGTGGCGCTATGACTATTGTTCAAAATTGTCCTGTATAGCTGTTCAGACCCGGACTGCCATTAAACACAGGAAATTTGGTAAAGATAAGAGCTTGTGTGACCGAGTTATGGGTGATCGAAATTTCATGGCGAAGGGTCGACCTTCGCCACCACGCCAGACCCCCTCCACGTTGACGAAAACTCACATTTTTCTCCAAAGCTTCATCTAAGACGTTAGGATCATCTGACAGTATTTTGAAGTAGATCTGCCCAATCGTCTCGTCTGTGGACGCCACGGCGTAAAACATGACGTTTCCTGTTGCCACCAGGAGGCGCTATGAGTGTCGGTGAATATTGTCCTACAGATGTGTTCAGAGCCGGACTGTCATCAAACTATGACATAACTATGTTATGATCCATTTCCTGTTTCGTGGCGAAGGCTAAACTTTGAGGCTCCGCCCACGCCATGCCGTTCAATATTCTACTCTGCCTTGATAACTTTTCATCATTAAGTTTTCGACTACAACTCCTCACTCTGTGTGTACATGTTGTTGTATATTATTATTATTATTATTATTGTTGTTATTATAATTATATATTACAGCTCCTCACTCTGAGTGTACATGTTATATATTATTGTTGTAGTGGTAGTAGTAGTATTAGTATTATATAATACATCTCCTATATATATATATATATATATATATATATATATATACATATATATATAGCTATCAAAAATATATATATATATTTATTATTAGTAGTAGTGGTATTATTTGTATCATTATTATTATAATATAGTACAGCTCCTCACTCTGAGTGTACATGTTGTTATATATTATTGTTGGTAGTAATAGTAGTGGTAGTAGTATTATACAATATATATATATATATATATGTATGTATATATTATAATATATATTATATAACGTCTTACTCTGAATGTACATGTTGTTATATATATTATTATTAGTGGTATTTTTATTATTATTATTATTATTATTATTATTATTAAGACTCACCTGGTGCAATAACTTACCTCTATGTAATAATATGTAATCATTTTTAATACATAATTTTTTATACATACTTTATATATTTATATTTTTACTTTGTGTTTGAAGTTTATTCTTATTCTTTTGGAGCTGTGTGTAACAAAAAGCAATTTCCCCCTGGGGATTATTAAAAGAATTCTGATTCTGATTCTGATACATGGTAAAATGCGATTAAAACCCACTGAAAACACACCAATTCACAGAAACAACTGCTCAGACTCACTACCTCCTACTATTGCACACTGAGCTGCATGCTGCTATGCCATGCCCCATACAAAAAAATGACAGATTGGGATCTATGAATTTTAGATGAGACTGAAAATGGATGGAATCTTTTAGTGTTTTTTCTTTAAAAAAATTTATCATTTGGAAAAGTGGAGCTATGCTGCCCCATGGGAAAAAAAGACAAATAAGCAAGATTATTATGAAGCTGAGATGAGGGTAAAATGTCTGGCATTTGTATGCAACATTGTGTGGCAGCTACACCTCATGGACAATGAATACCAATATACATGGCTGCCAGAGCTGTTACCTTTGGGGTAAAGAGTGTGTCGGCTTTACCTCCATTAAATTCAGCTCCATAAATCTCTGATTCTTGAGAGTTGGGACAAAACAGGTTTTAAAAATCTTTTTTTTTAAATGCACACTATATTCATTAGAGTTATATATTTCTGTAGATAAAGTCTTAGCTATTCAAGCATATAAAGCACTTACTTAAGATTTCATTTTTGTCTAACCTGCAGTTATGCCTTCAGCAACAGGCGTCAGACATGCTCACGCTCTATGAAGTCCATAACATCAGGCGCTGTGCTGTAGATCTCTCGTGTTCTTGATTGGACTGGTGATGCCTTTCCCATTAGTTTCACTATGATGTCTTTAACTGGGCAGAAACATACATCTTTCCTGCCAAGCTTAGGTTGAACCTTTGCTGTTGGACCATGGGGATGCAGAAACTCCACTTTCATGTCCTGATGCTCAATATCCACAGCAATGGTCTTGGCTAGCCACCAGTGGTCACCATATACTACTGCCAGCCAATCTCCATTATTAAGGCTGCTAACAGTCGTTACTGTCATAGTACCCTCAGGACCTTTCACAGCCTCCTCATCCCTCTCCTCCTCTATCACATCTTCCATCTCCATCTCTCCTTCCATCTCTTTTTCCATCTCCTTCATTAACATGGCCAAAGGTCTTTTCTTCCTTGCCCTCCTTGTATCACTCTGCTGTTCCTCTGGGTAGCCATGGAAATAGAAGGCAGCTGGGCTGAAGCACTGGCAAACCAACATCTCGCTGCAAAAGCAGGATAGTTGTCTGTGGTGGATCTTGTTCTCGTGTGCAATGACCTGGTATATTTGCCTTGTTGAGGGAACCTGTTTGAGAGGTTGCATGAGAAGTGTATCGTATCTTTGCATGTTTTCTTCTGCAATGTAGTACAGCTGAACGCCCTTCAGACTGTTTGAGACCTTTTCAAAGAACGTGTTTCCATCTGTCACGTAATTTCCTCTCAGGACCAGGTTGTCAGCTGTTCTTTTCACTGTTCCACCAATGCCATCTGGTGCGCCCTTACCATGGGAAGTGGGGAAGAAGTTCCATGTTGCTCTTTCAAACCCCAGTGTAGGTGGGATACCAGACAGAAGAAACAAATTCTTCTTGTTTTTATACTGTCTACTTGGACCATAAGACCAAAAGTGCACAGTGGTACCCTGTGGTCACGGGCGTGGTAGTGGGGGGAAAAGTGGACCTGACTACCCAGGGCCCGAGTAGGGAGAGGGGCCCATGAAAATGCTGATATATATATATTTTTTTGTGATGTTTTCATTTCGAATGAATTGGGCCCTCCAATTAATTGGTGTCATAATTTATTTCAAATATATTGATAACATCAACTGAGAGAATGAACTTTATGTCAAAGTCCTCCCAACATATTGGACATTCTGGGGGCCCCTCTTGAAGGCGCAAAATGGTTTAGTCCGCCCGACAGTGACCGGCAACAAGTGTAACGTCAGTGAGCCCAGATTGAATGACCTGGGGGCTAGACATCATGCTGCCCAAGAAGCACAAGTCGGGGTATCAGAAGAGGAAAGAAAAAGAAAGAAGGCAGAATGAGGGGAGGCAGTGGCAGCTGTTGACTGCTTTCTTTCCCAAAGGTGAACCGAGTTTGCTTGTTATGCAAAGTCCAATTAAAGTTAACGATGTTTGTATGCTCACGTGAAGTCTTTAGCTTACCTAGTTGCCAACCAGGCTGCTTGCGGCTGTACGTATATAGACAATTATGGGCCAGCTAACGTTAGCTGTCAACATTAACCAGTTGCAGAAACAAACAGTGGCGCTGGCGCAGCCGCAGCAGCTGGAGCAGCAGTGGCCAGTCCTGGCGGCTCTTCTGAAGATGAGGCTCAGGCTGAGATTAGAGATGAGCAAAGACAAGGTGAGATCGTTGTTCAAGTATTCAAGGGCGAGCTCCCCCCTCCGACCCCCCCTTACGTTGGTATGTTGGTTCGTGAGGGAGAGACAGAGAGCGAGAGAGAGAGTAGCGAGAGAGAGAGACAGAGAGAGAGAAACCATCACAACACTTGACCCATTATAAATGAATATCTGATTTTTTTATTTTTATATTATTTTTTCTCTTTATCTTTAGTTGTCATAGTAATAGGCTCCACTGGGATGGGGCCCACTGACATTGAGAGTGTACAGGGCCCAGAATTTGGTGCTACGCCCCTGCCTGTGGATATTTCGTTTTGACATCTTTTAGGACTGGATCCATGTGTGTCCAGATTGCCGCAGCATCCTGTGTCTTTGACTCTGAAATACTGCAAAACCCTGCCTTTCCACCCTTAATGTAATACATTCAGCAGCGTTACCTGGGGCAGATTTTGTCCAAAATGGCAGGCCTGAACTTCAGATTGATAGTTGCATCTCCAGGATTCCGAAAAGTCAAGGTGAATAATTGCTGTACTTTCGTCACAGGTCTCAATTGTGTTTCTGTATGCTTTTGATTGGTTTTGCACTAAACACACGTGTCTTGTGGTTTCATTTCTGAGTTTTTGCTCATAGAGTTTGATGAGCTTTGAAAGACTGCCGCTGTGTTGGACAAGCTTAATGTTGATGTGGATTCCATTGACTGTGTCTTCTTCAACTCTCTCCCACTGCTTCCACTGAACATGGATTTTGTCTTGCTCCTGGGTTGGAACTGTACCTTTGTTTAGACATCGTGAGCAGGTGCGAAGAAGGCAGGCCTCACTTGCTGGAGACCAGCAAACTAATTGTCTGTCATCAAGTTTGTTTGACTTCACAACACCAGATGATCTAAGGACCTCCAGCATTAAGCATGCGTTTTCATGCATTTGACACAGACATGTCTTCCAATCAGATGCTTTTGGTGCTGTAACATAGAATGCAGAATGAAGAATAGCTCAGCTTCACAGTTGGGTTCCTAATGAGGAATTCAGTGTGGAGGTTGATCATGGAGTCTGTAAGGATCATTCTCTGGTGCTTTGTGTTGTTCCTAGTGATTGTGTCCGTCTTATCAGTTGTCACACGTGCAGAGTTCAGGAAGAAATCCTGAACAGTCTGTGTAATACACTGCAGGAATGTTGGCTTTTTCTTTGTCTGTTCTCTTTCCTCTCATTAATTTGTAGGTTAACCCAAACTGGTGGATTTGGTGAAGGAGATGATATTTTTTTAGAATTTTGCCTGATGACAAACTCAGCGCTGGCTCCTGACGCCGTGGCCCAGTAGTTTGTTTGTTTTGTTGCAGCTCTCTTCTGAGGATGTTGTGGAATAGAAGGGCTTTCTTGATTTTTGGATTCCCAATTTTGCTTCCTGATAGCATCTTTGTTTCTGTGCCTGGGGAGTCCAGTGGTGTTTTATTTGTAGCCTCTCTTCTTCTCTATTTTTGTTTTCTTAGTTTGTTTCGTTGCTTTGTTACCTTCTTAAGCTTCTCTTTCAAAGCTTTTATTTCTCTTGAATGCCTTTTTCTGGTATTACTTCTCTCCCTTTCCTGTCTGAAAGACTGTCTGCTGTGTCTGGCATTGCATTCTTGATTGCTCTCTTCTACATCTTGTGGACTATCTGGGGGGGTGTCTGTGACATGGACTGGACAGACAAGACTGAGGAACCCACACGCTCGACTCAAATAAAGTCACAAAGAAACTTTAATCAAAAGGCAAAACAGGAACCAAGACAAAAACCCTAAACCTAACAAAAGGCGACTCCGTGAAAAAACACAGGAGTGATCTAACAAAACAAAATCAAAACGTAACAGAAAAACTCAGGCCAGAAAGGGCACTCAAAACACAATACAAAGTAGCAACTAAAAATGACTCAGTAGACTAATATCAAAGTAAACAACAAAAGGAGCAAGACAAGGCTTGAAACAAAGTACTCAACTGAAAATAACCAAACCTCCAAAACGGTACTCCGAACATCAAATTCATGAACCAGAAATCACAGGAAGGCACGACAATGGATATGACGAACTGGCACAGGACAGAGGGAGACACAGACAATAAATACACAGGGTAATGGGGAACAGGTGGAAACAATCAGAGAGGAGCCAGACAATCAGACGACAGGAAGTAAATGTAACTGAAACGAGGAAACACATGATACTACAAAATAAAACCGGAAATGACAAGACAACATGAGACGAGACAAAAACGGAACTTGACAAAATACAGGATCATGACAGTCTGCCTCCAGCACTGCACCTTCATTTGACCTCTTCTGTCTAGACCTTTTCTTTGCCTCTCTCCAATTCTTTCTCTGTTTCCTCTTTGCCCCGTCTCCCATCTCGTCTATTTGTACTACTTTTTGGTCTTAAACTCTCTTCTTCCACCTTTGCCTTTCCCTCTCTTGCATGTCATGTCGTTTCTCTGGGTCCCTGTTTAATTTCTCTCTTCTCTTTCCTTGGTATTCTCTATTTCTTCTCCTTTGCTCCTCAACCGACAATTTCTGACTAGCCATGCTTTCCTACAACACAAATTGAAGTAATGAAAAATCGATTGACTGATGTAAAATCTTAAAGGTGCAGTGTGTAGTTTTGTGACACAATAATAAGCAGACCAAAACTGGCCCAAATTCTACAAGTTAGAAGTGTAGGTTATACAGTATGCTTAAATAACTCATGCTATACATGTACATTTATGTGTACATAAATAATTAATAATACAAATAATATTATATTAGTACATTAAGAGGTTATAGGTGGATTTGTCAACTTACAGGTCAACTGGTCAGACATGGAATCTGATGGAGTTGACGTCTGACTGAGTTGACATAAGGGCAAATATTTTCCCGCCAAAACATGTATTGTACACTGTAGCTAGCTGGTTTTTCCTCAATTGCTAGCTGTCTCAATAACCTCACTAAAATGCTTAAATTCAATTCACTATGTTTAAAAAAAATTACCATAGAGAGACGGTGTTGACAATGTCCAGCTGTTTAAAACATACCAGTGTATGTGTGGTAGTCTTGCATTCAGCACAGCCAGGGAGACGAAAAGGGGTCCTCAGGGATACAGCTGACCATGCTATTATTTATATATATATATCTATATTTGTAGGCAGGTTTTCATGGAAAATATTGTTTGATGTTCACTTCATGCATTGTTTTTTATATTCATAACACTTCTTTTTAATTTGATATATATGTATTTACAGTTTTTTAAAAATTCTTTGGGCTGATCAATATTGTGACCTCTTGCTGAGGACAAATACAATAACATGGACCTTCTAACCACAGACCATACATTTAAACAAAATTTCTCAGAAAAGATTTTAAAAATGTGTGCGAAACAATAACATAGGTATACACAGTTCCTTTAGATTTAACTTTGTAAGTATGTCAATCATGATGAATTTCTTGATTTTTAATATAAATTAGACTTTTCTATGTAGGACATGTTTTGTCCCAACTCTCAAGAATCAGTGAAATATATCTAAAAAACTGGAATATTTCTCATAAATTAAGCAGCTAGTAGTGCCAGAGAGGAACAACTGCAAATGTACTGCCAGTCTCCTTTAGAAAAGCCATAAGACTGCAACCATACAATGTGTGCAGCAGTGGAATGTGAATCTGTCTTATCTGGATTCAAGACCAGCGCTCATTGTGCAGCACACTCAGTGACTGATTATCACTCCTGTATGACTCCAGCTGCCATCAGCCAGAGAAGCGGATTACCTGTTCCCCTGTGGTCAGGAAGCTAATGCTCTAGAAATAGAAAATGATAATGCAGGAAAACTGATTGGATAAGAAACAATATAAGAAATGTCCCAGAGGAACATGACCTGAACTGTTTCTCAAGGAGAGAGGGTTGAAAGAGAGAAAGGGATTTCTCTGTCAGTGAAGAAAGGAAATTCTGAACTCCAGCCCTGCAGATCAAGAACACATCTGAATCATTTATTTCCAATATAGACACTAAATTTGGGCACATAACATGACTACTACATAACATAACAGCTCAACATGATTTAGTTGCAGGGGTGCTTTAAACTGAATGTCAACATGTCAGTGTTAAAAGATAACATTCTATGATTTCACATTTTTCTAGTAACAAAATAATGAATTGAATTGATGCCATTTGAACAAAGATTGTTTTATTGATTGACCAGCAAAGCACCCCCACACCATCACACCTCCTCCACGCTTCACAAAAGGAGCCACATATGTAGAAACCATTGACTTACCTTTTCTGCGTTTCACAAAGACATGGAAAGTGGAATAGAAAATGTAAAATTTGGACTCATCAGACCAAAGTACAGATTTCCACTCGCCTAATGCCCATTCCTTGTGTGTCTTGGGCCAAGCAATTCTCCTCTTCTGCTTGTTCTTCCTCTGTAGTGGCTTCTTTGCAGCAATTTGACCGTGAAGGCCTGATTCTCACAGTCTCCTCCAAACAGTTGATATTGAGATGTGTCTGCTATTTGAAATATGTGAAGCATTTATGTGGGCTCTAATCTTAGCTGCTGAAAATTTGTGATTTCTGAGGCTGGTAACTTTAATGAACTTATCCTCTGTAGCAGAGGTAACTCTTGATCTTCCTTTCCTTCCATATGAGTGCCAGTTTCATTATAGCGTTTGATGGTTTTCGTGACTACACTTCAGGATATATTCAAAGTTCATGAATTTTTGGGGGATTGACTTACCTTTGTAGTATCTGATACAACACCTTCAAGTCTTAAAGTAATGTTGGACTGTTGTTTCTCTTTACTTAGTTGAGTGGCTCTTGCCATAATATGGATTAGAACAGTAGTCGAGAAAGGCTTTTCACTGTATAGAACTGTGTACCAACCCTACAGATGCTCTTTCACTCTTAACAAGGCTCACATGTTAATAAAAAATCATTCCAGGAGAGTACCTCACAAAGCTGGTTGATAAAATGCCAAAAGTGTCCAAAGCTGTCATCAAAGCAAAAGGTGGCTACTTTAAAGAATCTAAAATATTAAACATAAACAAATATTATGGTTTGTTTAACATTCTACATAATGCCATAATGTTCTTTCATAGTTTTGATGGCTTCGATATTAATGTACAATGCAGTTAAAAAAAAAAAAGAAAAAGAAATCATTACATGAGAAGGTGTGTCCAAACTTGACTGGTACAGTATGTCACTACACAGATATGATATTTAAGTTAGGGAAGGAGTGCAAAAAAAATAATTTTAGAAGATCTGAGGTAAGGTGCAAAAGCCAAATGTGTAAATGCCAGACATGTATTAGGATAACAGTAAGTATCATTTATTTATTCCATATTGATTTTAATTTTTTACTGATCACTTTTACAGTATTAAAAAGCCTTGCTGAAAATCCTGGAAAGCAGAGTCTCAGAGCCATGGGTAGGGGTAACAAACTCAATCAGATGTTAAGTTTCTTTTGCTTAATTCTATGATTTCAACACAGAGTTGTTGTTCACAATGTAGCATTATCAGGGAAAAAATTAGGATGCGTTCATTGGATGCACCTATAGTGAACTTACTGTGTCCTTTTAGATTTTAATGTGTCAGGAATGCAGGAAGCACACCCAGCATCATTATTGTCGTCCCCAAAAAAACCAAGGACCACAGGACTTAAAGACTATCGCCCTGACCTCTGTAGTAAGTAGTAAAAGTTATTTGAGTGACTTTTCCTGCCCCACCTCAAAGCCATTAGTGACCCATTCTCAGATCCTTTGCAGTTCACCTACAGAGTCAATGTAGCCTTCCACTTCATATTACTCCAGGTCCCTGAGACAGGGAGGAAAGATAGTGGTCAACCCCTCCATCCTGGACAAAATCTCTGTGAAACGCTCCCCTCCGACAAGTGGCTGCGTTCAATAAAATGTTAAACCTCACACTACAAAAACAAAGCATCTCAATCTCTTATCCATCACCATGGACAATACAGGTTACGTTATGGTAAGTCAGTGTTTTTCTACATTCCATTCGCTTTGTTTCAAATACTGTACAGCTCTGTTCATTTTAAAAACATATATTTTATTCATGATTCTTGACTTCTGTAGTAGTTGTTACCCTTTCTCTTATTATGTTTATTGTTATTCACCAAGACACCCGGGCACAAAACCCCCCACCTAGAATTAAACCTGAGTCTGAATCTTGTTGTGGAGATAATATTGTCTGTATCAAAGTGGAGGACTAACTGACCTACTAACATTTCCATCCCTCCAAGTAGAATAAGCAAAGTAACAAAGCAAAACCAATAACCTTTAGAATTCTAAACAGTAGCCTCTAGGAAGCTTGCTGCCTCTCTGTGTTAGCATTCTGTTGAGCTACACTGAGAAAAGCAAGCCAATGATACTCGTGAATTTCAGATCAGAAAATTAAAATGGACAAACCCTCGCAATGAGAAAGTACTGAATGCACTTCAAGCACACCATTTGAATAAAAAAAATGTGAAATAGTTTCAACCTCAATTCAACACTAGTAAAGTGAAAGAACAATACTTGACTAAAAACATGCATCACAAATTAATTTGCTTTTTGAATACACTGATGCTTATTTCAGGATCGGAATCATTTCATTCAAACGTCACATTAGTAAAATGCATAAGGACTGTTTTCCTTTTCTCATGCATTTTGGCTCAATTTGGCTTAATCTTTGATCAAAAAACCATTTGATGTGATGAATGTGTTGGCTATTAACTGCCAGTCTGGCAGAACATCTCTGTAACAGGTATGGTGTAGGTCATAGCTCCATGAAGAGGAGCATTTCTTGTGCATTTTATGTGGTAATGGTCAGGGTTATGTGGAGGGGGAAGGGTTCTGTGACGGCTCCAATCACAATGTTTGATGATCACATCATCTAGCCAACCCATGTCAAATTTCAGCTGAACACAAGCTACATGACTTGTAAGCCTATTATCCACTTCCAGACCAGAAGGCAATGCTTGTCAGAACCCATTGGCTTTTTTTATTATGTCAAGCTTTAGACTTAGGTCAGGTAAAATTGCATTATTTTTAAATGTAATTTATGAGGAAATGTGCATCTACTTTGATTTGGCCAATCATCTGTGAGGCTTGTTTCAGCCAAACCAGTTATGACTGTTGAGAGTCAGAGGCAAAGGATGAAGTGAGACCTTGACACGGGAGACTGCTGTTTCCTACTGTCAATGTTGGTGTCTTTTCACCATAACCACAATGTTGCCTAACACAGTCCATGTAAATTTTCTCCTCAACCTAACCAAGCCTTAATCATAATTGCACAGCAAATGATTTGTCAAAGTTTTGGAAAGCAATGACACATTATATCGACAGAGCAGCTGGAAAATGTAAGTATGTCTCATTTTAATGTGTTTTTTTTTTCGAACAGGTTAAAACTATCCTTTTTTCCCCACCAGAGGACATATTTTTCAAGAGTCTCTAAGGATTATGACATTATCTTTTAGAAACATGGTAAGATTTGACTTGTCAAGTCTTACATCTATTAAAAAAACAACAAATTTCTCTCTTCAAGGTATCACCCTCCCAGAGGTCCCAAAGTCTCAAATCATAAAACAATGACTGTATTATAGTCAGGCTAGGTGCTGGACTCCCTGCTCTGTTATATTTGTTTCTATGATATTTTGATGATCACTTCCCAGCACCACAGTAATTCTACCTCCTAATTACTAATTACACATGTGCAACGGCTGTTAAAGTAATATAGAATGACAAATGTGGCCTGATTGTAATCATAGAACTGATATCACCACATTTCCCTACCACTTGCAGGGATAGTCACAGTTTTCTGAGCTGTTTTTTGGTCTTTTGTCCCGTGTTGTGTTCCTGATCCCTCCCTCTCTCTGTCTCTTTGCCTCCATCTTCCCTCCTTTGGAGGCCTCAGTGTAACTGGAGCTGAGGAGGTTTACAGCTTAACATTTCCCCAGGCGAAAATAGCCTCAGACTTCAAAGAAAAAAAAAATCAGACGAAGAACCGAAAGGGTTTCATCTCTCCACACTCATTTGCTTTCTCTTTACCATTTTGTCTGCATGAAATAGAATTCATTCTTTATCTTATATAATTTTGCTAAGAATGGCTAAGAACCTGTCCTGATTGAAAAACATGACATGCAGACTTGTCAGTGTAGCATGAGCTCTCTTCTCCGTGGATTCCCCAGCACTCACAGACCACCACCAGACGATCCGACTCACAATTCTCTTTTATTTATTTTGTTTCCACACACGCGGTTCACGCCCTGCAGTGAGGGTCGGCGTCTGTCCCTTGGCCCAGACACGGCGGAATGTCCGGCCCTCGTGTCTCCTGGTTGTATATTCCTCTCCCTTGGGTCCCGGCGTGCTACTGCTTAAATAGGGAGAGAGGTAATTTACTGCACCTGTTCCCAGGTGCGCTGGTGCTCCTTACCTCTCTCCTGCGCCATCTCCTGGGCCAGTCCTGCACCTCTCTCCGTTGCAGCTGAGCGCAAAACCAGCCCACACCCCCACATACCTCCACCGCCCGACTTAGGCCGGGGACCGTCCGGCCTAACCCACTCCCCCCCCAACCCCCAAGGGACGGGAGAGGAAGTCGGACTGGCGGGTAGTACCCCGCCAGTCCCGATGGGGCTGGACCAGGCACTGTGGGACTCCTCTATTACCCCCATCGCTAACATGGCTGCCAGCTCTCTCTGAACCACTTTTCTCTTGTGTTCAGGTAACCGATAGGGCCGTGAACGCACCGTCACCCCTGGGTGAGACTCAATGTGGTGCTGTATGAGGTCGGTACGTCCTGGCAGGGGGGAGAACACATCAGCAAAACGCTGTTGCAACTGGGCTACATCTGCTCTCTGGGACGGCGAGAGATGGTCATCACAATGGAGCGGAGCAGATTTGGTGGAATTTGGTACCTCCGGCCCCAACTCATCTCTCTCTCCAACTACCGTCACCAGAGACACAGGCTCCGCCTCTCTCCATATTTTGAGGAGGTTGAGGTGGTAGATCTGTGTGGCTCCTCCCCTGTCAGTACGCTCCACCTCATAGTCCACGTCGCCCACTCGTCGTGTGACCACAAAGGGTCCTTGCCACTTGGCGAGTAATTTTGAGCTAGAAGATGGGAGCAATACAAGTACTTTATCTCCCGGTGCAAATTGTCTCAGCCGCGACCTCTGTTGTACAGGCGCTGCTGACGTTCCTGGGCCTGGAGCAAATTCTCACGTGACAACCTTCCCAAAGTGTGGAGTTTTGCTCTCAGGTCCAGGACGTATTGAATCTCATTTTTACTGGGGCTTGGACCATCCTCCCAGTTTTCCTTAATTAGGTCCAGCACCCCTCTTGGTTTCCTGCCGAATAGCAGTTCAAAGGGAGAAAATCCCGTGGAGGCCTGGGGCACCTCCCGCACTGCAAACAACAGAGGGTCTAGCCATTTGTCCCAATTGCGTTCATCATCGTGAATAAATTTACGGATCATGGACTTTAAGGTCTTGTTCATCCGCTCTACCAGCCCGTCGGTCTGAGGGTGGTAGACACTGGTACGAACAGACTTAATGCCCAGTAATCCGTAAAGCTCTCTCAGTGTACGTGACATGAACGAGGTGCCCTGGTCAGTGAGGATCTCTTTCGGGATCCCCACTCGGGAGATTATCTGAAACAGTGCCTGCGCCACACTCTTTGCAGAGATGGTGCGCAGCGGCACTGCTTCCGGGTATCGCGTTGCGTAATCCATCAGGACCAACACAAAGCGATAGCTGCGTGCACTCCGGTTAAATGGCCCGATGAGGTCCATGCCAATGCGCTCAAAAGGGACCTCCATCAGCGGTAATGGGCGCAATGGCGCTCTTGGGATGGCCGGTTGGTTAACCAACTGGCATTCAGGGCAGGATGCACACCAGCGGCGTACATCCCCCCGAATGCCAGGCCAATAGAATCGGGCCATTATCCGGTCTAGTGTTTTATCGTATCCCATGTGACCAGCCATCGGGTTATAATGAGCCGCCTGGAAAACAGTTTTCCGGCGGTTTTTCCGCACCAACAACTGGGTGTTTATCAGTCCTGTCTGAGTGTCACGACTCACTCTGTACAACCTGTCCCTCCGCAAGGAAAAGTGCGGGTAGGTCTGCGCTGCGTCAGGGCGCACCAAGTGACCATCAATACTTATCACTTGGTCAAAGGCTGAGCGTAAGGTGTCGTCACGAGACTGCTCAAGTGGAAAATCTTCCATGGGGTGGATTTCGGGAACCCTCGGCGTCTCTGGCGGAGGCGTCGCGGGTTCCCCCTCCCCCTCGGCAGCGTCGGACGACCCTGCGTCACCACTGAGCACAGCGCAGACACCACATGTCCCTACCGGTCGTGAGCGCCCACCCGCACACTGCCCCACTAAACCATGAAAACCCGGCCAATCAGTCCCCAGAATCAGGGGGTGCGCCAGGCGGCTGCTTACAGCTGCCTTCATCCTTTGCTTTTTCCCCCGGTATTTAATTTCCACCAGCACAATGGGATAACGGTGAATATCCCCATGCACACACCTGATACTCACCCACCTGGCCTCCACCAAAGCCCCGGGCCGAACCAGGTTCTGGTGAATCATGGTAGCAGCCGGGACCCGTGGAGGGGAGAGTCGAGGGATGGTGCCGCTGGCTGGCGACGAGGCGGTGCTGGCTGGGTTTCCCCGCTGCGCCGGTGGGGCGAAGTTCTTCTTACGGGGAGCGGGGGTGGGTCTTCCTGCCCCCGGTGCTCGGCCGTCCCCCTGGTTCGGGGGATGCACGGCCAGGTGATCCTCTGCTAGCGTGATGGCCGTCCCCAGATCGGCGGGACGGTGGCAGCGGACCCACGCAGCCGTCCTCGCTGGCAACCCCTCCATGAACTGCTCCAATGCCACGATCTCCACCAGCCGCGCCTCTCCGGCGGTCTCTCCCGGCTGCAGCCATCTGGTGGCCGCATCCCGGAGTTGCAGCGTGTACCCGAAGGGCCTATCCCTGTCGCCGAGCCGAGTCCCCCGTAAGCGGCGCCGGTGATCCTCCGGCGAACAGCCCGTCCTGTCCAGTATTGCCTTTTTGACGGCGTCATAGCGCCCACGGTACGCTGCCGGCAGGTTGAGTGCCGCAGCCTGGGATCCTCCCGAAAGCAGGGGAAGCAGGCGGACTGCCCACTCAGTCTCTGGCCAGCCGCACGCCTCCGCCGTCGCCTCAAACATCCCCAGAAATGTCTGCGGGTCGTCCTGCGCCGCCATCTTTCCCACCGTGAGGTCCGAGAGCGGGGAGGGTGGGGGACCCCGTGGCGATGCCTCCTCTGAGCGAGCCCGCAGACGCTCCAGGACCTCGGTCTGCCGCTCCGCTTGTGCCCGGAGCCCTTCCAGGTGCTGCCGGCGCGCCGCCGCCTGCTCCTGGGTCATCTGGGCCACCTGTACCGCCATCTGGGCCAGCAGGGCCAGAGGCTGGGCTGCCTGGTCCTCCTGACGGTCCATCATCTCCGAGCGCTGGGAAGTTGGGCGCCAGTGTAGCATGAGCTCTCTTCTCCGTGGATTCCCCAGCACTCACAGACCACCACCAGACGATCCGACTCACAATTCTCTTTTATTTATTTTGTTTCCACACACGCGGTTCACGCCCTGCAGTGAGGGTCGGCGTCTGTCCGGCCCTCGTGTCTCCTGGTTGTATATTCCTTGGGTCCCGGCGTGCTACTGCTTAAATAGGGAGAGAGGTAATTTACTGCACCTGTTCCCAGGTGCGCTGGTGCTCCTTACCTCTCTCCTGCGCCATCTCCTGGGCCAGTCCTGCACCTCTCTCCGTTGCAGCTGAGCGCAAAACCAGCCCACACCCCCACAGTCAGTTATCCCACACAAATGAAAACACAGCTACAGGATGGGAGCATCAGAAGGCAAATTGGCACATTACTAGCATTAAGTGATTTATTCTTGAGCTCAGTTTGGCTTCATTGCTGACTGACTGATTAAGTACTGAATCTATTAGGGCTCTTCTCCCAGACCAATTTCCCCATCTTTCCCTCTGTCTAAGACAAGGAACCACAGGGATACAAGAAAATGAGATTAGAAAATGAGTTTGGACAGTTGGTATTTCCTTTTTACATGTCTGTATACATATGTTAAAATACTAGGTGTAGTTCAATAGCCTTTTTCACCACAAAATTTCAAGATGAAACAATTAGTTTAAAGACTCTGGCAGATAAATGCACCTTGTATTTGTAGCACAACAGACAGTAAAGGTCTGTAGGGTGGTTTTGATGAGCATAGTTAAGTTTAATATGCGTTGATTTTTATTAGCTATGACCATCTTATCATCTTATCTTAGCCATACTGTAGTTCTCATGCACAGATGTATACAAAATTGAAAATGCTATACTAGAAATGCCATTGTTTTTGTTAATGGTCTAATATTGACACTCTTATCAGCAGTCAAAATGCTCTGATCTCAACTTAATTTGAAACAAGTAATTTATAACAAAGTCTGTGTTACAGAATTGTGTTGCAAGATTTGAAATATGGGGTTCTTTATCAGCTATTGAAATACACTATTGAGTTGCATTGTGAGTGGATAAGCATAGGATCTAGGGTATTGGGAGCTTGGAACATTAGAAAATGAAACCAGGTACATGATGTCAATAAAGAACACAGCACAGTCATTGCATTCAAATGTGATTAAAGCTCAGTGGACTTTATATGAAAAGCAGCCAGAATTTGACTGTCCTATAGTCTGCTTGCCATTGTAAAGGTGCAAATACAATACCATTTACCATTCCTGCCTGCATTGATCATGACAGATTAATCTGGAGTTTGTCATGCAACACATGTGCTGCAGTAAAATGGCCTTTTTTTCTCAGTAAAACAAATTGGCAATTCACCTTAACTGACATATGAAGCACTATGTTGTAGCCCTCATCAGAACATTAAGGATTTCATGTTAAAATAAAATCCTTTTCTTGACCAATATTTGTTGAACCAATGTTTGTGTTACATTTATATCAGGGCATATGTTCAGTCAGAACATAGTATTAGGTCTAGGCACTGAACCAGGGAGGACTCAAAAGCATGACACCAGTAAGCTTCCAGACAGTTGAACTCTTTAATGATACAAGAAGGCAAACAATACTTACAATGGCTTGAACAATGGCAAACGATACCTTCCAAGACTTGACTGGATTTAGTGGCAACATGAACACTCAAACAAGACAAGACAATCTGGCACAGGACAAAGGGAGACACAGACTACTTATACAAGAGGTAATGGGGAACAGGTGGAAACAATCAGGGCGGGGCAGACAATCACAACGGCAGGAAGTCAAACAGCCTGAAACAAGAGGAGAGTTAGTTTTCACAATAAGACAGGAAGTGCGAGACAAGAGTAGACACGAGTGAACTAGACAAACTTAACAGACCCGACGAGACATAACACATAGGATGTACTAGTTGCCAATATTATGCAGTCCTATCTCTCCTATAAATTATGTTTTTGTTCTACTAATTTGTTTTGCTAAATACATTTTGAGGGAAACATAATTGCTGGCTGGACATACAATGTTTTTTTCCAGTGTTGTGCTTTAACAAGTGGTAATGTTCAATTTGGCTATCAGAAATAATTAATAATTATCAAAGATAATTAATAATTATTAAAATAAATGAACTTTGATTAAAGTCCACCTCGATTGGGGCACCACCTCGAAAAACGAGGAAAAGACAGCCGTTTTAATTGATTTAGTCTCATAAAAATACTAAACTATCAATTTGGAATTATGTTTTATAATTAATTTAATAATTACTACCAAAATTACCACATTGATAGCTAGCTGAAGGATTTTTGGAGTTCTTGACAGTGTAGAGGTTGGCAGTGTTCACAATTGTACAACATTAAAGGAGACAGCAAGTATTAAAACATTTATTAAAACAGAGCAAAATTCAGGGACATCATTTGTTATGCATTAAGGACTTGTACTTTGGTTGTAAGTACGGCTGAAGCAGAGTAGGTATTAAAGACATCTGCTGTTGCAGAAACAAAATCAATCAAACAATCTAACTAAATCTCTATGACTAAACTAACAATAATATAAAGAGTGTAAGAGTGTGTGTGTGTGTGTGTGTGTGTGTGTGTGTGTGTGTGAGTGTGATAAGGCTGAGGAATGTGAGATGGGTCCCACAAAGGTGGGGGAGAGAGACCAAATGGTGATGGCCAGACCCCCTGGGGTGTGGGTCAGAGGCAGACAAAGGAAAGCTAAGTGCTGTTAGCTTAGCTTTGTCCCTCAGTGGCCTGTTGCAGACTGTGTGTGTGAGAGAGATAAAGGTGCAGGTTAAGACAGGATGGTTAGTTTGTAGGCTAACATCAACTAAACTTAATGGCTGCACAGTAATCTACAACACATCACAATAATCAAACTCAATGAACATTAAAGCAAGTCAATACATTAACAAGGGTAAACCATGTATGCAGTAATGCTATGCTAATTATGCCCAGTTAGAGTTTGTTACCAGTCCTTAAAGGGAGAAGAAGTGTCCTTGAGGGTGCTGCTTTCCCAGCTTGTTGCTGGAGGAAAGGTGTGGTTCTTGTCCGTGCTGTGTGGTTGCAGGCTGGAGGAATCCGGTCGCTCCTTTGTTCCTGTTAGTTAGCAGCTCTGTGCTAACTTGCTGGTGTGCTCCTGTTGTTGGTTATCAGCTGGCAGACTCTGGGTCGTGCCTGCTGGTGCTGATCTGCTTACTTCAGGCAGGACTTTGTGTCGCTACCATGAAGGAGGTGGCTGCTCTGGACAGACCACACTGAGGCAGAGCTTAGCTGAGTTGAGCTGGTCTCTCCTCTTCAGGAAAGATCAGGAGAGCTGGTCTCTCCTCTGCAGGAGGAGAGGGAGCAGGGAAGACCTGGTCTCTCCACTTCAGGAGAGACGATGAGAAAGAGAGAGTTCAGTGGGGGTGAACTGGTTTTGTGGGCCTGCGGTCGTAAAATCATGTGTCCCCTCCGGCCAATGGCGACTGTGGAGCAGTTCTAAATTTCCTTAATTCAATCACTTTACCAGAAATCTATCATATTATTTATTCAATGAAAACCTCCACCTCCTCTCATGGCATTGTCCCAACTAAATTCTTCAAATAATTTATTGGCACCATTCACCATATTTAAATTATCAATAGCTCCCTGGAATGTTAACTGGAGTGGGGGTTGGTTGGTGTAGAAAGGTGGCATCAAATACATCAGCTGGCACCAGGTCATCCATCCATCCATTGTCTATACCACTTATCCTAATGGGTCGCAGGGGTACTTTAACCAATCCCAGTGGATGTTGGGTGAGGTACATCCTGGACTGGTCGACAGTCAATCACAGGGCAAACACTTAGAGACAGACAATCACTCACACTCATACCTATGAGCAATTTAGAGTAACCAATTAACCTAACCTGCATGTCTTTGAACTGTGGGAGGAAGCTGGAGGACCTGGAGAGAACCCATGTGAGCATGTACCACCATGCTGCCCTAGAAACAGATAAGCCAATGCTAGATTCAATTGCAATAGCCTATGTCAACAAGTAGAGGGCAGTCACTATACATATTTATAACACAATATGCATAATTAACATGTCAAGATTTGAACCTGAATCTATTGTCATTACTTATTACCCATGTACATTGTTTTTCAGCTGAAAAAAGTGGTTTGGGGGTGAAGTTGCTCTTTAAAGGTTCCACATGTCATAGTTTTAAAACAATTTTATACTATTTTCTTGAATCTGTGGAACTCTTTGTCCCCATTTTTAACAATTTAACTACCTCAACAAGCTCCTCAAAGAAGGGAATACGCTGGATAAAATGGTACCGGGGAATTTTGTGTCTACCAACAACACAGAGGAGACTCTCACTGAGTTCCTGTGTTTCACACTGGCCAAAACAGTAAGTACAGTACAACTAATTGCTTCCTTATTTGATACTATGAGTCATGACTATATTTCAATACATGTCTTTTCCACTTTGCCTTCATCTTGACTTAAGCTCATCTGGGATCTGAGAGACCACATGAGCGTTGATGGACCAACAAATTCATCCACAGCTCTCTGTAAAGGCACCTTGAGTCCTTCAAGTTTTGCAGAGTCCCCTGACAGACGTTCAGTACATGATTGATGACTGTAAGGATGACTCCCTATCTGACTGACATTGTTATTATTATTCTGTCAGTATTATTATCATTTTGCAATCCTTATTACAGCCTACAGTTCAAAGCAACTATTTTGCTTTTGTCTACACTGTTTCTCGGAAGACTGTTTGAACTTGAGCCATGAACATTTGATGATAGGTTGTGGAGCACAATCTAATTAAAGCACCTCACTTCTTGCACTTTTGTTATGCTATTAAAGTATTTCAAATGGAAGCATTAGTTTTGTTTGTTGGTCTACACAAATCACTTTGCTTTCAAAATGAAAAGAAAATTACATGAATTTACAGACCATATTTCTCCTGTACTGGCTTCTCTTCATTGCCTCTTCCTCTCCATCATTATGCCTCATGTCCGCTTAATGTCTGCTACTAACTTGGTATCTTCCCGGGAGCCTTTCTGTGCTTTTCTCATCCCTCAGGTTCTTGTGGATCCTGGTCCTGGCTCTCCTGGCTGTGGTTCTCTGGCATCATGAAGCACTGCTGTGGATTAGGGGTTCCTTAATTTTGAATTCCTGAATCGTTGGGTCTCTCTCTTAATTAAAGAGTTTGCTCTTGCCTGCTCTTCATGTAAAGCGTCTTGAGATAACGCTGTTGTGAATTGGCGCTATATAAATAAAGATTGATTGATTGATTGATTGATTGATTGACTGTGCTCACCTTAGATGTTCAGATAATCACAAAAGAGATCTCCATGGTGTGATGGAAATCTTTGGGCGGGTAGTGCGGGGAGCACCTGCTGAGACAAAACGGCCCCCAGCCCTCTGTCCAAGGCATCAGTCTGCAACACAAAGGGGAGAGAAAAGTTAGGGGTGTGCAGAAGTGGCCCCCCACAGAGAGCCTGTTTCACCTTCTTAAACGCCTGCTAGCACCCCTCCGTCCACTGGACCGGCTTTGAGGTACCTTTTCGGGTCAGATCGGCCAGGGGACTGGTGAGGTTCGTGAAGTCCGGTATGAACTGGCGATAGTACCCTGCCAGCCCCAAGAACCGTCTGACCTCCTTTTTGAACAGGACACGCTGCAATTGCCGCGGTCTTGTCTACCTGCGGCCGCACCTGCCCACCACCCAAGTGGTACCCCAGATGCCGTACCTCCCTCCGTCCAACCACACACTTCTTCGGGTTGGCCGTGAGCCCCGCCTGCCTCAGGGACTCCAGCACTGCAGCCACCCGCCGCACATGCTCCGCCCAGGTGTCACTGTGGATGATGACATTATCCAGGTAGGCGGCAGGATATGCAGCGTGCGGATGCAGCACCTGGTCCATGAGGCGTTGGAAGATGGCTGGGACCCCGAACAACCCTAATGGAAGTGTGACAAATTGGTATAAACCGTACGGAGAGGAGAAGGACGTTTTCTCCCTGGACTCTGGAGACAAAGGAATCTGCCAGTAGCCCTTGATTTTTCACGACACTGGATTTAACCGAGAGGTGCCCAGCCAGTCCAAAAGCTCGTCGACCTGGGGCATCAGGTAGGTGTCGAACCGTGACACATCATTCACCTTGCGATAGTTCACACAGAACCGGCTAGACCCATCCTTCTTAACCACAAGAACAATGGGGCTGCACCAGGCACTGTGGGACTCCTCTATTACTCCCATCGCTAACATGGCCGCCAGCTCTTTCTGAACCACTTTTCTCTTGTGTTCAGGTAAACGATAGGGCCGTGAACGCACCGTCACCCCTGGGTGAGTCTCAATGTGGTGCTGTATGAGGTCGGTACGCCCTGGCAGGGGGGAGAACACATCAGCAAAACGCTGCTGCAACTGGGCTACATCTGCTCTCTGGGATGGCGAGAGATGGTCATCACAATGGTGGAATTTGGTACCTCCGGCCCCAACTCATCTCTCTCTGTGATTGCCGTCACCAGAGAAACAGGCTCAGCCTCTCTCCATGATTTTAGGAGGTTGAGGTGGTATATCTGTGTGGCTCCTCCCCTGTCAGGCCGTTCCACCTCATAGTCGACGTCGCCCACTCGTCGTGTGACCACAAATGGTCTGTGCCACCTGGCGAGTAATTTGGAGCTAGAAGATGCGAGCAATACAAGCACTTTATCTCCCGGTGAAAATTGTCTCAGCCTCGACCATCTGTTGTACAGGCGCTGTTGACGTTCCTGGGCCTGGAGCAAATTCTTGCGTGACAACCTTCCCAAAGTGTGGAGTTTTGCTCTCAGGTCCAGGATGTATTGAATTTCGTTCTTACTGGGGCTTGGACCATCCTCCCAGTTTTCCTTAATTAGGTCCAGCACCCCTCTTGGTTTCCTGCCAAACAGCAGCTCAAAGGGAGAAAATCCCATGGAGGCCTGGGGCACCTCCCGCACTGCAAACAACAGAGGGTCTAGCCATTTGTCCCAATTGCGTTCATCATCGTGGATAAACTTACGGATCATGGACTTTAAGGTCTTGTTCATCTGCTCCACCAACCCGTTGGTCTGAGGGTGATAGACGCTGGTACGAACAGACTTAATGCCCAGTAATCCTTACAGCTCTCTCAATGTTCCTGACATGAACGAGGTGCCCTGGTCAGTGAGGATCTCTTTCGGGATCCCCACTCGGGAGATTATCTGAAACAGTGCCTGTGCCACACTCTTTGCAGAGATGGTGCGCAGCGGCACTGCTTCCGGGTATCGTGTTGCGTAATCCATTACAACTAACACAAAGCGATAGCCGCATGCACTCTGGTTACATGGCCCGATGAGGTCCATGCCAATGCGCTCAAATGGTGGTAATCAGTGGTAATGGGCGCAATGGCGCTCTTGTGATGGCCAGTTGGTTAACCAAGTGGCATTCAGGGCAGGATGCACACCAGCGGCGTACATCCCCCCGAATGCCAGGCCAATAGAATCGGGCCATTTTCCGGTCTAGTGTTTTGGCAAATCCCACGTGACCAGCCATCGGGTTATAATGAGCCGCCTGGAAAACAGTTTCCCGGCGGCTTTTTGGCACCAGCAACTGGGTGTTCACAAGTCCTGTCTGAGTGTCACGACTCACTCTGTATAATCTGTCCCTCCACAAAGAAAAGTGCGGCTAGGTCTTTGCTGCGTCAGGGCGCACCAAATGACCATCAATCCTTGTCACTTGGTTGAATGCTGAGCGTAAGCCCCCTCTACAGTCCCTCTACAAACTGAGATATTTCTAGTCTGCTTGTCTCATAGAACCTTTTGGCTCAGCTATGAGCCAGAAAACTAACATTATGCTAGCAAGGGTTAAAGTCAATGATATTGTGTATGGTTGGCAAACTAAGTATATTTTGACACTACGTTTAAAAACAAAAGCAGCTAGCTAACCAGCTACGTCACTGTCCACAAAGAGTGAAAGAATGGGAACAATGATCAAAAGCAGCTCTGAATTGGGACAGGGTCACAGTTTCCTGAGACCTGGGTGCTGTGAGCTGCTGACCTGCGGTGTTGCTACATGAGGTTTTGTACTGCCCATGACGCAATGGGCAGTAAAAAATTAGCAATGGACAAAGGTAAATCATCGGCTGTGGCATAGAGATAGAGCAGGTCATCTATCAATTGGAATATCAGTGGTTGTGGCTCCTCCACTCCATATGTCAAAGTTTCCTTGGCCACTGAATGTGTGTCAATGTTTAGCTTCAGCATGTGAGTGTGTGTGAATGGCTAGTATACTCCTGATGGCAGGATTGAGGGGAGGGATCATTTTTTCAGGACAGTTCTGGGGTGATGGTGAAAAATGGTCTGCAGCCTTATGTTGTACTAATAATGAGTTTAAAACTACAACTGCTTACTTTCAATTGGGAGCAAAATTCAGCCTTTAAACTCAAAAGAAATAATGATTTCACGTTTATCGTGATAATTATCAATACTGACTGTCAACATTCTTTTGTCCATTTCCATTCCTAATGATTGCACATTATTTTTTTGACTTGCCCTTGTCTGTATGAACCTTTTTAACAGTAAAATTATCTAGTGTAATGTTGTCAGGACAATTTTATTTAAGCAAAACTCTACCTCTGTTAATTCAAAATATTTTTTTTTCCATCATGTCAAACATAAGTACAGTGAATTTTCTGTTCTGGCATTTTTGACACGCAGTCAAGTCTATAGACATTAGCTGCTGTCGCAGGGAAGCATATCCAAAAAAAAATCAATGACAGCACAAAATGATCATCGTTATATGTCACTAACAAAACATGTTAGAGAAAATACTTCAAAACAACTTTACACATGTAGTGGTATAGGCTTAGACTGACCAATGAGCAATTTATTACAAAGTCTTAAATTCACATTTACTGTTAAAAGATCTTAAAGTGTTAAATTCTGTTTGTGAATGTATTGAATATGAATTCATTAGAAAATCCACTCTTAGAACAAAAAGCATGAACATTTAGTGTTTGATCAGTTCAGAGATGACTTCAGTGTCTCTGTAATCCTGTTACAATTCGGCTATGTCAAGACCCTTTCCATAAAGAGCAGGTCTAGACCAAACTCTTTAATTAAAAGAGAGACCCAATTATTCAAGAATTCAAAATTAAGGATTCAAGAATCCCCGCATGAGCAAGCATCCAATATTAGGCTCCTTTAACAGAAAGAAACATCAAACAGAGCTAGGCTCAGAGGCGGGCGACTTTCTATCGGGTCAGTGTTGGCTGTAGCAGCATAACTAACGACTGGTCCAAGGCCTGAGCCAACCCTAATTATAAGCTTTATCAAAAAGGAAGGTTTTAAGCCTAATCTTAAATGTAGAGAGGGTGTCTGCCCCCTAGACCTAAAATGGAAGAAGATTCCACAGTAGAGGAGGAAGAGTGGAGGAGGGGGGATTGGAAAAAAAACGCTGACGTTGGAAAACAGTTATTGATCACTTTTAATGTGGTCAATCGGCCCGCAAACAGCTGTCAGCCAAAACAGTGGAGGAGGGGGGATTTGAAAAAAACCTTGACCATGGGGACAAGGAAATTTCCGTTTTTGGAGCCGACACCAAACTGCCTCTTTTTGGCCTGATCCGCCTCCAAACCCGTTGGACGACTGGTATTGATCATTTTTAATGTGGTAAATCGGCCAGCCAACAGCTGTCAGCCAAAAAAGTGAATCGGGGGGATTTGAAAAAAAACCTTGACCCCAGGGTTAAGGAAATTTCCGTTTTTGGAGCCGACACCAAACTGCCTCTTTTTGGCCTGATCCGCCTTCAAACCCGTTGGAGAACAGTTATTGATATCTTTTAATGTTGTAAATTTGCCAGCAAACAGCTGTCAGCCAAAACAGTGAAGGAGGGGGGATTTGAAAAAAAACCTTGACCGCGGGATCAAGGAAATTTCCGTTTTTGGAGCCGACACCAAACTGCCTCTTTTTGGCCTGATCCGCCTCCAAACCCATTGGAGAACAGTTATTGATCACTTTTAATGTTGTAAATTGGCCAGCAAACAGCTGTCAGCCAAAACAGTGAAGGAGGTGGGATTTGAAAAAAAACCTTGACCGCGGGATCAAGGAAATTTCCGTTTTTGGAGCCAACACCAAACTGCCTCTTTTTGGCCTGATCCGCCTCCAAACCCGTTGGAAGACTGGTATTGATCACTTTTAATGTGGTAAATCGGCCAGCAAACAGCTGTCAGCCAAAACAGTGAAGGAGGGGGGATTTGAAAAACATTTCCATTTTTAGAGCAGACACCAAACTGCCTCTTTTTGGCCTGATCCGCTTTCAAACCCGTTGGAGAACAGTTATTGATCACTTTTAATGTGGTCAATTGGCCAGCAAACAGCTGTCAGCAGTGGAGGAGGGGGGATTTGGAACAGCTGTCAGCCAAAACAGTGAAGTTGGAGAACAGGTATTGATCACTTTTAATGTGGTCAATCGGCCAGCAAACAGCTGTCAGCCAAAACAGTGGAGGAGGTGGGATTTGAAAAAACACTTGACCCCGGGGTCAAGGAAATTTCCGTTTTTGGATGAGACACCAAACTGCCTCTTTTTGGCCTGATCCGCCTCCAAACCCGTTGGAAGACTGGTATTGATCACTTTTAATGTGGTCAATTGGCTAGCAAACAGCTGTCAGCTAAAACAGTGAAGTTGGAGAACCGTTATTGATCACTTTTTATGTGGTCAAACGACCAGCAAACAGTTGTCAGCCAAAACAGTGAAGTTGGAGAACAGTTATTGATCACTTTTAATGTGGTCAATCGGCCAGCAAACAGCTGTCAGCTAAAACAGTGAAGTTGGAGAACCGTTATTGATCACTTTTAATGTGGTCAATCGACCAGCAAACAGTTGTCAGCCAAAACAGTGAAGTTGGAGAACAGTTATTGATCACTTTTAATGTGGTCAATCGGCCAGCAAACAGCTGTCAGCCAAAACAGTGAAGTTGGAGAACAGTTATTGATCACTTTTAATGTGGTCAATCGACCAGCAAACAGCTGTCAGCCAAAACACTGGAGGAGGTGGGATTTGAAAAACACTTGACCCCGGCGTCAAGGAAATTTCCGTTTTTGTAGCCAACACCAAACTGCCTCTTTTTGGCCTGATCCGCCTCCAAACCCGTTGGAAAACAGTTATTGATCACTTTTAATGAGGTAAATCGGCCAGCAAACAGCTGTCACCCAAAACAGTGGTGGAGCGGGGATTTGGAAAAAAAATTCCGTTTTTGGAGCCGACACCAAACTGCCTCTTTTTGGTCTGATCCACCTCCAAACCCGTTGGAAAACAGGTATTGATCACTTTTAATGTGGTAAATCGGCCAGCAAACAGCTGTCAGCCAAAACAACTGTCAGCCAAAACAGTGGAGGAGGGGGGATTTGAAAAAAACTTTGACCGCGGGGTCAAGGACATTTCCGTTTTTGGAGCCGACACCAAACTGCCTCTTTTTGGTCTGATCCACCTCCAAACCCGTTGGAAAACAGTTATTGATCACCTTTAATGTTGTAAATCGGCCAGCAAACAGCTGTCAGCCAAAACAGTGAACTGCCTCTTTTTGGCCTGATCCGCCTCCAAACCCGTTGGAAGACAGTTATTGATCACTTTTAATGTGGTAAATCGGCCAGCAAACAGCTGTCAGCCAATACAGTGAACTGCCTCTTTTTGGCCTGATCCGCCTCCAAACCCATTGGAAAACAGTCATTGGTCACTTTTAATGTTGTAAATCGGCCAGCAAACAGCTGTCAACCAAAACAGTGAACTGCCTCTTTTTGGCCTGATCCGCCTCCAAACCCGTTGGAAGACAGTCATTGATCACTTTTAATGTGGTAAATCGGCCAGCAAACAGCTGTCAGCCAATACAGTGAACTGCCTCTTTTTGGCCTGATCCGCCTCCAAACCCGTTGGAAGACAGTTATTGGTCACTTTTAATGTTGTGTATCGGCCAGCAAACAGCTGTCAACCAAAACAGTGAACTGCCTCTTTTTGGCCTGATCCGCCTCCAAACCCGTTGGAAGACAGTTATTGATCACTTTTAATGTGGTAAATCGGCCAGCAAACAGCTGTCAGCCAAAACAGTGGAGGAGGGGGGATTGGAAAAAAAACTTGACCCTGGGATCAAGGAAATTTCCTCCACCTCGGAGTCAGAGCGGAGTTCGCTCAAAGACCAGATCTCTCCTAGGGCCTTTTTGTTAACGACACGCATTGCGGCGGAGAAGTTGTTTACGGAGGCGGCGGCTGTCGCTGCTGCTGACCGCCTCGTATTCTCCCGTTGCTCATCCTCCTCTCACTCTTCACACCGCATTCGCTTTGTCCTTTCTGGCTCGTGCTCTCCCTCCTCCTCCTCGGAGTCAGAGCGAGGTTCGCTCAGAGACCAGGTCTCTCCTAGGACATTTTTGGTAGCGACACGCGTTGCGGCTGAGAGGTTGTTTGCGGCGGTGGTGGCGGGTGCAGCCGCTGCTGCTGCTGCTGCTGCCGCTGCTGCCGGCCGCCTCGTGTTCTCTCATTCCTCATCCTCGTTTTGCTCCTCTCGCTCCCGATTGCTCCTTTCCTGCTGCCGTCGAAGGTACCTCATCCTCCTGTCCTCTTGCTCTCGCTCACGCCGTTGCGTAGAGCTCTTTTTGGCAGCGGCAAGCGTTGCAGCGGAGGTGCTGTTTGCTTCTGCTGCAGCTGCCGCCGCTGTCGGCCGCTTCATGTTCTCCCGGTCCCTCACTTCTCTCGCTCCTCGTGCTCTCGATTGCTCTTTTCCTGCTGCCGTCGCAGCTGCCTCATCCTCATGTCCTCTTGGTCTCGCTCACGCTGTTGCGTAGAGCTGGGCTCCTCCTCTTGCTCGTTTGCTGGCAAACCTGAACTTCTGTACAGGAAACACTCAGAATAGTTAAAGATGATGAATTTCATTAGTTGGATGAAGTTTCTCCAGATAATTTGTCTGTATTCAACAGTGTCCATTTTGGCTTTCTCTCACCATTCTAAGCCTATTTTGGACACAGGAGGTGAATTGTCTTTCCAGGGGCTTGCAAACCTGAACTTCTGCACAGGAAACACTCAGAATAGTTAAAGATGATGAATTACATTAGTAAGATCAAGATTCTTTAGATAATTTGTCTGTATGCAACAGTGTCCATTTTGGCGTTCTCTCACCATTCTAAGCTTATTTTGGACACAGGAGGTGAAATGTGTTACCATGGACTGATAGACTTACATTTTTGCCAAGAAAACACTCAGAATAGTTAAAGATGATGAATTACATTAGTAAGATCAAGTTTCTTAAGATAATTTGTGTCATGATCCTGTATTTTGTTAAGTTCAGTTTTTGTCTCGTCTCATGTTGTCTTGTCATTTCCTGTTTTATTTTGTAGTAACCCTGTTTTCGCCTCGTTTTAGCTATTTTTACTTCCTGCCGTCTGTGATTGTCTAGCCCCTCCCTGATTATTTCCACCTGTTCCCCATTACCTTGTGTATTTATTGTCTGCGTCTCCCTTTGTCCTGTGCCAGTTCGTCATGTCCGTTGTCTTGCCATTCTGCGCTATCTTGTCCTTGAATCCTATTGTTGGAGTACCATTTTTGAGGTTTGTTTTTTTCAGTTGTATACTTTGTTTCAAGCTCTGCCTTGCTCCTTTTGTTGTTCACGTTAAGATTAGTCTAGCTTAGTTTTTTCAGTTGTTAGTTTGTATCCTGTTTCTAGTTTTGAGTGCCTTTTGCCTGAGTATTTCTGTTCTTAGTGTTTTGGTTTTGTTTTGTTTGCTCGCTCCTGTTTTTTCATGGAGTCGCCTTTTGTTAGCTTAGCCTTAGTGTTTTGCCTTTGTCCCTGCATTTTCCCTGCCTTTGCTAAATAAAGTGGGTTTTTTTTTTTTGTCACTTTGAGTCGTGCCCGTGGGTTCCTTTGTCTTGTCGGTCCCGGTATTGACAATTTGTCTGTATTCAACAGTGTCCATTTTGGCTTTCTCTCACCATTCTAAGCCTATTTTGGACACAGGAGGTGAATTGTTTTTCCAGGGGCTGGCAAACCTGAACTTCTGTGCAGGAAACACTCAGAATAGTTAAAGATGATGAATTACATTAGTTTGAGGGTTTCCTATACAGAATTTCAGGTGTGCCAGTGTTTCCTGTGCAGGATTTCAGACCCAGAAACACAATTCACCTTCTGTGTCAAATGAGCTTAGTTTAGGGAGAAAACATGACAATGAATGTATGACGAACACGCACAAATCATCTTGAGAAACTTGATCTTACTAATGTAATTCATCATCTTTAACTATTCTGAATGTTTCCCGCACAGGATTTCAGGTGTGCCAGTGTTTCCCGCACAGGATTTCAGGTGTGCCAGTGTTTCCTGCACAGGATTTCAGACCCAGAAACACAATTCACCTCCTGTGTCCAATGAGCTTAGTTTGGGGAGAAAACATGAAAATTAACGTAATGATGAACACAGACAGATTATCTGAAGAAACTTGAACATGAACGTATGATTAACACAGACAAATTATCTTAAACAACTTGATCTTACTAATGTAATTCATCATCTTTAACTGTTTGGGTGTTTCCTGCTCAAGATTTCAGTTTCTCCAGCTAATTTGTCTGTATTCAACATGTGTTCATTTTAGAGTTCTCTCGCCATTCCAAGGTTATTTTGGACACAGGAGGTGAATTGTGTTTCCAGGGGCTGGCAGACCTGAACTTCTGTACAGGAAACACTCAGAATAGTTAAAGATGATGAATTACATTAGTAAGATCAAGTTTCTTAAGATAATTTGTCTATGTTCATCATACGTTCATGTTTTCTCCCCAAACCAAGCTCATTGGACACAGGAGTTGAATTGTGTTTCTGGGTCTGACAGGTCTGAAATCTTGTGCAGGAAACACTGGCAGAACTAAAATTCTGTACAGAAAACACTCAGAATAGTTAAAGATGATGAATTTCATTAGTTGGATGAAGTTTCTCCAGATAATTTGTCTGTATTCAACAGTGTCCATTTTGGCTTTCTCTCACCATTCTAAGTATATTTTGGACACAGGAGGTGAATTGTCTTTCCAGGGGCTGGCAAACCTGAACGTCTGTACAGGAAACACTCCGAATAGTAAAAGATGATGAATTACATTAGTTGGATGAAGTTTCTTAAGATAATTTGTCTGTATTCAAAAGTGTCCATTTTGGCTTTCTCTCGCCATTCTAAGCCTATTTTGTACACAGGAGGTGAAATGTGTTACCATGGACTGATAGACTTACATTTTTGCCCAGAAAACGCTCAGAATAGTTAAAGATGATGAATTACATTAGTTAGATCAAGTTTCTTAACTAGTCTGAGGGTTTCCTATACAGAATTTCAGGTGTGCCAGTGTTTCCTGTGCAGGACTTCAGACCTGTCAGACCCAGAAACACAATTCACCTCCTGTGTCAAATGAGCTAAGTTTGGGGAGAAAACATGAAAATGAACGTAATGATGAACACAGACCAATTATCTGAAGAAACTTGAACATGAATGTATGATGAACACAGACAAATTATCTTAAGAAACTTGATCTTACTAATGTAATTCATCATCTTTAACCGTTTGGGTGTTTCCTGTGCAGGATTTCAGGTGTTCCAGTGTTTCCTGAACAAGATTTCAGTTTCTCCAGCTAATTTGTCTGTATTCAACATGTGTTCATTTTAGAGTTCTCTCACCATTCCAAGGTTATTTTGGACACAGGAGGTGAATTGTGTTTCCAGGGGCTGGCAGACCTGAACTTCTGTACAGGAAACACTCAGAATAGTTAAAGATGATGAATTACATTAGTAAAATCAAGGTTCTTAAGATAATTTGTCTATTTTCATCATAGGTTCATGTTCATGTTTTCTCCCCAAACTAAGCTCATTGGACACAGGAGTTGAATTGTGTTTCTGGGTCTGACAGGTCTGAAATCTTGTGCAGGAAACACTGGTAGACCTAAAATTCTGTACAGAAAACACTCAGAATAGTTAAAGATGATGAATTTCAGTAGTTGGATGAAGTTTCTCCAGATAATTTGTCTGTATTCAACAGTGTCCATTTTGGCTTTCTCTCGCCATTCTAAGCCTATTTTGTACACAGGAGGTGAAATGTGTTACCATGGACTGATAGACTTACATTTTTGCCCAGAAAACGCTCAGAATAGTTAAAGATGATGAATTACATTAGTTAGATCAAGTTTCTTAACTAGTCTGAGGGTTTCCTATACAGAATTTCAGGTGTGCCAGTGTTTCCTGTGCAGGACTTCAGACCTGTCAGACCCAGAAACACAATTCACCTCCTGTGTCAAATGAGCTAAGTTTGGGGAGAAAACATGAAAATGAACGTAATGATGAACACAGACCAATTATCTGAAGAAACTTGAACATGAATGTATGATGAACACAGACAAATTATCTTAAGAAACTTGATCTTACTAATGTAATTCATCATCTTTAACCGTTTGGGTGTTTCCTGTACAGGATTTCAGGTGTTCCAGTGTTTCCTGAACAAGATTTCAGTTTCTCCAGCTAATTTGTCTGTATTCAACATGTGTTCATTTTAGAGTTCTCTCACCATTCCAAGGTTATTTTGGACACAGGAGGTGAATTGTGTTTCCAGGGGCTGGCAGACCTGAACTTCTGTACAGGAAACACTCAGAATAGTTAAAGATGATGAATTACATTAGTAAAATCAAGGTTCTTAAGATAATTTGTCTATTTTCATCATAGGTTCATGTTCATGTTTTCTCCCCAAACTAAGCTCATTGGACACAGGAGTTGAATTGTGTTTCTGGGTCTGACAGGTCTGAAATCTTGTGCAGGAAACACTGGTAGACCTAAAATTCTGTACAGAAAACACTCAGAATAGTTAAAGATGATGAATTTCAGTAGTTGGATGAAGTTTCTCCAGATAATTTGTCTGTATTCAACAGTGTCCATTTTGGCTTTCTCTCACCATTCTAAGCTTATTTTGGACACAGGAGGTGAAATGTGTTATCATGGACTGATAGACTTACATTTCTGCCCAGAAAACACTTAGAATAGTTAAAGATGATGAATTACATTAGTTGGATGAAGTTTTTTAAGATAATTTGTCTGTATTCAACAGTGTCCATTTTGGCTTTCTCTCACCATTCTCAGCCTATTTTGGACACAGGAGGTGAAATGTATTATCATGGACTGATAGACTTACATTTCTGCCCAGAAAACACTTAGAATAGTTAAAGATGATGAATTACATTAGTTGGATGAAGTTTCTCCAGATAATTTGGCTGTATTCAACAGTGTCCATTTTGGCTTTCTCTCACCATTCTAAGCCTATTTTGGACACAGGAGGTGAAATGTGTTATCATGGACTGATAGACTTACATTTCTGCCCAGAAAACACTTAGAATAGTTAAAGATGATGAATTACATTAGTTGGATGAAGTTTCTGTATTCAACAGTGTCCATTTTGGCTTTCAACAAATCAAACAGGTATTGATCACTTTTAATGTGGTAAATCGGCCAGCAAACAGCTGTCAGCCAAAACAGTGGAGATGGGTGGATTTGAAAAAAACACTTGACCCAAACAGCTGTCAGCCAAAACAGTGGAGGAGGGGGGATTTGGAAAAAACCTTGACCGCGGGGTCAAGGATATTTCTATTTTTGGAGCCGACACCAAACTGCCTCTTTTTGGTCTGATCCACCTCCAAACCCGTTGGAAAATAGGAATTGATCACTTTTAATGTGGTAAATCGGCCAGCAAACAGCTGTCAGCCAAAACAGTGGAGGAGGGGGGATTTGAAAAAAACCTTGACCGCGGGGTCAAGGAAATTTCCGTTTTTGGAGCCGACACCAAACTGGCTTTTTTTGGTCTGATCCGCCTCCAAACCCGTTGGAAAACAGGTATTGATCACTTTTAATGTGGTAAATCAGCCAGCAAACAGCTGTCAGCCAAAACAGTGGAGGAGGGGGGATTTGGAAAAAACTTTCCGTTTTTGGAGCCGACACCAAACTGCCTCTTTTTGGTCTGATCCACCTCCAAACCCGTTGGAAAACAGGAATTGATCACTTTTAATGTGGTAAATCGGCCAGCAAACAGCTGTCAGCCAAAACAGTGGAGGAGGGGGGATTTGAAAAAAACCTTGACCGCGGGGTCAAGGAAATTTCCGTTTTTGGAGCCGACACCAAACTGCCTCATTTTGGTCTGATCCGCCTCCAAACCCGTTGGAAAACAGGTATTGATAACTTTTAATGTGGTAAATCAACAGCAAACAGCTGTCAGCCAAAAAAGTGGAGGAGGGGGGATTTGGAAAAAACCTTGACCGCGGGGTCAAGGATATTTCTATTTTTGGAGCCGACACCAAACTGCCTCTTTTTGGTCTGATCCACCTCCAAACCCGTTGGAAAATAGGAATTGATCACTTTTAATGTGGTAAATCGGCCAGCAAACAGCTGTCAGCCAAAACAGCTGTCAGCCAAAACAGTGGAGGAGGGGGGATTTGAAAAAAAAATCCGTTTTTGGAGCCGACACCAAACTGCCTCTTTTTGGTCTGATCCGCCTCCAAACCCGTTGGAAAACAGGTATTGATCACTTTTAATGTGGTAAATCGGCCAGCAAACAGCTGTCAGCCAAAACAGCTGTCAGCCAAAACAGTGGAGGAGGGGGGATTTGAAAAAAAATTCCGTTTTTGGAGCCGACACCAAACTGCTTCTTTTTGGTCTGATCCGCCTCCAAACCCGTTGGAAAACAGGTATTGATCACTTTTAATGTGGTAAATCGGCCAGCAAACAGCTGTCAGCAAAAACAGTGGAGGAGGGGGGATTTGAAAAAACCTTGACTGCGGGGTCAAGGATATTTCTATTTTTGGAGCCGACACCAAACTGCCTCTTTTTGGTCTGATCCGCCTCCAGACCCGTTGGAAAACAGGTATCGATCACTTTTAATGTGGTAAATCGGCCAGCAAACAGCTGTCAGCCAAAACAGTGGAGGAGGGGGGATTTGGAAAAAACCTTGACCGCGGGGTCAAGGATATTTCTATTTTTGGAGCCGACACCAAACTGCCTCTTTTTGGTCTGATCCGCCTCCAAACCCGTTGGAAAACAGGTATTGATCACTTTTAATGTGGTAAATCAGCCAGCAAACAGCTGTCAGCCAAAACAGTGGAGGAGGGGGGATTTGGAAAAAACCTTGACCGCGGGGTCAAGGAAATTTCCGTTTTTGGAGCCGACACCAAACTGCCTCTTTTTGGTCTGATCCACCTCCAAACCCGTTGGAAAACAGGAATTGATCACTTTTAATGTGGTAAATCGGCCAGCAAACAGCTGTCAGCCAAAACAGTGGAGGAGGGGGGATTTGAAAAAAAATTCCGTTTTTGGAGCCGACACCAAACTGCTTCTTTTTGGTCTGACCCGCCTCCAAACCCGTTGGAAAACAGGTATTGATCACTTTTAATGTGGTAAATCGGCCAGCAAACAGCTGTCAGCAAAAACAGTGGAGGAGGGGGGATTTGAAAAAACCTTGACTGCGGGGTCAAGGATATTTCTATTTTTGGAGCTGACACCAAACTGCCTCTTTTTGGTCTGATCCGCCTCCAGACCCGTTGGAAAACAGGTATTGATCACTTTTAATGTGGTAAATCGGCCAGCAAACAGCTGTCAGCCAAAACAGTGGAGGAAGGGGGATTTGGAAAAAACCTTGACCGCGGGGTCAAGGATATTTCTATTTTTGGAGCCGACACCAAACTGCCTCTTTTTGGTCTGATCCACCTCCAAACCCGTTGGAAAACAGGAATTGATCACTTTTAATGTGGTAAATCGGCCAGCAAACAGCTGTCAGCCAAAACAGTGGAGGAGGGGGGATTTGAAAAAAACCTTGACCGCGGGGTCAAGGAAATTTCCGTTTTTGGAGCCGACACCAAACTGGCTTTTTTTGGTCTGATCCGCCTCCAAACCCGTTGGAAAACAGGTATTGATCACTTTTAATGTGGTAAATCAGCCAGCAAACAGCTGTCAGCCAAAACAGTGGAGGAGGGGGGATTTGGAAAAAACTTTCCGTTTTTGGAGCCGACACCAAACTGCCTCTTTTTGGTCTGATCCACCTCCAAACCCGTTGGAAAACAGGAATTGATCACTTTTAATGTGGTAAATCGGCCAGCAAACAGCTGTCAGCCAAAACAGTGGAGGAGGGGGGATTTGAAAAAAACCTTGACCGCGGGGTCAAGGAAATTTCCGTTTTTGGAGCCGACACCAAACTGCCTCATTTTGGTCTGATCCGCCTCCAAACCCGTTGGAAAACAGGTATTGATAACTTTTAATGTGGTAAATCAACAGCAAACAGCTGTCAGCCAAAAAAGTGGAGGAGGGGGGATTTGAAAAAAACCTTGACCGCGTGGTCAAGGAAATTTCCGTTTTTGGAGCCGACACCAAACTGCCTCTTTTTGATCTGATCCGCCTCAAAACCCGTTGGAAAACAGGTATTGATCACTTTTAATGTGGTAAATCGGCCAGCAAACAGCTGTCAGCCAAAACAGTGGAGGAGGGGGGCTTTGAAAAAAACCTTGACCGCGTGGTCAAGGAAATTTCCGTTTTTGGAGCCGACACCAAACTGCCTTTTTTTGGTCTGATCCGCCTCCAAACCCGTTGGAAAACAGGTATTGATCACTTTTAATGTGGTAAATCGGCCAGCAAACAGCTGTCAGCCAAAACAGCTGTCAGCCAAAACAGTGGAGGAGGGGGGATTTGAAAAAAACCTTGACCGCGGGGTCAAGAAAATTTCCTTTTTTGGAGCCGACACCAAACTGCCTCTTTTTGGTCTGATCCACCTCCAAACCCGTTGGAAAACAGGAATTGATCACTTTTAATGCCCCCCTCCTCCACTGTCAGCCAAAACAGTGGAGGAGGGGGGATTTGAAAAAAAATCCCGTTTTTGGAGCCGACACCAAACTGCCTCTTTTTGGTCTGATCCGCCTCAAAACCCGTTGGAAAACAGGTATTGATCACTTTTAATGTGGTAAATCGGCCAGCAAACAGCTGTCAGCCAAAACAGCTGTCAGCCAAAACAGTGGAGGAGGGGGGATTTGAAAAAAACCTTGACCGCGGGGTCAAGGAAATTTCCGTTTTTTGGAGCCGACACCAAAGTGCCTCTTTTTGGTCTGATCCGCCTCAAAACCCGTTGGAAAACAGGTATTGATCACTTTTAATGTGGTAAATCAGCCAGCAAACAGCTGTCAGCCAAAACAGTGGAGGAGGGGGGATTTGGAAAAAAACTTGACCGCGGGGTCAAGGAAATTTCCGTTTTTGGAGCCGACACCAAACTGCCTCTTTTTGGTCTGATCCGCCTTCAAACCCGTTGGAAAACAGGTATTGATCACTTTTAATGTGGTAAATCAGCCAGCAAACAGCTGTCAGCCAAAACAGTGGAGGAGGGGGGATTTGGAAAAAACCTTGACCGCGGGGTCAAGGAAATTTCCGTTTTTGGAGCCGACACCAAACTGCCTCATTTTGGTCTGATCCGCCTCCAAACCCGTTGGAAAACAGGTATTGATAACTTTTAATGTGGTAAATCAACAGCAAACAGCTGTCAGCCAAAAAAGTGGAGGAGGGGGGATTTGAAAAAAACCTTGACCGCGGGGTCAAGGAAATTTCCGTTTTTGGAGCCGACACCAAAGTGCCTCTTTTTGGTCTGATCCGCCTCAAAACCCGTTGGAAAACAGGTATTGATCACTTTTAATGTGGTAAATCGGCCAGCAAACAGCTGTCAGCCAAAACAGCTGTCAGCCAAAACAGTGGAGGAGGGGGGATTTGAAAAAAAATTCCGTTTTTGGAGCCGACACCAAACTGCCTCTTTTTGGTCTGATCCGCCTCCAAACCCGTTGGAAAACAGGTATTGATCACTTTTAATGTGGTAAATCGGCCAGCAAACAGCTGTCAGCCAAAACAGTGGAGGAGCTGGGATTTGGAAAAAACCTTGACCGCGGGGTCAAGGAAATTTCCATTTTTGGAGCCGACACCAAACTGCCTCTTATTGGTCTGATCCGCCTCCAAACCTGTTGGAAAACAGGTATTGATCACTTTTAATGAGGTAAATCGGCCAGCAAACAGCTGTCAGCCAAAACAGTGGAGGAGCTGGGATTTGGAAAAAACTTGACCGCGGGGTCAAGGAAATTTCCATTTTTGGAGCCGACACCAAACTGCCTCTCTTTGGTCTGATCCACCTCCAAACCCGTTGGAAAACAGGTATTGATCACTTTTAATGTGGTAAATCGGCCAGCAAACAGCTGTCAGCCAAAACAGCTGTCAGCCAAAACAGTGGAGGAGGGGGGATTTGAAAAAAACCTTGACCGCGTGGTCAAGGAAATTTCCGTTTTTGGAGCCGACACCAAACTGCCTCTTTTTGGTCTGATCCGCCTCCAAACCCGTTGGAAAACAGGTATTGATCACTTTTAATGTGGTAAATCGGCCAGCAAAAAGCTGTCAGCCAAAACAGTGGAGGAGGGGGGATTTGGAAAAAACCTTGACCGCGGGGTCAAGGATATTTCTATTTTTGGAGCCGACACCAAACTGCCTCTTTTTGGTCTGATACACCTCCAAACCCGTTGGAAAACAGGAATTGATCACTTTTAATGTGGTAAATCGGCCAGCAAACAGCTGTCAGCCAAAACAGTGGAGGAGGGGGGATTTGAAAAAAACCTTGACCGCGGGGTCAAGGAAATTTCCATTTTTGGAGCCGATACCAAACTGCCTCTTTTTGGTCTGATCCGCCTCCAAAACCGTTGGAAAACAGGTATTGATCACTTTTAATGTGGTAAATCGCCCAGCAAACAGCTGTCAGCCAAAACAGTGGAGGAGGGGGGATTTGGAAAAAACCTTGACCGCGGGGTCAAGGAAATTTCCGTTTTTGGAGCCGACACCAAACTGCCTCTTTTTGGTCTGATCCGCCTCCAAACCCGTTGGAAAACAGGTATTGATCACTTTTAATGTGGTAAATCGGCCAGCAAACAGCTGTCAGCCAAAACAGTGGAGGAGGGGGGATTTGAAAAACCTTGACCGCGGGGTCAAGGATATTTCTATTTTTGGAGCCGACACCAAACTGCCTCTTTTTGGTCTGATCCACCTCCAAACCCGTTGGAAAACAGGAATTGATCACTTTTAATGTGGTAAATCAGCCAGCAAACAGCTGTCAGCCAAAACAGTGGAGGAGGGGGGATTTGGAAAAAACCTTGACCGCGGGGTCAAGGAAATTTCCGTTTTTGGAGCCGACACCAAACTGCCTCTTTTTGGTCTGATCCACCTCCAAACCCGTTGGAAAACAGGAATTGATCACTTTTAATGTGGTAAATCGGCCAGCAAACAGCTGTCAGCCAAAACAGTGGAGGAGGGGGGATTTGAAAAAAAATTCCGTTTTTGGAGCCGACACCAAACTGCTTCTTTTTGGTCTGATCCGCCTCCAAACCCGTTGGAAAACAGGTATTGATCACTTTTAATGTGGTAAATCGGCCAGCAAACAGCTGTCAGCAAAAACAGTGGAGGAGGGGGGATTTGAAAAAACCTTGACTGCGGGGTCAAGGATATTTCTATTTTTGGAGCCGACACCAAACTGCCTCTTTTTGGTCTGATCCGCCTCCAGACCCGTTGGAAAACAGGTATTGATCACTTTTAATGTGGTAAATCGGCCAGCAAACAGCTGTCAGCCAAAACAGTGGAGGAGGGGGGATTTGGAAAAAACCTTGACCGCGGGGTCAAGGATATTTCTATTTTTGGAGCCGACACCAAACTGCCTCTTTTTGGTCTGATCCACCTCCAAACCCGTTGGAAAACAGGAATTGATCACTTTTAATGTGGTAAATCGGCCAGCAAACAGCTGTCAGCCAAAACAGTGGAGGAGGGGGGATTTGAAAAAAACCTTGACCGCGGGGTCAAGGAAATTTCCGTTTTTGGAGCCGACACCAAACTGGCTTTTTTTGGTCTGATCCGCCTCCAAACCCGTTGGAAAACAGGTATTGATCACTTTTAATGTGGTAAATCAGCCAGCAAACAGCTGTCAGCCAAAACAGTGGAGGAGGGGGGATTTGGAACAAACCTTGACCGCGGGGTCAAGGAAATTTCCGTTTTTGGAGCCGACACCAAACTGCCTCTTTTTGGTCTGATCCACCTCCAAACCCGTTGGAAAACAGGAATTGATCACTTTTAATGTGGTAAATCGGCCAGCAAACAGCTGTCAGCCAAAACAGTGGAGGAGGGGGGATTTGAAAAAAACCTTGACCGCGGGGTCAAGGAAATTTCCATTTTTGGAGCCGACACCAAACTGCCTCTTTTTGGTCTGATCCGCCTCCAAACCCGTTGGAAAACAGGTATTGATCACTTTTAATGTGGTAAATCAGCCAGCAAACAGCTGTCAGCCAAAACAGTGGAGGAGGGGGGATTTGGAAAAAACCTTGACCGCGGGGTCAAGGAAATTTCCGTTTTTGGAGCCGACACCAAACTGCCTCATTTTGGTCTGATCCGCCTCCAAACCCGTTGGAAAACAGGTATTGATAACTTTTAATGTGGTAAATCAACAGCAAACAGCTGTCAGCCAAAAAAGTGGAGGAGGGGGGATTTGAAAAAAACCTTGACCGCGGGGTCAAGGAAATTTCCGTTTTTGGAGCCGACACCAAAGTGCCTCTTTTTGGTCTGATCCGCCTCAAAACCCGTTGGAAAACAGGTATTGATCACTTTTAATGTGGTAAATCGGCCAGCAAACAGCTGTCAGCCAAAACAGCTGTCAGCCAAAACAGTGGAGGAGGGGGGATTTGAAAAAAAGTTCCCTTTTTGGAGCCGACACCAAACTGCCTCTTTTTGGTCTGATCCGCCTCCAAACCCGTTGGAAAACAGGTATTGATCACTTTTAATGTGGTAAATCGGCCAGCAAACAGCTGTCAGCCAAAACAGTGGAGGAGGGGGGATTTGAAAAAAACCTTGACCGCGGGGTCAAGGAAATTTCCGTTTTTGGAGCCGACACCAAACTGGCTTTTTTTGGTCTGATCCGCCTCCAAACCCGTTGGAAAACAGGTATTGATCACTTTTAATGTGGTAAATCAGCCAGCAAACAGCTGTCAGCCAAAACAGTGGAGGAGGGGGGATTTGAAAAAAACCTTGACCGCGGGGTCAAGAAAATTTCCTTTTTTGGAGCCGACACCAAACTGCCTCTTTTTGGTCTGATCCACCTCCAAACCCGTTGGAAAACAGGAATTGATCACTTTTAATGCCCCCCTCCTCCACTGTCAGCCAAAACAGTGGAGGAGGGGGGATTTGAAAAAAAATCCCGTTTTTGGAGCCGACACCAAACTGCCTCTTTTTGGTCTGATCCGCCTCAAAACCCGTTGGAAAACAGGTATTGATCACTTTTAATGTGGTAAATCGGCCAGCAAACAGCTGTCAGCCAAAACAGCTGTCAGCCAAAACAGTGGAGGAGGGGGGATTTGAAAAAAACCTTGACCGCGGGGTCAAGGAAATTTCCGTTTTTTGGAGCCGACACCAAAGTGCCTCTTTTTGGTCTGATCCGCCTCAAAACCCGTTGGAAAACAGGTATTGATCACTTTTAATGTGGTAAATCAGCCAGCAAACAGCTGTCAGCCAAAACAGTGGAGGAGGGGGGATTTGGAAAAAACCTTGACCGCGGGGTCAAGGAAATTTCCATTTTTGGAGCCGACACCAAACTCCCTCTTTTTGGTCTGATCCGCCTCCAAACCCGTTGGAAAACAGGTATTGATCACTTTTAATGTGGTAAATTGGCCAGCAAACAGCTGTCAGCCAAAACAGTGGAGGAGGGGGGATTTGGAAAAAACCTTGACCTCGTGGTCAAGGAAATTTCCGTTTTTTGAGCCGACACCAAACTGCCTCTTTTTGATCTGATCCGCCTCCAAACCCGTTGGAAAACAGGTATTGATCACTTTTAATGTGGTAAATCGGCCAGCAAACAGCTGTCAGCTAAAACAGTGGAGGAGGGGGGATTTGAAAAAAACCTTGACCGCGGGGTCAAGGAAATTTCCGTTTTTGGAGCCGACACCAAACTGCCTCTTTTTGGTCTGATCCGCCTCCAAACCTGTTGGGAAACAGGTATTGATCACTTTTAATGTGGTAAATCGGCCAGCAAACAGCTGTCAGCCAAAACAGCTGTCAGCCAAAACAGTGGAGGAGGGGGGATTTGAAAAAAACCTTGACCGCGTGGTCAAGGAAATTTCCGTTTTTGGAGCCGACACCAAACTGCCTCTTTTTGGTCTGATCCGCCTCCAAACCCGTTGGAAAACAGGTATTGATCACTTTTAATGTGGTAAATCGGCCAGCAAAAAGCTGTCAGCCAAAACAGTGGAGGAGGGGGGATTTGGAAAAAACCTTGACTGCGGGGTCAAGGATATTTCTATTTTTGGAGCCGACACCAAACTGCCTCTTTTTGGTCTGATCCGCCTCCAGACCCGTTGGAAAACAGGTATTGATCACTTTTAATGTGGTAAATCAGCCAGCAAACAGCTGTCAGCCAAAACAGTGGAGGAGGGGGGATTTGAAAAAAACCTTGACCGCGGGGTCAAGAAAATTTCCTTTTTTGGAGCCGACACCAAACTGCCTCTTTTTGGTCTGATCCACCTCCAAACCCGTTGGAAAACAGGAATTGATCACTTTTAATGCCCCCCTCCTCCACTGTCAGCCAAAACAGTGGAGGAGGGGGGATTTGAAAAAAAATCCCGTTTTTGGAGCCGACACCAAACTGCCTCTTTTTGGTCTGATCCGCCTCAAAACCCGTTGGAAAACAGGTATTGATCACTTTTAATGTGGTAAATCGGCCAGCAAACAGCTGTCAGCCAAAACAGCTGTCAGCCAAAACAGTGGAGGAGGGGGGATTTGAAAAAAACCTTGACCGCGGGGTCAAGGAAATTTCCGTTTTTTGGAGCCGACACCAAAGTGCCTCTTTTTGGTCTGATCCGCCTCAAAACCCGTTGGAAAACAGGTATTGATCACTTTTAATGTGGTAAATCAGCCAGCAAACAGCTGTCAGCCAAAACAGTGGAGGAGGGGGGATTTGGAAAAAAACTTGACCGCGGGGTCAAGGAAATTTCCGTTTTTGGAGCCGACACCAAACTGCCTCTTTTTGGTCTGATCCGCCTTCAAACCCGTTGGAAAACAGGTATTGATCACTTTTAATGTGGTAAATCAGCCAGCAAACAGCTGTCAGCCAAAACAGTGGAGGAGGGGGGATTTGGAAAAAACCTTGACCGCGGGGTCAAGGAAATTTCCGTTTTTGGAGCCGACACCAAAGTGCCTCTTTTTGGTCTGATCCGCCTCAAAACCCGTTGGAAAACAGGTATTGGTCACTTTTAATGTGGTAAATCGGCCAGCAAACAGCTGTCAGCCAAAACAGCTGTCAGCCAAAACAGTGGAGGAGGGGGGATTTGAAAAAAACCTTGACCGCGGGGTCAAGGAAATTTCCGTTTTTGGAGCCGACACCAAACTGCCTCTTTTTGGTCTGATCCGCCTCCAAACCCGTTGGAAAACAGGTATTGATCACTTTTAATGTGGTAAATCAGCCAGCAAACAGCTGTCAGCCAAAACAGTGGAGGAGGGGGGATTTGGAAAAAACCTTGACCGCGGGGTCAAGGAAATTTCCGTTTTTGGAGCCGACACCAAACTGCCTCTTTTTGGTCTGATCCACCTCCAAACCCATTGGAAAACAGGTATTGGTCACTTTTAATGTGGTAAATCGGCCAGCAAACAGCTGTCAGCCAAAACAGCTGTCAGCCAAAACAGTGGAGGAGGGGGGATTTGAAAAAAAATTCCGTTTTTGGAGCTGACACCAAACTGCCTCTTTTTGGTCTGATCCGCCTCCAAACCCGTTGGAAAACAGGTATTGATCACTTTTAATGTGGTAAATCGGCCAGCAAACAGCTGTCAGCCAAAACAGTGGAGGAGCTGGGATTTGGAAAAAACCTTGACCGCGGGGTCAAGGAAATTTCCATTTTTGGAGCCGACACCAAACTGCCTCTTATTGGTCTGATCCGCCTCCAAACCTGTTGGAAAACAGGTATTGATCACTTTTAATGAGGTAAATCGGCCAGCAAACAGCTGTCAGCCAAAACAGTGGAGGAGCTGGGATTTGGAAAAAACTTGACCGCGGGGTCAAGGAAATTTCCATTTTTGGAGCCGACACCAAACTGCCTCTCTTTGGTCTGATCCACCTCCAAACCCGTTGGAAAACAGGTATTGATCACTTTTAATTTGGTAAATCGGCCAGCAAACAGCTGTCAGCCAAAACAGCTGTCAGCCAAAACAGTGGAGGAGGGGGGATTTGAAAAAAAATTCCGTTTTTGGAGCCGACACCAAACTGCCTCTTTTTGGTCTGATCCGCCTCCAAACCCGTTGGAAAACAGGTATTGATCACTTTTAATGTGGTAAATCGGCCAGCAAACAGCTGTCAGCCAAAACAGTGGAGGAGGGGGGATTTGAAAAAACCTTGACCGCGGGGTCAAGGATATTTCTATTTTTGGAGCCGACACCAAACTGCCTCTTTTTGGTCTGATCCACCTCCAAACCCGTTGGAAAACAGGAATTGATCACTTTTAATGTGGTAAATCAGCCAGCAAACAGCTGTCAGCCAAAACAGTGGAGGAGGGGGGATTTGGAAAAAACCTTGACCGCGGGGTCAAGGAAATTTCCGTTTTTGGAGCCAACACCAAACTGCCTCTTTTTGGTCTGATCCGCCTCCAAACCCGTTGGAAAACAGGTATTGATCACTTTTAATGTGGTAAATCGGCCAGCAAACAGCTGTCAGCCAAAACAGTGGAGGAGGGGGGATTTGGAAAAAACCTTGACCGCGGGGTCAAGGAAATTTCCATTTTTGGAGCCGACACCAAACTCCCTCTTTTTGGTCTGATCCGCCTCCAAACCCGTTGGAAAACAGGTATTGATCACTTTTAATGTGGTAAATTGGCCAGCAAACAGCTGTCAGCCAAAACAGTGGAGGAGGGGGGATTTGGAAAAAACCTTGACCTCGTGGTCAAGGAAATTTCCGTTTTTTGAGCCGACACCAAACTGCCTCTTTTTGATCTGATCCGCCTCCAAACCCGTTGGAAAACAGGTATTGATCACTTTTAATGTGGTAAATCGGCCAGCAAACAGCTGTCAGCTAAAACAGTGGAGGAGGGGGGATTTGAAAAAAACCTTGACCGCGGGGTCAAGGAAATTTCCGTTTTTGGAGCCGACACCAAACTGCCTCTTTTTGGTCTGATCCACCTCCAAACCTGTTGGGAAACAGGTATTGATCACTTTTAATGTGGTAAATCGGCCAGCAAACAGCTGTCAGCCAAAACAGCTGTCAGCCAAAACAGTGGAGGAGGGGGGATTTGAAAAAAACCTTGACCGCGGGGTCAAGGAAATTTCCGTTTTTGGAGCCGACACCAAACTGCCTCTTTTTGGTCTGATCCGCCTCCAAACCCGTTGGAAAACAGGTATTGATCACTTTTAATGTGGTAAATCAGCCAGCAAACAGCTGTCAGCCAAAACAGTGGAGGAGGGGGGATTTGGAAAAAACCTTGACCGCGGGGTCAAGGAAATTTCCGTTTTTGGAGCCGACACCAAACTGCCTCTTTTTGGTCTGATCCACCTCCAAACCCATTGGAAAACAGGTATTGGTCACTTTTAATGTGGTAAATCGGCCAGCAAACAGCTGTCAGCCAAAACAGCTGTCAGCCAAAACAGTGGAGGAGGGGGGATTTGAAAAAAAATTCCGTTTTTGGAGCTGACACCAAACTGCCTCTTTTTGGTCTGATCCGCCTCCAAACCCGTTGGAAAACAGGTATTGATCACTTTTAATGTGGTAAATCGGCCAGCAAACAGCTGTCAGCCAAAACAGTGGAGGAGCTGGGATTTGGAAAAAACCTTGACCGCGGGGTCAAGGAAATTTCCATTTTTGGAGCCGACACCAAACTGCCTCTTATTGGTCTGATCCGCCTCCAAACCTGTTGGAAAACAGGTATTGATCACTTTTAATGAGGTAAATCGGCCAGCAAACAGCTGTCAGCCAAAACAGTGGAGGAGCTGGGATTTGGAAAAAACTTGACCGCGGGGTCAAGGAAATTTCCATTTTTGGAGCCGACACCAAACTGCCTCTCTTTGGTCTGATCCACCTCCAAACCCGTTGGAAAACAGGTATTGATCACTTTTAATTTGGTAAATCGGCCAGCAAACAGCTGTCAGCCAAAACAGCTGTCAGCCAAAACAGTGGAGGAGGGGGGATTTGAAAAAAAATTCCGTTTTTGGAGCCGACACCAAACTGCCTCTTTTTGGTCTGATCCGCCTCCAAACCCGTTGGAAAACAGGTATTGATCACTTTTAATGTGGTAAATCGGCCAGCAAACAGCTGTCAGCCAAAACAGTGGAGGAGCTGGGATTTGGAAAAAACCTTGACCGCGGGGTCAAGGAAATTTCCATTTTTGGAGCCGACACCAAACTGCCTCTTATTGGTCTGATCCGCCTCCAAACCTGTTGGAAAACAGGTATTGATCACTTTTAATGAGGTAAATCGGCCAGCAAACAGCTGTCAGCCAAAACAGTGGAGGAGCTGGGATTTGGAAAAAACTTGACCGCGGGGTCAAGGAAATTTCCATTTTTGGAGCCGACACCAAACTGCCTCTCTTTGGTCTGATCCACCTCCAAACCCGTTGGAAAACAGGTATTGATCACTTTTAATTTGGTAAATCGGCCAGCAAACAGCTGTCAGCCAAAACAGCTGTCAGCCAAAACAGTGGAGGAGGGGGGATTTGAAAAAAAGTTCCCTTTTTGGAGCCGACACCAAACTGCCTCTTTTTGGTCTGATCCGCCTCCAAACCCGTTGGAAAACAGGTATTGATCACTTTTAATGTGGTAAATCGGCCAGCAAACAGCTGTCAGCCAAAACAGTGGAGGAGGGGGGATTTGAAAAAACCTTGACCGCGGGGTCAAGGATATTTCTATTTTTGGAGCCGACACCAAACTGCCTCTTTTTGGTCTGATCCACCTCCAAACCCGTTGGAAAACAGGAATTGATCACTTTTAATGTGGTAAATCAGCCAGCAAACAGCTGTCAGCCAAAACAGTGGAGGAGGGGGGATTTGGAAAAAACCTTGACCGCGGGGTCAAGGAAATTTCCGTTTTTGGAGCCAACACCAAACTGCCTCTTTTTGGTCTGATCCGCCTCCAAACCCGTTGGAAAACAGGTATTGATCACTTTTAATGTGGTAAATCGGCCAGCAAACAGCTGTCAGCCAAAACAGTGGAGGAGGGGGGATTTGGAAAAAACCTTGACCGCGGGGTCAAGGAAATTTCCATTTTTGGAGCCGACACCAAACTCCCTCTTTTTGGTCTGATCCGCCTCCAAACCCGTTGGAAAACAGGTATTGATCACTTTTAATGTGGTAAATTGGCCAGCAAACAGCTGTCAGCCAAAACAGTGGAGGAGGGGGGATTTGGAAAAAACCTTGACCTCGTGGTCAAGGAAATTTCCGTTTTTTGAGCCGACACCAAACTGCCTCTTTTTGATCTGATCCGCCTCCAAACCCGTTGGAAAACAGGTATTGATCACTTTTAATGTGGTAAATCGGCCAGCAAACAGCTGTCAGCTAAAACAGTGGAGGAGGGGGGATTTGAAAAAAACCTTGACCGCGGGGTCAAGGAAATTTCCGTTTTTGGAGCCGACACCAAACTGCCTCTTTTTGGTCTGATCCGCCTCCAAACCTGTTGGGAAACAGGTATTGATCACTTTTAATGTGGTAAATCGGCCAGCAAACAGCTGTCAGCCAAAACAGCTGTCAGCCAAAACAGTGGAGGAGGGGGGATTTGAAAAAAACCTTGACCGCGTGGTCAAGGAAATTTCCGTTTTTGGAGCCGACACCAAACTGCCTCTTTTTGGTCTGATCCGCCTCCAAACCCGTTGGAAAACAGGTATTGATCACTTTTAATGTGGTAAATCGGCCAGCAAAAAGCTGTCAGCCAAAACAGTGGAGGAGGGGGGATTTGGAAAAAACCTTGACCGCGGGGTCAAGGATATTTCTATTTTTGGAGCCGACACCAAACTGCCTCTTTTTGGTCTGATACACCTCCAAACCCGTTGGAAAACAGGAATTGATCACTTTTAATGTGGTAAATCGGCCAGCAAACAGCTGTCAGCCAAAACAGTGGAGGAGGGGGGATTTGAAAAAAACCTTGACCGCGGGGTCAAGGAAATTTCCATTTTTGGAGCCGACACCAAACTGCCTCTTTTTGGTCTGATCCGCCTCCAAAACCGTTGGAAAACAGGTATTGATCACTTTTAATGTGGTAAATCGGCCAGCAAACAGCTGTCAGCCAAAACAGTGGAGGAGGGGGGATTTGGAAAAAACCTTGACCGCGGGGTCAAGGAAATTTCCGTTTTTGGAGCCGACACCAAACTGCCTCTTTTTGGTCTGATCCGCCTCCAAACCCGTTGGAAAACAGGTATTGATCACTTTTAATGTGGTAAATCGGCCAGCAAACAGCTGTCAGCCAAAACAGTGGAGGAGGGGGGATTTGAAAAACCTTGACCGCGGGGTCAAGGATATTGTGGAGGAGGACAGTGGAGGAGGGGGGATTTGAAAAACCTTGACCGCGGGGTCAAGGATATTTCTATTTTTGGAGCCGACACCAAACTGCCTCTTTTTGGTCTGATCCACCTCCAAACCCGTTGGAAAACAGGAATTGATCACTTTTAATGTGGTAAATCAGCCAGCAAACAGCTGTCAGCCAAAACAGTGGAGGAGGGGGGATTTGGAAAAAACCTTGACCGCGGGGTCAAGGAAATTTCCGTTTTTGGAGCCGACACCAAACTGCCTCTTTTTGGTCTGATCCGCCTCCAAACCTGTTGGGAAACAGGTATTGATCACTTTTAATGTGGTAAATCGGCCAGCAAACAGCTGTCAGCCAAAACAGTGGAGGAGGGGGGATTTGGAAAAAACCTTGACCGCGTGGTCAAGGAAATTTCCGTTTTTGGAGCCGACACCAAACTGCCTCTTTTTGGTCTGATCCGCCTCCAAACCCGTTGGAAAACAGGTATTGATCACTTTTAATGTGGTAAATTGGCCAGCAAACAGCTGTCAGCCAAAACAGTGGAGGAGGGGGGATTTGAAAAAAACCTATACAAGAAAATTTCCTTTTTTGGAGCCGACACCAAACTGCCTCTTTTTGGTCTGATCCACCTCCAAACCCGTTGGAAAACAGGAATTGATCACTTTTAATGTGGTAAATCGGCCAGCAAACAGCTGTCAGCCAAAACAGCTGTCAGCCAAAACAGTGGAGGAGGGGGGATTTAAAAAAAAATCCCGTTTTTGGAGCCGACACCAAACTGCCTCTTTTTGGTCTGATCCGCCTCAAAACCCGTTGGAAAACAGGTATTGATCACTTTTAATGTGGTAAATCGGCCAGCAAACAGCTGTCAGCCAAAACAGCTGTCAGCCAAAACAGTGGAGGAGGGGGGATTTGAAAAAAACCTTGACCGCGTGGTCAAGGAAATTTCCGTTTTTGGAGCCGACACCAAACTGCCTCTTTTTGGTCTGATCCGCCTCCAAACCCGTTGGAAAACAGGTATTGATCACTTTTAATGTGGTAAATCGGCCAGCAAAAAGCTGTCAGCCAAAACAGTGGAGGAGGGGTGATTTGGAAAAAACCTTGACCGCGGGGTCAAGGATATTTCTATTTTTGGAGCCGACACCAAACTGCCTCTTTTTGGTCTGATACACCTCCAAACCCGTTGGAAAACAGGAATTGATCACTTTTAATGTGGTAAATCGGCCAGCAAACAGCTGTCAGCCAAAACAGTGGAGGAGGGGGGATTTGAAAAAAACCTTGACCGCGGGGTCAAGGAAATTTCCATTTTTGGAGCCGACACCAAACTGCCTCTTTTTGGTCTGATCCGCCTCCAAAACCGTTGGAAAACAGGTATTGATCACTTTTAATGTGGTAAATCGGCCAGCAAACAGCTGTCAGCCAAAACAGTGGAGGAGGGGGGATTTGGAAAAAACCTTGACCACGGGGTCAAGGAAATTTCCGTTTTTGGAGCCGACACCAAACTGCCTCTTTTTGGTCTGATCCGCCTCCAAACCCGTTGGAAAACAGGTATTGATCACTTTTAATGTGGTAAATCGGCCAGCAAACAGCTGTCAGCCAAAACAGTGGAGGAGGGGGGATTTGAAAAACCTTGACCGCGGGGTCAAGTATATTTCTATTTTTGGAGCCGACACCAAACTGCCTCTTTTTGGTCTGATCCACCTCCAAACCCGTTGGAAAACAGGAATTGATCACTTTTAATGTGGTAAATCAGCCAGCAAACAGCTGTCAGCCAAAACAGTGGAGGAGGGGGGATTTGGAAAAAACCTTGACCGCGGGGTCAAGGAAATTTCCGTTTTTGGAGCCGACACCAAACTGCCTCTTTTTGGTCTGATCCGCCTCCAAACCTGTTGGGAAACAGGTATTGATCACTTTTAATGTGGTAAATCGGCCAGCAAACAGCTGTCAGCCAAAACAGTGGAGGAGGGGGGATTTGGAAAAAACCTTGACCGCGTGGTCAAGGAAATTTCCGTTTTTGGAGCCGACACCAAACTGCCTCTTTTTGGTCTGATCCGCCTCCAAACCCGTTGGAAAACAGGTATTGATCACTTTTAATGTGGTAAATTGGCCAGCAAACAGCTGTCAGCCAAAACAGTGGAGGAGGGGGGATTTGAAAAAAACCTATACAAGAAAATTTCCTTTTTTGGAGCCGACACCAAACTGCCTCTTTTTGGTCTGATCCACCTCCAAACCCGTTGGAAAACAGGAATTGATCACTTTTAATGTGGTAAATCGGCCAGCAAACAGCTGTCAGCCAAAACAGTTGTCAGCCAAAACAGTGGAGGAGGGGGGATTTGAAAAAAAATCCCGTTTTTGGAGCCGACACCAAACTGCCTCTTTTTGGTCTGATCCGCCTCAAAACCCGTTGGAAAACAGGTATTGATCACTTTTAATGTGGTAAATCGGCCAGCAAACAGCTGTCAGCCAAAACAGTGGAGGAGGGGGGATTTGAAAAAAACCTTGACCGCGGGGTCAAGGAAATTTCCGTTTTTTGGAGCCGACACCAAAGTGCCTCTTTTTGGTCTGATCCGCCTCAAAACCCGTTGGAAAACAGGTATTGATCACTTTTAATATGGTAAATCAGCCAGCAAACAGCTGTCAGCCAAAACAGTGGAGGAGGGGGGATTTGGAAAAAAACTTGACCGCGGGGTCAAGGAAATTTCCGTTTTTGGAGCCGACACCAAACAGACTCTTTTTGGTCTGATCCGCCTTCAAACCCGTTGGAAAACAGGTATTGATCACTTTTAATGTGGTAAATCAGCCAGCAAACAGCTGTCAGCCAAAACAGTGGAGGAGGGGGGATTTTGGAAAAAACCTTGACCGCGGGGTCAAGGAAATTTCCGTTTTTGGAGCCGACACCAAACTGCCTCATTTTGGTCTGATCCGCCTCCTTACCCGTTGGAAAACAGGTATTGATAACTTTTAATGTGGTAAATCAGCCAGCAAACAGCTGTCAGCCAAAAAAGTGGAGGAGGGGGGATTTGAAAAAAACCTTGACCGCGGGGTCAAGGAAATTTCCGTTTTTGGAGCCGACACCAAAGTGCCTCTTTTTGGTCTGATCCGCCTCAAAACCCGTTGGAAAACAGGTATTGATCACTTTTAATGTGGTAAATCGGCCAGCAAACAGCTGTCAGCCAAAACAGCTGTCAGCCAAAACAGTGGAGGAGGGGGGATTTGAAAAAAACCTTGACTGCGGGGTCAAGGAAATTTCCATTTTTGGAGCCGACACCAAACTGCCTCTTTTTGGTCTGATCCGCCTCCAAACCCGTTGGAAAACAGGTATTGATCACTTTTAATGTGGTAAATCGGCCAGCAAACAGCTGTCAGCCAAAACAGTGGAGGAGGGGGGATTTGGAAAAAACCTTGACCGCGGGGTCAAGGAAATTTCCGTTTTTGGAGCCGACACCAAACTGCCTCTTTTTGGTCTGAGCCACCTCCAAACCCATTGGAAAACAGGTATTGGTCACTTTTAATGTGGTAAATCGGCCAGCAAACAGCTGTCAGCCAAAACAGCTGTCAGCCAAAACAGTGGAGGAGGGGGGATTTGAAAAAAAATTCCGTTTTTGGAGCCGACACCAAACTGCCTCTTTTTGGTCTGATCCGCCTCCAAACCCGTTGGAAAACAGGTATTGATCACTTTTAATGTGGTAAATCGGCCAGCAAACAGCTGTCAGCCAAAACAGCTGTCAGCCAAAACAGTGGAGGAGGGGGGATTTGAAAAAAAATTCCGTTTTTGGAGCCGACACCAAACTGCTTCTTTTTGGTCTGATCCGCCTCCAAACCCGTTGGAAAACAGGTATTGATCACTTTTAATGTGGTAAATCGGCCAGCAAACAGCTGTCAGCAAAAACAGTGGAGGAGGGGGGATTTGAAAAAACCTTGACAAGGAAATTTCAAGGAAATTTCCGTTTTTGGAGCCGACACCAAACTGCCTCTTTTTGGTCTGATCCACCTCCAAACCCATTGGAAAACAGGTATTGGTCACTTTTAATGTGGTAAATCGGCCAGCAAACAGCTGTCAGCCAAAACAGCTGTCAGCCAAAACAGTGGAGGAGGGGGGATTTGAAAAAAAATTCCGTTTTTGGAGCCGACACCAAACTGCCTCTTTTTGGTCTGATCCGCCTCCAAACCCGTTGGAAAACAGGTATTGATCACTTTTAATGTGGTAAATCGGCCAGTGTGGTAAATCCTGATCCACCTCCAAACCCGTTGGAAAACAGGTATTGATCACTTTTAATTTGGTAAATCGGCCAGCAAACAGCTGTCAGCCAAAACAGCTGTCAGCCAAAACAGTGGAGGAGGGGGGATTTGAAAAAAAATTCCGTTTTTGGAGCCGACACCAAACTGCCTCTTTTTGGTCTGATCCGCCTCCAAACCCGTTGGGAAACAGGTATTGATCACTTTTAATGTGGTAAATCGGCCAGCAAACAGCTGTCAGCCAAAACAGTGGAGGAGGGGGGATTTGAAAAAACCTTGACCGCGGGGTCAAGGATATTTCTATTTTTGGAGCCGACACCAAACTGCCTCTTTTTGGTCTGATCCACCTCCAAACCCGTTGGAAAACAGGAATTGATCACTTTTAATGTGGTAAATCAGCCAGCAAACAGCTGTCAGCCAAAACAGTGGAGGAGGGGGGATTTGGAAAAAACCTTGACCGCGGGGTCAAGGAAATTTCCGTTTTTGGAGCCGACACCAAACTGCCTCTTTTTGGTCTGATCCGCCTCCAAACCCGTTGGAAAACAGGTATTGATCACTTTTAATGTGGTAAATTGGCCAGCAAACAGCTGTCAGCCAAAACAGTGGAGGAGGGGGGATTTGAAAAAAACCTATACAAGAAAATTTCCTTTTTTGGAGCCGACACCAAACTGCCTCTTTTTGGTCTGATCCACCTCCAAACCCGTTGGAAAACAGGAATTGATCACTTTTAATGTGGTAAATCGGCCAGCAAACAGCTGTCAGCCAAAACAGCTGTCAGCCAAAACAGTGGAGGAGGGGGGATTTAAAAAAAAATCCCGTTTTTGGAGCCGACACCAAACTGCCTCTTTTTGGTCTGATCCGCCTCAAAACCCGTTGGAAAACAGGTATTGATCACTTTTAATGTGGTAAATCGGCCAGCAAACAGCTGTCAGCCAAAACAGCTGTCAGCCAAAACAGTGGAGGAGGGGGGATTTGAAAAAAACCTTGACCGCGGGGTCAAGGAAATTTCCGTTTTTTGGAGCCGACACCAAAGTGCCTCTTTTTGGTCTGATCCGCCTCAAAACCCGTTGGAAAACAGGTATTGATCACTTTTAATATGGTAAATCAGCCAGCAAACAGCTGTCAGCCAAAACAGTGGAGGAGGGGGGATTTGGAAAAAAACTTGACCGCGGGGTCAAGGAAATTTCCGTTTTTGGAGCCGACACCAAACAGACTCTTTTTGGTCTGATCCGCCTTCAAACCCGTTGGAAAACAGGTATTGATCACTTTTAATGTGGTAAATCGGCCAGCAAACAGCTGTCAGCCAAAACAGTGGAGGAGGGGGGATTTGGAAAAAACCTTGACCACGGGGTCAAGGAAATTTCCGTTTTTGGAGCCGACACCAAACTGCCTCTTTTTGGTCTGATCCGCCTCCAAACCCGTTGGAAAACAGGTATTGATCACTTTTAATGTGGTAAATCGGCCAGCAAACAGCTGTCAGCCAAAACACTGGAGGAGGGGGGATTTGAAAAACCTTGACCGCGGGGTCAAGGATATTTCTATTTTTGGAGCCGACACCAAACTGCCTCTTTTTGGTCTGATCCACCTCCAAACCCGTTGGAAAACAGGAATTGATCACTTTTAATGTGGTAAATCGGCCAGCAAACAGCTGTCAGCCAAAACAGCTGTCAGCCAAAACAGTGGAGGAGGGGGGATTTTAAAAAAAATCCCGTTTTTGGAGCCGACACCAAACTGCCTCTTTTTGGTCTGATCCGCCTCAAAACCCGTTGGAAAACAGGTATTGATCACTTTTAATGTGGTAAATCGGCCAGCAAACAGCTGTCAGCCAAAACAGTGGAGGAGGGGGGATTTGAAAAAAACCTTGACCGCGGGGTCAAGGAAATTTCCGTTTTTTGGAGCCGACACCAAAGTGCCTCTTTTTGGTCTGATCCGCCTCAAAACCCGTTGGAAAACAGGTATTGATCACTTTTAATATGGTAAATCAGCCAGCAAACAGCTGTCAGCCAAAACAGTGGAGGAGGGGGGATTTGGAAAAAAACTTGACCGCGGGGTCAAGGAAATTTCCGTTTTTGGAGCCGACACCAAACAGACTCTTTTTGGTCTGATCCGCCTTCAAACCCGTTGGAAAACAGGTATTGATCACTTTTAATGTGGTAAATCAGCCAGCAAACAGCTGTCAGCCAAAACAGTGGAGGAGGGGGGATTTTGGAAAAAACCTTGACCGCGGGGTCAAGGAAATTTCCGTTTTTGGAGCCGACACCAAACTGCCTCATTTTGGTCTGATCCGCCTCCTTACCCGTTGGAAAACAGGTATTGATAACTTTTAATGTGGTAAATCAGCCAGCAAACAGCTGTCAGCCAAAAAAGTGGAGGAGGGGGGATTTGAAAAAAACCTTGACCGCGGGGTCAAGGAAATTTCCGTTTTTGGAGCCGACACCAAAGTGCCTCTTTTTGGTCTGATCCGCCTCAAAACCCGTTGGAAAACAGGTATTGATCACTTTTAATGTGGTAAATCGGCCAGCAAACAGCTGTCAGCCAAAACAGCTGTCAGCCAAAACAGTGGAGGAGGGGGGATTTGAAAAAAACCTTGACTACGGGGTCAAGGAAATTTCCATTTTTGGAGCCGACACCAAACTGCCTCTTTTTGGTCTGATCCGCCTCCAAACCCGTTGGAAAACAGGTATTGATCACTTTTAATGTGGTAAATCGGCCAGCAAACAGCTGTCAGCCAAAACAGTGGAGGAGGGGGGATTTGGAAAAAACCTTGACCGCGGGGTCAAGGAAATTTCCGTTTTTGGAGCCGACACCAAACTGCCTCTTTTTGGTCTGAGCCACCTCCAAACCCATTGGAAAACAGGTATTGGTCACTTTTAATGTGGTAAATCGGCCAGCAAACAGCTGTCAGCCAAAACAGCTGTCAGCCAAAACAGTGGAGGAGGGGGGATTTGAAAAAAAATTCCGTTTTTGGAGCCGACACCAAACTGCCTCTTTTTGGTCTGATCCGCCTCCAAACCCGTTGGAAAACAGGTATTGATCACTTTTAATGTGGTAAATCGGCCAGCAAACAGCTGTCAGCCAAAACAGCTGTCAGCCAAAACAGTGGAGGAGGGGGGATTTGAAAAAAAATTCCGTTTTTGGAGCCGACACCAAACTGCTTCTTTTTGGTCTGATCCGCCTCCAAACCCGTTGGAAAACAGGTATTGATCACTTTTAATGTGGTAAATCGGCCAGCAAACAGCTGTCAGCAAAAACAGTGGAGGAGGGGGGATTTGAAAAAACCTTGACAAGGAAATTTCAAGGAAATTTCCGTTTTTGGAGCCGACACCAAACTGCCTCTTTTTGGTCTGATCCACCTCCAAACCCATTGGAAAACAGGTATTGGTCACTTTTAATGTGGTAAATCGGCCAGCAAACAGCTGTCAGCCAAAACAGCTGTCAGCCAAAACAGTGGAGGAGGGGGGATTTGAAAAAAAATTCCGTTTTTGGAGCCGACACCAAACTGCCTCTTTTTGGTCTGATCCGCCTCCAAACCCGTTGGAAAACAGGTATTGATCACTTTTAATGTGGTAAATCGGCCAGCAAACAGCTGTCAGCCAAAACAGTGGAGGAGCTGGGATTTGGAAAAAACCTTGACCGCGGGGTCAAGGAAATTTCCATTTTTGGAGCCGACACCAAACTGCCTCTTATTGGTCTGATCCGCCTCCAAACCTGTTGGAAAACAGGTATTGATCACTTTTAATGAGGTAAATCGGCCAGCAAACAGCTGTCAGCCAAAACAGTGGAGGAGCTGGGATTTGGAAAAAACTTGACCGCGGGGTCAAGGAAATTTCCATTTTTGGAGCCGACACCAAACTGCCTCTCTTTGGTCTGATCCACCTCCAAACCCGTTGGAAAACAGGTATTGATCACTTTTAATTTGGTAAATCGGCCAGCAAACAGCTGTCAGCCAAAACAGCTGTCAGCCAAAACAGTGGAGGAGGGGGGATTTGAAAAAAAATTCCGTTTTTGGAGCCGACACCAAACTGCCTCTTTTTGGTCTGATCCGCCTCCAAACCCGTTGGGAAACAGGTATTGATCACTTTTAATGTGGTAAATCGGCCAGCAAACAGCTGTCAGCCAAAACAGTGGAGGAGGGGGGATTTGAAAAAACCTTGACCGCGGGGTCAAGGATATTTCTATTTTTGGAGCCGACACCAAACTGCCTCTTTTTGGTCTGATCCACCTCCAAACCCGTTGGAAAACAGGAATTGATCACTTTTAATGTGGTAAATCAGCCAGCAAACAGCTGTCAGCCAAAACAGTGGAGGAGGGGGGATTTGGAAAAAACCTTGACCGCGGGGTCAAGGAAATTTCCGTTTTTGGAGCCGACACCAAACTGCCTCTTTTTGGTCTGATCCGCCTCCAAACCTGTTGGGAAACAGGTATTGATCACTTTTAATGTGGTAAATCGGCCAGCAAACAGCTGTCAGCCAAAACAGTGGAGGAGGGGGGATTTGGAAAAAACCTTGACCGCGTGGTCAAGGAAATTTCCGTTTTTGGAGCCGACACCAAACTGCCTCTTTTTGGTCTGATCCGCCTCCAAACCCGTTGGAAAACAGGTATTGATCACTTTTAATGTGGTAAATTGGCCAGCAAACAGCTGTCAGCCAAAACAGTGGAGGAGGGGGGATTTGAAAAAAACCTATACAAGAAAATTTCCTTTTTTGGAGCCGACACCAAACTGCCTCTTTTTGGTCTGATCCACCTCCAAACCCGTTGGAAAACAGGAATTGATCACTTTTAATGTGGTAAATCGGCCAGCAAACAGCTGTCAGCCAAAACAGCTGTCAGCCAAAACAGTGGAGGAGGGGGGATTTAAAAAAAAATCCCGTTTTTGGAGCCGACACCAAACTGCCTCTTTTTGGTCTGATCCGCCTCAAAACCCGTTGGAAAACAGGTATTGATCACTTTTAATGTGGTAAATCGGCCAGCAAACAGCTGTCAGCCAAAACAGCTGTCAGCCAAAACAGTGGAGGAGGGGGGATTTGAAAAAAACCTTGACCGCGGGGTCAAGGAAATTTCCGTTTTTTGGAGCCGACACCAAAGTGCCTCTTTTTGGTCTGATCCGCCTCAAAACCCGTTGGAAAACAGGTATTGATCACTTTTAATATGGTAAATCAGCCAGCAAACAGCTGTCAGCCAAAACAGCGGAGGAGGGGGGATTTGGAAAAAAACTTGACCGCGGGGTCAAGGAAATTTCCGTTTTTGGAGCCGACACCAAACAGACTCTTTTTGGTCTGATCCGCCTTCAAACCCGTTGGAAAACAGGTATTGATCACTTTTAATGTGGTAAATCAGCCAGCAAACAGCTGTCAGCCAAAAAAGTGGAGGAGGGGGGATTTGAAAAAAACCTTGACCGCGGGGTCAAGGAAATTTCCGTTTTTGGAGCCGACACCAAAGTGCCTCTTTTTGGTCTGATCCGCCTCAAAACCCGTTGGAAAACAGGTATTGATCACTTTTAATGTGGTAAATCGGCCAGCAAACAGCTGTCAGCCAAAACAGCTGTCAGCCAAAACAGTGGAGGAGGGGGGATTTGAAAAAAACCTTGACTGCGGGGTCAAGGAAATTTCCATTTTTGGAGCCGACACCAAACTGCCTCTTTTTGGTCTGATCCGCCTCCAAACCCGTTGGAAAACAGGTATTGATCACTTTTAATGTGGTAAATCGGCCAGCAAACAGCTGTCAGCCAAAACAGTGGAGGAGGGGGGATTTGGAAAAAACCTTGACCGCGGGGTCAAGGAAATTTCCGTTTTTGGAGCCGACACCAAACTGCCTCTTTTTGGTCTGAGCCACCTCCAAACCCATTGGAAAACAGGTATTGGTCACTTTTAATGTGGTAAATCGGCCAGCAAACAGCTGTCAGCCAAAACAGCTGTCAGCCAAAACAGTGGAGGAGGGGGGATTTGAAAAAAAATTCCGTTTTTGGAGCCGACACCAAACTGCCTCTTTTTGGTCTGATCCGCCTCCAAACCCGTTGGAAAACAGGTATTGATCACTTTTAATGTGGTAAATCGGCCAGCAAACAGCTGTCAGCCAAAACAGCTGTCAGCCAAAACAGTGGAGGAGGGGGGATTTGAAAAAAAATTCCGTTTTTGGAGCCGACACCAAACTGCTTCTTTTTGGTCTGATCCGCCTCCAAACCCGTTGGAAAACAGGTATTGATCACTTTTAATGTGGTAAATCGGCCAGCAAACAGCTGTCAGCAAAAACAGTGGAGGAGGGGGGATTTGAAAAAACCTTGACAAGGAAATTTCAAGGAAATTTCCGTTTTTGGAGCCGACACCAAACTGCCTCTTTTTGGTCTGATCCACCTCCAAACCCATTGGAAAACAGGTATTGGTCACTTTTAATGTGGTAAATCGGCCAGCAAACAGCTGTCAGCCAAAACAGCTGTCAGCCAAAACAGTGGAGGAGGGGGGATTTGAAAAAAAATTCCGTTTTTGGAGCCGACACCAAACTGCCTCTTTTTGGTCTGATCCGCCTCCAAACCCGTTGGAAAACAGGTATTGATCACTTTTAATGTGGTAAATCGGCCAGTGTGGTAAATCCTGATCCACCTCCAAACCCGTTGGAAAACAGGTATTGATCACTTTTAATTTGGTAAATCGGCCAGCAAACAGCTGTCAGCCAAAACAGCTGTCAGCCAAAACAGTGGAGGAGGGGGGATTTGAAAAAAAATTCCGTTTTTGGAGCCGACACCAAACTGCCTCTTTTTGGTCTGATCCGCCTCCAAACCCGTTGGAAAACAGGTATTGATCACTTTTAATGTGGTAAATCGGCCAGCAAACAGCTGTCAGCCAAAACAGTGGAGGAGCTGGGATTTGGAAAAAACCTTGACCGCGGGGTCAAGGAAATTTCCATTTTTGGAGCCGACACCAAACTGCCTCTTATTGGTCTGATCCGCCTCCAAACCTGTTGGAAAACAGGTATTGATCACTTTTAATGAGGTAAATCGGCCAGCAAACAGCTGTCAGCCAAAACAGTGGAGGAGCTGGGATTTGGAAAAAACTTGACCGCGGGGTCAAGGAAATTTCCATTTTTGGAGCCGACACCAAACTGCCTCTCTTTGGTCTGATCCACCTCCAAACCCGTTGGAAAACAGGTATTGATCACTTTTAATTTGGTAAATCGGCCAGCAAACAGCTGTCAGCCAAAACAGCTGTCAGCCAAAACAGTGGAGGAGGGGGGATTTGAAAAAAAATTCCGTTTTTGGAGCCGACACCAAACTGCCTCTTTTTGGTCTGATCCGCCTCCAAACCCGTTGGAAAACAGGTATTGATCACTTTTAATGTGGTAAATCGGCCAGCAAACAGCTGTCAGCTAAAACAGTGGAGGAGGGGGGATTTGAAAAAAACCTTGACCGCGGGGTCAAGGAACTTTCCGTTTTTGGAGCCGACACCAAACTGCCTCTTTTTGGTCTGATCCGCCTCCAAACCCGTTGGAAAACAGGAATTGATCACTTTTAATGTGGTAAATCGGCCAGCAAACAGCTGTCAGCCAAAACAGCTGTCAGCCAAAACAGTGGAGGAGGGGGGATTTTTAAAAAAATCCCGTTTTTGGAGCCGACACCAAACTGCCTCTTTTTGGTCTGATCCGCCTCAAAACCCGTTGGAAAACAGGTATTGATCACTTTTAATGTGGTAAATCGGCCAGCAAACAGCTGTCAGCCAAAACAGCTGTCAGCCAAAACAGTGGAGGAGGGGGGATTTGAAAAAAACCTTGACCGCGGGGTCAAGGAAATTTACCTTTTTTGGAGCCGACACCAAAGTGCCTCTTTTTGGTCTGATCCGCCTCAAAACCCGTTGGAAAACAGGTATTGATCACTTTTAATATGGTAAATCAGCCAGCAAACAGCTGTCAGCCAAAACAGTGGAGGAGGGGGGATTTGGAAAAAAACTTGACCGCGGGGTCAAGGAAATTTCCGTTTTTGGAGCCGACACCAAACAGACTCTTTTTGGTCTGATCCGCCTTCAAACCCGTTGGAAAACAGGTATTGATCACTTTTAATGTGGTAAATCAGCCAGCAAACAGCTGTCAGCCAAAACAGTGGAGGAGGGGGGATTTTGGAAAAAACCTTGACCGCGGGGTCAAGGAAATTTCCGTTTTTGGAGCCGACACCAAACTGCCTCATTTTGGTCTGATCCGCCTCCTTACCCGTTGGAAAACAGGTATTGATAACTTTTAATGTGGTAAATCAGCCAGCAAACAGCTGTCAGCCAAAAAAGTGGAGGAGGGGGGATTTGAAAAAAACCTTGACCGCGGGGTCAAGGAAATTTCCGTTTTTGGAGCCGACACCAAAGTGCCTCTTTTTGGTCTGATCCGCCTCAAAACCCGTTGGAAAACAGGTATTGATCACTTTTAATGTGGTAAATCGGCCAGCAAACAGCTGTCAGCCAAAACAGCTGTCAGCCAAAACAGTGGAGGAGGGGGGATTTGAAAAAAACCTTGACTGCGGGGTCAAGGAAATTTCCATTTTTGGAGCCGACACCAAACTGCCTCTTTTTGGTCTGATCCGCCTCCAAACCCGTTGGAAAACAGGTATTGATCACTTTTAATGTGGTAAATCGGCCAGCAAACAGCTGTCAGCCAAAACAGTGGAGGAGGGGGGATTTGGAAAAAACCTTGACCGCGGGGTCAAGGAAATTTCCGTTTTTGGAGCCGACACCAAACTGCCTCTTTTTGGTCTGAGCCACCTCCAAACCCATTGGAAAACAGGTATTGGTCACTTTTAATGTGGTAAATCGGCCAGCAAACAGCTGTCAGCCAAAACAGCTGTCAGCCAAAACAGTGGAGGAGGGGGGATTTGAAAAAAAATTCCGTTTTTGGAGCCGACACCAAACTGCCTCTTTTTGGTCTGATCCGCCTCCAAACCCGTTGGAAAACAGGTATTGATCACTTTTAATGTGGTAAATCGGCCAGCAAACAGCTGTCAGCCAAAACAGCTGTCAGCCAAAACAGTGGAGGAGGGGGGATTTGAAAAAAAATTCCGTTTTTGGAGCCGACACCAAACTGCTTCTTTTTGGTCTGATCCGCCTCCAAACCCGTTGGAAAACAGGTATTGATCACTTTTAATGTGGTAAATCGGCCAGCAAACAGCTGTCAGCAAAAACAGTGGAGGAGGGGGGATTTGAAAAAACCTTGACAAGGAAATTTCAAGGAAATTTCCGTTTTTGGAGCCGACACCAAACTGCCTCTTTTTGGTCTGATCCACCTCCAAACCCATTGGAAAACAGGTATTGGTCACTTTTAATGTGGTAAATCGGCCAGCAAACAGCTGTCAGCCAAAACAGCTGTCAGCCAAAACAGTGGAGGAGGGGGGATTTGAAAAAAAATTCCGTTTTTGGAGCCGACACCAAACTGCCTCTTTTTGGTCTGATCCGCCTCCAAACCCGTTGGAAAACAGGTATTGATCACTTTTAATGTGGTAAATCGGCCAGCAAACAGCTGTCAGCCAAAACAGTGGAGGAGCTGGGATTTGGAAAAAACCTTGACCGCGGGGTCAAGGAAATTTCCATTTTTGGAGCCGACACCAAACTGCCTCTTATTGGTCTGATCCGCCTCCAAACCTGTTGGAAAACAGGTATTGATCACTTTTAATGAGGTAAATCGGCCAGCAAACAGCTGTCAGCCAAAACAGTGGAGGAGCTGGGATTTGGAAAAAACTTGACCGCGGGGTCAAGGAAATTTCCATTTTTGGAGCCGACACCAAACTGCCTCTCTTTGGTCTGATCCACCTCCAAACCCGTTGGAAAACAGGTATTGATCACTTTTAATGTGGTAAATCGGCCAGCAAACAGCTGTCAGCCAAAACAGCTGTCAGCCAAAACAGTGGAGGAGGGGGGATTTGAAAAAAAATTCCGTTTTTGGAGCCGACACCAAACTGCTTCTTTTTGGTCTGATCCGCCTCCAAACCCGTTGGAAAACAGGTATTGATCACTTTTAATGTGGTAAATCGGCCAGCAAACAGCTGTCAGCAAAAACAGTGGAGGAGGGGGGATTTGAAAAAACCTTGACAAGGAAATTTCAAGGAAATTTCCGTTTTTGGAGCCGACACCAAACTGCCTCTTTTTGGTCTGATCCGCCTCCAAACCCGTTGGAAAACAGGTATTGATCACTTTTAATGTGGTAAATCGGCCAGTGTGGTAAATCCTGATCCACCTCCAATCCCGTTGGAAAACAGGTATTGATCACTTTTAATTTGGTAAATCGGCCAGCAAACAGCTGTCAGCCAAAACAGCTGTCAGCCAAAACAGTGGAGGAGGGGGGATTTGAAAAAAAATTCCGTTTTAGGAGCCGACACCAAACTGCCTCTTTTTGGTCTGATCCGCCTCCAAACCCGTTGGAAAACAGGTATTGATCACTTTTAATGTGGTAAATCGGCCAGCAAACAGCTGTCAGCCAAAACAGTGGAGGAGGGGGGATTTGAAAAAAAATTCCGTTTTTGGAGCCGACACCAAACTGCCTCTTTTTGGTCTGATCCGCCTCCAAACCCGTTGGAAAACAGGTATTGATCACTTTTAATGTGGTAAATCGGCCAGCAAACAGCTGTCAGCCAAAACAGCTGTCAGCCAAAACAGTGGAGGAGGGGGGATTTGAAAAAAACCTTGACCGCGGGGTCAAGGAAATTTCCATTTTTGGAGCCGACACCAAACTGCCTCTTTTTGGTCTGATCCGCCTCCAAACCCGTTGGAAAACAGGTATTGATCACTTTTAATGTGGTAAATCGGCCAGCAAACAGCTGTCAGCCAAAACAGTGGAGGAGGGGGGATTTGGAAAAAACCTTGACCGCGGGGTCAAGGAAATTTCCATTTTTGGAGCCGACACCAAACTGCCTCTTTTTGGTCTGATACACCTCCAAACCCGTTGGAAAACAGGAATTGATCACTTTTAATGTGGTAAATCGGCCTGCAAACAGCTGTCAGCCAAAACAGTGGAGGAGGGGGGATTTGAAAAAAACCTTGACCGCGGGGTCAAGGAAATTTCCATTTTTGGAGCCGACACCAAACTGCCTCTTTTTGGTCTGATCCGCCTCCAAAACCGTTGGAAAACAGGTATTGATCACTTTTAATGTGGTAAATCGGCCAGCAAACAGCTGTCAGCCAAAACAGCTGTCAGCCAAAACAGCTGTCAACCAAAACAGTGGAGGAGGGGGGATTTGAAAAAAAATTCCATTTTTGGAGCCGACACCAAACTGCCTCTTTTTGGTCTGATCCGCCTCCAAACCCGTTGGAAAACAGGTATTGATCACTTTTAATGTGGTAAATCAGCCAGCAAACAGCTGTCAGCCAAAACAGTGGAGGAGGGGGGATTTGAAAAAACCTTGACCGCGGGGTCAAGGATATTTCTATTTTTGGAGCCGACACCAAACTGCCTCTTTTTGGTCTGATCCACCTCCAAACCCGTTGGAAAACAGGTATTGATCACTTTTAATGTGGTAAATCGGCCAGCAAACAGCTGTCAGCCAAAACAGCTGTCAGCAAAAACAGTGGAGGAGGGGGGATTTGAAAAAAACCTTGACCGCGGGGTCAAGGAAATTTCCATTTTTGGAGCCGACACCAAACTGCCTCTTTTTGGTCTGATCCGCCTCCAAACCCGTTGGAAAACAGGTATTGATCACTTTTAATGTGGTAAATCGGCCAGCAAACAGCTGTCAGCCAAAACAGTGGAGGAGGGGGGATTTGGAAAAAACCTTGACCGCGGGGTCAAGGAAATTTCCGTTTTTGGAGCCGACACCAAACTGCCTCTTTTTGGTCTGATCCACCTCCAAACCCATTGGAAAACAGGTATTGGTCACTTTTAATGTGGTAAATCGGCCAGCAAACAGCTGTCAGCCAAAACAGCTGTCAGCCAAAACAGTGGAGGAGGGGGGATTTGAAAAAAAATTCCGTTTTTGGAGCCGACACCAAACTGCCTCTTTTTGGTCTGATCCGCCTCCAATCCCGTTGGAAAACAGGTATTGATCACTTTTAATGTGGTAAATCGGCCAGCAAACAGCTGTCAGCCAAAACAGCTGTCAGCCAAAACAGTGGAGGAGGGGGGATTTGAAAAAAAATTCCGTTTTTGGAGCCGACACCAAACTGCTTCTTTTTGGTCTGATCCGCCTCCAAACCCGTTGGAAAACAGGTATTGATCACTTTTAATGTGGTAAATCGGCCAGCAAAAAGCTGTCAGCCAAAACAGTGGAGGAGGGGGGATTTGGAAAAAACCTTGACCGCGGGGTCAAGGAAATTTCCATTTTTGGAGCCGACACCAAACTGCCTCTTTTTGGTCTGATACACCTCCAAACCCGTTGGAAAACAGGAATTGATCACTTTTAATGTGGTAAATCGGCCAGCAAACAGCTGCCAGCCAAAACAGTGGAGGAGGGGGGATTTGAAAAAAACCTTGACCGCGGGGTCAAGGAAATTTCCATTTTTGGAGCCGACACCAAACTGCCTCTTTTTGGTCTGATCCGCCTCCAAAACCGTTGGAAAACAGGTATTGATCACTTTTAATGTGGTAAATCGGCCAGCAAACAGCTGTCAGCCAAAACAGCTGTCAGCCAAAACAGCTGTCAACCAAAACAGTGGAGGAGGGGGGATTTGAAAAAAAATTCCATTTTTGGAGCCGACACCAAACTGCCTCTTTTTGGTCTGATCCGCCTCCAAACCCGTTGGAAAACAGGTATTGATCACTTTTAATGTGGTAAATCAGCCAGCAAACAGCTGTCAGCCAAAACAGTGGAGGAGGGGGGATTTGAAAAAACCTTGACCGCGGGGTCAAGGATATTTCTATTTTTGGAGCCGACACCAAACTGCCTCTTTTTGGTCTGATCCACCTCCAAACCCGTTGGAAAACAGGTATTGATCACTTTTAATGTGGTATATCGGCCAGCAAACAGCTGTCAGCTAAAACAGTGGAGGAGGGGGGATTTGAAAAAAACCTTGACCGCGGGGTCAAGGAAATTTCCGTTTTTGGAGCCGACACCAAAGTGCCTCTTTTTGGTCTGATCCGCCTCCAAACCCGTTGGAAAACAGGTATTGATCACTTTTAATGTGGTAAATCGGCCAGCAAACAGCTATCAGCCAAAACAGCTGTCAGCCAAAACAGTGGAGGAGGGGGGATTTGAAAAAAACCTTGACCGCGGGGTCAAGGAAATTTCCATTTTTGGAGCCGACACCAAACTGCCTCTTTTTGGTCTGATCCGCCTCCAAACCCGTTGGAAAACAGGTATTGATCACTTTTAATGTGGTAAATCGGCCAGCAAACAGCTGTCAGCCAAAACAGTGGAGGAGGGGGGATTTGGAAAAAACCTTGACCGCGGGGTCAAGGAAATTTCCGTTTTTGGAGCCGACACCAAACTGCCTCTTTTTGGTCTGAGCCACCTCCAAACCCATTGGAAAACAGGTATTGGTCACTTTTAATGTGGTAAATCGGCCAGCAAACAGCTGTCAGCCAAAACAGCTGTCAGCCAAAACAGTGGAGGAGGGGGGATTTGAAAAAAAATTCCGTTTTTGGAGCCGACACCAAACTGCCTTTTTTTGGTCTGATCCGCCTCCAAACCCGTTGGAAAACAGGTATTGATCACTTTTAATGTGGTAAATCGGCCAGCAAACAGCTGTCAGCCAAAACAGTGGAGGAGGGGGGATTTGAAAAAAACCTTGACCGCGGGGTCAAGAAAATTTCCGTTTTTGGAGCCGACACCAAACTGCCTCTTTTTGGTCTGATCCACCTCCAAACCCGTTGGAAAACAGGAATTGATCACTTTTAATGCCCCCCTCCTCCACTGTCAGCCAAAACAGTGGAGGAGGGGGGATTTGGAAAAAACCTTGACCTCGTGGTCAAGGAAATTTCCGTTTTTGGAGCCGACACCAAACTGCCTCTTTTTGGTCTGATCCACCTCCAAACCCATTGGAAAACAGGTATTGGTCACTTTTAATGTGGTAAATCGGCCAGCAAACAGCTGTCAGCCAAAACAGCTGTCAGCCAAAACAGTGGAGGAGGGGGGATTTGGAAAAAACCTTGACCTCGTGGTCAAGGAAATTTCCGTTTTTTGAGCCGACACCAAACTGCCTCTTTTTGGTCTGATCCGCCTCAAAACCCGTTGGAAAACAGGTATTGATCACTTTTAATGTGGTAAATCGGCCAGCAAACAGCTGTCAGCCAAAACAGCTGTCAGCCAAAACAGTGGAGGAGGGGGGATTTGAAAAAAAATTCCGTTTTTGGAGCTGACACCAAACTGCCTCTTTTTGGTCTGATCCGCCTCCAAACCCATTGGAAAACAGGTATTGATCACTTTTAATTTGGTAAATCGGCCAGCAAACAGCTGTCAGCCAAAACAGCTGTCAGCCAAAACAGTGGAGGAGGGGGGATTTGAAAAAAAATTCCGTTTTTGGAGCCGACACCAAACTGCCTCTTTTTGGTCTGATCCGCCTCCAAAACCGTTGGAAAACAGGTATTGATCACTTTTAATGTGGTAAATCGGCCAGAAAACAGCTGTCAGCCAAAACAGTGGAGGAGGGGGGATTTGAAAAAACCTTGACCGCGGGGTCAAGGATATTTCTATTTTTGGAGCCGACACCAAACTGCCTCTTTTTGGTCTGATCCACCTCCAAACCCGTTGGAAAACAGGAATTGATCACTTTTTATGTGGTAAATCAGCCAGCAAACAGCTGTCAGCCAAAACAGCTGTCAGCCAAAACAGCTGTCAGCCAAAACAGTGGAGGAGGGGGGATTTGGAAAAAACCTTGACCTCGTGGTCAAGGAAATTTCCGTTTTAGGAGCCGACACCAAACTGCCTCTTTTTGGTCTGATCCGCCTCAAAACCCGTTGGAAAACAGGTATTGATCACTTTTAATGTGGTAAATCGGCCAGCAAACAGCTGTCAGCCAAAACAGTGGAGGAGCTGGGATTTGGAAAAAACTTGACCGCGGGGTCAAGGAAATTTCCATTTTTGGAGCCGACACCAAACTGCCTCTTTTTGGTCTGATCCCCCTCCAACCCCGTTGGAAAACAGGTATTGATCACTTTTAAAGTGGTAAATCGGCCAGCAAACAGCTGTCAGCTAAAACAGTGGAGGAGGGGGGATTTGAAAAAAACCTTGACCGCGTGGTCAAGGAAATTTCCGTTTTTGGATCCGACACCAAACTGCCTCTTTTTGGTCTGATCCACCTCCAACCCCATTGGAAAAAAGGTATTGATCACTTTTAATGTGGTAAATCGGCCAGCAAACAGCTGTCAGCCAAAACAGTGGAGGAGCTGGGATTTGGAAAAAACCTTGACCGCGGGGTCAAGGAAATTTCCATTTTTGGAGCCGACACCAAACTGCCTCTTATTGGTCTGATCCGCCTCCAAACCCGTTGGAAAACAGGTATTGATCACTTTTAATGAGGTAAATCGGCCAGCAAACAGCTGTCAGCCAAAACAGTGGAGGAGGGGGGATTTGGAAAAAACCTTGACCGCGGGGTCAAGGAAATTTCCGTTTTTGGAGCCGACACCAAACTGCCTCTTTTTGGTCTGATCCCCCTCCAACCCCGTTGGAAAACAGGTATTGATCACTTTTAATGTGGTAAATCGGCCAGCAAACAGCTGTCAGCCAAAACAGCTGTCAGCCAAAACAGTGGAGGAGGGGGGATTTGAAAAAAAATTCCGTTTTTGGAGCCGACACCAAACTGCCTCTTTTTGGTCTGATCCGCCTCCAAACCCGTTGGAAAACAGGTATTGATGACTTTTAATGTGGTAAATCGGCCAGCAAACAGCTGTCAGCCAAAACAGCTGTCAGCCAAAACAGTGGAGGAGGGGGGATTTGAAAAAAAATTCCGTTTTTGGAGCCGACACCAAACTGCTTCTTTTTGGTCTGATCCGCCTCCAAACCCGTTGGAAAACAGGTATTGATCACTTTTAATGTGGTAAATCGGCCAGCAAAAAGCTGTCAGCCAAAACAGTGGAGGAGGGGGGATTTGAAAAAAAATTCCGTTTTTGGAGCCGACACCAAACTGCCTCTTTTTGGTCTGATCCACCTCCAAAACCGTTGGAAAACAGGTATTGATCACTTTTAATGTGGTAAATCGGCCAGCAAACAGCTGTCAGCCAAAACAGTGGAGGAGGGGGGATTTGGAAAAAACCTTGACCTCGTGGTCAAGGAAATTTCCGTTTTTTGAGCCGACACCAAACTGCCTCTTTTTGGTCTGATCCGCCTCAAAACCCGTTGGAAAACAGGTATTGATCACTTTTAATGTGGTAAATTGGCCAGCAAACAGCTGTCAGCCAAAACAGCTGTCAGCCAAAACAGCTGTCAACCAAAACAGTGGAGGAGGGGGGATTTGAAAAAAAATTCCGTTTTTGGAGCCGACACCAAACTGCTTCTTTTTGGTCTGATCCGCCTCCAAACCCGTTGGAAAACAGGTATTGATCACTTTTAATGTGGTAAATCAGCCAGCAAACAGCTGTCAGCCAAAACAGTGGAGGAGGGGGGATTTGAAAAAACCTTGACCGCGGGGTCAAGGATATTTCTATTTTTGGAGCCGACACCAAACTGCCTCTTTTTGGTCTGATCCACCTCCAAACCCGTTGGAAAACAGGAATTGATCACTTTTAATGTGGTAAATCGGCCAGCAAACAGCTGTCAGCCAAAACAGTGGAGGAGGGGGGATTTGGAAAAAACCTTGACCTCGTGGTCAAGGAAATTTCCGTTTTAGGAGCCGACACCAAACTGCCTCTTTTTGGTCTGATCCGCCTCCAAACCCGTTGGAAAACAGGTATTGATCACTTTTAATGTGGTAAATCGGCCAGCAAACAGCTGTCAGCTAAAACAGTGGAGGAGGGGGGATTTGAAAAAAACCTTGACCGCGGGGTCAAGGAAATTTCCGTTTTTGGAGCCGACACCAAACTGCCTCTTTTTGGTCTGATCCGCCTCCAAACCTGTTGGGAAACAGGTATTGATCACTTTTAATGTGGTAAATCGGCCAGCAAACAGCTGTCAGCCAAAACAGTGGAGGAGGGGGGATTTGGAAAAAACCTTGACCTCGTGGTCAAGGAAATTTCCGTTTTAGGAGCCGACACCAAACTGCCTCTTTTTGGTCTGATCCGCCTCCAAACCCGTTGGAAAACAGGTATTGATCACTTTTAATGTGGTAAATCGGCCAGCAAACAGCTGTCAGCTAAAACAGTGGAGGAGGGGGGATTTGAAAAAAACCTTGACCGCGGGGTCAAGGATATTTCTATTTTTGGAGCCGACACCAAACTGCCTCTTTTTGGTCTGATACACCTCCAAACCCGTTGGAAAACAGGAATTGATCACTTTTAATGTGGTAAATCGGCCAGCAAACAGCTGTCAGCCAAAACAGTGGAGGAGGGGGGATTTGAAAAAAACCTTGACCGCGGGGTCAAGGAAATTTCCATTTTTGGAGCCGACACCAAACTGCCTCTTTTTGGTCTGATCCGCCTCCAAAACCGTTGGAAAACAGGTATTGATCACTTTTAATGTGGTAAATCGGCCAGCAAACAGCTGTCAGCCAAAACAGTGGAGGAGGGGGGATTTGGAAAAAACCTTGACCTCGTGGTCAAGGAAATTTCCGTTTTTTGAGCCGACACCAAACTGCCTCTTTTTGGTCTGATCCGCCTCCAAACCCATTGGAAAACAGGTATTGATCACTTTTAATGTGGTAAATCGGCCAGCAAACAGCTGTCAGCTAAAACAGTGGAGGAGGGGGGATTTGAAAAAAACCTTGACCGCGGGGTCAAGGAAATTTCCGTTTTTGGAGCCGACACCAAACTGCCTCTTTTTGGTCTGATCCGCCTCCAAACCTGTTGGGAAACAGGTATTGATCACTTTTAATGTGGTAAATCGGCCAGCAAACAGCTGTCAGCCAAAACAGTGGAGGAGGGGGGATTTGGAAAAAACCTTGACCTCGTGGTCAAGGAAATTTCCGTTTTAGGAGCCGACACCAAACTGCCTCTTTTTGGTCTGATCCGCCTCCAAACCCGTTGGAAAACAGGTATTGATCACTTTTAATGTGGTAAATCGGCCAGCAAACAGCTGTCAGCTAAAACAGTGGAGGAGGGGGGATTTGAAAAAAACCTTGACCGCGGGGTCAAGGATATTTCTATTTTTGGAGCCGACACCAAACTGCCTCTTTTTGGTCTGATACACCTCCAAACCCGTTGGAAAACAGGAATTGATCACTTTTAATGTGGTAAATCGGCCAGCAAACAGCTGTCAGCCAAAACAGTGGAGGAGGGGGGATTTGAAAAAAACCTTGACCGCGGGGTCAAGGAAATTTCCATTTTTGGAGCCGACACCAAACTGCCTCTTTTTGGTCTGATCCGCCTCCAAAACCGTTGGAAAACAGGTATTGATCACTTTTAATGTGGTAAATCGGCCAGCAAACAGCTGTCAGCCAAAACAGTGGAGGAGGGGGGATTTGGAAAAAACCTTGACCTCGTGGTCAAGGAAATTTCCGTTTTTTGAGCCGACACCAAACTGCCTCTTTTTGGTCTGATCCGCCTCAAAACCCGTTGGAAAACAGGTATTGATCACTTTTAATGTGGTAAATCGGCCAGCAAACAGCTGTCAGCCAAAACAGCTGTCAGCCAAAACAGCTGTCAGCCAAAACAGTGGAGGAGGGGGGATTTGAAAAAAAATTCCGTTTTTGGAGCTGACACCAAACTGCCTCTTTTTGGTCTGATCCGCCTCCAAGCCCATTGGAAAACAGGTATTGATCACTTTTAATTTGGTAAATCGGCCAGCAAACAGCTGTCAGCCAAAACAGCTGTCAGCCAAAACAGTGGAGGAGGGGGGATTTGAAAAAAAATTCCGTTTTTGGAGCCGACACCAAACTGCCTCTTTTTGGTCTGATCCGCCTCCAAACCCGTTGGAAAACAGGTATTGATCACTTTTAATGTGGTAAATCGGCCAGCAAACAGCTGTCAGCCAAAACAGTGGAGGAGGGGGGATTTGAAAAAACCTTGACCGCGGGGTCAAGGATATTTCTATTTTTGGAGCCGACACCAAACTGCCTCTTTTTGGTCTGATCCACCTCCAAACCCGTTGGAAAACAGGAATTGATCACTTTTTATGTGGTAAATCAGCCAGCAAACAGCTGTCAGCCAAAACAGCTGTCAGCCAAAACAGCTGTCAGCCAAAACAGTGGAGGAGGGGGGATTTGAAAAAAACCTTGACCGCGGGGTCAAGGAAATTTCCGTTTTTGGAGCCGACACCAAAGTGCCTCTTTTTGGTCTGATCCGCCTCCAAACCTGTTGGGAAACAGGTATTGATCACTTTTAATGTGGTAAATCGGCCAGCAAACAGCTGTCAGCCAAAACAGTGGAGGAGGGGGGATTTGAAAAAAACCTTGACCACGTGGTCAAGGAAATTTCCGTGTTTGGAGCCGACACCAAACTGCCTCTTTTTGGTCTGATCCGCCTCCAAACCCGTTGGAAAACAGGTATTGATCACTTTTAATGTGGTAAATCGGCCAGCAAAAAGCTGTCAGCCAAAACAGTGGAGGAGGGGGGATTTGGAAAAAACCTTGACCTCGTGGTCAAGGAAATTTCCGTTTTTTGAGCCGACACCAAACTGCCTCTTTTTGGTCTGATCCGCCTCAAAACCCGTTGGAAAACAGGTATTGATCACTTTTAATGTGGTAAATCGGCCAGCAAAAAGCTGTCAGCCAAAACAGTGGACGAGGGGGGATTTGGAAAAAACCTTGACCTCGTGGTCAAGGAAATTTCCGTTTTTTGAGCCGACACCAAACTGCCTCTTTTTGGTCTGATCCGCCTCAAAACCCGTTGGAAAACAGGTATTGATCACTTTTAATGTGGTAAATCGGCCAGCAAACAGCTGTCAGCCAAAACAGCTGTCAGCCAAAACAGCTGTCAGCCAAAACAGTGGAGGAGGGGGGATTTGGAAAAAACCTTGACCTCGTGGTCAAGGAAATTTCCGTTTTAGGAGCCGACACCAAACTGCCTCTTTTTGGTCTGATCCGCCTCAAAACCCGTTGGAAAACAGGTATTGATCACTTTTAATGTGGTAAATCGGCCAGCAAACAGCTGTCAGCCAAAACAGTGGAGGAGGGGGGATTTGAAAAAAACCTTGACCGCGGGGTCAAGGAAATTTCCGTTTTTGGAGCCGACACCAAACTGCCTCTTTTTGGTCTGATCCGCCTCCAAACCCGTTGGAAAACAGGAATTGATCACTTTTAATGTGGTAAATCGGCCAGCAAACAGCTGTCAGCCAAAACAGTGGAGGAGGGGGGATTTGGAAAAAACCTTGACCTCGTGGTCAAGGAAATTTCCGTTTTAGAAGCCGACACCAAACTGCCTCTTTTTGGTCTGATCCGCCTCCAAACCCGTTGGAAAACAGGTATTGATCACTTTTAATGTGGTAAATCGGCCAGCAAACAGCTGTCAGCCAAAACAGTGGAGGAGGGGGGATTTGAAAAAACCTTGACCGCGGGGTCAAGGATATTTCTATTTTTGGAGCCGACACCAAACTGCCTCTTTTTGGTCTGATCCACCTCCAAACCCGTTGGAAAACAGGAATTGATCACTTTTAATGTGGTAAATCGGCCAGCAAACAGCTGTCAGCCAAAACAGTGGAGGAGGGGGGATTTGGAAAAAACCTTGACCGCGGGGTCAAGGAAATTTCCGTTTTTGGAGCCGACACCAAACTGCCTCTTTTTGGTCTGATCCACCTCCAAACCTGTTGGAAAACAGGTATTGATCACTTTTAATGAGGTAAATCGGCCAGCAAACAGCTGTCAGCCAAAACAGTGGAGGAGCTGGGATTTGGAAAAAACTTGACCGCGGGGTCAAGGAAATTTCCATTTTTGGAGCCGACACCAAACTGCCTCTCTTTGGTCTGATCCACCTCCAAACCCGTTGGAAAACAGGTATTGATCACTTTTAATTTGGTAAATCGGCCAGCAAACAGCTGTCAGCCAAAACAGCTGTCAGCCAAAACAGTGGAGGAGGGGGGATTTGAAAAAAAATTCCGTTTTTGGAGCCGACACCAAACTGCCTCTTTTTGGTCTGATCCGCCTCCAAACCCGTTGGAAAACAGGTATTGATCACTTTTAATGTGGTAAATCGGCCAGCAAACAGCTGTCAGCCAAAACAGTGGAGGAGGGGGGAGTTGAAAAAAAATTCCGTTTTTGGAGCCGACACCAAACTGCCTCTTTTTGGTCTGATCCGCCTCCAAAACCGTTGGAAAACAGGTATTGATCACTTTTAATGTGGTAAATCGGCCAGCAAACAGCTGTCAGCCAAAACAGTGGAGGAGGGGGGATTTGGAAAAAACCTTGACCGCGGGGTCAAGGAAATTTCCGTTTTTGGAGCCGACACCAAACTGCCTCTTTTTGGTCTGATCCACCTCCAAACCCGTTGGAAAACAGGTATTGATCACTTTTAATGTGGTAAATCGGCCAGCAAACAGCTGTCAGCTAAAACAGTGGAGGAGGGGGGATTTGAAAAAAACCTTGACCGCGGGGTCAAGGAAATTTCCGTTTTTGGAGCCGACACCAAAGTGCCTCTTTTTGGTCTGATCCGCCTCCAAACCTGTTGGGAAACAGGTATTGATCACTTTTAATGTGGTAAATCGGCCAGCAAACAGCTGTCAGCCAAAACAGCTGTCAGCCAAAACAGTGGAGGAGGGGGGATTTGAAAAAAACCTTAACCACGTGGTCAAGGAAATTTCCGTTTTTGGAGCCGACACCAAACTGCCTCTTTTTGGTCTGATCCACCTCCAAACCCGTTGGAAAACAGGAATTGATCACTTTTAATGTGGTAAATCGGCCAGCAAACAGCTGTCAGCCAAAACAGTGGAGGAGCTGGGATTTGGAAAAAACCTTGACCGCGGGGTCAAGGAAATTTCCATTTTTGGAGCCGACACCAAACTGCCTCTTATTGGTCTGATCCGCCTCCAAACCTGTTGGAAAACAGGTATTGATCACTTTTAATGAGGTAAATCGGCCAGCAAACAGCTGTCAGCCAAAACAGTGGAGGAGCTGGGATTTGGAAAAAACTTGACCGCGGGGTCAAGGAAATTTCCATTTTTGGAGCCGACACCAAACTGCCTCTCTTTGGTCTGATCCACCTCCAAACCCGTTGGAAAACAGGTATTGATCACTTTTAATTTGGTAAATCGGCCAGCAAACAGCTGTCAGCCAAAACAGCTGTCAGCCAAAACAGTGGAGGAGGGGGGATTTGAAAAAAAATTCCGTTTTTGGAGCCGACACCAAACTGCCTCTTTTTGGTCTGATCCGCCTCCAAACCCGTTGGAAAACAGGTATTGATCACTTTTAATGTGGTAAATCGGCCAGCAAACAGCTGTCAGCCAAAACAGTGGAGGAGGGGGGATTTGAAAAAAAATTCAGTTTTTGGAGCCGACACCAAACTGCCTCTTTTTGGTCTGATCCGCCTCCAAAACCGTTGGAAAACAGGTATTGATCACTTTTAATGTGGTAAATCGGCCAGCAAACAGCTGTCAGCCAAAACAGTGGAGGAGGGGGGATTTGGAAAAAACCTTGACCGCGGGGTCAAGGAAATTTCCATTTTTGGAGCCGACACCAAACTCCCTCTTTTTGGTCTGATCCGCCTCCTTACCCGTTGGAAAACAGGTATTGATCACTTTTAATGTGGTAAATTGGCCAGCAAACAGCTGTCAGCCAAAACAGTGGAGGAGGGGGGATTTGGAAAAAACCTTGACCTCGTGTTCAAGGAAATTTCCGTTTTAGGAGCCGACACCAAACTGCCTCTTTTTGGTCTGATCCGCCTCCAAACCCGTTGGAAAACAGGTATTGATCACTTTTAATGTGGTAAATCGGCCAGCAAACAGCTGTCAGCTAAAACAGTGGAGGAGGGGGGATTTGAAAAAAACCTTGACCGCGGGGTCAAGGAAATTTCCGTTTTTGGAGCCGACACCAAACTGCCTCTTTTTGGTCTGATCCGCCTCCAAACCTGTTGGGAAACAGGTATTGATCACTTTTAATGTGGTAAATCGGCCAGCAAACAGCTGTCAGCCAAAACAGCTGTCAGCCAAAACAGTGGAGGAGGGGGGATTTGAAAAAAACCTTGACCGCGTGGTCAAGGAAATTTCCGTTTTTGGAGCCGACACCAAACTGCCTCTTTTTGGTCTGATCCGCCTCCAAACCCGTTGGAAAACAGGTATTGATCACTTTTAATGTGGTAAATCGGCCAGCAAAAAGCTGTCAGCCAAAACAGTGGAGGAGGGGGGATTTGGAAAAAACCTTGACCTCGTGGTCAAGGAAATTTCCGTTTTTGGAGCCGACACCAAACTGCCTCTTTTTGGTCTGATCCGCCTCCAAACCCGTTGGAAAACAGGTATTGATCACTTTTAATGTGGTAAATCGGCCAGCAAACAGCTGTCAGCCAAAACAGTGGAGGAGGGGGGATTTCGAAAAAACCTTGACCGTGTGGTCAAGGAAATTTCCGTTTTTGGAGCCCACACCAAACTGCCTCTTTTTGGTCTGATCCGCCTCCAAACCCATTGGAAAACAGGTATTGGTCACTTTTAATGTGGTAAATCGGCCAGCAAACAGCTGTCAGCCAAAACAGCTGTCAGCCAAAACAGTGGAGGAGGGGGGATTTGAAAAAAAATTCCGTTTTTGGAGCCGACACCAAACTGCCTCTTTTTGGTCTGATCCGCCTCCAAACCCGTTGGAAAACAGGTATTGATCACTTTTAATGTGGTAAATCGGCCAGCAAACAGCTGTCAGCCAAAACAGTGGAGGAGGGGGGATTTTGGAAAAAACCTTGACCGCGGGGTCAAGGAAATTTCCGTTTTTTGAGCCGACACCAAACTGCCTCATTTTGGTCTGATCCGCCTCCTTACCCGTTGGAAAACAGGTATTGATAACTTTTAATGTGGTAAATCAACAGCAAACAGCTTTCAGCCAAAAAAGTGGAGGAGGGGGGATTTGAAAAAAACCTTGACCGCTGGGTCAAGGAAATTTCCGTTTTTGGAGCCGACACCAAAGTGCCTCTTTTTGGTCTGATCCGCCTCAAAACCCGTTGGAAAACAGGTATTGATCACTTTTAATGTGGTAAATCGGCCAGCAAACAGCTATCAGCCAAAACAGCTGTCAGCCAAAACAGTGGAGGAGGGGGGATTTGGAAAAAACCTTGACCGCGGGGTCAAGGAAATTTCCGTTTTTGGAGCCGACACCAAACTGCCTCTTTTTGGTCTGAGCCACCTCCAAACCCATTGGAAAACAGGTATTGGTCACTTTTAATGTGGTAAATCGGCCAGCAAACAGCTGTCAGCCAAAACAGCTGTCAGCCAAAACAGTGGAGGAGGGGGGATTTGAAAAAAAATTCCGTTTTTGGAGCCGACACCAAACTGCCTTTTTTTGGTCTGATCCGCCTCCAAACCCGTTGGAAAACAGGTATTGATCACTTTTAATGTGGTAAATCGGCCAGCAAACAGCTGTCAGCCAAAACAGTGGAGGAGGGGGGATTTGAAAAAAACCTTGACCGCGGGGTCAAGAAAATTTCCGTTTTTGGAGCCGACACCAAACTGCCTCTTTTTGGTCTGATCCACCTCCAAACCCGTTGGAAAACAGGAATTGATCACTTTTAATGCCCCCCTCCTCCACTGTCAGCCAAAACAGTGGAGGAGGGGGGATTTGGAAAAAACCTTGACCTCGTGGTCAAGGAAATTTCCGTTTTTGGAGCCGACACCAAACTGCCTCTTTTTGGTCTGATCCACCTCCAAACCCATTGGAAAACAGGTATTGGTCACTTTTAATGTGGTAAATCGGCCAGCAAACAGCTGTCAGCCAAAACAGCTGTCAGCCAAAACAGTGGAGGAGGGGGGATTTTGGAAAAAACCTTGACCGCGGGGTCAAGGAAATTTCCGTTTTTGGAGCCGACACCAAACTGCCTCATTTTGGTCTGATCCGCCTCCTTACCCGTTGGAAAACAGGTATTGATAACTTTTAATGTGGTAAATCAACAGCAAACAGCTTTCAGCCAAAAAAGTGGAGGAGGGTGGATTTGAAAAAACCTTGACCGCGGGGTCAAGGATATTTCTATTTTTGGAGCCGACACCAAACTGCCTCTTTTTGGTCTGATCCACCTCCAAACCCGTTGGAAAACAGGAATTGATCACTTTTAATGTGGTAAATCGGCCAGCAAACAGCTGTCAGCCAAAACAGTGGAGGAGGGGGGATTTGGAAAAAACCTTGACCTCGTGGTCAAGGAAATTTCCGTTTTAGGAGCCGACACCAAACTGCCTCTTTTTGGTCTGATACACCTCCAAACCCGTTGGAAAACAGGAATTGATCACTTTTAATGTGGTAAATCGGCCAGCAAACAGCTGTCAGCCAAAACAGTGGAGGAGGGGGGATTTGAAAAAAACCTTGACCGCGGGGTCAAGGAAATTTCCATTTTTGGAGCCGACACCAAACTGCCTCTTTTTGGTCTGATCCGCCTCCAAAACCGTTGGAAAACAGGTATTGATCACTTTTAATGTGGTAAATCGGCCAGCAAACAGCTGTCAGCCAAAACAGTGGAGGAGGGGGGATTTGGAAAAAACCTTGACCTCGTGGTCAAGGAAATTTCCGTTTTTTGAGCCGACACCAAACTGCCTCTTTTTGGTCTGATCCGCCTCAAAACCCGTTGGAAAACAGGTATTGATCACTTTTAATGTGGTAAATCGGCCAGCAAACAGCTGTCAGCCAAAACAGTGGAGGAGGGGGGATTTGAAAAAAACCTTGACCGCGGGGTCAAGGAAATTTCCATTTTTGGAGCCGACACCAAACTGCCTCTTTTTGGTCTGATCCGCTTCCAAACCCGTTGGAAAACAGGTATTGATCACTTTTAATGTGGTAAATCGGCCAGCAAACAGCTGTCAGCCAAAACAGTGGAGGAGGGGGGATTTGGAAAAAACCTTGACCGCGGGGTCAAGGAAATTTCCGTTTTTGGAGCCGACACCAAACTGCCTCATTTTGGTCTGATCCACCTCCAAACCCATTGGAAAACAGGTATTGGTCACTTTTAATGTGGTAAATCGGCCAGCAAACAGCTGTCAGCCAAAACAGCTGTCAGCCAAAACAGTGGAGGAGGGGGGATTTGAAAAAAAATTCCGTTTTTGGAGCCGACACCAAACTGCCTCTTTTTGGTCTGATCCGCCTCCAAACCCGTTGGAAAACAGGTATTGATCACTTTTAATGTGGTAAATCGGCCAGCAAACAGCTGTCAGCCAAAACAGCTGTCAGCCAAAACAGTGGAGGAGGGGGGATTTGAAAAAAAATTCCGTTTTTGGAGCCGACACCAAACTGCTTCTTTTTGGTCTGATCCGCCTCCAAACCCGTTGGAAAACAGGTATTGATCACTTTTAATGTGGTAAATCGGCCAGCAAAAAGCTGTCAGCCAAAACAGTGGAGGAGGGGGGATTTGGAAAAAACCTTGACCGCGGGGTCAAGGATATTTCTATTTTTGGAGCCGACACCAAACTGCCTCTTTTTGGTCTGATACACCTCCAAACCCGTTGGAAAACAGGAATTGATCACTTTTAATGTGGTAAATCGGCCAGCAAACAGCTGTCAGCCAAAACAGTGGAGGAGGGGGGATTTGAAAAAAACCTTGACCGCGGGGTCAAGGAAATTTCCATTTTTGGAGCCGACACCAAACTGCCTCTTTTTGGTCTGATCCGCCTCCAAAACCGTTGGAAAACAGGTATTGATCACTTTTAATGTGGTAAATCGGCCAGCAAACAGCTGTCAGCCAAAACAGTGGAGGAGGGGGGATTTGGAAAAAACCTTGACCTCGTGGTCAAGGAAATTTCCGTTTTTTGAGCCGACACCAAACTGCCTCTTTTTGGTCTGATCCGCCTCAAAACCCGTTGGAAAACAGGTATTGATCACTTTTAATGTGGTAAATCGGCCAGCAAACAGCTGTCAGCCAAAACAGCTGTCAACCAAAACAGTGGAGGAGGGGGGATTTGAAAAAAAATTCCATTTTTGGAGCCGACACCAAACTGCCTCTTTTTGGTCTGATCCACCTCCAAACCCGTTGGAAAACAGGAATTGATCACTTTTAATGTGGTAAATCGGCCAGCAAACAGCTGTCAGCCAAAACAGTGGAGGAGGGGGGATTTGAAAAAAACCTTGACCGCGGGGTCAAGGAAATTTCCATTTTTGGAGCCGACACCAAAGTGCCTCTTTTTGGTCTGATCCGCCTCCAAACCTGTTGGGAAACAGGTATTGATCACTTTTAATGTGGTAAATCGGCCAGCAAACAGCTGTCAGCCAAAACAGCTGTCAGCCAAAACAGTGGAGGAGGGGGGATTTGAAAAAAACCTTGACCACGTGGTCAAGGAAATTTCCGTTTTTGGAGCCGACACCAAACTGCCTGTTTTTGGTCTGATCCACCTCCAAACCCGTTGGAAAACAGGAATTGATCACTCTTAATGTGGTAAATCGGCCAGCAAACAGCTGTCAGCCAAAACAGTGGAGGAGGGGGGATTTGGAAAAAACCTTGACCGCGGGGTCAAGGAAATTTCCGTTTTTGGAGCCGACACCAAACTGCCTCTTTTTGGTCTGATCCACCTCCAAACCCATTGGAAAACAGGTATTGGTCACTTTTAATGTGGTAAATCGGCCAGCAAACAGCTGTCAGCCAAAACAGCTGTCAGCCAAAACAGTGGAGGAGGGGGGATTTGAAAAAAAATTCCGTTTTTGGAGCTGACACCAAACCGCCTCTTTTTGGTCTGATCCGCCTCCAAACCCGTTGGAAAACAGGTATTGATCACTTTTAATGTGGTAAATCGGCCAGCAAACAGCTGTCAGCCAAAACAGTGGAGGAGCTGGGATTTGGAAAAAACCTTGACCGCGGGGTCAAGGAAATTTCCATTTTAGGAGCCGACACCAAACTGCCTCTTATTGGTCTGATCCGCCTCCAAACCTGTTGGAAAACAGGTATTGATCACTTTTAATGAGGTAAATCGGCCAGCAAACAGCTGTCAGCCATAACAGTGGAGGAGCTGGGATTTGGAAAAAACTTGACCGCGGGGTCAAGGAAATTTCCATTTTTGGAGCCGACACCAAACTGCCTCTCTTTGGTCTGATCCACCTCCAAACCCGTTGGAAAACAGGTATTGATCACTTTTAATTTGGTAAATCGGCCAGCAAACAGCTGTCAGCCAAAACAGCTGTCAGCCAAAACAGTGGAGGAGGGGGGATTTGAAAAAAAATTCCGTTTTTGGAGCCGACACCAAACTGCCTCTTTTTGGTCTGATCCGCCTCCAAACCCGTTGGAAAACAGGTATTGATCACTTTTAATGTGGTAAATCGGCCAGCAAACAGCTGTCAGCCAAAACAGTGGAGGAGGGGGGATTTGGAAAAAACCTTGACCTCGTGGTCAAGGAAATTTCCGTTTTTTGAGCCGACACCAAACTGCCTCTTTTTGGTCTGATCCGCCTCAAAACCCGTTGGAAAACAGGTATTGATCACTTTTAATGTGGTGAATCGGCCAGCAAACAGCTGTCAGCCAAAACAGCTGTCAGCCAAAACAGCTGTCAACCAAAACAGTGGAGGAGGGGGGATTTGGAAAAAACTTGACCGCGGGGTCAAGGAAATTTCCATTTTTGGAGCCGACACCAAACTGCCTCTTTTTGGTCTGATCCCCCTCCAACCCCGTTGGAAAACAGGTATTGATCACTTTTAAAGTGGTAAATCGGCCAGCAAACAGCTGTCAGCTAAAACAGTGGAGGAGGGGGGATTTGAAAAAAACCTTGACCGCGTGGTCAAGGAAATTTCCGTTTTTGGATCCGACACCAAACTGCCTCTTTTTGGTCTGATCCACCTCCAAACCCGTTGGAAAACAGGAATTGATCACTTTTAATGTGGTAAATCGGCCAGCAAACAGCTGTCAGCCAAAACAGTGGAGGAGGGGGGATTTGGAAAAAACCTTGACCGCGGGGTCAAGGAAATTTCCGTTTTTGGAGCCGACACCAAACTGCCTCTTTTTGGTCTGATCCGCCTCCAAACCCGTTGGAAAACAGGTATTGATCACTTTTAATGTGGTAAATTGGCCAGCAAACAGCTGTCAGCCAAAACAGTGGAGGAGGGGGGATTTGGAAAAAACCTTGACCTCGTGGTCAAGGAAATTTCCGTTTTTGGAGCCGACACCAAACTGCCTCTTTTTGGTCTGAACCACCTCCAAACCCGTTGGAAAAAAGGTATTGGTCACTTTTAATGTGGTAAATCGGCCAGCAAACAGCTGTCAGCCAAAACAGCTGTCAGCCAAAACAGTGGAGGAGGGGGGATTTGAAAAAAAATTCCGTTTTTGGAGCCGACACCAAACTGCCTCTTTTTGGTCTGATCCGCCTCCAAACCCGTTGGAAAACAGGTATTGATCACTTTTAATGTGGTAAATAGGCCAGCAAACAGCTGTCAGCCAAAACAGCTGTCAGCCAAAACAGTGGAGGAGGGGGGATTTGAAAAAAACCTTGACCGCGGGGTCAAGGATATTTCTATTTTTGGAGCCGACACCAAACTGCCTCTTTTTGGTCTGATACACCTCCAAACCCGTTGGAAAACAGGAATTGATCACTTTTAATGTGGTAAATCGGCCAGCAAACAGCTGTCAGCCAAAACAGTGGAGGAGGGGGGATTTGAAAAAAACCTTGACCGCGGGGTCAAGGAAATTTCCATTTTTGGAGCCGACACCAAACTGCCTCTTTTTGGTCTGATCCGCCTCCAAAACCGTTGGAAAACAGGTATTGATCACTTTTAATGTGGTAAATCGGCCAGCAAACAGCTGTCAGCCAAAACAGTGGAGGAGGGGGGATTTGGAAAAAACCTTGACCTCGTGGTCAAGGAAATTTCCGTTTTTTGAGCCGACACCAAACTGCCTCTTTTTGGTCTGATCCGCCTCAAAACCCGTTGGAAAACAGGTATTGATCACTTTTAATGTGGTAAATCGGCCAGCAAACAGCTGTCAGCCAAAACAGCTGTCAACCAAAACAGTGGAGGAGGGGGGATTTGAAAAAAATTTCCGTTTTTGGAGCCGACACCAAACTGCCTCTTTTTGGTCTGATCCGCCTCCAAACCCGTTGGAAAACAGGTATTGATCACTTTTAATGTGGTAAATTGGCCAGCAAACAGCTGTCAGCCAAAACAGTGGAGGAGGGGGGATTTGGAAAAAACCTTGACCTCGTGGTCAAGGAAATTTCCGTTTTTGGAGCCGACACCAAACTGCCTCTTTTTGGTCTGAACCACCTCCAAACCCGTTGGAAAAAAGGTATTGGTCACTTTTAATGTGGTAAATCGGCCAGCAAACAGCTGTCAGCCAAAACAGCTGTCAGCCAAAACAGTGGAGGAGGGGGGATTTGAAAAAAAAATCCGTTTTTGGAGCCGACACCAAACTGCCTCTTTTTGGTCTGATCCGCCTCCAAACCCGTTGGAAAACAGGTATTGATCACTTTTAATGTGGTAAATCGGCCAGCAAACAGCTGTCAGCTAAAACAGTGGAGGAGGGGGGATTTGAAAAAAACCTTGACCGCGGGGTCAAGGAAATTTCCGTTTTTGGAGCCGACACCAAACTGCCTCTTTTTGGTCTGATCCGCCTCCAAACCTGTTGGGAAACAGGTATTGATCACTTTTAATGTGGTAAATCGGCCAGCAAACAGCTGTCAGCCAAAACAGTGGAGGAGGGGGGATTTGGAAAAAACCTTGACCGCGGGGTCAAGGATATTTCTATTTTTGGAGCCGACACCAAACTGCCTCTTTTTGGTCTGATACACCTCCAAACCCGTTGGAAAACAGGAATTGATCACTTTTAATGTGGTAAATCGGCCAGCAAACAGCTGTCAGCCAAAACAGTGGAGGAGGGGGGATTTGAAAAAAACCTTGACCGCGGGGTCAAGGAAATTTCCATTTTTGGAGCCGACACCAAACTGCCTCTTTTTGGTCTGATCCGCCTCCAAAACCGTTGGAAAACAGGTATTGATCACTTTTAATGTGGTAAATCGGCCAGCAAACAGCTGTCAGCCAAAACAGTGGAGGAGGGGGGATTTGGAAAAAACCTTGACCTCGTGGTCAAGGAAATTTCCGTTTTTTGAGCCGACACCAAACTGCCTCTTTTTGGTCTGATCCGCCTCAAAACCCGTTGGAAAACAGGTATTGATCACTTTTAATGTGGTAAATCGGCCAGCAAACAGCTGTCAGCCAAAACAGCTGTCAGCCAAAACAGTGGAGGAGGGGGGATTTGGAAAAAACCTTGACCTCGTGGTCAAGGAAATTTCCGTTTTAGGAGCCGACACCAAACTGCCTCTTTTTGGTCTGATCCGCCTCAAAACCCGTTGGAAAACAGGTATTGATCACTTTTAATGTGGTAAATCGGCCAGCAAACAGCTGTCAGCCAAAACAGTGGAGGAGGGGGGATTTGAAAAAAACCTTGACCGCGGGGTCAAGGAAATTTCCGTTTTTGGAGCCGACACCAAACTGCCTCTTTTTGGTCTGATCCGCCTCCAAACCCGTTGGAAAACAGGTATTGATCACTTTTAATGTGGTAAATCGGCCAGCAAACAGCTGTCAGCCAAAACAGTGGAGGAGCTGGGATTTGGAAAAAACTTGACCGCGGGGTCAAGGAAATTTCCATTTTTGGAGCCGACACCAAACTGCCTCTTTTTGGTCTGATCCCCCTCCAACCCCGTTGGAAAACAGGTATTGATCACTTTTAAAGTGGTAAATCGGCCAGCAAACAGCTGTCAGCTAAAACAGTGGAGGAGGGGGGATTTGAAAAAAACCTTGACCGCGTGGTCAAGGAAATTTCCGTTTTTGGAGCCGACACCAAACTGCCTCTTTTTGGTCTGATCCACCTCCAAACCCGTTGGAAAACAGGTATTGGTCACTTTTAATGTGGTAAATCGGCCAGCAAACAGCTGTCAGCCAAAACAGTGGAGGAGGGGGGATTTGAAAAAAAATTCCGTTTTTGGAGCCGACACCAAACTGCCTCTTTTTGGTCTGATCCGCCTCCAAACCCGTTGGAAAACAGGTATTGATCACTTTTAATGTGGTAAATCGGCCAGCAAACAGCTGTCAGCTAAAACAGTGGAGGAGGGGGGATTTGAAAAAAACCTTGACCGCGGGGTCAAGGAAATTTCCGTTTTTGGAGCCGACACCAAACTGCCTCTTTTTGGTCTGATCCGCCTCCAAACCTGTTGGGAAACAGGTATTGATCACTTTTAATGTGGTAAATCGGCCAGCAAACAGCTGTCAGCCAAAACAGCTGTCAGCCAAAACAGTGGAGGAGGGGGGATTTGAAAAAAACCTTGACCGCGTGGTCAAGGAAATTTCCGTTTTTGGAGCCGACACCAAACTGCCTCTTTTTGGTCTGATCCGCCTCCAAACCCGTTGGAAAACAGGTATTGATCACTTTTAATGTGGTAAATCGGCCAGCAAAAAGCTGTCAGCCAAAACAGTGGAGGAGGGGGGATTTGGAAAAAACCTTGACCTCGTGGTCAAGGAAATTTCCGTTTTTGGAGCCGACACCAAACTGCCTCTTTTTGGTCTGATCCGCCTCCAAACCCGTTGGAAAACAGGTATTGATCACTTTTAATGTGGTAAATCGGCCAGCAAACAGCTGTCAGCCAAAACAGTGGAGGAGGGGGGATTTGGAAAAAACCTTGACCGTGTGGTCAAGGAAATTTCCGTTTTTGGAGCCCACACCAAACTGCCTCTTTTTGGTCTGATCCACCTCCAAACCCATTGGAAAACAGGTATTGGTCACTTTTAATGTGGTAAATCGGCCAGCAAACAGCTGTCAGCCAAAACAGCTGTCAGCCAAAACAGTGGAGGAGGGGGGATTTGAAAAAAAAATCCGTTTTTGGAGCCGACACCAAACTGCCTCTTTTTGGTCTGATCCGCCTCCAAACCCGTTGGAAAACAGGTATTGATCACTTTTAATGTGGTAAATCGGCCAGCAAACAGCTGTCAGCCAAAACAGTGGAGGAGGGGGGATTTTGGAAAAAACCTTGACCGCGGGGTCAAGGAAATTTCCGTTTTTTGAGCCGACACCAAACTGCCTCTTTTTGGTCTGATCCGCCTCCTTACCCGTTGGAAAACAGGTATTGATAACTTTTAATGTGGTAAATCAACAGCAAACAGCTTTCAGCCAAAAAAGTGGAGGAGGGGGGATTTGAAAAAAACCTTGACCGCGGGGTCAAGGAAATTTCCGTCTTTGGAGCCGACACCAAAGTGCCTCTTTTTGGTCTGATCCGCCTCAAAACCCGTTGGAAAACAGGTATTGATCACTTTTAATGTGGTAAATCGGCCAGCAAACAGCTATCAGCCAAAACAGCTGTCAGCCAAAACAGTGGAGGAGGGGGGATTTGAAAAAAACCTTGACCGCGGGGTCAAGGAAATTTCCATTTTTGGAGCCGACACCAAACTGCCTCTTTTTGGTCTGATCCGCCTCCAAACCCGTTGGAAAACAGGTATTGATCACTTTTAATGTGGTGAATCGGCCAGCAAACAGCTGTCAGCCAAAACAGTGGAGGAGGGGGGATTTGGAAAAAACCTTGACCGCGGGGTCAAGGAAATTTCCGTTTTTGGAGCCGACACCAAACTGCCTCTTTTTGGTCTGAGCCACCTCCAAACCCATTGGAAAACAGGTATTGGTCACTTTTAATGTGGTAAATCGGCCAGCAAACAGCTGTCAGCCAAAACAGCTGTCAGCCAAAACAGTGGAGGAGGGGGGATTTGAAAAAAAATTCCGTTTTTGGAGCCGACACCAAACTGCCTTTTTTTGGTCTGATCCGCCTCCAAACCCGTTGGAAAACAGGTATTGATCACTTTTAATGTGGTAAATCGGCCAGCAAACAGCTGTCAGCCAAAACAGCTGTCAGCCAAAACAGTGGAGGAGGGGGGATTTGAAAAAAACCTTGACCGCGGGGTCAAGAAAATTCCCGTTTTTGGAGCCGACACCAAACTGCCTCTTTTTGGTCTGATCCACCTCCAAACCCGTTGGAAAACAGGAATTGATCACTTTTAATGCCCCCCTCCTCCACTGTCAGCCAAAACAGTGGAGGAGGGGGGATTTGGAAAAAACCTTGACCTCGTGGTCAAGGAAATTTCCGTTTTTGGAGCCGACACCAAACTGCCTCTTTTTGGTCTGATCCACCTCCAAACCCATTGGAAAACAGGTATTGGTCACTTTTAATGTGGTAAATCGGCCAGCAAACAGCTGTCAGCCAAAACAGCTGTCAGCCAAAACAGTGGAGGAGGGGGGATTTGAAAAAAAATTCCGTTTTTGGAGCCGACACCAAACTGCCTCTTTTTGGTCTGATCCGCCTCCAAACCCGTTGGAAAACAGGTATTGATCACTTTTAATGTGGTAAATCGGCCAGCAAACAGCTGTCAGCCAAAACAGTGGAGGAGGGGGGATTTTGGAAAAAACCTTGACCGCGGGGTCAAGGAAATTTCCGTTTTTGGAGCCGACACCAAACTGCCTCATTTTGGTCTGATCCGCCTCCTTACCCGTTGGAAAACAGGTATTGATAACTTTTAATGTGGTAAATCAACAGCAAACAGCTTTCAGCCAAAAAAGTGGAGGAGGGGGGATTTGAAAAAACCTTGACCGCGGGGTCAAGGATATTTCTATTTTTGGAGCCGACACCAAACTGCCTCTTTTTGGTCTGATCCACCTCCAAACCCGTTGGAAAACAGGAATTGATCACTTTTAATGTGGTAAATCGGCCAGCAAACAGCTGTCAGCCAAAACAGTGGAGGAGGGGGGATTTGGAAAAAACCTTGACCTCGTGGTCAAGGAAATTTCCGTTTTAGGAGCCGACACCAAACTGCCTCTTTTTGGTCTGATACACCTCCAAACCCGTTGGAAAACAGGAATTGATCACTTTTAATGTGGTAAATCGGCCAGCAAACAGCTGTCAGCCAAAACAGTGGAGGAGGGGGGATTTGAAAAAAACCTTGACCGCGGGGTCAAGGAAATTTCCATTTTTGGAGCCGACACCAAACTGCCTCTTTTTGGTCTGATCCGCCTCCAAAACTTTTGGAAAACAGGTATTGATCACTTTTAATGTGGTAAATCGGCCAGCAAACAGCTGTCAGCCAAAACAGTGGAGGAGGGGGGATTTGGAAAAAACCTTGACCTCGTGGTCAAGGAAATTTCCGTTTTTTGAGCCGACACCAAACTGCCTCTTTTTGGTCTGATCCGCCTCAAAACCCGTTGGAAAACAGGTATTGATCACTTTTAATGTGGTAAATCGGCCAGCAAACAGCTGTCAGCCAAAACAGCTGTCAGCCAAAACAGTGGAGGAGGGGGGATTTGAAAAAAACCTTGACCGCGTGGTCAAGGAAATTTCCATTTTTGGAGCCGACACCAAACTGCCTCTTTTTGGTCTGATCCGCCTCCAAACCCGTTGGAAAACAGGTATTGATCACTTTTAATGTGGTAAATCGGCCAGCAAACAGCTGTCAGCCAAAACAGTGGAGGAGGGGGGATTTGGAAAAAAATTCCGTTTTTGGAGCCGACACCAAACTGCTTCTTTTTGGTCTGATCCGCCTCCAAACCCGTTGGAAAACAGGTATTGATCACTTTTAATGTGGTAAATCGGCCAGCAAAAAGCTGTCAGCCAAAACAGTGGAGGAGGGGGGATTTGGAAAAAACCTTGACCGCGGGGTCAAGGATATTTCTATTTTTGGAGCCGACACCAAACTGCCTCTTTTTGGTCTGATACACCTCCAAACCCGTTGGAAAACAGGAATTGATCACTTTTAATGTGGTAAATCGGCCAGCAAACAGCTGTCAGCCAAAACAGTGGAGGAGGGGGGATTTGAAAAAAACCTTGACCGCGGGGTCAAGGAAATTTCCATTTTTGGAGCCGACACCAAACTGCCTCTTTTTGGTCTGATCCGCCTCCAAAACCGTTGGAAAACAGGTATTGATCACTTTTAATGTGGTAAATCGGCCAGCAAACAGCTGTCAGCCAAAACAGTGGAGGAGGGGGGATTTGGAAAAAACCTTGACCTCGTGGTCAAGGAAATTTCCGTTTTTTGAGCCGACACCAAACTGCCTCTTTTTGGTCTGATCCGCCTCAAAACCCGTTGGAAAACAGGTATTGATCACTTTTAATGTGGTAAATCGGCCAGCAAACAGCTGTCAGCCAAAACAGCTGTCAGCCAAAACAGCTGTCAACCAAAACAGTGGAGGAGGGGGGATTTGAAAAAAAATTCCGTTTTTGGAGCCGACACCAAACTGCCTCTTTTTGGTCTGATCCGCCTCCAAACCCGTTGGAAAACAGGTATTGATCACTTTTAATGTGGTAAATCAGCCAGCAAACAGCTGTCAGCCAAAACAGTGGAGGAGGGGGGATTTGAAAAAACCTTGACCGCGGGGTCAAGGATATTTCTATTTTTGGAGCCGACACCAAACTGCCTCTTTTTGGTCTGATCCACCTCCAAACCCGTTGGAAAACAGGAATTGATCACTGTTAACGTGGTAAATCGGCCAGCAAACAGCTGTCAGCCAAAACAGTGGAGGAGGGGGGATTTGGAAAAAACTTTGACCTCGTGGTCAAGGAAATTTCCGTTTTAGGAGCCGACACCAAACTGCCTCTTTTTGGTCTGATCCGCCTCCAAACCCGTTGGAAAACAGGTATTGATCACTTTTAATGTGGTAAATCGGCCAGCAAACAGCTGTCAGCTAAAACAGTGGAGGAGGGGGGATTTGAAAAAAACCTTGACCGCGGGGTCAAGGAAATTTCCGTTTTTGGAGCCGACACCAAACTGCCTCTTTTTGGTCTGATCCACCTCCAAACCCGTTGGAAAACAGGTATTGATCACTTTTAATGTGGTAAATCGGCCAGCAAACAGCTGTCAGCTAAAACAGTGGAGGAGGGGGGATTTGAAAAAAACCTTGACCGCGGGGTCAAGGAAATTTTCGTTTTTGGAGCCGACACCAAAGTGCCTCTTTTTGGTCTGATACGCCTCCAAACCTGTTGGGAAACAGGTATTGATCACTTTTAATGTGGTAAATCGGCCAGCAAACAGCTGTCAGCCAAAACAGCTGTCAGCCAAAACAGTGGAGGAGGGGGGATTTGAAAAAAACCTTGACCACGTGGTCAAGGAAATTTCCGTTTTTGGAGCCGACACCAAACTGCCTCTTTTTGGTCTGATCCACCTCCAAACCCGTTGGAAAACAGGAATTGATCACTTTTAATGTGGTAAATCGGCCAGCAAACAGCTGTCAGCCAAAACAGTGGAGGAGGGGGGATTTGGAAAAAACCTTGACCGCGGGGTCAAGGAAATTTCCGTTTTTGGAGCCGACACCAAACTGCCTCTTTTTGGTCTGATCCACCTCCAAACCCATTGGAAAACAGGTATTGGTCACTTTTAATGTGGTAAATCGGCCAGCAAACAGCTGTCAGCCAAAACAGCTGTCAGCCAAAACAGTGGAGGAGGGGGGATTTAAAAAAAAATTCCGTTTTTGGAGCTGACACCAAACTGCCTCTTATTGGTCTGATCCGCCTCCAAACCTGTTGGAAAACAGGTATTGATCACTTTTAATGAGGTAAATCGGCCAGCAAACAGCTGTCAGCCAAAACAGTGGAGGAGCTGGGATTTGGAAAAAACTTGACCGCGGGGTCAAGGAAATTTCCATTTTTGGAGCCGACACCAAACTGCCTCTCTTTGGTCTGATCCACCTCCAAACCCGTTGGAAAACAGGTATTGATCACTTTTAATGTGGTAAATCGGCCAGCAAACAGCTGTCAGCCAAAACAGCTGTCAGCCAAAACAGTGGAGGAGGGGGGATTTGAAAAAAAATTCCGTTTTTGGAGCCGACACCAAACTGCCTCTTTTTGGTCTGATCCGCCTCCAAACCCGTTGGAAAACAGGTATTGATCACTTTTAATGTGGTAAATCGGCCAGCAAACAGCTGTCAGCCAAAACAGTGGAGGAGGGGGGATTTGAAAAAAAATTCCGTTTTTGGAGCCGACACCAAACTGCCTCTTTTTGGTCTGATCCGCCTCCAAACCCGTTGGAAAACAGGTATTGATCACTTTTAATGTGGTAAATCGGCCAGCAAACAGCTGTCAGCCAAAACAGTGGAGGAGGGGGGATTTGGAAAAAACCTTGACCGCGGGGTCAAGGAAATTTCCATTTTTGGAGCCGACACCAAACTCCCTCTTTTTGGTCTGATCCGCCTCCAAACCCGTTGGAAAACAGGTATTGATCACTTTTAATGTGGTAAATTGGCCAGCAAACAGCTGTCAGCCAAAACAGTGGAGGAGGGGGGATTTGGAAAAAACCTTGACCTCGTGTTCAAGGAAATTTCCGTTTTAGGAGCCGACACCAAACTGCCTCTTTTTGGTCTGATCCGCCTCCAAACCCGTTGGAAAACAGGTATTGATCACTTTTAATGTGGTAAATCGGCCAGCAAACAGCTGTCAGCTAAAACAGTGGAGGAGGGGGGATTTGAAAAAAACCTTGACCGCGTGGTCAAGGAAATTTCCGTTTTTGGAGCCGACACCAAACTGCCTCTTTTTGGTCTGATCCGCCTCCAAACCCGTTGGAAAACAGGTATTGATCACTTTTAATGTGGTAAATCGGCCAGCAAAAAGCTGTCAGCCAAAACAGTGGAGGAGGGGGGATTTGGAAAAAACCTTGACCTCGTGGTCAAGGAAATTTCCGTTTTTGGAGCCGACACCAAACTGCCTCTTTTTGGTCTGATCCGCCTCCAAACCCGTTGGAAAACAGGTATTGATCACTTTTAATGTGGTAAATCGGCCAGCAAACAGCTGTCAGCCAAAACAGTGGAGGAGGGGGGATTTCGAAAAAACCTTGACCGTGTGGTCAAGGAAATTTCCGTTTTTGGAGCCCACACCAAACTGCCTCTTTTTGGTCTGATCCACCTCCAAACCCATTGGAAAACAGGTATTGGTCACTTTTAATGTGGTAAATCGGCCAGCAAACAGCTGTCAGCCAAAACAGCTGTCAGCCAAAACAGTGGAGGAGGGGGGATTTGAAAAAAAATTCCGTTTTTGGAGCCGACACCAAACTGCCTCTTTTTGGTCTGATCCGCCTCCAAACCCGTTGGAAAACAGGTATTGATCACTTTTAATGTGGTAAATCGGCCAGCAAACAGCTGTCAGCCAAAACAGCTGTCAGCCAAAACAGTGGAGGAGGGGGGATTTGAAAAAAACCTTGACCGCGGGGTCAAGAAAATTCCCGTTTTTGGAGCCGACACCAAACTGCCTCTTTTTGGTCTGATCCACCTCCAAACCCGTTGGAAAACAGGAATTGATCACTTTTAATGCCCCCCTCCTCCACTGTCAGCCAAAACAGTGGAGGAGGGGGGATTTGGAAAAAACCTTGACCTCGTGGTCAAGGAAATTTCCGTTTTTGGAGCCGACACCAAACTGCCTCTTTTTGGTCTGATCCACCTCCAAACCCATTGGAAAACAGGTATTGGTCACTTTTAATGTGGTAAATCGGCCAGCAAACAGCTGTCAGCCAAAACAGCTGTCAGCCAAAACAGTGGAGGAGGGGGGATTTGAAAAAAAATTCCGTTTTTGGAGCCGACACCAAACTGCCTCTTTTTGGTCTGATCCGCCTCCAAACCCGTTGGAAAACAGGTATTGATCACTTTTAATGTGGTAAATCGGCCAGCAAACAGCTGTCAGCCAAAACAGTGGAGGAGGGGGGATTTTGGAAAAAACCTTGACCGCGGGGTCAAGGAAATTTCCGTTTTTGGAGCCGACACCAAACTGCCTCATTTTGGTCTGATCCGCCTCCTTACCCGTTGGAAAACAGGTATTGATAACTTTTAATGTGGTAAATCAACAGCAAACAGCTTTCAGCCAAAAAAGTGGAGGAGGGGGGACTTGAAAAAACCTTGACCGCGGGGTCAAGGATATTTCTATTTTTGGAGCCGACACCAAACTGCCTCTTTTTGGTCTGATCCACCTCCAAACCCGTTGGAAAACAGGAATTGATCACTTTTAATGTGGTAAATCGGCCAGCAAACAGCTGTCAGCCAAAACAGTGGAGGAGGGGGGATTTGGAAAAAACCTTGACCTCGTGGTCAAGGAAATTTCCGTTTTAGGAGCCGACACCAAACTGCCTCTTTTTGGTCTGATACACCTCCAAACCCGTTGGAAAACAGGAATTGATCACTTTTAATGTGGTAAATCGGCCAGCAAACAGCTGTCAGCCAAAACAGTGGAGGAGGGGGGATTTGAAAAAAACCTTGACCGCGGGGTCAAGGAAATTTCCATTTTTGGAGCCGACACCAAACTGCCTCTTTTTGGTCTGATCCGCCTCCAAAACCGTTGGAAAACAGGTATTGATCACTTTTAATGTGGTAAATCGGCCAGCAAACAGCTGTCAGCCAAAACAGTGGAGGAGGGGGGATTTGGAAAAAACCTTGACCTCGTGGTCAAGGAAATTTCCGTTTTTTGAGCCGACACCAAACTGCCTCTTTTTGGTCTGATCCGCCTCAAAACCCGTTGGAAAACAGGTATTGATCACTTTTAATGTGGTAAATCGGCCAGCAAACAGCTGTCAGCCAAAACAGCTGTCAGCCAAAACAGTGGAGGAGGGGGGATTTGAAAAAAAATTCCGTTTTTGGAGCCGACACCAAACTGCCTCTTTTTGGTCTGATCCGCCTCCAAACCCGTTGGAAAACAGGTATTGATCACTTTTAATGTGGTAAATCGGCCAGCAAACAGCTGTCAGCCAAAACAGCTGTCAGCCAAAACAGTGGAGGAGGGGGGATTTGAAAAAAAATTCCGTTTTTGGAGCCGACACCAAACTGCTTCTTTTTGGTCTGATCCGCCTCCAAACCCGTTGGAAAACAGGTATTGATCACTTTTAATGTGGTAAATCGGCCAGCAAAAAGCTGTCAGCCAAAACAGTGGAGGAGGGGGGATTTGGAAAAAACCTTGACCGCGGGGTCAAGGATATTTCTATTTTTGGAGCCGACACCAAACTGCCTCTTTTTGGTCTGATACACCTCCAAACCCGTTGGAAAACAGGAATTGATCACTTTTAATGTGGTAAATCGGCCAGCAAACAGCTGTCAGCCAAAACAGTGGAGGAGGGGGGATTTGAAAAAAACCTTGACCGCGGGGTCAAGGAAATTTCCATTTTTGGAGCCGACACCAAACTGCCTCTTTTTGGTCTGATCCGCCTCCAAAACCGTTGGAAAACAGGTATTGATCACTTTTAATGTGGTAAATCGGCCAGCAAACAGCTGTCAGCCAAAACAGTGGAGGAGGGGGGATTTGGAAAAAACCTTGACCTCGTGGTCAAGGAAATTTCCGTTTTTTGAGTCGACACCAAACTGCCTCTTTTTGGTCTGATCCGCCTCAAAACCCGTTGGAAAACAGGTATTGATCACTTTTAATGTGGTAAATCGGCCAGCAAACAGCTGTCAGCCAAAACAGCTGTCAGCCAAAACAGCTGTCAACCAAAACAGTGGAGGAGGGGGGATTTGAAAAAAAATTCCGTTTTTGGAGCCGACACCAAACTGCCTCTTTTTGGTCTGATCCGCCTCCAAACCCGTTGGAAAACAGGTATTGATCACTTTTAATGTGGTAAATCAGCCAGCAAACAGCTGTCAGCCAAAACAGTGGAGGAGGGGGGATTTGAAAAAACCTTGACCGCGGGGTCAAGGATATTTCTATTTTTGGAGCCGACACCAAACTGCCTCTTTTTGGTCTGATCCACCTCCAAACCCGTTGGAAAACAGGAATTGATCACTTTTAATGTGGTAAATCGGCCAGCAAACAGCTGTCAGCCAAAACAGTGGAGGAGGGGGGATTTGGAAAAAACTTTGACCTCGTGGTCAAGGAAATTTCCGTTTTAGGAGCCGACACCAAACTGCCTCTTTTTGGTCTGATCCGCCTCCAAACCCGTTGGAAAACAGGTATTGATCACTTTTAATGTGGTAAATCGGCCAGCAAACAGCTGTCAGCTAAAACAGTGGAGGAGGGGGGATTTGAAAAAAACCTTGACCGCGGGGTCAAGGAAATTTCCGTTTTTGGAGCCGACACCAAACTGCCTCTTTTTGGTCTGATCCACCTCCAAACCCGTTGGAAAACAGGTATTGATCACTTTTAATGTGGTAAATCGGCCAGCAAACAGCTGTCAGCCAAAACAGTGGAGGAGGGGGGATTTGGAAAAAACCTTGACCTCGTGGTCAAGGAAATTTCCGTTTTTTGAGCCGACACCAAACTGCCTCTTTTTGGTCTGATCCGCCTCAAAACCCGTTGGAAAACAGGTATTGATCACTTTTAATGTGGTAAATCGGCCAGCAAACAGCTGTCAGCCAAAACAGCTGTCAGCCAAAACAGCTGTCAGCCAAAACAGTGGAGGAGGGGGGATTTGGAAAAAACCTTGACCTCGTGGTCAAGGAAATTTCCGTTTTAGGAGCCGACACCAAACTGCCTCTTTTTGGTCTGATCCGCCTCAAAACCCGTTGGAAAACAGGTATTGATCACTTTTAATGTGGTAAATCGGCCAGCAAACAGCTGTCAGCCAAAACAGTGGAGGAGGGGGGATTTGAAAAAAACCTTGACCGCGGGGTCAAGGAAATTTCCGTTTTTGGAGCCGACACCAAACTGCCTCTTTTTGGTCTGATCCGCCTCCAAACCCGTTGGAAAACAGGTATTGATCACTTTTAATGTGGTAAATCGGCCAGCAAACAGCTGTCAGCCAAAACAGTGGAGGAGCTGGCATTTGGAAAAAACTTGACCGCGGGGTCAAGGAAATTTCCATTTTTGGAGCCGACACCAAACTGCCTCTTTTTGGTCTGATCCCCCTCCAACCCCGTTGGAAAACAGGTATTGATCACTTTTAAAGTGGTAAATCGGCCAGCAAACAGCTGTCAGCTAAAACAGTGGAGGAGGGGGGATTTGAAAAAAACCTTGACCGCGTGGTCAAGGAAATTTCCGTTTTTGGAGCCGACACCAAACTGCCTCTTTTTGGTCTGATCCACCTCCAAACCCGTTGGAAAACAGGTATTGGTCACTTTTAATGTGGTAAATCGGCCAGCAAACAGCTGTCAGCCAAAACAGCTGTCAGCCAAAACAGTGGAGGAGGGGGGATTTGAAAAAAAATTCCGTTTTTGGAGCCAACACCAAACTGCCTCTTTTTGGTCTGATCCGCCTCCAAACCCGTTGGAAAACAGGTATTGATCACTTTTAATGTGGTAAATCGGCCAGCAAACAGCTGTCAGCCAAAACAGTGGAGGAGGGGGGATTTGAAAAAACCTTGACCGCGGGGTCAAGGATATTTCTATTTTTGGAGCCGACACCAAACTGCCTCTTTTTGGTCTGATCCGCCTCCAAACCCGTTGGAAAACAGGAATTGATCACTTTTAATGTGGTAAATCGGCCAGCAAACAGCTGTCAGCCAAAACAGTGGAGGAGGGGGGATTTGGAAAAAACCTTGACCGCGGGGTCAAGGAAATTTCCGTTTTTGGAGCCGACACCAAACTGCCTCTTTTTGGTCTGATCCGCCTCCAAACCTGTTGGGAAACAGGTATTGATCACTTTTAATGTGGTAAATCGGCCAGCAAACAGCTGTCAGCCAAAACAGTGGAGGAGGGGGGATTTGGAAAAAACCTTGACCGCGGGGTCAAGGATATTTCTATTTTTGGAGCCGACACCAAACTGCCTCTTTTTGGTCTGATACACCTCCAAACCCGTTGGAAAACAGGAATTGATCACTTTTAATGTGGTAAATCGGCCAGCAAACAGCTGTCAGCCAAAACAGTGGAGGAGGGGGGATTTGGAAAAAACCTTGACCTCGTGGTCAAGGAAATTTCCGTTTTTTGAGCCGACACCAAACTGCCTCTTTTTGGTCTGATCCGCCTCAAAACCCGTTGGAAAACAGGTATTGATCACTTTTAATGTGGTAAATCGGCCAGCAAACAGCTGTCAGCCAAAACAGCTGTCAGCCAAAACAGCTGTCAGCCAAAACAGTGGAGGAGGGGGGATTTGGAAAAAACCTTGACCTCGTGGTCAAGGAAATTTCCGTTTTAGGAGCCGACACCAAACTGCCTCTTTTTGGTCTGATCCACCTCAAAACCCGTTGGAAAACAGGTATTGATCACTTTTAATGAGGTAAATCGGCCAGCAAACAGCTGTCAGCCAAAACAGTGGAGGAGGGGGGATTTGAAAAAAACCTTGACCGCGGGGTCAAGGAAATTTCCGTTTTTGGAGCCGACACCAAACTGCCTCTTTTTGGTCTGATCCGCCTCCAAACCCGTTGGAAAACAGGTATTGATCACTTTTAATGTGGTAAATCGGCCAGCAAACAGCTGTCAGCCAAAACAGTGGAGGAGCTGGGATTTGGAAAAAACTTGACCGCGGGGTCAAGGAAATTTCCATTTTTGGAGCCGACACCAAACTGCCTCTTTTTGGTCTGATCCCCCTCCAACCCCGTTGGAAAACAGGTATTGATCACTTTTAAAGTGGTAAATCGGCCAGCAAACAGCTGTCAGCTAAAACAGTGGAGGAGGGGGGATTTGAAAAAAACCTTGACCGCGTGGTCAAGGAAATTTCCGTTTTTGGAGCCGACACCAAACTGCCTCTTTTTGGTCTGATCCACCTCCAAACCCGTTGGAAAACAGGTATTGGTCACTTTTAATGTGGTAAATCGGCCAGCAAACAGCTGTCAGCCAAAACAGCTGTCAGCCAAAACAGTGGAGGAGGGGGGATTTGAAAAAAAATTCCGTTTTTGGAGCCGACACCAAACTGCCTCTTTTTGGTCTGATCCGCCTCCAAACCCGTTGGAAAACAGGTATTGATCACTTTTAAAGTGGTAAATCGGCCAGCAAACAGCTGTCAGCCAAAACAGTGGAGGAGGGGGGATTTGAAAAAACCTTGACCGCGGGGTCAAGGATATTTCTATTTTTGGAGCCGACACCAAACTGCCTCTTTTTGGTCTGATCCGCCTCCAAACCCGTTGGAAAACAGGAATTGATCACTTTTAATGTGGTAAATCGGCCAGCAAACAGCTGTCAGCCAAAACAGTGGAGGAGGGGGGATTTGGAAAAAACCTTGACCGCGGGGTCAAGGAAATTTCCGTTTTTGGAGCCGACACCAAACTGCCTCTTTTTGGTCTGATCCACCTCCAAACCCATTGGAAAACAGGTATTGGTCACTTTTAATGTGGTAAATCGGCCAGCAAACAGCTGTCAGCCAAAACAGTGGAGGAGCTGGGATTTGGAAAAAACCTTGACCGCGGGGTCAAGGAAATTTCCATTTTTGGAGCCGACACCAAACTGCCTCTTATTGGTCTGATCCGCCTCCAAACCTGTTGGAAAACAGGTATTGATCACTTTTAATGAGGTAAATCGGCCAGCAAACAGCTGTCAGCCAAAACAGTGGAGGAGCTGGGATTTGGAAAAAACTTGACCGCGGGGTCAAGGAAATTTCCATTTTTGGAGCCGACACCAAACTGCCTCTCTTTGGTCTGATCCACCTCCAAACCCGTTGGAAAACAGGTATTGATCACTTTTAATTTGGTAAATCGGCCAGCAAACAGCTGTCAGCCAAAACAGCTATCAGCCAAAACAGTGGAGGAGGGGGGATTTGGAAAAAACCTTGACCGCGGGGTCAAGGATATTTCTATTTTTGGAGCCGACACCAAACTGCCTCTTTTTGGTCTGATACACCTCCAAACCCGTTGGAAAACAGGAATTGATCACTTTTAATGTGGTAAATCGGCCAGCAAACAGCTGTCAGCCAAAACAGTGGAGGAGGGGGGATTTGGAAAAAACCTTGACCTCGTGGTCAAGGAAATTTCCGTTTTTTGAGCCGACACCAAACTGCCTCTTTTTGGTCTGATCCGCCTCAAAACCCGTTGGAAAACAGGTATTGATCACTTCTAATGTGGTAAATCGGCCAGCAAACAGCTGTCAGCCAAAACAGCTGTCAGCCAAAACAGCTGTCAGCCAAAACAGTGGAGGAGGGGGGATTTGGAAAAAACCTTGACCTCGTGGTCAAGGAAATTTCCGTTTTAGGAGCCGACACCAAACTGCCTCTTTTTGGTCTGATCCGCCTCAAAACCCGTTGGAAAACAGGTATTGATCACTTTTAATGTGGTAAATCGGCCAGCAAACAGCTGTCAGCCAAAACAGTGGAGGAGGGGGGATTTGAAAAAAACCTTGACCGCGGGGTCAAGGAAATTTCCGTTTTTGGAGCCGACACCAAACTGCCTCTTTTTGGTCTGATCCGCCTCAAAACCCGTTGGAAAACAGGTATTGATCACTTTTAATGTGGTAAATCGGCCAGCAAACAGCTGTCAGCCAAAACAGTGGAGGAGCTGGGATTTGGAAAAAACTTGACCGCGGGGTCAAGGAAATTTCCATTTTTGGAGCCGACACCAAACTGCCTCTTTTTGGTCTGATCCCCCTCCAACCCCGTTGGAAAACAGGTATTGATCACTTTTAAAGTGGTAAATCGGCCAGCAAACAGCTGTCAGCTAAAACAGTGGAGGAGGGGGGATTTGAAAAAAACCTTGACCACGTGGTCAAGGAAATTTCCGTTTTTGGAGCCGACACCAAACTGCCTCTTTTTGGTCTGATCCACCTCCAAACCCGTTGGAAAACAGGTATTGGTCACTTTTAATGTGGTAAATCGGCCAGCAAACAGCTGTCAGCCAAAACAGCTGTCAGCCAAAACAGTGGAGGAGGGGGGATTTGAAAAAAAATTCCGTTTTTGGAGCCGACACCAAACTGCCTCTTTTTGGTCTGATCCGCCTCCAAACCCGTTGGAAAACAGGTATTGATCACTTTTAATGTGGTAAATCGGCCAGCAAACAGCTGTCAGCCAAAACAGTGGAGGAGGGGGGATTTGAAAAAACCTTGACCGCGGGGTCAAGGATATTTCTATTTTTGGAGCCGACACCAAACTGCCTCTTTTTGGTCTGATCCGCCTCCAAACCCGTTGGAAAACAGGAATTGATCACTTTTAATGTGGTAAATCGGCCAGCAAACAGCTGTCAGCCAAAACAGTGGAGGAGGGGGGATTTGGAAAAAACCTTGACCGCGGGGTCAAGGAAATTTCCGTTTTTGGAGCCGACACCAAACTGCCTCTTTTTGGTCTGATCCACCTCCAAACCCATTGGAAAACAGGTATTGGTCACTTTTAATGTGGTAAATCGGCCAGCAAACAGCTGTCAGCCAAAACAGTGGAGGAGCTGGGATTTGGAAAAAACCTTGACCGCGGGGTCAAGGAAATTTCCATTTTTGGAGCCGACACCAAACTGCCTCTTATTGGTCTGATCCGCCTCCAAACCTGTTGGAAAACAGGTATTGATCACTTTTAATGAGGTAAATCGGCCAGCAAACAGCTGTCAGCCAAAACAGTGGAGGAGCTGGGATTTGGAAAAAACTTGACCGCGGGGTCAAGGAAATTTCCATTTTTGGAGCCGACACCAAACTGCCTCTCTTTGGTCTGATCCACCTCCAAACCCGTTGGAAAACAGGTATTGATCACTTTTAATTTGGTAAATCGGCCAGCAAACAGCTGTCAGCCAAAACAGCTATCAGCCAAAACAGTGGAGGAGGGGGGATTTGAAAAATAATTCCGTTTTTGGAGCCGACACCAAACTGCCTCTTTTTGGTCTGATCCGCCTCCAAACCCGTTGGAAAACAGGAATTGATCACTTTTAATGTGGTAAATCGGCCAGCAAACAGCTGTCAGCCAAAACAGTGGAGGAGGGGGGATTTGGAAAAAACCTTGACCGCGGGGTCAAGGAAATTTCCGTTTTTGGAGCCGACACCAAACTGCCTCTTTTTGGTCTGATCCGCCTCCAAACCCGTTGGAAAACAGGTATTGATCACTTTTAATGTGGTAAATTGGCCAGCAAACAGCTGTCAGCCAAAACAGTGGAGGAGGGGGGATTTGGAAAAAACCTTGACCTCGTGGTCAAGGAAATTTCCGTTTTTGGAGCCGACACCAAACTGCCTCTTTTTGGTCTGAACCACCTCCAAACCCATTGGAAAACAGGTATTGGTCACTTTTAATGTGGTAAATCGGCCAGCAAACAGCTGTCAGCCAAAACAGCTGTCAGCCAAAACAGTGGAGGAGGGGGGATTTGAAAAAAAATTCCGTTTTTGGAGCCGACACCAAACTGCCTCTTTTTGGTCTGATCCGCCTCCAAACCCGTTGGAAAACAGGTATTGATCACTTTTAATGTGGTAAATCAGCCAGCAAACAGCTGTCAGCCAAAACAGTGGAGGAGGGGGGATTTGAAAAAACCTTGACCGCGGGGTCAAGGATATTTCTATTTTTGGAGCCGACACCAAACTGCCTCTTTTTGGTCTGATCCACCTCCAAACCCGTTGGAAAACAGGAATTGATCACTTTTAATGTGGTAAATCGGCCAGCAAACAGCTGTCAGCCAAAACAGTGGAGGAGGGGGGATTTGGAAAAAACTTTGACCTCGTGGTCAAGGAAATTTCCGTTTTAGGAGCCGACACCAAACTGCCTCTTTTTGGTCTGATCCGCCTCCAAACCCGTTGGAAAACAGGTATTGATCACTTTTAATGTGGTAAATCGGCCAGCAAACAGCTGTCAGCTAAAACAGTGGAGGAGGGGGGATTTGAAAAAAACCTTGACCGCGGGGTCAAGGAAATTTCCGTTTTTGGAGCCGACACCAAACTGCCTCTTTTTGGTCTGATCCACCTCCAAACCCGTTGGAAAACAGGTATTGATCACTTTTAATGTGGTAAATCGGCCAGCAAACAGCTGTCAGCCAAAACAGTGGAGGAGGGGGGATTTGGAAAAAACCTTGACCTCGTGGTCAAGGAAATTTCCGTTTTTTGAGCCGACACCAAACTGCCTCTTTTTGGTCTGATCCGCCTCAAAACCCGTTGGAAAACAGGTATTGATCACTTTTAATGTGGTAAATCGGCCAGCAAACAGCTGTCAGCCAAAACAGCTGTCAGCCAAAACAGCTGTCAGCCAAAACAGTGGAGGAGGGGGGATTTGGAAAAAACCTTGACCTCGTGGTCAAGGAAATTTCCGTTTTAGGAGCCGACACCAAACTGCCTCTTTTTGGTCTGATCCGCCTCAAAACCCGTTGGAAAACAGGTATTGATCACTTTTAATGTGGTAAATCGGCCAGCAAACAGCTGTCAGCCAAAACAGTGGAGGAGGGGGGATTTGAAAAAAACCTTGACCGCGGGGTCAAGGAAATTTCCGTTTTTGGAGCCGACACCAAACTGCCTCTTTTTGGTCTGATCCGCCTCCAAACCCGTTGGAAAACAGGTATTGATCACTTTTAATGTGGTAAATCGGCCAGCAAACAGCTGTCAGCCAAAACAGTGGAGGAGCTGGCATTTGGAAAAAACTTGACCGCGGGGTCAAGGAAATTTCCATTTTTGGAGCCGACACCAAACTGCCTCTTTTTGGTCTGATCCCCCTCCAACCCCGTTGGAAAACAGGTATTGATCACTTTTAAAGTGGTAAATCGGCCAGCAAACAGCTGTCAGCTAAAACAGTGGAGGAGGGGGGATTTGAAAAAAACCTTGACCGCGTGGTCAAGGAAATTTCCGTTTTTGGAGCCGACACCAAACTGCCTCTTTTTGGTCTGATCCACCTCCAAACCCGTTGGAAAACAGGTATTGGTCACTTTTAATGTGGTAAATCGGCCAGCAAACAGCTGTCAGCCAAAACAGCTGTCAGCCAAAACAGTGGAGGAGGGGGGATTTGAAAAAAAATTCCGTTTTTGGAGCCAACACCAAACTGCCTCTTTTTGGTCTGATCCGCCTCCAAACCCGTTGGAAAACAGGTATTGATCACTTTTAATGTGGTAAATCGGCCAGCAAACAGCTGTCAGCCAAAACAGTGGAGGAGGGGGGATTTGAAAAAACCTTGACCGCGGGGTCAAGGATATTTCTATTTTTGGAGCCGACACCAAACTGCCTCTTTTTGGTCTGATCCGCCTCCAAACCCGTTGGAAAACAGGAATTGATCACTTTTAATGTGGTAAATCGGCCAGCAAACAGCTGTCAGCCAAAACAGTGGAGGAGGGGGGATTTGGAAAAAACCTTGACCGCGGGGTCAAGGAAATTTCCGTTTTTGGAGCCGACACCAAACTGCCTCTTTTTGGTCTGATCCGCCTCCAAACCCATTGGAAAACAGGTATTGGTCACTTTTAATGTGGTAAATCGGCCAGCAAACAGCTGTCAGCCAAAACAGTGGAGGAGCTGGGATTTGGAAAAAACCTTGACCGCGGGGTCAAGGAAATTTCTATTTTTGGAGCCGACACCAAACTGCCTCTTATTGGTCTGATCCGCCTCCAAACCTGTTGGAAAACAGGTATTGATCACTTTTAATGAGGTAAATCGGCCAGCAAACAGCTGTCAGCCAAAACAGTGGAGGAGCTGGGATTTGGAAAAAACTTGACCGCGGGGTCAAGGAAATTTCCATTTTTGGAGCCGACACCAAACTGCCTCTCTTTGGTCTGATCCACCTCCAAACCCGTTGGAAAACAGGTATTGATCACTTTTAATTTGGTAAATCGGCCAGCAAACAGCTGTCAGCCAAAACAGCTATCAGCCAAAACAGTGGAGGAGGGGGGATTTGAAAAATAATTCCGTTTTTGGAGCCGACACCAAACTGCCTCTTTTTGGTCTGATCCGCCTCCAAACCCGTTGGAAAACAGGAATTGATCACTTTTAATGTGGTAAATCGGCCAGCAAACAGCTGTCAGCCAAAACAGTGGAGGAGGGGGGATTTGGAAAAAACCTTGACCGCGGGGTCAAGGAAATTTCCGTTTTTGGAGCCGACACCAAACTGCCTCTTTTTGGTCTGATCCGCCTCCAAACCCGTTGGAAAACAGGTATTGATCACTTTTAATGTGGTAAATTGGCCAGCAAACAGCTGTCAGCCAAAACAGTGGAGGAGGGGGGATTTGGAAAAAACCTTGACCTCGTGGTCAAGGAAATTTCCGTTTTTGGAGCCGACACCAAACTGCCTCTTTTTGGTCTGAACCACCTCCAAACCCGTTGGAAAACAGGTATTGGTCACTTTTAATGTGGTAAATCGGCCAGCAAACAGCTGTCAGCCAAAACAGCTGTCAGCCAAAACAGTGGAGGAGGGGGGATTTGAAAAAAAATTCCGTTTTTGGAGCCGACACCAAACTGCCTCTTTTTGGTCTGATCCGCCTCCAAACCCGTTGGAAAACAGGTATTGATCACTTTTAATGTGGTAAATCGGCCAGCAAACAGCTGTCAGCTAAAACAGTGGAGGAGGGGGGATTTGAAAAAAACCTTGACCGCGGAGTCAAGGAAATTTCCGTTTTTGGAGCCGACACCAAACTGCCTCTTTTTGGTCTGATCCGCCTCCAAACCTGTTGGGAAACAGGTATTGATCACTTTTAATGTGGTAAATCGGCCAGCAAACAGCTGTCAGCCAAAACAGTGGAGGAGGGGGGATTTGGAAAAAACCTTGACCGCGGGGTCAAGGATATTTCTATTTTTGGAGCCGACACCAAACTGCCTCTTTTTGGTCTGATACACCTCCAAACCCGTTGGAAAACAGGAATTGATCACTTTTAATGTGGTAAATCGGCCAGCAAACAGCTGTCAGCCAAAACAGTGGAGGAGGGGGGATTTGGAAAAAACCTTGACCTCGTGGTCAAGGAAATTTCCGTTTTTTGAGCCGACACCAAACTGCCTCTTTTTGGTCTGATCCGCCTCAAAACCCGTTGGAAAACAGGTATTGATCACTTTTAATGTGGTAAATCGGCCAGCAAACAGCTGTCAGCCAAAACAGCTGTCAGCCAAAACAGCTGTCAGCCAAAACAGTGGAGGAGGGGGGATTTGGAAAAAACCTTGACCTCGTGGTCAAGGAAATTTCCGTTTTAGGAGCCGACACCAAACTGCCTCTTTTTGGTCTGATCCACCTCAAAACCCGTTGGAAAACAGGTATTGATCACTTTTAATGAGGTAAATCGGCCAGCAAACAGCTGTCAGCCAAAACAGTGGAGGAGGGGGGATTTGAAAAAAACCTTGACCGCGGGGTCAAGGAAATTTCCGTTTTTGGAGCCGACACCAAACTGCCTCTTTTTGGTCTGATCCGCCTCCAAACCCGTTGGAAAACAGGTATTGATCACTTTTAATGTGGTAAATCGGCCAGCAAACAGCTGTCAGCCAAAACAGTGGAGGAGCTGGGATTTGGAAAAAACTTGACCGCGGGGTCAAGGAAATTTCCATTTTTGGAGCCGACACCAAACTGCCTCTTTTTGGTCTGATCCCCCTCCAACCCCGTTGGAAAACAGGTATTGATCACTTTCAAAGTGGTAAATCGGCCAGCAAACAGCTGTCAGCTAAAACAGTGGAGGAGGGGGGATTTGAAAAAAACCTTGACCGCGTGGTCAAGGAAATTTCCGTTTTTGGAGCCGACACCAAACTGCCTCTTTTTGGTCTGATCCACCTCCAAACCCGTTGGAAAACAGGTATTGGTCACTTTTAATGTGGTAAATCGGCCAGCAAACAGCTGTCAGCCAAAACAGCTGTCAGCCAAAACAGTGGAGGAGGGGGGATTTGAAAAAAAATTCCGTTTTTGGAGCCGACACCAAACTGCCTCTTTTTGGTCTGATCCGCCTCCAAACCCGTTGGAAAACAGGTATTGATCACTTTTAAAGTGGTAAATCGGCCAGCAAACAGCTGTCAGCCAAAACAGTGGAGGAGGGGGGATTTGAAAAAACCTTGACCGCGGGGTCAAGGATATTTCTATTTTTGGAGCCGACACCAAACTGCCTCTTTTTGGTCTGATCCGCCTCCAAACCCGTTGGAAAACAGGAATTGATCACTTTTAATGTGGTAAATCGGCCAGCAAACAGCTGTCAGCCAAAACAGTGGAGGAGGGGGGATTTGGAAAAAACCTTGACCGCGGGGTCAAGGAAATTTCCGTTTTTGGAGCCGACACCAAACTGCCTCTTTTTGGTCTGATCCACCTCCAAACCCATTGGAAAACAGGTATTGGTCACTTTTAATGTGGTAAATCGGCCAGCAAACAGCTGTCAGCCAAAACAGTGGAGGAGCTGGGATTTGGAAAAAACCTTGACCGCGGGGTCAAGGAAATTTCCATTTTTGGAGCCGACACCAAACTGCCTCTTATTGGTCTGATCCGCCTCCAAACCTGTTGGAAAACAGGTATTGATCACTTTTAATGAGGTAAATCGGCCAGCAAACAGCTGTCAGCCAAAACAGTGGAGGAGCTGGGATTTGGAAAAAACTTGACCGCGGGGTCAAGGAAATTTCCATTTTTGGAGCCGACACCAAACTGCCTCTCTTTGGTCTGATCCACCTCCAAACCCGTTGGAAAACAGGTATTGATCACTTTTAATTTGGTAAATCGGCCAGCAAACAGCTGTCAGCCAAAACAGCTATCAGCCAAAACAGTGGAGGAGGGGGGATTTGGAAAAAACCTTGACCGCGGGGTCAAGGATATTTCTATTTTTGGAGCCGACACCAAACTGCCTCTTTTTGGTCTGATACACCTCCAAACCCGTTGGAAAACAGGAATTGATCACTTTTAATGTGGTAAATCGGCCAGCAAACAGCTGTCAGCCAAAACAGTGGAGGAGGGGGGATTTGGAAAAAACCTTGACCTCGTGGTCAAGGAAATTTCCGTTTTTTGAGCCGACACCAAACTGCCTCTTTTTGGTCTGATCCGCCTCAAAACCCGTTGGAAAACAGGTATTGATCACTTCTAATGTGGTAAATCGGCCAGCAAACAGCTGTCAGCCAAAACAGCTGTCAGCCAAAACAGCTGTCAGCCAAAACAGTGGAGGAGGGGGGATTTGGAAAAAACCTTGACCTCGTGGTCAAGGAAATTTCCGTTTTTTGAGCCGACACCAAACTGCCTCTTTTTGGTCTGATCCGCCTCAAAACCCGTTGGAAAACAGGTATTGATCACTTTTAATGTGGTAAATCGGCCAGCAAACAGCTGTCAGCCAAAACAGCTGTCAACCAAAACAGTGGAGGAGGGGGGATTTGAAAAAAAATTCCATTTTTGGAGCCGACACCAAACTGCCTCTTTTTGGTCTGATCCACCTCCAAACCCGTTGGAAAACAGGAATTGATCACTTTTAATGTGGTAAATCGGCCAGCAAACAGCTGTCAGCCAAAACAGCTGTCAACCAAAACAGTGGAGGAGGGGGGATTTGAAAAAAAATTCCATTTTTGGAGCCGACACCAAAGTGCCTCTTTTTGGTCTGATCCGCCTCCAAACCTGTTGGGAAACAGGTATTGATCACTTTTAATGTGGTAAATCGGCCAGCAAACAGCTGTCAGCCAAAACAGCTGTCAGCCAAAACAGTGGAGGAGGGGGGATTTGAAAAAAACCTTGACCACGTGGTCAAGGAAATTTCCGTTTTTGGAGCCGACACCAAACTGCCTGTTTTTGGTCTGATCCACCTCCAAACCCGTTGGAAAACAGGAATTGATCACTCTTAATGTGGTAAATCGGCCAGCAAACAGCTGTCAGCCAAAACAGTGGAGGAGGGGGGATTTGGAAAAAACCTTGACCGCGGGGTCAAGGAAATTTCCGTTTTTGGAGCCGACACCAAACTGCCTCTTTTTGGTCTGATCCACCTCCAAACCCATTGGAAAACAGGTATTGGTCACTTTTAATGTGGTAAATCGGCCAGCAAACAGCTGTCAGCCAAAACAGCTGTCAGCCAAAACAGTGGAGGAGGGGGGATTTGAAAAAAAATTCCGTTTTTGGAGCTGACACCAAACCGCCTCTTTTTGGTCTGATCCGCCTCCAAACCCGTTGGAAAACAGGTATTGATCACTTTTAATGTGGTAAATCGGCCAGCAAACAGCTGTCAGCCAAAACAGTGGAGGAGCTGGGATTTGGAAAAAACCTTGACCGCGGGGTCAAGGAAATTTCCATTTTAGGAGCCGACACCAAACTGCCTCTTATTGGTCTGATCCGCCTCCAAACCTGTTGGAAAACAGGTATTGATCACTTTTAATGAGGTAAATCGGCCAGCAAACAGCTGTCAGCCATAACAGTGGAGGAGCTGGGATTTGGAAAAAACTTGACCGCGGGGTCAAGGAAATTTCCATTTTTGGAGCCGACACCAAACTGCCTCTCTTTGGTCTGATCCACCTCCAAACCCGTTGGAAAACAGGTATTGATCACTTTTAATTTGGTAAATCGGCCAGCAAACAGCTGTCAGCCAAAACAGCTGTCAGCCAAAACAGTGGAGGAGGGGGGATTTGAAAAAAAATTCCGTTTTTGGAGCCGACACCAAACTGCCTCTTTTTGGTCTGATCCACCTCCAAACCCGTTGGAAAACAGGAATTGATCACTTTTAATGTGGTAAATCGGCCAGCAAACAGCTGTCAGCCAAAACAGTGGAGGAGGGGGGATTTGAAAAAAACCTTGACCGCGGGGTCAAGGAAATTTCCATTTTTGGAGCCGACACCAAAGTGCCTCTTTTTGGTCTGATCCGCCTCCAAACCTGTTGGGAAACAGGTATTGATCACTTTTAATGTGGTAAATCGGCCAGCAAACAGCTGTCAGCCAAAACAGCTGTCAGCCAAAACAGTGGAGGAGGGGGGATTTGAAAAAAACCTTGACCACGTGGTCAAGGAAATTTCCGTTTTTGGAGCCGACACCAAACTGCCTGTTTTTGGTCTGATCCACCTCCAAACCCGTTGGAAAACAGGAATTGATCACTCTTAATGTGGTAAATCGGCCAGCAAACAGCTGTCAGCCAAAACAGTGGAGGAGGGGGGATTTGGAAAAAACCTTGACCGCGGGGTCAAGGAAATTTCCGTTTTTGGAGCCGACACCAAACTGCCTCTTTTTGGTCTGATCCACCTCCAAACCCATTGGAAAACAGGTATTGGTCACTTTTAATGTGGTAAATCGGCCAGCAAACAGCTGTCAGCCAAAACAGCTGTCAGCCAAAACAGTGGAGGAGGGGGGATTTGAAAAAAAATTCCGTTTTTGGAGCTGACACCAAACCGCCTCTTTTTGGTCTGATCCGCCTCCAAACCCGTTGGAAAACAGGTATTGATCACTTTTAATGTGGTAAATCGGCCAGCAAACAGCTGTCAGCCAAAACAGTGGAGGAGCTGGGATTTGGAAAAAACCTTGACCGCGGGGTCAAGGAAATTTCCATTTTAGGAGCCGACACCAAACTGCCTCTTATTGGTCTGATCCGCCTCCAAACCTGTTGGAAAACAGGTATTGATCACTTTTAATGAGGTAAATCGGCCAGCAAACAGCTGTCAGCCATAACAGTGGAGGAGCTGGGATTTGGAAAAAACTTGACCGCGGGGTCAAGGAAATTTCCATTTTTGGAGCCGACACCAAACTGCCTCTCTTTGGTCTGATCCACCTCCAAACCCGTTGGAAAACAGGTATTGATCACTTTTAATTTGGTAAATCGGCCAGCAAACAGCTGTCAGCCAAAACAGTGGAGGAGGGGGGATTTGAAAAAAAATTCCGTTTTTGGAGCCGACACCAAACTGCCTCTTTTTGGTCTGATCCGCCTCCAAACCCGTTGGAAAACAGGTATTGATCACTTTTAATGTGGTAAATCGGCCAGCAAACAGCTGTCAGCCAAAACAGTGGAGGAGGGGGGATTTGGAAAAAACCTTGACCTCGTGGTCAAGGAAATTTCCGTTTTTTGAGCCGACACCAAACTGCCTCTTTTTGGTCTGATCCGCCTCAAAACCCGTTGGAAAACAGGTATTGATCACTTTTAATGTGGTGAATCGGCCAGCAAACAGCTGTCAGCCAAAACAGCTGTCAGCCAAAACAGCTGTCAACCAAAACAGTGGAGGAGGGGGGATTTGGAAAAAACTTGACCGCGGGGTCAAGGAAATTTCCATTTTTGGAGCCGACACCAAACTGCCTCTTTTTGGTCTGATCCCCCTCCAACCCCGTTGGAAAACAGGTATTGATCACTTTTAAAGTGGTAAATCGGCCAGCAAACAGCTGTCAGCTAAAACAGTGGAGGAGGGGGGATTTGAAAAAAACCTTGACCGCGTGGTCAAGGAAATTTCCGTTTTTGGATCCGACACCAAACTGCCTCTTTTTGGTCTGATCCACCTCCAAACCCGTTGGAAAACAGGAATTGATCACTTTTAATGTGGTAAATCGGCCAGCAAACAGCTGTCAGCCAAAACAGTGGAGGAGGGGGGATTTGGAAAAAACCTTGACCGCGGGGTCAAGGAAATTTCCGTTTTTGGAGCCGACACCAAACTGCCTCTTTTTGGTCTGATCCGCCTCCAAACCCGTTGGAAAACAGGTATTGATCACTTTTAATGTGGTAAATTGGCCAGCAAACAGCTGTCAGCCAAAACAGTGGAGGAGGGGGGATTTGGAAAAAACCTTGACCTCGTGGTCAAGGAAATTTCCGTTTTTGGAGCCGACACCAAACTGCCTCTTTTTGGTCTGAACCACCTCCAAACCCGTTGGAAAAAAGGTATTGGTCACTTTTAATGTGGTAAATCGGCCAGCAAACAGCTGTCAGCCAAAACAGCTGTCAGCCAAAACAGTGGAGGAGGGGGGATTTGAAAAAAAATTCCGTTTTTGGAGCCGACACCAAACTGCCTCTTTTTGGTCTGATCCGCCTCCAAACCCGTTGGAAAACAGGTATTGATCACTTTTAATGTGGTAAATAGGCCAGCAAACAGCTGTCAGCCAAAACAGCTGTCAGCCAAAACAGTGGAGGAGGGGGGATTTGAAAAAAACCTTGACCGCGGGGTCAAGGATATTTCTATTTTTGGAGCCGACACCAAACTGCCTCTTTTTGGTCTGATACACCTCCAAACCCGTTGGAAAACAGGAATTGATCACTTTTAATGTGGTAAATCGGCCAGCAAACAGCTGTCAGCCAAAACAGTGGAGGAGGGGGGATTTGAAAAAAACCTTGACCGCGGGGTCAAGGAAATTTCCATTTTTGGAGCCGACACCAAACTGCCTCTTTTTGGTCTGATCCGCCTCCAAAACCGTTGGAAAACAGGTATTGATCACTTTTAATGTGGTAAATCGGCCAGCAAACAGCTGTCAGCCAAAACAGTGGAGGAGGGGGGATTTGGAAAAAACCTTGACCTCGTGGTCAAGGAAATTTCCGTTTTTTGAGCCGACACCAAACTGCCTCTTTTTGGTCTGATCCGCCTCAAAACCCGTTGGAAAACAGGTATTGATCACTTTTAATGTGGTAAATCGGCCAGCAAACAGCTGTCAGCCAAAACAGCTGTCAACCAAAACAGTGGAGGAGGGGGGATTTGAAAAAAATTTCCGTTTTTGGAGCCGACACCAAACTGCCTCTTTTTGGTCTGATCCGCCTCCAAACCCGTTGGAAAACAGGTATTGATCACTTTTAATGTGGTAAATTGGCCAGCAAACAGCTGTCAGCCAAAACAGTGGAGGAGGGGGGATTTGGAAAAAACCTTGACCTCGTGGTCAAGGAAATTTCCGTTTTTGGAGCCGACACCAAACTGCCTCTTTTTGGTCTGAACCACCTCCAAACCCGTTGGAAAAAAGGTATTGGTCACTTTTAATGTGGTAAATCGGCCAGCAAACAGCTGTCAGCCAAAACAGCTGTCAGCCAAAACAGTGGAGGAGGGGGGATTTGAAAAAAAATTCCGTTTTTGGAGCCGACACCAAACTGCCTCTTTTTGGTCTGATCCGCCTCCAAACCCGTTGGAAAACAGGTATTGATCACTTTTAATGTGGTAAATAGGCCAGCAAACAGCTGTCAGCCAAAACAGCTGTCAGCCAAAACAGTGGAGGAGGGGGGATTTGAAAAAAACCTTGACCGCGGGGTCAAGGATATTTCTATTTTTGGAGCCGACACCAAACTGCCTCTTTTTGGTCTGATACACCTCCAAACCCGTTGGAAAACAGGAATTGATCACTTTTAATGTGGTAAATCGGCCAGCAAACAGCTGTCAGCCAAAACAGTGGAGGAGGGGGGATTTGAAAAAAACCTTGACCGCGGGGTCAAGGAAATTTCCATTTTTGGAGCCGACACCAAACTGCCTCTTTTTGGTCTGATCCGCCTCCAAAACCGTTGGAAAACAGGTATTGATCACTTTTAATGTGGTAAATCGGCCAGCAAACAGCTGTCAGCCAAAACAGTGGAGGAGGGGGGATTTGGAAAAAACCTTGACCTCGTGGTCAAGGAAATTTCCGTTTTTTGAGCCGACACCAAACTGCCTCTTTTTGGTCTGATCCGCCTCAAAACCCGTTGGAAAACAGGTATTGATCACTTTTAATGTGGTAAATCGGCCAGCAAACAGCTGTCAGCCAAAACAGCTGTCAACCAAAACAGTGGAGGAGGGGGGATTTGAAAAAAATTTCCGTTTTTGGAGCCGACACCAAACTGCCTCTTTTTGGTCTGATCCGCCTCCAAACCCGTTGGAAAACAGGTATTGATCACTTTTAATGTGGTAAATTGGCCAGCAAACAGCTGTCAGCCAAAACAGTGGAGGAGGGGGGATTTGGAAAAAACCTTGACCTCGTGGTCAAGGAAATTTCCGTTTTTGGAGCCGACACCAAACTGCCTCTTTTTGGTCTGAACCACCTCCAAACCCGTTGGAAAAAAGGTATTGGTCACTTTTAATGTGGTAAATCGGCCAGCAAACAGCTGTCAGCCAAAACAGCTGTCAGCCAAAACAGTGGAGGAGGGGGGATTTGAAAAAAAAATCCGTTTTTGGAGCCGACACCAAACTGCCTCTTTTTGGTCTGATCCGCCTCCAAACCCGTTGGAAAACAGGTATTGATCACTTTTAATGTGGTAAATCGGCCAGCAAACAGCTGTCAGCTAAAACAGTGGAGGAGGGGGGATTTGAAAAAAACCTTGACCGCGGGGTCAAGGAAATTTCCGTTTTTGGAGCCGACACCAAACTGCCTCTTTTTGGTCTGATCCGCCTCCAAACCTGTTGGGAAACAGGTATTGATCACTTTTAATGTGGTAAATCGGCCAGCAAACAGCTGTCAGCCAAAACAGTGGAGGAGGGGGGATTTGGAAAAAACCTTGACCGCGGGGTCAAGGATATTTCTATTTTTGGAGCCGACACCAAACTGCCTCTTTTTGGTCTGATACACCTCCAAACCCGTTGGAAAACAGGAATTGATCACTTTTAATGTGGTAAATCGGCCAGCAAACAGCTGTCAGCCAAAACAGTGGAGGAGGGGGGATTTGAAAAAAACCTTGACCGCGGGGTCAAGGAAATTTCCATTTTTGGAGCCGACACCAAACTGCCTCTTTTTGGTCTGATCCGCCTCCAAAACCGTTGGAAAACAGGTATTGATCACTTTTAATGTGGTAAATCGGCCAGCAAACAGCTGTCAGCCAAAACAGTGGAGGAGGGGGGATTTGGAAAAAACCTTGACCTCGTGGTCAAGGAAATTTCCGTTTTTTGAGCCGACACCAAACTGCCTCTTTTTGGTCTGATCCGCCTCAAAACCCGTTGGAAAACAGGTATTGATCACTTTTAATGTGGTAAATCGGCCAGCAAACAGCTGTCAGCCAAAACAGCTGTCAGCCAAAACAGTGGAGGAGGGGGGATTTGGAAAAAACCTTGACCTCGTGGTCAAGGAAATTTCCGTTTTAGGAGCCGACACCAAACTGCCTCTTTTTGGTCTGATCCGCCTCAAAACCCGTTGGAAAACAGGTATTGATCACTTTTAATGTGGTAAATCGGCCAGCAAACAGCTGTCAGCCAAAACAGTGGAGGAGGGGGGATTTGAAAAAAACCTTGACCGCGGGGTCAAGGAAATTTCCGTTTTTGGAGCCGACACCAAACTGCCTCTTTTTGGTCTGATCCGCCTCCAAACCCGTTGGAAAACAGGTATTGATCACTTTTAATGTGGTAAATCGGCCAGCAAACAGCTGTCAGCCAAAACAGTGGAGGAGCTGGGATTTGGAAAAAACTTGACCGCGGGGTCAAGGAAATTTCCATTTTTGGAGCCGACACCAAACTGCCTCTTTTTGGTCTGATCCCCCTCCAACCCCGTTGGAAAACAGGTATTGATCACTTTTAAAGTGGTAAATCGGCCAGCAAACAGCTGTCAGCTAAAACAGTGGAGGAGGGGGGATTTGAAAAAAACCTTGACCGCGTGGTCAAGGAAATTTCCGTTTTTGGAGCCGACACCAAACTGCCTCTTTTTGGTCTGATCCACCTCCAAACCCGTTGGAAAACAGGTATTGGTCACTTTTAATGTGGTAAATCGGCCAGCAAACAGCTGTCAGCCAAAACAGTGGAGGAGGGGGGATTTGAAAAAAAATTCCGTTTTTGGAGCCGACACCAAACTGCCTCTTTTTGGTCTGATCCGCCTCCAAACCCGTTGGAAAACAGGTATTGATCACTTTTAATGTGGTAAATCGGCCAGCAAACAGCTGTCAGCTAAAACAGTGGAGGAGGGGGGATTTGAAAAAAACCTTGACCGCGGGGTCAAGGAAATTTCCGTTTTTGGAGCCGACACCAAACTGCCTCTTTTTGGTCTGATCCGCCTCCAAACCTGTTGGGAAACAGGTATTGATCACTTTTAATGTGGTAAATCGGCCAGCAAACAGCTGTCAGCCAAAACAGCTGTCAGCCAAAACAGTGGAGGAGGGGGGATTTGAAAAAAACCTTGACCGCGTGGTCAAGGAAATTTCCGTTTTTGGAGCCGACACCAAACTGCCTCTTTTTGGTCTGATCCGCCTCCAAACCCGTTGGAAAACAGGTATTGATCACTTTTAATGTGGTAAATCGGCCAGCAAAAAGCTGTCAGCCAAAACAGTGGAGGAGGGGGGATTTGGAAAAAACCTTGACCTCGTGGTCAAGGAAATTTCCGTTTTTGGAGCCGACACCAAACTGCCTCTTTTTGGTCTGATCCGCCTCCAAACCCGTTGGAAAACAGGTATTGATCACTTTTAATGTGGTAAATCGGCCAGCAAACAGCTGTCAGCCAAAACAGTGGAGGAGGGGGGATTTCGAAAAAACCTTGACCGTGTGGTCAAGGAAATTTCCGTTTTTGGAGCCCACACCAAACTGCCTCTTTTTGGTCTGATCCACCTCCAAACCCATTGAAAACAGGTATTGGTCACTTTTAATGTGGTAAATCGGCCAGCAAACAGCTGTCAGCCAAAACAGCTGTCAGCCAAAACAGTGGAGGAGGGGGGATTTGAAAAAAAATTCCGTTTTTGGAGCCGACACCAAACTGCCTCTTTTTGGTCTGATCCGCCTCCAAACCCGTTGGAAAACAGGTATTGATCACTTTTAATGTGGTAAATCGGCCAGCAAACAGCTGTCAGCCAAAACAGTGGAGGAGGGGGGATTTTGGAAAAAACCTTGACCGCGGGGTCAAGGAAATTTCCGTTTTTTGAGCCGACACCAAACTGCCTCTTTTTGGTCTGATCCGCCTCCTTACCCGTTGGAAAACAGGTATTGATAACTTTTAATGTGGTAAATCAACAGCAAACAGCTTTCAGCCAAAAAAGTGGAGGAGGGGGGATTTGAAAAAAACCTTGACCGCGGGGTCAAGGAAATTTCCGTCTTTGGAGCCGACACCAAAGTGCCTCTTTTTGGTCTGATCCGCCTCAAAACCCGTTGGAAAACAGGTATTGATCACTTTTAATGTGGTAAATCGGCCAGCAAACAGCTATCAGCCAAAACAGCTGTCAGCCAAAACAGTGGAGGAGGGGGGATTTGAAAAAAACCTTGACCGCGGGGTCAAGGAAATTTCCATTTTTGGAGCCGACACCAAACTGCCTCTTTTTGGTCTGATCCGCCTCCAAACCCGTTGGAAAACAGGTATTGATCACTTTTAATGTGGTGAATCGGCCAGCAAACAGCTGTCAGCCAAAACAGTGGAGGAGGGGGGATTTGGAAAAAACCTTGACCGCGGGGTCAAGGAAATTTCCGTTTTTGGAGCCGACACCAAACTGCCTCTTTTTGGTCTGAGCCACCTCCAAACCCATTGGAAAACAGGTATTGGTCACTTTTAATGTGGTAAATCGGCCAGCAAACAGCTGTCAGCCAAAACAGCTGTCAGCCAAAACAGTGGAGGAGGGGGGATTTGAAAAAAAATTCCGTTTTTGGAGCCGACACCAAACTGCCTTTTTTTGGTCTGATCCGCCTCCAAACCCGTTGGAAAACAGGTATTGATCACTTTTAATGTGGTAAATCGGCCAGCAAACAGCTGTCAGCCAAAACAGCTGTCAGCCAAAACAGTGGAGGAGGGGGGATTTGAAAAAAACCTTGACCGCGGGGTCAAGAAAATTCCCGTTTTTGGAGCCGACACCAAACTGCCTCTTTTTGGTCTGATCCACCTCCAAACCCGTTGGAAAACAGGAATTGATCACTTTTAATGCCCCCCTCCTCCACTGTCAGCCAAAACAGTGGAGGAGGGGGGATTTGGAAAAAACCTTGACCTCGTGGTCAAGGAAATTTCCGTTTTTGGAGCCGACACCAAACTGCCTCTTTTTGGTCTGATCCACCTCCAAACCCATTGGAAAACAGGTATTGGTCACTTTTAATGTGGTAAATCGGCCAGCAAACAGCTGTCAGCCAAAACAGCTGTCAGCCAAAACAGTGGAGGAGGGGGGATTTGAAAAAAAATTCCGTTTTTGGAGCCGACACCAAACTGCCTCTTTTTGGTCTGATCCGCCTCCAAACCCGTTGGAAAACAGGTATTGATCACTTTTAATGTGGTAAATCGGCCAGCAAACAGCTGTCAGCCAAAACAGTGGAGGAGGGGGGATTTTGGAAAAAACCTTGACCGCGGGGTCAAGGAAATTTCCGTTTTTGGAGCCGACACCAAACTGCCTCATTTTGGTCTGATCCGCCTCCTTACCCGTTGGAAAACAGGTATTGATAACTTTTAATGTGGTAAATCAACAGCAAACAGCTTTCAGCCAAAAAAGTGGAGGAGGGGGGATTTGAAAAAACCTTGACCGCGGGGTCAAGGATATTTCTATTTTTGGAGCCGACACCAAACTGCCTCTTTTTGGTCTGATCCACCTCCAAACCCGTTGGAAAACAGGAATTGATCACTTTTAATGTGGTAAATCGGCCAGCAAACAGCTGTCAGCCAAAACAGTGGAGGAGGGGGGATTTGGAAAAAACCTTGACCTCGTGGTCAAGGAAATTTCCGTTTTAGGAGCCGACACCAAACTGCCTCTTTTTGGTCTGATACACCTCCAAACCCGTTGGAAAACAGGAATTGATCACTTTTAATGTGGTAAATCGGCCAGCAAACAGCTGTCAGCCAAAACAGTGGAGGAGGGGGGATTTGAAAAAAACCTTGACCGCGGGGTCAAGGAAATTTCCATTTTTGGAGCCGACACCAAACTGCCTCTTTTTGGTCTGATCCGCCTCCAAAACTTTTGGAAAACAGGTATTGATCACTTTTAATGTGGTAAATCGGCCAGCAAACAGCTGTCAGCCAAAACAGTGGAGGAGGGGGGATTTGGAAAAAACCTTGACCTCGTGGTCAAGGAAATTTCCGTTTTTTGAGCCGACACCAAACTGCCTCTTTTTGGTCTGATCCGCCTCAAAACCCGTTGGAAAACAGGTATTGATCACTTTTAATGTGGTAAATCGGCCAGCAAACAGCTGTCAGCCAAAACAGCTGTCAGCCAAAACAGTGGAGGAGGGGGGATTTGAAAAAAACCTTGACCGCGTGGTCAAGGAAATTTCCATTTTTGGAGCCGACACCAAACTGCCTCTTTTTGGTCTGATCCGCCTCCAAACCCGTTGGAAAACAGGTATTGATCACTTTTAATGTGGTAAATCGGCCAGCAAACAGCTGTCAGCCAAAACAGTGGAGGAGGGGGGATTTGGAAAAAAATTCCGTTTTTGGAGCCGACACCAAACTGCTTCTTTTTGGTCTGATCCGCCTCCAAACCCGTTGGAAAACAGGTATTGATCACTTTTAATGTGGTAAATCGGCCAGCAAAAAGCTGTCAGCCAAAACAGTGGAGGAGGGGGGATTTGGAAAAAACCTTGACCGCGGGGTCAAGGATATTTCTATTTTTGGAGCCGACACCAAACTGCCTCTTTTTGGTCTGATACACCTCCAAACCCGTTGGAAAACAGGAATTGATCACTTTTAATGTGGTAAATCGGCCAGCAAACAGCTGTCAGCCAAAACAGTGGAGGAGGGGGGATTTGAAAAAAACCTTGACCGCGGGGTCAAGGAAATTTCCATTTTTGGAGCCGACACCAAACTGCCTCTTTTTGGTCTGATCCGCCTCCAAAACCGTTGGAAAACAGGTATTGATCACTTTTAATGTGGTAAATCGGCCAGCAAACAGCTGTCAGCCAAAACAGTGGAGGAGGGGGGATTTGGAAAAAACCTTGACCTCGTGGTCAAGGAAATTTCCGTTTTTTGAGCCGACACCAAACTGCCTCTTTTTGGTCTGATCCGCCTCAAAACCCGTTGGAAAACAGGTATTGATCACTTTTAATGTGGTAAATCGGCCAGCAAACAGCTGTCAGCCAAAACAGCTGTCAGCCAAAACAGCTGTCAACCAAAACAGTGGAGGAGGGGGGATTTGAAAAAAAATTCCGTTTTTGGAGCCGACACCAAACTGCCTCTTTTTGGTCTGATCCGCCTCCAAACCCGTTGGAAAACAGGTATTGATCACTTTTAATGTGGTAAATCAGCCAGCAAACAGCTGTCAGCCAAAACAGTGGAGGAGGGGGGATTTGAAAAAACCTTGACCGCGGGGTCAAGGATATTTCTATTTTTGGAGCCGACACCAAACTGCCTCTTTTTGGTCTGATCCACCTCCAAACCCGTTGGAAAACAGGAATTGATCACTGTTAACGTGGTAAATCGGCCAGCAAACAGCTGTCAGCCAAAACAGTGGAGGAGGGGGGATTTGGAAAAAACTTTGACCTCGTGGTCAAGGAAATTTCCGTTTTAGGAGCCGACACCAAACTGCCTCTTTTTGGTCTGATCCGCCTCCAAACCCGTTGGAAAACAGGTATTGATCACTTTTAATGTGGTAAATCGGCCAGCAAACAGCTGTCAGCTAAAACAGTGGAGGAGGGGGGATTTGAAAAAAACCTTGACCGCGGGGTCAAGGAAATTTCCGTTTTTGGAGCCGACACCAAACTGCCTCTTTTTGGTCTGATCCACCTCCAAACCCGTTGGAAAACAGGTATTGATCACTTTTAATGTGGTAAATCGGCCAGCAAACAGCTGTCAGCTAAAACAGTGGAGGAGGGGGGATTTGAAAAAAACCTTGACCGCGGGGTCAAGGAAATTTTCGTTTTTGGAGCCGACACCAAAGTGCCTCTTTTTGGTCTGATACGCCTCCAAACCTGTTGGGAAACAGGTATTGATCACTTTTAATGTGGTAAATCGGCCAGCAAACAGCTGTCAGCCAAAACAGCTGTCAGCCAAAACAGTGGAGGAGGGGGGATTTGAAAAAAACCTTGACCACGTGGTCAAGGAAATTTCCGTTTTTGGAGCCGACACCAAACTGCCTCTTTTTGGTCTGATCCACCTCCAAACCCGTTGGAAAACAGGAATTGATCACTTTTAATGTGGTAAATCGGCCAGCAAACAGCTGTCAGCCAAAACAGTGGAGGAGGGGGGATTTGGAAAAAACCTTGACCGCGGGGTCAAGGAAATTTCCGTTTTTGGAGCCGACACCAAACTGCCTCTTTTTGGTCTGATCCACCTCCAAACCCATTGGAAAACAGGTATTGGTCACTTTTAATGTGGTAAATCGGCCAGCAAACAGCTGTCAGCCAAAACAGCTGTCAGCCAAAACAGTGGAGGAGGGGGGATTTAAAAAAAAATTCCGTTTTTGGAGCTGACACCAAACTGCCTCTTATTGGTCTGATCCGCCTCCAAACCTGTTGGAAAACAGGTATTGATCACTTTTAATGAGGTAAATCGGCCAGCAAACAGCTGTCAGCCAAAACAGTGGAGGAGCTGGGATTTGGAAAAAACTTGACCGCGGGGTCAAGGAAATTTCCATTTTTGGAGCCGACACCAAACTGCCTCTCTTTGGTCTGATCCACCTCCAAACCCGTTGGAAAACAGGTATTGATCACTTTTAATGTGGTAAATCGGCCAGCAAACAGCTGTCAGCCAAAACAGCTGTCAGCCAAAACAGTGGAGGAGGGGGGATTTGAAAAAAAATTCCGTTTTTGGAGCCGACACCAAACTGCCTCTTTTTGGTCTGATCCGCCTCCAAACCCGTTGGAAAACAGGTATTGATCACTTTTAATGTGGTAAATCGGCCAGCAAACAGCTGTCAGCCAAAACAGTGGAGGAGGGGGGATTTGAAAAAAAATTCCGTTTTTGGAGCCGACACCAAACTGCCTCTTTTTGGTCTGATCCGCCTCCAAACCCGTTGGAAAACAGGTATTGATCACTTTTAATGTGGTAAATCGGCCAGCAAACAGCTGTCAGCCAAAACAGTGGAGGAGGGGGGATTTGGAAAAAACCTTGACCGCGGGGTCAAGGAAATTTCCATTTTTGGAGCCGACACCAAACTCCCTCTTTTTGGTCTGATCCGCCTCCAAACCCGTTGGAAAACAGGTATTGATCACTTTTAATGTGGTAAATTGGCCAGCAAACAGCTGTCAGCCAAAACAGTGGAGGAGGGGGGATTTGGAAAAAACCTTGACCTCGTGTTCAAGGAAATTTCCGTTTTAGGAGCCGACACCAAACTGCCTCTTTTTGGTCTGATCCGCCTCCAAACCCGTTGGAAAACAGGTATTGATCACTTTTAATGTGGTAAATCGGCCAGCAAACAGCTGTCAGCTAAAACAGTGGAGGAGGGGGGATTTGAAAAAAACCTTGACCGCGTGGTCAAGGAAATTTCCGTTTTTGGAGCCGACACCAAACTGCCTCTTTTTGGTCTGATCCGCCTCCAAACCCGTTGGAAAACAGGTATTGATCACTTTTAATGTGGTAAATCGGCCAGCAAAAAGCTGTCAGCCAAAACAGTGGAGGAGGGGGGATTTGGAAAAAACCTTGACCTCGTGGTCAAGGAAATTTCCGTTTTTGGAGCCGACACCAAACTGCCTCTTTTTGGTCTGATCCGCCTCCAAACCCGTTGGAAAACAGGTATTGATCACTTTTAATGTGGTAAATCGGCCAGCAAACAGCTGTCAGCCAAAACAGTGGAGGAGGGGGGATTTCGAAAAAACCTTGACCGTGTGGTCAAGGAAATTTCCGTTTTTGGAGCCCACACCAAACTGCCTCTTTTTGGTCTGATCCACCTCCAAACCCATTGGAAAACAGGTATTGGTCACTTTTAATGTGGTAAATCGGCCAGCAAACAGCTGTCAGCCAAAACAGCTGTCAGCCAAAACAGTGGAGGAGGGGGGATTTGAAAAAAAATTCCGTTTTTGGAGCCGACACCAAACTGCCTCTTTTTGGTCTGATCCGCCTCCAAACCCGTTGGAAAACAGGTATTGATCACTTTTAATGTGGTAAATCGGCCAGCAAACAGCTGTCAGCCAAAACAGCTGTCAGCCAAAACAGTGGAGGAGGGGGGATTTGAAAAAAACCTTGACCGCGGGGTCAAGAAAATTCCCGTTTTTGGAGCCGACACCAAACTGCCTCTTTTTGGTCTGATCCACCTCCAAACCCGTTGGAAAACAGGAATTGATCACTTTTAATGCCCCCCTCCTCCACTGTCAGCCAAAACAGTGGAGGAGGGGGGATTTGGAAAAAACCTTGACCTCGTGGTCAAGGAAATTTCCGTTTTTGGAGCCGACACCAAACTGCCTCTTTTTGGTCTGATCCACCTACAAACCCATTGGAAAACAGGTATTGGTCACTTTTAATGTGGTAAATCGGCCAGCAAACAGCTGTCAGCCAAAACAGCTGTCAGCCAAAACAGTGGAGGAGGGGGGATTTGAAAAAAAATTCCGTTTTTGGAGCCGACACCAAACTGCCTCTTTTTGGTCTGATCCGCCTCCAAACCCGTTGGAAAACAGGTATTGATCACTTTTAATGTGGTAAATCGGCCAGCAAACAGCTGTCAGCCAAAACAGTGGAGGAGGGGGGATTTTGGAAAAAACCTTGACCGCGGGGTCAAGGAAATTTCCGTTTTTGGAGCCGACACCAAACTGCCTCATTTTGGTCTGATCCGCCTCCTTACCCGTTGGAAAACAGGTATTGATAACTTTTAATGTGGTAAATCAACAGCAAACAGCTTTCAGCCAAAAAAGTGGAGGAGGGGGGACTTGAAAAAACCTTGACCGCGGGGTCAAGGATATTTCTATTTTTGGAGCCGACACCAAACTGCCTCTTTTTGGTCTGATCCACCTCCAAACCCGTTGGAAAACAGGAATTGATCACTTTTAATGTGGTAAATCGGCCAGCAAACAGCTGTCAGCCAAAACAGTGGAGGAGGGGGGATTTGGAAAAAACCTTGACCTCGTGGTCAAGGAAATTTCCGTTTTAGGAGCCGACACCAAACTGCCTCTTTTTGGTCTGATACACCTCCAAACCCGTTGGAAAACAGGAATTGATCACTTTTAATGTGGTAAATCGGCCAGCAAACAGCTGTCAGCCAAAACAGTGGAGGAGGGGGGATTTGAAAAAAACCTTGACCGCGGGGTCAAGGAAATTTCCATTTTTGGAGCCGACACCAAACTGCCTCTTTTTGGTCTGATCCGCCTCCAAAACCGTTGGAAAACAGGTATTGATCACTTTTAATGTGGTAAATCGGCCAGCAAACAGCTGTCAGCCAAAACAGTGGAGGAGGGGGGATTTGGAAAAAACCTTGACCTCGTGGTCAAGGAAATTTCCGTTTTTTGAGCCGACACCAAACTGCCTCTTTTTGGTCTGATCCGCCTCAAAACCCGTTGGAAAACAGGTATTGATCACTTTTAATGTGGTAAATCGGCCAGCAAACAGCTGTCAGCCAAAACAGCTGTCAGCCAAAACAGTGGAGGAGGGGGGATTTGAAAAAAAATTCCGTTTTTGGAGCCGACACCAAACTGCCTCTTTTTGGTCTGATCCGCCTCCAAACCCGTTGGAAAACAGGTATTGATCACTTTTAATGTGGTAAATCGGCCAGCAAACAGCTGTCAGCCAAAACAGCTGTCAGCCAAAACAGTGGAGGAGGGGGGATTTGAAAAAAAATTCCGTTTTTGGAGCCGACACCAAACTGCTTCTTTTTGGTCTGATCCGCCTCCAAACCCGTTGGAAAACAGGTATTGATCACTTTTAATGTGGTAAATCGGCCAGCAAAAAGCTGTCAGCCAAAACAGTGGAGGAGGGGGGATTTGGAAAAAACCTTGACCGCGGGGTCAAGGATATTTCTATTTTTGGAGCCGACACCAAACTGCCTCTTTTTGGTCTGATACACCTCCAAACCCGTTGGAAAACAGGAATTGATCACTTTTAATGTGGTAAATCGGCCAGCAAACAGCTGTCAGCCAAAACAGTGGAGGAGGGGGGATTTGAAAAAAACCTTGACCGCGGGGTCAAGGAAATTTCCATTTTTGGAGCCGACACCAAACTGCCTCTTTTTGGTCTGATCCGCCTCCAAAACCGTTGGAAAACAGGTATTGATCACTTTTAATGTGGTAAATCGGCCAGCAAACAGCTGTCAGCCAAAACAGTGGAGGAGGGGGGATTTGGAAAAAACCTTGACCTCGTGGTCAAGGAAATTTCCGTTTTTTGAGTCGACACCAAACTGCCTCTTTTTGGTCTGATCCGCCTCAAAACCCGTTGGAAAACAGGTATTGATCACTTTTAATGTGGTAAATCGGCCAGCAAACAGCTGTCAGCCAAAACAGCTGTCAGCCAAAACAGCTGTCAACCAAAACAGTGGAGGAGGGGGGATTTGAAAAAAAATTCCGTTTTTGGAGCCGACACCAAACTGCCTCTTTTTGGTCTGATCCGCCTCCAAACCCGTTGGAAAACAGGTATTGATCACTTTTAATGTGGTAAATCAGCCAGCAAACAGCTGTCAGCCAAAACAGTGGAGGAGGGGGGATTTGAAAAAACCTTGACCGCGGGGTCAAGGATATTTCTATTTTTGGAGCCGACACCAAACTGCCTCTTTTTGGTCTGATCCACCTCCAAACCCGTTGGAAAACAGGAATTGATCACTTTTAATGTGGTAAATCGGCCAGCAAACAGCTGTCAGCCAAAACAGTGGAGGAGGGGGGATTTGGAAAAAACTTTGACCTCGTGGTCAAGGAAATTTCCGTTTTAGGAGCCGACACCAAACTGCCTCTTTTTGGTCTGATCCGCCTCCAAACCCGTTGGAAAACAGGTATTGATCACTTTTAATGTGGTAAATCGGCCAGCAAACAGCTGTCAGCTAAAACAGTGGAGGAGGGGGGATTTGAAAAAAACCTTGACCGCGGGGTCAAGGAAATTTCCGTTTTTGGAGCCGACACCAAACTGCCTCTTTTTGGTCTGATCCACCTCCAAACCCGTTGGAAAACAGGTATTGATCACTTTTAATGTGGTAAATCGGCCAGCAAACAGCTGTCAGCCAAAACAGTGGAGGAGGGGGGATTTGGAAAAAACCTTGACCTCGTGGTCAAGGAAATTTCCGTTTTTTGAGCCGACACCAAACTGCCTCTTTTTGGTCTGATCCGCCTCAAAACCCGTTGGAAAACAGGTATTGATCACTTTTAATGTGGTAAATCGGCCAGCAAACAGCTGTCAGCCAAAACAGCTGTCAGCCAAAACAGCTGTCAGCCAAAACAGTGGAGGAGGGGGGATTTGGAAAAAACCTTGACCTCGTGGTCAAGGAAATTTCCGTTTTAGGAGCCGACACCAAACTGCCTCTTTTTGGTCTGATCCGCCTCAAAACCCGTTGGAAAACAGGTATTGATCACTTTTAATGTGGTAAATCGGCCAGCAAACAGCTGTCAGCCAAAACAGTGGAGGAGGGGGGATTTGAAAAAAACCTTGACCGCGGGGTCAAGGAAATTTCCGTTTTTGGAGCCGACACCAAACTGCCTCTTTTTGGTCTGATCCGCCTCCAAACCCGTTGGAAAACAGGTATTGATCACTTTTAATGTGGTAAATCGGCCAGCAAACAGCTGTCAGCCAAAACAGTGGAGGAGCTGGCATTTGGAAAAAACTTGACCGCGGGGTCAAGGAAATTTCCATTTTTGGAGCCGACACCAAACTGCCTCTTTTTGGTCTGATCCCCCTCCAACCCCGTTGGAAAACAGGTATTGATCACTTTTAAAGTGGTAAATCGGCCAGCAAACAGCTGTCAGCTAAAACAGTGGAGGAGGGGGGATTTGAAAAAAACCTTGACCGCGTGGTCAAGGAAATTTCCGTTTTTGGAGCCGACACCAAACTGCCTCTTTTTGGTCTGATCCACCTCCAAACCCGTTGGAAAACAGGTATTGGTCACTTTTAATGTGGTAAATCGGCCAGCAAACAGCTGTCAGCCAAAACAGCTGTCAGCCAAAACAGTGGAGGAGGGGGGATTTGAAAAAAAATTCCGTTTTTGGAGCCAACACCAAACTGCCTCTTTTTGGTCTGATCCGCCTCCAAACCCGTTGGAAAACAGGTATTGATCACTTTTAATGTGGTAAATCGGCCAGCAAACAGCTGTCAGCCAAAACAGTGGAGGAGGGGGGATTTGAAAAAACCTTGACCGCGGGGTCAAGGATATTTCTATTTTTGGAGCCGACACCAAACTGCCTCTTTTTGGTCTGATCCGCCTCCAAACCCGTTGGAAAACAGGAATTGATCACTTTTAATGTGGTAAATCGGCCAGCAAACAGCTGTCAGCCAAAACAGTGGAGGAGGGGGGATTTGGAAAAAACCTTGACCGCGGGGTCAAGGAAATTTCCGTTTTTGGAGCCGACACCAAACTGCCTCTTTTTGGTCTGATCCGCCTCCAAACCCATTGGAAAACAGGTATTGGTCACTTTTAATGTGGTAAATCGGCCAGCAAACAGCTGTCAGCCAAAACAGTGGAGGAGCTGGGATTTGGAAAAAACCTTGACCGCGGGGTCAAGGAAATTTCTATTTTTGGAGCCGACACCAAACTGCCTCTTATTGGTCTGATCCGCCTCCAAACCTGTTGGAAAACAGGTATTGATCACTTTTAATGAGGTAAATCGGCCAGCAAACAGCTGTCAGCCAAAACAGTGGAGGAGCTGGGATTTGGAAAAAACTTGACCGCGGGGTCAAGGAAATTTCCATTTTTGGAGCCGACACCAAACTGCCTCTCTTTGGTCTGATCCACCTCCAAACCCGTTGGAAAACAGGTATTGATCACTTTTAATTTGGTAAATCGGCCAGCAAACAGCTGTCAGCCAAAACAGCTATCAGCCAAAACAGTGGAGGAGGGGGGATTTGAAAAATAATTCCGTTTTTGGAGCCGACACCAAACTGCCTCTTTTTGGTCTGATCCGCCTCCAAACCCGTTGGAAAACAGGAATTGATCACTTTTAATGTGGTAAATCGGCCAGCAAACAGCTGTCAGCCAAAACAGTGGAGGAGGGGGGATTTGGAAAAAACCTTGACCGCGGGGTCAAGGAAATTTCCGTTTTTGGAGCCGACACCAAACTGCCTCTTTTTGGTCTGATCCGCCTCCAAACCCGTTGGAAAACAGGTATTGATCACTTTTAATGTGGTAAATTGGCCAGCAAACAGCTGTCAGCCAAAACAGTGGAGGAGGGGGGATTTGGAAAAAACCTTGACCTCGTGGTCAAGGAAATTTCCGTTTTTGGAGCCGACACCAAACTGCCTCTTTTTGGTCTGAACCACCTCCAAACCCGTTGGAAAACAGGTATTGGTCACTTTTAATGTGGTAAATCGGCCAGCAAACAGCTGTCAGCCAAAACAGCTGTCAGCCAAAACAGTGGAGGAGGGGGGATTTGAAAAAAAATTCCGTTTTTGGAGCCGACACCAAACTGCCTCTTTTTGGTCTGATCCGCCTCCAAACCCGTTGGAAAACAGGTATTGATCACTTTTAATGTGGTAAATCGGCCAGCAAACAGCTGTCAGCTAAAACAGTGGAGGAGGGGGGATTTGAAAAAAACCTTGACCGCGGGGTCAAGGAAATTTCCGTTTTTGGAGCCGACACCAAACTGCCTCTTTTTGGTCTGATCCGCCTCCAAACCTGTTGGGAAACAGGTATTGATCACTTTTAATGTGGTAAATCGGCCAGCAAACAGCTGTCAGCCAAAACAGTGGAGGAGGGGGGATTTGGAAAAAACCTTGACCGCGGGGTCAAGGATATTTCTATTTTTGGAGCCGACACCAAACTGCCTCTTTTTGGTCTGATACACCTCCAAACCCGTTGGAAAACAGGAATTGATCACTTTTAATGTGGTAAATCGGCCAGCAAACAGCTGTCAGCCAAAACAGTGGAGGAGGGGGGATTTGGAAAAAACCTTGACCTCGTGGTCAAGGAAATTTCCGTTTTTTGAGCCGACACCAAACTGCCTCTTTTTGGTCTGATCCGCCTCAAAACCCGTTGGAAAACAGGTATTGATCACTTTTAATGTGGTAAATCGGCCAGCAAACAGCTGTCAGCCAAAACAGCTGTCAGCCAAAACAGCTGTCAGCCAAAACAGTGGAGGAGGGGGGATTTGGAAAAAACCTTGACCTCGTGGTCAAGGAAATTTCCGTTTTAGGAGCCGACACCAAACTGCCTCTTTTTGGTCTGATCCACCTCAAAACCCGTTGGAAAACAGGTATTGATCACTTTTAATGAGGTAAATCGGCCAGCAAACAGCTGTCAGCCAAAACAGTGGAGGAGGGGGGATTTGAAAAAAACCTTGACCGCGGGGTCAAGGAAATTTCCGTTTTTGGAGCCGACACCAAACTGCCTCTTTTTGGTCTGATCCGCCTCCAAACCCGTTGGAAAACAGGTATTGATCACTTTTAATGTGGTAAATCGGCCAGCAAACAGCTGTCAGCCAAAACAGTGGAGGAGCTGGGATTTGGAAAAAACTTGACCGCGGGGTCAAGGAAATTTCCATTTTTGGAGCCGACACCAAACTGCCTCTTTTTGGTCTGATCCCCCTCCAACCCCGTTGGAAAACAGGTATTGATCACTTTTAAAGTGGTAAATCGGCCAGCAAACAGCTGTCAGCTAAAACAGTGGAGGAGGGGGGATTTGAAAAAAACCTTGACCGCGTGGTCAAGGAAATTTCCGTTTTTGGAGCCGACACCAAACTGCCTCTTTTTGGTCTGATCCACCTCCAAACCCGTTGGAAAACAGGTATTGGTCACTTTTAATGTGGTAAATCGGCCAGCAAACAGCTGTCAGCCAAAACAGCTGTCAGCCAAAACAGTGGAGGAGGGGGGATTTGAAAAAAAATTCCGTTTTTGGAGCCGACACCAAACTGCCTCTTTTTGGTCTGATCCGCCTCCAAACCCGTTGGAAAACAGGTATTGATCACTTTTAAAGTGGTAAATCGGCCAGCAAACAGCTGTCAGCCAAAACAGTGGAGGAGGGGGGATTTGAAAAAACCTTGACCGCGGGGTCAAGGATATTTCTATTTTTGGAGCCGACACCAAACTGCCTCTTTTTGGTCTGATCCGCCTCCAAACCCGTTGGAAAACAGGAATTGATCACTTTTAATGTGGTAAATCGGCCAGCAAACAGCTGTCAGCCAAAACAGTGGAGGAGGGGGGATTTGGAAAAAACCTTGACCGCGGGGTCAAGGAAATTTCCGTTTTTGGAGCCGACACCAAACTGCCTCTTTTTGGTCTGATCCACCTCCAAACCCATTGGAAAACAGGTATTGGTCACTTTTAATGTGGTAAATCGGCCAGCAAACAGCTGTCAGCCAAAACAGTGGAGGAGCTGGGATTTGGAAAAAACCTTGACCGCGGGGTCAAGGAAATTTCCATTTTTGGAGCCGACACCAAACTGCCTCTTTTTGGTCTGATCCCCCTCCAACCCCGTTGGAAAACAGGTATTGATCACTTTTAAAGTGGTAAATCGGCCAGCAAACAGCTGTCAGCTAAAACAGTGGAGGAGGGGGGATTTGAAAAAAACCTTGACCGCGTGGTCAAGGAAATTTCCGTTTTTGGAGCCGACACCAAACTGCCTCTTTTTGGTCTGATCCACCTCCAAACCCGTTGGAAAACAGGTATTGGTCACTTTTAATGTGGTAAATCGGCCAGCAAACAGCTGTCAGCCAAAACAGCTGTCAGCCAAAACAGTGGAGGAGGGGGGATTTGAAAAAAAATTCCGTTTTTGGAGCCGACACCAAACTGCCTCTTTTTGGTCTGATCCGCCTCCAAACCCGTTGGAAAACAGGTATTGATCACTTTTAAAGTGGTAAATCGGCCAGCAAACAGCTGTCAGCCAAAACAGTGGAGGAGGGGGGATTTGAAAAAACCTTGACCGCGGGGTCAAGGATATTTCTATTTTTGGAGCCGACACCAAACTGCCTCTTTTTGGTCTGATCCGCCTCCAAACCCGTTGGAAAACAGGAATTGATCACTTTTAATGTGGTAAATCGGCCAGCAAACAGCTGTCAGCCAAAACAGTGGAGGAGGGGGGATTTGGAAAAAACCTTGACCGCGGGGTCAAGGAAATTTCCGTTTTTGGAGCCGACACCAAACTGCCTCTTTTTGGTCTGATCCACCTCCAAACCCATTGGAAAACAGGTATTGGTCACTTTTAATGTGGTAAATCGGCCAGCAAACAGCTGTCAGCCAAAACAGTGGAGGAGCTGGGATTTGGAAAAAACCTTGACCGCGGGGTCAAGGAAATTTCCATTTTTGGAGCCGACACCAAACTGCCTCTTATTGGTCTGATCCGCCTCCAAACCTGTTGGAAAACAGGTATTGATCACTTTTAATGAGGTAAATCGGCCAGCAAACAGCTGTCAGCCAAAACAGTGGAGGAGCTGGGATTTGGAAAAAACTTGACCGCGGGGTCAAGGAAATTTCCATTTTTGGAGCCGACACCAAACTGCCTCTCTTTGGTCTGATCCACCTCCAAACCCGTTGGAAAACAGGTATTGATCACTTTTAATTTGGTAAATCGGCCAGCAAACAGCTGTCAGCCAAAACAGCTATCAGCCAAAACAGTGGAGGAGGGGGGATTTGGAAAAAACCTTGACCGCGGGGTCAAGGATATTTCTATTTTTGGAGCCGACACCAAACTGCCTCTTTTTGGTCTGATACACCTCCAAACCCGTTGGAAAACAGGAATTGATCACTTTTAATGTGGTAAATCGGCCAGCAAACAGCTGTCAGCCAAAACAGTGGAGGAGGGGGGATTTGGAAAAAACCTTGACCTCGTGGTCAAGGAAATTTCCGTTTTTTGAGCCGACACCAAACTGCCTCTTTTTGGTCTGATCCGCCTCAAAACCCGTTGGAAAACAGGTATTGATCACTTCTAATGTGGTAAATCGGCCAGCAAACAGCTGTCAGCCAAAACAGCTGTCAGCCAAAACAGCTGTCAGCCAAAACAGTGGAGGAGGGGGGATTTGGAAAAAACCTTGACCTCGTGGTCAAGGAAATTTCCGTTTTAGGAGCCGACACCAAACTGCCTCTTTTTGGTCTGATCCGCCTCAAAACCCGTTGGAAAACAGGTATTGATCACTTTTAATGTGGTAAATCGGCCAGCAAACAGCTGTCAGCCAAAACAGTGGAGGAGGGGGGATTTGAAAAAAACCTTGACCGCGGGGTCAAGGAAATTTCCGTTTTTGGAGCCGACACCAAACTGCCTCTTTTTGGTCTGATCCGCCTCAAAACCCGTTGGAAAACAGGTATTGATCACTTTTAATGTGGTAAATCGGCCAGCAAACAGCTGTCAGCCAAAACAGTGGAGGAGCTGGGATTTGGAAAAAACTTGACCGCGGGGTCAAGGAAATTTCCATTTTTGGAGCCGACACCAAACTGCCTCTTTTTGGTCTGATCCCCCTCCAACCCCGTTGGAAAACAGGTATTGATCACTTTTAAAGTGGTAAATCGGCCAGCAAACAGCTGTCAGCTAAAACAGTGGAGGAGGGGGGATTTGAAAAAAACCTTGACCACGTGGTCAAGGAAATTTCCGTTTTTGGAGCCGACACCAAACTGCCTCTTTTTGGTCTGATCCACCTCCAAACCCGTTGGAAAACAGGTATTGGTCACTTTTAATGTGGTAAATCGGCCAGCAAACAGCTGTCAGCCAAAACAGCTGTCAGCCAAAACAGTGGAGGAGGGGGGATTTGAAAAAAAATTCCGTTTTTGGAGCCGACACCAAACTGCCTCTTTTTGGTCTGATCCGCCTCCAAACCCGTTGGAAAACAGGTATTGATCACTTTTAATGTGGTAAATCGGCCAGCAAACAGCTGTCAGCCAAAACAGTGGAGGAGGGGGGATTTGAAAAAACCTTGACCGCGGGGTCAAGGATATTTCTATTTTTGGAGCCGACACCAAACTGCCTCTTTTTGGTCTGATCCGCCTCCAAACCCGTTGGAAAACAGGAATTGATCACTTTTAATGTGGTAAATCGGCCAGCAAACAGCTGTCAGCCAAAACAGTGGAGGAGGGGGGATTTGGAAAAAACCTTGACCGCGGGGTCAAGGAAATTTCCGTTTTTGGAGCCGACACCAAACTGCCTCTTTTTGGTCTGATCCACCTCCAAACCCATTGGAAAACAGGTATTGGTCACTTTTAATGTGGTAAATCGGCCAGCAAACAGCTGTCAGCCAAAACAGTGGAGGAGCTGGGATTTGGAAAAAACCTTGACCGCGGGGTCAAGGAAATTTCCATTTTTGGAGCCGACACCAAACTGCCTCTTATTGGTCTGATCCGCCTCCAAACCTGTTGGAAAACAGGTATTGATCACTTTTAATGAGGTAAATCGGCCAGCAAACAGCTGTCAGCCAAAACAGTGGAGGAGCTGGGATTTGGAAAAAACTTGACCGCGGGGTCAAGGAAATTTCCATTTTTGGAGCCGACACCAAACTGCCTCTCTTTGGTCTGATCCACCTCCAAACCCGTTGGAAAACAGGTATTGATCACTTTTAATTTGGTAAATCGGCCAGCAAACAGCTGTCAGCCAAAACAGCTATCAGCCAAAACAGTGGAGGAGGGGGGATTTGAAAAATAATTCCGTTTTTGGAGCCGACACCAAACTGCCTCTTTTTGGTCTGATCCGCCTCCAAACCCGTTGGAAAACAGGAATTGATCACTTTTAATGTGGTAAATCGGCCAGCAAACAGCTGTCAGCCAAAACAGTGGAGGAGGGGGGATTTGGAAAAAACCTTGACCGCGGGGTCAAGGAAATTTCCGTTTTTGGAGCCGACACCAAACTGCCTCTTTTTGGTCTGATCCGCCTCCAAACCCGTTGGAAAACAGGTATTGATCACTTTTAATGTGGTAAATTGGCCAGCAAACAGCTGTCAGCCAAAACAGTGGAGGAGGGGGGATTTGGAAAAAACCTTGACCTCGTGGTCAAGGAAATTTCCGTTTTTGGAGCCGACACCAAACTGCCTCTTTTTGGTCTGAACCACCTCCAAACCCATTGGAAAACAGGTATTGGTCACTTTTAATGTGGTAAATCGGCCAGCAAACAGCTGTCAGCCAAAACAGCTGTCAGCCAAAACAGTGGAGGAGGGGGGATTTGAAAAAAAATTCCGTTTTTGGAGCCGACACCAAACTGCCTCTTTTTGGTCTGATCCGCCTCCAAACCCGTTGGAAAACAGGTATTGATCACTTTTAATGTGGTAAATCAGCCAGCAAACAGCTGTCAGCCAAAACAGTGGAGGAGGGGGGATTTGAAAAAACCTTGACCGCGGGGTCAAGGATATTTCTATTTTTGGAGCCGACACCAAACTGCCTCTTTTTGGTCTGATCCACCTCCAAACCCGTTGGAAAACAGGAATTGATCACTTTTAATGTGGTAAATCGGCCAGCAAACAGCTGTCAGCCAAAACAGTGGAGGAGGGGGGATTTGGAAAAAACTTTGACCTCGTGGTCAAGGAAATTTCCGTTTTAGGAGCCGACACCAAACTGCCTCTTTTTGGTCTGATCCGCCTCCAAACCCGTTGGAAAACAGGTATTGATCACTTTTAATGTGGTAAATCGGCCAGCAAACAGCTGTCAGCTAAAACAGTGGAGGAGGGGGGATTTGAAAAAAACCTTGACCGCGGGGTCAAGGAAATTTCCGTTTTTGGAGCCGACACCAAACTGCCTCTTTTTGGTCTGATCCACCTCCAAACCCGTTGGAAAACAGGTATTGATCACTTTTAATGTGGTAAATCGGCCAGCAAACAGCTGTCAGCCAAAACAGTGGAGGAGGGGGGATTTGGAAAAAACCTTGACCTCGTGGTCAAGGAAATTTCCGTTTTTTGAGCCGACACCAAACTGCCTCTTTTTGGTCTGATCCGCCTCAAAACCCGTTGGAAAACAGGTATTGATCACTTTTAATGTGGTAAATCGGCCAGCAAACAGCTGTCAGCCAAAACAGCTGTCAGCCAAAACAGCTGTCAGCCAAAACAGTGGAGGAGGGGGGATTTGGAAAAAACCTTGACCTCGTGGTCAAGGAAATTTCCGTTTTAGGAGCCGACACCAAACTGCCTCTTTTTGGTCTGATCCGCCTCAAAACCCGTTGGAAAACAGGTATTGATCACTTTTAATGTGGTAAATCGGCCAGCAAACAGCTGTCAGCCAAAACAGTGGAGGAGGGGGGATTTGAAAAAAACCTTGACCGCGGGGTCAAGGAAATTTCCGTTTTTGGAGCCGACACCAAACTGCCTCTTTTTGGTCTGATCCGCCTCCAAACCCGTTGGAAAACAGGTATTGATCACTTTTAATGTGGTAAATCGGCCAGCAAACAGCTGTCAGCCAAAACAGTGGAGGAGCTGGCATTTGGAAAAAACTTGACCGCGGGGTCAAGGAAATTTCCATTTTTGGAGCCGACACCAAACTGCCTCTTTTTGGTCTGATCCCCCTCCAACCCCGTTGGAAAACAGGTATTGATCACTTTTAAAGTGGTAAATCGGCCAGCAAACAGCTGTCAGCTAAAACAGTGGAGGAGGGGGGATTTGAAAAAAACCTTGACCGCGTGGTCAAGGAAATTTCCGTTTTTGGAGCCGACACCAAACTGCCTCTTTTTGGTCTGATCCACCTCCAAACCCGTTGGAAAACAGGTATTGGTCACTTTTAATGTGGTAAATCGGCCAGCAAACAGCTGTCAGCCAAAACAGCTGTCAGCCAAAACAGTGGAGGAGGGGGGATTTGAAAAAAAATTCCGTTTTTGGAGCCAACACCAAACTGCCTCTTTTTGGTCTGATCCGCCTCCAAACCCGTTGGAAAACAGGTATTGATCACTTTTAATGTGGTAAATCGGCCAGCAAACAGCTGTCAGCCAAAACAGTGGAGGAGGGGGGATTTGAAAAAACCTTGACCGCGGGGTCAAGGATATTTCTATTTTTGGAGCCGACACCAAACTGCCTCTTTTTGGTCTGATCCGCCTCCAAACCCGTTGGAAAACAGGAATTGATCACTTTTAATGTGGTAAATCGGCCAGCAAACAGCTGTCAGCCAAAACAGTGGAGGAGGGGGGATTTGGAAAAAACCTTGACCGCGGGGTCAAGGAAATTTCCGTTTTTGGAGCCGACACCAAACTGCCTCTTTTTGGTCTGATCCGCCTCCAAACCCATTGGAAAACAGGTATTGGTCACTTTTAATGTGGTAAATCGGCCAGCAAACAGCTGTCAGCCAAAACAGTGGAGGAGCTGGGATTTGGAAAAAACCTTGACCGCGGGGTCAAGGAAATTTCTATTTTTGGAGCCGACACCAAACTGCCTCTTATTGGTCTGATCCGCCTCCAAACCTGTTGGAAAACAGGTATTGATCACTTTTAATGAGGTAAATCGGCCAGCAAACAGCTGTCAGCCAAAACAGTGGAGGAGCTGGGATTTGGAAAAAACTTGACCGCGGGGTCAAGGAAATTTCCATTTTTGGAGCCGACACCAAACTGCCTCTCTTTGGTCTGATCCACCTCCAAACCCGTTGGAAAACAGGTATTGATCACTTTTAATTTGGTAAATCGGCCAGCAAACAGCTGTCAGCCAAAACAGCTATCAGCCAAAACAGTGGAGGAGGGGGGATTTGGAAAAAACCTTGACCGCGGGGTCAAGGATATTTCTATTTTTGGAGCCGACACCAAACTGCCTCTTTTTGGTCTGATACACCTCCAAACCCGTTGGAAAACAGGAATTGATCACTTTTAATGTGGTAAATCGGCCAGCAAACAGCTGTCAGCCAAAACAGTGGAGGAGGGGGGATTTGGAAAAAACCTTGACCTCGTGGTCAAGGAAATTTCCGTTTTTTGAGCCGACACCAAACTGCCTCTTTTTGGTCTGATCCGCCTCAAAACCCGTTGGAAAACAGGTATTGATCACTTTTAATGTGGTAAATCGGCCAGCAAACAGCTGTCAGCCAAAACAGCTGTCAGCCAAAACAGTGGAGGAGGGGGGATTTGGAAAAAACCTTGACCTCGTGGTCAAGGAAATTTCCGTTTTAGGAGCCGACACCAAACTGCCTCTTTTTGGTCTGATCCACCTCAAAACCCGTTGGAAAACAGGTATTGATCACTTTTAATGAGGTAAATCGGCCAGCAAACAGCTGTCAGCCAAAACAGTGGAGGAGGGGGGATTTGAAAAAAACCTTGACCGCGGGGTCAAGGAAATTTCCGTTTTTGGAGCCGACACCAAACTGCCTCTTTTTGGTCTGATCCGCCTCCAAACCCGTTGGAAAACAGGTATTGATCACTTTTAATGTGGTAAATCGGCCAGCAAACAGCTGTCAGCCAAAACAGTGGAGGAGCTGGGATTTGGAAAAAACTTGACCGCGGGGTCAAGGAAATTTCCATTTTTGGAGCCGACACCAAACTGCCTCTTTTTGGTCTGATCCCCCTCCAACCCCGTTGGAAAACAGGTATTGATCACTTTTAAAGTGGTAAATCGGCCAGCAAACAGCTGTCAGCTAAAACAGTGGAGGAGGGGGGATTTGAAAAAAACCTTGACCGCGTGGTCAAGGAAATTTCCGTTTTTGGAGCCGACACCAAACTGCCTCTTTTTGGTCTGATCCACCTCCAAACCCGTTGGAAAACAGGTATTGGTCACTTTTAATGTGGTAAATCGGCCAGCAAACAGCTGTCAGCCAAAACAGCTGTCAGCCAAAACAGTGGAGGAGGGGGGATTTGAAAAAAAATTCCGTTTTTGGAGCCGACACCAAACTGCCTCTTTTTGGTCTGATCCGCCTCCAAACCCGTTGGAAAACAGGTATTGATCACTTTTAAAGTGGTAAATCGGCCAGCAAACAGCTGTCAGCCAAAACAGTGGAGGAGGGGGGATTTGAAAAAACCTTGACCGCGGGGTCAAGGATATTTCTATTTTTGGAGCCGACACCAAACTGCCTCTTTTTGGTCTGATCCGCCTCCAAACCCGTTGGAAAACAGGAATTGATCACTTTTAATGTGGTAAATCGGCCAGCAAACAGCTGTCAGCCAAAACAGTGGAGGAGGGGGGATTTGGAAAAAACCTTGACCGCGGGGTCAAGGAAATTTCCGTTTTTGGAGCCGACACCAAACTGCCTCTTTTTGGTCTGATCCACCTCCAAACCCATTGGAAAACAGGTATTGGTCACTTTTAATGTGGTAAATCGGCCAGCAAACAGCTGTCAGCCAAAACAGTGGAGGAGCTGGGATTTGGAAAAAACCTTGACCGCGGGGTCAAGGAAATTTCCATTTTTGGAGCCGACACCAAACTGCCTCTTATTGGTCTGATCCGCCTCCAAACCTGTTGGAAAACAGGTATTGATCACTTTTAATGAGGTAAATCGGCCAGCAAACAGCTGTCAGCCAAAACAGTGGAGGAGCTGGGATTTGGAAAAAACTTGACCGCGGGGTCAAGGAAATTTCCATTTTTGGAGCCGACACCAAACTGCCTCTCTTTGGTCTGATCCACCTCCAAACCCGTTGGAAAACAGGTATTGATCACTTTTAATTTGGTAAATCGGCCAGCAAACAGCTGTCAGCCAAAACAGCTATCAGCCAAAACAGTGGAGGAGGGGGGATTTGGAAAAAACCTTGACCGCGGGGTCAAGGATATTTCTATTTTTGGAGCCGACACCAAACTGCCTCTTTTTGGTCTGATACACCTCCAAACCCGTTGGAAAACAGGAATTGATCACTTTTAATGTGGTAAATCGGCCAGCAAACAGCTGTCAGCCAAAACAGTGGAGGAGGGGGGATTTGGAAAAAACCTTGACCTCGTGGTCAAGGAAATTTCCGTTTTTTGAGCCGACACCAAACTGCCTCTTTTTGGTCTGATCCGCCTCAAAACCCGTTGGAAAACAGGTATTGATCACTTCTAATGTGGTAAATCGGCCAGCAAACAGCTGTCAGCCAAAACAGCTGTCAGCCAAAACAGCTGTCAGCCAAAACAGTGGAGGAGGGGGGATTTGGAAAAAACCTTGACCTCGTGGTCAAGGAAATTTCCGTTTTAGGAGCCGACACCAAACTGCCTCTTTTTGGTCTGATCCGCCTCAAAACCCGTTGGAAAACAGGTATTGATCACTTTTAATGTGGTAAATCGGCCAGCAAACAGCTGTCAGCCAAAACAGTGGAGGAGGGGGGATTTGAAAAAAACCTTGACCGCGGGGTCAAGGAAATTTCCGTTTTTGGAGCCGACACCAAACTGCCTCTTTTTGGTCTGATCCGCCTCAAAACCCGTTGGAAAACAGGTATTGATCACTTTTAATGTGGTAAATCGGCCAGCAAACAGCTGTCAGCCAAAACAGTGGAGGAGCTGGGATTTGGAAAAAACTTGACCGCGGGGTCAAGGAAATTTCCATTTTTGGAGCCGACACCAAACTGCCTCTTTTTGGTCTGATCCCCCTCCAACCCCGTTGGAAAACAGGTATTGATCACTTTTAAAGTGGTAAATCGGCCAGCAAACAGCTGTCAGCTAAAACAGTGGAGGAGGGGGGATTTGAAAAAAACCTTGACCACGTGGTCAAGGAAATTTCCGTTTTTGGAGCCGACACCAAACTGCCTCTTTTTGGTCTGATCCACCTCCAAACCCGTTGGAAAACAGGTATTGGTCACTTTTAATGTGGTAAATCGGCCAGCAAACAGCTGTCAGCCAAAACAGCTGTCAGCCAAAACAGTGGAGGAGGGGGGATTTGAAAAAAAATTCCGTTTTTGGAGCCGACACCAAACTGCCTCTTTTTGGTCTGATCCGCCTCCAAACCCGTTGGAAAACAGGTATTGATCACTTTTAATGTGGTAAATCGGCCAGCAAACAGCTGTCAGCCAAAACAGTGGAGGAGGGGGGATTTGAAAAAACCTTGACCGCGGGGTCAAGGATATTTCTATTTTTGGAGCCGACACCAAACTGCCTCTTTTTGGTCTGATCCGCCTCCAAACCCGTTGGAAAACAGGAATTGATCACTTTTAATGTGGTAAATCGGCCAGCAAACAGCTGTCAGCCAAAACAGTGGAGGAGGGGGGATTTGGAAAAAACCTTGACCGCGGGGTCAAGGAAATTTCCGTTTTTGGAGCCGACACCAAACTGCCTCTTTTTGGTCTGATCCACCTCCAAACCCATTGGAAAACAGGTATTGGTCACTTTTAATGTGGTAAATCGGCCAGCAAACAGCTGTCAGCCAAAACAGTGGAGGAGCTGGGATTTGGAAAAAACCTTGACCGCGGGGTCAAGGAAATTTCCATTTTTGGAGCCGACACCAAACTGCCTCTTATTGGTCTGATCCGCCTCCAAACCTGTTGGAAAACAGGTATTGATCACTTTTAATGAGGTAAATCGGCCAGCAAACAGCTGTCAGCCAAAACAGTGGAGGAGCTGGGATTTGGAAAAAACTTGACCGCGGGGTCAAGGAAATTTCCATTTTTGGAGCCGACACCAAACTGCCTCTCTTTGGTCTGATCCACCTCCAAACCCGTTGGAAAACAGGTATTGATCACTTTTAATTTGGTAAATCGGCCAGCAAACAGCTGTCAGCCAAAACAGCTATCAGCCAAAACAGTGGAGGAGGGGGGATTTGAAAAATAATTCCGTTTTTGGAGCCGACACCAAACTGCCTCTTTTTGGTCTGATCCGCCTCCAAACCCGTTGGAAAACAGGAATTGATCACTTTTAATGTGGTAAATCGGCCAGCAAACAGCTGTCAGCCAAAACAGTGGAGGAGGGGGGATTTGGAAAAAACCTTGACCGCGGGGTCAAGGAAATTTCCGTTTTTGGAGCCGACACCAAACTGCCTCTTTTTGGTCTGATCCGCCTCCAAACCCGTTGGAAAACAGGTATTGATCACTTTTAATGTGGTAAATTGGCCAGCAAACAGCTGTCAGCCAAAACAGTGGAGGAGGGGGGATTTGGAAAAAACCTTGACCTCGTGGTCAAGGAAATTTCCGTTTTTGGAGCCGACACCAAACTGCCTCTTTTTGGTCTGAACCACCTCCAAACCCATTGGAAAACAGGTATTGGTCACTTTTAATGTGGTAAATCGGCCAGCAAACAGCTGTCAGCCAAAACAGCTGTCAGCCAAAACAGTGGAGGAGGGGGGATTTGAAAAAAAATTCCGTTTTTGGAGCCGACACCAAACTGCCTCTTTTTGGTCTGATCCGCCTCCAAACCCGTTGGAAAACAGGTATTGATCACTTTTAATGTGGTAAATCGGCCAGCAAACAGCTGTCAGCTAAAACAGTGGAGGAGGGGGGATTTGAAAAAAACCTTGACCGCGGGGTCAAGGAAATTTCCGTTTTTGGAGCCGACACCAAACTGCCTCTTTTTGGTCTGATCCGCCTCCAAACCTGTTGGGAAACAGGTATTGATCACTTTTAATGTGGTAAATCGGCCAGCAAACAGCTGTCAGCCAAAACAGTGGAGGAGGGGGGATTTGGAAAAAACCTTGACCGCGGGGTCAAGGATATTTCTATTTTTGGAGCCGACACCAAACTGCCTCTTTTTGGTCTGATACACCTCCAAACCCGTTGGAAAACAGGAATTGATCACTTTTAATGTGGTAAATCGGCCAGCAAACAGCTGTCAGCCAAAACAGTGGAGGAGGGGGGATTTGGAAAAAACCTTGACCTCGTGGTCAAGGAAATTTCCGTTTTTTGAGCCGACACCAAACTGCCTCTTTTTGGTCTGATCCGCCTCAAAACCCGTTGGAAAACAGGTATTGATCACTTTTAATGTGGTAAATCGGCCAGCAAACAGCTGTCAGCCAAAACAGCTGTCAGCCAAAACAGCTGTCAGCCAAAACAGTGGAGGAGGGGGGAGTTGGAAAAAACCTTGACCTCGTGGTCAAGGAAATTTCCGTTTTAGGAGCCGACACCAAACTGCCTCTTTTTGGTCTGATCCGCCTCAAAACCCGTTGGAAAACAGGTATTGATCACTTTTAATGTGGTAAATCGGCCAGCAAACAGCTGTCAGCCAAAACAGTGGAGGAGCTGGGATTTGGAAAAAACTTGACCGCGGGGTCAAGGAAATTTCCATTTTTGGAGCCGACACCAAACTGCCTCTTTTTGGTCTGATCCCCCTCCAACCCCGTTGGAAAACAGGTATTGATCACTTTTAAAGTGGTAAATCGGCCAGCAAACAGCTGTCAGCTAAAACAGTGGAGGAGGGGGGATTTGAAAAAAACCTTGACCGCGTGGTCAAGGAAATTTCCGTTTTTGGAGCCGACACCAAACTGCCTCTTTTTGGTCTGATCCACCTCCAAACCCGTTGGAAAACAGGTATTGGTCACTTTTAATGTGGTAAATCGGCCAGCAAACAGCTGTCAGCCAAAACAGCTGTCAGCCAAAACAGTGGAGGAGGGGGGATTTGAAAAAAAATTCCGTTTTTGGAGCCGACACCAAACTGCCTCTTTTTGGTCTGATCCGCCTCCAAACCCGTTGGAAAACAGGTATTGATCACTTTTAATGTGGTAAATCGGCCAGCAAACAGCTGTCAGCCAAAACAGTGGAGGAGGGGGGATTTGAAAAAACCTTGACCGCGGGGTCAAGGATATTTCTATTTTTGGAGCCGACACCAAACTGCCTCTTTTTGGTCTGATCCGCCTCCAAACCCGTTGGAAAACAGGAATTGATCACTTTTAATGTGGTAAATCGGCCAGCAAACAGCTGTCAGCCAAAACAGTGGAGGAGGGGGGATTTGGAAAAAACCTTGACCGCGGGGTCAAGGAAATTTCCGTTTTTGGAGCCGACACCAAACTGCCTCTTTTTGGTCTGATCCACCTCCAAACCCATTGGAAAACAGGTATTGGTCACTTTTAATGTGGTAAATCGGCCAGCAAACAGCTGTCAGCCAAAACAGTGGAGGAGCTGGGATTTGGAAAAAACCTTGACCGCGGGGTCAAGGAAATTTCCATTTTTGGAGCCGACACCAAACTGCCTCTTATTGGTCTGATCCGCCTCCAAACCTGTTGGAAAACAGGTATTGATCACTTTTAATGAGGTAAATCGGCCAGCAAACAGCTGTCAGCCAAAACAGTGGAGGAGCTGGGATTTGGAAAAAACTTGACCGCGGGGTCAAGGAAATTTCCATTTTTGGAGCCGACACCAAACTGCCTCTCTTTGGTCTGATCCACCTCCAAACCCGTTGGAAAACAGGTATTGATCACTTTTAATTTGGTAAATCGGCCAGCAAACAGCTGTCAGCCAAAACAGCTATCAGCCAAAACAGTGGAGGAGGGGGGATTTGGAAAAAACCTTGACCGCGGGGTCAAGGATATTTCTATTTTTGGAGCCGACACCAAACTGCCTCTTTTTGGTCTGATACACCTCCAAACCCGTTGGAAAACAGGAATTGATCACTTTTAATGTGGTAAATCGGCCAGCAAACAGCTGTCAGCCAAAACAGTGGAGGAGGGGGGATTTGGAAAAAACCTTGACCTCGTGGTCAAGGAAATTTCCGTTTTTTGAGCCGACACCAAACTGCCTCTTTTTGGTCTGATCCGCCTCAAAACCCGTTGGAAAACAGGTATTGATCACTTTTAATGTGGTAAATCGGCCAGCAAACAGCTGTCAGCCAAAACAGCTGTCAGCCAAAACAGCTGTCAGCCAAAACAGTGGAGGAGGGGGGATTTGGAAAAAACCTTGACCTCGTGGTCAAGGAAATTTCCGTTTTAGGAGCCGACACCAAACTGCCTCTTTTTGGTCTGATCCGCCTCAAAACCCGTTGGAAAACAGGTATTGATCACTTTTAATGTGGTAAATCGGCCAGCAAACAGCTGTCAGCCAAAACAGTGGAGGAGGGGGGATTTGAAAAAAACCTTGACCTTGGTCAAGGAAATTTCCGTTTTTGGAGCCGACACCAAACTGCCTCTTTTTGGTCTGATCCGCCTCAAAACCCGTTGGAAAACAGGTATTGATCACTTTTAATGTGGTAAATCGGCCAGCAAACAGCTGTCAGCCAAAACAGCTGTCAGCCAAAACAGCTGTCAGCCAAAACAGTGGAGGAGGGGGGAGTTGGAAAAAACCTTGACCTCGTGGTCAAGGAAATTTCCGTTTTAGGAGCCGACACCAAACTGCCTCTTTTTGGTCTGATCCGCCTCAAAACCCGTTGGAAAACAGGTATTGATCACTTTTAATGTGGTAAATCGGCCAGCAAACAGCTGTCAGCCAAAACAGTGGAGGAGGGGGGATTTGAAAAAAACCTTGACCGCGGGGTCAAGGAAATTTCCGTTTTTGGAGCCGACACCAAACTGCCTCTTTTTGGTCTGATCCGCCTCCAAACCCGTTGGAAAACAGGTATTGATCACTTTTAATGTGGTAAATCGGCCAGCAAACAGCTGTCAGCCAAAACAGTGGAGGAGCTGGGATTTGGAAAAAACTTGACCGCGGGGTCAAGGAAATTTCCATTTTTGGAGCCGACACCAAACTGCCTCTTTTTGGTCTGATCCCCCTCCAACCCCGTTGGAAAACAGGTATTGATCACTTTTAAAGTGGTAAATCGGCCAGCAAACAGCTGTCAGCTAAAACAGTGGAGGAGGGGGGATTTGAAAAAAACCTTGACCGCGTGGTCAAGGAAATTTCCGTTTTTGGAGCCGACACCAAACTGCCTCTTTTTGGTCTGATCCACCTCCAAACCCGTTGGAAAACAGGTATTGGTCACTTTTAATGTGGTAAATCGGCCAGCAAACAGCTGTCAGCCAAAACAGCTGTCAGCCAAAACAGTGGAGGAGGGGGGATTTGAAAAAAAATTCCGTTTTTGGAGCCGACACCAAACTGCCTCTTTTTGGTCAGATCCGCCTCCAAACCCGTTGGAAAACAGGTATTGATCACTTTTAATGTGGTAAATCGGCCAGCAAACAGCTGTCAGCCAAAACAGTGGAGGAGGGGGGATTTGAAAAAACCTTGACCGCGGGGTCAAGGATATTTCTATTTTTGGAGCCGACACCAAACTGCCTCTTTTTGGTCTGATCCGCCTCCAAACCCGTTGGAAAACAGGAATTGATCACTTTTAATGTGGTAAATCGGCCAGCAAACAGCTGTCAGCCAAAACAGTGGAGGAGGGGGGATTTGGAAAAAACCTTGACCGCGGGGTCAAGGAAATTTCCGTTTTTGGAGCCGACACCAAACTGCCTCTTTTTGGTCTGATCCACCTCCAAACCCATTGGAAAACAGGTATTGGTCACTTTTAATGTGGTAAATCGGCCAGCAAACAGCTGTCAGCCAAAACAGTGGAGGAGCTGGGATTTGGAAAAAACCTTGACCGCGGGGTCAAGGAAATTTCCATTTTTGGAGCCGACACCAAACTGCCTCTTATTGGTCTGATCCGCCTCCAAACCTGTTGGAAAACAGGTATTGATCACTTTTAATGAGGTAAATCGGCCAGCAAACAGCTGTCAGCCAAAACAGTGGAGGAGCTGGGATTTGGAAAAAACTTGACCGCGGGGTCAAGGAAATTTCCATTTTTGGAGCCGACACCAAACTGCCTCTCTTTGGTCTGATCCACCTCCAAACCCGTTGGAAAACAGGTATTGATCACTTTTAATTTGGTAAATCGGCCAGCAAACAGCTGTCAGCCAAAACAGCTATCAGCCAAAACAGTGGAGGAGGGGGGATTTGGAAAAAACCTTGACCGCGGGGTCAAGGATATTTCTATTTTTGGAGCCGACACCAAACTGCCTCTTTTTGGTCTGATACACCTCCAAACCCGTTGGAAAACAGGAATTGATCACTTTTAATGTGGTAAATCGGCCAGCAAACAGCTGTCAGCCAAAACAGTGGAGGAGGGGGGATTTGGAAAAAACCTTGACCTCGTGGTCAAGGAAATTTCCGTTTTTTGAGCCGACACCAAACTGCCTCTTTTTGGTCTGATCCGCCTCAAAACCCGTTGGAAAACAGGTATTGATCACTTTTAATGTGGTAAATCGGCCAGCAAACAGCTGTCAGCCAAAACAGCTGTCAGCCAAAACAGCTGTCAGCCAAAACAGTGGAGGAGGGGGGATTTGGAAAAAACCTTGACCTCGTGGTCAAGGAAATTTCCGTTTTAGGAGCCGACACCAAACTGCCTCTTTTTGGTCTGATCCGCCTCAAAACCCGTTGGAAAACAGGTATTGATCACTTTTAATGTGGTAAATCGGCCAGCAAACAGCTGTCAGCCAAAACAGTGGAGGAGGGGGGATTTGAAAAAAACCTTGACCGCGGGGTCAAGGAAATTTCCGTTTTTGGAGCCGACACCAAACTGCCTCTTTTTGGTCTGATCCGCCTCAAAACCCGTTGGAAAACAGGTATTGATCACTTTTAATGTGGTAAATCGGCCAGCAAACAGCTGTCAGCCAAAACAGTGGAGGAGCTGGGATTTGGAAAAAACTTGACCGCGGGGTCAAGGAAATTTCCATTTTTGGAGCCGACACCAAACTGCCTCTTTTTGGTCTGATCCCCCTCCAACCCCGTTGGAAAACAGGTATTGATCACTTTTAAAGTGGTAAATCGGCCAGCAAACAGCTGTCAGCTAAAACAGTGGAGGAGGGGGGATTTGAAAAAAACCTTGACCGCGTGGTCAAGGAAATTTCCGTTTTTGGAGCCGACACCAAACTGCCTCTTTTTGGTCTGATCCACCTCCAAACCCGTTGGAAAACAGGTATTGGTCACTTTTAATGTGGTAAATCGGCCAGCAAACAGCTGTCAGCCAAAACAGCTGTCAGCCAAAACAGTGGAGGAGGGGGGATTTGAAAAAAAATTCCGTTTTTGGAGCCGACACCAAACTGCCTCTTTTTGGTCTGATCCGCCTCCAAACCCGTTGGAAAACAGGTATTGATCACTTTTAATGTGGTAAATCGGCCAGCAAACAGCTGTCAGCCAAAACAGTGGAGGAGGGGGGATTTGAAAAAACCTTGACCGCGGGGTCAAGGATATTTCTATTTTTGGAGCCGACACCAAACTGCCTCTTTTTGGTCTGATCCACCTCCAAACCCGTTGGAAAACAGGTATTGATCACTTTTAATGTGGTAAATCGGCCAGCAAACAGCTGTCAGCCAAAACAGTGGAGGAGGGGGGATTTGGAAAAAACCTTGACCGCGGGGTCAAGGAAATTTCCGTTTTTGGAGCCGACACCAAACTGCCTCTTTTTGGTCTGATCCGCCTCCAAACCCGTTGGAAAACAGGTATTGATCACTTTTAATGTGGTAAATCGGCCAGCAAACAGCTGTCAGCCAAAACAGTGGAGGAGGGGGGATTTGGAAAAAACCTTGACCGCGGGGTCAAGGAAATTTCCATTTTTGGAGCCGACACCAAACTCCCTCTTTTTGGTCTGATCCGCCTCCAAACCCGTTGGAAAACAGGTATTGATCACTTTTAATGTGGTAAATTGGCCAGCAAACAGCTGTCAGCCAAAACAGTGGAGGAGGGGGGATTTGGAAAAAACCTTGACCTCGTGGTCAAGGAAATTTCCGTTTTAGGAGCCGACACCAAACTGCCTCTTTTTGGTCTGATCCGCCTCCAAACCCGTTGGAAAACAGGTATTGATCACTTTTAATGTGGTAAATCGGCCAGCAAACAGCTGTCAGCTAAAACAGTGGAGGAGGGGGGATTTGAAAAAAACCTTGACCGCGGGGTCAAGGAAATTTCCGTTTTTGGAGCCGACACCAAAGTGCCTCTTTTTGGTCTGATCCGCCTCCAAACCTGTTGGGAAACAGGTATTGATCACTTTTAATGTGGTAAATCGGCCAGCAAACAGCTGTCAGCACAAACAGCTGTCAGCCAAAACAGTGGAGGAGGGGGGATTTGAAAAAAACCTTGACCACGTGGTCAAGGAAATTTCCGTTTTTGGAGCCGACACCAAACTGCCTCTTTTTGGTCTGATCCACCTCCAAACCCGTTGGAAAACAGGAATTGATCACTTTTAATGTGGTAAATCGGCCAGCAAACAGCTGTCAGCCAAAACAGTGGAGGAGGGGGGATTTGGAAAAAACCTTGACCGCGGGGTCAAGGAAATTTCCGTTTTTGGAGCCGACACCAAACTGCCTCTTTTTGGTCTGATCCACCTCCAAACCCATTGGAAAACAGGTATTGGTCACTTTTAATGTGGTAAATCGGCCAGCAAACAGCTGTCAGCCAAAACAGCTGTCAGCCAAAACAGTGGAGGAGGGGGGATTTGAAAAAAAATTCCGTTTTTGGATCTGACACCAAACTGCCTCTTTTTGGTCTGATACACCTCCAAACCCATTGGAAAACAGGTATTGATCACTTTTAATGTGGTAAATCGGCCAGCAAACAGCTGTCAGCCAAAACAGTGGAGGAGCTGGGATTTGGAAAAAACCTTGACCGCGGGGTCAAGGAAATTTCCATTTTTGGAGCCGACACCAAACTGCCTCTTATTGGTCTGATCCGCCTCCAAACCTGTTGGAAAACAGGTATTGATCACTTTTAATGAGGTAAATCGGCCAGCAAACAGCTGTCAGCCAAAACAGTGGAGGAGGGGGGATTTGGAAAAAACCTTGACCGCGGGGTCAAGGAAATTTCCGTTTTTGGAGCCGACACCAAACTGCCTCTTTTTGGTCTGATCCGCCTCCAAACCCGTTGGAAAACAGGAATTGATCACTTTTAATGTGGTAAATCGGCCAGCAAACAGCTGTCAGCCAAAACAGTGGAGGAGGGGGGATTTGGAAAAAGCTTGACCTCGGGGTCAAGGAAATTTCCGTTTTAGGAGCCGACACCAAACTGCCTCTTTTTGGTCTGATCCGCCTCCAAACCCGTTGGAAAACAGGTATTGATCACTTTTAATGTGGTAAATCGGCCAGCAAACAGCTGTCAGCCAAAACAGTGGAGGAGGGGGGATTTGGAAAAAACCTTGACCGTGTGGTCAAGGAAATTTCCGTTTTTGGAGCCGACACCAAACTGCCTCTTTTTGGTCTGATCCACCTCCAAACCCGTTGGAAAACAGGTATTGGTCACTTTTAATGTGGTAAATCGGCCAGCAAACAGCTGTCAGCCAAAACAGCTGTCAGCCAAAACAGTGGAGGAGGGGGGATTTGAAAAAAAATTCCGTTTTTGGATCTGACACCAAACTGCCTCTTTTTGGTCTGATACACCTCCAAACCCATTGGAAAACAGGTATTGATCACTTTTAATGTGGTAAATCGGCCAGCAAACAGCTGTCAGCCAAAACAGTGGAGGAGCTGGGATTTGGAAAAAACCTTGACCGCGGGGTCAAGGAAATTTCCATTTTTGGAGCCGACACCAAACTGCCTCTTATTGGTCTGATCCGCCTCCAAACCTGTTGGAAAACAGGTATTGATCACTTTTAATGAGGTAAATCGGCCAGCAAACAGCTGTCAGCCAAAACAGTGGAGGAGGGGGGATTTGGAAAAAACCTTGACCGCGGGGTCAAGGAAATTTCCGTTTTTGGAGCCGACACCAAACTGCCTCTTTTTGGTCTGATCCGCCTCCAAACCCGTTGGAAAACAGGAATTGATCACTTTTAATGTGGTAAATCGGCCAGCAAACAGCTGTCAGCCAAAACAGTGGAGGAGGGGGGATTTGGAAAAAACCTTGACCGCGGGGTCAAGGAAATTTCCGTTTTTGGAGCCGACACCAAACTGCCTCTTTTTGGTCTGATCCGCCTCCAAACCCGTTGGAAAACAGGTATTGATCACTTTTAATGTGGTAAATTGGCCAGCAAACAGCTGTCAGCCAAAACAGTGGAGGAGGGGGGATTTGGAAAAAGCTTGACCTCGGGGTCAAGGAAATTTCCGTTTTAGGAGCCGACACCAAACTGCCTCTTTTTGGTCTGATCCGCCTCCAAACCCGTTGGAAAACAGGTATTGATCACTTTTAATGTGGTAAATCGGCCAGCAAACAGCTGTCAGCCAAAACAGTGGAGGAGGGGGGATTTGGAAAAAACCTTGACCGTGTGGTCAAGGAAATTTCCGTTTTTGGAGCCGACACCAAACTGCCTCTTTTTGGTCTGATCCACCTCCAAACCCGTTGGAAAACAGGTATTGGTCACTTTTAATGTGGTAAATCGGCCAGCAAACAGCTGTCAGCCAAAACAGCTGTCAGCCAAAACAGTGGAGGAGGGGGGATTTGAAAAAAAATTCCGTTTTTGGAGCCGACACCAAACTGCCTCTTTTTGGTCTGATCCGCCTCCAAACCCGTTGGAAAACAGGTATTGATCACTTTTAATGTGGTAAATCAGCCAGCAAACAGCTGTCAGCCAAAACAGTGGAGGAGGGGGGATTTGAAAAAACCTTGACCGCGGGGTCAAGGATATTTCTATTTTTGGAGCCGACACCAAACTGCCTCTTTTTGGTCTGATCCACCTCCAAACCCGTTGGAAAACAGGAATTGATCACTTTTAATGTGGTAAATCGGCCAGCAAACAGCTGTCAGCCAAAACAGTGGAGGAGGGGGGATTTGGAAAAAACCTTGACCGCGGGGTCAAGGAAATTTCCGTTTTTGGAGCCGACACCAAACTGCCTCTTTTTGGTCTGATCCACCTCCAAACCCATTGGAAAACAGGTATTGGTCACTTTTAATGTGGTAAATCGGCCAGCAAACAGCTGTCAGCCAAAACAGTGGAGGAGCTGGGATTTGGAAAAAACCTTGACCGCGGGGTCAAGGAAATTTCCATTTTTGGAGCCGACACCAAACTGCCTCTTATTGGTCTGATCCGCCTCCAAACCTGTTGGAAAACAGGTATTGATCACTTTTAATGTGGTAAATCGGCCAGCAAACAGCTGTCAGCCAAAACAGTGGAGGAGCTGGGATTTGGAAAAAACTTGACCGCGGGGTCAAGGAAATTTCCATTTTTGGAGCCGACACCAAACTGCCTCTCTTTGGTCTGATCCACCTCCAAACCCGTTGGAAAACAGGTATTGATCACTTTTAATTTGGTAAATCGGCCAGCAAACAGCTGTCAGCCAAAACAGCTGTCAGCCAAAACAGTGGAGGAGGGGGGATTTGAAAAAAAATTCCGTTTTTGGAGCCGACACCAAACTGCCTCTTTTTGGTCTGATCCGCCTCCAAACCCGTTGGAAAACAGGTATTGATCACTTTTAATGTGGTAAATCGGCCAGCAAACAGCTGTCAGCCAAAACAGTGGAGGAGGGGGGATTTGAAAAAACCTTGACCGCGGGGTCAATGATATTTCTATTTTTGGAGCCGACACCAAACTGCCTCTTTTTGGTCTGATCCACCTCCAAACCCGTTGGAAAACAGGAATTGATCACTTTTAATGTGGTAAATCGGCCAGCAAACAGCTGTCAGCCAAAACAGTGGAGGAGGGGGGATTTGAAAAAAACCTTGACCGCGGGGTCAAGGAAATTTCCATTTTTGGAGCCGACACCAAACTGCCTCTTTTTGGTCTGATCCACCTCCAAACCCATTGGAAAACAGGTATTGATCACTTTTAATGTGGTAAATCGGCCAGCAAACAGCTGTCAGCCAAAACAGCTGTCAGCCAAAACAGTGGAGGAGGGGGGATTTGAAAAAACATTCTGTTTTTGGAGCCGACACCAAACTGCCTCTTTTTGGTCTGATCCGCCTCAAAACCCGTTGGAAAACAGGTATTGATCACTTTTAATGTGGTAAATCGGCCAGCAAACAGCTGTCAGCCAAAACAGCTGTCAGCCAAAACAGTGGAGGAGGGGGGATTTGAAAAAAACCTTGACCGCCGGGTCAAAAAAATTTCCATTTTTGGAGCCGACACCAAACTGCCTCTTTTTGGTCTGATCCGCCTCCAAAACCGTTGGAAAACAGGTATTGATCACTTTTAATGTGGTAAATCGGCCAGCAAACAGCTGTCAGCCAAAACAGTAGAGGAGGGGGGATTTGGAAAAAACCTTGACCGCGGGGTCAAGGAAATTTCCGTTTTTGGAGCCGACACCAAACTGCCTCTTTTTGGTCTGATCCGCCTCAAAACCCGTTGGAAAACAGGTATTGATCACTTTTAATGTGGTAAATCGGCCAGCAAACAGCTGTCAGCCAAAACAGTGGAGGAGGGGGGATTTGGAAAAAAATTCCGTTTTTGGAGCCGACACCAAACTGCCTCTTTTTGGTCTGATCCGCCTCCAAACCCGTTGGAAAACAAGAATTGATCACTTTTAATGTGGTAAATCAGCCAGCAAACAGCTGTCAGCCAAAACAGTGGAGGAGGGGGGATTTGGAAAAAACCTTGACCGCGGGGTCAAGGAAATTTCCGTTTTTGGAGCCGACACCAAACTGCCTCTTTTTGGTCTGATCCACCTCCAAACCCATTGGAAAACAGGTATTGGTCACTTTTAATGTGGTAAATCGGCCAGCAAACAGCTGGCCAGCAAACAGCTGGCCGATTTACCAAACTGCCTCTTTTTGGTCTGATCCGCCTCCAAACCCGTTGGAAAACAGGTATTGATCACTTTTAATGAGGTAAATCGGCCAGCAAACAGCTGTCAGCCAAAACAGTGGAGGAGCTGGGATTTGGAAAAAACTTGACCGCGGGGTCAAGGAAATTTCCATTTTTTTGAGCCGACACCAAACTGCCTCTCTTTGGTCTGATCCACCTCCAAACCCGTTGGAAAACAGGTATTGATCACTTTTAATTTGGTAAATCGGCCAGCAAACAGCTGTCAGCCAAAACAGCTGTCAGCCAAAACAGTGGAGGAGGGGGGATTTGAAAAAAAATTCCGTTTTTGGAGCCGACACCAAACTGCCTCTTTTTGGTCTGATCCGCCTCCAAACCCGTTGGAAAACAGGTATTGATCACTTTTAATGTGGTAAATCGGCCAGCAAACAGCTGTCAGCCAAAACAGCTGTCAGCCAAAACAGTGGAGGAGGGGGGATTTGAAAAAACATTCTGTTTTTGGAGCCGACACCAAACTGCCTCTTTTTGGTCTGATCCGCCTCAAAACCCGTTGGAAAACAGGTATTGATCACTTTTAATGTGGTAAATCGGCCAGCAAACAGCTGTCAGCCAAAACAGCTGTCAGCCAAAACAGTGGAGGAGGGGGGATTTGAAAAAAACCTTGACCGCCGGGTCAAAAAAATTTCCATTTTTGGAGCCGACACCAAACTGCCTCTTTTTGGTCTGATCCGCCTCCAAAACCGTTGGAAAACAAGTATTGATCACTTTTAATGTGGTAAATCGGCCAGCAAACAGCTGTCAGCCAAAACAGCTGTCAGCCAAAACAGTGGAGGAGGGGGGATTTGAAAAAAACCTTGACCGCGGGGTCAAGGAAATTTCCATTTTTGGAGCCGACACCAAACTGCCTCTTTTTGGTCTGATCCACCTCCAAACCCATTGGAAAACAGGTATTGATCACTTTTAATGTGGTAAATCGGCCAGCAAACAGCTGTCAGCCAAAACAGTGGAGGAGGGGGGATTTGAAAAAAAATTCTGTTTTTGGAGCCGACACCAAACTGCCTCTTTTTGGTCTGATCCGCCTCCAAAACCGTTGGAAAACAGGTATTGATCACTTTTAATGTGGTAAATCGGCCAGCAAACAGCTGTCAGCCAAAACAGTAGAGGAGGGGGGATTTGGAAAAAACCTTGACCGCGGGGTCAAGGAAATTTCCGTTTTTGGAGCCGACACCAAACTGCCTCTTTTTGGTCTGATCCGCCTCAAAACCCGTTGGAAAACAGGTATTGATCACTTTTAATGTGGTAAATCGGCCAGCAAACAGCTGTCAGCCAAAACAGCTGTCAGCCAAAACAGTGGAGGAGGGGGGATTTGAAAAAAAATTCTGTTTTTGGAGCCGACACCAAACTGCCTCTTTTTGGTCTGATCCGCCTCCAAAACCGTTGGAAAACAGGTATTGATCACTTTTAATGTGGTAAATCGGCCAGCAAACAGCTGTCAGCCAAAACAGTGGAGGATGGGGGATTTGAAAAAAAATTCTGTTTTTGGAGCCGACACCAAACTGCCTCTTTTTGGTCTGATCCGCCTCAAAACCCGTTGGAAAACAGGTATTGATCACTTTTAATGTGGTAAATCGGCCAGCAAACAGCTGTCAGCCAAAACAGCTTTCAGCCAAAACAGTGGAGGAGTGGGGATTTGAAAAAAACCTTGACCGCGGGGTCAAGGAAATTTCCATTTTTGGAGCCGACACCAAACTGCCTCTTTTTGGTCTGATCCGCCTCCAAAACCGTTGGAAAACAAGTATTGATCACTTTTAATGTGGTAAATCGGCCAGCAAACAGCTGTCAGCCAAAACAGTGGAGGAGGGGGGATTTGGAAAAAACCTTGACCTCGTGGTCAAGGAAATTTCCGTTTTTGGAGCCGACACCAAACTGCCTCTTATTGGTCTGATCCGCCTCCAAACCCGTTGGAAAACAGGTATTGATCACTTTTAATGTGGTAAATCGGCCAGCAAACAGCTGTCAGCCAAAACAGTGGAGGAGGGGGGATTTGGAAAAAAATTCCGTTTTTGGAGCCGACACCAAACTGCCTCTTTTTGGTCTGATCCGCCTCCAAACCCGTTGGAAAACAAGAATTGATCACTTTTAATGTGGTAAATCAGCCAGCAAACAGCTGTCAGCCAAAACAGTGGAGGAGGGGGGATTTGGAAAAAACCTTGACCGCGGGGTCAAGGAAATTTCCGTTTTTGGAGCCGACACCAAACTGCCTCTTTTTGGTCTGATCCACCTCCAAACCCATTGGAAAACAGGTATTGGTCACTTTTAATGTGGTAAATCGGCCAGCAAACAGCTGGCCAGCAAACAGCTGGCCGATTTACCAAACTGCCTCTTTTTGGTCTGATCCGCCTCCAAACCCGTTGGAAAACAGGTATTGATCACTTTTAATGAGGTAAATCGGCCAGCAAACAGCTGTCAGCCAAAACAGTGGAGGAGCTGGGATTTGGAAAAAACTTGACCGCGGGGTCAAGGAAATTTCCATTTTTTTGAGCCGACACCAAACTGCCTCTCTTTGGTCTGATCCACCTCCAAACCCGTTGGAAAACAGGTATTGATCACTTTTAATGTGGTAAATCAGTCAGCAAACAGCTGTCAGCCAAAACAGTGGAGGAGGGGGGATTTGAAAAAACCTTGACCGCGGGGTCAAGGATATTTCTATTTTTGGAGCCGACACCAAACTGCCTCTTTTTGGTCTGATCCACCTCCAAACCCGTTGGAAAACAGGTATTGATCACTTTTAATGTGGTAAATCAGTCAGCAAACAGCTGTCAGCCAAAACAGTGGAGGAGGGGGGATTTGGAAAAAACCTTGACCGCGGGGTCAAGGAAATTTCCGTTTTTGGAGCCAACACCAAACTGCCTCTTTTTGGTCTGATCCGCCTCCAAACCCGTTGGAAAACAGGTATTGATCACTTTTAATGTGGTAAATCGGCCAGCAAACAGCTGTCAGCCAAAACAGTGGAGGAGGGGGGATTTGGAAAAAACCTTGACCGCGGGGTCAAGGAAATTTCCATTTTTGGAGCCGACACCAAACTCCCTCTTTTTGGTCTGATCCGCCTCCAAACCCGTTGGAAAACAGGTATTGATCACTTTTAATGTGGTAAATCGGCCAGCAAACAGCTGTCAGCCAAAACAGCTGTCAGCCAAAACAGTGGAGGAGGGGGGATTTGAAAAAAACCTTGACCGCGTGGTCAAGGAAATTTCCGTTTTTGGAGCCGACACCAAACTGCCTCTTTTTGGTCTGATCCGCCTCCAAACCCGTTGGAAAACAGGTATTGATCACTTTTAATGTGGTAAATCGGCCAGCAAAAAGCTGTCAGCCAAAACAGTGGAGGAGGGGGGATTTGGAAAAAACCTTGACCGCGGGTTCAAGGATATTTCTATTTTTGGAGCCGACACCAAACTGCCTCTTTTTGGTCTGATACACCTCCAAACCCGTTGGAAAACAGGAATTGATCACTTTTAATGTGGTAAATCGGCCAGCAAACAGCTGTCAGCCAAAACAGTGGAGGAGGGGGGATTTGAAAAAAACCTTGACCGCGGGGTCAAGGAAATTTCCATTTTTGGAGCCGACACCAAACTGCCTCTTTTTGGTCTGATCCGCCTCCAAAACCGTTGGAAAACAGGTATTGATCACTTTTAATGTGGTAAATCGGCCAGCAAACAGCTGTCAGCCAAAACAGTGGAGGAGGGGGGATTTGGAAAAAACCTTGACCGCGGGGTCAAGGAAATTTCCGTTTTTGGAGCCGACACCAAACTGCCTCTTTTTGGTCTGATCCGCCTCCAAACCTGTTGGAAAACAGGTATTGATCACTTTTAATGTGGTAAATCGGCCAGCAAACAGCTGTCAGCCAAAACAGTGGAGGAGGGGGGATTTGAAAAAACCTTGACCGCGGGGTCAAGGATATTTCTATTTTTGGAGCCGACACCAAACTGCCTCTTTTTGGTCTGATCCACCTCCAAACCCGTTGGAAAACAGGAATTGATCACTTTTAATGTGGTAAATCAGCCAGCAAACAGCTGTCAGCCAAAACAGTGGAGGAGGGGGGATTTGGAAAAAACCTTGACCGCGGGGTCAAGGAAATTTCCATTTTTGGAGCCGACACCAAACTGCCTCTTTTTGGTCTGATCCGCCTCCAAACCTGTTGGGAAACAGGTATTGATCACTTTTAATGTGGTAAATCGGCCAGCAAACAGCTGTCAGCCAAAACAGCTGTCAGCCAAAACAGTGGAGGAGGGGGGATTTGAAAAAAACCTTGACCGCGTGGTCAAGGAAATTTCCGTTTTTGGAGCCGACACCAAACTGCCTCTTTTTGGTCTGATCCGCCTCCAAACCCGTTGGAAAACAGGTATTGATCACTTTTAATGTGGTAAATCGGCCATCAAAAAGCTGTCAGCCAAAACAGTGGAGGAGGGGGGATTTGGAAAAAACCTTGACCGCGGGGTCAAGCAAATTTCCATTTTTGGAGCCGACACCAAACTGCCTCTTTTTGGTCTGATCCGCCTCCAAAACCGTTGGAAAACAGGTATTGATCACTTTTAATGTGGTAAATCGGCCAGCAAACAGCTGTCAGCCAAAACAGTGGAGGAGGGGGGATTTGGAAAAAACCTTGACCTCGTGGTCAAGGAAATTTCCGTTTTTTGAGCCGACACCAAACTGCCTCTTTTTGGTCTGATCCGCCTCAAAACCCGTTGGAAAACAGGTATTGATCACTTTTAATGTGGTAAATCGGCCAGCAAACAGCTGTCAGCCAAAACAGCTGTCAGCCAAAACAGCTGTCAGCCAAAACAGTGGAGGAGGGGGGATTTGGAAAAAACCTTGACCTCGTGGTCAAGGAAATTTCCGTTTTAGGAGCCGACACCAAACTGCCTCTTTTTGGTCTGATCCGCCTCAAAACCCGTTGGAAAACAGGTATTGATCACTTTTAATGTGGTAAATCGGCCAGCAAACAGCTGTCAGCCAAAACAGTGGAGGAGGGGGGATTTGAAAAAAAATTCCGTTTTTGGAGCCGACACCAAACTGCCTCTTTTTGGTCTGATCCGCCTCCAAACCCGTTGGAAAACAGGTATTGATCACTTTTAATGTGGTAAATAGGCCAGCAAACAGCTGTCAGCCAAAACAGCTGTCAGCCAAAACAGTGGAGGAGGGGGGATTTGAAAAAAACCTTGACCGCGGGGTCAAGGATATTTCTATTTTTGGAGCCGACACCAAACTGCCTCTTTTTGGTCTGATACACCTCCAAACCCGTTGGAAAACAGGAATTGATCACTTTTAATGTGGTAAATCGGCCAGCAAACAGCTGTCAGCCAAAACAGTGGAGGAGGGGGGATTTGAAAAAAACCTTGACCGCGGGGTCAAGGAAATTTCCATTTTTGGAGCCGACACCAAACTGCCTCTTTTTGGTCTGATCCGCCTCCAAAACCGTTGGAAAACAGGTATTGATCACTTTTAATGTGGTAAATCGGCCAGCAAACAGCTGTCAGCCAAAACAGTGGAGGAGGGGGGATTTGGAAAAAACCTTGACCTCGTGGTCAAGGAAATTTCCGTTTTTTGAGCCGACACCAAACTGCCTCTTTTTGGTCTGATCCGCCTCAAAACCCGTTGGAAAACAGGTATTGATCACTTTTAATGTGGTAAATCGGCCAGCAAACAGCTGTCAGCCAAAACAGCTGTCAACCAAAACAGTGGAGGAGGGGGGATTTGAAAAAAAATTCCGTTTTTGGAGCCGACACCAAACTGCCTCTTTTTGGTCTGATCCGCCTCCAAACCCGTTGGAAAACAGGTATTGATCACTTTTAATGTGGTAAATCAGCCAGCAAACAGCTGTCAGCCAAAACAGTGGAGGAGGGGGGATTTGAAAAAACCTTGACCGCGGGGTCAAGGATATTTCTATTTTTGGAGCCGACACCAAACTGCCTCTTTTTGGTCTGATCCACCTCCAAACCCGTTGGAAAACAGGAATTGATCACTTTTAATGTGGTAAATCGGCCAGCAAACAGCTGTCAGCCAAAACAGTGGAGGAGGGGGGATTTGGAAAAAACCTTGACCTCGTGGTCAAGGAAATTTCCGTTTTAGGAGCCGACACCAAACTGCCTCTTTTTGGTCTGATCCGCCTCCAAACCCGTTGGAAAACAGGTATTGATCACTTTTAATGTGGTAAATCGGCCAGCAAACAGCTGTCAGCTAAAACAGCTGTCAACCAAAACAGTGGAGGAGGGGGGATTTGAAAAAAAATTCCGTTTTTGGAGCCGACACCAAACTGCCTCTTTTTGGTCTGATCCGCCTCCAAACCCGTTGGAAAACAGGTATTGATCACTTTTAATGTGGTAAATCGGCCAGCAAACAGCTGTCAGCCAAAACAGTGGAGGAGGGGGGATTTGGAAAAAACCTTGACCGCGGGTTCAAGGATATTTCTATTTTTGGAGCCGACACCAAACTGCCTCTTTTTGGTCTGATACACCTCCAAACCCGTTGGAAAACAGGAATTGATCACTTTTAATGTGGTAAATCGGCCAGCAAACAGCTGTCAGCCAAAACAGTGGAGGAGGGGGGATTTGAAAAAAACCTTGACCGCGGGGTCAAGGAAATTTCCATTTTTGGAGCCGACACCAAACTGCCTCTTTTTGGTCTGATCCGCCTCCAAAACCGTTGGAAAACAGGTATTGATCACTTTTAATGTGGTAAATCGGCCAGCAAACAGCTGTCAGCCAAAACAGTGGAGGAGGGGGGATTTGGAAAAAACCTTGACCGCGGGGTCAAGGAAATTTCCGTTTTTGGAGCCGACACCAAACTGCCTCTTTTTGGTCTGATCCGCCTCCAAACCTGTTGGAAAACAGGTATTGATCACTTTTAATGTGGTAAATCGGCCAGCAAACAGCTGTCAGCCAAAACAGTGGAGGAGGGGGGATTTGAAAAAACCTTGACCGCGGGGTCAAGGATATTTCTATTTTTGGAGCCGACACCAAACTGCCTCTTTTTGGTCTGATCCACCTCCAAACCCGTTGGAAAACAGGAATTGATCACTTTTAATGTGGTAAATCGGCCAGCAAACAGCTGTCAGCCAAAACAGTGGAGGAGGGGGGATTTGGAAAAAACCTTGACCTCGTGGTCAAGGAAATTTCCGTTTTTTGAGCCGACACCAAACTGCCTCTTTTTGGTCTGATCCGCCTCAAAACCCGTTGGAAAACAGGTATTGATCACTTTTAATGTGGTAAATCGGCCAGCAAACAGCTGTCAGCCAAAACAGCTGTCAGCCAAAACAGCTGTCAGCCAAAACAGTGGAGGAGGGGGGATTTGGAAAAAACCTTGACCTCGTGGTCAAGGAAATTTCCGTTTTAGGAGCCGACACCAAACTGCCTCTTTTTGGTCTGATCCGCCTCAAAACCCGTTGGAAAACAGGTATTGATCACTTTTAATGTGGTAAATCGGCCAGCAAACAGCTGTCAGCCAAAACAGTGGAGGAGGGGGGATTTGAAAAAAAATTCCGTTTTTGGAGCCGACACCAAACTGCCTCTTTTTGGTCTGATCCGCCTCCAAACCCGTTGGAAAACAGGTATTGATCACTTTTAATGTGGTAAATAGGCCAGCAAACAGCTGTCAGCCAAAACAGCTGTCAGCCAAAACAGTGGAGGAGGGGGGATTTGAAAAAAACCTTGACCGCGGGGTCAAGGATATTTCTATTTTTGGAGCCGACACCAAACTGCCTCTTTTTGGTCTGATACACCTCCAAACCCGTTGGAAAACAGGAATTGATCACTTTTAATGTGGTAAATCGGCCAGCAAACAGCTGTCAGCCAAAACAGTGGAGGAGGGGGGATTTGAAAAAAACCTTGACCGCGGGGTCAAGGAAATTTCCATTTTTGGAGCCGACACCAAACTGCCTCTTTTTGGTCTGATCCGCCTCCAAAACCGTTGGAAAACAGGTATTGATCACTTTTAATGTGGTAAATCGGCCAGCAAACAGCTGTCAGCCAAAACAGTGGAGGAGGGGGGATTTGGAAAAAACCTTGACCTCGTGGTCAAGGAAATTTCCGTTTTTTGAGCCGACACCAAACTGCCTCTTTTTGGTCTGATCCGCCTCAAAACCCGTTGGAAAACAGGTATTGATCACTTTTAATGTGGTAAATCGGCCAGCAAACAGCTGTCAGCCAAAACAGCTGTCAACCAAAACAGTGGAGGAGGGGGGATTTGAAAAAAAATTCCGTTTTTGGAGCCGACACCAAACTGCCTCTTTTTGGTCTGATCCGCCTCCAAACCCGTTGGAAAACAGGTATTGATCACTTTTAATGTGGTAAATCGGCCAGCAAACAGCTGTCAGCCAAAACAGTGGAGGAGGGGGGATTTGGAAAAAACCTTGACCGCGGGGTCAAGGAAATTTCCGTTTTTGGAGCCGACACCAAACTGCCTCTTTTTGGTCTGATCCACCTCCAAACCCATTGGAAAAAAGGTATTGATCACTTTTAATGTGGTAAATCGGCCAGCAAACAGCTGTCAGCCAAAACAGTGGAGGAGCTGGGATTTGGAAAAAACCTTGACCGCGGGGTCAAGGAAATTTCCATTTTTGGAGCCGACACCAAACTGCCTCTTATTGGTCTGATCCGCCTCCAACCCCGTTGGAAAACAGGTATTGATCACTTTTAATGAGGTAAATCGGCCAGCAAACAGCTGTCAGCCAAAACAGTGGAGGAGGGGGGATTTGGAAAAAACCTTGACCGCGGGGTCAAGGAAATTTCCGTTTTTGGAGCCGACACCAAACTGCCTCTTTTTGGTCTGATCCGCCTCCAAACCCGTTGGAAAACAGGAATTGATCACTTTTAATGTGGTAAATCGGCCAGCAAACAGCTGTCAGCCAAAACAGTGGAGGAGGGGGGATTTGGAAAAAACCTTGACCGCGGGGTCAAGGAAATTTCCGTTTTTGGAGCCGACACCAAACTGCCTCTTTTTGGTCTGATCCGCCTCCAAACCCGTTGGAAAACAGGTATTGATCACTTTTAATGTGGTAAATTGGCCAGCAAACAGCTGTCAGCCAAAACAGTGGAGGAGGGGGGATTTGGAAAAAACCTTGACCTCGTGGTCAAGGAAATTTCCGTTTTTGGAGCCGACACCAAACTGCCTCTTTTTGGTCTGAACCACCTCCAAACCCGTTGGAAAACAGGTATTGGTCACTTTTAATGTGGTAAATCGGCCAGCAAACAGCTGTCAGCCCAAACAGCTGTCAGCCAAAACAGTGGAGGAGGGGGGATTTGAAAAAAAATTCCGTTTTTGGAGCCGACACCAAACTGCCTCTTTTTGGTCTGATCCGCCTCCAAACCCGTTGGAAAACAGGTATTGATCACTTTTAATGTGGTAAATCGGCCAGCAAACAGCTGTCAGCTAAAACAGTGGAGGAGGGGGGATTTGAAAAAAACCTTGACCGCGGGGTCAAGGAAATTTCCGTTTTTGGAGCCGACACCAAACTGCCTCTTTTTGGTCTGATCCGCCTCCAAACCTGTTGGGAAACAGGTATTGATCACTTTTAATGTGGTAAATCGGCCAGCAAACAGCTGTCAGCCAAAACAGTGGAGGAGGGGGGATTTGGAAAAAACCTTGACCGCGGGGTCAAGGATATTTCTATTTTTGGAGCCGACACCAAACTGCCTCTTTTTGGTCTGATACACCTCCAAACCCGTTGGAAAACAGGAATTGATCACTTTTAATGTGGTAAATCGGCCAGCAAACAGCTGTCAGCCAAAACAGTGGAGGAGGGGGGATTTGGAAAAAACCTTGACCTCGTGGTCAAGGAAATTTCCGTTTTTTGAGCCGACACCAAACTGCCTCTTTTTGGTCTGATCCGCCTCAAAACCCGTTGGAAAACAGGTATTGATCACTTTTAATGTGGTAAATCGGCCAGCAAACAGCTGTCAGCCAAAACAGCTGTCAGCCAAAACAGCTGTCAGCCAAAACAGTGGAGGAGGGGGGATTTGGAAAAAACCTTGACCTCGTGGTCAAGGAAATTTCCGTTTTAGGAGCCGACACCAAACTGCCTCTTTTTGGTCTGATCCGCCTCAAAACCCGTTGGAAAACAGGTATTGATCACTTTTAATGTGGTAAATCGGCCAGCAAACAGCTGTCAGCCAAAACAGTGGAGGAGGGGGGATTTGAAAAAAACCTTGACCGCGGGGTCAAGGAAATTTCCGTTTTTGGAGCCGACACCAAACTGCCTCTTTTTGGTCTGATCCGCCTCCAAACCCGTTGGAAAACAGGTATTGATCACTTTTAATGTGGTAAATCGGCCAGCAAACAGCTGTCAGCCAAAACAGTGGAGGAGCTGGGATTTGGAAAAAACTTGACCGCGGGGTCAAGGAAATTTCCATTTTTGGAGCCGACACCAAACTGCCTCTTTTTGGTCTGATCCCCCTCCAACCCCGTTGGAAAACAGGTATTGATCACTTTTAAAGTGGTAAATCGGCCAGCAAACAGCTGTCAGCTAAAACAGTGGAGGAGGGGGGATTTGAAAAAAACCTTGACCGCGTGGTCAAGGAAATTTCCGTTTTTGGAGCCGACACCAAACTGCCTCTTTTTGGTCTGATCCACCTCCAAACCCGTTGGAAAACAGGTATTGGTCACTTTTAATGTGGTAAATCGGCCAGCAAACAGCTGTCAGCCAAAACAGCTGTCAGCCAAAACAGTGGAGGAGGGGGGATTTGAAAAAAAATTCCGTTTTTGGAGCCGACACCAAACTGCCTCTTTTTGGTCTGATCCGCCTCCAAACCCGTTGGAAAACAGGTATTGATCACTTTTAATGTGGTAAATCGGCCAGCAAACAGCTGTCAGCCAAAACAGTGGAGGAGGGGGGATTTGAAAAAACCTTGACCGCGGGGTCAAGGATATTTCTATTTTTGGAGCCGACACCAAACTGCCTCTTTTTGGTCTGATCCGCCTCCAAACCCGTTGGAAAACAGGAATTGATCACTTTTAATGTGGTAAATCGGCCAGCAAACAGCTGTCAGCCAAAACAGTGGAGGAGGGGGGATTTGGAAAAAACCTTGACCGCGGGGTCAAGGAAATTTCCGTTTTTGGAGCCGACACCAAACTGCCTCTTTTTGGTCTGATCCACCTCCAAACCCATTGGAAAACAGGTATTGGTCACTTTTAATGTGGTAAATCGGCCAGCAAACAGCTGTCAGCCAAAACAGTGGAGGAGCTGGGATTTGGAAAAAACCTTGACCGCGGGGTCAAGGAAATTTCTATTTTTGGAGCCGACACCAAACTGCCTCTTATTGGTCTGATCCGCCTCCAAACCTGTTGGAAAACAGGTATTGATCACTTTTAATGAGGTAAATCGGCCAGCAAACAGCTGTCAGCCAAAACAGTGGAGGAGCTGGGATTTGGAAAAAACTTGACCGCGGGGTCAAGGAAATTTCCATTTTTGGAGCCGACACCAAACTGCCTCTCTTTGGTCTGATCCACCTCCAAACCCGTTGGAAAACAGGTATTGATCACTTTTAATGTGGTAAATCGGCCAGCAAACAGCTGTCAGCCAAAACAGCTGTCAGCCAAAACAGCTGTCAGCCAAAACAGTGGAGGAGGGGGGATTTGGAAAAAACCTTGACCTCGTGGTCAAGGAAATTTCCGTTTTAGGAGCCGACACCAAACTGCCTCTTTTTGGTCTGATCCACCTCCAAACCCATTGGAAAACAGGTATTGGTCACTTTTAATGTGGTAAATCGGCCAGCAAACAGCTGTCAGCCAAAACAGTGGAGGAGCTGGGATTTGGAAAAAACCTTGACCGCGGGGTCAAGGAAATTTCTATTTTTGGAGCCGACACCAAACTGCCTCTTATTGGTCTGATCCGCCTCCAAACCTGTTGGAAAACAGGTATTGATCACTTTTAATGAGGTAAATCGGCCAGCAAACAGCTGTCAGCCAAAACAGTGGAGGAGCTGGGATTTGGAAAAAACTTGACCGCGGGGTCAAGGAAATTTCCATTTTTGGAGCCGACACCAAACTGCCTCTCTTTGGTCTGATCCACCTCCAAACCCGTTGGAAAACAGGTATTGATCACTTTTAATTTGGTAAATCGGCCAGCAAACAGCTGTCAGCCAAAACAGCTATCAGCCAAAACAGTGGAGGAGGGGGGATTTGAAAAATAATTCCGTTTTTGGAGCCGACACCAAACTGCCTCTTTTTGGTCTGATCCGCCTCCAAACCCGTTGGAAAACAGGAATTGATCACTTTTAATGTGGTAAATCGGCCAGCAAACAGCTGTCAGCCAAAACAGTGGAGGAGGGGGGATTTGGAAAAAACCTTGACCGCGGGGTCAAGGAAATTTCCGTTTTTGGAGCCGACACCAAACTGCCTCTTTTTGGTCTGATCCGCCTCCAAACCTGTTGGAAAACAGGTATTGATCACTTTTAATGTGGTAAATTGGCCAGCAAACAGCTGTCAGCCAAAACAGTGGAGGAGGGGGGATTTGGAAAAAACCTTGACCTCGTGGTCAAGGAAATTTCCGTTTTTGGAGCCGACACCAAACTGCCTCTTTTTGGTCTGAACCACCTCCAAACCCGTTGGAAAACAGGTATTGGTCACTTTTAATGTGGTAAATCGGCCAGCAAACAGCTGTCAGCCAAAACAGCTGTCAGCCAAAACAGTGGAGGAGGGGGGATTTGAAAAAAAATTCCGTTTTTGGAGCCGACACCAAACTGCCTCTTTTTGGTCTGATCCGCCTCCAAACCCGTTGGAAAACAGGTATTGATCACTTTTAATGTGGTAAATCGGCCAGCAAACAGCTGTCAGCTAAAACAGTGGAGGAGGGGGGATTTGAAAAAAACCTTGACCGCGGGGTCAAGGAAATTTCCGTTTTTGGAGCCGACACCAAACTGCCTCTTTTTGGTCTGATCCGCCTCCAAACCTGTTGGGAAACAGGTATTGATCACTTTTAATGTGGTAAATCGGCCAGCAAACAGCTGTCAGCCAAAACAGTGGAGGAGGGGGGATTTGGAAAAAACCTTGACCGCGGGGTCAAGGATATTTCTATTTTTGGAGCCGACACCAAACTGCCTCTTTTTGGTCTGATACACCTCCAAACCCGTTGGAAAACAGGTATTGATCACTTTTAATATGGTAAATCGGCCAGCAAACAGCTGTCAGCCAAAACAGTGGAGGAGGGGGGATTTGGAAAAAACCTTGACCTCGTGGTCAAGGAAATTTCCGTTTTTTGAGCCGACACCAAACTGCCTCTTTTTGGTCTGATCCGCCTCAAAACCCGTTGGAAAACAGGTATTGATCACTTTTAATGTGGTAAATCGGCCAGCAAACAGCTGTCAGCCAAAACAGCTGTCAGCCAAAACAGCTGTCAGCCAAAACAGTGGAGGAGGGGGGATTTGGAAAAAACCTTGACCTCGTGGTCAAGGAAATTTCCGTTTTAGGAGCCGACACCAAACTGCCTCTTTTTGGTCTGATCCGCCTCAAAACCCGTTGGAAAACAGGTATTGATCACTTTTAATGTGGTAAATCGGCCAGCAAACAGCTGTCAGCCAAAACAGTGGAGGAGGGGGGATTTGAAAAAAACCTTGACCGCGGGGTCAAGGAAATTTCCGTTTTTGGAGCCGACACCAAACTGCCTCTTTTTGGTCTGATCCGCCTCCAAACCCGTTGGAAAACAGGTATTGATCACTTTTAATGTGGTAAATCGGCCAGCAAACAGCTGTCAGCCAAAACAGTGGAGGAGCTGGGATTTGGAAAAAACTTGACCGCGGGGTCAAGGAAATTTCCATTTTTGGAGCCGACACCAAACTGCCTCTTTTTGGTCTGATCCCCCTCCAACCCCGTTGGAAAACAGGTATTGATCACTTTTAAAGTGGTAAATCGGCCAGCAAACAGCTGTCAGCTAAAACAGTGGAGGAGGGGGGATTTGAAAAAAACCTTGACCGCGTGGTCAAGGAAATTTCCGTTTTTGGAGCCGACACCAAACTGCCTCTTTTTGGTCTGATCCACCTCCAAACCCGTTGGAAAACAGGTATTGGTCACTTTTAATGTGGTAAATCGGCCAGCAAACAGCTGTCAGCCAAAACAGCTGTCAGCCAAAACAGTGGAGGAGGGGGGATTTGAAAAAAAATTCCGTTTTTGGAGCCGACACCAAACTGCCTCTTTTTGGTCTGATCCGCCTCCAAACCCGTTGGAAAACAGGTATTGATCACTTTTAATGTGGTAAATCGGCCAGCAAACAGCTGTCAGCCAAAACAGTGGAGGAGGGGGGATTTGGAAAAAACCTTGACCGCGGGGTCAAGGAAATTTCCGTTTTTGGAGCCGACACCAAACTGCCTCTTTTTGGTCTGATCCACCTCCAAACCCATTGGAAAACAGGTATTGGTCAGTTTTAATGTGGTAAATCGGCCAGCAAACAGCTGTCAGCCAAAACAGTGGAGGAGCTGGGATTTGGAAAAAACCTTGACCGCGGGGTCAAGGAAATTTCCATTTTTGGAGCCGACACCAAACTGCCTCTTATTGGTCTGATCCGCCTCCAAACCTGTTGGAAAACAGGTATTGATCACTTTTAATGAGGTAAATCGGCCAGCAAACAGCTGTCAGCCAAAACAGTGGAGGAGCTGGGATTTGGAAAAAACTTGACCGCGGGGTCAAGGAAATTTCCATTTTTGGAGCCGACACCAAACTGCCTCTCTTTGGTCTGATCCACCTCCAAACCCGTTGGAAAACAGGTATTGATCACTTTTAATTTGGTAAATCGGCCAGCAAACAGCTGTCAGCCAAAACAGCTATCAGCCAAAACAGTGGAGGAGGGGGGATTTGAAAAATAATTCCGTTTTTGGAGCCGACACCAAACTGCCTCTTTTTGGTCTGATCCGCCTCCAAACCCGTTGGAAAACAGGTATTGATCACTTTTAATGTGGTAAATCGGCCAGCAAACAGCTGTCAGCCAAAACAGTGGAGGAGGGGGGATTTGAAAAAACCTTGACCGCGGGGTCAAGGATATTTCTATTTTTGGAGCCGACACCAAACTGCCTCTTTTTGGTCTGATCCACCTCCAAACCCGTTGGAAAACAGGTATTGATCACTTTTAATGTGGTAAATCGGCCAGCAAACAGCTGTCAGCCAAAACAGTGGAGGAGGGGGGATTTGGAAAAAACCTTGACCGCGGGGTCAAGGAAATTTCCGTTTTTGGAGCCGACACCAAACTGCCTCTTTTTGGTCTGATCCGCCTCCAAACCCGTTGGAAAACAGGTATTGATCACTTTTAATGTGGTAAATCGGCCAGCAAACAGCTGTCAGCCAAAACAGTGGAGGAGGGGGGATTTGGAAAAAACCTTGACCGCGGGGTCAAGGAAATTTCCGTTTTTGGAGCCGACACCAAACTCCCTCTTTTTGGTCTGATCCGCCTCCAAACCCGTTGGAAAACAGGTATTGATCACTTTTAATGTGGTAAATTGGCCAGCAAACAGCTGTCAGCCAAAACAGTGGAGGAGGGGGGATTTGGAAAAAACCTTGACCTCGTGGTCAAGGAAATTTCCGTTTTAGGAGCCGACACCAAACTGCCTCTTTTTGGTCTGATCCGCCTCCAAACCCGTTGGAAAACAGGTATTGATCACTTTTAATGTGGTAAATCGGCCAGCAAACAGCTGTCAGCTAAAACAGTGGAGGAGGGGGGATTTGAAAAAAACCTTGACCGCGGGGTCAAGGAAATTTCCGTTTTTGGAGCCGACACCAAAGTGCCTCTTTTTGGTCTGATCCGCCTCCAAACCTGTTGGGAAACAGGTATTGATCACTTTTAATGTGGTAAATCGGCCAGCAAACAGCTGTCAGCACAAACAGCTGTCAGCCAAAACAGTGGAGGAGGGGGGATTTGAAAAAAACCTTGACCACGTGGTCAAGGAAATTTCCGTTTTTGGAGCCGACACCAAACTGCCTCTTTTTGGTCTGATCCACCTCCAAACCCGTTGGAAAACAGGTATTGGTCACTTTTAATGTGGTAAATCGGCCAGCAAACAGCTGTCAGCCAAAACAGCTGTCAGCCAAAACAGTGGAGGAGGGGGGATTTGAAAAAAAATTCCGTTTTTGGAGCCGACACCAAACTGCCTCTTTTTGGTCTGATCCGCCTCCAAACCCGTTGGAAAACAGGTATTGATCACTTTTAATGTGGTAAATCGGCCAGCAAACAGCTGTCAGCCAAAACAGTGGAGGAGGGGGGATTTGAAAAAACCTTGACCGCGGGGTCAAGGATATTTCTATTTTTGGAGCCGACACCAAACTGCCTCTTTTTGGTCTGATCCGCCTCCAAACCCGTTGGAAAACAGGAATTGATCACTTTTAATGTGGTAAATCGGCCAGCAAACAGCTGTCAGCCAAAACAGTGGAGGAGGGGGGATTTGGAAAAAACCTTGACCGCGGGGTCAAGGAAATTTCCGTTTTTGGAGCCGACACCAAACTGCCTCTTTTTGGTCTGATCCACCTCCAAACCCATTGGAAAACAGGTATTGGTCACTTTTAATGTGGTAAATCGGCCAGCAAACAGCTGTCAGCCAAAACAGTGGAGGAGCTGGGATTTGGAAAAAACCTTGACCGCGGGGTCAAGGAAATTTCTATTTTTGGAGCCGACACCAAACTGCCTCTTATTGGTCTGATCCGCCTCCAAACCTGTTGGAAAACAGGTATTGATCACTTTTAATGAGGTAAATCGGCCAGCAAACAGCTGTCAGCCAAAACAGTGGAGGAGCTGGGATTTGGAAAAAACTTGACCGCGGGGTCAAGGAAATTTCCATTTTTGGAGCCGACACCAAACTGCCTCTCTTTGGTCTGATCCACCTCCAAACCCGTTGGAAAACAGGTATTGATCACTTTTAATTTGGTAAATCGGCCAGCAAACAGCTGTCAGCCAAAACAGCTATCAGCCAAAACAGTGGAGGAGGGGGGATTTGAAAAATAATTCCGTTTTTGGAGCCGACACCAAACTGCCTCTTTTTGGTCTGATCCGCCTCCAAACCCGTTGGAAAACAGGAATTGATCACTTTTAATGTGGTAAATCGGCCAGCAAACAGCTGTCAGCCAAAACAGTGGAGGAGGGGGGATTTGGAAAAAACCTTGACCTCGTGGTCAAGGAAATTTCCGTTTTTGGAGCCGACACCAAACTGCCTCTTTTTGGTCTGAACCACCTCCAAACCCGTTGGAAAACAGGTATTGGTCACTTTTAATGTGGTAAATCGGCCAGCAAACAGCTGTCAGCCAAAACAGCTGTCAGCCAAAACAGTGGAGGAGGGGGGATTTGAAAAAAAATTCCGTTTTTGGAGCCGACACCAAACTGCCTCTTTTTGGTCTGATCCGCCTCCAAACCCGTTGGAAAACAGGTATTGATCACTTTTAATGTGGTAAATCGGCCAGCAAACAGCTGTCAGCTAAAACAGTGGAGGAGGGGGGATTTGAAAAAAACCTTGACCGCGGGGTCAAGGAAATTTCCGTTTTTTGAGCCGACACCAAACTGCCTCTTTTTGGTCTGATCCGCCTCAAAACCCGTTGGAAAACAGGTATTGATCACTTTTAATGTGGTAAATCGGCCAGCAAACAGCTGTCAGCCAAAACAGCTGTCAGCCAAAACAGCTGTCAGCCAAAACAGTGGAGGAGGGGGGATTTGGAAAAAACCTTGACCTCGTGGTCAAGGAAATTTCCGTTTTAGGAGCCGACACCAAACTGCCTCTTTTTGGTCTGATCCGCCTCAAAACCCGTTGGAAAACAGGTATTGATCACTTTTAATGTGGTAAATCGGCCAGCAAACAGCTGTCAGCCAAAACAGTGGAGGAGGGGGGATTTGAAAAAAACCTTGACCGCGGGGTCAAGGAAATTTCCGTTTTTGGAGCCGACACCAAACTGCCTCTTTTTGGTCTGATCCGCCTCCAAACCCGTTGGAAAACAGGTATTGATCACTTTTAATGTGGTAAATCGGCCAGCAAACAGCTGTCAGCCAAAACAGTGGAGGAGCTGGGATTTGGAAAAAACTTGACCGCGGGGTCAAGGAAATTTCCATTTTTGGAGCCGACACCAAACTGCCTCTTTTTGGTCTGATCCCCCTCCAACCCCGTTGGAAAACAGGTATTGATCACTTTTAAAGTGGTAAATCGGCCAGCAAACAGCTGTCAGCTAAAACAGTGGAGGAGGGGGGATTTGAAAAAAACCTTGACCGCGTGGTCAAGGAAATTTCCGTTTTTGGAGCCGACACCAAACTGCCTCTTTTTGGTCTGATCCACCTCCAAACCCGTTGGAAAACAGGTATTGGTCACTTTTAATGTGGTAAATCGGCCAGCAAACAGCTGTCAGCCAAAACAGCTGTCAGCCAAAACAGTGGAGGAGGGGGGATTTGAAAAAAAATTCCGTTTTTGGAGCCGACACCAAACTGCCTCTTTTTGGTCTGATCCGCCTCCAAACCCGTTGGAAAACAGGTATTGATCACTTTTAATGTGGTAAATCGGCCAGCAAACAGCTGTCAGCCAAAACAGTGGAGGAGGGGGGATTTGGAAAAAACCTTGACCGCGGGGTCAAGGAAATTTCCGTTTTTGGAGCCGACACCAAACTGCCTCTTTTTGGTCTGATCCACCTCCAAACCCATTGGAAAACAGGTATTGGTCAGTTTTAATGTGGTAAATCGGCCAGCAAACAGCTGTCAGCCAAAACAGTGGAGGAGCTGGGATTTGGAAAAAACCTTGACCGCGGGGTCAAGGAAATTTCCATTTTTGGAGCCGACACCAAACTGCCTCTTATTGGTCTGATCCGCCTCCAAACCTGTTGGAAAACAGGTATTGATCACTTTTAATGAGGTAAATCGGCCAGCAAACAGCTGTCAGCCAAAACAGTGGAGGAGCTGGGATTTGGAAAAAACTTGACCGCGGGGTCAAGGAAATTTCCATTTTTGGAGCCGACACCAAACTGCCTCTCTTTGGTCTGATCCACCTCCAAACCCGTTGGAAAACAGGTATTGATCACTTTTAATTTGGTAAATCGGCCAGCAAACAGCTGTCAGCCAAAACAGCTATCAGCCAAAACAGTGGAGGAGGGGGGATTTGAAAAATAATTCCGTTTTTGGAGCCGACACCAAACTGCCTCTTTTTGGTCTGATCCGCCTCCAAACCCGTTGGAAAACAGGTATTGATCACTTTTAATGTGGTAAATCGGCCAGCAAACAGCTGTCAGCCAAAACAGTGGAGGAGGGGGGATTTGAAAAAACCTTGACCGCGGGGACAAGGATATTTCTATTTTTGGAGCCGACACCAAACTGCCTCTTTTTGGTCTGATCCACCTCCAAACCCGTTGGAAAACAGGTATTGATCACTTTTAATGTGGTAAATCGGCCAGCAAACAGCTGTCAGCCAAAACAGTGGAGGAGGGGGGATTTGGAAAAAACCTTGACCGCGGGGTCAAGGAAATTTCCGTTTTTGGAGCCGACACCAAACTGCCTCTTTTTGGTCTGATCCGCCTCCAAACCCGTTGGAAAACAGGTATTGATCACTTTTAATGTGGTAAATCGGCCAGCAAACAGCTGTCAGCCAAAACAGTGGAGGAGGGGGGATTTGGAAAAAACCTTGACCGCGGGGTCAAGGAAATTTCCGTTTTTGGAGCCGACACCAAACTCCCTCTTTTTGGTCTGATCCGCCTCCAAACCCGTTGGAAAACAGGTATTGATCACTTTTAATGTGGTAAATTGGCCAGCAAACAGCTGTCAGCCAAAACAGTGGAGGAGGGGGGATTTGGAAAAAACCTTGACCTCGTGGTCAAGGAAATTTCCGTTTTAGGAGCCGACACCAAACTGCCTCTTTTTGGTCTGATCCGCCTCCAAACCCGTTGGAAAACAGGTATTGATCACTTTTAATGTGGTAAATCGGCCAGCAAACAGCTGTCAGCTAAAACAGTGGAGGAGGGGGGATTTGAAAAAAACCTTGACCGCGGGGTCAAGGAAATTTCCGTTTTTGGAGCCGACACCAAAGTGCCTCTTTTTGGTCTGATCCGCCTCCAAACCTGTTGGGAAACAGGTATTGATCACTTTTAATGTGGTAAATCGGCCAGCAAACAGCTGTCAGCACAAACAGCTGTCAGCCAAAACAGTGGAGGAGGGGGGATTTGAAAAAAACCTTGACCACGTGGTCAAGGAAATTTCCGTTTTTGGAGCCGACACCAAACTGCCTCTTTTTGGTCTGATCCACCTCCAAACCCGTTGGAAAACAGGTATTGGTCACTTTTAATGTGGTAAATCGGCCAGCAAACAGCTGTCAGCCAAAACAGCTGTCAGCCAAAACAGTGGAGGAGGGGGGATTTGAAAAAAAATTCCGTTTTTGGAGCCGACACCAAACTGCCTCTTTTTGGTCTGATCCGCCTCCAAACCCGTTGGAAAACAGGTATTGATCACTTTTAATGTGGTAAATCGGCCAGCAAACAGCTGTCAGCCAAAACAGTGGAGGAGGGGGGATTTGAAAAAACCTTGACCGCGGGGTCAAGGATATTTCTATTTTTGGAGCCGACACCAAACTGCCTCTTTTTGGTCTGATCCGCCTCCAAACCCGTTGGAAAACAGGAATTGATCACTTTTAATGTGGTAAATCGGCCAGCAAACAGCTGTCAGCCAAAACAGTGGAGGAGGGGGGATTTGGAAAAAACCTTGACCGCGGGGTCAAGGAAATTTCCGTTTTTGGAGCCGACACCAAACTGCCTCTTTTTGGTCTGATCCGCCTCCAAACCTGTTGGAAAACAGGTATTGATCACTTTTAATGTGGTAAATTGGCCAGCAAACAGCTGTCAGCCAAAACAGTGGAGGAGGGGGGATTTGGAAAAAACCTTGACCTCGTGGTCAAGGAAATTTCCGTTTTTGGAGCCGACACCAAACTGCCTCTTTTTGGTCTGAACCACCTCCAAACCCGTTGGAAAACAGGTATTGGTCACTTTTAATGTGGTAAATCGGCCAGCAAACAGCTGTCAGCCAAAACAGCTGTCAGCCAAAACAGTGGAGGAGGGGGGATTTGAAAAAAAATTCCGTTTTTGGAGCCGACACCAAACTGCCTCTTTTTGGTCTGATCCGCCTCCAAACCCGTTGGAAAACAGGTATTGATCACTTTTAATGTGGTAAATCGGCCAGCAAACAGCTGTCAGCTAAAACAGTGGAGGAGGGGGGATTTGAAAAAAACCTTGACCGCGGGGTCAAGGAAATTTCCGTTTTTGGAGCCGACACCAAACTGCCTCTTTTTGGTCTGATCCGCCTCCAAACCTGTTGGGAAACAGGTATTGATCACTTTTAATGTGGTAAATCGGCCAGCAAACAGCTGTCAGCCAAAACAGTGGAGGAGGGGGGATTTGGAAAAAACCTTGACCGCGGGGTCAAGGATATTTCTATTTTTGGAGCCGACACCAAACTGCCTCTTTTTGGTCTGATACACCTCCAAACCCGTTGGAAAACAGGAATTGATCACTTTTAATGTGGTAAATCGGCCAGCAAACAGCTGTCAGCCAAAACAGTGGAGGAGGGGGGATTTGGAAAAAACCTTGACCTCGTGGTCAAGGAAATTTCCGTTTTTTGAGCCGACACCAAACTGCCTCTTTTTGGTCTGATCCGCCTCAAAACCCGTTGGAAAACAGGTATTGATCACTTTTAATGTGGTAAATCGGCCAGCAAACAGCTGTCAGCCAAAACAGCTGTCAGCCAAAACAGCTGTCAGCCAAAACAGTGGAGGAGGGGGGATTTGGAAAAAACCTTGACCTCGTGGTCAAGGAAATTTCCGTTTTAGGAGCCGACACCAAACTGCCTCTTTTTGGTCTGATCCGCCTCAAAACCCGTTGGAAAACAGGTATTGATCACTTTTAATGTGGTAAATCGGCCAGCAAACAGCTGTCAGCCAAAACAGTGGAGGAGGGGGGATTTGAAAAAAACCTTGACCGCGGGGTCAAGGAAATTTCCGTTTTTGGAGCCGACACCAAACTGCCTCTTTTTGGTCTGATCCGCCTCCAAACCCGTTGGAAAACAGGTATTGATCACTTTTAATGTGGTAAATCGGCCAGCAAACAGCTGTCAGCCAAAACAGTGGAGGAGCTGGGATTTGGAAAAAACTTGACCGCGGGGTCAAGGAAATTTCCATTTTTGGAGCCGACACCAAACTGCCTCTTTTTGGTCTGATCCCCCTCCAACCCCGTTGGAAAACAGGTATTGATCACTTTTAAAGTGGTAAATCGGCCAGCAAACAGCTGTCAGCTAAAACAGTGGAGGAGGGGGGATTTGAAAAAAACCTTGACCGCGTGGTCAAGGATATTTCTATTTTTGGAGCCGACACCAAACTGCCTCTTTTTGGTCTGATCCGCCTCCAAACCCGTTGGAAAACAGGAATTGATCACTTTTAATGTGGTAAATCGGCCAGCAAACAGCTGTCAGCCAAAACAGTGGAGGAGGGGGGATTTGGAAAAAACCTTGACCGCGGGGTCAAGGAAATTTCCGTTTTTGGAGCCGACACCAAACTGCCTCTTTTTGGTCTGATCCACCTCCAAACCCATTGGAAAACAGGTATTGGTCACTTTTAATGTGGTAAATCGGCCAGCAAACAGCTGTCAGCCAAAACAGTGGAGGAGCTGGGATTTGGAAAAAACCTTGACCGCGGGGTCAAGGAAATTTCTATTTTTGGAGCCGACACCAAACTGCCTCTTATTGGTCTGATCCGCCTCCAAACCTGTTGGAAAACAGGTATTGATCACTTTTAATGAGGTAAATCGGCCAGCAAACAGCTGTCAGCCAAAACAGTGGAGGAGCTGGGATTTGGAAAAAACTTGACCGCGGGGTCAAGGAAATTTCCATTTTTGGAGCCGACACCAAACTGCCTCTCTTTGGTCTGATCCACCTCCAAACCCGTTGGAAAACAGGTATTGATCACTTTTAATTTGGTAAATCGGCCAGCAAACAGCTGTCAGCCAAAACAGCTATCAGCCAAAACAGTGGAGGAGGGGGGATTTGAAAAATAATTCCGTTTTTGGAGCCGACACCAAACTGCCTCTTTTTGGTCTGATCCGCCTCCAAACCCGTTGGAAAACAGGAATTGATCACTTTTAATGTGGTAAATCGGCCAGCAAACAGCTGTCAGCCAAAACAGTGGAGGAGGGGGGATTTGGAAAAAACCTTGACCGCGGGGTCAAGGAAATTTCCGTTTTTGGAGCCGACACCAAACTGCCTCTTTTTGGTCTGATCCGCCTCCAAACCTGTTGGAAAACAGGTATTGATCACTTTTAATGTGGTAAATTGGCCAGCAAACAGCTGTCAGCCAAAACAGTGGAGGAGGGGGGATTTGGAAAAAACCTTGACCTCGTGGTCAAGGAAATTTCCGTTTTTGGAGCCGACACCAAACTGCCTCTTTTTGGTCTGAACCACCTCCAAACCCGTTGGAAAACAGGTATTGGTCACTTTTAATGTGGTAAATCGGCCAGCAAACAGCTGTCAGCCAAAACAGCTGTCAGCCAAAACAGTGGAGGAGGGGGGATTTGAAAAAAAATTCCGTTTTTGGAGCCGACACCAAACTGCCTCTTTTTGGTCTGATCCGCCTCCAAACCCGTTGGAAAACAGGTATTGATCACTTTTAATGTGGTAAATCGGCCAGCAAACAGCTGTCAGCTAAAACAGTGGAGGAGGGGGGATTTGAAAAAAACCTTGACCGCGGGGTCAAGGAAATTTCCGTTTTTGGAGCCGACACCAAACTGCCTCTTTTTGGTCTGATCCGCCTCCAAACCTGTTGGGAAACAGGTATTGATCACTTTTAATGTGGTAAATCGGCCAGCAAACAGCTGTCAGCCAAAACAGTGGAGGAGGGGGGATTTGGAAAAAACCTTGACCGCGGGGTCAAGGATATTTCTATTTTTGGAGCCGACACCAAACTGCCTCTTTTTGGTCTGATACACCTCCAAACCCGTTGGAAAACAGGAATTGATCACTTTTAATGTGGTAAATCGGCCAGCAAACAGCTGTCAGCCAAAACAGTGGAGGAGGGGGGATTTGGAAAAAACCTTGACCTCGTGGTCAAGGAAATTTCCGTTTTTTGAGCCGACACCAAACTGCCTCTTTTTGGTCTGATCCGCCTCAAAACCCGTTGGAAAACAGGTATTGATCACTTTTAATGTGGTAAATCGGCCAGCAAACAGCTGTCAGCCAAAACAGCTGTCAGCCAAAACAGTGGAGGAGGGGGGATTTGAAAAAAACCTTGACCGCGTGGTCAAGGAAATTTCCGTTTTTGGAGCCGACACCAAACTGCCTCTTTTTGGTCTGATCCGCCTCCAAACCCGTTGGAAAACAGGTATTGATCACTTTTAATGTGGTAAATCGGCCAGCAAAAAGCTGTCAGCCAAAACAGTGGAGGAGGGGGGATTTGGAAAAAACCTTGACCGCGGGGTCAAGGATATTTCTATTTTTGGAGCCGACACCAAACTGCCTCTTTTTGGTCTGATACACCTCCAAACCCGTTGGAAAACAGGAATTGATCACTTTTAATGTGGTAAATCGGCCAGCAAACAGCTGTCAGCCAAAACAGTGGAGGAGGGGGGATTTGAAAAAAACCTTGACCGCGGGGTCAAGGAAATTTCCATTTTTGGAGCCGACACCAAACTGCCTCTTTTTGGTCTGATCCGCCTCCAAAACCGTTGGAAAACAGGTATTGATCACTTTTAATGTGGTAAATCGGCCAGCAAACAGCTGTCAGCCAAAACAGTGGAGGAGGGGGGATTTGGAAAAAACCTTGACCGCGGGGTCAAGGAAATTTCCGTTTTTGGAGCCGACACCAAACTGCCTCTTTTTGGTCTGATCCGCCTCCAAACCTGTTGGAAAACAGGTATTGATCACTTTTAATGTGGTAAATCGGCCAGCAAACAGCTGTCAGCCAAAACAGTGGAGGAGGGGGGATTTGAAAAAACCTTGACCGCGGGGTCAAGGATATTTCTATTTTTGGAGCCGACACCAAACTGCCTCTTTTTGGTCTGATCCACCTCCAAACCCGTTGGAAAACAGGAATTGATCACTTTTAATGTGGTAAATCAGCCAGCAAACAGCTGTCAGCCAAAACAGTGGAGGAGGGGCGATTTGGAAAAAACCTTGACCGCGGGGTCAAGGAAATTTCCGTTTTTGGAGCCGACACCAAACTGCCTCTTTTTGGTCTGATCCGCCTCCAAACCTGTTGGGAAACAGGTATTGATCACTTTTAATGTGGTAAATCGGCCAGCAAACAGCTGTCAGCCAAAACAGCTGTCAGCCAAAACAGTGGAGGAGGGGGGATTTGAAAAAAACCTTGACCGCGTGGTCAAGGAAATTTCCGTTTTTGGAGCCGACACCAAACTGCCTCTTTTTGGTCTGATCCGCCTCCAAACCCGTTGGAAAACAGGTATTGATCACTTTTAATGTGGTAAATCGGCCATCAAAAAGCTGTCAGCCAAAACAGTGGAGGAGGGGGGATTTGGAAAAAACCTTGACCGCGGGGTCAAGCAAATTTCCATTTTTGGAGCCGACACCAAACTGCCTCTTTTTGGTCTGATCCGCCTCCAAAACCGTTGGAAAACAGGTATTGATCACTTTTAATGTGGTAAATCGGCCAGCAAACAGCTGTCAGCCAAAACAGTGGAGGAGGGGGGATTTGGAAAAAACCTTGACCTCGTGGTCAAGGAAATTTCCGTTTTTTGAGCCGACACCAAACTGCCTCTTTTTGGTCTGATCCGCCTCAAAACCCGTTGGAAAACAGGTATTGATCACTTTTAATGTGGTAAATCGGCCAGCAAACAGCTGTCAGCCAAAACAGCTGTCAGCCAAAACAGTGGAGGAGGGGGGATTTGAAAAAAACCTTGACCGCGGGGTCAAGGAAATTTCCATTTTTGGAGCCGACACCAAACTGCCTCTTTTTGGTCTGATCCGCCTCCAAAACCGTTGGAAAACAGGTATTGATCACTTTTAATGTGGTAAATCGGCCAGCAAACAGCTGTCAGCCAAAACAGTGGAGGAGGGGGGATTTGGAAAAAACCTTGACCGCGGGGTCAAGGAAATTTCCGTTTTTGGAGCCGACACCAAACTGCCTCTTTTTGGTCTGATCCGCCTCCAAAACCGTTGGAAAACAGGAATTGATCACTTTTAATGTGGTAAATCGGCCAGCAAACAGCTGTCAGCCAAAACAGTGGAGGAGGGGGGATTTGGAAAAAACCTTGACCGCGGGGTCAAGGAAATTTCCGTTTTTGGAGCCAACACCAAACTGCCTCTTTGTGGTCTGATCCGCCTCCAAACCCGTTGGAAAACAGGTATTGATCACTTTTAATGTGGTAAATCGGCCAGCAAACAGCTGTCAGCCAAAACAGTGGAGGAGGGGGGATTTGAAAAAAACCTTGACCGCGGGGTCAAGGAAATTTCCATTTTTGGAGCCGACACCAAACTGCCTCTTTTTGGTCTGATCCGCCTCCAAAACCGTTGGAAAACAGGTATTGATCACTTTTAATGTGGTAAATCGGCCAGCAAACAGCTGTCAGCCAAAACAGCTGTCAGCCAAAACAGTGGAGGAGGGGGGATTTGAAAAAAACCTTGACCGGGGGGTCAAGGAAATTTCCATTTTTGGAGTCGATACCAAACTGCCTCTTTTTGGTCTGATCCACCTCCAAACCCATTGGAAAACAGGTATTGATCACTTTTAATGTGGTAAATCGGCCAGCAAACAGCTGTCAGCCAAAACAGTGGAGGAGGGGGGATTTGAAAAAAAATTCCGTTTTTGGAGCCGACACCAAACTGCCTCTTTTTGGTCTGATCCGCCTCCAAACCCGTTGGAAAACAGGTATTGATCACTTTTAATGTGGTAAATCGGCCAGCAAACAGCTGTCAGCCAAAACAGTGGAGTTGGGGGGATTTGGAAAAAACCTTGACCTCGTGGTCAAGGAAATTTCCGTTTTTTGAGCCGACACCAAACTGCCTCTTTTTGGTCTGATCCGCCTCAAAACCCGTTGGAAAACAGGTATTGATCACTTTTAATGTGGTAAATCGGCCAGCAAACAGCTGTCAGCCAAAACAGCTGTCAGCCAAAACAGTGGAGGAGGGGGGATTTGAAAAAAACCTTGACCGCGTGGTCAAGGAAATTTCCGTTTTTGGAGCCGACACCAAACTGCCTCTTTTTGGTCTGATCCGCCTCAAAACCCGTTGGAAAACAGGTATTGATCACTTTTAATGTGGTAAATCGGCCAGCAAACAGCTGTCAGCCAAAACAGCTGTCAGCCAAAACAGTGGAGGAGGGGGGATTTGAAAAAAACCTTGACCGCGTGGTCAAGGAAATTTCCGTTTTTGGAGCCGACACCAAACTGCCTCTTTTTGGTCTGATCCGCCTCAAAACCCGTTGGAAAACAGGTATTGATCACTTTTAATGTGGTAAATCGGCCAGCAAACAGCTGTCAGCCAAAACAGCTGTCAGCCAAAACAGTGGAGGAGGGGGGATTTGAAAAAAACCTTGACCGCGGGGTCAAGGAAATTTCCATTTTTGGAGCCGACACCAAACTGCCTCTTTTTGGTCTGATCCGCCTCCAAAACCGTTGGAAAACAGGTATTGATCACTTTTAATGTGGTAAATCGGCCAGCAAACAGCTGTCAGCCAAAACAGTGGAGGAGGGGGGATTTTGAAAAAACCTTGACCGCGGGGTCAAGGAAATTTCCGTTTTTGGAGCCGACACCAAACTGCCTCTTTTTGGTCTGATCCGCCTCCAAAACCGTTGGAAAACAGGTATTGATCACTTTTAATGTGGTAAATCGGCCAGCAAACAGCTGTCAGCCAAAACAGTGGAGGAGGGGGGATTTGGAAAAAACCTTGACCGCGGGGTCAAGGAAATTTCCGTTTTTGGAGCCGACACCAAACTGCCTCTTTTTGGTCTGATCCGCCTCCAAACCTGTTGGAAAACAGGTATTGATCACTTTTAATGTGGTAAATCGGCCAGCAAACAGCTGTCAGCCAAAACAGTGGAGGAGGGGGGATTTGAAAAAACCTTGACCGCGGGGTCAAGGATATTTCTATTTTTGGAGCCGACACCAAACTGCCTCTTTTTGGTCTGATCCACCTCCAAACCCGTTGGAAAACAGGAATTGATCACTTTTAATGTGGTAAATCAGCCAGCAAACAGCTGTCAGCCAAAACAGTGGAGGAGGGGCGATTTGGAAAAAACCTTGACCGCGGGGTCAAGGAAATTTCCGTTTTTGGAGCCGACACCAAACTGCCTCTTTTTGGTCTGATCCGCCTCCAAACCTGTTGGGAAACAGGTATTGATCACTTTTAATGTGGTAAATCGGCCAGCAAACAGCTGTCAGCCAAAACAGCTGTCAGCCAAAACAGTGGAGGAGGGGGGATTTGAAAAAAACCTTGACCGCGGGGTCAAGGAAATTTCCATTTTTGGAGCCGACACCAAACTGCCTCTTTTTGGTCTGATCCGCCTCCAAAACCGTTGGAAAACAGGTATTGATCACTTTTAATGTGGTAAATCGGCCAGCAAACAGCTGTCAGCCAAAACAGCTGTCAGCCAAAACAGTGGAGGAGGGGGGATTTGAAAAAAACCTTGACCGGGGGGTCAAGGAAATTTCCATTTTTGGAGTCGATACCAAACTGCCTCTTTTTGGTCTGATCCACCTCCAAACCCATTGGAAAACAGGTATTGATCACTTTTAATGTGGTAAATCGGCCAGCAAACAGCTGTCAGCCAAAACAGTGGAGGAGGGGGGATTTGAAAAAAAATTCCGTTTTTGGAGCCGACACCAAACTGCCTCTTTTTGGTCTGATCCGCCTCCAAACCCGTTGGAAAACAGGTATTGATCACTTTTAATGTGGTAAATCGGCCAGCAAACAGCTGTCAGCCAAAACAGTGGAGTTGGGGGGATTTGGAAAAAACCTTGACCTCGTGGTCAAGGAAATTTCCGTTTTTTGAGCCGACACCAAACTGCCTCTTTTTGGTCTGATCCGCCTCAAAACCCGTTGGAAAACAGGTATTGATCACTTTTAATGTGGTAAATCGGCCAGCAAACAGCTGTCAGCCAAAACAGCTGTCAGCCAAAACAGTGGAGGAGGGGGGATTTGAAAAAAACCTTGACCGCGTGGTCAAGGAAATTTCCGTTTTTGGAGCCGACACCAAACTGCCTCTTTTTGGTCTGATCCGCCTCAAAACCCGTTGGAAAACAGGTATTGATCACTTTTAATGTGGTAAATCGGCCAGCAAACAGCTGTCAGCCAAAACAGCTGTCAGCCAAAACAGTGGAGGAGGGGGGATTTGAAAAAAACCTTGACCGCGGGGTCAAGGAAATTTCCATTTTTGGAGCCGACACCAAACTGCCTCTTTTTGGTCTGATCCGCCTCCAAAACCGTTGGAAAACAGGTATTGATCACTTTTAATGTGGTAAATCGGCCAGCAAACAGCTGTCAGCCAAAACAGTGGAGGAGGGGGGATTTTGAAAAAACCTTGACCGCGGGGTCAAGGAAATTTCCGTTTTTGGAGCCGACACCAAACTGCCTCTTTTTGGTCTGATCCGCCTCCAAAACCGTTGGAAAACAGGTATTGATCACTTTTAATGTGGTAAATCGGCCAGCAAACAGCTGTCAGCCAAAACAGCTGTCAGCCAAAACAGTGGAGGAGGGGGGATTTGAAAAAAACCTTGACCGGGGGGTCAAGGAAATTTCCATTTTTGGAGTCGATACCAAACTGCCTCTTTTTGGTCTGATCCACCTCCAAACCCATTGGAAAAAAGGTATTGATCACTTTTAATGTGGTAAATCGGCCAGCAAACAGCTGTCAGTCAAAACAGCTGTCAGCCAAAACAGTGGAGGAGGGGGGATTTGAAAAAAAATTCCGTTTTTGGAGCCGACACCAAACTGCCTCTTTTTGGTCTGATCCGCCTCCAAACCCGTTGGAAAACAAGTATTGATCACTTTTAATGTGGTAAATCGGCCAGCAAACAGCTGTCAGCCAAAACAGTGGAGGAGGGGGGATTTGGAAAAAACCTTGACCTCGTGGTCAAGGAAATTTCCGTTTTTTGAGCCGACACCAAACTGCCTCTTTTTGGTCTGATCCGCCTCAAAACCCGTTGGAAAACAGGTATTGATCACTTTTAATGTGGTAAATCGGCCAGCAAACAGCTGTCAGCCAAAACAGTGGAGGAGGGGGGATTTGAAAAAAACCTTGACCGCGTGGTCAAGGAAATTTCCGTTTTTGGAGCCGACACCAAACTGCCTCTTTTTGGTCTGATCCGCCTCAAAACCCGTTGGAAAACAGGTATTGATCACTTTTAATGTGGTAAATCGGCCAGCAAACAGCTGTCAGCCAAAACAGCTGTCAGCCAAAACAGTGGAGGAGGGGGGATTTGAAAAAAACCTTGACCGCGGGGTCAAGGAAATTTCCATTTTTGGAGCCGACACCAAACTGCCTCTTTTTGGTCTGATCCGCCTCCAAAACCGTTGGAAAACAGGTATTGATCACTTTTAATGTGGTAAATCGGCCAGCAAACAGCTGTCAGCCAAAACAGTGGAGGAGGGGGGATTTTGAAAAAACCTTGACCGCGGGGTCAAGGAAATTTCCGTTTTTGGAGCCGACACCAAACTGCCTCTTTTTGGTCTGATCCGCCTCCAAAACCGTTGGAAAACAGGTATTGATCACTTTTAATGTGGTAAATCGGCCAGCAAACAGCTGTCAGCCAAAACAGTGGAGGAGGGGGGATTTGGAAAAAACCTTGACCGCGGGGTCAAGGAAATTTCCGTTTTTGGAGCCGACACCAAACTGCCTCTTTTTGGTCTGATCCGCCTCCAAACCTGTTGGAAAACAGGTATTGATCACTTTTAATGTGGTAAATCGGCCAGCAAACAGCTGTCAGCCAAAACAGTGGAGGAGGGGGGATTTGAAAAAACCTTGACCGCGGGGTCAAGGATATTTCTATTTTTGGAGCCGACACCAAACTGCCTCTTTTTGGTCTGATCCACCTCCAAACCCGTTGGAAAACAGGAATTGATCACTTTTAATGTGGTAAATCAGCCAGCAAACAGCTGTCAGCCAAAACAGTGGAGGAGGGGCGATTTGGAAAAAACCTTGACCGCGGGGTCAAGGAAATTTCCGTTTTTGGAGCCGACACCAAACTGCCTCTTTTTGGTCTGATCCGCCTCCAAACCTGTTGGGAAACAGGTATTGATCACTTTTAATGTGGTAAATCGGCCAGCAAACAGCTGTCAGCCAAAACAGCTGTCAGCCAAAACAGTGGAGGAGGGGGGATTTGAAAAAAACCTTGACCGCGTGGTCAAGGAAATTTCCGTTTTTGGAGCCGACACCAAACTGCCTCTTTTTGGTCTGATCCGCCTCCAAACCCGTTGGAAAACAGGTATTGATCACTTTTAATGTGGTAAATCGGCCATCAAAAAGCTGTCAGCCAAAACAGTGGAGGAGGGGGGATTTGGAAAAAACCTTGACCGCGGGGTCAAGCAAATTTCCATTTTTGGAGCCGACACCAAACTGCCTCTTTTTGGTCTGATCCGCCTCCAAAACCGTTGGAAAACAGGTATTGATCACTTTTAATGTGGTAAATCGGCCAGCAAACAGCTGTCAGCCAAAACAGTGGAGGAGGGGGGATTTGGAAAAAACCTTGACCTCGTGGTCAAGGAAATTTCCGTTTTTTGAGCCGACACCAAACTGCCTCTTTTTGGTCTGATCCGCCTCAAAACCCGTTGGAAAACAGGTATTGATCACTTTTAATGTGGTAAATCGGCCAGCAAACAGCTGTCAGCCAAAACAGCTGTCAGCCAAAACAGTGGAGGAGGGGGGATTTGAAAAAAACCTTGACCGCGGGGTCAAGGAAATTTCCATTTTTGGAGCCGACACCAAACTGCCTCTTTTTGGTCTGATCCGCCTCCAAACCCGTTGGAAAACAAGTATTGATCACTTTTAATGTGGTAAATCGGCCAGCAAACAGCTGTCAGCCAAAACAGTGGAGGAGGGGGGATTTGGAAAAAACCTTGACCTCGTGGTCAAGGAAATTTCCGTTTTTTGAGCCGACACCAAACTGCCTCTTTTTGGTCTGATCCGCCTCAAAACCCGTTGGAAAACAGGTATTGATCACTTTTAATGTGGTAAATCGGCCAGCAAACAGCTGTCAGCCAAAACAGTGGAGGAGGGGGGATTTGAAAAAAACCTTGACCGCGTGGTCAAGGAAATTTCCGTTTTTGGAGCCGACACCAAACTGCCTCTTTTTGGTCTGATCCGCCTCAAAACCCGTTGGAAAACAGGTATTGATCACTTTTAATGTGGTAAATCGGCCAGCAAACAGCTGTCAGCCAAAACAGCTGTCAGCCAAAACAGTGGAGGAGGGGGGATTTGAAAAAAACCTTGACCGCGGGGTCAAGGAAATTTCCATTTTTGGAGCCGACACCAAACTGCCTCTTTTTGGTCTGATCCGCCTCCAAAACCGTTGGAAAACAGGTATTGATCACTTTTAATGTGGTAAATCGGCCAGCAAACAGCTGTCAGCCAAAACAGCTGTCAGCCAAAACAGTGGAGGAGGGGGGATTTGAAAAAAACCTTGACCGGGGGGTCAAGGAAATTTCCATTTTTGGAGTCGATACCAAACTGCCTCTTTTTGGTCTGATCCACCTCCAAACCCATTGGAAAACAGGTATTGATCACTTTTAATGTGGTAAATCGGCCAGCAAACAGCTGTCAGCCAAAACAGTGGAGGAGGGGGGATTTGAAAAAAAATTCCGTTTTTGGAGCCGACACCAAACTGCCTCTTTTTGGTCTGATCCGCCTCCAAACCCGTTGGAAAACAGGTATTGATCACTTTTAATGTGGTAAATCGGCCAGCAAACAGCTGTCAGCCAAAACAGTGGAGTTGGGGGGATTTGGAAAAAACCTTGACCTCGTGGTCAAGGAAATTTCCGTTTTTTGAGCCGACACCAAACTGCCTCTTTTTGGTCTGATCCGCCTCAAAACCCGTTGGAAAACAGGTATTGATCACTTTTAATGTGGTAAATCGGCCAGCAAACAGCTGTCAGCCAAAACAGCTGTCAGCCAAAACAGTGGAGGAGGGGGGATTTGAAAAAAACCTTGACCGCGGGGTCAAGGAAATTTCCATTTTTGGAGCCGACACCAAACTGCCTCTTTTTGGTCTGATCCGCCTCCAAAACCGTTGGAAAACAGGTATTGATCACTTTTAATGTGGTAAATCGGCCAGCAAACAGCTGTCAGCCAAAACAGTGGAGGAGGGGGGATTTTGAAAAAACCTTGACCGCGGGGTCAAGGAAATTTCCGTTTTTGGAGCCGACACCAAACTGCCTCTTTTTGGTCTGATCCGCCTCCAAAACCGTTGGAAAACAGGTATTGATCACTTTTAATGTGGTAAATCGGCCAGCAAACAGCTGTCAGCCAAAACAGTGGAGGAGGGGGGATTTGGAAAAAACCTTGACCGCGGGGTCAAGGAAATTTCCGTTTTTGGAGCCAACACCAAACTGCCTCTTTGTGGTCTGATCCGCCTCCAAACCCGTTGGAAAACAGGTATTGATCACTTTTAATGTGGTAAATCGGCCAGCAAACAGCTGTCAGCCAAAACAGTGGAGGAGGGGGGATTTGAAAAAAACCTTGACCGCGGGGTCAAGGAAATTTCCATTTTTGGAGCCGACACCAAACTGCCTCTTTTTGGTCTGATCCGCCTCCAAAACCGTTGGAAAACAGGTATTGATCACTTTTAATGTGGTAAATCGGCCAGCAAACAGCTGTCAGCCAAAACAGTGGAGGAGGGGGGATTTGGAAAAAACCTTGACCTCGTGGTCAAGGAAATTTCCATTTTTGGAGCCGACACCAAACTGTCTCTTATTGGTCTGATCCGCCTCCAAACCCGTTGGAAAACAGGTATTGATCACTTTTAATGTGGTAAATCGGCCAGCAAACAGCTGTCAGCCAAAACAGCTGTCAGCCAAAACAGTGGAGGAGGGGGGATTTGAAAAAAACCTTGACCGGGGGGTCAAGGAAATTTCCATTTTTGGAGTCGATACCAAACTGCCTCTTTTTGGTCTGATCCACCTCCAAACCCATTGGAAAACAGGTATTGATCACTTTTAATGTGGTAAATCGGCCAGCAAACAGCTGTCAGTCAAAACAGCTGTCAGCCAAAACAGTGGAGGAGGGGGGATTTGAAAAAAAATTCCGTTTTTGGAGCCGACACCAAACTGCCTCTTTTTGGTCTGATCCGCCTCCAAACCCGTTGGAAAACAAGTATTGATCACTTTTAATGTGGTAAATCGGCCAGCAAACAGCTGTCAGCCAAAACAGTGGAGGAGGGGGGATTTGGAAAAAACCTTGACCTCGTGGTCAAGGAAATTTCCGTTTTTTGAGCCGACACCAAACTGCCTCTTTTTGGTCTGATCCGCCTCAAAACCCGTTGGAAAACAGGTATTGATCACTTTTAATGTGGTAAATCGGCCAGCAAACAGCTGTCAGCCAAAACAGCTGTCAGCCAAAACAGTGGAGGAGGGGGGATTTGAAAAAAACCTTGACCGCGTGGTCAAGGAAATTTCCGTTTTTGGAGCCGACACCAAACTGCCTCTTTTTGGTCTGATCCGCCTCAAAACCCGTTGGAAAACAGGTATTGATCACTTTTAATGTGGTAAATCGGCCAGCAAACAGCTGTCAGCCAAAACAGCTGTCAGCCAAAACAGTGGAGGAGGGGGGATTTGAAAAAAACCTTGACCGCGGGGTCAAGGAAATTTCCATTTTTGGAGCCGACACCAAACTGCCTCTTTTTGGTCTGATCCGCCTCCAAAACCGTTGGAAAACAGGTATTGATCACTTTTAATGTGGTAAATCGGCCAGCAAACAGCTGTCAGCCAAAACAGTGGAGGAGGGGGGATTTTGAAAAAACCTTGACCGCGGGGTCAAGGAAATTTCCGTTTTTGGAGCCGACACCAAACTGCCTCTTTTTGGTCTGATCCGCCTCCAAAACCGTTGGAAAACAGGTATTGATCACTTTTAATGTGGTAAATCGGCCAGCAAACAGCTGTCAGCCAAAACAGTGGAGGAGGGGGGATTTGGAAAAAACCTTGACCGCGGGGTCAAGGAAATTTCCGTTTTTGGAGCTAACACCAAACTGCCTCTTTGTGGTCTGATCCGCCTCCAAACCCGTTGGAAAACAGGTATTGATCACTTTTAATGTGGTAAATCGGCCAGCAAACAGCTGTCAGCCAAAACAGTGGAGGAGGGGGGATTTGGAAAAAACCTTGACCGCGGGGTCAAGGAAATTTCCGTTTTTGGAGCCGACACCAAACTGCCTCTTTTTGGTCTGATCCGCCTCCAAAACCGTTGGAAAACAGGTATTGATCACTTTTAATGTGGTAAATCGGCCAGCAAACAGCTGTCAGCCAAAACAGTGGAGGAGGGGGGATTTGGAAAAAACCTTGACCTCGTGGTCAAGGAAATTTCCGTTTTTTGAGCCGACACCAAACTGCCTCTTTTTGGTCTGATCCGCCTCAAAACCCGTTGGAAAACAGGTATTGATCACTTTTAATGTGGTAAATCGGCCAGCAAACAGCTGTCAGCCAAAACAGCTGTCAGCCAAAACAGTGGAGGAGGGGGGATTTGAAAAAAACCTTGACCGCGTGGTCAAGGAAATTTCCGTTTTTGGAGCCGACACCAAACTGCCTCTTTTTGGTCTGATCCACCTCCAAACCCATTGGAAAACAGGTATTGATCACTTTTAATGTGGTAAATCGGCCAGCAAACAGCTGTCAGTCAAAACAGCTGTCAGCCAAAACAGTGGAGGAGGGGGGATTTGAAAAAAAATTCCGTTTTTGGAGCCGACACCAAACTGCCTCTTTTTGGTCTGATCCGCCTCCAAACCCGTTGGAAAACAAGTATTGATCACTTTTAATGTGGTAAATCGGCCAGCAAACAGCTGTCAGCCAAAACAGTGGAGGAGGGGGGATTTGGAAAAAACCTTGACCTCGTGGTCAAGGAAATTTCCGTTTTTTGAGCCGACACCAAACTGCCTCTTTTTGGTCTGATCCGCCTCAAAACCCGTTGGAAAACAGGTATTGATCACTTTTAATGTGGTAAATCGGCCAGCAAACAGCTGTCAGCCAAAACAGTGGAGGAGGGGGGATTTGAAAAAAACCTTGACCGCGGGGTCAAGGAAATTTCCATTTTTGGAGCCGACACCAAACTGCCTCTTTTTGGTCTGATCCGCCTCCAAAACCGTTGGAAAACAGGTATTGATCACTTTTAATGTGGTAAATCGGCCAGCAAACAGCTGTCAGCCAAAACAGTGGAGGAGGGGGGATTTGGAAAAAACCTTGACCTCGTGGTCAAGGAAATTTCCATTTTTGGAGCCGACACCAAACTGTCTCTTATTGGTCTGATCCGCCTCCAAACCCGTTGGAAAACAGGTATTGATCACTTTTAATGTGGTAAATCGGCCAGCAAACAGCTGTCAGCCAAAACAGCTGTCAGCCAAAACAGTGGAGGAGGGGGGATTTGAAAAAAACCTTGACCGGGGGGTCAAGGAAATTTCCATTTTTGGAGTCGATACCAAACTGCCTCTTTTTGGTCTGATCCACCTCCAAACCCATTGGAAAACAGGTATTGATCACTTTTAATGTGGTAAATCGGCCAGCAAACAGCTGTCAGCCAAAACAGTGGAGGAGGGGGGATTTGAAAAAAAATTCCGTTTTTGGAGCCGACACCAAACTGCCTCTTTTTGGTCTGATCCGCCTCCAAACCCGTTGGAAAACAGGTATTGATCACTTTTAATGTGGTAAATCGGCCAGCAAACAGCTGTCAGCCAAAACAGTGGAGGAGGGGGGATTTGGAAAAAACCTTGACCTCGTGGTCAAGGAAATTTCCGTTTTTTGAGCCGACACCAAACTGCCTCTTTTTGGTCTGATCCGCCTCAAAACCCGTTGGAAAACAGGTATTGATCACTTTTAATGTGGTAAATCGGCCAGCAAACAGCTGTCAGCCAAAACAGCTGTCAGCCAAAACAGTGGAGGAGGGGGGATTTGAAAAAAACCTTGACCGCGTGGTCAAGGAAATTTCCGTTTTTGGAGCCGACACCAAACTGCCTCTTTTTGGTCTGATCCACCTCCAAACCCATTGGAAAACAGGTATTGATCACTTTTAATGTGGTAAATCGGCCAGCAAACAGCTGTCAGTCAAAACAGCTGTCAGCCAAAACAGTGGAGGAGGGGGGATTTGAAAAAAAATTCCGTTTTTGGAGCCGACACCAAACTGCCTCTTTTTGGTCTGATCCGCCTCCAAACCCGTTGGAAAACAAGTATTGATCACTTTTAATGTGGTAAATCGGCCAGCAAACAGCTGTCAGCCAAAACAGTGGAGGAGGGGGGATTTGGAAAAAACCTTGACCTCGTGGTCAAGGAAATTTCCGTTTTTTGAGCCGACACCAAACTGCCTCTTTTTGGTCTGATCCGCCTCAAAACCCGTTGGAAAACAGGTATTGATCACTTTTAATGTGGTAAATCGGCCAGCAAACAGCTGTCAGCCAAAACAGCTGTCAGCCAAAACAGTGGAGGAGGGGGGATTTGAAAAAAACCTTGACCGCGTGGTCAAGGAAATTTCCGTTTTTGGAGCCGACACCAAACTGCCTCTTTTTGGTCTGATCCGCCTCAAAACCCGTTGGAAAACAGGTATTGATCACTTTTAATGTGGTAAATCGGCCAGCAAACAGCTGTCAGCCAAAACAGCTGTCAGCCAAAACAGTGGAGGAGGGGGGATTTGAAAAAACCTTGACCGCGGGGTCAAGGAAATTTCCATTTTTGGAGCCGACACCAAACTGCCTCTTTTTGGTCTGATCCGCCTCCAAAACCGTTGGAAAACAGGTATTGATCACTTTTAATGTGGTAAATCGGCCAGCAAACAGCTGTCAGCCAAAACAGTGGAGGAGGGGGGATTTGGAAAAAACCTTGACCGCGGGGTCAAGGAAATTTCCGTTTTTGGAGCCGACACCAAACTGCCTCTTTTTGGTCTGATCCGCCTCCAAAACCGTTGGAAAACAGGTATTGATCACTTTTAATGTGGTAAATCGGCCAGCAAACAGCTGTCAGCCAAAACAGTGGAGGAGGGGGGATTTGGAAAAAACCTTGACCGCGGGGTCAAGGAAATTTCCGTTTTTGGAGCCAACACCAAACTGCCTCTTTTTGGTCTGATCCACCTCCAAACCCATTGGAAAACAGGTATTGGTCACTTTTAATGTGGTAAATCGGCCAGCAAACAGCTGTCAGCCAAAACAGCTGTCAGCCAAAACAGTGGAGGAGGGGGGATTTGAAAAAAAATTCCGTTTTTGGAGCCGACACCAAACTGCCTCTTTTTGGTCTGATCCGCCTCCAAACCCGTTGGAAAACAGGTATTGATCACTTTTAATGTGGTAAATCGGCCAGCAAACAGCTGTCAGCCAAAACAGTGGAGGAGGGGGGATTTGGAAAAAACCTTGACCTCGTGGTCAAGGAAATTTCCGTTTTTTGAGCCGACACCAAACTGCCTCTTTTTGGTCTGATCCGCCTCAAAACCCGTTGGAAAACAGGTATTGATCACTTTTAATGTGGTAAATCGGCCAGCAAACAGCTGTCAGCCAAAACAGCTGTCAGCCAAAACAGTGGAGGAGGGGGGATTTGAAAAAAACCTTGACCGCGTGGTCAAGGAAATTTCCGTTTTTGGAGCCGACACCAAACTGCCTCTTTTTGGTCTGATCCGCCTCAAAACCCGTTGGAAAACAGGTATTGATCACTTTTAATGTGGTAAATCGGCCAGCAAACAGCTGTCAGCCAAAACAGCTGTCAGCCAAAACAGTGGAGGAGGGGGGATTTGAAAAAAACCTTGACCGCGGGGTCAAGGAAATTTCCATTTTTGGAGCCGACACCAAACTGCCTCTTTTTGGTCTGATCCGCCTCCAAAACCGTTGGAAAACAGGTATTGATCACTTTTAATGTGGTAAATCGGCCAGCAAACAGCTGTCAGCCAAAACAGTGGAGGAGGGGGGATTTTGAAAAAACCTTGACCGCGGGGTCAAGGAAATTTCCGTTTTTGGAGCCGACACCAAACTGCCTCTTTTTGGTCTGATCCGCCTCCAAAACCGTTGGAAAACAGGTATTGATCACTTTTAATGTGGTAAATCGGCCAGCAAACAGCTGTCAGCCAAAACAGTGGAGGAGGGGGGATTTGGAAAAAACCTTGACCGCGGGGTCAAGGAAATTTCCGTTTTTGGAGCCAACACCAAACTGCCTCTTTGTGGTCTGATCCGCCTCCAAACCCGTTGGAAAACAGGTATTGATCACTTTTAATGTGGTAAATCGGCCAGCAAACAGCTGTCAGCCAAAACAGTGGAGGAGGGGGGATTTGAAAAAAACCTTGACCGCGGGGTCAAGGAAATTTCCATTTTTGGAGCCGACACCAAACTGCCTCTTTTTGGTCTGATCCGCCTCCAAAACCGTTGGAAAACAGGTATTGATCACTTTTAATGTGGTAAATCGGCCAGCAAACAGCTGTCAGCCAAAACAGTGGAGGAGGGGGGATTTGGAAAAAACCTTGACCTCGTGGTCAAGGAAATTTCCATTTTTGGAGCCGACACCAAACTGTCTCTTATTGGTCTGATCCGCCTCCAAACCCGTTGGAAAACAGGTATTGATCACTTTTAATGTGGTAAATCGGCCAGCAAACAGCTGTCAGCCAAAACAGCTGTCAGCCAAAACAGTGGAGGAGGGGGGATTTGAAAAAAACCTTGACCGGGGGGTCAAGGAAATTTCCATTTTTGGAGTCGATACCAAACTGCCTCTTTTTGGTCTGATCCACCTCCAAACCCATTGGAAAACAGGTATTGATCACTTTTAATGTGGTAAATCGGCCAGCAAACAGCTGTCAGCCAAAACAGCTGTCAGCCAAAACAGTGGAGGAGGGGGGATTTGAAAAAAAATTCCGTTTTTGGAGCCGACACCAAACTGCCTCTTTTTGGTCTGATCCGCCTCCAAACCCGTTGGAAAACAAGTATTGATCACTTTTAATGTGGTAAATCGGCCAGCAAACAGCTGTCAGCCAAAACAGTGGAGGAGGGGGGATTTGGAAAAAACCTTGACCTCGTGGTCAAGGAAATTTCCGTTTTTTGAGCCGACACCAAACTGCCTCTTTTTGGTCTGATCCGCCTCAAAACCCGTTGGAAAACAGGTATTGATCACTTTTAATGTGGTAAATCGGCCAGCAAACAGCTGTCAGCCAAAACAGCTGTCAGCCAAAACAGTGGAGGAGGGGGGATTTGAAAAAAACCTTGACCGCGTGGTCAAGGAAATTTCCGTTTTTGGAGCCGACACCAAACTGCCTCTTTTTGGTCTGATCCGCCTCAAAACCCGCTGGAAAACAGGTATTGATCACTTTTAATGTGGTAAATCGGCCAGCAAACAGCTGTCAGCCAAAACAGCTGTCAGCCAAAACAGTGGAGGAGGGGGGATTTGAAAAAAACCTTGACCGCGGGGTCAAGGAAATTTCCATTTTTGGAGCCGACACCAAACTGCCTCTTTTTGGTCTGATCCGCCTCCAAAACCGTTGGAAAACAGGTATTGATCACTTTTAATGTGGTAAATCGGCCAGCAAACAGCTGTCAGCCAAAACAGTGGAGGAGGGGGGATTTTGAAAAAACCTTGACCGCGGGGTCAAGGAAATTTCCGTTTTTGGAGCCGACACCAAACTGCCTCTTTTTGGTCTGATCCGCCTCCAAAACCGTTGGAAAACAGGTATTGATCACTTTTAATGTGGTAAATCGGCCAGCAAACAGCTGTCAGCCAAAACAGTGGAGGAGGGGGGATTTGGAAAAAACCTTGACCGCGGGGTCAAGGAAATTTCCGTTTTTGGAGCCAACACCAAACTGCCTCTTTGTGGTCTGATCCGCCTCCAAACCCGTTGGAAAACAGGTATTGATCACTTTTAATGTGGTAAATCGGCCAGCAAACAGCTGTCAGCCAAAGCAGTGGAGGAGGGGGGATTTGAAAAAAACCTTGACCGCGGGGTCAAGGAAATTTCCATTTTTGGAGCCGACACCAAACTGCCTCTTTTTGGTCTGATCCGCCTCCAAAACCATTGGAAAACAGGTATTGATCACTTTTAATGTGGTAAATCGGCCAGCAAACAGCTGTCAGCCAAAACAGTGGAGGAGGGGGGATTTGGAAAAAACCTTGACCTCGTGGTCAAGGAAATTTCCATTTTTGGAGCCGACACCAAACTGTCTCTTATTGGTCTGATCCGCCTCCAAACCCGTTGGAAAACAGGTATTGATCACTTTTAATGTGGTAAATCGGCCAGCAAACAGCTGTCAGCCAAAACAGCTGTCAGCCAAAACAGTGGAGGAGGGGGGGTTTGAAAAAAACCTTGACCGGGGGGTCAAGGAAATTTCCATTTTTGGAGTCGATACCAAACTGCCTCTTTTTGGTCTGATCCACCTCCAAACCCATTGGAAAACAGGTATTGATCACTTTTAATGTGGTAAATCGGCCAGCAAACAGCTGTCAGCCAAAACAGTGGAGGAGGGGGGATTTGAAAAAAAATTCCGTTTTTGGAGCCGACACCAAACTGCCTCTTTTTGGTCTGATCCGCCTCCAAACCCGTTGGAAAACAGGTATTGATCACTTTTAATGTGGTAAATCGGCCAGCAAACAGCTGTCAGCCAAAACAGTGGAGGAGGGGGGATTTGGAAAAAACCTTGACCTCGTGGTCAAGGAAATTTCCGTTTTTTGAGCCGACACCAAACTGCCTCTTTTTGGTCTGATCCGCCTCAAAACCCGTTGGAAAACAGGTATTGATCACTTTTAATGTGGTAAATCGGCCAGCAAACAGCTGTCAGCCAAAACAGCTGTCAGCCAAAACAGTGGAGGAGGGGGGATTTGAAAAAAACCTTGACCGCGTGGTCAAGGAAATTTCCGTTTTTGGAGCCGACACCAAACTGCCTCTTTTTGGTCTGATCCGCCTCAAAACCCATTGGAAAACAGGTATTGATCACTTTTAATGTGGTAAATCGGCCAGCAAACAGCTGTCAGCCAAAACAGTGGAGGAGGGGGGATTTGAAAAAAAATTCCGTTTTTGGAGCCGACACCAAACTGCCTCTTTTTGGTCTGATCCGCCTCCAAACCCGTTGGAAAACAGGTATTGATCACTTTTAATGTGGTAAATCGGCCAGCAAACAGCTGTCAGCCAAAACAGTGGAGGAGGGGGGATTTGGAAAAAACCTTGACCTCGTGGTCAAGGAAATTTCCGTTTTTTGAGCCGACACCAAACTGCCTCTTTTTGGTCTGATCCGCCTCAAAACCCGTTGGAAAACAGGTATTGATCACTTTTAATGTGGTAAATCGGCCAGCAAACAGCTGTCAGCCAAAACAGCTGTCAGCCAAAACAGTGGAGGAGGGGGGATTTGAAAAAAACCTTGACCGCGTGGTCAAGGAAATTTCCGTTTTTGGAGCCGACACCAAACTGCCTCTTTTTGGTCTGATCCGCCTCAAAACCCGTTGGAAAACAGGTATTGATCACTTTTAATGTGGTAAATCGGCCAGCAAACAGCTGTCAGCCAAAACAGCTGTCAGCCAAAACAGTGGAGGAGGGGGGATTTGAAAAAACCTTGACCGCGGGGTCAAGGAAATTTCCGTTTTTGGAGCCGACACCAAACTGCCTCTTTTTGGTCTGATCCGCCTCCAAAACCGTTGGCAAACAGGTATTGATCACTTTTAATGTGGTAAATCGGCCAGCAAACAGCTGTCAGCCAAAACAGTGGAGGAGGGGGGATTTGGAAAAAACCTTGACCGCGGGGTCAAGGAAATTTCCGTTTTTGGAGCCAACACCAAACTGCCTCTTTGTGGTCTGATCCGCCTCCAAACCCGTTGGAAAACAGGTATTGATCACTTTTAATGTGGTAAATCGGCCAGCAAACAGCTGTCAGCCAAAGCAGTGGAGGAGGGGGGATTTGAAAAAAACCTTGACCGCGGGGTCAAGGAAATTTCCATTTTTGGAGCCGACACCAAACTGCCTCTTTTTGGTCTGATCCGCCTCCAAAACCATTGGAAAACAGGTATTGATCACTTTTAATGTGGTAAATCGGCCAGCAAACAGCTGTCAGCCAAAACAGTGGAGGAGGGGGGATTTGGAAAAAACCTTGACCTCGTGGTCAAGGAAATTTCCATTTTTGGAGCCGACACCAAACTGTCTCTTATTGGTCTGATCCGCCTCCAAACCCGTTGGAAAACAGGTATTGATCACTTTTAATGTGGTAAATCGGCCAGCAAACAGCTGTCAGCCAAAACAGCTGTCAGCCAAAACAGTGGAGGAGGGGGGATTTGAAAAAAACCTTGACCGGGGGGTCAAGGAAATTTCCATTTTTGGAGTCGATACCAAACTGCCTCTTTTTGGTCTGATCCACCTCCAAACCCATTGGAAAACAGGTATTGATCACTTTTAATGTGGTAAATCGGCCAGCAAACAGCTGTCAGCCAAAACAGTGGAGGAGGGGGGATTTGAAAAAAAATTCCGTTTTTGGAGCCGACACCAAACTGCCTCTTTTTGGTCTGATCCGCCTCCAAACCCGTTGGAAAACAGGTATTGATCACTTTTAATGTGGTAAATCGGCCAGCAAACAGCTGTCAGCCAAAACAGTGGAGGAGGGGGGATTTGGAAAAAACCTTGACCTCGTGGTCAAGGAAATTTCCGTTTTTTGAGCCGACACCAAACTGCCTCTTTTTGGTCTGATCCGCCTCAAAACCCGTTGGAAAACAGGTATTGATCACTTTTAATGTGGTAAATCGGCCAGCAAACAGCTGTCAGCCAAAACAGCTGTCAGCCAAAACAGTGGAGGAGGGGGGATTTGAAAAAAACCTTGACCGCGTGGTCAAGGAAATTTCCGTTTTTGGAGCCGACACCAAACTGCCTCTTTTTGGTCTGATCCGCCTCAAAACCCGTTGGAAAACAGGTATTGATCACTTTTAATGTGGTAAATCGGCCAGCAAACAGCTGTCAGCCAAAACAGCTGTCAGCCAAAACAGTGGAGGAGGGGGGATTTGAAAAAAACCTTGACCGCGGGGTCAAGGAAATTTCCATTTTTGGAGCCGACACCAAACTGCCTCTTTTTGGTCTGATCCGCCTCCAAAACCGTTGGAAAACAGGTATTGATCACTTTTAATGTGGTAAATCGGCCAGCAAACAGCTGTCAGCCAAAACAGTGGAGGAGGGGGGATTTTGAAAAAACCTTGACCGCGGGGTCAAGGAAATTTCCGTTTTTGGAGCCGACACCAAACTGCCTCTTTTTGGTCTGATCCGCCTCCAAAACCGTTGGAAAACAGGTATTGATCACTTTTAATGTGGTAAATCGGCCAGCAAACAGCTGTCAGCCAAAACAGTGGAGGAGGGGGGATTTGGAAAAAACCTTGACCGCGGGGTCAAGGAAATTTCCGTTTTTGGAGCCAACACCAAACTGCCTCTTTGTGGTCTGATCCGCCTCCAAACCCGTTGGAAAACAGGTATTGATCACTTTTAATGTGGTAAATCGGCCAGCAAACAGCTGTCAGCCAAAACAGTGGAGGAGGGGGGATTTGGAAAAAACCTTGACCGAGGGGTCAAGGAAATTTCCGTTTTTGGAGCCGACACCAAACTGCCTCTTTTTGGTCTGATCCGCCTCCAAAACCGTTGGAAAACAGGTATTGATCACTTTTAATGTGGTAAATCGGCCAGCAAACAGCTGTCAGCCAAAACAGTGGAGGAGGGGGGATTTGGAAAAAACCTTGACCGCGGGGTCAAGGAAATTTCCGTTTTTGGAGCCAACACCAAACTGCCTCTTTGTGGTCTGATCCGCCTCCAAACCCGTTGGAAAACAGGTATTGATCACTTTTAATGTGGTAAATCGGCCAGCAAACAGCTGTCAGCCAAAACAGTGGAGGAGGGGGGATTTGAAAAAAACCTTGACCGCGGGGTCAAGGAAATTTCCATTTTTGGAGCCGACACCAAACTGCCTCTTTTTGGTCTGATCCGCCTCCAAAACCGTTGGAAAACAGGTATTGATCACTTTTAATGTGGTAAATCGGCCAGCAAACAGCTGTCAGCCAAAACAGTGGAGGAGGGGGGATTTGAAAAAAACCTTGACCGGGGGGTCAAGGAAATTTCCATTTTTGGAGTCGATACCAAACTGCCTCTTTTTGGTCTGATCCACCTCCAAACCCATTGGAAAACAGGTATTGATCACTTTTAATGTGGTAAATCGGCCAGCAAACAGCTGTCAGCCAAAACAGTGGAGGAGGGGGGATTTGAAAAAAAATTCCGTTTTTGGAGCCGACACCAAACTGCCTCTTTTTGGTCTGATCCGCCTCCAAACCCGTTGGAAAACAGGTATTGATCACTTTTAATGTGGTAAATCGGCCAGCAAACAGCTGTCAGCCAAAACAGTGGAGGAGGGGGGATTTGGAAAAAACCTTGACCTCGTGGTCAAGGAAATTTCCGTTTTTTGAGCCGACACCAAACTGCCTCTTTTTGGTCTGATCCGCCTCAAAACCCGTTGGAAAACAGGTATTGATCACTTTTAATGTGGTAAATCGGCCAGCAAACAGCTGTCAGCCAAAACAGCTGTCAGCCAAAACAGTGGAGGAGGGGGGATTTGAAAAAAACCTTGACCGCGTGGTCAAGGAAATTTCCGTTTTTGGAGCCGACACCAAACTGCCTCTTTTTGGTCTGATCCGCCTCAAAACCCGTTGGAAAACAGGTATTGATCACTTTTAATGTGGTAAATCGGCCAGCAAACAGCTGTCAGCCAAAACAGCTGTCAGCCAAAACAGTGGAGGAGGGGGGATTTGAAAAAAACCTTGACCGCGGGGTCAAGGAAATTTCCATTTTTGGAGCCGACACCAAACTGCCTCTTTTTGGTCTGATCCGCCTCCAAAACCGTTGGAAAACAGGTATTGATCACTTTTAATGTGGTAAATCGGCCAGCAAACAGCTGTCAGCCAAAACAGTGGAGGAGGGGGGATTTTGAAAAAACCTTGACCGCGGGGTCAAGGAAATTTCCGTTTTTGGAGCCGACACCAAACTGCCTCTTTTTGGTCTGATCCGCCTCCAAAACCGTTGGAAAACAGGTATTGATCACTTTTAATGTGGTAAATCGGCCAGCAAACAGCTGTCAGCCAAAACAGTGGAGGAGGGGGGATTTGAAAAAAACCTTGACCGGGGGGTCAAGGAAATTTCCATTTTTGGAGTCGATACCAAACTGCCTCTTTTTGGTCTGATCCACCTCCAAACCCATTGGAAAACAGGTATTGATCACTTTTAATGTGGTAAATCGGCCAGCAAACAGCTGTCAGCCAAAACAGTGGAGGAGGGGGGATTTGAAAAAAAATTCCGTTTTTGGAGCCGACACCAAACTGCCTCTTTTTGGTCTGATCCGCCTCCAAACCCGTTGGAAAACAGGTATTGATCACTTTTAATGTGGTAAATCGGCCAGCAAACAGCTGTCAGCCAAAACAGTGGAGGAGGGGGGATTTGGAAAAAACCTTGACCTCGTGGTCAAGGAAATTTCCGTTTTTTGAGCCGACACCAAACTGCCTCTTTTTGGTCTGATCCGCCTCAAAACCCGTTGGAAAACAGGTATTGATCACTTTTAATGTGGTAAATCGGCCAGCAAACAGCTGTCAGCCAAAACAGCTGTCAGCCAAAACAGTGGAGGAGGGGGGATTTGAAAAAAACCTTGACCGCGTGGTCAAGGAAATTTCCGTTTTTGGAGCCGACACCAAACTGCCTCTTTTTGGTCTGATCCGCCTCAAAACCCGTTGGAAAACAGGTATTGATCACTTTTAATGTGGTAAATCGGCCAGCAAACAGCTGTCAGCCAAAACAGCTGTCAGCCAAAACAGTGGAGGAGGGGGGATTTGAAAAAAACCTTGACCGCGGGGTCAAGGAAATTTCCATTTTTGGAGCCGACACCAAACTGCCTCTTTTTGGTCTGATCCGCCTCCAAAACCGTTGGAAAACAGGTATTGATCACTTTTAATGTGGTAAATCGGCCAGCAAACAGCTGTCAGCCAAAACAGTGGAGGAGGGGGGATTTTGAAAAAACCTTGACCGCGGGGTCAAGGAAATTTCCGTTTTTGGAGCCGACACCAAACTGCCTCTTTTTGGTCTGATCCGCCTCCAAAACCGTTGGAAAACAGGTATTGATCACTTTTAATGTGGTAAATCGGCCAGCAAACAGCTGTCAGCCAAAACAGTGGAGGAGGGGGGATTTGGAAAAAACCTTGACCGCGGGGTCAAGGAAATTTCCGTTTTTGGAGCCAACACCAAACTGCCTCTTTGTGGTCTGATCCGCCTCCAAACCCGTTGGAAAACAGGTATTGATCACTTTTAATGTGGTAAATCGGCCAGCAAACAGCTGTCAGCCAAAACAGTGGAGGAGGGGGGATTTGAAAAAAACCTTGACCGCGGGGTCAAGGAAATTTCCATTTTTGGAGCCGACACCAAACTGCCTCTTTTTGGTCTGATCCGCCTCCAAAACCGTTGGAAAACAGGTATTGATCACTTTTAATGTGGTAAATCGGCCAGCAAACAGCTGTCAGCCAAAACAGTGGAGGAGGGGGGATTTGGAAAAAACCTTGACCTCGTGGTCAAGGAAATTTCCATTTTTGGAGCCGACACCAAACTGTCTCTTATTGGTCTGATCCGCCTCCAAACCCGTTGGAAAACAGGTATTGATCACTTTTAATGTGGTAAATCGGCCAGCAAACAGCTGTCAGCCAAAACAGCTGTCAGCCAAAACAGTGGAGGAGGGGGGATTTGAAAAAAACCTTGACCGGGGGGTCAAGGAAATTTCCATTTTTGGAGTCGATACCAAACTGCCTCTTTTTGGTCTGATCCACCTCCAAACCCATTGGAAAACAGGTATTGATCACTTTTAATGTGGTAAATCGGCCAGCAAACAGCTGTCAGCCAAAACAGCTGTCAGCCAAAACAGTGGAGGAGGGGGGATTTGAAAAAAAATTCCGTTTTTGGAGCCGACACCAAACTGCCTCTTTTTGGTCTGATCCGCCTCCAAACCCGTTGGAAAACAAGTATTGATCACTTTTAATGTGGTAAATCGGCCAGCAAACAGCTGTCAGCCAAAACAGTGGAGGAGGGGGGATTTGGAAAAAACCTTGACCTCGTGGTCAAGGAAATTTCCGTTTTTTGAGCCGACACCAAACTGCCTCTTTTTGGTCTGATCCGCCTCAAAACCCGTTGGAAAACAGGTATTGATCACTTTTAATGTGGTAAATCGGCCAGCAAACAGCTGTCAGCCAAAACAGCTGTCAGCCAAAACAGTGGAGGAGGGGGGATTTGAAAAAAACCTTGACCGCGTGGTCAAGGAAATTTCCGTTTTTGGAGCCGACACCAAACTGCCTCTTTTTGGTCTGATCCGCCTCAAAACCCGCTGGAAAACAGGTATTGATCACTTTTAATGTGGTAAATCGGCCAGCAAACAGCTGTCAGCCAAAACAGCTGTCAGCCAAAACAGTGGAGGAGGGGGGATTTGAAAAAAACCTTGACCGCGGGGTCAAGGAAATTTCCATTTTTGGAGCCGACACCAAACTGCCTCTTTTTGGTCTGATCCGCCTCCAAAACCGTTGGAAAACAGGTATTGATCACTTTTAATGTGGTAAATCGGCCAGCAAACAGCTGTCAGCCAAAACAGTGGAGGAGGGGGGATTTTGAAAAAACCTTGACCGCGGGGTCAAGGAAATTTCCGTTTTTGGAGCCGACACCAAACTGCCTCTTTTTGGTCTGATCCGCCTCCAAAACCGTTGGAAAACAGGTATTGATCACTTTTAATGTGGTAAATCGGCCAGCAAACAGCTGTCAGCCAAAACAGTGGAGGAGGGGGGATTTGGAAAAAACCTTGACCGCGGGGTCAAGGAAATTTCCGTTTTTGGAGCCAACACCAAACTGCCTCTTTGTGGTCTGATCCGCCTCCAAACCCGTTGGAAAACAGGTATTGATCACTTTTAATGTGGTAAATCGGCCAGCAAACAGCTGTCAGCCAAAGCAGTGGAGGAGGGGGGATTTGAAAAAAACCTTGACCGCGGGGTCAAGGAAATTTCCATTTTTGGAGCCGACACCAAACTGCCTCTTTTTGGTCTGATCCGCCTCCAAAACCATTGGAAAACAGGTATTGATCACTTTTAATGTGGTAAATCGGCCAGCAAACAGCTGTCAGCCAAAACAGTGGAGGAGGGGGGATTTGGAAAAAACCTTGACCTCGTGGTCAAGGAAATTTCCATTTTTGGAGCCGACACCAAACTGTCTCTTATTGGTCTGATCCGCCTCCAAACCCGTTGGAAAACAGGTATTGATCACTTTTAATGTGGTAAATCGGCCAGCAAACAGCTGTCAGCCAAAACAGCTGTCAGCCAAAACAGTGGAGGAGGGGGGATTTGAAAAAAACCTTGACCGGGGGGTCAAGGAAATTTCCATTTTTGGAGTCGATACCAAACTGCCTCTTTTTGGTCTGATCCACCTCCAAACCCATTGGAAAACAGGTATTGATCACTTTTAATGTGGTAAATCGGCCAGCAAACAGCTGTCAGCCAAAACAGTGGAGGAGGGGGGATTTGAAAAAAAATTCCGTTTTTGGAGCCGACACCAAACTGCCTCTTTTTGGTCTGATCCGCCTCCAAACCCGTTGGAAAACAGGTATTGATCACTTTTAATGTGGTAAATCGGCCAGCAAACAGCTGTCAGCCAAAACAGTGGAGGAGGGGGGATTTGGAAAAAACCTTGACCTCGTGGTCAAGGAAATTTCCGTTTTTTGAGCCGACACCAAACTGCCTCTTTTTGGTCTGATCCGCCTCAAAACCCGTTGGAAAACAGGTATTGATCACTTTTAATGTGGTAAATCGGCCAGCAAACAGCTGTCAGCCAAAACAGCTGTCAGCCAAAACAGTGGAGGAGGGGGGATTTGAAAAAAACCTTGACCGCGTGGTCAAGGAAATTTCCGTTTTTGGAGCCGACACCAAACTGCCTCTTTTTGGTCTGATCCGCCTCAAAACCCGTTGGAAAACAGGTATTGATCACTTTTAATGTGGTAAATCGGCCAGCAAACAGCTGTCAGCCAAAACAGCTGTCAGCCAAAACAGTGGAGGAGGGGGGATTTGAAAAAAACCTTGACCGCGGGGTCAAGGAAATTTCCATTTTTGGAGCCGACACCAAACTGCCTCTTTTTGGTCTGATCCGCCTCCAAAACCGTTGGAAAACAGGTATTGATCACTTTTAATGTGGTAAATCGGCCAGCAAACAGCTGTCAGCCAAAACAGTGGAGGAGGGGGGATTTGGAAAAAACCTTGACCTCGTGGTCAAGGAAATTTCCGTTTTTTGAGCCGACACCAAACTGCCTCTTTTTGGTCTGATCCGCCTCAAAACCCGTTGGAAAACAGGTATTGATCACTTTTAATGTGGTAAATCGGCCAGCAAACAGCTGTCAGCCAAAACAGCTGTCAGCCAAAACAGTGGAGGAGGGGGGATTTGAAAAAAACCTTGACCGCGGGGTCAAGGAAATTTCCATTTTTGGAGCCGACACCAAACTGCCTCTTTTTGGTCTGATCCGCCTCCAAAACCGTTGGAAAACAGGTATTGATCACTTTTAATGTGGTAAATCGGCCAGCAAACAGCTGTCAGCCAAAACAGTGGAGGAGGGGGGATTTTGAAAAAACCTTGACCGCGGGGTCAAGGAAATTTCCGTTTTTGGAGCCGACACCAAACTGCCTCTTTTTGGTCTGATCCGCCTCCAAAACCGTTGGAAAACAGGTATTGATCACTTTTAATGTGGTAAATCGGCCAGCAAACAGCTGTCAGCCAAAACAGTGGAGGAGGGGGGATTTGGAAAAAACCTTGACCGCGGGGTCAAGGAAATTTCCGTTTTTGGAGCCAACACCAAACTGCCTCTTTGTGGTCTGATCCGCCTCCAAACCCGTTGGAAAACAGGTATTGATCACTTTTAATGTGGTAAATCGGCCAGCAAACAGCTGTCAGCCAAAACAGTGAAGGAGGGGGGATTTGAAAAAAACCTTGACCGCGGGGTCAAGGAAATTTCCATTTTTGGAGCCGACACCAAACTGCCTCTTTTTGGTCTGATCCGCCTCCAAAACCGTTGGAAAACAGGTATTGATCACTTTTAATGTGGTAAATCGGCCAGCAAACAGCTGTCAGCCAAAACAGTGGAGGAGGGGGGATTTGGAAAAAACCTTGACCTCGTGGTCAAGGAAATTTCCATTTTTGGAGCCGACACCAAACTGTCTCTTATTGGTCTGATCCGCCTCCAAACCCGTTGGAAAACAGGTATTGATCACTTTTAATGTGGTAAATCGGCCAGCAAACAGCTGTCAGCCAAAACAGCTGTCAGCCAAAACAGTGGAGGAGGGGGGATTTGAAAAAAACCTTGACCGGGGGGTCAAGGAAATTTCCATTTTTGGAGTCGATACCAAACTGCCTCTTTTTGGTCTGATCCACCTCCAAACCCATTGGAAAACAGGTATTGATCACTTTTAATGTGGTAAATCGGCCAGCAAACAGCTGTCAGCCAAAACAGCTGTCAGCCAAAACAGTGGAGGAGGGGGGATTTGAAAAAAAATTCCGTTTTTGGAGCCGACACCAAACTGCCTCTTTTTGGTCTGATCCGCCTCCAAACCCGTTGGAAAACAAGTATTGATCACTTTTAATGTGGTAAATCGGCCAGCAAACAGCTGTCAGCCAAAACAGTGGAGGAGGGGGGATTTGGAAAAAACCTTGACCTCGTGGTCAAGGAAATTTCCGTTTTTTGAGCCGACACCAAACTGCCTCTTTTTGGTCTGATCCGCCTCAAAACCCGTTGGAAAACAGGTATTGATCACTTTTAATGTGGTAAATCGGCCAGCAAACAGCTGTCAGCCAAAACAGTGGAGGAGGGGGGATTTGAAAAAAACCTTGACCGCGTGGTCAAGGAAATTTCCGTTTTTGGAGCCGACACCAAACTGCCTCTTTTTGGTCTGATCCGCCTCAAAACCCGCTGGAAAACAGGTATTGATCACTTTTAATGTGGTAAATCGGCCAGCAAACAGCTGTCAGCCAAAACAGCTGTCAGCCAAAACAGTGGAGGAGGGGGGATTTGAAAAAAACCTTGACCGCGGGGTCAAGGAAATTTCCATTTTTGGAGCCGACACCAAACTGCCTCTTTTTGGTCTGATCCGCCTCCAAAACCGTTGGAAAACAGGTATTGATCACTTTTAATGTGGTAAATCGGCCAGCAAACAGCTGTCAGCCAAAACAGTGGAGGAGGGGGGATTTTGAAAAAACCTTGACCGCGGGGTCAAGGAAATTTCCGTTTTTGGAGCCGACACCAAACTGCCTCTTTTTGGTCTGATCCGCCTCCAAAACCGTTGGAAAACAGGTATTGATCACTTTTAATGTGGTAAATCGGCCAGCAAACAGCTGTCAGCCAAAACAGTGGAGGAGGGGGGATTTGGAAAAAACCTTGACCGCGGGGTCAAGGAAATTTCCGTTTTTGGAGCCAACACCAAACTGCCTCTTTGTGGTCTGATCCGCCTCCAAACCCGTTGGAAAACAGGTATTGATCACTTTTAATGTGGTAAATCGGCCAGCAAACAGCTGTCAGCCAAAGCAGTGGAGGAGGGGGGATTTGAAAAAAACCTTGACCGCGGGGTCAAGGAAATTTCCATTTTTGGAGCCGACACCAAACTGCCTCTTTTTGGTCTGATCCGCCTCCAAAACCATTGGAAAACAGGTATTGATCACTTTTAATGTGGTAAATCGGCCAGCAAACAGCTGTCAGCCAAAACAGTGGAGGAGGGGGGATTTGGAAAAAACCTTGACCTCGTGGTCAAGGAAATTTCCATTTTTGGAGCCGACACCAAACTGTCTCTTATTGGTCTGATCCGCCTCCAAACCCGTTGGAAAACAGGTATTGATCACTTTTAATGTGGTAAATCGGCCAGCAAACAGCTGTCAGCCAAAACAGCTGTCAGCCAAAACAGTGGAGGAGGGGGGATTTGAAAAAAACCTTGACCGGGGGGTCAAGGAAATTTCCATTTTTGGAGTCGATACCAAACTGCCTCTTTTTGGTCTGATCCACCTCCAAACCCATTGGAAAACAGGTATTGATCACTTTTAATGTGGTAAATCAGCCAGCAAACAGCTGTCAGCCAAAACAGTGGAGGAGGGGGGATTTGAAAAAAAATTCCGTTTTTGGAGCCGACACCAAACTGCCTCTTTTTGGTCTGATCCGCCTCCAAACCCGTTGGAAAACAGGTATTGATCACTTTTAATGTGGTAAATCGGCCAGCAAACAGCTGTCAGCCAAAACAGTGGAGGAGGGGGGATTTGGAAAAAACCTTGACCTCGTGGTCAAGGAAATTTCCGTTTTTTGAGCCGACACCAAACTGCCTCTTTTTGGTCTGATCCGCCTCAAAACCCGTTGGAAAACAGGTATTGATCACTTTTAATGTGGTAAATCGGCCAGCAAACAGCTGTCAGCCAAAACAGCTGTCAGCCAAAACAGTGGAGGAGGGGGGATTTGAAAAAAACCTTGACCGCGTGGTCAAGGAAATTTCCGTTTTTGGAGCCGACACCAAACTGCCTCTTTTTGGTCTGATCCGCCTCAAAACCCGTTGGAAAACAGGTATTGATCACTTTTAATGTGGTAAATCGGCCAGCAAACAGCTGTCAGCCAAAACAGCTGTCAGCCAAAACAGTGGAGGAGGGGGGATTTGAAAAAAACCTTGACCGCGGGGTCAAGGAAATTTCCATTTTTGGAGCCGACACCAAACTGCCTCTTTTTGGTCTGATCCGCCTCCAAAACCGTTGGAAAACAGGTATTGATCACTTTTAATGTGGTAAATCGGCCAGCAAACAGCTGTCAGCCAAAACAGTGGAGGAGGGGGGATTTTGAAAAAACCTTGACCGCGGGGTCAAGGAAATTTCCGTTTTTTGAGCCGACACCAAACTGCCTCTTTTTGGTCTGATCCGCCTCCAAAACCGTTGGAAAACAGGTATTGATCACTTTTAATGTGGTAAATCGGCCAGCAAACAGCTGTCAGCCAAAACAGTGGAGGAGGGGGGATTTGGAAAAAACCTTGACCGCGGGGTCAAGGAAATTTCCGTTTTTGGAGCCAACACCAAACTGCCTCTTTGTGGTCTGATCCGCCTCCAAACCCGTTGGAAAACAGGTATTGATCACTTTTAATGTGGTAAATCGGCCAGCAAACAGCTGTCCGCCAAAACAGTGGAGGAGGGGGGATTTGAAAAAAACCTTGACCGCGGGGTCAAGGAAATTTCCATTTTTGGAGCCGACACCAAACTGCCTCTTTTTGGTCTGATCCGCCTCCAAAACCGTTGGAAAACAGGTATTGATCACTTTTAATGTGGTAAATCGGCCAGCAAACAGCTGTCAGCCAAAACAGTGGAGGAGGGGGGATTTGGAAAAAACCTTGACCTCGTGGTCAAGGAAATTTCCATTTTTGGAGCCGACACCAAACTGTCTCTTATTGGTCTGATCCGCCTCCAAACCCGTTGGAAAACAGGTATTGATCACTTTTAATGTGGTAAATCGGCCAGCAAACAGCTGTCAGCCAAAACAGCTGTCAGCCAAAACAGTGGAGGAGGGGGGATTTGAAAAAAACCTTGACCGGGGGGTCAAGGAAATTTCCATTTTTGGAGTCGATACCAAACTGCCTCTTTTTGGTCTGATCCACCTCCAAACCCATTGGAAAACAGGTATTGATCACTTTTAATGTGGTAAATCGGCCAGCAAACAGCTGTCAGCCAAAACAGCTGTCAGCCAAAACAGTGGAGGAGGGGGGATTTGAAAAAAAATTCCGTTTTTGGAGCCGACACCAAACTGCCTCTTTTTGGTCTGATCCGCCTCCAAACCCGTTGGAAAACAAGTATTGATCACTTTTAATGTGGTAAATCGGCCAGCAAACAGCTGTCAGCCAAAACAGTGGAGGAGGGGGGATTTGGAAAAAACCTTGACCTCGTGGTCAAGGAAATTTCCGTTTTTTGAGCCGACACCAAACTGCCTCTTTTTGGTCTGATCCGCCTCAAAACCCGTTGGAAAACAGGTATTGATCACTTTTAATGTGGTAAATCGGCCAGCAAACAGCTGTCAGCCAAAACAGTGGAGGAGGGGGGATTTGAAAAAAACCTTGACCGCGTGGTCAAGGAAATTTCCGTTTTTGGAGCCGACACCAAACTGCCTCTTTTTGGTCTGATCCGCCTCAAAACCCGCTGGAAAACAGGTATTGATCACTTTTAATGTGGTAAATCGGCCAGCAAACAGCTGTCAGCCAAAACAGCTGTCAGCCAAAACAGTGGAGGAGGGGGGATTTGAAAAAAACCTTGACCGCGGGGTCAAGGAAATTTCCATTTTTGGAGCCGACACCAAACTGCCTCTTTTTGGTCTGATCCGCCTCCAAAACCGTTGGAAAACAGGTATTGATCACTTTTAATGTGGTAAATCGGCCAGCAAACAGCTGTCAGCCAAAACAGTGGAGGAGGGGGGATTTTGAAAAAACCTTGACCGCGGGGTCAAGGAAATTTCCGTTTTTGGAGCCGACACCAAACTGCCTCTTTTTGGTCTGATCCGCCTCCAAAACCGTTGGAAAACAGGTATTGATCACTTTTAATGTGGTAAATCGGCCAGCAAACAGCTGTCAGCCAAAACAGCTGTCAGCCAAAACAGTGGAGGAGGGGGGATTTGAAAAAAACCTTGACCGCGGGGTCAAGGAAATTTCCATTTTTGGAGCCGACACCAAACTGCCTCTTTTTGGTCTGATCCGCCTCCAAAACCGTTGGAAAACAGGTATTGATCACTTTTAATGTGGTAAATCGGCCAGCAAACAGCTGTCAGCCAAAACAGTGGAGGAGGGGGGATTTTGAAAAAACCTTGACCGCGGGGTCAAGGAAATTTCCGTTTTTGGAGCCGACACCAAACTGCCTCTTTTTGGTCTGATCCGCCTCCAAAACCGTTGGAAAACAGGTATTGATCACTTTTAATGTGGTAAATCGGCCAGCAAACAGCTGTCAGCCAAAACAGTGGAGGAGGGGGGATTTGGAAAAAACCTTGACCGCGGGGTCAAGGAAATTTCCGTTTTTGGAGCCAACACCAAACTGCCTCTTTGTGGTCTGATCCGCCTCCAAACCCGTTGGAAAACAGGTATTGATCACTTTTAATGTGGTAAATCGGCCAGCAAACAGCTGTCAGCCAAAGCAGTGGAGGAGGGGGGATTTGAAAAAAACCTTGACCGCGGGGTCAAGGAAATTTCCATTTTTGGAGCCGACACCAAACTGCCTCTTTTTGGTCTGATCCGCCTCCAAAACCATTGGAAAACAGGTATTGATCACTTTTAATGTGGTAAATCGGCCAGCAAACAGCTGTCAGCCAAAACAGTGGAGGAGGGGGGATTTGGAAAAAACCTTGACCTCGTGGTCAAGGAAATTTCCATTTTTGGAGCCGACACCAAACTGTCTCTTATTGGTCTGATCCGCCTCCAAACCCGTTGGAAAACAGGTATTGATCACTTTTAATGTGGTAAATCGGCCAGCAAACAGCTGTCAGCCAAAACAGCTGTCAGCCAAAACAGTGGAGGAGGGGGGATTTGAAAAAAACCTTGACCGGGGGGTCAAGGAAATTTCCATTTTTGGAGTCGATACCAAACTGCCTCTTTTTGGTCTGATCCACCTCCAAACCCATTGGAAAACAGGTATTGATCACTTTTAATGTGGTAAATCAGCCAGCAAACAGCTGTCAGCCAAAACAGTGGAGGAGGGGGGATTTGAAAAAAAATTCCGTTTTTGGAGCCGACACCAAACTGCCTCTTTTTGGTCTGATCCGCCTCCAAACCCGTTGGAAAACAGGTATTGATCACTTTTAATGTGGTAAATCGGCCAGCAAACAGCTGTCAGCCAAAACAGTGGAGGAGGGGGGATTTGGAAAAAACCTTGACCTCGTGGTCAAGGAAATTTCCGTTTTTTGAGCCGACACCAAACTGCCTCTTTTTGGTCTGATCCGCCTCAAAACCCGTTGGAAAACAGGTATTGATCACTTTTAATGTGGTAAATCGGCCAGCAAACAGCTGTCAGCCAAAACAGCTGTCAGCCAAAACAGTGGAGGAGGGGGGATTTGAAAAAAACCTTGACCGCGTGGTCAAGGAAATTTCCGTTTTTGGAGCCGACACCAAACTGCCTCTTTTTGGTCTGATCCGCCTCAAAACCCGTTGGAAAACAGGTATTGATCACTTTTAATGTGGTAAATCGGCCAGCAAACAGCTGTCAGCCAAAACAGCTGTCAGCCAAAACAGTGGAGGAGGGGGGATTTGAAAAAAACCTTGACCGCGGGGTCAAGGAAATTTCCATTTTTGGAGCCGACACCAAACTGCCTCTTTTTGGTCTGATCCGCCTCCAAAACCGTTGGAAAACAGGTATTGATCACTTTTAATGTGGTAAATCGGCCAGCAAACAGCTGTCAGCCAAAACAGTGGAGGAGGGGGGATTTTGAAAAAACCTTGACCGCGGGGTCAAGGAAATTTCCGTTTTTTGAGCCGACACCAAACTGCCTCTTTTTGGTCTGATCCGCCTCCAAAACCGTTGGAAAACAGGTATTGATCACTTTTAATGTGGTAAATCGGCCAGCAAACAGCTGTCAGCCAAAACAGTGGAGGAGGGGGGATTTGGAAAAAACCTTGACCGCGGGGTCAAGGAAATTTCCGTTTTTGGAGCCAACACCAAACTGCCTCTTTGTGGTCTGATCCGCCTCCAAACCCGTTGGAAAACAGGTATTGATCACTTTTAATGTGGTAAATCGGCCAGCAAACAGCTGTCCGCCAAAACAGTGGAGGAGGGGGGATTTGAAAAAAACCTTGACCGCGGGGTCAAGGAAATTTCCATTTTTGGAGCCGACACCAAACTGCCTCTTTTTGGTCTGATCCGCCTCCAAAACCGTTGGAAAACAGGTATTGATCACTTTTAATGTGGTAAATCGGCCAGCAAACAGCTGTCAGCCAAAACAGTGGAGGAGGGGGGATTTGGAAAAAACCTTGACCTCGTGGTCAAGGAAATTTCCATTTTTGGAGCCGACACCAAACTGTCTCTTATTGGTCTGATCCGCCTCCAAACCCGTTGGAAAACAGGTATTGATCACTTTTAATGTGGTAAATCGGCCAGCAAACAGCTGTCAGCCAAAACAGCTGTCAGCCAAAACAGTGGAGGAGGGGGGATTTGAAAAAAACCTTGACCGGGGGGTCAAGGAAATTTCCATTTTTGGAGTCGATACCAAACTGCCTCTTTTTGGTCTGATCCACCTCCAAACCCATTGGAAAACAGGTATTGATCACTTTTAATGTGGTAAATCGGCCAGCAAACAGCTGTCAGCCAAAACAGCTGTCAGCCAAAACAGTGGAGGAGGGGGGATTTGAAAAAAAATTCCGTTTTTGGAGCCGACACCAAACTGCCTCTTTTTGGTCTGATCCGCCTCCAAACCCGTTGGAAAACAAGTATTGATCACTTTTAATGTGGTAAATCGGCCAGCAAACAGCTGTCAGCCAAAACAGTGGAGGAGGGGGGATTTGGAAAAAACCTTGACCTCGTGGTCAAGGAAATTTCCGTTTTTTGAGCCGACACCAAACTGCCTCTTTTTGGTCTGATCCGCCTCAAAACCCGTTGGAAAACAGGTATTGATCACTTTTAATGTGGTAAATCGGCCAGCAAACAGCTGTCAGCCAAAACAGTGGAGGAGGGGGGATTTGAAAAAAACCTTGACCGCGTGGTCAAGGAAATTTCCGTTTTTGGAGCCGACACCAAACTGCCTCTTTTTGGTCTGATCCGCCTCAAAACCCGCTGGAAAACAGGTATTGATCACTTTTAATGTGGTAAATCGGCCAGCAAACAGCTGTCAGCCAAAACAGCTGTCAGCCAAAACAGTGGAGGAGGGGGGATTTGAAAAAAACCTTGACCGCGGGGTCAAGGAAATTTCCATTTTTGGAGCCGACACCAAACTGCCTCTTTTTGGTCTGATCCGCCTCCAAAACCGTTGGAAAACAGGTATTGATCACTTTTAATGTGGTAAATCGGCCAGCAAACAGCTGTCAGCCAAAACAGTGGAGGAGGGGGGATTTTGAAAAAACCTTGACCGCGGGGTCAAGGAAATTTCCGTTTTTGGAGCCGACACCAAACTGCCTCTTTTTGGTCTGATCCGCCTCCAAAACCGTTGGAAAACAGGTATTGATCACTTTTAATGTGGTAAATCGGCCAGCAAACAGCTGTCAGCCAAAACAGTGGAGGAGGGGGGATTTGGAAAAAACCTTGACCGCGGGGTCAAGGAAATTTCCGTTTTTGGAGCCAACACCAAACTGCCTCTTTGTGGTCTGATCCGCCTCCAAACCCGTTGGAAAACAGGTATTGATCACTTTTAATGTGGTAAATCGGCCAGCAAACAGCTGTCAGCCAAAGCAGTGGAGGAGGGGGGATTTGAAAAAAACCTTGACCGCGGGGTCAAGGAAATTTCCATTTTTGGAGCCGACACCAAACTGCCTCTTTTTGGTCTGATCCGCCTCCAAACCCGTTGGAAAACAGGTATTGATCACTTTTAATGTGGTAAATCAGCCAAAACAGCTGTCAGCCAAAACAGTGGAGGAGGGGGGATTTGGAAAAAACCTTGACCGCGGGGTCAAGGAAATTTCCGTTTTTGGAGCCGACACCAAACTGCCTCTTTTTGGTCTGATCCGCCTCCAAACCCGTTGGAAAACAGGTATTGATCACTTTTAATGTGGTAAATCGGCCAGCAAACAGCTGTCAGCCAAAACAGCTGTCAGCCAAAACAGTGGAGGAGGGGGGATTTGAAAAAAACCTTGACCGCGGGGTCAAGGAAATTTCCGTTTTTGGAGCCGACACCAAACTGCCTCTTTTTGGTCTGATCCGCCTCCAAACCCGTTGGAAAACAGGTATTGATCACTTTTAATGTGGTAAATCGGCCAGCAAACAGCTGTCAGCCAAAACAGTGGAGGAGGGGGGATTTGGAAAAAACCTTGACCTTGTGGTCAAGGAAATTTCTGTTTTTTGAGCCGACACCAAACTGCCTCTTTTTGGTCTGATCCGCTTTAAAACCCGTTGGAAAACAGGTATTGATCACTTTTAATGTGGTAAATCGGCCAGCAAACAGCTGTCAGCCAAAACAGCTGTCAGCCAAAACAGTGGAGGAGGGGGGATTTGAAAAAAACCTTGACCGCGGGGTCAAGGAAATTTCCATTTTTGGAGCCGACACCAAACTGCCTCTTTTTGGTCTCATCCGCCTCCAAAACCGTTGGAAAACAGGTATTGATCACTTTTAATGTGGTAAATCGGCCAGCAAACAGCTGTCAGCCAAAACAGTGGAGGAGGGGGGATTTGAAAAAACCTTGACCGCGGGGTCAAGGATATTTCCATTTTTGGAGCCGACACCAAACTGCCTCTTTTTGGTCTGATCCACCTCCAAACCCGTTGAAAACAGGAATTGATCACTTTTAATGTGGTAAATCAGCCAAAACAGCTGTCAGCCAAAACAGTGGAGGAGGGGTGACTTGGAAAAAACCTTGACCGCGGGGTCAAGGAAATTTCCGTTTTTGGAGCCGACACCAAACTGCCTCTTTTTGGTCTGATCCGTCTCCAAACCCGTTGGAAAACAGGTATTGATCACTTTTAATGTGGTAAATCGGCCAGCAAACAGCTGTCAGCCAAAACAGTGGAGGAGGGGGGATTTGAAAAAAACCTTGACCGCGGGGTCAAGGAAATTTCCGTTTTTGGAGCCGACACCAAACTGCCTCTTTTTGGTCTGATCCGCCTCCAAACCCGTTGGAAAACAGGTATTGATCACTTTTAATGTGGTAAATCGGCCAGAAAACAGCTGTCAGCCAAAACAGTGGAGGAGGGGGGATTTGGAAAAAACCTTGACCTTGTGGTCAAGGAAATTTCCGTTTTTTGAGCCGACACCAAACTGCCTCTTTTTGGTCTGATCCGCTTTAAAACCCGTTGGAAAACAGGTATTGATCACTTTTAATGTGGTAAATCGGCCAGCAAACAGCTGTCAGCCAAAACAGCTGTCAGCCAAAACAGTGGAGGAGGGGGGATTTGAAAAAAACCTTGACCGCGGGGTCAAGGAAATTTCCATTTTTGGAGCCGACACCAAACTGCCTCTTTTTGGTCTGATCCGCCTCCAAACCCGTTGGAAAACAGGTATTGATCACTTTTAATGTGGTAAATCGGCCAGCAAACAGCTGTCAGCCAAAACAGTGGAGGAGGGGGGATTTGAAAAAAACCTTGACCTCGTGGTCAAGGAAATTTCCGTTTTTGGAGCCGACACCAAACTGCCTCTTTTTGGTCTGATCCGCCTCCAAACCCGTTGGAAAACAGGTATTGATCACTTTTAATGTGGTAAATCGGCCAGCAAACAGCTGTCAGCCAAAACAGTGGAGGAGGGGGGATTTGAAAAAAACCTTGACCGCGGGGTCAAGGAAATTTCCATTTTTGGAGCCGACACCAAACTGCCTCTTTTTGGTCTGATCCGCCTCCAAAACCGTTGGAAAACAGGTATTGATCACTTTTAATGTGGTAAATCGGCCAGCAAACAGCTGTCAGCCAAAACAGTGGAGGAGGGGGGATTTGGAAAAAACCTTGACCTCGTGGTCAAGGAAATTTCCATTTTTGGAGCCGACACCAAACTGTCTCTTATTGGTCTGATCCGCCTCCAAACCCGTTGGAAAACAGGTATTGATCACTTTTAATGTGGTAAATCGGCCAGCAAACAGCTGTCAGCCAAAACAGCTGTCAGCCAAAACAGTGGAGGAGGGGGGATTTGAAAAAAACCTTGACCGGGGGGTCAAGGAAATTTCCATTTTTGGAGTCGATACCAAACTGCCTCTTTTTGGTCTGATCCACCTCCAAACCCATTGGAAAACAGGTATTGATCACTTTTAATGTGGTAAATCGGCCAGCAAACAGCTGTCAGCCAAAACAGCTGTCAGCCAAAACAGTGGAGGAGGGGGGATTTGAAAAAAAATTCCGTTTTTGGAGCCGACACCAAACTGCCTCTTTTTGGTCTGATCCGCCTCCAAACCCGTTGGAAAACAGGTATTGATCACTTTTAATGTGGTAAATCGGCCAGCAAACAGCTGTCAGCCAAAACAGTGGAGGAGGGGGGATTTGAAAAAAACCTTGACCGCGGGGTCAAGGAAATTTCCATTTTTGGAGCCGACACCAAACTGCCTCTTTTTGGTCTGATCCGCCTCCAAACCCGTTGGAAAACAGGTATTGATCACTTTTAACGTGGTAAATCGGCCAGCAAACAGCTGTCAGCCAAAACAGTGGAGGAGGGGGGATTTGAAAAAACCTTGACCGCGGGGTCAAGGATATTTCCATTTTTGGAGCCGACACCAAACTGCCTCTTTTTGGTCTGATCCACCTCCAAACCCGTTGAAAACAGGTATTGATCACTTTTAATGTGGTAAATCAGCCAAAACAGCTGTCAGCCAAAACAGTGGAGGAAGGGGGATTTGGAAAAAACCTTGACCGCGGGGTCAAGGAAATTTCCGTTTTTGGAGCCGACACCAAACTGCCTCTTTTTGGTCTGATCCGCCTCCAAACCCGTTGGAAAACAGGTATTGATCACTTTTAATGTGGTAAATCGGCCAGCAAACAGCTGTCAGCCAAAACAGCTGTCAGCCAAAACAGTGGAGGAGGGGGGATTTGGAAAAAACCTTGACCGCGGGGTCAAGGAAATTTCCGTTTTTGGAGCCAACACCAAACTGCCTCTTTGTGGTCTGATCCGCCTCCAAACCCGTTGGAAAACAGGTATTGATCACTTTTAATGTGGTAAATCGGCCAGCAAACAGCTGTCAGCCAAAGCAGTGGAGGAGGGGGGATTTGAAAAAAACCTTGACCGCGGGGTCAAGGAAATTTCCATTTTTGGAGCCGACACCAAACTGCCTCTTTTTGGTCTGATCCGCCTCCAAAACCATTGGAAAACAGGTATTGATCACTTTTAATGTGGTAAATCGGCCAGCAAACAGCTGTCAGCCAAAACAGTGGAGGAGGGGGGATTTGGAAAAAACCTTGACCTCGTGGTCAAGGAAATTTCCATTTTTGGAGCCGACACCAAACTGTCTCTTATTGGTCTGATCCGCCTCCAAACCCGTTGGAAAACAGGTATTGATCACTTTTAATGTGGTAAATCGGCCAGCAAACAGCTGTCAGCCAAAACAGCTGTCAGCCAAAACAGTGGAGGAGGGGGGATTTGAAAAAAACCTTGACCGGGGGGTCAAGGAAATTTCCATTTTTGGAGTCGATACCAAACTGCCTCTTTTTGGTCTGATCCACCTCCAAACCCATTGGAAAACAGGTATTGATCACTTTTAATGTGGTAAATCAGCCAGCAAACAGCTGTCAGCCAAAACAGTGGAGGAGGGGGGATTTGAAAAAAAATTCCGTTTTTGGAGCCGACACCAAACTGCCTCTTTTTGGTCTGATCCGCCTCCAAACCCGTTGGAAAACAGGTATTGATCACTTTTAATGTGGTAAATCGGCCAGCAAACAGCTGTCAGCCAAAACAGTGGAGGAGGGGGGATTTGGAAAAAACCTTGACCTCGTGGTCAAGGAAATTTCCGTTTTTTGAGCCGACACCAAACTGCCTCTTTTTGGTCTGATCCGCCTCAAAACCCGTTGGAAAACAGGTATTGATCACTTTTAATGTGGTAAATCGGCCAGCAAACAGCTGTCAGCCAAAACAGCTGTCAGCCAAAACAGTGGAGGAGGGGGGATTTGAAAAAAACCTTGACCGCGTGGTCAAGGAAATTTCCGTTTTTGGAGCCGACACCAAACTGCCTCTTTTTGGTCTGATCCGCCTCAAAACCCGTTGGAAAACAGGTATTGATCACTTTTAATGTGGTAAATCGGCCAGCAAACAGCTGTCAGCCAAAACAGCTGTCAGCCAAAACAGTGGAGGAGGGGGGATTTGAAAAAAACCTTGACCGCGGGGTCAAGGAAATTTCCATTTTTGGAGCCGACACCAAACTGCCTCTTTTTGGTCTGATCCGCCTCCAAAACCGTTGGAAAACAGGTATTGATCACTTTTAATGTGGTAAATCGGCCAGCAAACAGCTGTCAGCCAAAACAGTGGAGGAGGGGGGATTTTGAAAAAACCTTGACCGCGGGGTCAAGGAAATTTCCGTTTTTTGAGCCGACACCAAACTGCCTCTTTTTGGTCTGATCCGCCTCCAAAACCGTTGGAAAACAGGTATTGATCACTTTTAATGTGGTAAATCGGCCAGCAAACAGCTGTCAGCCAAAACAGTGGAGGAGGGGGGATTTGGAAAAAACCTTGACCGCGGGGTCAAGGAAATTTCCGTTTTTGGAGCCAACACCAAACTGCCTCTTTGTGGTCTGATCCGCCTCCAAACCCGTTGGAAAACAGGTATTGATCACTTTTAATGTGGTAAATCGGCCAGCAAACAGCTGTCCGCCAAAACAGTGGAGGAGGGGGGATTTGAAAAAAACCTTGACCGCGGGGTCAAGGAAATTTCCATTTTTGGAGCCGACACCAAACTGCCTCTTTTTGGTCTGATCCGCCTCCAAAACCGTTGGAAAACAGGTATTGATCACTTTTAATGTGGTAAATCGGCCAGCAAACAGCTGTCAGCCAAAACAGTGGAGGAGGGGGGATTTGGAAAAAACCTTGACCTCGTGGTCAAGGAAATTTCCATTTTTGGAGCCGACACCAAACTGTCTCTTATTGGTCTGATCCGCCTCCAAACCCGTTGGAAAACAGGTATTGATCACTTTTAATGTGGTAAATCGGCCAGCAAACAGCTGTCAGCCAAAACAGCTGTCAGCCAAAACAGTGGAGGAGGGGGGATTTGAAAAAAACCTTGACCGGGGGGTCAAGGAAATTTCCATTTTTGGAGTCGATACCAAACTGCCTCTTTTTGGTCTGATCCACCTCCAAACCCATTGGAAAACAGGTATTGATCACTTTTAATGTGGTAAATCGGCCAGCAAACAGCTGTCAGCCAAAACAGCTGTCAGCCAAAACAGTGGAGGAGGGGGGATTTGAAAAAAAATTCCGTTTTTGGAGCCGACACCAAACTGCCTCTTTTTGGTCTGATCCGCCTCCAAACCCGTTGGAAAACAGGTATTGATCACTTTTAATGTGGTACATCGGCCAGCAAACAGCTGTCAGCCAAAACAGTGGAGGAGGGGGGATTTGGAAAAAACCTTGACCTCGTGGTCAAGGAAATTTCCGTTTTTTGAGCCGACACCAAACTGCCTCTTTTTGGTCTGATCCACCTCCAAACCCGTTGGAAAACAGGTATTGATCACTTTTAATTTGGTAAATCGGCCAGCAAACAGCTGTCAGCCAAAACAGCTGTCAGCCAAAACAGTGGAGGAGGGGGGATTTGAAAAAACCTTGACCGCGGGGTCAAGGATATTTCCATTTTTGGAGCCGACACCAAACTGCCTCTTTTTGGTCTGATCCACCTCCAAACCCGTTGAAAACAGGAATTGATCACTTTTAATGTGGTAAATCAGCCAAAACAGCTGTCAGCCAAAACAGTGGAGGAGGGGGGATTTGGAAAAAACCTTGACCGCGGGGTCAAGGAAATTTCCGTTTTTGGAGCCGACACCAAACTGCCTCTTTTTGGTCTGATCCGCCTCCAAACCCGTTGGAAAACAGGTATTGATCACTTTTAATGTGGTAAATCGGCCAGCAAACAGCTGTCAGCCAAAACAGCTGTCAGCCAAAACAGTGGAGGAGGGGGGATTTGAAAAAAACCTTGACCGCGGGGTCAAGGAAATTTCCGTTTTTGGAGCCGACACCAAACTGCCTCTTTTTGGTCTGATCCGCCTCCAAACCCGTTGGAAAACAGGTATTGATCACTTTTAATGTGGTAAATCGGCCAGCAAACAGCTGTCAGCCAAAACAGTGGAGGAGGGGGGATTTGGAAAAAACCTTGACCTTGTGGTCAAGGAAATTTCTGTTTTTTGAGCCGACACCAAACTGCCTCTTTTTGGTCTGATCCGCTTTAAAACCCGTTGGAAAACAGGTATTGATCACTTTTAATGTGGTAAATCGGCCAGCAAACAGCTGTCAGCCAAAACAGCTGTCAGCCAAAACAGTGGAGGAGGGGGGATTTGAAAAAAACCTTGACCGCGGGGTCAAGGAAATTTCCATTTTTGGAGCCGACACCAAACTGCCTCTTTTTGGTCTCATCCGCCTCCAAAACCGTTGGAAAACAGGTATTGATCACTTTTAATGTGGTAAATCGGCCAGCAAACAGCTGTCAGCCAAAACAGTGGAGGAGGGGGGATTTGAAAAAACCTTGACCGCGGGGTCAAGGATATTTCCATTTTTGGAGCCGACACCAAACTGCCTCTTTTTGGTCTGATCCACCTCCAAACCCGTTGAAAACAGGAATTGATCACTTTTAATGTGGTAAATCAGCCAAAACAGCTGTCAGCCAAAACAGTGGAGGAGGGGTGACTTGGAAAAAACCTTGACCGCGGGGTCAAGGAAATTTCCGTTTTTGGAGCCGACACCAAACTGCCTCTTTTTGGTCTGATCCGTCTCCAAACCCGTTGGAAAACAGGTATTGATCACTTTTAATGTGGTAAATCGGCCAGCAAACAGCTGTCAGCCAAAACAGTGGAGGAGGGGGGATTTGAAAAAAACCTTGACCGCGGGGTCAAGGAAATTTCCGTTTTTGGAGCCGACACCAAACTGCCTCTTTTTGGTCTGATCCGCCTCCAAACCCGTTGGAAAACAGGTATTGATCACTTTTAATGTGGTAAATCGGCCAGAAAACAGCTGTCAGCCAAAACAGTGGAGGAGGGGGGATTTGGAAAAAACCTTGACCTTGTGGTCAAGGAAATTTCCGTTTTTTGAGCCGACACCAAACTGCCTCTTTTTGGTCTGATCCGCTTTAAAACCCGTTGGAAAACAGGTATTGATCACTTTTAATGTGGTAAATCGGCCAGCAAACAGCTGTCAGCCAAAACAGCTGTCAGCCAAAACAGTGGAGGAGGGGGGATTTGAAAAAAACCTTGACCGCGGGGTCAAGGAAATTTCCATTTTTGGAGCCGACACCAAACTGCCTCTTTTTGGTCTGATCCGCCTCCAAACCCGTTGGAAAACAGGTATTGATCACTTTTAATGTGGTAAATCGGCCAGCAAACAGCTGTCAGCCAAAACAGTGGAGGAGGGGGGATTTGAAAAAAACCTTGACCTCGTGGTCAAGGAAATTTCCGTTTTTGGAGCCGACACCAAACTGCCTCTTTTTGGTCTGATCCGCCTCCAAACCCGTTGGAAAACAGGTATTGATCACTTTTAATGTGGTAAATCGGCCAGCAAACAGCTGTCAGCCAAAACAGTGGAGGAGGGGGGATTTGAAAAAAACCTTGACCGCGGGGTCAAGGAAATTTCCATTTTTGGAGCCGACACCAAACTGCCTCTTTTTGGTCTGATCCGCCTCCAAAACCGTTGGAAAACAGGTATTGATCACTTTTAATGTGGTAAATCGGCCAGCAAACAGCTGTCAGCCAAAACAGTGGAGGAGGGGGGATTTGGAAAAAACCTTGACCTCGTGGTCAAGGAAATTTCCATTTTTGGAGCCGACACCAAACTGTCTCTTATTGGTCTGATCCGCCTCCAAACCCGTTGGAAAACAGGTATTGATCACTTTTAATGTGGTAAATCGGCCAGCAAACAGCTGTCAGCCAAAACAGCTGTCAGCCAAAACAGTGGAGGAGGGGGGATTTGAAAAAAACCTTGACCGGGGGGTCAAGGAAATTTCCATTTTTGGAGTCGATACCAAACTGCCTCTTTTTGGTCTGATCCACCTCCAAACCCATTGGAAAACAGGTATTGATCACTTTTAATGTGGTAAATCGGCCAGCAAACAGCTGTCAGCCAAAACAGCTGTCAGCCAAAACAGTGGAGGAGGGGGGATTTGAAAAAAAATTCCGTTTTTGGAGCCGACACCAAACTGCCTCTTTTTGGTCTGATCCGCCTCCAAACCCGTTGGAAAACAGGTATTGATCACTTTTAATGTGGTAAATCGGCCAGCAAACAGCTGTCAGCCAAAACAGTGGAGGAGGGGGGATTTGAAAAAAACCTTGACCGCGGGGTCAAGGAAATTTCCATTTTTGGAGCCGACACCAAACTGCCTCTTTTTGGTCTGATCCGCCTCCAAACCCGTTGGAAAACAGGTATTGATCACTTTTAACGTGGTAAATCGGCCAGCAAACAGCTGTCAGCCAAAACAGTGGAGGAGGGGGGATTTGAAAAAACCTTGACCGCGGGGTCAAGGATATTTCCATTTTTGGAGCCGACACCAAACTGCCTCTTTTTGGTCTGATCCACCTCCAAACCCGTTGAAAACAGGAATTGATCACTTTTAATGTGGTAAATCAGCCAAAACAGCTGTCAGCCAAAACAGTGGAGGAGGGGGGATTTTGAAAAAACCTTGACCGCGGGGTCAAGGAAATTTCCGTTTTTTGAGCCGACACCAAACTGCCTCTTTTTGGTCTGATCCGCCTCCAAAACCGTTGGAAAACAGGTATTGATCACTTTTAATGTGGTAAATCGGCCAGCAAACAGCTGTCAGCCAAAACAGTGGAGGAGGGGGGATTTGGAAAAAACCTTGACCGCGGGGTCAAGGAAATTTCCGTTTTTGGAGCCAACACCAAACTGCCTCTTTGTGGTCTGATCCGCCTCCAAACCCGTTGGAAAACAGGTATTGATCACTTTTAATGTGGTAAATCGGCCAGCAAACAGCTGTCCGCCAAAACAGTGGAGGAGGGGGGATTTGAAAAAAACCTTGACCGCGGGGTCAAGGAAATTTCCATTTTTGGAGCCGACACCAAACTGCCTCTTTTTGGTCTGATCCGCCTCCAAAACCGTTGGAAAACAGGTATTGATCACTTTTAATGTGGTAAATCGGCCAGCAAACAGCTGTCAGCCAAAACAGTGGAGGAGGGGGGATTTGGAAAAAACCTTGACCTCGTGGTCAAGGAAATTTCCATTTTTGGAGCCGACACCAAACTGTCTCTTATTGGTCTGATCCGCCTCCAAACCCGTTGGAAAACAGGTATTGATCACTTTTAATGTGGTAAATCGGCCAGCAAACAGCTGTCAGCCAAAACAGCTGTCAGCCAAAACAGTGGAGGAGGGGGGATTTGAAAAAAACCTTGACCGGGGGGTCAAGGAAATTTCCATTTTTGGAGTCGATACCAAACTGCCTCTTTTTGGTCTGATCCACCTCCAAACCCATTGGAAAACAGGTATTGATCACTTTTAATGTGGTAAATCGGCCAGCAAACAGCTGTCAGCCAAAACAGCTGTCAGCCAAAACAGTGGAGGAGGGGGGATTTGAAAAAAAATTCCGTTTTTGGAGCCGACACCAAACTGCCTCTTTTTGGTCTGATCCGCCTCCAAACCCGTTGGAAAACAGGTATTGATCACTTTTAATGTGGTACATCGGCCAGCAAACAGCTGTCAGCCAAAACAGTGGAGGAGGGGGGATTTGGAAAAAACCTTGACCTCGTGGTCAAGGAAATTTCCGTTTTTTGAGCCGACACCAAACTGCCTCTTTTTGGTCTGATCCACCTCCAAACCCGTTGGAAAACAGGTATTGATCACTTTTAATTTGGTAAATCGGCCAGCAAACAGCTGTCAGCCAAAACAGCTGTCAGCCAAAACAGTGGAGGAGGGGGGATTTGAAAAAACCTTGACCGCGGGGTCAAGGATATTTCCATTTTTGGAGCCGACACCAAACTGCCTCTTTTTGGTCTGATCCACCTCCAAACCCGTTGAAAACAGGAATTGATCACTTTTAATGTGGTAAATCAGCCAAAACAGCTGTCAGCCAAAACAGTGGAGGAGGGGGGATTTGGAAAAAACCTTGACCGCGGGGTCAAGGAAATTTCCGTTTTTGGAGCCGACACCAAACTGCCTCTTTTTGGTCTGATCCGCCTCCAAACCCGTTGGAAAACAGGTATTGATCACTTTTAATGTGGTAAATCGGCCAGCAAACAGCTGTCAGCCAAAACAGCTGTCAGCCAAAACAGTGGAGGAGGGGGGATTTGAAAAAAACCTTGACCGCGGGGTCAAGGAAATTTCCGTTTTTGGAGCCGACACCAAACTGCCTCTTTTTGGTCTGATCCGCCTCCAAACCCGTTGGAAAACAGGTATTGATCACTTTTAATGTGGTAAATCGGCCAGCAAACAGCTGTCAGCCAAAACAGTGGAGGAGGGGGGATTTGGAAAAAACCTTGACCTTGTGGTCAAGGAAATTTCTGTTTTTTGAGCCGACACCAAACTGCCTCTTTTTGGTCTGATCCGCTTTAAAACCCGTTGGAAAACAGGTATTGATCACTTTTAATGTGGTAAATCGGCCAGCAAACAGCTGTCAGCCAAAACAGCTGTCAGCCAAAACAGTGGAGGAGGGGGGATTTGAAAAAAACCTTGACCGCGGGGTCAAGGAAATTTCCATTTTTGGAGCCGACACCAAACTGCCTCTTTTTGGTCTCATCCGCCTCCAAAACCGTTGGAAAACAGGTATTGATCACTTTTAATGTGGTAAATCGGCCAGCAAACAGCTGTCAGCCAAAACAGTGGAGGAGGGGGGATTTGAAAAAACCTTGACCGCGGGGTCAAGGATATTTCCATTTTTGGAGCCGACACCAAACTGCCTCTTTTTGGTCTGATCCACCTCCAAACCCGTTGAAAACAGGAATTGATCACTTTTAATGTGGTAAATCAGCCAAAACAGCTGTCAGCCAAAACAGTGGAGGAGGGGTGACTTGGAAAAAACCTTGACCGCGGGGTCAAGGAAATTTCCGTTTTTGGAGCCGACACCAAACTGCCTCTTTTTGGTCTGATCCGTCTCCAAACCCGTTGGAAAACAGGTATTGATCACTTTTAATGTGGTAAATCGGCCAGCAAACAGCTGTCAGCCAAAACAGTGGAGGAGGGGGGATTTGAAAAAAACCTTGACCGCGGGGTCAAGGAAATTTCCGTTTTTGGAGCCGACACCAAACTGCCTCTTTTTGGTCTGATCCGCCTCCAAACCCGTTGGAAAACAGGTATTGATCACTTTTAATGTGGTAAATCGGCCAGAAAACAGCTGTCAGCCAAAACAGTGGAGGAGGGGGGATTTGGAAAAAACCTTGACCTTGTGGTCAAGGAAATTTCCGTTTTTTGAGCCGACACCAAACTGCCTCTTTTTGGTCTGATCCGCTTTAAAACCCGTTGGAAAACAGGTATTGATCACTTTTAATGTGGTAAATCGGCCAGCAAACAGCTGTCAGCCAAAACAGCTGTCAGCCAAAACAGTGGAGGAGGGGGGATTTGAAAAAAACCTTGACCGCGGGGTCAAGGAAATTTCCATTTTTGGAGCCGACACCAAACTGCCTCTTTTTGGTCTGATCCGCCTCCAAACCCGTTGGAAAACAGGTATTGATCACTTTTAATGTGGTAAATCGGCCAGCAAACAGCTGTCAGCCAAAACAGTGGAGGAGGGGGGATTTGAAAAAAACCTTGACCTCGTGGTCAAGGAAATTTCCGTTTTTGGAGCCGACACCAAACTGCCTCTTTTTGGTCTGATCCGCCTCCAAACCCGTTGGAAAACAGGTATTGATCACTTTTAATGTGGTAAATCGGCCAGCAAACAGCTGTCAGCCAAAACAGTGGAGGAGGGGGGATTTGAAAAAAACCTTGACCGCGGGGTCAAGGAAATTTCCATTTTTGGAGCCGACACCAAACTGCCTCTTTTTGGTCTGATCCGCCTCCAAAACCGTTGGAAAACAGGTATTGATCACTTTTAATGTGGTAAATCGGCCAGCAAACAGCTGTCAGCCAAAACAGTGGAGGAGGGGGGATTTGGAAAAAACCTTGACCTCGTGGTCAAGGAAATTTCCATTTTTGGAGCCGACACCAAACTGTCTCTTATTGGTCTGATCCGCCTCCAAACCCGTTGGAAAACAGGTATTGATCACTTTTAATGTGGTAAATCGGCCAGCAAACAGCTGTCAGCCAAAACAGCTGTCAGCCAAAACAGTGGAGGAGGGGGGATTTGAAAAAAACCTTGACCGGGGGGTCAAGGAAATTTCCATTTTTGGAGTCGATACCAAACTGCCTCTTTTTGGTCTGATCCACCTCCAAACCCATTGGAAAACAGGTATTGATCACTTTTAATGTGGTAAATCGGCCAGCAAACAGCTGTCAGCCAAAACAGCTGTCAGCCAAAACAGTGGAGGAGGGGGGATTTGAAAAAAAATTCCGTTTTTGGAGCCGACACCAAACTGCCTCTTTTTGGTCTGATCCGCCTCCAAACCCGTTGGAAAACAGGTATTGATCACTTTTAATGTGGTAAATCGGCCAGCAAACAGCTGTCAGCCAAAACAGTGGAGGAGGGGGGATTTGAAAAAAACCTTGACCGCGGGGTCAAGGAAATTTCCATTTTTGGAGCCGACACCAAACTGCCTCTTTTTGGTCTGATCCGCCTCCAAACCCGTTGGAAAACAGGTATTGATCACTTTTAACGTGGTAAATCGGCCAGCAAACAGCTGTCAGCCAAAACAGTGGAGGAGGGGGGATTTGAAAAAACCTTGACCGCGGGGTCAAGGATATTTCCATTTTTGGAGCCGACACCAAACTGCCTCTTTTTGGTCTGATCCACCTCCAAACCCGTTGAAAACAGGAATTGATCACTTTTAATGTGGTAAATCAGCCAAAACAGCTGTCAGCCAAAACAGTGGAGGAAGGGGGATTTGGAAAAAACCTTGACCGCGGGGTCAAGGAAATTTCCGTTTTTGGAGCCGACACCAAACTGCCTCTTTTTGGTCTGATCCGCCTCCAAACCCGTTGGAAAACAGGTATTGATCACTTTTAATGTGGTAAATCGGCCAGCAAACAGCTGTCAGCCAAAACAGCTGTCAGCCAAAACAGTGGAGGAGGGGGGATTTGAAAAAAACCTTGACCGCGTGGTCAAGGAAATTTCCGTTTTTGGAGCCGACACCAAACTGCCTCTTTTTGGTCTGATCCGCCTCAAAACCCGTTGGAAAACAGGTATTGATCACTTTTAATGTGGTAAATCGGCCAGCAAACAGCTGTCAGCCAAAACAGCTGTCAGCCAAAACAGTGGAGGAGGGGGGATTTGAAAAAAACCTTGACCGCGGGGTCAAGGAAATTTCCATTTTTGGAGCCGACACCAAACTGCCTCTTTTTGGTCTGATCCGCCTCCAAAACCGTTGGAAAACAGGTATTGATCACTTTTAATGTGGTAAATCGGCCAGCAAACAGCTGTCAGCCAAAACAGTGGAGGAGGGGGGATTTTGAAAAAACCTTGACCGCGGGGTCAAGGAAATTTCCGTTTTTTGAGCCGACACCAAACTGCCTCTTTTTGGTCTGATCCGCCTCCAAAACCGTTGGAAAACAGGTATTGATCACTTTTAATGTGGTAAATCGGCCAGCAAACAGCTGTCAGCCAAAACAGTGGAGGAGGGGGGATTTGGAAAAAACCTTGACCGCGGGGTCAAGGAAATTTCCGTTTTTGGAGCCAACACCAAACTGCCTCTTTGTGGTCTGATCCGCCTCCAAACCCGTTGGAAAACAGGTATTGATCACTTTTAATGTGGTAAATCGGCCAGCAAACAGCTGTCAGCCAAAACAGTGGAGGAGGGGGGATTTGGAAAAAACCTTGACCTCGTGGTCAAGGAAATTTCCATTTTTGGAGCCGACACCAAACTGTCTCTTATTGGTCTGATCCGCCTCCAAACCCGTTGGAAAAAAGGTATTGATCACTTTTAATGTGGTAAATCGGCCAGCAAACAGCTGTCAGCCAAAACAGCTGTCAGCCAAAACAGTGGAGGAGGGGGGATTTGAAAAAAACCTTGACCGGGGGGTCAAGGAAATTTCCATTTTTGGAGTCGATACCAAACTGCCTCTTTTTGGTCTGATCCACCTCCAAACCCATTGGAAAACAGGTATTGATCACTTTTAATGTGGTAAATCGGCCAGCAAACAGCTGTCAGCCAAAACAGCTGTCAGCCAAAACAGTGGAGGAGGGGGGATTTGAAAAAAAATTCCGTTTTTGGAGCCGACACCAAACTGCCTCTTTTTGGTCTGATCCGCCTCCAAACCCGTTGGAAAACAGGTATTGATCACTTTTAATGTGGTAAATCGGCCAGCAAACAGCTGTCAGCCAAAACAGTGGAGGAGGGGGGATTTGGAAAAAACCTTGACCTCGTGGTCAAGGAAATTTCCATTTTTGGAGCCGACACCAAACTGTCTCTTATTGGTCTGATCCGCCTCCAAACCCGTTGGAAAAAAGGTATTGATCACTTTTAATGTGGTAAATCGGCCAGCAAACAGCTGTCAGCCAAAACAGCTGTCAGCCAAAACAGTGGAGGAGGGGGGATTTGGAAAAAACCTTGACCTTGTGGTCAAGGAAATTTCCGTTTTTTGAGCCGACACCAAACTGCCTCTTTTTGGTCTGATCCGCTTTAAAACCCGTTGGAAAACAGGTATTGATCACTTTTAATGTGGTAAATCGGCCAGCAAACAGCTGTCAGCCAAAACAGCTGTCAGCCAAAACAGTGGAGGAGGGGGGATTTGAAAAAAACCTTGACCGCGGGGTCAAGGAAATTTCCATTTTTGGAGCCGACACCAAACTGCCTCTTTTTGGTCTGATCCGCCTCCAAACCCGTTGGAAAACAGGTATTGATCACTTTTAATGTGGTAAATCGGCCAGCAAACAGCTGTCAGCCAAAACAGTGGAGGAGGGGGGATTTGAAAAAAACCTTGACCTCGTGGTCAAGGAAATTTCCGTTTTTGGAGCCGACACCAAACTGCCTCTTTTTGGTCTGATCCGCCTCCAAACCCGTTGGAAAACAGGTATTGATCACTTTTAATGTGGTAAATCGGCCAGCAAACAGCTGTCAGCCAAAACAGTGGAGGAGGGGGGATTTGAAAAAAACCTTGACCGCGGGGTCAAGGAAATTTCCATTTTTGGAGCCGACACCAAACTGCCTCTTTTTGGTCTGATCCGCCTCCAAAACCGTTGGAAAACAGGTATTGATCACTTTTAATGTGGTAAATCGGCCAGCAAACAGCTGTCAGCCAAAACAGTGGAGGAGGGGGGATTTGGAAAAAACCTTGACCTCGTGGTCAAGGAAATTTCCATTTTTGGAGCCGACACCAAACTGTCTCTTATTGGTCTGATCCGCCTCCAAACCCGTTGGAAAACAGGTATTGATCACTTTTAATGTGGTAAATCGGCCAGCAAACAGCTGTCAGCCAAAACAGCTGTCAGCCAAAACAGTGGAGGAGGGGGGATTTGAAAAAAACCTTGACCGGGGGGTCAAGGAAATTTCCATTTTTGGAGTCGATACCAAACTGCCTCTTTTTGGTCTGATCCACCTCCAAACCCATTGGAAAACAGGTATTGATCACTTTTAATGTGGTAAATCGGCCAGCAAACAGCTGTCAGCCAAAACAGCTGTCAGCCAAAACAGTGGAGGAGGGGGGATTTGAAAAAAAATTCCGTTTTTGGAGCCGACACCAAACTGCCTCTTTTTGGTCTGATCCGCCTCCAAACCCGTTGGAAAACAGGTATTGATCACTTTTAATGTGGTAAATCGGCCAGCAAACAGCTGTCAGCCAAAACAGTGGAGGAGGGGGGATTTGAAAAAAACCTTGACCGCGGGGTCAAGGAAATTTCCATTTTTGGAGCCGACACCAAACTGCCTCTTTTTGGTCTGATCCGCCTCCAAACCCGTTGGAAAACAGGTATTGATCACTTTTAACGTGGTAAATCGGCCAGCAAACAGCTGTCAGCCAAAACAGTGGAGGAGGGGGGATTTGAAAAAACCTTGACCGCGGGGTCAAGGATATTTCCATTTTTGGAGCCGACACCAAACTGCCTCTTTTTGGTCTGATCCACCTCCAAACCCGTTGAAAACAGGAATTGATCACTTTTAATGTGGTAAATCAGCCAAAACAGCTGTCAGCCAAAACAGTGGAGGAAGGGGGATTTGGAAAAAACCTTGACCGCGGGGTCAAGGAAATTTCCGTTTTTGGAGCCGACACCAAACTGCCTCTTTTTGGTCTGATCCGCCTCCAAACCCGTTGGAAAACAGGTATTGATCACTTTTAATGTGGTAAATCGGCCAGCAAACAGCTGTCAGCCAAAACAGCTGTCAGCCAAAACAGTGGAGGAGGGGGGATTTGGAAAAAACCTTGACCGCGGGGTCAAGGAAATTTCCGTTTTTGGAGCCAACACCAAACTGCCTCTTTGTGGTCTGATCCGCCTCCAAACCCGTTGGAAAACAGGTATTGATCACTTTTAATGTGGTAAATCGGCCAGCAAACAGCTGTCAGCCAAAGCAGTGGAGGAGGGGGGATTTGAAAAAAACCTTGACCGCGGGGTCAAGGAAATTTCCATTTTTGGAGCCGACACCAAACTGCCTCTTTTTGGTCTGATCCGCCTCCAAAACCATTGGAAAACAGGTATTGATCACTTTTAATGTGGTAAATCGGCCAGCAAACAGCTGTCAGCCAAAACAGTGGAGGAGGGGGGATTTGGAAAAAACCTTGACCTCGTGGTCAAGGAAATTTCCATTTTTGGAGCCGACACCAAACTGTCTCTTATTGGTCTGATCCGCCTCCAAACCCGTTGGAAAACAGGTATTGATCACTTTTAATGTGGTAAATCGGCCAGCAAACAGCTGTCAGCCAAAACAGCTGTCAGCCAAAACAGTGGAGGAGGGGGGATTTGAAAAAAACCTTGACCGGGGGGTCAAGGAAATTTCCATTTTTGGAGTCGATACCAAACTGCCTCTTTTTGGTCTGATCCACCTCCAAACCCATTGGAAAACAGGTATTGATCACTTTTAATGTGGTAAATCGGCCAGCAAACAGCTGTCAGCCAAAACAGTGGAGGAGGGGGGATTTGAAAAAAAATTCCGTTTTTGGAGCCGACACCAAACTGCCTCTTTTTGGTCTGATCCGCCTCCAAACCCGTTGGAAAACAGGTATTGATCACTTTTAATGTGGTAAATCGGCCAGCAAACAGCTGTCAGCCAAAACAGTGGAGGAGGGGGGATTTGGAAAAAACCTTGACCTCGTGGTCAAGGAAATTTCCGTTTTTTGAGCCGACACCAAACTGCCTCTTTTTGGTCTGATCCGCCTCAAAACCCGTTGGAAAACAGGTATTGATCACTTTTAATGTGGTAAATCGGCCAGCAAACAGCTGTCAGCCAAAACAGCTGTCAGCCAAAACAGTGGAGGAGGGGGGATTTGAAAAAAACCTTGACCGCGTGGTCAAGGAAATTTCCGTTTTTGGAGCCGACACCAAACTGCCTCTTTTTGGTCTGATCCGCCTCAAAACCCGTTGGAAAACAGGTATTGATCACTTTTAATGTGGTAAATCGGCCAGCAAACAGCTGTCAGCCAAAACAGCTGTCAGCCAAAACAGTGGAGGAGGGGGGATTTGAAAAAAACCTTGACCGCGGGGTCAAGGAAATTTCCATTTTTGGAGCCGACACCAAACTGCCTCTTTTTGGTCTGATCCGCCTCCAAAACCGTTGGAAAACAGGTATTGATCACTTTTAATGTGGTAAATCGGCCAGCAAACAGCTGTCAGCCAAAACAGTGGAGGAGGGGGGATTTTGAAAAAACCTTGACCGCGGGGTCAAGGAAATTTCCGTTTTTTGAGCCGACACCAAACTGCCTCTTTTTGGTCTGATCCGCCTCCAAAACCGTTGGAAAACAGGTATTGATCACTTTTAATGTGGTAAATCGGCCAGCAAACAGCTGTCAGCCAAAACAGTGGAGGAGGGGGGATTTGGAAAAAACCTTGACCGCGGGGTCAAGGAAATTTCCGTTTTTGGAGCCAACACCAAACTGCCTCTTTGTGGTCTGATCCGCCTCCAAACCCGTTGGAAAACAGGTATTGATCACTTTTAATGTGGTAAATCGGCCAGCAAACAGCTGTCCGCCAAAACAGTGGAGGAGGGGGGATTTGAAAAAAACCTTGACCGCGGGGTCAAGGAAATTTCCATTTTTGGAGCCGACACCAAACTGCCTCTTTTTGGTCTGATCCGCCTCCAAAACCGTTGGAAAACAGGTATTGATCACTTTTAATGTGGTAAATCGGCCAGCAAACAGCTGTCAGCCAAAACAGTGGAGGAGGGGGGATTTGGAAAAAACCTTGACCTCGTGGTCAAGGAAATTTCCATTTTTGGAGCCGACACCAAACTGTCTCTTATTGGTCTGATCCGCCTCCAAACCCGTTGGAAAACAGGTATTGATCACTTTTAATGTGGTAAATCGGCCAGCAAACAGCTGTCAGCCAAAACAGCTGTCAGCCAAAACAGTGGAGGAGGGGGGATTTGAAAAAAACCTTGACCGGGGGGTCAAGGAAATTTCCATTTTTGGAGTCGATACCAAACTGCCTCTTTTTGGTCTGATCCACCTCCAAACCCATTGGAAAACAGGTATTGATCACTTTTAATGTGGTAAATCGGCCAGCAAACAGCTGTCAGCCAAAACAGCTGTCAGCCAAAACAGTGGAGGAGGGGGGATTTGAAAAAAAATTCCGTTTTTGGAGCCGACACCAAACTGCCTCTTTTTGGTCTGATCCGCCTCCAAACCCGTTGGAAAACAGGTATTGATCACTTTTAATGTGGTACATCGGCCAGCAAACAGCTGTCAGCCAAAACAGTGGAGGAGGGGGGATTTGGAAAAAACCTTGACCTCGTGGTCAAGGAAATTTCCGTTTTTTGAGCCGACACCAAACTGCCTCTTTTTGGTCTGATCCACCTCCAAACCCGTTGGAAAACAGGTATTGATCACTTTTAATTTGGTAAATCGGCCAGCAAACAGCTGTCAGCCAAAACAGCTGTCAGCCAAAACAGTGGAGGAGGGGGGATTTGAAAAAACCTTGACCGCGGGGTCAAGGATATTTCCATTTTTGGAGCCGACACCAAACTGCCTCTTTTTGGTCTGATCCACCTCCAAACCCGTTGAAAACAGGAATTGATCACTTTTAATGTGGTAAATCAGCCAAAACAGCTGTCAGCCAAAACAGTGGAGGAGGGGGGATTTGGAAAAAACCTTGACCGCGGGGTCAAGGAAATTTCCGTTTTTGGAGCCGACACCAAACTGCCTCTTTTTGGTCTGATCCGCCTCCAAACCCGTTGGAAAACAGGTATTGATCACTTTTAATGTGGTAAATCGGCCAGCAAACAGCTGTCAGCCAAAACAGCTGTCAGCCAAAACAGTGGAGGAGGGGGGATTTGAAAAAAACCTTGACCGCGGGGTCAAGGAAATTTCCGTTTTTGGAGCCGACACCAAACTGCCTCTTTTTGGTCTGATCCGCCTCCAAACCCGTTGGAAAACAGGTATTGATCACTTTTAATGTGGTAAATCGGCCAGCAAACAGCTGTCAGCCAAAACAGTGGAGGAGGGGGGATTTGGAAAAAACCTTGACCTTGTGGTCAAGGAAATTTCTGTTTTTTGAGCCGACACCAAACTGCCTCTTTTTGGTCTGATCCGCTTTAAAACCCGTTGGAAAACAGGTATTGATCACTTTTAATGTGGTAAATCGGCCAGCAAACAGCTGTCAGCCAAAACAGCTGTCAGCCAAAACAGTGGAGGAGGGGGGATTTGAAAAAAACCTTGACCGCGGGGTCAAGGAAATTTCCATTTTTGGAGCCGACACCAAACTGCCTCTTTTTGGTCTCATCCGCCTCCAAAACCGTTGGAAAACAGGTATTGATCACTTTTAATGTGGTAAATCGGCCAGCAAACAGCTGTCAGCCAAAACAGTGGAGGAGGGGGGATTTGAAAAAACCTTGACCGCGGGGTCAAGGATATTTCCATTTTTGGAGCCGACACCAAACTGCCTCTTTTTGGTCTGATCCACCTCCAAACCCGTTGAAAACAGGAATTGATCACTTTTAATGTGGTAAATCAGCCAAAACAGCTGTCAGCCAAAACAGTGGAGGAGGGGTGACTTGGAAAAAACCTTGACCGCGGGGTCAAGGAAATTTCCGTTTTTGGAGCCGACACCAAACTGCCTCTTTTTGGTCTGATCCGTCTCCAAACCCGTTGGAAAACAGGTATTGATCACTTTTAATGTGGTAAATCGGCCAGCAAACAGCTGTCAGCCAAAACAGTGGAGGAGGGGGGATTTGAAAAAAACCTTGACCGCGGGGTCAAGGAAATTTCCGTTTTTGGAGCCGACACCAAACTGCCTCTTTTTGGTCTGATCCGCCTCCAAACCCGTTGGAAAACAGGTATTGATCACTTTTAATGTGGTAAATCGGCCAGAAAACAGCTGTCAGCCAAAACAGTGGAGGAGGGGGGATTTGGAAAAAACCTTGACCTTGTGGTCAAGGAAATTTCCGTTTTTTGAGCCGACACCAAACTGCCTCTTTTTGGTCTGATCCGCTTTAAAACCCGTTGGAAAACAGGTATTGATCACTTTTAATGTGGTAAATCGGCCAGCAAACAGCTGTCAGCCAAAACAGCTGTCAGCCAAAACAGTGGAGGAGGGGGGATTTGAAAAAAACCTTGACCGCGGGGTCAAGGAAATTTCCATTTTTGGAGCCGACACCAAACTGCCTCTTTTTGGTCTGATCCGCCTCCAAACCCGTTGGAAAACAGGTATTGATCACTTTTAATGTGGTAAATCGGCCAGCAAACAGCTGTCAGCCAAAACAGTGGAGGAGGGGGGATTTGAAAAAAACCTTGACCTCGTGGTCAAGGAAATTTCCGTTTTTGGAGCCGACACCAAACTGCCTCTTTTTGGTCTGATCCGCCTCCAAACCCGTTGGAAAACAGGTATTGATCACTTTTAATGTGGTAAATCGGCCAGCAAACAGCTGTCAGCCAAAACAGTGGAGGAGGGGGGATTTGAAAAAAACCTTGACCGCGGGGTCAAGGAAATTTCCATTTTTGGAGCCGACACCAAACTGCCTCTTTTTGGTCTGATCCGCCTCCAAAACCGTTGGAAAACAGGTATTGATCACTTTTAATGTGGTAAATCGGCCAGCAAACAGCTGTCAGCCAAAACAGTGGAGGAGGGGGGATTTGGAAAAAACCTTGACCTCGTGGTCAAGGAAATTTCCATTTTTGGAGCCGACACCAAACTGTCTCTTATTGGTCTGATCCGCCTCCAAACCCGTTGGAAAACAGGTATTGATCACTTTTAATGTGGTAAATCGGCCAGCAAACAGCTGTCAGCCAAAACAGCTGTCAGCCAAAACAGTGGAGGAGGGGGGATTTGAAAAAAACCTTGACCGGGGGGTCAAGGAAATTTCCATTTTTGGAGTCGATACCAAACTGCCTCTTTTTGGTCTGATCCACCTCCAAACCCATTGGAAAACAGGTATTGATCACTTTTAATGTGGTAAATCGGCCAGCAAACAGCTGTCAGCCAAAACAGCTGTCAGCCAAAACAGTGGAGGAGGGGGGATTTGAAAAAAAATTCCGTTTTTGGAGCCGACACCAAACTGCCTCTTTTTGGTCTGATCCGCCTCCAAACCCGTTGGAAAACAGGTATTGATCACTTTTAATGTGGTAAATCGGCCAGCAAACAGCTGTCAGCCAAAACAGTGGAGGAGGGGGGATTTGAAAAAAACCTTGACCGCGGGGTCAAGGAAATTTCCATTTTTGGAGCCGACACCAAACTGCCTCTTTTTGGTCTGATCCGCCTCCAAACCCGTTGGAAAACAGGTATTGATCACTTTTAACGTGGTAAATCGGCCAGCAAACAGCTGTCAGCCAAAACAGTGGAGGAGGGGGGATTTGAAAAAACCTTGACCGCGGGGTCAAGGATATTTCCATTTTTGGAGCCGACACCAAACTGCCTCTTTTTGGTCTGATCCACCTCCAAACCCGTTGAAAACAGGAATTGATCACTTTTAATGTGGTAAATCAGCCAAAACAGCTGTCAGCCAAAACAGTGGAGGAAGGGGGATTTGGAAAAAACCTTGACCGCGGGGTCAAGGAAATTTCCGTTTTTGGAGCCGACACCAAACTGCCTCTTTTTGGTCTGATCCGCCTCCAAACCCGTTGGAAAACAGGTATTGATCACTTTTAATGTGGTAAATCGGCCAGCAAACAGCTGTCAGCCAAAACAGCTGTCAGCCAAAACAGTGGAGGAGGGGGGATTTGAAAAAAACCTTGACCGCGTGGTCAAGGAAATTTCCGTTTTTGGAGCCGACACCAAACTGCCTCTTTTTGGTCTGATCCGCCTCAAAACCCGTTGGAAAACAGGTATTGATCACTTTTAATGTGGTAAATCGGCCAGCAAACAGCTGTCAGCCAAAACAGCTGTCAGCCAAAACAGTGGAGGAGGGGGGATTTGAAAAAAACCTTGACCGCGGGGTCAAGGAAATTTCCATTTTTGGAGCCGACACCAAACTGCCTCTTTTTGGTCTGATCCGCCTCCAAAACCGTTGGAAAACAGGTATTGATCACTTTTAATGTGGTAAATCGGCCAGCAAACAGCTGTCAGCCAAAACAGTGGAGGAGGGGGGATTTTGAAAAAACCTTGACCGCGGGGTCAAGGAAATTTCCGTTTTTTGAGCCGACACCAAACTGCCTCTTTTTGGTCTGATCCGCCTCCAAAACCGTTGGAAAACAGGTATTGATCACTTTTAATGTGGTAAATCGGCCAGCAAACAGCTGTCAGCCAAAACAGTGGAGGAGGGGGGATTTGGAAAAAACCTTGACCGCGGGGTCAAGGAAATTTCCGTTTTTGGAGCCAACACCAAACTGCCTCTTTGTGGTCTGATCCGCCTCCAAACCCGTTGGAAAACAGGTATTGATCACTTTTAATGTGGTAAATCGGCCAGCAAACAGCTGTCAGCCAAAACAGTGGAGGAGGGGGGATTTGGAAAAAACCTTGACCTCGTGGTCAAGGAAATTTCCATTTTTGGAGCCGACACCAAACTGTCTCTTATTGGTCTGATCCGCCTCCAAACCCGTTGGAAAAAAGGTATTGATCACTTTTAATGTGGTAAATCGGCCAGCAAACAGCTGTCAGCCAAAACAGCTGTCAGCCAAAACAGTGGAGGAGGGGGGATTTGAAAAAAACCTTGACCGGGGGGTCAAGGAAATTTCCATTTTTGGAGTCGATACCAAACTGCCTCTTTTTGGTCTGATCCACCTCCAAACCCATTGGAAAACAGGTATTGATCACTTTTAATGTGGTAAATCGGCCAGCAAACAGCTGTCAGCCAAAACAGCTGTCAGCCAAAACAGTGGAGGAGGGGGGATTTGAAAAAAAATTCCGTTTTTGGAGCCGACACCAAACTGCCTCTTTTTGGTCTGATCCGCCTCCAAACCCGTTGGAAAACAGGTATTGATCACTTTTAATGTGGTAAATCGGCCAGCAAACAGCTGTCAGCCAAAACAGTGGAGGAGGGGGGATTTGGAAAAAACCTTGACCTCGTGGTCAAGGAAATTTCCATTTTTGGAGCCGACACCAAACTGTCTCTTATTGGTCTGATCCGCCTCCAAACCCGTTGGAAAAAAGGTATTGATCACTTTTAATGTGGTAAATCGGCCAGCAAACAGCTGTCAGCCAAAACAGCTGTCAGCCAAAACAGTGGAGGAGGGGGGATTTGAAAAAAACCTTGACCGGGGGGTCAAGGAAATTTCCATTTTTGGAGTCGATACCAAACTGCCTCTTTTTGGTCTGATCCACCTCCAAACCCATTGGAAAACAGGTATTGATCACTTTTAATGTGGTAAATCGGCCAGCAAACAGCTGTCAGCCAAAACAGCTGTCAGCCAAAACAGTGGAGGAGGGGGGATTTGAAAAAAAATTCCGTTTTTGGAGCCGACACCAAACTGCCTCTTTTTGGTCTGATCCGCCTCCAAACCCGTTGGAAAACAGGTATTGATCACTTTTAATGTGGTACATCGGCCAGCAAACAGCTGTCAGCCAAAACAGTGGAGGAGGGGGGATTTGGAAAAAACCTTGACCTCGTGGTCAAGGAAATTTCCGTTTTTTGAGCCGACACCAAACTGCCTCTTTTTGGTCTGATCCACCTCCAAACCCGTTGGAAAACAGGTATTGATCACTTTTAATTTGGTAAATCGGCCAGCAAACAGCTGTCAGCCAAAACAGCTGTCAGCCAAAACAGTGGAGGAGGGGGGATTTGAAAAAAAATTCCGTTTTTGGAGCCGACACCAAACTGCCTCTTTTTGGTCTGATCCGCCTCCAAACCCGTTGGAAAACAGGTATTGATCACTTTTAATGTGGTAAATCGGCCAGCAAACAGCTGTCAGCCAAAACAGTGGAGGAGGGGGGATTTGAAAAAACCTTGACCGCGGGGTCAAGGATATTTCCATTTTTGGAGCCGACACCAAACTGCCTCTTTTTGGTCTGATCCACCTCCAAACCCGTTGAAAACAGGAATTGATCACTTTTAATGTGGTAAATCAGCCAAAACAGCTGTCAGCCAAAACAGTGGAGGAGGGGTGACTTGGAAAAAACCTTGACCGCGGGGTCAAGGAAATTTCCGTTTTTGGAGCCGACACCAAACTGCCTCTTTTTGGTCTGATCCGTCTCCAAACCCGTTGGAAAACAGGTATTGATCACTTTTAATGTGGTAAATCGGCCAGCAAACAGCTGTCAGCCAAAACAGCTGTCAGCCAAAACAGTGGAGGAGGGGGGATTTGAAAAAAACCTTGACCGCGGGGTCAAGGAAATTTCCGTTTTTGGAGCCGACACCAAACTGCCTCTTTTTGGTCTGATCCGCCTCCAAACCCGTTGGAAAACAGGTATTGATCACTTTTAATGTGGTAAATCGGCCAGAAAACAGCTGTCAGCCAAAACAGTGGAGGAGGGGGGATTTGGAAAAAACCTTGACCTTGTGGTCAAGGAAATTTCCGTTTTTTGAGCCGACACCAAACTGCCTCTTTTTGGTCTGATCCGCTTTAAAACCCGTTGGAAAACAGGTATTGATCACTTTTAATGTGGTAAATCGGCCAGCAAACAGCTGTCAGCCAAAACAGCTGTCAGCCAAAACAGTGGAGGAGGGGGGATTTGAAAAAAACCTTGACCGCGGGGTCAAGGAAATTTCCATTTTTGGAGCCGACACCAAACTGCCTCTTTTTGGTCTCATCCGCCTCCAAACCCGTTGGAAAACAGGTATTGATCACTTTTAATGTGGTAAATCGGCCAGCAAACAGCTGTCAGCCAAAACAGTGGAGGAGGGGGGATTTGAAAAAAACCTTGACCTCGTGGTCAAGGAAATTTCCGTTTTTGGAGCCGACACCAAACTGCCTCTTTTTGGTCTGATCCGCCTCCAAACCCGTTGGAAGACAGGTATTGATCACTTTTAATGTGGTAAATCGGCCAGCAAACAGCTGTCAGCCAAAACAGTGGAGGAGGGGGGATTTGAAAAAAACCTTGACCGCGGGGTCAAGGAAATTTCCATTTTTGGAGCCGACACCAAACTGCCTCTTTTTGGTCTGATCCGCCTCCAAAACCGTTGGAAAACAGGTATTGATCACTTTTAATGTGGTAAATCGGCCAGCAAACAGCTGTCAGCCAAAACAGTGGAGGAGGGGGGATTTGGAAAAAACCTTGACCTCGTGGTCAAGGAAATTTCCATTTTTGGAGCCGACACCAAACTGTCTCTTATTGGTCTGATCCGCCTCCAAACCCGTTGGAAAACAGGTATTGATCACTTTTAACGTGGTAAATCGGCCAGCAAACAGCTGTCAGCCAAAACAGCTGTCAGCCAAAACAGTGGAGGAGGGGGGATTTGAAAAAAACCTTGACCGGGGGGTCAAGGAAATTTCCATTTTTGGAGTCGATACCAAACTGCCTCTTTTTGGTCTGATCCACCTCCAAACCCATTGGAAAACAGGTATTGATCACTTTTAATGTGGTAAATCGGCCAGCAAACAGCTGTCAGCCAAAACAGCTGTCAGCCAAAACAGTGGAGGAGGGGGGATTTGAAAAAAAATTCCGTTTTTGGAGCCGACACCAAACTGCCTCTTTTTGGTCTGATCCGCCTCCAAACCCGTTGGAAAACAGGTATTGATCACTTTTAATGTGGTAAATCGGCCAGCAAACAGCTGTCAGCCAAAACAGTGGAGGAGGGGGGATTTGGAAAAAACCTTGACCTCGTGGTCAAGGAAATTTCCGTTTTTTGAGCCGACACCAAACTGCCTCTTTTTGGTCTGATCCACCTCCAAACCCGTTGGAAAACAGGTATTGATCACTTTTAATTTGGTAAATCGGCCAGCAAACAGCTGTCAGCCAAAACAGCTGTCAGCCAAAACAGTGGAGGAGGGGGGATTTGAAAAAAAATTCCGTTTTTGGAGCCGACACCAAACTGCCTCTTTTTGGTCTGATCCGCCTCCAAACCCGTTGGAAAACAGGTATTGATCACTTTTAATGTGGTAAATCGGCCAGCAAACAGCTGTCAGCCAAAACAGTGGAGGAGGGGGGATTTGAAAAAACCTTGACCGCGGGGTCAAGGATATTTCCATTTTTGGAGCCGACACCAAACTGCCTCTTTTTGGTCTGATCCACCTCCAAACCCGTTGAAAACAGGAATTGATCACTTTTAATGTGGTAAATCAGCCAAAACAGCTGTCAGCCAAAACAGTGGAGGAGGGGGGATTTGGAAAAAACCTTGACCGCGGGGTCAAGGAAATTTCCGTTTTTGGAGCCGACACCAAACTGCCTCTTTTTGGTCTGATCCGCCTCCAAACCCGTTGGAAAACAGGTATTGATCACTTTTAATGTGGTAAATCGGCCAGCAAACAGCTGTCAGCCAAAACAGCTGTCAGCCAAAACAGTGGAGGAGGGGGGATTTGAAAAAAACCTTGACCGCGGGGTCAAGGAAATTTCCGTTTTTGGAGCCGACACCAAACTGCCTCTTTTTGGTCTGATCCGCCTCCAAACCCGTTGGAAAACAGGTATTGATCACTTTTAATGTGGTAAATCGGCCAGCAAACAGCTGTCAGCCAAAACAGTGGAGGAGGGGGGATTTGGAAAAAACCTTGACCTTGTGGTCAAGGAAATTTCCGTTTTTTGAGCCGACACCAAACTGCCTCTTTGTGGTCTGATCCGCTTTAAAACCCGTTGGAAAACAGGTATTGATCACTTTTAATGTGGTAAATCGGCCAGCAAACAGCTGTCAGCCAAAACAGCTGTCAGCCAAAACAGTGGAGGAGGGGGGATTTGAAAAAAACCTTGACCGCGGGGTCAAGGAAATTTCCATTTTTGGAGCCGACACCAAACTGCCTCTTTTTGGTCTCATCCGCCTCCAAAACCGTTGGAAAACAGGTATTGATCACTTTTAATGTGGTAAATCGGCCAGCAAACAGCTGTCAGCCAAAACAGTGGAGGAGGGGGGATTTGAAAAAACCTTGACCGCGGGGTCAAGGATATTTCTATTTTTGGAGCAGACACCAAACTGCCTCTTTTTGGTCTGATCCACCTCCAAACCCGTTGGAAAACAGGAATTGATCACTTTTAATGTGGTAAATCAGCCAGCAAACAGCTGTCAGCCAAAACAGTGGAGGAGGGGGGATTTGGAAAAAACCTTGACCGCGGGGTCAAGGAAATTTCCGTTTTTGGAGCCGACACCAAATTGCCTCTTTTTGGTCTGATCCACCTCCAAACCCATTGGAAAACAGGTATTGGTCACTTTTAATGTGGTAAATCGGCCAGCAAACAGCTGTCAGCCAAAACAGCTGTCAGCCAAAACAGTGGAGGAGGGGGGATTTGAAAAAAAATTCCGTTTTTGGAGCTGACACCAAACTGCCTCTTTTTGGTCTGATCCGCCTCCAAACCCGTTGGAAAACAGGTATTGATCACTTTTAATGTGGTAAATCGGCCAGCAAACAGCTGTCAGCCAAAACAGTGGAGGAGCTGGGATTTGGAAAAAACCTTGACCGCGGGGTCAAGGAAATTTCCATTTTTGGAGCCGACACCAAACTGCCTCTTATTGGTCTGATCCGCCTCCAAACCTGTTGGAAAACAGGTATTGATCACTTTTAATGAGGTAAATCGGCCAGCAAACAGCTGTCAGCCAAAACAGTGGAGGAGCTGGGATTTGGAAAAACCTTGACCGCGGGGTCAAGGAAATTTCCATTTTTGGAGCCGACACCAAACTGCCTCTCTTTGGTCTGATCCACCTCCAAACCCGTTGGAAAACAGGTATTGATCACTTTTAATTTGGTAAATCGGCCAGCAAACAGCTGTCAGCCAAAACAGTGGAGGAGGGGGGATTTGGAAAAAACCTTGACCGCGGGGTCAAGGATATTTCTATTTTTGGAGCCGACACCAAACTGCCTCTTTTTGGTCTGATCCGCCTCCAAACCCGTTGGAAAACAGGAATTGATCACTTTTAATGTGGTAAATCGGCCAGCAAACAGCTGTCAGCCAAAACAGCTGTCAGCCAAAACAGTGGAGGAGGGGGGATTTGAAAAAAAATTCCGTTTTTGGAGCTGACACCAAACTGCCTCTTTTTGGTCTGATCCGCCTCAAAACCCGTTGGAAAACAGGTATTGATCACTTTTAATGTGGTAAATCGGCCAGCAAACAGCTGTCAGCCAAAACAGCTGTCAGCCAAAACAGTGGAGGAGGGGGGATTTGAAAAAAACCTTGACCGCGGGGTCAAGGAAATTTCCATTTTTGGAGCCGACACCAAACTGCCTCTTTTTGGTCTCATCCGCCTCCAAAACCGTTGGAAAACAGGTATTGATCACTTTTAATGTGGTAAATCGGCCAGCAAACAGCTGTCAGCCAAAACAGTGGAGGAGGGGGGATTTGAAAAAACCTTGACCGCGGGGTCAAGGATATTTCTATTTTTGGAGCAGACACCAAACTGCCTCTTTTTGGTCTGATCCACCTCCAAACCCGTTGGAAAACAGGAATTGATCACTTTTAATGTGGTAAATCAGCCAGCAAACAGCTGTCAGCCAAAACAGTGGAGGAGGGGGGATTTGGAAAAAACCTTGACCGCGGGGTCAAGGAAATTTCCGTTTTTGGAGCCGACACCAAATTGCCTCTTTTTGGTCTGATCCACCTCCAAACCCATTGGAAAACAGGTATTGGTCACTTTTAATGTGGTAAATCGGCCAGCAAACAGCTGTCAGCCAAAACAGCTGTCAGCCAAAACAGTGGAGGAGGGGGGATTTGAAAAAAAATTCCGTTTTTGGAGCTGACACCAAACTGCCTCTTTTTGGTCTGATCCGCCTCCAAACCCGTTGGAAAACAGGTATTGATCACTTTTAATGTGGTAAATCGGCCAGCAAACAGCTGTCAGCCAAAACAGTGGAGGAGCTGGGATTTGGAAAAAACCTTGACCGCGGGGTCAAGGAAATTTCCATTTTTGGAGCCGACACCAAACTGCCTCTTATTGGTCTGATCCGCCTCCAAACCTGTTGGAAAACAGGTATTGATCACTTTTAATGAGGTAAATCGGCCAGCAAACAGCTGTCAGCCAAAACAGTGGAGGAGCTGGGATTTGGAAAAACCTTGACCGCGGGGTCAAGGAAATTTCCATTTTTGGAGCCGACACCAAACTGCCTCTCTTTGGTCTGATCCACCTCCAAACCCGTTGGAAAACAGGTATTGATCACTTTTAATTTGGTAAATCGGCCAGCAAACAGCTGTCAGCCAAAACAGTGGAGGAGGGGGGATTTGGAAAAAACCTTGACCGCGGGGTCAAGGATATTTCTATTTTTGGAGCCGACACCAAACTGCCTCTTTTTGGTCTGATCCGCCTCCAAACCCGTTGGAAAACAGGAATTGATCACTTTTAATGTGGTAAATCGGCCAGCAAACAGCTGTCAGCCAAAACAGCTGTCAGCCAAAACAGTGGAGGAGGGGGGATTTGAAAAAAAATTCCGTTTTTGGAGCTGACACCAAACTGCCTCTTTTTGGTCTGATCCGCCTCAAAACCCGTTGGAAAACAGGTATTGATCACTTTTAATGTGGTAAATCGGCCAGCAAACAGCTGTCAGCCAAAACAGTGGAGGAGGGGGGATTTGGAAAAAACCTTGACCGTGTGGTCAAGGAAATTTCCGTTTTTGGAGTCGACACCAAACTGCCTCTTTTTGGTCTGATCCACCTCCAAACCCATTGGAAAACAGGTATTGATCACTTTTAATGTGGTAAATCGGCCAGCAAACAGCTGTCAGCCAAAACAGCTGTCAGCCAAAACAGTGGAGGAGGGGGGATTTGAAAAAAAATTCCGTTTTTGGAGCCGACACCAAACTGCCTCTTTTTGGTCTGATCCGCCTCCAAACCCGTTGGAAAACAGGTATTGATCACTTTTAATGTGGTAAATCGGCCAGCAAACAGCTGTCAGCCAAAACAGTGGAGGAGCTGGGATTTGGAAAAAACCTTGACCGCGGGGTCAAGGAAATTTCCATTTTTGGAGCCGACACCAAACTGCCTCTTTTTGGTCTGATCCGCCTCCAAACCCGTTGGAAAACAGGTATTGATCACTTTTAATGTGGTAAATCAGCCAGCAAACAGCTGTCAGCCAAAACAGTGGAGGAGGGGGGATTTGGAAAAAACCTTGACCGCGGGGTCAAGGAAATTTCCGTTTTTGGAGCCGACACCAAACTGCCTCTTTTTGGTCTGATCCACCTCCAAACCCATTGGAAAACAGGTATTGGTCACTTTTAATGTGGTAAATCGGCCAGCAAACAGCTGTCAGCCAAAACAGCTGTCAGCCAAAACAGTGGAGGAGGGGGGATTTGAAAAAAAATTCCGTTTTTGGAGCTGACACCAAACTGCCTCTTTTTGGTCTGATCCGCCTCAAAACCCGTTGGAAAACAGGTATTGATCACTTTTAATGTGGTAAATCGGCCAGCAAACAGCTGTCAGCCAAAACAGTGGAGGAGCTGGGATTTGGAAAAAACCTTGACCGCGGGGTCAAGGAAATTTCCATTTTTGGAGCCGACATCAAACTGCCTCTTATTGGTCTGATCCGCCTCCAAACCTGTTGGAAAACAGGTATTGATCACTTTTAATGAGGTAAATCGGCCAGCAAACAGCTGTCAGCCAAAACAGTGGAGGAGCTGGGATTTGGAAAAAACTTGACCGCGGGGTCAAGGAAATTTCCATTTTTGGAGCCGACACCAAACTGCCTCTCTTTGGTCTGATCCACCTCCAAACCCGTTGGAAAACAGGTATTGATCACTTTTAATTTGGTAAATCGGCCAGCAAACAGCTGTCAGCCAAAACAGTGGAGGAGGGGGGATTTGAAAAAAAATTCCGTTTTTGGAGCCGACACCAAACTGCCTCTTTTTGGTCTGATCCGCCTCCAAACCCGTTGGAAAACAGGTATTGATCACTTTTAATGTGGTAAATCGGCCAGCAAACAGCTGTCAGCCAAAACAGCTGTCAGCCAAAACAGTGGAGGAGGGGGGATTTGAAAAAAAATTCCGTTTTTGGAGCCGACACCAAACTGCCTCTTTTTGGTCTGATCCGCCTCCAAACCCGTTGGAAAACAGGTATTGATCACTTTTAATGTGGTAAATCGGCCAGCAAACAGCTGTCAGCCAAAACAGTGGAGGAGGGGGGATTTGGAAAAAACCTTGACCTCGTGGTCAAGGAAATTTCCGTTTTTTGAGCCGACACCAAACTGCCTCTTTTTGGTCTGATCCGCCTCAAAACCCGTTGGAAAACAGGTATTGATCACTTTTAATGTGGTAAATCGGCCAGCAAACAGCTGTCAGCCAAAACAGCTGTCAGCCAAAACAGTGGAGGAGGGGGGATTTGAAAAAAACCTTGACCGCGTGGTCAAGGAAATTTCCGTTTTTGGAGCCGACACCAAACTGCCTCTTTTTGGTCTGATCCGCCTCAAAACCCGTTGGAAAACAGGTATTGATCACTTTTAATGTGGTAAATCGGCCAGCAAACAGCTGTCAGCCAAAACAGCTGTCAGCCAAAACAGTGGAGGAGGGGGGATTTGAAAAAAACCTTGACCGCGGGGTCAAGGAAATTTCCATTTTTGGAGCCGACACCAAACTGCTTCTTTTTGGTCTGATCCGCCTCCAAAACCGTTGGAAAACAGGTATTGATCACTTTTAATGTGGTAAATCGGCCAGCAAACAGCTGTCAGCCAAAACAGTGGAGGAGGGGGGATTTGGAAAAAACCTTGACCGCGGGGTCAAGGAAATTTCCGTTTTTGGAGCCAACACCAAACTGCCTCTTTGTGGTCTGATCCGCCTCCAAACCCGTTGGAAAACAGGTATTGATCACTTTTAATGTGGTAAATCGGCCAGCAAACAGCTGTCCGCCAAAACAGTGGAGGAGGGGGGATTTGAAAAAAACCTTGACCGCGGGGTCAAGGAAATTTCCATTTTTGGAGCCGACACCAAACTGCCTCTTTTTGGTCTGATCCGCCTCCAAAACCGTTGGAAAACAGGTATTGATCACTTTTAATGTGGTAAATCGGCCAGCAAACAGCTGTCAGCCAAAACAGTGGAGGAGGGGGGATTTGGAAAAAACCTTGACCTCGTGGTCAAGGAAATTTCCATTTTTGGAGCCGACACCAAACTGTCTCTTATTGGTCTGATCCGCCTCCAAACCCGTTGGAAAACAGGTATTGATCACTTTTAATGTGGTAAATCGGCCAGCAAACAGCTGTCAGCCAAAACAGCTGTCAGCCAAAACAGTGGAGGAGGGGGGATTTGAAAAAAACCTTGACCGGGGGGTCAAGGAAATTTCCATTTTTGGAGTCGATACCAAACTGCCTCTTTTTGGTCTGATCCACCTCCAAACCCATTGGAAAACAGGTATTGATCACTTTTAATGTGGTAAATCGGCCAGCAAACAGCTGTCAGCCAAAACAGCTGTCAGCCAAAACAGTGGAGGAGGGGGGATTTGAAAAAAAATTCCGTTTTTGGAGCCGACACCAAACTGCCTCTTTTTGGTCTGATCCGCCTCCAAACCCGTTGGAAAACAGGTATTGATCACTTTTAATGTGGTACATCGGCCAGCAAACAGCTGTCAGCCAAAACAGTGGAGGAGGGGGGATTTGGAAAAAACCTTGACCTCGTGGTCAAGGAAATTTCCGTTTTTTGAGCCGACACCAAACTGCCTCTTTTTGGTCTGATCCACCTCCAAACCCGTTGGAAAACAGGTATTGATCACTTTTAATTTGGTAAATCGGCCAGCAAACAGCTGTCAGCCAAAACAGCTGTCAGCCAAAACAGTGGAGGAGGGGGGATTTGAAAAAACCTTGACCGCGGGGTCAAGGATATTTCCATTTTTGGAGCCGACACCAAACTGCCTCTTTTTGGTCTGATCCACCTCCAAACCCGTTGAAAACAGGAATTGATCACTTTTAATGTGGTAAATCAGCCAAAACAGCTGTCAGCCAAAACAGTGGAGGAGGGGGGATTTGGAAAAAACCTTGACCGCGGGGTCAAGGAAATTTCCGTTTTTGGAGCCGACACCAAACTGCCTCTTTTTGGTCTGATCCGCCTCCAAACCCGTTGGAAAACAGGTATTGATCACTTTTAATGTGGTAAATCGGCCAGCAAACAGCTGTCAGCCAAAACAGCTGTCAGCCAAAACAGTGGAGGAGGGGGGATTTGAAAAAAACCTTGACCGCGGGGTCAAGGAAATTTCCGTTTTTGGAGCCGACACCAAACTGCCTCTTTTTGGTCTGATCCGCCTCCAAACCCGTTGGAAAACAGGTATTGATCACTTTTAATGTGGTAAATCGGCCAGCAAACAGCTGTCAGCCAAAACAGTGGAGGAGGGGGGATTTGGAAAAAACCTTGACCTTGTGGTCAAGGAAATTTCTGTTTTTTGAGCCGACACCAAACTGCCTCTTTTTGGTCTGATCCGCTTTAAAACCCGTTGGAAAACAGGTATTGATCACTTTTAATGTGGTAAATCGGCCAGCAAACAGCTGTCAGCCAAAACAGCTGTCAGCCAAAACAGTGGAGGAGGGGGGATTTGAAAAAAACCTTGACCGCGGGGTCAAGGAAATTTCCATTTTTGGAGCCGACACCAAACTGCCTCTTTTTGGTCTCATCCGCCTCCAAAACCGTTGGAAAACAGGTATTGATCACTTTTAATGTGGTAAATCGGCCAGCAAACAGCTGTCAGCCAAAACAGTGGAGGAGGGGGGATTTGAAAAAACCTTGACCGCGGGGTCAAGGATATTTCCATTTTTGGAGCCGACACCAAACTGCCTCTTTTTGGTCTGATCCACCTCCAAACCCGTTGAAAACAGGAATTGATCACTTTTAATGTGGTAAATCAGCCAAAACAGCTGTCAGCCAAAACAGTGGAGGAGGGGTGACTTGGAAAAAACCTTGACCGCGGGGTCAAGGAAATTTCCGTTTTTGGAGCCGACACCAAACTGCCTCTTTTTGGTCTGATCCGTCTCCAAACCCGTTGGAAAACAGGTATTGATCACTTTTAATGTGGTAAATCGGCCAGCAAACAGCTGTCAGCCAAAACAGTGGAGGAGGGGGGATTTGAAAAAAACCTTGACCGCGGGGTCAAGGAAATTTCCGTTTTTGGAGCCGACACCAAACTGCCTCTTTTTGGTCTGATCCGCCTCCAAACCCGTTGGAAAACAGGTATTGATCACTTTTAATGTGGTAAATCGGCCAGAAAACAGCTGTCAGCCAAAACAGTGGAGGAGGGGGGATTTGGAAAAAACCTTGACCTTGTGGTCAAGGAAATTTCCGTTTTTTGAGCCGACACCAAACTGCCTCTTTTTGGTCTGATCCGCTTTAAAACCCGTTGGAAAACAGGTATTGATCACTTTTAATGTGGTAAATCGGCCAGCAAACAGCTGTCAGCCAAAACAGCTGTCAGCCAAAACAGTGGAGGAGGGGGGATTTGAAAAAAACCTTGACCGCGGGGTCAAGGAAATTTCCATTTTTGGAGCCGACACCAAACTGCCTCTTTTTGGTCTGATCCGCCTCCAAACCCGTTGGAAAACAGGTATTGATCACTTTTAATGTGGTAAATCGGCCAGCAAACAGCTGTCAGCCAAAACAGTGGAGGAGGGGGGATTTGAAAAAAACCTTGACCTCGTGGTCAAGGAAATTTCCGTTTTTGGAGCCGACACCAAACTGCCTCTTTTTGGTCTGATCCGCCTCCAAACCCGTTGGAAAACAGGTATTGATCACTTTTAATGTGGTAAATCGGCCAGCAAACAGCTGTCAGCCAAAACAGTGGAGGAGGGGGGATTTGAAAAAAACCTTGACCGCGGGGTCAAGGAAATTTCCATTTTTGGAGCCGACACCAAACTGCCTCTTTTTGGTCTGATCCGCCTCCAAAACCGTTGGAAAACAGGTATTGATCACTTTTAATGTGGTAAATCGGCCAGCAAACAGCTGTCAGCCAAAACAGTGGAGGAGGGGGGATTTGGAAAAAACCTTGACCTCGTGGTCAAGGAAATTTCCATTTTTGGAGCCGACACCAAACTGTCTCTTATTGGTCTGATCCGCCTCCAAACCCGTTGGAAAACAGGTATTGATCACTTTTAATGTGGTAAATCGGCCAGCAAACAGCTGTCAGCCAAAACAGCTGTCAGCCAAAACAGTGGAGGAGGGGGGATTTGAAAAAAACCTTGACCGGGGGGTCAAGGAAATTTCCATTTTTGGAGTCGATACCAAACTGCCTCTTTTTGGTCTGATCCACCTCCAAACCCATTGGAAAACAGGTATTGATCACTTTTAATGTGGTAAATCGGCCAGCAAACAGCTGTCAGCCAAAACAGCTGTCAGCCAAAACAGTGGAGGAGGGGGGATTTGAAAAAAAATTCCGTTTTTGGAGCCGACACCAAACTGCCTCTTTTTGGTCTGATCCGCCTCCAAACCCGTTGGAAAACAGGTATTGATCACTTTTAATGTGGTAAATCGGCCAGCAAACAGCTGTCAGCCAAAACAGTGGAGGAGGGGGGATTTGGAAAAAACCTTGACCGCGGGGTCAAGGAAATTTCCATTTTTGGAGCCGACACCAAACTGCCTCTTTTTGGTCTGATCCGCCTCCAAACCCGTTGGAAAACAGGTATTGATCACTTTTAACGTGGTAAATCGGCCAGCAAACAGCTGTCAGCCAAAACAGTGGAGGAGGGGGGATTTGAAAAAACCTTGACCGCGGGGTCAAGGATATTTCCATTTTTGGAGCCGACACCAAACTGCCTCTTTTTGGTCTGATCCACCTCCAAACCCGTTGAAAACAGGAATTGATCACTTTTAATGTGGTAAATCAGCCAAAACAGCTGTCAGCCAAAACAGTGGAGGAAGGGGGATTTGGAAAAAACCTTGACCGCGGGGTCAAGGAAATTTCCGTTTTTGGAGCCGACACCAAACTGCCTCTTTTTGGTCTGATCCGCCTCCAAACCCGTTGGAAAACAGGTATTGATCACTTTTAATGTGGTAAATCGGCCAGCAAACAGCTGTCAGCCAAAACAGCTGTCAGCCAAAACAGTGGAGGAGGGGGGATTTGAAAAAAACCTTGACCGCGTGGTCAAGGAAATTTCCGTTTTTGGAGCCGACACCAAACTGCCTCTTTTTGGTCTGATCCGCCTCAAAACCCGTTGGAAAACAGGTATTGATCACTTTTAATGTGGTAAATCGGCCAGCAAACAGCTGTCAGCCAAAACAGCTGTCAGCCAAAACAGTGGAGGAGGGGGGATTTGAAAAAAACCTTGACCGCGGGGTCAAGGAAATTTCCATTTTTGGAGCCGACACCAAACTGCCTCTTTTTGGTCTGATCCGCCTCCAAAACCGTTGGAAAACAGGTATTGATCACTTTTAATGTGGTAAATCGGCCAGCAAACAGCTGTCAGCCAAAACAGTGGAGGAGGGGGGATTTTGAAAAAACCTTGACCGCGGGGTCAAGGAAATTTCCGTTTTTTGAGCCGACACCAAACTGCCTCTTTTTGGTCTGATCCGCCTCCAAAACCGTTGGAAAACAGGTATTGATCACTTTTAATGTGGTAAATCGGCCAGCAAACAGCTGTCAGCCAAAACAGTGGAGGAGGGGGGATTTGGAAAAAACCTTGACCGCGGGGTCAAGGAAATTTCCGTTTTTGGAGCCAACACCAAACTGCCTCTTTGTGGTCTGATCCGCCTCCAAACCCGTTGGAAAACAGGTATTGATCACTTTTAATGTGGTAAATCGGCCAGCAAACAGCTGTCAGCCAAAACAGTGGAGGAGGGGGGATTTGGAAAAAACCTTGACCTCGTGGTCAAGGAAATTTCCATTTTTGGAGCCGACACCAAACTGTCTCTTATTGGTCTGATCCGCCTCCAAACCCGTTGGAAAAAAGGTATTGATCACTTTTAATGTGGTAAATCGGCCAGCAAACAGCTGTCAGCCAAAACAGCTGTCAGCCAAAACAGTGGAGGAGGGGGGATTTGAAAAAAACCTTGACCGGGGGGTCAAGGAAATTTCCATTTTTGGAGTCGATACCAAACTGCCTCTTTTTGGTCTGATCCACCTCCAAACCCATTGGAAAACAGGTATTGATCACTTTTAATGTGGTAAATCGGCCAGCAAACAGCTGTCAGCCAAAACAGCTGTCAGCCAAAACAGTGGAGGAGGGGGGATTTGAAAAAAAATTCCGTTTTTGGAGCCGACACCAAACTGCCTCTTTTTGGTCTGATCCGCCTCCAAACCCGTTGGAAAACAGGTATTGATCACTTTTAATGTGGTAAATCGGCCAGCAAACAGCTGTCAGCCAAAACAGTGGAGGAGGGGGGATTTGGAAAAAACCTTGACCTCGTGGTCAAGGAAATTTCCATTTTTGGAGCCGACACCAAACTGTCTCTTATTGGTCTGATCCGCCTCCAAACCCGTTGGAAAAAAGGTATTGATCACTTTTAATGTGGTAAATCGGCCAGCAAACAGCTGTCAGCCAAAACAGCTGTCAGCCAAAACAGTGGAGGAGGGGGGATTTGAAAAAAACCTTGACCGGGGGGTCAAGGAAATTTCCATTTTTGGAGTCGATACCAAACTGCCTCTTTTTGGTCTGATCCACCTCCAAACCCATTGGAAAACAGGTATTGATCACTTTTAATGTGGTAAATCGGCCAGCAAACAGCTGTCAGCCAAAACAGCTGTCAGCCAAAACAGTGGAGGAGGGGGGATTTGAAAAAAAATTCCGTTTTTGGAGCCGACACCAAACTGCCTCTTTTTGGTCTGATCCGCCTCCAAACCCGTTGGAAAACAGGTATTGATCACTTTTAATGTGGTACATCGGCCAGCAAACAGCTGTCAGCCAAAACAGTGGAGGAGGGGGGATTTGGAAAAAACCTTGACCTCGTGGTCAAGGAAATTTCCGTTTTTTGAGCCGACACCAAACTGCCTCTTTTTGGTCTGATCCACCTCCAAACCCGTTGGAAAACAGGTATTGATCACTTTTAATTTGGTAAATCGGCCAGCAAACAGCTGTCAGCCAAAACAGCTGTCAGCCAAAACAGTGGAGGAGGGGGGATTTGAAAAAAAATTCCGTTTTTGGAGCCGACACCAAACTGCCTCTTTTTGGTCTGATCCGCCTCCAAACCCGTTGGAAAACAGGTATTGATCACTTTTAATGTGGTAAATCGGCCAGCAAACAGCTGTCAGCCAAAACAGTGGAGGAGGGGGGATTTGAAAAAACCTTGACCGCGGGGTCAAGGATATTTCCATTTTTGGAGCCGACACCAAACTGCCTCTTTTTGGTCTGATCCACCTCCAAACCCGTTGAAAACAGGAATTGATCACTTTTAATGTGGTAAATCAGCCAAAACAGCTGTCAGCCAAAACAGTGGAGGAGGGGTGACTTGGAAAAAACCTTGACCGCGGGGTCAAGGAAATTTCCGTTTTTGGAGCCGACACCAAACTGCCTCTTTTTGGTCTGATCCGTCTCCAAACCCGTTGGAAAACAGGTATTGATCACTTTTAATGTGGTAAATCGGCCAGCAAACAGCTGTCAGCCAAAACAGCTGTCAGCCAAAACAGTGGAGGAGGGGGGATTTGAAAAAAACCTTGACCGCGGGGTCAAGGAAATTTCCGTTTTTGGAGCCGACACCAAACTGCCTCTTTTTGGTCTGATCCGCCTCCAAACCCGTTGGAAAACAGGTATTGATCACTTTTAATGTGGTAAATCGGCCAGAAAACAGCTGTCAGCCAAAACAGTGGAGGAGGGGGGATTTGGAAAAAACCTTGACCTTGTGGTCAAGGAAATTTCCGTTTTTTGAGCCGACACCAAACTGCCTCTTTTTGGTCTGATCCGCTTTAAAACCCGTTGGAAAACAGGTATTGATCACTTTTAATGTGGTAAATCGGCCAGCAAACAGCTGTCAGCCAAAACAGCTGTCAGCCAAAACAGTGGAGGAGGGGGGATTTGAAAAAAACCTTGACCGCGGGGTCAAGGAAATTTCCATTTTTGGAGCCGACACCAAACTGCCTCTTTTTGGTCTCATCCGCCTCCAAACCCGTTGGAAAACAGGTATTGATCACTTTTAATGTGGTAAATCGGCCAGCAAACAGCTGTCAGCCAAAACAGTGGAGGAGGGGGGATTTGAAAAAAACCTTGACCTCGTGGTCAAGGAAATTTCCGTTTTTGGAGCCGACACCAAACTGCCTCTTTTTGGTCTGATCCGCCTCCAAACCCGTTGGAAGACAGGTATTGATCACTTTTAATGTGGTAAATCGGCCAGCAAACAGCTGTCAGCCAAAACAGTGGAGGAGGGGGGATTTGAAAAAAACCTTGACCGCGGGGTCAAGGAAATTTCCATTTTTGGAGCCGACACCAAACTGCCTCTTTTTGGTCTGATCCGCCTCCAAAACCGTTGGAAAACAGGTATTGATCACTTTTAATGTGGTAAATCGGCCAGCAAACAGCTGTCAGCCAAAACAGTGGAGGAGGGGGGATTTGGAAAAAACCTTGACCTCGTGGTCAAGGAAATTTCCATTTTTGGAGCCGACACCAAACTGTCTCTTATTGGTCTGATCCGCCTCCAAACCCGTTGGAAAACAGGTATTGATCACTTTTAACGTGGTAAATCGGCCAGCAAACAGCTGTCAGCCAAAACAGCTGTCAGCCAAAACAGTGGAGGAGGGGGGATTTGAAAAAAACCTTGACCGGGGGGTCAAGGAAATTTCCATTTTTGGAGTCGATACCAAACTGCCTCTTTTTGGTCTGATCCACCTCCAAACCCATTGGAAAACAGGTATTGATCACTTTTAATGTGGTAAATCGGCCAGCAAACAGCTGTCAGCCAAAACAGCTGTCAGCCAAAACAGTGGAGGAGGGGGGATTTGAAAAAAAATTCCGTTTTTGGAGCCGACACCAAACTGCCTCTTTTTGGTCTGATCCGCCTCCAAACCCGTTGGAAAACAGGTATTGATCACTTTTAATGTGGTAAATCGGCCAGCAAACAGCTGTCAGCCAAAACAGTGGAGGAGGGGGGATTTGGAAAAAACCTTGACCTCGTGGTCAAGGAAATTTCCGTTTTTTGAGCCGACACCAAACTGCCTCTTTTTGGTCTGATCCACCTCCAAACCCGTTGGAAAACAGGTATTGATCACTTTTAATTTGGTAAATCGGCCAGCAAACAGCTGTCAGCCAAAACAGCTGTCAGCCAAAACAGTGGAGGAGGGGGGATTTGAAAAAAAATTCCGTTTTTGGAGCCGACACCAAACTGCCTCTTTTTGGTCTGATCCGCCTCCAAACCCGTTGGAAAACAGGTATTGATCACTTTTAATGTGGTAAATCGGCCAGCAAACAGCTGTCAGCCAAAACAGTGGAGGAGGGGGGATTTGAAAAAACCTTGACCGCGGGGTCAAGGATATTTCCATTTTTGGAGCCGACACCAAACTGCCTCTTTTTGGTCTGATCCACCTCCAAACCCGTTGAAAACAGGAATTGATCACTTTTAATGTGGTAAATCAGCCAAAACAGCTGTCAGCCAAAACAGTGGAGGAGGGGGGATTTGGAAAAAACCTTGACCGCGGGGTCAAGGAAATTTCCGTTTTTGGAGCCGACACCAAACTGCCTCTTTTTGGTCTGATCCGCCTCCAAACCCGTTGGAAAACAGGTATTGATCACTTTTAATGTGGTAAATCGGCCAGCAAACAGCTGTCAGCCAAAACAGCTGTCAGCCAAAACAGTGGAGGAGGGGGGATTTGAAAAAAACCTTGACCGCGGGGTCAAGGAAATTTCCGTTTTTGGAGCCGACACCAAACTGCCTCTTTTTGGTCTGATCCGCCTCCAAACCCGTTGGAAAACAGGTATTGATCACTTTTAATGTGGTAAATCGGCCAGCAAACAGCTGTCAGCCAAAACAGTGGAGGAGGGGGGATTTGGAAAAAACCTTGACCTCGTGGTCAAGGAAATTTCCATTTTTGGAGCCGACACCAAACTGTCTCTTATTGGTCTGATCCGCCTCCAAACCCGTTGGAAAAAAGGTATTGATCACTTTTAATGTGGTAAATCGGCCAGCAAACAGCTGTCAGCCAAAACAGCTGTCAGCCAAAACAGTGGAGGAGGGGGGATTTGAAAAAAACCTTGACCGGGGGGTCAAGGAAATTTCCATTTTTGGAGTCGATACCAAACTGCCTCTTTTTGGTCTGATCCACCTCCAAACCCATTGGAAAACAGGTATTGATCACTTTTAATGTGGTAAATCGGCCAGCAAACAGCTGTCAGCCAAAACAGCTGTCAGCCAAAACAGTGGAGGAGGGGGGATTTGAAAAAAAATTCCGTTTTTGGAGCCGACACCAAACTGCCTCTTTTTGGTCTGATCCGCCTCCAAACCCGTTGGAAAACAGGTATTGATCACTTTTAATGTGGTACATCGGCCAGCAAACAGCTGTCAGCCAAAACAGTGGAGGAGGGGGGATTTGGAAAAAACCTTGACCTCGTGGTCAAGGAAATTTCCGTTTTTTGAGCCGACACCAAACTGCCTCTTTTTGGTCTGATCCACCTCCAAACCCGTTGGAAAACAGGTATTGATCACTTTTAATTTGGTAAATCGGCCAGCAAACAGCTGTCAGCCAAAACAGCTGTCAGCCAAAACAGTGGAGGAGGGGGGATTTGAAAAAAAATTCCGTTTTTGGAGCCGACACCAAACTGCCTCTTTTTGGTCTGATCCGCCTCCAAACCCGTTGGAAAACAGGTATTGATCACTTTTAATGTGGTAAATCGGCCAGCAAACAGCTGTCAGCCAAAACAGTGGAGGAGGGGGGATTTGAAAAAACCTTGACCGCGGGGTCAAGGATATTTCCATTTTTGGAGCCGACACCAAACTGCCTCTTTTTGGTCTGATCCACCTCCAAACCCGTTGAAAACAGGAATTGATCACTTTTAATGTGGTAAATCAGCCAAAACAGCTGTCAGCCAAAACAGTGGAGGAGGGGTGACTTGGAAAAAACCTTGACCGCGGGGTCAAGGAAATTTCCGTTTTTGGAGCCGACACCAAACTGCCTCTTTTTGGTCTGATCCGTCTCCAAACCCGTTGGAAAACAGGTATTGATCACTTTTAATGTGGTAAATCGGCCAGCAAACAGCTGTCAGCCAAAACAGCTGTCAGCCAAAACAGTGGAGGAGGGGGGATTTGAAAAAAACCTTGACCGCGGGGTCAAGGAAATTTCCGTTTTTGGAGCCGACACCAAACTGCCTCTTTTTGGTCTGATCCGCCTCCAAACCCGTTGGAAAACAGGTATTGATCACTTTTAATGTGGTAAATCGGCCAGAAAACAGCTGTCAGCCAAAACAGTGGAGGAGGGGGGATTTGGAAAAAACCTTGACCTTGTGGTCAAGGAAATTTCCGTTTTTTGAGCCGACACCAAACTGCCTCTTTTTGGTCTGATCCGCTTTAAAACCCGTTGGAAAACAGGTATTGATCACTTTTAATGTGGTAAATCGGCCAGCAAACAGCTGTCAGCCAAAACAGCTGTCAGCCAAAACAGTGGAGGAGGGGGGATTTGAAAAAAACCTTGACCGCGGGGTCAAGGAAATTTCCATTTTTGGAGCCGACACCAAACTGCCTCTTTTTGGTCTCATCCGCCTCCAAACCCGTTGGAAAACAGGTATTGATCACTTTTAATGTGGTAAATCGGCCAGCAAACAGCTGTCAGCCAAAACAGTGGAGGAGGGGGGATTTGAAAAAAACCTTGACCTCGTGGTCAAGGAAATTTCCGTTTTTGGAGCCGACACCAAACTGCCTCTTTTTGGTCTGATCCGCCTCCAAACCCGTTGGAAGACAGGTATTGATCACTTTTAATGTGGTAAATCGGCCAGCAAACAGCTGTCAGCCAAAACAGTGGAGGAGGGGGGATTTGAAAAAAACCTTGACCGCGGGGTCAAGGAAATTTCCATTTTTGGAGCCGACACCAAACTGCCTCTTTTTGGTCTGATCCGCCTCCAAAACCGTTGGAAAACAGGTATTGATCACTTTTAATGTGGTAAATCGGCCAGCAAACAGCTGTCAGCCAAAACAGTGGAGGAGGGGGGATTTGGAAAAAACCTTGACCTCGTGGTCAAGGAAATTTCCATTTTTGGAGCCGACACCAAACTGTCTCTTATTGGTCTGATCCGCCTCCAAACCCGTTGGAAAACAGGTATTGATCACTTTTAACGTGGTAAATCGGCCAGCAAACAGCTGTCAGCCAAAACAGCTGTCAGCCAAAACAGTGGAGGAGGGGGGATTTGAAAAAAACCTTGACCGGGGGGTCAAGGAAATTTCCATTTTTGGAGTCGATACCAAACTGCCTCTTTTTGGTCTGATCCACCTCCAAACCCATTGGAAAACAGGTATTGATCACTTTTAATGTGGTAAATCGGCCAGCAAACAGCTGTCAGCCAAAACAGCTGTCAGCCAAAACAGTGGAGGAGGGGGGATTTGAAAAAAAATTCCGTTTTTGGAGCCGACACCAAACTGCCTCTTTTTGGTCTGATCCGCCTCCAAACCCGTTGGAAAACAGGTATTGATCACTTTTAATGTGGTAAATCGGCCAGCAAACAGCTGTCAGCCAAAACAGTGGAGGAGGGGGGATTTGGAAAAAACCTTGACCTCGTGGTCAAGGAAATTTCCGTTTTTTGAGCCGACACCAAACTGCCTCTTTTTGGTCTGATCCACCTCCAAACCCGTTGGAAAACAGGTATTGATCACTTTTAATTTGGTAAATCGGCCAGCAAACAGCTGTCAGCCAAAACAGCTGTCAGCCAAAACAGTGGAGGAGGGGGGATTTGAAAAAAAATTCCGTTTTTGGAGCCGACACCAAACTGCCTCTTTTTGGTCTGATCCGCCTCCAAACCCGTTGGAAAACAGGTATTGATCACTTTTAATGTGGTAAATCGGCCAGCAAACAGCTGTCAGCCAAAACAGTGGAGGAGGGGGGATTTGAAAAAACCTTGACCGCGGGGTCAAGGATATTTCCATTTTTGGAGCCGACACCAAACTGCCTCTTTTTGGTCTGATCCACCTCCAAACCCGTTGAAAACAGGAATTGATCACTTTTAATGTGGTAAATCAGCCAAAACAGCTGTCAGCCAAAACAGTGGAGGAGGGGGGATTTGGAAAAAACCTTGACCGCGGGGTCAAGGAAATTTCCGTTTTTGGAGCCGACACCAAACTGCCTCTTTTTGGTCTGATCCGCCTCCAAACCCGTTGGAAAACAGGTATTGATCACTTTTAATGTGGTAAATCGGCCAGCAAACAGCTGTCAGCCAAAACAGCTGTCAGCCAAAACAGTGGAGGAGGGGGGATTTGAAAAAAACCTTGACCGCGGGGTCAAGGAAATTTCCGTTTTTGGAGCCGACACCAAACTGCCTCTTTTTGGTCTGATCCGCCTCCAAACCCGTTGGAAAACAGGTATTGATCACTTTTAATGTGGTAAATCGGCCAGCAAACAGCTGTCAGCCAAAACAGTGGAGGAGGGGGGATTTGGAAAAAACCTTGACCTTGTGGTCAAGGAAATTTCCGTTTTTTGAGCCGACACCAAACTGCCTCTTTGTGGTCTGATCCGCTTTAAAACCCGTTGGAAAACAGGTATTGATCACTTTTAATGTGGTAAATCGGCCAGCAAACAGCTGTCAGCCAAAACAGCTGTCAGCCAAAACAGTGGAGGAGGGGGGATTTGAAAAAAACCTTGACCGCGGGGTCAAGGAAATTTCCATTTTTGGAGCCGACACCAAACTGCCTCTTTTTGGTCTCATCCGCCTCCAAAACCGTTGGAAAACAGGTATTGATCACTTTTAATGTGGTAAATCGGCCAGCAAACAGCTGTCAGCCAAAACAGTGGAGGAGGGGGGATTTGAAAAAACCTTGACCGCGGGGTCAAGGATATTTCTATTTTTGGAGCAGACACCAAACTGCCTCTTTTTGGTCTGATCCACCTCCAAACCCGTTGGAAAACAGGAATTGATCACTTTTAATGTGGTAAATCAGCCAGCAAACAGCTGTCAGCCAAAACAGTGGAGGAGGGGGGATTTGGAAAAAACCTTGACCGCGGGGTCAAGGAAATTTCCGTTTTTGGAGCCGACACCAAATTGCCTCTTTTTGGTCTGATCCACCTCCAAACCCATTGGAAAACAGGTATTGGTCACTTTTAATGTGGTAAATCGGCCAGCAAACAGCTGTCAGCCAAAACAGCTGTCAGCCAAAACAGTGGAGGAGGGGGGATTTGAAAAAAAATTCCGTTTTTGGAGCTGACACCAAACTGCCTCTTTTTGGTCTGATCCGCCTCCAAACCCGTTGGAAAACAGGTATTGATCACTTTTAATGTGGTAAATCGGCCAGCAAACAGCTGTCAGCCAAAACAGTGGAGGAGCTGGGATTTGGAAAAAACCTTGACCGCGGGGTCAAGGAAATTTCCATTTTTGGAGCCGACACCAAACTGCCTCTTATTGGTCTGATCCGCCTCCAAACCTGTTGGAAAACAGGTATTGATCACTTTTAATGAGGTAAATCGGCCAGCAAACAGCTGTCAGCCAAAACAGTGGAGGAGCTGGGATTTGGAAAAACCTTGACCGCGGGGTCAAGGAAATTTCCATTTTTGGAGCCGACACCAAACTGCCTCTCTTTGGTCTGATCCACCTCCAAACCCGTTGGAAAACAGGTATTGATCACTTTTAATTTGGTAAATCGGCCAGCAAACAGCTGTCAGCCAAAACAGTGGAGGAGGGGGGATTTGGAAAAAACCTTGACCGCGGGGTCAAGGATATTTCTATTTTTGGAGCCGACACCAAACTGCCTCTTTTTGGTCTGATCCGCCTCCAAACCCGTTGGAAAACAGGAATTGATCACTTTTAATGTGGTAAATCGGCCAGCAAACAGCTGTCAGCCAAAACAGCTGTCAGCCAAAACAGTGGAGGAGGGGGGATTTGAAAAAAAATTCCGTTTTTGGAGCTGACACCAAACTGCCTCTTTTTGGTCTGATCCGCCTCAAAACCCGTTGGAAAACAGGTATTGATCACTTTTAATGTGGTAAATCGGCCAGCAAACAGCTGTCAGCCAAAACAGCTGTCAGCCAAAACAGTGGAGGAGGGGGGATTTGAAAAAAACCTTGACCGCGGGGTCAAGGAAATTTCCATTTTTGGAGCCGACACCAAACTGCCTCTTTTTGGTCTCATCCGCCTCCAAAACCGTTGGAAAACAGGTATTGATCACTTTTAATGTGGTAAATCGGCCAGCAAACAGCTGTCAGCCAAAACAGTGGAGGAGGGGGGATTTGAAAAAACCTTGACCGCGGGGTCAAGGATATTTCTATTTTTGGAGCAGACACCAAACTGCCTCTTTTTGGTCTGATCCACCTCCAAACCCGTTGGAAAACAGGAATTGATCACTTTTAATGTGGTAAATCAGCCAGCAAACAGCTGTCAGCCAAAACAGTGGAGGAGGGGGGATTTGGAAAAAACCTTGACCGCGGGGTCAAGGAAATTTCCGTTTTTGGAGCCGACACCAAATTGCCTCTTTTTGGTCTGATCCACCTCCAAACCCATTGGAAAACAGGTATTGGTCACTTTTAATGTGGTAAATCGGCCAGCAAACAGCTGTCAGCCAAAACAGCTGTCAGCCAAAACAGTGGAGGAGGGGGGATTTGAAAAAAAATTCCGTTTTTGGAGCTGACACCAAACTGCCTCTTTTTGGTCTGATCCGCCTCCAAACCCGTTGGAAAACAGGTATTGATCACTTTTAATGTGGTAAATCGGCCAGCAAACAGCTGTCAGCCAAAACAGTGGAGGAGCTGGGATTTGGAAAAAACCTTGACCGCGGGGTCAAGGAAATTTCCATTTTTGGAGCCGACACCAAACTGCCTCTTATTGGTCTGATCCGCCTCCAAACCTGTTGGAAAACAGGTATTGATCACTTTTAATGAGGTAAATCGGCCAGCAAACAGCTGTCAGCCAAAACAGTGGAGGAGCTGGGATTTGGAAAAACCTTGACCGCGGGGTCAAGGAAATTTCCATTTTTGGAGCCGACACCAAACTGCCTCTCTTTGGTCTGATCCACCTCCAAACCCGTTGGAAAACAGGTATTGATCACTTTTAATTTGGTAAATCGGCCAGCAAACAGCTGTCAGCCAAAACAGTGGAGGAGGGGGGATTTGGAAAAAACCTTGACCGCGGGGTCAAGGATATTTCTATTTTTGGAGCCGACACCAAACTGCCTCTTTTTGGTCTGATCCGCCTCCAAACCCGTTGGAAAACAGGAATTGATCACTTTTAATGTGGTAAATCGGCCAGCAAACAGCTGTCAGCCAAAACAGCTGTCAGCCAAAACAGTGGAGGAGGGGGGATTTGAAAAAAAATTCCGTTTTTGGAGCTGACACCAAACTGCCTCTTTTTGGTCTGATCCGCCTCAAAACCCGTTGGAAAACAGGTATTGATCACTTTTAATGTGGTAAATCGGCCAGCAAACAGCTGTCAGCCAAAACAGTGGAGGAGGGGGGATTTGGAAAAAACCTTGACCGTGTGGTCAAGGAAATTTCCGTTTTTGGAGTCGACACCAAACTGCCTCTTTTTGGTCTGATCCACCTCCAAACCCATTGGAAAACAGGTATTGATCACTTTTAATGTGGTAAATCGGCCAGCAAACAGCTGTCAGCCAAAACAGCTGTCAGCCAAAACAGTGGAGGAGGGGGGATTTGAAAAAAAATTCCGTTTTTGGAGCCGACACCAAACTGCCTCTTTTTGGTCTGATCCGCCTCCAAACCCGTTGGAAAACAGGTATTGATCACTTTTAATGTGGTAAATCGGCCAGCAAACAGCTGTCAGCCAAAACAGTGGAGGAGCTGGGATTTGGAAAAAACCTTGACCGCGGGGTCAAGGAAATTTCCATTTTTGGAGCCGACACCAAACTGCCTCTTTTTGGTCTGATCCGCCTCCAAACCCGTTGGAAAACAGGTATTGATCACTTTTAATGTGGTAAATCAGCCAGCAAACAGCTGTCAGCCAAAACAGTGGAGGAGGGGGGATTTGGAAAAAACCTTGACCGCGGGGTCAAGGAAATTTCCGTTTTTGGAGCCGACACCAAACTGCCTCTTTTTGGTCTGATCCACCTCCAAACCCATTGGAAAACAGGTATTGGTCACTTTTAATGTGGTAAATCGGCCAGCAAACAGCTGTCAGCCAAAACAGCTGTCAGCCAAAACAGTGGAGGAGGGGGGATTTGAAAAAAAATTCCGTTTTTGGAGCTGACACCAAACTGCCTCTTTTTGGTCTGATCCGCCTCAAAACCCGTTGGAAAACAGGTATTGATCACTTTTAATGTGGTAAATCGGCCAGCAAACAGCTGTCAGCCAAAACAGTGGAGGAGCTGGGATTTGGAAAAAACCTTGACCGCGGGGTCAAGGAAATTTCCATTTTTGGAGCCGACATCAAACTGCCTCTTATTGGTCTGATCCGCCTCCAAACCTGTTGGAAAACAGGTATTGATCACTTTTAATGAGGTAAATCGGCCAGCAAACAGCTGTCAGCCAAAACAGTGGAGGAGCTGGGATTTGGAAAAAACTTGACCGCGGGGTCAAGGAAATTTCCATTTTTGGAGCCGACACCAAACTGCCTCTCTTTGGTCTGATCCACCTCCAAACCCGTTGGAAAACAGGTATTGATCACTTTTAATTTGGTAAATCGGCCAGCAAACAGCTGTCAGCCAAAACAGTGGAGGAGGGGGGATTTGAAAAAAAATTCCGTTTTTGGAGCCGACACCAAACTGCCTCTTTTTGGTCTGATCCGCCTCCAAACCCGTTGGAAAACAGGTATTGATCACTTTTAATGTGGTAAATCGGCCAGCAAACAGCTGTCAGCCAAAACAGCTGTCAGCCAAAACAGTGGAGGAGGGGGGATTTGAAAAAAAATTCCGTTTTTGGAGCCGACACCAAACTGCCTCTTTTTGGTCTGATCCGCCTCCAAACCCGTTGGAAAACAGGTATTGATCACTTTTAATGTGGTAAATCGGCCAGCAAACAGCTGTCAGCCAAAACAGTGGAGGAGGGGGGATTTGGAAAAAACCTTGACCTCGTGGTCAAGGAAATTTCCGTTTTTTGAGCCGACACCAAACTGCCTCTTTTTGGTCTGATCCGCCTCAAAACCCGTTGGAAAACAGGTATTGATCACTTTTAATGTGGTAAATCGGCCAGCAAACAGCTGTCAGCCAAAACAGCTGTCAGCCAAAACAGTGGAGGAGGGGGGATTTGAAAAAAACCTTGACCGCGTGGTCAAGGAAATTTCCGTTTTTGGAGCCGACACCAAACTGCCTCTTTTTGGTCTGATCCGCCTCAAAACCCGTTGGAAAACAGGTATTGATCACTTTTAATGTGGTAAATCGGCCAGCAAACAGCTGTCAGCCAAAACAGCTGTCAGCCAAAACAGTGGAGGAGGGGGGATTTGAAAAAAACCTTGACCGCGGGGTCAAGGAAATTTCCATTTTTGGAGCCGACACCAAACTGCTTCTTTTTGGTCTGATCCGCCTCCAAAACCGTTGGAAAACAGGTATTGATCACTTTTAATGTGGTAAATCGGCCAGCAAACAGCTGTCAGCCAAAACAGTGGAGGAGGGGGGATTTTGAAAAAACCTTGACCGCGGGGTCAAGGAAATTTCCGTTTTTGGAGCCGACACCAAACTGCCTCTTTTTGGTCTGATCCGCCTCCAAAACCGTTGGAAAACAGGTATTGATCACTTTTAATGTGGTAAATCGGCCAGCAAACAGCTGTCAGCCAAAACAGTGGAGGAGGGGGGATTTGGAAAAAACCTTGACCGCGGGGTCAAGGAAATTTCCGTTTTTGGAGCCAACACCAAACTGCCTCTTTGTGGTCTGATCCGCCTCCAAACCCGTTGGAAAACAGGTATTGATCACTTTTAATGTGGTAAATCGGCCAGCAAACAGCTGTCAGCCAAAACAGCTGTCAGCCAAAACAGTGGAGGAGGGGGGATTTGAAAAAAAATTCCGTTTTTGGAGCCGACACCAAACTGCCTCTTTTTGGTCTGATCCGCCTCCAAACCCGTTGGAAAACAGGTATTGATCACTTTTAATGTGGTAAATCGGCCAGCAAACAGCTGTCAGCCAAAACAGTGGAGGAGGGGGGATTTGGAAAAAACCTTGACCTCGTGGTCAAGGAAATTTCCGTTTTTTGAGCCGACACCAAACTGCCTCTTTTTGGTCTGATCCGCCTCAAAACCCGTTGGAAAACAGGTATTGATCACTTTTAATGTGGTAAATCGGCCAGCAAACAGCTGTCAGCCAAAACAGCTGTCAGCCAAAACAGTGGAGGAGGGGGGATTTGAAAAAAACCTTGACCGCGTGGTCAAGGAAATTTCCGTTTTTGGAGCCGACACCAAACTGCCTCTTTTTGGTCTGATCCGCCTCAAAACCCGTTGGAAAACAGGTATTGATCACTTTTAATGTGGTAAATCGGCCAGCAAACAGCTGTCAGCCAAAACAGCTGTCAGCCAAAACAGTGGAGGAGGGGGGATTTGAAAAAACCTTGACCGCGGGGTCAAGGAAATTTCCATTTTTGGAGCCGACACCAAACTGCCTCTTTTTGGTCTGATCCGCCTCCAAAACCGTTGGAAAACAGGTATTGATCACTTTTAATGTGGTAAATCGGCCAGCAAACAGCTGTCAGCCAAAACAGTGGAGGAGGGGGGATTTTGAAAAGACCTTGACCGCGGGGTCAAGGAAATTTCCGTTTTTGGAGCCAAGACCAAACTGCCTCTTTGTGGTCTGATCCGCCTCAAAACCCGTTGGAAAACAGGTATTGATCACTTTTAATGTGGTAAATCGGCCAGCAAACAGCTGTCAGCCAAAACAGTGGAGGAGGGGGGATTTGAAAAAAACCTTGACCGCGGGGTCAAGGAAATTTCCATTTTTGGAGCCGACACCAAACTGCCTCTTTTTGGTCTGATCCGCCTCCAAAACCGTTGGAAAACAGGTATTGATCACTTTTAATGTGGTAAATCGGCCAGCAAACAGCTGTCAGCCAAAACAGTGGAGGAGGGGGGATTTGGAAAAAACCTTGACCTCGTGGTCAAGGAAATTTCCATTTTTGGAGCCGACACCAAACTGTCTCTTATTGGTCTGATCCGCCTCCAAACCCGTTGGAAAACAGGTATTGATCACTTTTAATGTGGTAAATCGGCCAGCAAACAGCTGTCAGCCAAAACAGTGGAGGAGGGGGGATTTGAAAAAAACCTTGACTGGGGGGTCAAGGAAATTTCCATTTTTGGAGTCGATACCAAACTGCCTCTTTTTGGTCTGATCCACCTCCAAACCCATTGGAAAACAGGTATTGATCACTTTTAATGTGGTAAATCGGCCAGCAAACAGCTGTCAGCCAAAACAGCTGTCAGCCAAAACAGTGGAGGAGGGGGGATTTGAAAAAAAATTCCGTTTTTGGAGCTGACACCAAACTGCCTCTTTTTGGTCTGATCCGCCTCTAAACCCGTTGGAAAACAGGTATTGATCACTTTTAATGTGGTAAATCGGCCAGCAAACAGCTGTCAGCCAAAACAGTGGAGGAGCTGGGATTTGGAAAAAACTTGACCGCGGGGTCAAGGAAATTTCCATTTTTGGAGCCGACACCAAACTGCCTCTCTTTGGTCTGATCCACCTCCAAACCCGTTGGAAAACAGGTATTGATCACTTTTAATTTGGTAAATCGGCCAGCAAACAGCTGTCAGCCAAAACAGTGGAGGAGGGGGGATTTGAAAAAAAATTCCGTTTTTGGAGCCGACACCAAACTGCCTCTTTTTGGTCTGATCCGCCTCCAAACCCGTTGGAAAACAGGTATTGATCACTTTTAATGTGGTAAATCGGCCAGCAAACAGCTGTCAGCCAAAACAGTGGAGGAGGGGGGATTTGGAAAAAAACTTGACCGCGGGGTCAAGGAAATTTCCGTTTTTGGAGCCAACACCAAACTGTCTCTTTTTGGTCTGATCCGCCTCCAAACCCGTTGGAAAACAGGTATTGATCACTTTTAATGTGGTAAATCGGCCAGCAAACAGCTGTCAGCCAAAACAGTGGAGGAGGGGGGATTTGGAAAAAACCTTGACCGCGGGGTCAAGGAAATTTCCATTTTTGGAGCCGACACCAAACTCCCTCTTTTTGGTCTGATCCGCCTCCAAACCCGTTGGAAAACAGGTATTGATCACTTTTAATGTGGTAAATCGGCCAGCAAACAGCTGTCAGCTAAAACAGTGGAGGAGGGGGGATTTGAAAAAAACCTTGACCGCGGGGTCAAGGAAATTTCCGTTTTTGAAGCCGACACCAAACTGCCTCTTTTTGGTCTGATCCGCCTCCAAACCTGTTGGGAAACAGGTATTGATCACTTTTAATGTGGTAAATCGGCCAGCAAACAGCTGTCAGCCAAAACAGCTGTCAGCCAAAACAGTGGAGGAGGGGGGATTTGAAAAAAACCTTGACCGCGTGGTCAAGGAAATTTCCGTTTTTGGAGCCGACACCAAACTGCCTCTTTTTGGTCTGATCCGCCTCCAAACCCGTTGGAAAACAGGTATTGATCACTTTTAATGTGGTAAATCGGCCAGCAAACAGCTGTCAGCCAAAACAGTGGAGGAGGGGGGATTTGAAAAAACCTTGACCGCGGGGTCAAGGAAATTTCCGTTTTTGGAGCCGACACCAAACTGCCTCTTTTTGGTCTGATCCGCCTCCAAACCCGTTGGAAAACAGGTATTGATCACTTTTAATGTGGTAAATCGGCCAGCAAACAGCTGTCAGCCAAAACAGTGGAGGAGCTGGGTTTTGGAAAAAACTTGACCGCGGGGTCAAGGAAATTTCTATTTTTGGAGCCGACACCAAACTGCCTCTTTTTGGTCTGATCCCCCTCCAACCCCGTTGGAAAACAGGTATTGATCACTTTTAAAGTGGTAAATCGGCCAGCAAACAGCTGTCAGCTAAAACAGTGGAGGAGGGGGGATTTGAAAAAAACCTTGACCGCGTGGTCAAGGAAATTTCCGTTTTTGGATCCGACACCAAACTGCCTCTTTTTGGTCTGATCCGCCTCCAAAACCGTTGGAAAACAGGTATTGATCACTTTTAATGTGGTAAATCGGCCAGCAAACAGCTGTCAGCCAAAACAGTGGAGGAGGGGGGATTTGAAAAAAACCTTGACCGCGGGATCAAGGATATTTCTATTTTTGGAGCAGACACCAAACTGCCTCTTTTTGGTCTGATCCACCTTCAAACCCGTTGGAAAACAGGAATTGATCACTTTTAATGTGGTAAATCAGCCAGCAAAAAGCTGTCAGCCAAAACAGTGGAGGAGGGGGGATTTGGAAAAAACCTTGACCGCGGGGTCAAGGAAATTTCCGTTTTTGGAGCCGACACCAAATTGCCTCTTTTTGGTCTGATCCACCTCCAAACCCATTGGAAAACAGGTATTGGTCACTTTTAATGTGGTAAATCGGCCAGCAAACAGCTGTCAGCCAAAACAGCTGTCAGCCAAAACAGTGGAGGAGGGGGGATTTGAAAAAAAATTCCGTTTTTGGAGCTGACACCAAACTTCCTCTTTTTGGTCTGATCCGCCTCCAAACCCGTTGGAAAACAGGTATTGATCACTTTTAATGTGGTAAATCGGCCAGCAAACAGCTGTCAGCCAAAACAGTGGAGGAGCTGGGATTTGGAAAAAACCTTGACCGCGGGGTCAAGGAAATTTCCATTTTTGGAGCCGACACCAAACTGCCTCTTATTGGTCTGATCCGCCTCCAAACCTGTTGGAAAACAGGTATTGATCACTTTTAATGAGGTAAATCGGCCAGCAAACAGCTGTCAGCCAAAACAGTGGAGGAGCTGGGATTTGGAAAAACCTTGACCGCGGGGTCAAGGAAATTTCCATTTTTGGAGCCGACACCAAACTGCCTCTCTTTGGTCTGATCCACCTCCAAACCCGTTGGAAAACAGGTATTGATCACTTTTAATTTGGTAAATCGGCCAGCAAACAGCTGTCAGCCAAAACAGTGGAGGAGGGGGGATTTGGAAAAAACCTTGACCGCGGGGTCAAGGATATTTCTATTTTTGGAGCCGACACCAAACTGCCTCTTTTTGGTCTGATCCGCCTCCAAACCCGTTGGAAAACAGGAATTGATCACTTTTAATGTGGTAAATCGGCCAGCAAACAGCTGTCAGCCAAAACAGTGGAGGAGGGGGGATTTGAAAAAAACCTTGACCGCGGGGTCAAGGAAATTTCCATTTTTGGAGCCGACACCAAACTGCCTCTTTTTGGTCTGATCCGCCTCCAAACCCGTTGGAAAACAGGTATTGATCACTTTTAATGTGGTAAATCGGCCAGCAAACAGCTGTCAGCCAAAACAGTGGAGGAGGGGGGATTTGAAAAAAACCTTGACCTCGTGGTCAAGGAAATTTCCGTTTTTGGAGCCGACACCAAACTGCCTCTTTTTGGTCTGATCCGCCTCCAAACCCGTTGGAAAACAGGTATTGATCACTTTTAATGTGGTAAATCGGCCAGCAAACAGCTGTCAGCCAAAACAGTGGAGGAGGGGGGATTTGAAAAAAACCTTGACCTCGTGGTCAAGGAAATTTCCGTTTTTGGAGCCGACACCAAACTGCCTCTTTTTGGTCTGATCCGCCTCCAAACCCGTTGGAAAACAGGTATTGATCACTTTTAATGTGGTAAATCGGCCAGCAAACAGCTGTCAGCCAAAACAGTGGAGGAGCTGGGATTTGGAAAAAACCTTGACCGCGGGGTCAAGGAAATTTCCATTTTTGGAGCCGACACCAAACTGCCTCTTTTTGGTCTGATCCGCCTCCAAACCCGTTGGAAAACAGGTATTGATCACTTTTAATGTGGTAAATCAGCCAGCAAACAGCTGTCAGCCAAAACAGTGGAGGAGGGGGGATTTGGAAAAAACCTTGACCGCGGGGTCAAGGAAATTTCCGTTTTTGGAGCCGACACCAAACTGCCTCTTTTTGGTCTGATCCACCTCCAAACCCATTGGAAAACAGGTATTGGTCACTTTTAATGTGGTAAATCGGCCAGCAAACAGCTGTCAGCCAAAACAGCTGTCAGCCAAAACAGTGGAGGAGGGGGGATTTGAAAAAAAATTCCGTTTTTGGAGCTGACACCAAACTGCCTCTTTTTGGTCTGATCCGCCTCAAAACCCGTTGGAAAACAGGTATTGATCACTTTTAATGTGGTAAATCGGCCAGCAAACAGCTGTCAGCCAAAACAGTGGAGGAGCTGGGATTTGGAAAAAACCTTGACCGCGGGGTCAAGGAAATTTCCATTTTTGGAGCCGACACCAAACTGCCTCTTATTGGTCTGATCCGCCTCCAAACCTGTTGGAAAACAGGTATTGATCACTTTTAATGAGGTAAATCGGCCAGCAAACAGCTGTCAGCCAAAACAGTGGAGGAGCTGGGATTTGGAAAAAACTTGACCGCGGGGTCAAGGAAATTTCCATTTTTGGAGCCGACACCAAACTGCCTCTCTTTGGTCTGATCCACCTCCAAACCCGTTGGAAAACAGGTATTGATCACTTTTAATGTGGTAAATCGGCCAGCAAACAGCTGTCAGCCAAAACAGTGGAGGAGGGGGGATTTGAAAAAAAATTCCGTTTTTGGAGCCGACACCAAACTGCCTCTTTTTGGTCTGATCCGCCTCCAAACCCGTTGGAAAACAGGTATTGATCACTTTTAATGTGGTAAATCGGCCAGCAAACAGCTGTCAGCCAAAACAGTGGAGGAGGGGGGATTTGGAAAAAACCTTGACCTCGTGGTCAAGGAAATTTCCGTTTTTGGAGCCGACACCAAACTGCCTCTTTTTGGTCTGATCCGCCTCCAAACCCGTTGGAAAACAGGTATTGATCACTTTTAATGTGGTAAATCGGCCAGCAAACAGCTGTCAGCCAAAACAGTGGAGGAGGGGGGATTTGGAAAAAACCTTGACCGTGTGGTCAAGGAAATTTCCGTTTTTGGAGTCGACACCAAACTGCCTCTTTTTGGTCTGATCCACCTCCAAACCCATTGGAAAACAGGTATTGATCACTTTTAATGTGGTAAATCGGCCAGCAAACAGCTGTCAGCCAAAACAGTGGAGGAGGGGGGATTTGAAAAAAACCTTGACCTCGTGGTCAAGGAAATTTCCGTTTTTGGAGCCGACACCAAACTGCCTCTTTTTGGTCTGATCCGCCTCCAAACCCGTTGGAAAACAGGTATTGATCACTTTTAATGTGGTAAATCGGCCAGCAAACAGCTGTCAGCCAAAACAGTGGAGGAGCTGGGATTTGGAAAAAACCTTGACCGCGGGGTCAAGGAAATTTCCATTTTTGGAGCCGACACCAAACTGCCTCTTTTTGGTCTGATCCGCCTCCAAACCCGTTGGAAAACAGGTATTGATCACTTTTAATGTGGTAAATCAGCCAGCAAACAGCTGTCAGCCAAAACAGTGGAGGAGGGGGGATTTGGAAAAAACCTTGACCGCGGGGTCAAGGAAATTTCCGTTTTTGGAGCCGACACCAAACTGCCTCTTTTTGGTCTGATCCACCTCCAAACCCATTGGAAAACAGGTATTGGTCACTTTTAATGTGGTAAATCGGCCAGCAAACAGCTGTCAGCCAAAACAGCTGTCAGCCAAAACAGTGGAGGAGGGGGGATTTGAAAAAAAATTCCGTTTTTGGAGCTGACACCAAACTGCCTCTTTTTGGTCTGATCCGCCTCAAAACCCGTTGGAAAACAGGTATTGATCACTTTTAATGTGGTAAATCGGCCAGCAAACAGCTGTCAGCCAAAACAGTGGAGGAGCTGGGATTTGGAAAAAACCTTGACCGCGGGGTCAAGGAAATTTCCATTTTTGGAGCCGACACCAAACTGCCTCTTATTGGTCTGATCCGCCTCCAAACCTGTTGGAAAACAGGTATTGATCACTTTTAATGAGGTAAATCGGCCAGCAAACAGCTGTCAGCCAAAACAGTGGAGGAGCTGGGATTTGGAAAAAACTTGACCGCGGGGTCAAGGAAATTTCCATTTTTGGAGCCGACACCAAACTGCCTCTCTTTGGTCTGATCCACCTCCAAACCCGTTGGAAAACAGGTATTGATCACTTTTAATGTGGTAAATCGGCCAGCAAACAGCTGTCAGCCAAAACAGTGGAGGAGGGGGGATTTGAAAAAAAATTCCGTTTTTGGAGCCGACACCAAACTGCCTCTTTTTGGTCTGATCCGCCTCCAAACCCGTTGGAAAACAGGTATTGATCACTTTTAATGTGGTAAATCGGCCAGCAAACAGCTGTCAGCCAAAACAGTGGAGGAGGGGGGATTTGGAAAAAACCTTGACCTCGTGGTCAAGGAAATTTCCGTTTTTGGAGCCGACACCAAACTGCCTCTTTTTGGTCTGATCCGCCTCCAAACCCGTTGGAAAACAGGTATTGATCACTTTTAATGTGGTAAATCGGCCAGCAAACAGCTGTCAGCCAAAACAGTGGAGGAGGGGGGATTTGGAAAAAACCTTGACCGTGTGGTCAAGGAAATTTCCGTTTTTGGAGTCGACACCAAACTGCCTCTTTTTGGTCTGATCCACCTCCAAACCCATTGGAAAACAGGTATTGATCACTTTTAATGTGGTAAATCGGCCAGCAAACAGCTGTCAGCCAAAACAGTGGAGGAGGGGGGATTTGAAAAAAAATTCCGTTTTTGGAGCCGACACCAAACTGCCTCTTTTTGGTCTGATCCGCCTCCAAACCCGTTGGAAAACAGGTATTGATCACTTTTAATGTGGTAAATCGGCCAGCAAACAGCTGTCAGCCAAAACAGTGGAGGAGGGGGGATTTGGAAAAAACCTTGACCTCGTGGTCCAGGAAATTTCCGTTTTTGGAGCCGACACCAAACTGCCTCTTTTTGGTCTGATCCGCCTCCAAACCCGTTGGAAAACAGGTATTGATCACTTTTAATGTGGTAAATCGGCCAGCAAACAGCTGTCAGCCAAAACAGTGGAGGAGGGGGGATTTGGAAAAAACCTTGACCGTGTGGTCAAGGAAATTTCCGTTTTTGGAGTCGACACCAAACTGCCTCTTTTTGGTCTGATCCACCTCCAAACCCATTGGAAAACAGGTATTGATCACTTTTAATGTGGTAAATCGGCCAGCAAACAGCTGTCAGCCAAAACAGCTGTCAGCCAAAACAGTGGAGGAGGGGGGATTTGAAAAAAAATTCCGTTTTTGGAGCCGACACCAAACTGCCTCTTTTTGGTCTGATCCGCCTCCAAACCCGTTGGAAAACAGGTATTGATCACTTTTAATGTGGTAAATCGGCCAGCAAACAGCTGTCAGCCAAAACAGTGGAGGAGCTGGGATTTGGAAAAAACCTTGACCGCGGGGTCAAGGAAATTTCCATTTTTGGAGCCGACACCAAACTGCCTCTTTTTGGTCTGATCCGCCTCCAAACCCGTTGGAAAACAGGTATTGATCACTTTTAATGTGGTAAATCAGCCAGCAAACAGCTGTCAGCCAAAACAGTGGAGGAGGGGGGATTTGGAAAAAACCTTGACCGCGGGGTCAAGGAAATTTCCGTTTTTGGAGCCGACACCAAACTGCCTCTTTTTGGTCTGATCCACCTCCAAACCCATTGGAAAACAGGTATTGGTCACTTTTAATGTGGTAAATCGGCCAGCAAACAGCTGTCAGCCAAAACAGCTGTCAGCCAAAACAGTGGAGGAGGGGGGATTTGAAAAAAAATTCCGTTTTTGCAGCTGACACCAAACTGCCTCTTTTTGGTCTGATCCGCCTCAAAACCCGTTGGAAAACAGGTATTGATCACTTTTAATGTGGTAAATCGGCCAGCAAACAGCTGTCAGCCAAAACAGTGGAGGAGCTGGGATTTGGAAAAAACCTTGACCGCGGGGTCAAGGAAATTTCCATTTTTGGAGCCGACACCAAACTGCCTCTCTTTGGTCTGATCCACCTCCAAACCCGTTGGAAAACAGGTATTGATCACTTTTAATTTGGTAAATCGGCCAGCAAACAGCTGTCAGCCAAAACAGTGGAGGAGGGGGGATTTGAAAAAAAATTCCGTTTTTGGAGCCGACACCAAACTGCCTCTTTTTGGTCTGATCCGCCTCCAAACCCGTTGGAAAACAGGTATTGATCACTTTTAATGTGGTAAATCGGCCAGCAAACAGCTGTCAGCCAAAACAGTGGAGGAGGGGGGATTTGAAAAAAACCTTGACCGCGGGGTCAAGGAAATTTCCATTTTTGGAGCCGACACCAAACTGCCTCTTTTTGGTCTGATCCGCCTCCAAACCCGTTGGAAAACAGGTATTGATCACTTTTAACGTGGTAAATCGGCCAGCAAACAGCTGTCAGCCAAAACAGTGGAGGAGGGGGGATTTGAAAAAACCTTGACCGCGGGGTCAAGGATATTTCCATTTTTGGAGCCGACACCAAACTGCCTCTTTTTGGTCTGATCCACCTCCAAACCCGTTGAAAACAGGAATTGATCACTTTTAATGTGGTAAATCAGCCAAAACAGCTGTCAGCCAAAACAGTGGAGGAGGGGGGATTTGGAAAAAACCTTGACCTTGTGGTCAAGGAAATTTCCGTTTTTTGAGCCGACACCAAACTGCCTCTTTTTGGTCTGATCCGCTTTAAAACCCGTTGGAAAACAGGTATTGATCACTTTTAATGTGGTAAATCGGCCAGCAAACAGCTGTCAGCCAAAACAGCTGTCAGCCAAAACAGTGGAGGAGGGGGGATTTGAAAAAAACCTTGACCGCGGGGTCAAGGAAATTTCCATTTTTGGAGCCGACACCAAACTGCCTCTTTTTGGTCTCATCCGCCTCCAAAACCGTTGGAAAACAGGTATTGATCACTTTTAACGTGGTAAATCGGCCAGCAAACAGCTGTCAGCCAAAACAGTGGAGGAGGGGGGATTTGAAAAAACCTTGACCGCGGGGTCAAGGATATTTCTATTTTTGGAGCAGACACCAAACTGCCTCTTTTTGGTCTGATCCACCTCCAAACCCGTTGGAAAACAGGAATTGATCACTTTTAATGTGGTAAATCAGCCAGCAAACAGCTGTCAGCCAAAACAGTGGAGGAGGGGGGATTTGGAAAAAACCTTGACCGCGGGGTCAAGGAAATTTCCGTTTTTGGAGCCGACACCAAACTGCCTCTTTTTGGTCTGATCCACCTCCAAACCCATTGGAAAACAGGTATTGGTCACTTTTAATGTGGTAAATCGGCCAGCAAACAGCTGTCAGCCAAAACAGCTGTCAGCCAAAACAGTGGAGGAGGGGGGATTTGAAAAAAAATTCCGTTTTTGGAGCTGACACCAAACTGCCTCTTTTTGGTCTGATCCGCCTCCAAACCCGTTGGAAAACAGGTATTGATCACTTTTAATGTTTTAAATCGGCCAGCAAACAGCTGTCAGCCAAAACAGTGGAGGAGCTGGGATTTGGAAAAAACCTTGACCGCGGGGTCAAGGAAATTTCCATTTTTGGAGCCGACACCAAACTGCCTCTTATTGGTCTGATCCGCCTCCAAACCTGTTGGAAAACAGGTATTGATCACTTTTAATGTGGTAAATCGGCCAGCAAACAGCTGTCAGCCAAAACAGTGGAGGAGCTGGGATTTGGAAAAACCTTGACCGCGGGGTCAAGGAAATTTCCGTTTTTGGAGCCGACACCAAACTGCCTCTTTTTGGTCTGATCCGCCTCCAAACCCGTTGGAAAACAGGTATTGATCACTTTTAATGTGGTAAATCGGCCAGCAAACAGCTGTCAGCCAAAACAGTGGAGGAGGGGGGATTTGGAAAAAACCTTGACCTCGTGGTCAAGGAAATTTCCGTTTTTGGAGCCGACACCAAACTGCCTCTTTTTGGTCTGATCCGCCTCCAAACCCGTTGGAAAACAGGTATTGATCACTTTTAATGTGGTAAATCGGCCAGCAAACAGCTGTCAGCCAAAACAGTGGAGGAGGGGGGATTTGGAAAAAACCTTGACCGTGTGGTCAAGGAAATTTCCGTTTTTGGAGTCGACACCAAACTGCCTCTTTTTGGTCTGATCCACCTCCAAACCCATTGGAAAACAGGTATTGATCACTTTTAATGTGGTAAATCGGCCAGCAAACAGCTGTCAGCCAAAACAGCTGTCAGCCAAAACAGTGGAGGAGGGGGGATTTGAAAAAAAATTCCGTTTTTGGAGCCGACACCAAACTGCCTCTTTTTGGTCTGATCCGCCTCCAAACCCGTTGGAAAACAGGTATTGATCACTTTTAATGTGGTAAATCGGCCAGCAAACAGCTGTCAGCCAAAACAGTGGAGGAGGGGGGATTTGAAAAAACCTTGACCGCGGGGTCAAGGATATTTCTATTTTTGGAGCCGACACCAAACTGCCTCTTTTTGGTCTGATCTACCTCCAAACCCGTTGGAAAACAGGAATTGATCACTTTTAATGTGGTAAATCAGCCAGCAAACAGCTGTCAGCCAAAACAGTGGAGGAGGGGGGATTTGGAAAAAACCTTGACCGCGGGGTCAAGGAAATTTCCGTTTTTGGAGCCGACACCAAACTGCCTCTTTTTGGTCTGATCCACCTCCAAACCCATTGGAAAACAGGTATTGGTCACTTTTAATGTGGTAAATCGGCCAGCAAACAGCTGTCAGCCAAAACAGCTGTCAGCCAAAACAGTGGAGGAGGGGGGATTTGAAAAAAAATTCCGTTTTTGGAGCTGACACCAAACTGCCTCTTTTTGGTCTGATCCGCCTCAAAACCCGTTGGAAAACAGGTATTGATCACTTTTAATGTGGTAAATCGGCCAGCAAAGAGCTGTCAGCCAAAACAGTGGAGGAGCTGGGATTTGGAAAAAACCTTGACCGCGGGGTCAAGGAAATTTCCATTTTTGGAGCCGACACCAAACTGCATCTTTTTGGTCTGATCCGCCTCCAAACCCGTTGGAAAACAGGTATTGATCACTTTTAATGTGGTAAATCAGCCAGCAAACAGCTGTCAGCCAAAACAGTGGAGGAGGGGGGATTTGGAAAAAACCTTGACCGCGGGGTCAAGGAAATTTCCGTTTTTGGAGCCGACACCAAACTGCCTCTTTTTGGTCTGATCCACCTCCAAACCCATTGGAAAACAGGTATTGGTCACTTTTAATGTGGTAAATCGGCCAGCAAACAGCTGTCAGCCAAAACAGCTGTCAGCCAAAACAGTGGAGGAGGGGGGATTTGAAAAAAAATTCCGTTTTTGGAGCTGACACCAAACTGCCTCTTTTTGGTCTGATCCGCCTCAAAACCCGTTGGAAAACAGGTATTGATCACTTTTAATGTGGTAAATCGGCCAGCAAACAGCTGTCAGCCAAAACAGTGGAGGAGCTGGGATTTGGAAAAAACCTTGACCGCGGGGTCAAGGAAATTTCCATTTTTGGAGCCGACACCAAACTGCCTCTTATTGGTCTGATCCGCCTCCAAACCTGTTGGAAAACAGGTATTGATCACTTTTAATGAGGTAAATCGGCCAGCAAACAGCTGTCAGCCAAAACAGTGGAGGAGCTGGGATTTGGAAAAAACTTGACCGCGGGGTCAAGGAAATTTCCATTTTTGGAGCCGACACCAAACTGCCTCTCTTTGGTCTGATCCACCTCCAAACCCGTTGGAAAACAGGTATTGATCACTTTTAATTTGGTAAATCGGCCAGCAAACAGCTGTCAGCCAAAACAGTGGAGGAGGGGGGATTTGAAAAAAAATTCCGTTTTTGGAGCCGACACCAAACTGCCTCTTTTTGGTCTGATCCGCCTCCAAACCCGTTGGAAAACAGGTATTGATCACTTTTAATGTGGTAAATCGGCCAGCAAACAGCTGTCAGCCAAAACAGTGGAGGAGGGGGGATTTGAAAAAACCTTGACCGCGGGGTCAAGGATATTTCTATTTTTGGAGCCGACACCAAACTGCCTCTTTTTGGTCTGATCCACCTCCAAACCCGTTGGAAAACAGGTATTGATCACTTTTAATGTGGTAAATCAGTCAGCAAACAGCTGTCAGCCAAAACAGTGGAGGAGGGGGGATTTGGAAAAAACCTTGACCGCGGGGTCAAGGAAATTTCCGTTTTTGGAGCCAACACCAAACTGCCTCTTTTTGGTCTGATCCGCCTCAAAACCCGTTGGAAAACAGGTATTGATCACTTTTAATGTGGTAAATCGGCCAGCAAACAGCTGTCAGCCAAAACAGTGGAGGAGGGGGGATTTGAAAAAAACCTTGACCGCGTGGTCAAGGATATTTCCGTTTTTGGAGCCGACACCAAACTGCCTCTTTTTGGTCTGATCCACCTCCAAACCCGTTGGAAAACAGGTATTGATCACTTTTAATGTGGTAAATCAGTCAGCAAACAGCTGTCAGCCAAAACAGTGGAGGAGGGGCGATTTGGAAAAAACCTTGACCGCGGGGTCAAGGAAATTTCCGTTTTTGGAGCCGACACCAAACTGCCTCTTTTTGGTCTGATCCGCCTCCAAACCCGTTGGAAAACAGGTATTGATCACTTTTAATGTGGTAAATCGGCCAGCAAACAGCTGTCAGCCAAAACAGTGGAGGAGGGGGGATTTGAAAAAACCTTGACCGCGGGGTCAAGGATATTTCTATTTTTGGAGCCGACACCAAACTGCCTCTTTTTGGTCTGATCCACCTCCAAACCCGTTGGAAAACAGGAATTGATCACTTTTAATGTGGTAAATCAGCCAGCAAACAGCTGTCAGCCAAAACAGTGGAGGAGGGGGGATTTGGAAAAAACCTTGACCGCGGGGTCAAGGAAATTTCCGTTTTTGGAGCCGACACCAAACTGCCTCTTTTTGGTCTGATCCACCTCCAAACCCATTGGAAAACAGGTATTGGTCACTTTTAATGTGGTAAATCGGCCAGCAAACAGCTGTCAGCCAAAACAGCTGTCAGCCAAAACAGTGGAGGAGGGGGGATTTGAAAAAAAATTCCGTTTTTGGAGCTGACACCAAACTGCCTCTTTTTGGTCTGATCCGCCTCAAAACCCGTTGGAAAACAGGTATTGATCACTTTTAATGTGGTAAATCGGCCAGCAAACAGCTGTCAGCCAAAACAGTGGAGGAGCTGGGATTTGGAAAAAACCTTGACCGCGGGGTCAAGGAAATTTCCATTTTTGGAGCCGACACCAAACTGCCTCTTTTTGGTCTGATCCGCCTCCAAACCCGTTGGAAAACAGGTATTGATCACTTTTAATGTGGTAAATCAGCCAGCAAACAGCTGTCAGCCAAAACAGTGGAGGAGGGGGGATTTGGAAAAAACCTTGACCGCGGGGTCAAGGAAATTTCCGTTTTTGGAGCCGACACCAAACTGCCTCTTTTTGGTCTGATCCACCTCCAAACCCATTGGAAAACAGGTATTGGTCACTTTTAATGTGGTAAATCGGCCAGCAAACAGCTGTCAGCCAAAACAGCTGTCAGCCAAAACAGTGGAGGAGGGGGGATTTGAAAAAAAATTCCGTTTTTGGAGCTGACACCAAACTGCCTCTTTTTGGTCTGATCCGCCTCAAAACCCGTTGGAAAACAGGTATTGATCACTTTTAATGTGGTAAATCGGCCAGCAAACAGCTGTCAGCCAAAACAGTGGAGGAGCTGGGATTTGGAAAAAACCTTGACCAAGGAAATTTCCATTTTTGGAGCCGACACCAAACTGCCTCTTATTGGTCTGATCCGCCTCCAAACCTGTTGGAAAACAGGTATTGATCACTTTTAATGAGGTAAATCGGCCAGCAAACAGCTGTCAGCCAAAACAGTGGAGGAGCTGGGATTTGGAAAAAACTTGACCGCGGGGTCAAGGAAATTTCCATTTTTGGAGCCGACACCAAACTGCCTCTCTTTGGTCTGATCCACCTCCAAACCCGTTGGAAAACAGGTATTGATCACTTTTAATGTGGTAAATTGGCCAGCAAACAGCTGTCAGCCAAAACAGTGGAGGAGGGGGGATTTGGAAAAAACCTTGACCTCGTGTTCAAGGAAATTTCCGTTTTAGGAGCCGACACCAAACTGCCTCTTTTTGGTCTGATCCGCCTCCAAACCCGTTGGAAAACAGGTATTGATCACTTTTAATGTGGTAAATCGGCCAGCAAACAGCTGTCAGCTAAAACAGTGGAGGAGGGGGGATTTGAAAAAAACCTTGACCGCGGGGTCAAGGAAATTTCCGTTTTTGGAGCCGACACCAAACTGCCTCTTTTTGGTCTGATCCGCCTCCAAACCTGTTGGGAAACAGGTATTGATCACTTTTAATGTGGTAAATCGGCCAGCAAACAGCTGTCAGCCAAAACAGCTGTCAGCCAAAACAGTGGAGGAGGGGGGATTTGAAAAAAACCTTGACCGCGTGGTCAAGGAAATTTCCGTTTTTGGAGCCGACACCAAACTGCCTCTTTTTGGTCTGATCCGCCTCCAAACCCGTTGGAAAACAGGTATTGATCACTTTTAATGTGGTAAATCGGCCAGCAAAAAGCTGTCAGCCAAAACAGTGGAGGAGGGGGGATTTGGAAAAAACCTTGACCTCGTGGTCAAGGAAATTTCCGTTTTTGGAGCCGACACCAAACTGCCTCTTTTTGGTCTGATCCGCCTCCAAACCCGTTGGAAAACAGGTATTGATCACTTTTAATGTGGTAAATCGGCCAGCAAACAGCTGTCAGCCAAAACAGTGGAGGAGGGGGGATTTGGAAAAAACCTTGACCGCGGGGTCAAGGAAATTTCCGTTTTTGGAGCCGACACCAAACTGCCTCTTTTTGGTCTGAGCCACCTCCAAACCCATTGGAAAACAGGTATTGGTCACTTTTAATGTGGTAAATCGGCCAGCAAACAGCTGTCAGCCAAAACAGCTGTCAGCCAAAACAGTGGAGGAGGGGGGATTTGAAAAAAAATTCCGTTTTTGGAGCCGACACCAAACTGCCTTTTTTTGGTCTGATCCGCCTCCAAACCCGTTGGAAAACAGGTATTGATCACTTTTAATGTGGTAAATCGGCCAGCAAACAGCTGTCAGCCAAAACAGTGGAGGAGGGGGGATTTGAAAAAAACCTTGACCGCGGGGTCAAGAAAATTTCCGTTTTTGGAGCCGACACCAAACTGCCTCTTTTTGGTCTGATCCACCTCCAAACCCGTTGGAAAACAGGAATTGATCACTTTTAATGCCCCCCTCCTCCACTGTCAGCCAAAACAGTGGAGGAGGGGGGATTTGGAAAAAACCTTGACCTCGTGGTCAAGGAAATTTCCGTTTTTGGAGCCGACACCAAACTGCCTCTTTTTGGTCTGATCCACCTCCAAACCCATTGGAAAACAGGTATTGGTCACTTTTAATGTGGTAAATCGGCCAGCAAACAGCTGTCAGCCAAAACAGCTGTCAGCCAAAACAGTGGAGGAGGGGGGATTTGAAAAAAACCTTGACCGGGGGGTCAAGGAAATTTCCATTTTTGGAGTCGATACCAAACTGCCTCTTTTTGGTCTGATCCACCTCCAAACCCATTGGAAAACAGGTATTGATCACTTTTAATGTGGTAAATCGGCCAGCAAACAGCTGTCAGCCAAAACAGCTGTCAGCCAAAACAGTGGAGGAGGGGGGATTTGAAAAAAAATTCCGTTTTTGGAGCCGACACCAAACTGCCTCTTTTTGGTCTGATCCGCCTCCAAACCCGTTGGAAAACAGGTATTGATCACTTTTAATGTGGTAAATCGGCCAGCAAACAGCTGTCAGCCAAAACAGTGGAGGAGGGGGGATTTGGAAAAAACCTTGACCTCGTGGTCAAGGAAATTTCCATTTTTGGAGCCGACACCAAACTGTCTCTTATTGGTCTGATCCGCCTCCAAACCCGTTGGAAAAAAGGTATTGATCACTTTTAATGTGGTAAATCGGCCAGCAAACAGCTGTCAGCCAAAACAGCTGTCAGCCAAAACAGTGGAGGAGGGGGGATTTGAAAAAAACCTTGACCGGGGGGTCAAGGAAATTTCCATTTTTGGAGTCGATACCAAACTGCCTCTTTTTGGTCTGATCCACCTCCAAACCCATTGGAAAACAGGTATTGATCACTTTTAATGTGGTAAATCGGCCAGCAAACAGCTGTCAGCCAAAACAGCTGTCAGCCAAAACAGTGGAGGAGGGGGGATTTGAAAAAAAATTCCGTTTTTGGAGCCGACACCAAACTGCCTCTTTTTGGTCTGATCCGCCTCCAAACCCGTTGGAAAACAGGTATTGATCACTTTTAATGTGGTACATCGGCCAGCAAACAGCTGTCAGCCAAAACAGTGGAGGAGGGGGGATTTGGAAAAAACCTTGACCTCGTGGTCAAGGAAATTTCCGTTTTTTGAGCCGACACCAAACTGCCTCTTTTTGGTCTGATCCACCTCCAAACCCGTTGGAAAACAGGTATTGATCACTTTTAATTTGGTAAATCGGCCAGCAAACAGCTGTCAGCCAAAACAGCTGTCAGCCAAAACAGTGGAGGAGGGGGGATTTGAAAAAAAATTCCGTTTTTGGAGCCGACACCAAACTGCCTCTTTTTGGTCTGATCCGCCTCCAAACCCGTTGGAAAACAGGTATTGATCACTTTTAATGTGGTAAATCGGCCAGCAAACAGCTGTCAGCCAAAACAGTGGAGGAGGGGGGATTTGAAAAAACCTTGACCGCGGGGTCAAGGATATTTCCATTTTTGGAGCCGACACCAAACTGCCTCTTTTTGGTCTGATCCACCTCCAAACCCGTTGAAAACAGGAATTGATCACTTTTAATGTGGTAAATCAGCCAAAACAGCTGTCAGCCAAAACAGTGGAGGAGGGGTGACTTGGAAAAAACCTTGACCGCGGGGTCAAGGAAATTTCCGTTTTTGGAGCCGACACCAAACTGCCTCTTTTTGGTCTGATCCGTCTCCAAACCCGTTGGAAAACAGGTATTGATCACTTTTAATGTGGTAAATCGGCCAGCAAACAGCTGTCAGCCAAAACAGCTGTCAGCCAAAACAGTGGAGGAGGGGGGATTTGAAAAAAACCTTGACCGCGGGGTCAAGGAAATTTCCGTTTTTGGAGCCGACACCAAACTGCCTCTTTTTGGTCTGATCCGCCTCCAAACCCGTTGGAAAACAGGTATTGATCACTTTTAATGTGGTAAATCGGCCAGAAAACAGCTGTCAGCCAAAACAGTGGAGGAGGGGGGATTTGGAAAAAACCTTGACCTTGTGGTCAAGGAAATTTCCGTTTTTTGAGCCGACACCAAACTGCCTCTTTTTGGTCTGATCCGCTTTAAAACCCGTTGGAAAACAGGTATTGATCACTTTTAATGTGGTAAATCGGCCAGCAAACAGCTGTCAGCCAAAACAGCTGTCAGCCAAAACAGTGGAGGAGGGGGGATTTGAAAAAAACCTTGACCGCGGGGTCAAGGAAATTTCCATTTTTGGAGCCGACACCAAACTGCCTCTTTTTGGTCTCATCCGCCTCCAAACCCGTTGGAAAACAGGTATTGATCACTTTTAATGTGGTAAATCGGCCAGCAAACAGCTGTCAGCCAAAACAGTGGAGGAGGGGGGATTTGAAAAAAACCTTGACCTCGTGGTCAAGGAAATTTCCGTTTTTGGAGCCGACACCAAACTGCCTCTTTTTGGTCTGATCCGCCTCCAAACCCGTTGGAAGACAGGTATTGATCACTTTTAATGTGGTAAATCGGCCAGCAAACAGCTGTCAGCCAAAACAGTGGAGGAGGGGGGATTTGAAAAAAACCTTGACCGCGGGGTCAAGGAAATTTCCATTTTTGGAGCCGACACCAAACTGCCTCTTTTTGGTCTGATCCGCCTCCAAAACCGTTGGAAAACAGGTATTGATCACTTTTAATGTGGTAAATCGGCCAGCAAACAGCTGTCAGCCAAAACAGTGGAGGAGGGGGGATTTGGAAAAAACCTTGACCTCGTGGTCAAGGAAATTTCCATTTTTGGAGCCGACACCAAACTGTCTCTTATTGGTCTGATCCGCCTCCAAACCCGTTGGAAAACAGGTATTGATCACTTTTAACGTGGTAAATCGGCCAGCAAACAGCTGTCAGCCAAAACAGCTGTCAGCCAAAACAGTGGAGGAGGGGGGATTTGAAAAAAACCTTGACCGGGGGGTCAAGGAAATTTCCATTTTTGGAGTCGATACCAAACTGCCTCTTTTTGGTCTGATCCACCTCCAAACCCATTGGAAAACAGGTATTGATCACTTTTAATGTGGTAAATCGGCCAGCAAACAGCTGTCAGCCAAAACAGCTGTCAGCCAAAACAGTGGAGGAGGGGGGATTTGAAAAAAAATTCCGTTTTTGGAGCCGACACCAAACTGCCTCTTTTTGGTCTGATCCGCCTCCAAACCCGTTGGAAAACAGGTATTGATCACTTTTAATGTGGTAAATCGGCCAGCAAACAGCTGTCAGCCAAAACAGTGGAGGAGGGGGGATTTGGAAAAAACCTTGACCTCGTGGTCAAGGAAATTTCCGTTTTTTGAGCCGACACCAAACTGCCTCTTTTTGGTCTGATCCACCTCCAAACCCGTTGGAAAACAGGTATTGATCACTTTTAATTTGGTAAATCGGCCAGCAAACAGCTGTCAGCCAAAACAGCTGTCAGCCAAAACAGTGGAGGAGGGGGGATTTGAAAAAAAATTCCGTTTTTGGAGCCGACACCAAACTGCCTCTTTTTGGTCTGATCCGCCTCCAAACCCGTTGGAAAACAGGTATTGATCACTTTTAATGTGGTAAATCGGCCAGCAAACAGCTGTCAGCCAAAACAGTGGAGGAGGGGGGATTTGAAAAAACCTTGACCGCGGGGTCAAGGATATTTCCATTTTTGGAGCCGACACCAAACTGCCTCTTTTTGGTCTGATCCACCTCCAAACCCGTTGAAAACAGGAATTGATCACTTTTAATGTGGTAAATCAGCCAAAACAGCTGTCAGCCAAAACAGTGGAGGAGGGGGGATTTGGAAAAAACCTTGACCGCGGGGTCAAGGAAATTTCCGTTTTTGGAGCCGACACCAAACTGCCTCTTTTTGGTCTGATCCGCCTCCAAACCCGTTGGAAAACAGGTATTGATCACTTTTAATGTGGTAAATCGGCCAGCAAACAGCTGTCAGCCAAAACAGCTGTCAGCCAAAACAGTGGAGGAGGGGGGATTTGAAAAAAACCTTGACCGCGGGGTCAAGGAAATTTCCGTTTTTGGAGCCGACACCAAACTGCCTCTTTTTGGTCTGATCCGCCTCCAAACCCGTTGGAAAACAGGTATTGATCACTTTTAATGTGGTAAATCGGCCAGCAAACAGCTGTCAGCCAAAACAGTGGAGGAGGGGGGATTTGGAAAAAACCTTGACCTTGTGGTCAAGGAAATTTCCGTTTTTTGAGCCGACACCAAACTGCCTCTTTGTGGTCTGATCCGCTTTAAAACCCGTTGGAAAACAGGTATTGATCACTTTTAATGTGGTAAATCGGCCAGCAAACAGCTGTCAGCCAAAACAGCTGTCAGCCAAAACAGTGGAGGAGGGGGGATTTGAAAAAAACCTTGACCGCGGGGTCAAGGAAATTTCCATTTTTGGAGCCGACACCAAACTGCCTCTTTTTGGTCTCATCCGCCTCCAAAACCGTTGGAAAACAGGTATTGATCACTTTTAATGTGGTAAATCGGCCAGCAAACAGCTGTCAGCCAAAACAGTGGAGGAGGGGGGATTTGAAAAAACCTTGACCGCGGGGTCAAGGATATTTCTATTTTTGGAGCAGACACCAAACTGCCTCTTTTTGGTCTGATCCACCTCCAAACCCGTTGGAAAACAGGAATTGATCACTTTTAATGTGGTAAATCAGCCAGCAAACAGCTGTCAGCCAAAACAGTGGAGGAGGGGGGATTTGGAAAAAACCTTGACCGCGGGGTCAAGGAAATTTCCGTTTTTGGAGCCGACACCAAATTGCCTCTTTTTGGTCTGATCCACCTCCAAACCCATTGGAAAACAGGTATTGGTCACTTTTAATGTGGTAAATCGGCCAGCAAACAGCTGTCAGCCAAAACAGCTGTCAGCCAAAACAGTGGAGGAGGGGGGATTTGAAAAAAAATTCCGTTTTTGGAGCTGACACCAAACTGCCTCTTTTTGGTCTGATCCGCCTCCAAACCCGTTGGAAAACAGGTATTGATCACTTTTAATGTGGTAAATCGGCCAGCAAACAGCTGTCAGCCAAAACAGTGGAGGAGCTGGGATTTGGAAAAAACCTTGACCGCGGGGTCAAGGAAATTTCCATTTTTGGAGCCGACACCAAACTGCCTCTTATTGGTCTGATCCGCCTCCAAACCTGTTGGAAAACAGGTATTGATCACTTTTAATGAGGTAAATCGGCCAGCAAACAGCTGTCAGCCAAAACAGTGGAGGAGCTGGGATTTGGAAAAACCTTGACCGCGGGGTCAAGGAAATTTCCATTTTTGGAGCCGACACCAAACTGCCTCTCTTTGGTCTGATCCACCTCCAAACCCGTTGGAAAACAGGTATTGATCACTTTTAATTTGGTAAATCGGCCAGCAAACAGCTGTCAGCCAAAACAGTGGAGGAGGGGGGATTTGGAAAAAACCTTGACCGCGGGGTCAAGGATATTTCTATTTTTGGAGCCGACACCAAACTGCCTCTTTTTGGTCTGATCCGCCTCCAAACCCGTTGGAAAACAGGAATTGATCACTTTTAATGTGGTAAATCGGCCAGCAAACAGCTGTCAGCCAAAACAGCTGTCAGCCAAAACAGTGGAGGAGGGGGGATTTGAAAAAAAATTCCGTTTTTGGAGCTGACACCAAACTGCCTCTTTTTGGTCTGATCCGCCTCAAAACCCGTTGGAAAACAGGTATTGATCACTTTTAATGTGGTAAATCGGCCAGCAAACAGCTGTCAGCCAAAACAGCTGTCAGCCAAAACAGTGGAGGAGGGGGGATTTGAAAAAAACCTTGACCGCGGGGTCAAGGAAATTTCCATTTTTGGAGCCGACACCAAACTGCCTCTTTTTGGTCTCATCCGCCTCCAAAACCGTTGGAAAACAGGTATTGATCACTTTTAATGTGGTAAATCGGCCAGCAAACAGCTGTCAGCCAAAACAGTGGAGGAGGGGGGATTTGAAAAAACCTTGACCGCGGGGTCAAGGATATTTCTATTTTTGGAGCAGACACCAAACTGCCTCTTTTTGGTCTGATCCACCTCCAAACCCGTTGGAAAACAGGAATTGATCACTTTTAATGTGGTAAATCAGCCAGCAAACAGCTGTCAGCCAAAACAGTGGAGGAGGGGGGATTTGGAAAAAACCTTGACCGCGGGGTCAAGGAAATTTCCGTTTTTGGAGCCGACACCAAATTGCCTCTTTTTGGTCTGATCCACCTCCAAACCCATTGGAAAACAGGTATTGGTCACTTTTAATGTGGTAAATCGGCCAGCAAACAGCTGTCAGCCAAAACAGCTGTCAGCCAAAACAGTGGAGGAGGGGGGATTTGAAAAAAAATTCCGTTTTTGGAGCTGACACCAAACTGCCTCTTTTTGGTCTGATCCGCCTCCAAACCCGTTGGAAAACAGGTATTGATCACTTTTAATGTGGTAAATCGGCCAGCAAACAGCTGTCAGCCAAAACAGTGGAGGAGCTGGGATTTGGAAAAAACCTTGACCGCGGGGTCAAGGAAATTTCCATTTTTGGAGCCGACACCAAACTGCCTCTTATTGGTCTGATCCGCCTCCAAACCTGTTGGAAAACAGGTATTGATCACTTTTAATGAGGTAAATCGGCCAGCAAACAGCTGTCAGCCAAAACAGTGGAGGAGCTGGGATTTGGAAAAACCTTGACCGCGGGGTCAAGGAAATTTCCATTTTTGGAGCCGACACCAAACTGCCTCTCTTTGGTCTGATCCACCTCCAAACCCGTTGGAAAACAGGTATTGATCACTTTTAATTTGGTAAATCGGCCAGCAAACAGCTGTCAGCCAAAACAGTGGAGGAGGGGGGATTTGGAAAAAACCTTGACCGCGGGGTCAAGGATATTTCTATTTTTGGAGCCGACACCAAACTGCCTCTTTTTGGTCTGATCCGCCTCCAAACCCGTTGGAAAACAGGAATTGATCACTTTTAATGTGGTAAATCGGCCAGCAAACAGCTGTCAGCCAAAACAGCTGTCAGCCAAAACAGTGGAGGAGGGGGGATTTGAAAAAAAATTCCGTTTTTGGAGCTGACACCAAACTGCCTCTTTTTGGTCTGATCCGCCTCAAAACCCGTTGGAAAACAGGTATTGATCACTTTTAATGTGGTAAATCGGCCAGCAAACAGCTGTCAGCCAAAACAGTGGAGGAGGGGGGATTTGGAAAAAACCTTGACCGTGTGGTCAAGGAAATTTCCGTTTTTGGAGTCGACACCAAACTGCCTCTTTTTGGTCTGATCCACCTCCAAACCCATTGGAAAACAGGTATTGATCACTTTTAATGTGGTAAATCGGCCAGCAAACAGCTGTCAGCCAAAACAGCTGTCAGCCAAAACAGTGGAGGAGGGGGGATTTGAAAAAAAATTCCGTTTTTGGAGCCGACACCAAACTGCCTCTTTTTGGTCTGATCCGCCTCCAAACCCGTTGGAAAACAGGTATTGATCACTTTTAATGTGGTAAATCGGCCAGCAAACAGCTGTCAGCCAAAACAGTGGAGGAGCTGGGATTTGGAAAAAACCTTGACCGCGGGGTCAAGGAAATTTCCATTTTTGGAGCCGACACCAAACTGCCTCTTTTTGGTCTGATCCGCCTCCAAACCCGTTGGAAAACAGGTATTGATCACTTTTAATGTGGTAAATCAGCCAGCAAACAGCTGTCAGCCAAAACAGTGGAGGAGGGGGGATTTGGAAAAAACCTTGACCGCGGGGTCAAGGAAATTTCCGTTTTTGGAGCCGACACCAAACTGCCTCTTTTTGGTCTGATCCACCTCCAAACCCATTGGAAAACAGGTATTGGTCACTTTTAATGTGGTAAATCGGCCAGCAAACAGCTGTCAGCCAAAACAGCTGTCAGCCAAAACAGTGGAGGAGGGGGGATTTGAAAAAAAATTCCGTTTTTGGAGCTGACACCAAACTGCCTCTTTTTGGTCTGATCCGCCTCAAAACCCGTTGGAAAACAGGTATTGATCACTTTTAATGTGGTAAATCGGCCAGCAAACAGCTGTCAGCCAAAACAGTGGAGGAGCTGGGATTTGGAAAAAACCTTGACCGCGGGGTCAAGGAAATTTCCATTTTTGGAGCCGACATCAAACTGCCTCTTATTGGTCTGATCCGCCTCCAAACCTGTTGGAAAACAGGTATTGATCACTTTTAATGAGGTAAATCGGCCAGCAAACAGCTGTCAGCCAAAACAGTGGAGGAGCTGGGATTTGGAAAAAACTTGACCGCGGGGTCAAGGAAATTTCCATTTTTGGAGCCGACACCAAACTGCCTCTCTTTGGTCTGATCCACCTCCAAACCCGTTGGAAAACAGGTATTGATCACTTTTAATTTGGTAAATCGGCCAGCAAACAGCTGTCAGCCAAAACAGTGGAGGAGGGGGGATTTGAAAAAAAATTCCGTTTTTGGAGCCGACACCAAACTGCCTCTTTTTGGTCTGATCCGCCTCCAAACCCGTTGGAAAACAGGTATTGATCACTTTTAATGTGGTAAATCGGCCAGCAAACAGCTGTCAGCCAAAACAGCTGTCAGCCAAAACAGTGGAGGAGGGGGGATTTGAAAAAAAATTCCGTTTTTGGAGCCGACACCAAACTGCCTCTTTTTGGTCTGATCCGCCTCCAAACCCGTTGGAAAACAGGTATTGATCACTTTTAATGTGGTAAATCGGCCAGCAAACAGCTGTCAGCCAAAACAGTGGAGGAGGGGGGATTTGGAAAAAACCTTGACCTCGTGGTCAAGGAAATTTCCGTTTTTTGAGCCGACACCAAACTGCCTCTTTTTGGTCTGATCCGCCTCAAAACCCGTTGGAAAACAGGTATTGATCACTTTTAATGTGGTAAATCGGCCAGCAAACAGCTGTCAGCCAAAACAGCTGTCAGCCAAAACAGTGGAGGAGGGGGGATTTGAAAAAAACCTTGACCGCGTGGTCAAGGAAATTTCCGTTTTTGGAGCCGACACCAAACTGCCTCTTTTTGGTCTGATCCGCCTCAAAACCCGTTGGAAAACAGGTATTGATCACTTTTAATGTGGTAAATCGGCCAGCAAACAGCTGTCAGCCAAAACAGCTGTCAGCCAAAACAGTGGAGGAGGGGGGATTTGAAAAAAACCTTGACCGCGGGGTCAAGGAAATTTCCATTTTTGGAGCCGACACCAAACTGCTTCTTTTTGGTCTGATCCGCCTCCAAAACCGTTGGAAAACAGGTATTGATCACTTTTAATGTGGTAAATCGGCCAGCAAACAGCTGTCAGCCAAAACAGTGGAGGAGGGGGGATTTTGAAAAAACCTTGACCGCGGGGTCAAGGAAATTTCCGTTTTTGGAGCCGACACCAAACTGCCTCTTTTTGGTCTGATCCGCCTCCAAAACCGTTGGAAAACAGGTATTGATCACTTTTAATGTGGTAAATCGGCCAGCAAACAGCTGTCAGCCAAAACAGTGGAGGAGGGGGGATTTGGAAAAAACCTTGACCGCGGGGTCAAGGAAATTTCCGTTTTTGGAGCCAACACCAAACTGCCTCTTTGTGGTCTGATCCGCCTCCAAACCCGTTGGAAAACAGGTATTGATCACTTTTAATGTGGTAAATCGGCCAGCAAACAGCTGTCAGCCAAAACAGCTGTCAGCCAAAACAGTGGAGGAGGGGGGATTTGAAAAAAAATTCCGTTTTTGGAGCCGACACCAAACTGCCTCTTTTTGGTCTGATCCGCCTCCAAACCCGTTGGAAAACAGGTATTGATCACTTTTAATGTGGTAAATCGGCCAGCAAACAGCTGTCAGCCAAAACAGTGGAGGAGGGGGGATTTGGAAAAAACCTTGACCTCGTGGTCAAGGAAATTTCCGTTTTTTGAGCCGACACCAAACTGCCTCTTTTTGGTCTGATCCGCCTCAAAACCCGTTGGAAAACAGGTATTGATCACTTTTAATGTGGTAAATCGGCCAGCAAACAGCTGTCAGCCAAAACAGCTGTCAGCCAAAACAGTGGAGGAGGGGGGATTTGAAAAAAACCTTGACCGCGTGGTCAAGGAAATTTCCGTTTTTGGAGCCGACACCAAACTGCCTCTTTTTGGTCTGATCCGCCTCAAAACCCGTTGGAAAACAGGTATTGATCACTTTTAATGTGGTAAATCGGCCAGCAAACAGCTGTCAGCCAAAACAGCTGTCAGCCAAAACAGTGGAGGAGGGGGGATTTGAAAAAACCTTGACCGCGGGGTCAAGGAAATTTCCATTTTTGGAGCCGACACCAAACTGCCTCTTTTTGGTCTGATCCGCCTCCAAAACCGTTGGAAAACAGGTATTGATCACTTTTAATGTGGTAAATCGGCCAGCAAACAGCTGTCAGCCAAAACAGTGGAGGAGGGGGGATTTTGAAAAGACCTTGACCGCGGGGTCAAGGAAATTTCCGTTTTTGGAGCCAAGACCAAACTGCCTCTTTGTGGTCTGATCCGCCTCAAAACCCGTTGGAAAACAGGTATTGATCACTTTTAATGTGGTAAATCGGCCAGCAAACAGCTGTCAGCCAAAACAGTGGAGGAGGGGGGATTTGAAAAAAACCTTGACCGCGGGGTCAAGGAAATTTCCATTTTTGGAGCCGACACCAAACTGCCTCTTTTTGGTCTGATCCGCCTCCAAAACCGTTGGAAAACAGGTATTGATCACTTTTAATGTGGTAAATCGGCCAGCAAACAGCTGTCAGCCAAAACAGTGGAGGAGGGGGGATTTGGAAAAAACCTTGACCTCGTGGTCAAGGAAATTTCCATTTTTGGAGCCGACACCAAACTGTCTCTTATTGGTCTGATCCGCCTCCAAACCCGTTGGAAAACAGGTATTGATCACTTTTAATGTGGTAAATCGGCCAGCAAACAGCTGTCAGCCAAAACAGTGGAGGAGGGGGGATTTGAAAAAAACCTTGACTGGGGGGTCAAGGAAATTTCCATTTTTGGAGTCGATACCAAACTGCCTCTTTTTGGTCTGATCCACCTCCAAACCCATTGGAAAACAGGTATTGATCACTTTTAATGTGGTAAATCGGCCAGCAAACAGCTGTCAGCCAAAACAGCTGTCAGCCAAAACAGTGGAGGAGGGGGGATTTGAAAAAAAATTCCGTTTTTGGAGCTGACACCAAACTGCCTCTTTTTGGTCTGATCCGCCTCTAAACCCGTTGGAAAACAGGTATTGATCACTTTTAATGTGGTAAATCGGCCAGCAAACAGCTGTCAGCCAAAACAGTGGAGGAGCTGGGATTTGGAAAAAACTTGACCGCGGGGTCAAGGAAATTTCCATTTTTGGAGCCGACACCAAACTGCCTCTCTTTGGTCTGATCCACCTCCAAACCCGTTGGAAAACAGGTATTGATCACTTTTAATTTGGTAAATCGGCCAGCAAACAGCTGTCAGCCAAAACAGTGGAGGAGGGGGGATTTGAAAAAAAATTCCGTTTTTGGAGCCGACACCAAACTGCCTCTTTTTGGTCTGATCCGCCTCCAAACCCGTTGGAAAACAGGTATTGATCACTTTTAATGTGGTAAATCGGCCAGCAAACAGCTGTCAGCCAAAACAGTGGAGGAGGGGGGATTTGGAAAAAAACTTGACCGCGGGGTCAAGGAAATTTCCGTTTTTGGAGCCAACACCAAACTGTCTCTTTTTGGTCTGATCCGCCTCCAAACCCGTTGGAAAACAGGTATTGATCACTTTTAATGTGGTAAATCGGCCAGCAAACAGCTGTCAGCCAAAACAGTGGAGGAGGGGGGATTTGGAAAAAACCTTGACCGCGGGGTCAAGGAAATTTCCATTTTTGGAGCCGACACCAAACTCCCTCTTTTTGGTCTGATCCGCCTCCAAACCCGTTGGAAAACAGGTATTGATCACTTTTAATGTGGTAAATCGGCCAGCAAACAGCTGTCAGCTAAAACAGTGGAGGAGGGGGGATTTGAAAAAAACCTTGACCGCGGGGTCAAGGAAATTTCCGTTTTTGAAGCCGACACCAAACTGCCTCTTTTTGGTCTGATCCGCCTCCAAACCTGTTGGGAAACAGGTATTGATCACTTTTAATGTGGTAAATCGGCCAGCAAACAGCTGTCAGCCAAAACAGCTGTCAGCCAAAACAGTGGAGGAGGGGGGATTTGAAAAAAACCTTGACCGCGTGGTCAAGGAAATTTCCGTTTTTGGAGCCGACACCAAACTGCCTCTTTTTGGTCTGATCCGCCTCCAAACCCGTTGGAAAACAGGTATTGATCACTTTTAATGTGGTAAATCGGCCAGCAAACAGCTGTCAGCCAAAACAGTGGAGGAGGGGGGATTTGAAAAAACCTTGACCGCGGGGTCAAGGAAATTTCCGTTTTTGGAGCCGACACCAAACTGCCTCTTTTTGGTCTGATCCGCCTCCAAACCCGTTGGAAAACAGGTATTGATCACTTTTAATGTGGTAAATCGGCCAGCAAACAGCTGTCAGCCAAAACAGTGGAGGAGCTGGGTTTTGGAAAAAACTTGACCGCGGGGTCAAGGAAATTTCTATTTTTGGAGCCGACACCAAACTGCCTCTTTTTGGTCTGATCCCCCTCCAACCCCGTTGGAAAACAGGTATTGATCACTTTTAAAGTGGTAAATCGGCCAGCAAACAGCTGTCAGCTAAAACAGTGGAGGAGGGGGGATTTGAAAAAAACCTTGACCGCGTGGTCAAGGAAATTTCCGTTTTTGGATCCGACACCAAACTGCCTCTTTTTGGTCTGATCCGCCTCCAAAACCGTTGGAAAACAGGTATTGATCACTTTTAATGTGGTAAATCGGCCAGCAAACAGCTGTCAGCCAAAACAGTGGAGGAGGGGGGATTTGAAAAAAACCTTGACCGCGGGATCAAGGATATTTCTATTTTTGGAGCAGACACCAAACTGCCTCTTTTTGGTCTGATCCACCTTCAAACCCGTTGGAAAACAGGAATTGATCACTTTTAATGTGGTAAATCAGCCAGCAAAAAGCTGTCAGCCAAAACAGTGGAGGAGGGGGGATTTGGAAAAAACCTTGACCGCGGGGTCAAGGAAATTTCCGTTTTTGGAGCCGACACCAAATTGCCTCTTTTTGGTCTGATCCACCTCCAAACCCATTGGAAAACAGGTATTGGTCACTTTTAATGTGGTAAATCGGCCAGCAAACAGCTGTCAGCCAAAACAGCTGTCAGCCAAAACAGTGGAGGAGGGGGGATTTGAAAAAAAATTCCGTTTTTGGAGCTGACACCAAACTTCCTCTTTTTGGTCTGATCCGCCTCCAAACCCGTTGGAAAACAGGTATTGATCACTTTTAATGTGGTAAATCGGCCAGCAAACAGCTGTCAGCCAAAACAGTGGAGGAGCTGGGATTTGGAAAAAACCTTGACCGCGGGGTCAAGGAAATTTCCATTTTTGGAGCCGACACCAAACTGCCTCTTATTGGTCTGATCCGCCTCCAAACCTGTTGGAAAACAGGTATTGATCACTTTTAATGAGGTAAATCGGCCAGCAAACAGCTGTCAGCCAAAACAGTGGAGGAGCTGGGATTTGGAAAAACCTTGACCGCGGGGTCAAGGAAATTTCCATTTTTGGAGCCGACACCAAACTGCCTCTCTTTGGTCTGATCCACCTCCAAACCCGTTGGAAAACAGGTATTGATCACTTTTAATTTGGTAAATCGGCCAGCAAACAGCTGTCAGCCAAAACAGTGGAGGAGGGGGGATTTGGAAAAAACCTTGACCGCGGGGTCAAGGATATTTCTATTTTTGGAGCCGACACCAAACTGCCTCTTTTTGGTCTGATCCGCCTCCAAACCCGTTGGAAAACAGGAATTGATCACTTTTAATGTGGTAAATCGGCCAGCAAACAGCTGTCAGCCAAAACAGTGGAGGAGGGGGGATTTGAAAAAAACCTTGACCGCGGGGTCAAGGAAATTTCCATTTTTGGAGCCGACACCAAACTGCCTCTTTTTGGTCTGATCCGCCTCCAAACCCGTTGGAAAACAGGTATTGATCACTTTTAATGTGGTAAATCGGCCAGCAAACAGCTGTCAGCCAAAACAGTGGAGGAGGGGGGATTTGAAAAAAACCTTGACCTCGTGGTCAAGGAAATTTCCGTTTTTGGAGCCGACACCAAACTGCCTCTTTTTGGTCTGATCCGCCTCCAAACCCGTTGGAAAACAGGTATTGATCACTTTTAATGTGGTAAATCGGCCAGCAAACAGCTGTCAGCCAAAACAGTGGAGGAGGGGGGATTTGAAAAAAACCTTGACCTCGTGGTCAAGGAAATTTCCGTTTTTGGAGCCGACACCAAACTGCCTCTTTTTGGTCTGATCCGCCTCCAAACCCGTTGGAAAACAGGTATTGATCACTTTTAATGTGGTAAATCGGCCAGCAAACAGCTGTCAGCCAAAACAGTGGAGGAGCTGGGATTTGGAAAAAACCTTGACCGCGGGGTCAAGGAAATTTCCATTTTTGGAGCCGACACCAAACTGCCTCTTTTTGGTCTGATCCGCCTCCAAACCCGTTGGAAAACAGGTATTGATCACTTTTAATGTGGTAAATCAGCCAGCAAACAGCTGTCAGCCAAAACAGTGGAGGAGGGGGGATTTGGAAAAAACCTTGACCGCGGGGTCAAGGAAATTTCCGTTTTTGGAGCCGACACCAAACTGCCTCTTTTTGGTCTGATCCACCTCCAAACCCATTGGAAAACAGGTATTGGTCACTTTTAATGTGGTAAATCGGCCAGCAAACAGCTGTCAGCCAAAACAGCTGTCAGCCAAAACAGTGGAGGAGGGGGGATTTGAAAAAAAATTCCGTTTTTGGAGCTGACACCAAACTGCCTCTTTTTGGTCTGATCCGCCTCAAAACCCGTTGGAAAACAGGTATTGATCACTTTTAATGTGGTAAATCGGCCAGCAAACAGCTGTCAGCCAAAACAGTGGAGGAGCTGGGATTTGGAAAAAACCTTGACCGCGGGGTCAAGGAAATTTCCATTTTTGGAGCCGACACCAAACTGCCTCTTATTGGTCTGATCCGCCTCCAAACCTGTTGGAAAACAGGTATTGATCACTTTTAATGAGGTAAATCGGCCAGCAAACAGCTGTCAGCCAAAACAGTGGAGGAGCTGGGATTTGGAAAAAACTTGACCGCGGGGTCAAGGAAATTTCCATTTTTGGAGCCGACACCAAACTGCCTCTCTTTGGTCTGATCCACCTCCAAACCCGTTGGAAAACAGGTATTGATCACTTTTAATGTGGTAAATCGGCCAGCAAACAGCTGTCAGCCAAAACAGTGGAGGAGGGGGGATTTGAAAAAAAATTCCGTTTTTGGAGCCGACACCAAACTGCCTCTTTTTGGTCTGATCCGCCTCCAAACCCGTTGGAAAACAGGTATTGATCACTTTTAATGTGGTAAATCGGCCAGCAAACAGCTGTCAGCCAAAACAGTGGAGGAGGGGGGATTTGGAAAAAACCTTGACCTCGTGGTCAAGGAAATTTCCGTTTTTGGAGCCGACACCAAACTGCCTCTTTTTGGTCTGATCCGCCTCCAAACCCGTTGGAAAACAGGTATTGATCACTTTTAATGTGGTAAATCGGCCAGCAAACAGCTGTCAGCCAAAACAGTGGAGGAGGGGGGATTTGGAAAAAACCTTGACCGTGTGGTCAAGGAAATTTCCGTTTTTGGAGTCGACACCAAACTGCCTCTTTTTGGTCTGATCCACCTCCAAACCCATTGGAAAACAGGTATTGATCACTTTTAATGTGGTAAATCGGCCAGCAAACAGCTGTCAGCCAAAACAGTGGAGGAGGGGGGATTTGAAAAAAACCTTGACCTCGTGGTCAAGGAAATTTCCGTTTTTGGAGCCGACACCAAACTGCCTCTTTTTGGTCTGATCCGCCTCCAAACCCGTTGGAAAACAGGTATTGATCACTTTTAATGTGGTAAATCGGCCAGCAAACAGCTGTCAGCCAAAACAGTGGAGGAGCTGGGATTTGGAAAAAACCTTGACCGCGGGGTCAAGGAAATTTCCATTTTTGGAGCCGACACCAAACTGCCTCTTTTTGGTCTGATCCGCCTCCAAACCCGTTGGAAAACAGGTATTGATCACTTTTAATGTGGTAAATCAGCCAGCAAACAGCTGTCAGCCAAAACAGTGGAGGAGGGGGGATTTGGAAAAAACCTTGACCGCGGGGTCAAGGAAATTTCCGTTTTTGGAGCCGACACCAAACTGCCTCTTTTTGGTCTGATCCACCTCCAAACCCATTGGAAAACAGGTATTGGTCACTTTTAATGTGGTAAATCGGCCAGCAAACAGCTGTCAGCCAAAACAGCTGTCAGCCAAAACAGTGGAGGAGGGGGGATTTGAAAAAAAATTCCGTTTTTGGAGCTGACACCAAACTGCCTCTTTTTGGTCTGATCCGCCTCAAAACCCGTTGGAAAACAGGTATTGATCACTTTTAATGTGGTAAATCGGCCAGCAAACAGCTGTCAGCCAAAACAGTGGAGGAGCTGGGATTTGGAAAAAACCTTGACCGCGGGGTCAAGGAAATTTCCATTTTTGGAGCCGACACCAAACTGCCTCTTATTGGTCTGATCCGCCTCCAAACCTGTTGGAAAACAGGTATTGATCACTTTTAATGAGGTAAATCGGCCAGCAAACAGCTGTCAGCCAAAACAGTGGAGGAGCTGGGATTTGGAAAAAACTTGACCGCGGGGTCAAGGAAATTTCCATTTTTGGAGCCGACACCAAACTGCCTCTCTTTGGTCTGATCCACCTCCAAACCCGTTGGAAAACAGGTATTGATCACTTTTAATGTGGTAAATCGGCCAGCAAACAGCTGTCAGCCAAAACAGTGGAGGAGGGGGGATTTGAAAAAAAATTCCGTTTTTGGAGCCGACACCAAACTGCCTCTTTTTGGTCTGATCCGCCTCCAAACCCGTTGGAAAACAGGTATTGATCACTTTTAATGTGGTAAATCGGCCAGCAAACAGCTGTCAGCCAAAACAGTGGAGGAGGGGGGATTTGGAAAAAACCTTGACCTCGTGGTCAAGGAAATTTCCGTTTTTGGAGCCGACACCAAACTGCCTCTTTTTGGTCTGATCCGCCTCCAAACCCGTTGGAAAACAGGTATTGATCACTTTTAATGTGGTAAATCGGCCAGCAAACAGCTGTCAGCCAAAACAGTGGAGGAGGGGGGATTTGGAAAAAACCTTGACCGTGTGGTCAAGGAAATTTCCGTTTTTGGAGTCGACACCAAACTGCCTCTTTTTGGTCTGATCCACCTCCAAACCCATTGGAAAACAGGTATTGATCACTTTTAATGTGGTAAATCGGCCAGCAAACAGCTGTCAGCCAAAACAGTGGAGGAGGGGGGATTTGAAAAAAAATTCCGTTTTTGGAGCCGACACCAAACTGCCTCTTTTTGGTCTGATCCGCCTCCAAACCCGTTGGAAAACAGGTATTGATCACTTTTAATGTGGTAAATCGGCCAGCAAACAGCTGTCAGCCAAAACAGTGGAGGAGGGGGGATTTGGAAAAAACCTTGACCTCGTGGTCAAGGAAATTTCCGTTTTTGGAGCCGACACCAAACTGCCTCTTTTTGGTCTGATCCGCCTCCAAACCCGTTGGAAAACAGGTATTGATCACTTTTAATGTGGTAAATCGGCCAGCAAACAGCTGTCAGCCAAAACAGTGGAGGAGGGGGGATTTGGAAAAAACCTTGACCGTGTGGTCAAGGAAATTTCCGTTTTTGGAGTCGACACCAAACTGCCTCTTTTTGGTCTGATCCACCTCCAAACCCATTGGAAAACAGGTATTGATCACTTTTAATGTGGTAAATCGGCCAGCAAACAGCTGTCAGCCAAAACAGCTGTCAGCCAAAACAGTGGAGGAGGGGGGATTTGAAAAAAAATTCCGTTTTTGGAGCCGACACCAAACTGCCTCTTTTTGGTCTGATCCGCCTCCAAACCCGTTGGAAAACAGGTATTGATCACTTTTAATGTGGTAAATCGGCCAGCAAACAGCTGTCAGCCAAAACAGTGGAGGAGCTGGGATTTGGAAAAAACCTTGACCGCGGGGTCAAGGAAATTTCCATTTTTGGAGCCGACACCAAACTGCCTCTTTTTGGTCTGATCCGCCTCCAAACCCGTTGGAAAACAGGTATTGATCACTTTTAATGTGGTAAATCAGCCAGCAAACAGCTGTCAGCCAAAACAGTGGAGGAGGGGGGATTTGGAAAAAACCTTGACCGCGGGGTCAAGGAAATTTCCGTTTTTGGAGCCGACACCAAACTGCCTCTTTTTGGTCTGATCCACCTCCAAACCCATTGGAAAACAGGTATTGGTCACTTTTAATGTGGTAAATCGGCCAGCAAACAGCTGTCAGCCAAAACAGCTGTCAGCCAAAACAGTGGAGGAGGGGGGATTTGAAAAAAAATTCCGTTTTTGCAGCTGACACCAAACTGCCTCTTTTTGGTCTGATCCGCCTCAAAACCCGTTGGAAAACAGGTATTGATCACTTTTAATGTGGTAAATCGGCCAGCAAACAGCTGTCAGCCAAAACAGTGGAGGAGCTGGGATTTGGAAAAAACCTTGACCGCGGGGTCAAGGAAATTTCCATTTTTGGAGCCGACACCAAACTGCCTCTCTTTGGTCTGATCCACCTCCAAACCCGTTGGAAAACAGGTATTGATCACTTTTAATTTGGTAAATCGGCCAGCAAACAGCTGTCAGCCAAAACAGTGGAGGAGGGGGGATTTGAAAAAAAATTCCGTTTTTGGAGCCGACACCAAACTGCCTCTTTTTGGTCTGATCCGCCTCCAAACCCGTTGGAAAACAGGTATTGATCACTTTTAATGTGGTAAATCGGCCAGCAAACAGCTGTCAGCCAAAACAGTGGAGGAGGGGGGATTTGAAAAAAACCTTGACCGCGGGGTCAAGGAAATTTCCATTTTTGGAGCCGACACCAAACTGCCTCTTTTTGGTCTGATCCGCCTCCAAACCCGTTGGAAAACAGGTATTGATCACTTTTAACGTGGTAAATCGGCCAGCAAACAGCTGTCAGCCAAAACAGTGGAGGAGGGGGGATTTGAAAAAACCTTGACCGCGGGGTCAAGGATATTTCCATTTTTGGAGCCGACACCAAACTGCCTCTTTTTGGTCTGATCCACCTCCAAACCCGTTGAAAACAGGAATTGATCACTTTTAATGTGGTAAATCAGCCAAAACAGCTGTCAGCCAAAACAGTGGAGGAGGGGGGATTTGGAAAAAACCTTGACCTTGTGGTCAAGGAAATTTCCGTTTTTTGAGCCGACACCAAACTGCCTCTTTTTGGTCTGATCCGCTTTAAAACCCGTTGGAAAACAGGTATTGATCACTTTTAATGTGGTAAATCGGCCAGCAAACAGCTGTCAGCCAAAACAGCTGTCAGCCAAAACAGTGGAGGAGGGGGGATTTGAAAAAAACCTTGACCGCGGGGTCAAGGAAATTTCCATTTTTGGAGCCGACACCAAACTGCCTCTTTTTGGTCTCATCCGCCTCCAAAACCGTTGGAAAACAGGTATTGATCACTTTTAACGTGGTAAATCGGCCAGCAAACAGCTGTCAGCCAAAACAGTGGAGGAGGGGGGATTTGAAAAAACCTTGACCGCGGGGTCAAGGATATTTCTATTTTTGGAGCAGACACCAAACTGCCTCTTTTTGGTCTGATCCACCTCCAAACCCGTTGGAAAACAGGAATTGATCACTTTTAATGTGGTAAATCAGCCAGCAAACAGCTGTCAGCCAAAACAGTGGAGGAGGGGGGATTTGGAAAAAACCTTGACCGCGGGGTCAAGGAAATTTCCGTTTTTGGAGCCGACACCAAACTGCCTCTTTTTGGTCTGATCCACCTCCAAACCCATTGGAAAACAGGTATTGGTCACTTTTAATGTGGTAAATCGGCCAGCAAACAGCTGTCAGCCAAAACAGCTGTCAGCCAAAACAGTGGAGGAGGGGGGATTTGAAAAAAAATTCCGTTTTTGGAGCTGACACCAAACTGCCTCTTTTTGGTCTGATCCGCCTCCAAACCCGTTGGAAAACAGGTATTGATCACTTTTAATGTTTTAAATCGGCCAGCAAACAGCTGTCAGCCAAAACAGTGGAGGAGCTGGGATTTGGAAAAAACCTTGACCGCGGGGTCAAGGAAATTTCCATTTTTGGAGCCGACACCAAACTGCCTCTTATTGGTCTGATCCGCCTCCAAACCTGTTGGAAAACAGGTATTGATCACTTTTAATGTGGTAAATCGGCCAGCAAACAGCTGTCAGCCAAAACAGTGGAGGAGCTGGGATTTGGAAAAACCTTGACCGCGGGGTCAAGGAAATTTCCGTTTTTGGAGCCGACACCAAACTGCCTCTTTTTGGTCTGATCCGCCTCCAAACCCGTTGGAAAACAGGTATTGATCACTTTTAATGTGGTAAATCGGCCAGCAAACAGCTGTCAGCCAAAACAGTGGAGGAGGGGGGATTTGGAAAAAACCTTGACCTCGTGGTCAAGGAAATTTCCGTTTTTGGAGCCGACACCAAACTGCCTCTTTTTGGTCTGATCCGCCTCCAAACCCGTTGGAAAACAGGTATTGATCACTTTTAATGTGGTAAATCGGCCAGCAAACAGCTGTCAGCCAAAACAGTGGAGGAGGGGGGATTTGGAAAAAACCTTGACCGTGTGGTCAAGGAAATTTCCGTTTTTGGAGTCGACACCAAACTGCCTCTTTTTGGTCTGATCCACCTCCAAACCCATTGGAAAACAGGTATTGATCACTTTTAATGTGGTAAATCGGCCAGCAAACAGCTGTCAGCCAAAACAGCTGTCAGCCAAAACAGTGGAGGAGGGGGGATTTGAAAAAAAATTCCGTTTTTGGAGCCGACACCAAACTGCCTCTTTTTGGTCTGATCCGCCTCCAAACCCGTTGGAAAACAGGTATTGATCACTTTTAATGTGGTAAATCGGCCAGCAAACAGCTGTCAGCCAAAACAGTGGAGGAGGGGGGATTTGAAAAAACCTTGACCGCGGGGTCAAGGATATTTCTATTTTTGGAGCCGACACCAAACTGCCTCTTTTTGGTCTGATCTACCTCCAAACCCGTTGGAAAACAGGAATTGATCACTTTTAATGTGGTAAATCAGCCAGCAAACAGCTGTCAGCCAAAACAGTGGAGGAGGGGGGATTTGGAAAAAACCTTGACCGCGGGGTCAAGGAAATTTCCGTTTTTGGAGCCGACACCAAACTGCCTCTTTTTGGTCTGATCCACCTCCAAACCCATTGGAAAACAGGTATTGGTCACTTTTAATGTGGTAAATCGGCCAGCAAACAGCTGTCAGCCAAAACAGCTGTCAGCCAAAACAGTGGAGGAGGGGGGATTTGAAAAAAAATTCCGTTTTTGGAGCTGACACCAAACTGCCTCTTTTTGGTCTGATCCGCCTCAAAACCCGTTGGAAAACAGGTATTGATCACTTTTAATGTGGTAAATCGGCCAGCAAACAGCTGTCAGCCAAAACAGTGGAGGAGCTGGGATTTGGAAAAAACCTTGACCGCGGGGTCAAGGAAATTTCCATTTTTGGAGCCGACACCAAACTGCATCTTTTTGGTCTGATCCGCCTCCAAACCCGTTGGAAAACAGGTATTGATCACTTTTAATGTGGTAAATCAGCCAGCAAACAGCTGTCAGCCAAAACAGTGGAGGAGGGGGGATTTGGAAAAAACCTTGACCGCGGGGTCAAGGAAATTTCCGTTTTTGGAGCCGACACCAAACTGCCTCTTTTTGGTCTGATCCACCTCCAAACCCATTGGAAAACAGGTATTGGTCACTTTTAATGTGGTAAATCGGCCAGCAAACAGCTGTCAGCCAAAACAGCTGTCAGCCAAAACAGTGGAGGAGGGGGGATTTGAAAAAAAATTCCGTTTTTGGAGCTGACACCAAACTGCCTCTTTTTGGTCTGATCCGCCTCAAAACCCGTTGGAAAACAGGTATTGATCACTTTTAATGTGGTAAATCGGCCAGCAAACAGCTGTCAGCCAAAACAGTGGAGGAGCTGGGATTTGGAAAAAACCTTGACCGCGGGGTCAAGGAAATTTCCATTTTTGGAGCCGACACCAAACTGCCTCTTATTGGTCTGATCCGCCTCCAAACCTGTTGGAAAACAGGTATTGATCACTTTTAATGAGGTAAATCGGCCAGCAAACAGCTGTCAGCCAAAACAGTGGAGGAGCTGGGATTTGGAAAAAACTTGACCGCGGGGTCAAGGAAATTTCCATTTTTGGAGCCGACACCAAACTGCCTCTCTTTGGTCTGATCCACCTCCAAACCCGTTGGAAAACAGGTATTGATCACTTTTAATTTGGTAAATCGGCCAGCAAACAGCTGTCAGCCAAAACAGTGGAGGAGGGGGGATTTGAAAAAAAATTCCGTTTTTGGAGCCGACACCAAACTGCCTCTTTTTGGTCTGATCCGCCTCCAAACCCGTTGGAAAACAGGTATTGATCACTTTTAATGTGGTAAATCGGCCAGCAAACAGCTGTCAGCCAAAACAGTGGAGGAGGGGGGATTTGAAAAAACCTTGACCGCGGGGTCAAGGATATTTCTATTTTTGGAGCCGACACCAAACTGCCTCTTTTTGGTCTGATCCACCTCCAAACCCGTTGGAAAACAGGTATTGATCACTTTTAATGTGGTAAATCAGTCAGCAAACAGCTGTCAGCCAAAACAGTGGAGGAGGGGGGATTTGGAAAAAACCTTGACCGCGGGGTCAAGGAAATTTCCGTTTTTGGAGCCAACACCAAACTGCCTCTTTTTGGTCTGATCCGCCTCAAAACCCGTTGGAAAACAGGTATTGATCACTTTTAATGTGGTAAATCGGCCAGCAAACAGCTGTCAGCCAAAACAGTGGAGGAGGGGGGATTTGAAAAAAACCTTGACCGCGTGGTCAAGGATATTTCCGTTTTTGGAGCCGACACCAAACTGCCTCTTTTTGGTCTGATCCACCTCCAAACCCGTTGGAAAACAGGTATTGATCACTTTTAATGTGGTAAATCAGTCAGCAAACAGCTGTCAGCCAAAACAGTGGAGGAGGGGCGATTTGGAAAAAACCTTGACCGCGGGGTCAAGGAAATTTCCGTTTTTGGAGCCGACACCAAACTGCCTCTTTTTGGTCTGATCCGCCTCCAAACCCGTTGGAAAACAGGTATTGATCACTTTTAATGTGGTAAATCGGCCAGCAAACAGCTGTCAGCCAAAACAGTGGAGGAGGGGGGATTTGAAAAAACCTTGACCGCGGGGTCAAGGATATTTCTATTTTTGGAGCCGACACCAAACTGCCTCTTTTTGGTCTGATCCACCTCCAAACCCGTTGGAAAACAGGAATTGATCACTTTTAATGTGGTAAATCAGCCAGCAAACAGCTGTCAGCCAAAACAGTGGAGGAGGGGGGATTTGGAAAAAACCTTGACCGCGGGGTCAAGGAAATTTCCGTTTTTGGAGCCGACACCAAACTGCCTCTTTTTGGTCTGATCCACCTCCAAACCCATTGGAAAACAGGTATTGGTCACTTTTAATGTGGTAAATCGGCCAGCAAACAGCTGTCAGCCAAAACAGCTGTCAGCCAAAACAGTGGAGGAGGGGGGATTTGAAAAAAAATTCCGTTTTTGGAGCTGACACCAAACTGCCTCTTTTTGGTCTGATCCGCCTCAAAACCCGTTGGAAAACAGGTATTGATCACTTTTAATGTGGTAAATCGGCCAGCAAACAGCTGTCAGCCAAAACAGTGGAGGAGCTGGGATTTGGAAAAAACCTTGACCGCGGGGTCAAGGAAATTTCCATTTTTGGAGCCGACACCAAACTGCCTCTTTTTGGTCTGATCCGCCTCCAAACCCGTTGGAAAACAGGTATTGATCACTTTTAATGTGGTAAATCAGCCAGCAAACAGCTGTCAGCCAAAACAGTGGAGGAGGGGGGATTTGGAAAAAACCTTGACCGCGGGGTCAAGGAAATTTCCGTTTTTGGAGCCGACACCAAACTGCCTCTTTTTGGTCTGATCCACCTCCAAACCCATTGGAAAACAGGTATTGGTCACTTTTAATGTGGTAAATCGGCCAGCAAACAGCTGTCAGCCAAAACAGCTGTCAGCCAAAACAGTGGAGGAGGGGGGATTTGAAAAAAAATTCCGTTTTTGGAGCTGACACCAAACTGCCTCTTTTTGGTCTGATCCGCCTCAAAACCCGTTGGAAAACAGGTATTGATCACTTTTAATGTGGTAAATCGGCCAGCAAACAGCTGTCAGCCAAAACAGTGGAGGAGCTGGGATTTGGAAAAAACCTTGACCAAGGAAATTTCCATTTTTGGAGCCGACACCAAACTGCCTCTTATTGGTCTGATCCGCCTCCAAACCTGTTGGAAAACAGGTATTGATCACTTTTAATGAGGTAAATCGGCCAGCAAACAGCTGTCAGCCAAAACAGTGGAGGAGCTGGGATTTGGAAAAAACTTGACCGCGGGGTCAAGGAAATTTCCATTTTTGGAGCCGACACCAAACTGCCTCTCTTTGGTCTGATCCACCTCCAAACCCGTTGGAAAACAGGTATTGATCACTTTTAATGTGGTAAATTGGCCAGCAAACAGCTGTCAGCCAAAACAGTGGAGGAGGGGGGATTTGGAAAAAACCTTGACCTCGTGTTCAAGGAAATTTCCGTTTTAGGAGCCGACACCAAACTGCCTCTTTTTGGTCTGATCCGCCTCCAAACCCGTTGGAAAACAGGTATTGATCACTTTTAATGTGGTAAATCGGCCAGCAAACAGCTGTCAGCTAAAACAGTGGAGGAGGGGGGATTTGAAAAAAACCTTGACCGCGGGGTCAAGGAAATTTCCGTTTTTGGAGCCGACACCAAACTGCCTCTTTTTGGTCTGATCCGCCTCCAAACCTGTTGGGAAACAGGTATTGATCACTTTTAATGTGGTAAATCGGCCAGCAAACAGCTGTCAGCCAAAACAGCTGTCAGCCAAAACAGTGGAGGAGGGGGGATTTGAAAAAAACCTTGACCGCGTGGTCAAGGAAATTTCCGTTTTTGGAGCCGACACCAAACTGCCTCTTTTTGGTCTGATCCGCCTCCAAACCCGTTGGAAAACAGGTATTGATCACTTTTAATGTGGTAAATCGGCCAGCAAAAAGCTGTCAGCCAAAACAGTGGAGGAGGGGGGATTTGGAAAAAACCTTGACCTCGTGGTCAAGGAAATTTCCGTTTTTGGAGCCGACACCAAACTGCCTCTTTTTGGTCTGATCCGCCTCCAAACCCGTTGGAAAACAGGTATTGATCACTTTTAATGTGGTAAATCGGCCAGCAAACAGCTGTCAGCCAAAACAGTGGAGGAGGGGGGATTTGGAAAAAACCTTGACCGCGGGGTCAAGGAAATTTCCGTTTTTGGAGCCGACACCAAACTGCCTCTTTTTGGTCTGAGCCACCTCCAAACCCATTGGAAAACAGGTATTGGTCACTTTTAATGTGGTAAATCGGCCAGCAAACAGCTGTCAGCCAAAACAGCTGTCAGCCAAAACAGTGGAGGAGGGGGGATTTGAAAAAAAATTCCGTTTTTGGAGCCGACACCAAACTGCCTTTTTTTGGTCTGATCCGCCTCCAAACCCGTTGGAAAACAGGTATTGATCACTTTTAATGTGGTAAATCGGCCAGCAAACAGCTGTCAGCCAAAACAGTGGAGGAGGGGGGATTTGAAAAAAACCTTGACCGCGGGGTCAAGAAAATTTCCGTTTTTGGAGCCGACACCAAACTGCCTCTTTTTGGTCTGATCCACCTCCAAACCCGTTGGAAAACAGGAATTGATCACTTTTAATGCCCCCCTCCTCCACTGTCAGCCAAAACAGTGGAGGAGGGGGGATTTGGAAAAAACCTTGACCTCGTGGTCAAGGAAATTTCCGTTTTTGGAGCCGACACCAAACTGCCTCTTTTTGGTCTGATCCACCTCCAAACCCATTGGAAAACAGGTATTGGTCACTTTTAATGTGGTAAATCGGCCAGCAAACAGCTGTCAGCCAAAACAGCTGTCAGCCAAAACAGTGGAGGAGGGGGGATTTGAAAAAAACCTTGACCGCGGGGTCAAGGAAATTTCCGTTTTTGGAGCCGACACCAAACTGCCTCTTTTTGGTCTGATCCGCCTCAAAACCCGTTGGAAAACAGGTATTGATCACTTTTAATGTGGTAAATCGGCCAGCAAACAGCTGTCAGCCAAAACAGTGGAGGAGCTGGGATTTGGAAAAAACCTTGACCAAGGAAATTTCCATTTTTGGAGCCGACACCAAACTGCCTCTTATTGGTCTGATCCGCCTCCAAACCTGTTGGAAAACAGGTATTGATCACTTTTAATGAGGTAAATCGGCCAGCAAACAGCTGTCAGCCAAAACAGTGGAGGAGCTGGGATTTGGAAAAAACTTGACCGCGGGGTCAAGGAAATTTCCATTTTTGGAGCCGACACCAAACTGCCTCTCTTTGGTCTGATCCACCTCCAAACCCGTTGGAAAACAGGTATTGATCACTTTTAATTTGGTAAATCGGCCAGCAAACAGCTGTCAGCCAAAACAGCTGTCAGCCAAAACAGTGGAGGAGGGGGGATTCGAAAAAAAATTCCGTTTTTGGAGCCGACACCAAACTGCCTCTTTTTGGTCTGATCCGCCTCCAAACCCGTTAGAAAACAGGTATTGATCACTTTTAATGTGGTAAATCGGCCAGCAAACAGCTGTCAGCCAAAACAGTGGAGGAGGGGGGATTTGAAAAAAAATTCCGTTTTTGGAGCCGACACCAAACTGCCTCTTTTTGGTCTGATCCGCCTCCAAACCCGTTGGAAAACAGGTATTGATCACTTTTAATGTGGTAAATCGGCCAGCAAACAGCTGTCAGCCAAAACAGTGGAGGAGGGGGGATTTGGAAAAAACCTTGACCGCGGGGTCAAGGAAATTTCCATTTTTGGAGCCGACACCAAACTCCCTCTTTTTGGTCTGATCCGCCTCCAAACCCGTTGGAAAACAGGTATTGATCACTTTTAATGTGGTAAATTGGCCAGCAAACAGCTGTCAGCCAAAACAGTGGAGGAGGGGGGATTTGGAAAAAACCTTGACCTCGTGTTCAAGGAAATTTCCGTTTTAGGAGCCGACACCAAACTGCCTCTTTTTGGTCTGATCCGCCTCCAAACCCGTTGGAAAACAGGTATTGATCACTTTTAATGTGGTAAATCGGCCAGCAAACAGCTGTCAGCTAAAACAGTGGAGGAGGGGGGATTTGAAAAAAACCTTGACCGCGGGGTCAAGGAAATTTCCGTTTTTGGAGCCGACACCAAACTGCCTCTTTTTGGTCTGATCCGCCTCCAAACCTGTTGGGAAACAGGTATTGATCACTTTTAATGTGGTAAATCGGCCAGCAAACAGCTGTCAGCCAAAACAGCTGTCAGCCAAAACAGTGGAGGAGGGGGGATTTGAAAAAAACCTTGACCGCGTGGTCAAGGAAATTTCCGTTTTTGGAGCCGACACCAAACTGCCTCTTTTTGGTCTGATCCGCCTCCAAACCCGTTGGAAAACAGGTATTGATCACTTTTAATGTGGTAAATCGGCCAGCAAAAAGCTGTCAGCCAAAACAGTGGAGGAGGGGGGATTTGGAAAAAACCTTGACCTCGTGGTCAAGGAAATTTCCGTTTTTGGAGCCGACACCAAACTGCCTCTTTTTGGTCTGATCCGCCTCCAAACCCGTTGGAAAACAGGTATTGATCACTTTTAATGTGGTAAATCGGCCAGCAAACAGCTGTCAGCCAAAACAGTGGAGGAGGGGGGATTTGGAAAAAACCTTGACCGCGGGGTCAAGGAAATTTCCGTTTTTGGAGCCGACACCAAACTGCCTCTTTTTGGTCTGAGCCACCTCCAAACCCATTGGAAAACAGGTATTGGTCACTTTTAATGTGGTAAATCGGCCAGCAAACAGCTGTCAGCCAAAACAGCTGTCAGCCAAAACAGTGGAGGAGGGGGGATTTGAAAAAAAATTCCGTTTTTGGAGCCGACACCAAACTGCCTTTTTTTGGTCTGATCCGCCTCCAAACCCGTTGGAAAACAGGTATTGATCACTTTTAATGTGGTAAATCGGCCAGCAAACAGCTGTCAGCCAAAACAGTGGAGGAGGGGGGATTTGAAAAAAACCTTGACCGCGGGGTCAAGAAAATTTCCGTTTTTGGAGCCGACACCAAACTGCCTCTTTTTGGTCTGATCCACCTCCAAACCCGTTGGAAAACAGGAATTGATCACTTTTAATGCCCCCCTCCTCCACTGTCAGCCAAAACAGTGGAGGAGGGGGGATTTGGAAAAAACCTTGACCTCGTGGTCAAGGAAATTTCCGTTTTTGGAGCCGACACCAAACTGCCTCTTTTTGGTCTGATCCGCCTCCAAACCCGTTGGAAAACAGGTATTGATCACTTTTAATGTGGTAAATCAGCCAGCAAACAGCTGTCAGCCAAAACAGTGGAGGAGGGGGGATTTGGAAAAAACCTTGACCGCGGGGTCAAGGAAATTTCCGTTTTTGGAGCCGACACCAAACTGCCTCTTTTTGGTCTGATCCACCTCCAAACCCATTGGAAAACAGGTATTGGTCACTTTTAATGTGGTAAATCGGCCAGCAAACAGCTGTCAGCCAAAACAGCTGTCAGCCAAAACAGTGGAGGAGGGGGGATTTGAAAAAAAATTCCGTTTTTGGAGCTGACACCAAACTGCCTCTTTTTGGTCTGATCCGCCTCAAAACCCGTTGGAAAACAGGTATTGATCACTTTTAATGTGGTAAATCGGCCAGCAAACAGCTGTCAGCCAAAACAGTGGAGGAGCTGGGATTTGGAAAAAACCTTGACCAAGGAAATTTCCATTTTTGGAGCCGACACCAAACTGCCTCTTATTGGTCTGATCCGCCTCCAAACCTGTTGGAAAACAGGTATTGATCACTTTTAATGAGGTAAATCGGCCAGCAAACAGCTGTCAGCCAAAACAGTGGAGGAGCTGGGATTTGGAAAAAACTTGACCGCGGGGTCAAGGAAATTTCCATTTTTGGAGCCGACACCAAACTGCCTCTCTTTGGTCTGATCCACCTCCAAACCCGTTGGAAAACAGGTATTGATCACTTTTAATTTGGTAAATCGGCCAGCAAACAGCTGTCAGCCAAAACAGCTGTCAGCCAAAACAGTGGAGGAGGGGGGATTTGAAAAAAAATTCCGTTTTTGGAGCCGACACCAAACTGCCTCTTTTTGGTCTGATCCGCCTCCAAACCCGTTAGAAAACAGGTATTGATCACTTTTAATGTGGTAAATCGGCCAGCAAACAGCTGTCAGCCAAAACAGTGGAGGAGGGGGGATTTGAAAAAAAATTCCGTTTTTGGAGCCGACACCAAACTGCCTCTTTTTGGTCTGATCCGCCTCCAAACCCGTTGGAAAACAGGTATTGATCACTTTTAATGTGGTAAATCGGCCAGCAAACAGCTGTCAGCCAAAACAGTGGAGGAGGGGGGATTTGGAAAAAACCTTGACCGCGGGGTCAAGGAAATTTCCATTTTTGGAGCCGACACCAAACTCCCTCTTTTTGGTCTGATCCGCCTCCAAACCCGTTGGAAAACAGGTATTGATCACTTTTAATGTGGTAAATTGGCCAGCAAACAGCTGTCAGCCAAAACAGTGGAGGAGGGGGGATTTGGAAAAAACCTTGACCTCGTGTTCAAGGAAATTTCCGTTTTAGGAGCCGACACCAAACTGCCTCTTTTTGGTCTGATCCGCCTCCAAACCCGTTGGAAAACAGGTATTGATCACTTTTAATGTGGTAAATCGGCCAGCAAACAGCTGTCAGCTAAAACAGTGGAGGAGGGGGGATTTGAAAAAAACCTTGACCGCGGGGTCAAGGAAATTTCCGTTTTTGGAGCCGACACCAAACTGCCTCTTTTTGGTCTGATCCGCCTCCAAACCTGTTGGGAAACAGGTATTGATCACTTTTAATGTGGTAAATCGGCCAGCAAACAGCTGTCAGCCAAAACAGCTGTCAGCCAAAACAGTGGAGGAGGGGGGATTTGAAAAAAACCTTGACCGCGTGGTCAAGGAAATTTCCGTTTTTGGAGCCGACACCAAACTGCCTCTTTTTGGTCTGATCCGCCTCCAAACCCGTTGGAAAACAGGTATTGATCACTTTTAATGTGGTAAATCGGCCAGCAAACAGCTGTCAGCCAAAACAGTGGAGGAGGGGGGATTTGGAAAAAACCTTGACCGCGGGGTCAAGGAAATTTCCGTTTTTGGAGCCGACACCAAACTGCCTCTTTTTGGTCTGAGCCACCTCCAAACCCATTGGAAAACAGGTATTGGTCACTTTTAATGTGGTAAATCGGCCAGCAAACAGCTGTCAGCCAAAACAGCTGTCAGCCAAAACAGTGGAGGAGGGGGGATTTGAAAAAAAATTCCGTTTTTGGAGCCGACACCAAACTGCCTTTTTTTGGTCTGATCCGCCTCCAAACCCGTTGGAAAACAGGTATTGATCACTTTTAATGTGGTAAATCGGCCAGCAAACAGCTGTCAGCCAAAACAGTGGAGGAGGGGGGATTTGAAAAAAACCTTGACCGCGGGGTCAAGAAAATTTCCGTTTTTGGAGCCGACACCAAACTGCCTCTTTTTGGTCTGATCCACCTCCAAACCCGTTGGAAAACAGGAATTGATCACTTTTAATGCCCCCCTCCTCCACTGTCAGCCAAAACAGTGGAGGAGGGGGGATTTGGAAAAAACCTTGACCTCGTGGTCAAGGAAATTTCCGTTTTTGGAGCCGACACCAAACTGCCTCTTTTTGGTCTGATCCACCTCCAAACCCATTGGAAAACAGGTATTGGTCACTTTTAATGTGGTTAATCGGCCAGCAAACAGCTGTCAGCCAAAACAGCTGTCAGCCAAAACAGTGGAGGAGGGGGGATTTGAAAAAAAATTCCGTTTTTGGAGCCGACACCAAACTGCTTCTTTTTGGTCTGATCCGCCTCCAAACCCGTTGGAAAACAGGTATTGATCACTTTTAATGTGGTAAATCGGCCAGCAAAAAGCTGTCAGCCAAAACAGTGGAGGAGGGGGGATTTGGAAAAAACCTTGACCGCGGGGTCAAGGATATTTCTATTTTTGGAGCCGACACCAAACTGCCTCTTTTTGGTCTGATACACCTCCAAACCCGTTGGAAAACAGGAATTGATCACTTTTAATGTGGTAAATCGGCCAGCAAACAGCTGTCAGCCAAAACAGTGGAGGAGGGGGGATTTGAAAAAAACCTTGACCGCGGGGTCAAGGAAATTTCCATTTTTGGAGCCGACACCAAACTGCCTCTTTTTGGTCTGATCCGCCTCCAAAACCGTTGGAAAACAGGTATTGATCACTTTTAATGTGGTAAATCGGCCAGCAAACAGCTGTCAGCCAAAACAGCTGTCAGCCAAAACAGTGGAGGAGGGGGGATTTGAAAAAAACCTTGACCACGTGGTCAAGGAAATTTCCGTTTTTGGAGCCGACACCAAACTGCCTCTTTTTGGTCTGATCCACCTCCAAACCCGTTGGAAAACAGGAATTGATCACTTTTAATGTGGTAAATCGGCCAGCAAACAGCTGTCAGCCAAAACAGTGGAGGAGGGGGGATTTGGAAAAAACCTTGACCGCGGGGTCAAGGAAATTTCCGTTTTTGGAGCCGACACCAAACTGCCTCTTTTTGGTCTGATCCACCTCCAAACCCGTTGGAAAACAGGAATTGATCACTTTTAATGTGGTAAATCGGCCAGCAAACAGCTGTCAGCCAAAACAGTGGAGGAGGGGGGATTTGGAAAAAAAATTCCGTTTTTGGAGCCGACACCAAACTGCCTCTTTTTGGTCTGATCCGCCTCCAAACCCGTTGGAAAACAGGTATTGATCACTTTTAATGTGGTAAATTGGCCAGCAAACAGCTGTCAGCCAAAACAGTGGAGGAGGGGGGATTTGGAAAAAACCTTGACCTCGTGGTCAAGGAAATTTCCGTTTTTTGAGCCGACACCAAACTGCCTCATTTTGGTCTGATCCGCCTCCTTACCCGTTGGAAAACAGGTATTGATAACTTTTAATGTGGTAAATCAACAGCAAACAGCTTTCAGCCAAAAAAGTGGAGGAGGGGGGATTTGAAAAAAACCTTGACCGCGGGGTCAAGGAAATTTCCGTTTTTGGAGCCGACACCAAAGTGCCTCTTTTTGGTCTGATCCGCCTCAAAACCCGTTGGAAAACAGGTATTGATCACTTTTAATGTGGTAAATCGGCCAGCAAACAGCTATCAGCCAAAACAGCTGTCAGCCAAAACAGTGGAGGAGGGGGGATTTGAAAAAAACCTTGACCGCGGGGTCAAGGAAATTTCCATTTTTGGAGCCGACACCAAACTGCCTCTTTTTGGTCTGATCCGCCTCCAAACCCGTTGGAAAACAGGTATTGATCACTTTTAATGTGGTAAATCGGCCAGCAAACAGCTGTCAGCCAAAACAGCTGTCAGCCAAAACAGTGGAGGAGGGGGGATTTGAAAAAAAATTCCGTTTTTGGAGCCGACACCAAACTGCCTCTTTTTGGTCTGATCCGCCTCCAAACCCATTGGAAAACAGGTATTGATCACTTTTAATGTGGTAAATCGGCCAGCAAACAGCTGTCAGCCAAAACAGTGGAGGAGGGGGGATTTGAAAAAAACCTTGACCGCGGGGTCAAGGAAATTTCCATTTTTGGAGCCGACACCAAACTGCCTCTTTTTGGTCTGATCCGCCTCCAAACCCGTTGGAAAACAGGTATTGATCACTTTTAATGTGGTAAATCGGCCAGCAAACAGCTGTCAGCCAAAACAGCTGTCAGCCAAAACAGTGGAGGAGGGGGGATTTGAAAAAAAATTCCGTTTTTGGAGCCGACACCAAACTGCCTCTTTTTGGTCTGATCCGCCTCCAAACCCATTGGAAAACAGGTATTGATCACTTTTAATGTGGTAAATCGGCCAGCAAACAGCTGTCAGCCAAAACAGTGGAGGAGGGGGGATTTGAAAAAAACCTTGACCGCGGGGTCAAGGAAATTTCCATTTTTGGAGCCGACACCAAACTGCCTCTTTTTGGTCTGATCCGCCTCCAAAACCGTTGGAAAACAGGTATTGATCACTTTTAATGTGGTAAATCGGCCAGCAAAAAGCTGTCAGCCAAAACAGTGGAGGAGGGGGGATTTGGAAAAAACCTTGACCTCGTGGTCAAGGAAATTTCCGTTTTTTGAGCCGACACCAAACTGCCTCTTTTTGGTCTGATCCGCCTCAAAACCCATTGGAAAACAGGAATTGATCACTTTTAATTTGGTAAATCGGCCAGCAAACAGCTGTCAGCCAAAACAGCTGTCAGCCAAAACAGTGGAGGAGGGGGGATTTGAAAAAAAATTCCGTTTTTTGAGCCGACACCAAACTGCCTCTTTTTGGTCTGATCCGCCTCCAAACCCGTTGGAAAACAGGTATTGATCACTTTTAATGTGGTAAATCGGCCAGCAAACAGCTGTCAGCCAAAACAGTGGAGGAGGGGGGATTTGAAAAAACCTTGACCGCGGGGTCAAGGATATTTCTATTTTTGGAGCCGACACCAAACTGCCTCTTTTTGGTCTGATCCACCTCCAAACCCGTTGGAAAACAGGAATTGATCACTTTTAATGTGGTAAATCAGCCAGCAAACAGCTGTCAGCCAAAACAGTGGAGGAGGGGGGATTTGGAAAAAACCTTGACCGCGGGGTCAAGGAAATTTCCGTTTTTGGAGCCGACACCAAACTGCCTCTTTTTGGTCTGATCCACCTCCAAACCCATTGGAAAACAGGTATTGGTCACTTTTAATGTGGTAAATCGGCCAGCAAACAGCTGTCAGCCAAAACAGTGGAGGAGGGGGGATTTGAAAAAAAATTCCGTTTTTGGAGCTGACACCAAACTGCCTCTTTTTGGTCTGATCCGCCTCAAAACCCGTTGGAAAACAGGTATTGATCACTTTTAATGTGGTAAATCGGCCAGCAAACAGCTGTCAGCCAAAACAGTGGAGGAGCTGGGATTTGGAAAAAACCTTGACCGCGGGGTCAAGGAAATTTCCATTTTTGGAGCCGACACCAAACTGCCTCTTTTTGGTCTGATCCGCCTCCAAACCCGTTGGAAAACAGGTATTGATCACTTTTAATGTGGTAAATCAGCCAGCAAACAGCTGTCAGCCAAAACAGTGGAGGAGGGGGGATTTGGAAAAAACCTTGACCGCGGGGTCAAGGAAATTTCCGTTTTTGGAGCCGACACCAAACTGCCTCTTTTTGGTCTGATCCACCTCCAAACCCATTGGAAAACAGGTATTGGTCACTTTTAATGTGGTAAATCGGCCAGCAAACAGCTGTCAGCCAAAACAGCTGTCAGCCAAAACAGTGGAGGAGGGGGGATTTGAAAAAAAATTCCGTTTTTGGAGCTGACACCAAACTGCCTCTTTTTGGTCTGATCCGCCTCAAAACCCGTTGGAAAACAGGTATTGATCACTTTTAATGTGGTAAATCGGCCAGCAAACAGCTGTCAGCCAAAACAGTGGAGGAGCTGGGATTTGGAAAAAACCTTGACCAAGGAAATTTCCATTTTTGGAGCCGACACCAAACTGCCTCTTATTGGTCTGATCCGCCTCCAAACCTGTTGGAAAACAGGTATTGATCACTTTTAATGAGGTAAATCGGCCAGCAAACAGCTGTCAGCCAAAACAGTGGAGGAGCTGGGATTTGGAAAAAACTTGACCGCGTGGTCAAGGAAATTTCCATTTTTGGAGCCGACACCAAACTGCCTCTCTTTGGTCTGATCCACCTCCAAACCCGTTGGAAAACAGGTATTGATCACTTTTAATTTGGTAAATCGGCCAGCAAACAGCTGTCAGCCAAAACAGTGGAGGAGGGGGGATTTGGAAAAAACCTTGACCTCGTGGTCAAGGAAATTTCCGTTTTTGGAGCCGACACCAAACTGCCTCTTTTTGGTCTGATCCGCCTCAAAACCCGTTGGAAAACAGGTATTGATCACTTTTAATGTGGTAAATCGGCCAGCAAACAGCTGTCAGCCAAAACAGCTGTCAACCAAAACAGTGGAGGAGGGGGGATTTGAAAAAAAATTCCGTTTTTGGAGCCGACACCAAACTGCCTCTTTTTGGTCTGATCCGCCTCCAAACCCGTTGGAAAACAGGTATTGATCACTTTTAATGTGGTAAATCGGCCAGCAAACAGCTGTCAGCCAAAACAGTGGAGGAGGGGGGATTTGAAAAAAACCTTGACCGCGGGGTCAAGGAAATTTCCATTTTTGGAGCCGACACCAAACTGCCTCTTTTTGGTCTGATCCGCCTCCAAAACCGTTGGAAAACAGGTATTGATCACTTTTAATGTGGTAAATCGGCCAGCAAAAAGCTGTCAGCCAAAACAGTGGAGGAGGGGGGATTTGGAAAAAACCTTGACCTCGTGGTCAAGGAAATTTCCGTTTTTTGAGCCGACACCAAACTGCCTCTTTTTGGTCTGATCCGCCTCAAAACCCATTGGAAAACAGGAATTGATCACTTTTAATTTGGTAAATCGGCCAGCAAACAGCTGTCAGCCAAAACAGCTGTCAGCCAAAACAGTGGAGGAGGGGGGATTTGAAAAAAAATTCCGTTTTTGGAGCCGACACCAAACTGCCTCTTTTTGGTCTGATCCGCCTCCAAACCCGTTGGAAAACAGGTATTGATCACTTTTAATGTGGTAAATTGGCCAGCAAACAGCTGTCAGCCAAAACAGTGGAGGAGGGGGGATTTGGAAAAAACCTTGACCTCGTGGTCAAGGAAATTTCCATTTTTGGAGCCGACACCAAACTGTCTCTTATTGGTCTGATCCGCCTCCAAACCCGTTGGAAAACAGGTATTGATCACTTTTAATGTGGTAAATCGGCCAGCAAACAGCTGTCAGCCAAAACAGCTGTCAGCCAAAACAGTGGAGGAGGGGGGATTTGAAAAAAACCTTGACCGCGGGGTCAAGGAAATTTCCATTTTTGGAGTCGACACCAAACTGCCTCTTTTTGGTCTGATCCACCTCCAAACCCATTGGAAAACAGGTATTGATCACTTTTAATGTGGTAAATCGGCCAGCAAACAGCTGTCAGCCAAAACAGCTGTCAGCCAAAACAGTGGAGGAGGGGGGATTTGAAAAAAAATTCCGTTTTTGGAGCCGACACCAAACTGCCTCTTTTTGGTCTGATCCGCCTCCAAACCCGTTGGAAAACAGGTATTGATCACTTTTAATGTGGTAAATCGGCCAGCAAACAGCTGTCAGCCAAAACAGTGGAGGAGGGGGGATTTGGAAAAAACCTTGACCTCGTGGTCAAGGAAATTTCCGTTTTTTGAGCCGACACCAAACTGCCTCTTTTTGGTCTGATCCGCCTCCAAAACCGTTGGAAAACAGGTATTGATCACTTTTAATGTGGTATATCGGCCAGCAAACAGCTGTCAGCCAAAACAGCTGTCAGCCAAAACAGTGGAGGAGGGGGGATTTGAAAAAAAATTCCGTTTTTGGAGCCGACACCAAACTGCCTCTTTTTGGTCTGATCCGCCTCCAAACCCGTTGGAAAACAGGTATTGATCACTTTTAATGTGGTAAATCGGCCAGCAAACAGCTGTCAGCCAAAACAGTGGAGGAGGGGGGATTTGAAAAAAACCTTGACCGCGGGGTCAAGGAAATTTCCATTTTTGGAGCCGACACCAAACTGCCTCTTTTTGGTCTGATCCGCCTCCAAAACCGTTGGAAAACAGGTATTGATCACTTTTAATGTGGTAAATCGGCCAGCAAACAGCTGTCAGCCAAAACAGTGGAGGAGGGGGGATTTGGAAAAAACCTTGACCTCGTGGTCAAGGAAATTTCCGTTTTTGGAGCCGACACCAAACTGCCTCTTTTTGGTCTGATCCACCTCCAAACCCATTGGAAAACAGGTATTGGTCACTTTTAATGTGGTAAATCGGCCAGCAAACAGCTGTCAGCCAAAACAGCTGTCAGCCAAAACAGTGGAGGAGGGGGGATTTGAAAAAAACCTTGACCGCGGGGTCAAGGAAATTTCCATTTTTGGAGTCGACACCAAACTGCCTCTTTTTGGTCTGATCCACCTCCAAACCCATTGGAAAACAGGTATTGATCACTTTTAATGTGGTAAATCGGCCAGCAAACAGCTGTCAGCCAAAACAGTGGAGGAGGGGGGATTTGAAAAAAACCTTGACCGCGGGGTCAAGGAAATTTCCATTTTTGGAGCCGACACCAAACTGCCTCTTTTTGGTCTGATCCGCCTCCAAAACCGTTGGAAAACAGGTATTGATCACTTTTAATGTGGTAAATCGGCCAGCAAACAGCTGTCAGCCAAAACAGTGGAGGAGGGGGGATTTGGAAAAAACCTTGACCTCGTGGTCAAGGAAATTTCCATTTTTGGAGCCGACACCAAACTGTCTCTTATTGGTCTGATCCGCCTCCAAACCCGTTGGAAAACAGGTATTGATCACTTTTAATGTGGTAAATCGGCCAGCAAACAGCTGTCAGCCAAAACAGCTGTCAGCCAAAACAGTGGAGGAGGGGGGATTTGAAAAAAACCTTGACCGCGGGGTCAAGGAAATTTCCATTTTTGGAGTCGACACCAAACTGCCTCTTTTTGGTCTGATCCGCCTCCAAACCCGTTGGAAAACAGGTATTGATCACTTTTAATGTGGTAAATCGGCCAGCAAACAGCTGTCAGCCAAAACAGTGGAGGAGGGGGGATTTGAAAAAACCTTGACCGCGGGGTCAAGGATATTTCTATTTTTGGAGCCGACACCAAACTGCCTCTTTTTGGTCTGATCCACCTCCAAACCCATTGGAAAACAGGTATTGATCACTTTTAATGTGGTAAATCGGCCAGCAAACAGCTGTCAGCCAAAACAGCTGTCAGCCAAAACAGTGGAGGAGGGGGGATTTGAAAAAAAATTCTGTTTTTGGAGCCGACACCAAACTGCCTCTTTTTGGTCTGATCCGCCTCCAAACCCGTTGGAAAACAGGTATTGATCACTTTTAATGTGGTAAATCGGCCAGCAAACAGCTGTCAGCCAAAACAGTGGAGGAGGGGGGATTTGGAAAAAACCTTGACCGCGGGGTCAAGGAAATTTCCGTTTTTTGAGCCGACACCAAACTGCCTCTTTTTGGTCTGATCCGCCTCCAAAACCGTTGGAAAACAGGTATTGATCACTTTTAATGTGGTAAATCAGCCAGCAAACAGCTGTCAGCCAAAACAGTAGAGGAGGGGGGATTTGGAAAAAACCTTGACCTCGTGGTCAAGGAAATTTCCGTTTTTGGAGCCGACACCAAACTGCCTCTTTTTGGTCTGATCCGCCTCAAAACCCGTTGGAAAACAGGTATTGATCACTTTTAATGTGGTAAATCGGCCAGCAAACAGCTGTCAGCCAAAACAGCTGTCAGCCAAAACAGTGGAGGAGGGGGGATTTGAAAAAAACCTTGACCGCCGGGTCAAAAAAATTTCCATTTTTGGAGCCGACACCAAACTGCCTCCTTTTGGTCTGATCCGCCTCCAAAACCGTTGGAAAACAAGTATTGATCACTTTTAATGTGGTAAATCGGCCAGCAAACAGCTGTCAGCCAAAACAGCTGTCAGCCAAAACAGTGGAGGAGGGGGGATTTGAAAAAAACCTTGACCGCGGGGTCAAGGAAATTTCCATTTTTGGAGTCGACACCAAACTGCCTCTTTTTGGTCTGATCCACCTCCAAACCCATTGGAAAACAGGTATTGATCACTTTTAATGTGGTAAATCGGCCAGCAAACAGCTGTCAGCCAAAACAGCTGTCAGCCAAAACAGTGGAGGAGGGGGGATTTGAAAAAAAATTCCGTTTTTGGAGCCGACACCAAACTGCCTCTTTTTGGTCTGATCCGCCTCCAAACCCGTTGGAAAACAGGTATTGATCACTTTTAATGTGGTAAATCGGCCAGCAAACAGCTGTCAGCCAAAACAGCTGTCAGCCAAAACAGTGGAGGAGGGGGGATTTGAAAAAAACCTTGACCGCCGGGTCAAAAAAATTTCCATTTTTGGAGCCGACACCAAACTGCCTCTTTTTGGTCTGATCCGCCTCCAAAACCGTTGGAAAACAAGTATTGATCACTTTTAATGTGGTAAATCGGCCAGCAAACAGCTGTCAGCCAAAACAGCTGTCAGCCAAAACAGTGGAGGAGGGGGGATTTGAAAAAAACCTTGACCGCGGGGTCAAGGAAATTTCCATTTTTGGAGTCGACACCAAACTGCCTCTTTTTGGTCTGATCCACCTCCAAACCCATTGGAAAACAGGTATTGATCACTTTTAATGTGGTAAATCGGCCAGCAAACAGCTGTCAGCCAAAACAGCTGTCAGCCAAAACAGTGGAGGAGGGGGGATTTGAAAAAAAATTCCGTTTTTGGAGCCGACACCAAACTGCCTCTTTTTGGTCTGATCCGCCTCCAAAACCGTTGGAAAACAGGTATTGATCACTTTTAATGTGGTAAATCGGCCAGCAAACAGCTGTCAGCCAAAACAGTGGAGGAGGGGGGATTTGGAAAAAACCTTGACCTCGTGGTCAAGGAAATTTCCGTTTTTTGAGCCGACACCAAACTGCCTCTTTTTGGTCTGATCCGCCTCCAAAACCGTTGGAAAACAGGTATTGATCACTTTTAATGTGGTATATCGGCCAGCAAACAGCTGTCAGCCAAAACAGCTGTCAGCCAAAACAGTGGAGGAGGGGGGATTTGAAAAAAAATTCCGTTTTTGGAGCCGACACCAAACTGCCTCTTTTTGGTCTGATCCGCCTCCAAACCCATTGGAAAACAGGTATTGATCACTTTTAATGTGGTAAATCGGCCAGCAAACAGCTGTCAGCCAAAACAGTGGAGGAGGGGGGATTTGAAAAAAACCTTGACCGCGGGGTCAAGGAAATTTCCATTTTTGGAGCCGACACCAAACTGCCTCTTTTTGGTCTGATCCGCCTCCAAAACCGTTGGAAAACAGGTATTGATCACTTTTAATGTGGTAAATCGGCCAGCAAACAGCTGTCAGCCAAAACAGTGGAGGAGGGGGGATTTGGAAAAAACCTTGACCTCGTGGTCAAGGAAATTTCCATTTTTGGAGCCGACACCAAACTGTCTCTTATTGGTCTGATCCGCCTCCAAACCCGTTGGAAAACAGGTATTGATCACTTTTAATGTGGTAAATCGGCCAGCAAACAGCTGTCAGCCAAAACAGCTGTCAGCCAAAACAGTGGAGGAGGGGGGATTTGAAAAAAACCTTGACCGCGGGGTCAAGGAAATTTCCATTTTTGGAGTCGACACCAAACTGCCTCTTTTTGGTCTGATCCGCCTCCAAACCCATTGGAAAACAGGTATTGATCACTTTTAATGTGGTAAATCGGCCAGCAAACAGCTGTCAGCCAAAACAGTGGAGGAGGGGGGATTTGAAAAAAACCTTGACCGCGGGGTCAAGGAAATTTCCATTTTTGGAGCCGACACCAAACTGCCTCTTTTTGGTCTGATCCGCCTCCAAAACCGTTGGAAAACAGGTATTGATCACTTTTAATGTGGTAAATCGGCCAGCAAACAGCTGTCAGCCAAAACAGTGGAGGAGGGGGGATTTGGAAAAAACCTTGACCTCGTGGTCAAGGAAATTTCCATTTTTGGAGCCGACACCAAACTGTCTCTTATTGGTCTGATCCGCCTCCAAACCCGTTGGAAAACAGGTATTGATCACTTTTAATGTGGTAAATCGGCCAGCAAACAGCTGTCAGCCAAAACAGCTGTCAGCCAAAACAGTGGAGGAGGGGGGATTTGAAAAAAACCTTGACCGCGGGGTCAAGGAAATTTCCATTTTTGGAGTCGACACCAAACTGCCTCTTTTTGGTCTGATCCACCTCCAAACCCATTGGAAAACAGGTATTGATCACTTTTAATGTGGTAAATCGGCCAGCAAACAGCTGTCAGCCAAAACAGCTGTCAGCCAAAACAGTGGAGGAGGGGGGATTTGAAAAAAAATTCCGTTTTTGGAGCCGACACCAAACTGCCTCTTTTTGGTCTGATCCGCCTCCAAAACCGTTGGAAAACAGGTATTGATCACTTTTAATGTGGTAAATCGGCCAGCAAACAGCTGTCAGCCAAAACAGCTGTCAGCCAAAACAGTGGAGGAGGGGGGATTTGAAAAAAACCTTGACCGCCGGGTCAAAAAAATTTCCATTTTTGGAGCCGACACCAAACTGCCTCCTTTTGGTCTGATCCGCCTCCAAAACCGTTGGAAAACAAGTATTGATCACTTTTAATGTGGTAAATCGGCCAGCAAACAGCTGTCAGCCAAAACAGCTGTCAGCCAAAACAGTGGAGGAGGGGGGATTTGAAAAAAACCTTGACCGCGGGGTCAAGGAAATTTCCATTTTTGGAGTCGACACCAAACTGCCTCTTTTTGGTCTGATCCACCTCCAAACCCATTGGAAAACAGGTATTGATCACTTTTAATGTGGTAAATCGGCCAGCAAACAGCTGTCAGCCAAAACAGCTGTCAGCCAAAACAGTGGAGGAGGGGGGATTTGAAAAAAAATTCCGTTTTTGGAGCCGACACCAAACTGCCTCTTTTTGGTCTGATCCGCCTCCAAACCCGTTGGAAAACAGGTATTGATCACTTTTAATGTGGTAAATCGGCCAGCAAACAGCTGTCAGCCAAAACAGCTGTCAGCCAAAACAGTGGAGGAGGGGGGATTTGAAAAAAACCTTGACCGCCGGGTCAAAAAAATTTCCATTTTTGGAGCCGACACCAAACTGCCTCTTTTTGGTCTGATCCGCCTCCAAAACCGTTGGAAAACAAGTATTGATCACTTTTAATGTGGTAAATCGGCCAGCAAACAGCTGTCAGCCAAAACAGCTGTCAGCCAAAACAGTGGAGGAGGGGGGATTTGAAAAAAACCTTGACCGCGGGGTCAAGGAAATTTCCATTTTTGGAGTCGACACCAAACTGCCTCTTTTTGGTCTGATCCACCTCCAAACCCATTGGAAAACAGGTATTGATCACTTTTAATGTGGTAAATCGGCCAGCAAACAGCTGTCAGCCAAAACAGCTGTCAGCCAAAACAGTGGAGGAGGGGGGATTTGAAAAAAAATTCCGTTTTTGGAGCCGACACCAAACTGCCTCTTTTTGGTCTGATCCGCCTCCAAAACCGTTGGAAAACAGGTATTGATCACTTTTAATGTGGTAAATCGGCCAGCAAACAGCTGTCAGCCAAAACAGTGGAGGAGGGGGGATTTGGAAAAAACCTTGACCTCGTGGTCAAGGAAATTTCCGTTTTTTGAGCCGACACCAAACTGCCTCTTTTTGGTCTGATCCGCCTCCAAAACCGTTGGAAAACAGGTATTGATCACTTTTAATGTGGTATATCGGCCAGCAAACAGCTGTCAGCCAAAACAGCTGTCAGCCAAAACAGTGGAGGAGGGGGGATTTGAAAAAAAATTCCGTTTTTGGAGCCGACACCAAACTGCCTCTTTTTGGTCTGATCCGCCTCCAAACCCATTGGAAAACAGGTATTGATCACTTTTAATGTGGTAAATCGGCCAGCAAACAGCTGTCAGCCAAAACAGTGGAGGAGGGGGGATTTGAAAAAAACCTTGACCGCGGGGTCAAGGAAATTTCCATTTTTGGAGCCGACACCAAACTGCCTCTTTTTGGTCTGATCCGCCTCCAAAACCGTTGGAAAACAGGTATTGATCACTTTTAATGTGGTAAATCGGCCAGCAAACAGCTGTCAGCCAAAACAGTGGAGGAGGGGGGATTTGGAAAAAACCTTGACCTCGTGGTCAAGGAAATTTCCATTTTTGGAGCCGACACCAAACTGTCTCTTATTGGTCTGATCCGCCTCCAAACCCGTTGGAAAACAGGTATTGATCACTTTTAATGTGGTAAATCGGCCAGCAAACAGCTGTCAGCCAAAACAGCTGTCAGCCAAAACAGTGGAGGAGGGGGGATTTGAAAAAAACCTTGACCGCGGGGTCAAGGAAATTTCCATTTTTGGAGTCGACACCAAACTGCCTCTTTTTGGTCTGATCCGCCTCCAAACCCATTGGAAAACAGGTATTGATCACTTTTAATGTGGTAAATCGGCCAGCAAACAGCTGTCAGCCAAAACAGTGGAGGAGGGGGGATTTGAAAAAAACCTTGACCGCGGGGTCAAGGAAATTTCCATTTTTGGAGCCGACACCAAACTGCCTCTTTTTGGTCTGATCCGCCTCCAAAACCGTTGGAAAACAGGTATTGATCACTTTTAATGTGGTAAATCGGCCAGCAAACAGCTGTCAGCCAAAACAGTGGAGGAGGGGGGATTTGGAAAAAACCTTGACCTCGTGGTCAAGGAAATTTCCATTTTTGGAGCCGACACCAAACTGTCTCTTATTGGTCTGATCCGCCTCCAAACCCGTTGGAAAACAGGTATTGATCACTTTTAATGTGGTAAATCGGCCAGCAAACAGCTGTCAGCCAAAACAGCTGTCAGCCAAAACAGTGGAGGAGGGGGGATTTGAAAAAAACCTTGACCGCGGGGTCAAGGAAATTTCCATTTTTGGAGTCGACACCAAACTGCCTCTTTTTGGTCTGATCCACCTCCAAACCCATTGGAAAACAGGTATTGATCACTTTTAATGTGGTAAATCGGCCAGCAAACAGCTGTCAGCCAAAACAGCTGTCAGCCAAAACAGTGGAGGAGGGGGGATTTGAAAAAAAATTCCGTTTTTGGAGCCGACACCAAACTGCCTCTTTTTGGTCTGATCCGCCTCCAAAACCGTTGGAAAACAGGTATTGATCACTTTTAATGTGGTAAATCGGCCAGCAAACAGCTGTCAGCCAAAACAGTGGAGGAGGGGGGATTTGGAAAAAACCTTGACCTCGTGGTCAAGGAAATTTCCGTTTTTTGAGCCGACACCAAACTGCCTCTTTTTGGTCTGATCCGCCTCCAAAACCGTTGGAAAACAGGTATTGATCACTTTTAATGTGGTATATCGGCCAGCAAACAGCTGTCAGCCAAAACAGCTGTCAGCCAAAACAGTGGAGGAGGGGGGATTTGAAAAAAAATTCCGTTTTTGGAGCCGACACCAAACTGCCTCTTTTTGGTCTGATCCGCCTCCAAACCCATTGGAAAACAGGTATTGATCACTTTTAATGTGGTAAATCGGCCAGCAAACAGCTGTCAGCCAAAACAGTGGAGGAGGGGGGATTTGAAAAAAACCTTGACCGCGGGGTCAAGGAAATTTCCATTTTTGGAGCCGACACCAAACTGCCTCTTTTTGGTCTGATCCGCCTCCAAAACCGTTGGAAAACAGGTATTGATCACTTTTAATGTGGTAAATCGGCCAGCAAACAGCTGTCAGCCAAAACAGTGGAGGAGGGGGGATTTGGAAAAAACCTTGACCTCGTGGTCAAGGAAATTTCCATTTTTGGAGCCGACACCAAACTGTCTCTTATTGGTCTGATCCGCCTCCAAACCCGTTGGAAAACAGGTATTGATCACTTTTAATGTGGTAAATCGGCCAGCAAACAGCTGTCAGCCAAAACAGCTGTCAGCCAAAACAGTGGAGGAGGGGGGATTTGAAAAAAACCTTGACCGCGGGGTCAAGGAAATTTCCATTTTTGGAGTCGACACCAAACTGCCTCTTTTTGGTCTGATCCGCCTCCAAACCCATTGGAAAACAGGTATTGATCACTTTTAATGTGGTAAATCGGCCAGCAAACAGCTGTCAGCCAAAACAGTGGAGGAGGGGGGATTTGAAAAAAACCTTGACCGCGGGGTCAAGGAAATTTCCATTTTTGGAGCCGACACCAAACTGCCTCTTTTTGGTCTGATCCGCCTCCAAAACCGTTGGAAAACAGGTATTGATCACTTTTAATGTGGTAAATCGGCCAGCAAACAGCTGTCAGCCAAAACAGTGGAGGAGGGGGGATTTGGAAAAAACCTTGACCTCGTGGTCAAGGAAATTTCCATTTTTGGAGCCGACACCAAACTGTCTCTTATTGGTCTGATCCGCCTCCAAACCCGTTGGAAAACAGGTATTGATCACTTTTAATGTGGTAAATCGGCCAGCAAACAGCTGTCAGCCAAAACAGCTGTCAGCCAAAACAGTGGAGGAGGGGGGATTTGAAAAAAACCTTGACCGCGGGGTCAAGGAAATTTCCATTTTTGGAGTCGACACCAAACTGCCTCTTTTTGGTCTGATCCACCTCCAAACCCATTGGAAAACAGGTATTGATCACTTTTAATGTGGTAAATCGGCCAGCAAACAGCTGTCAGCCAAAACAGTGGAGGAGGGGGGATTTGAAAAAAACCTTGACCGCGGGGTCAAGGAAATTTCCATTTTTGGAGCCGACACCAAACTGCCTCTTTTTGGTCTGATCCGCCTCCAAAACCGTTGGAAAACAGGTATTGATCACTTTTAATGTGGTAAATCGGCCAGCAAACAGCTGTCAGCCAAAACAGTGGAGGAGGGGGGATTTGGAAAAAACCTTGACCTCGTGGTCAAGGAAATTTCCATTTTTGGAGCCGACACCAAACTGTCTCTTATTGGTCTGATCCGCCTCCAAACCCGTTGGAAAACAGGTATTGATCACTTTTAATGTGGTAAATCGGCCAGCAAACAGCTGTCAGCCAAAACAGCTGTCAGCCAAAACAGTGGAGGAGGGGGGATTTGAAAAAAACCTTGACCGCGGGGTCAAGGAAATTTCCATTTTTGGAGTCGACACCAAACTGCCTCTTTTTGGTCTGATCCACCTCCAAACCCATTGGAAAACAGGTATTGATCACTTTTAATGTGGTAAATCGGCCAGCAAACAGCTGTCAGCCAAAACAGCTGTCAGCCAAAACAGTGGAGGAGGGGGGATTTGAAAAAAAATTCTGTTTTTGGAGCCGACACCAAACTGCCTCTTTTTGGTCTGATCCGCCTCCAAACCCGTTGGAAAACAGGTATTGATCACTTTTAATGTGGTAAATCGGCCAGCAAACAGCTGTCAGCTAAAACAGTGGAGGAGGGGGGATTTGAAAAAAACCTTGACCGCGGGGTCAAGGAAATTTCCGTTTTTGGAGCCGACACCAAACTGCCTGTTTTTGGTCTGATCCGCCTCCACACCTGTTGGGAAACAGGTATTGATCACTTTTAATGTGGTAAATCGGCCAGCAAACAGCTGTCAGCCAAAACAGTGGAGGAGGGGGGATTTGGAAAAAACCTTGACCGCGGGGTCAAGGATATTTCTATTTTTGGAGCCGACACCAAACTGCCTCTTTTTGGTCTGATACACCTCCAAACCCGTTGGAAAACAGGAATTGATCACTTTTAATGTGGTAAATCGGCCAGCAAACAGCTGTCAGCCAAAACAGTGGAGGAGGGGGGATTTGAAAAAAACCTTGACCGCGGGATCAAGGAAATTTCCATTTTTGGAGCCGACACCAAACTGCCTCTTTTTGGTCTGATCCGCCTCCAAAACCGTTGGAAAACAGGTATTGATCACTTTTAATGTGGTAAATCGGCCAGCAAACAGCTGTCAGCCAAAACAGTGGAGGAGGGGGGATTTGAAAAAACCTTGACCTCGTGGTCAAGGAAATTTCCGTTTTTTGAGCCGACACCAAACTGCCTCTTTTTGGTCTGATCCGCCTCAAAACCCGTTGGAAAACAGGTATTGATCACTTTTAATGTGGTAAATCGGCCAGCAAACAGCTGTCAGCCAAAACAGCTGTCAGCCAAAACAGCTGTCAACCAAAACAGTGGAGGAGGGGGGATTTGAAAAAAAATTCCGTTTTTGGAGCCGACACCAAACTGCCTCTTTTTGGTCTGATCCGCCTCCAAACCCGTTGGAAAACAGGTATTGATCACTTTTAATGTGGTAAATCGGCCAGCAAACAGCTGTCAGCCAAAACAGTGGAGGAGGGGGGATTTGAAAAAAACCTTGACCGCGGGGTCAAGGAAATTTCCATTTTTGGAGCCGACACCAAACTGCCTCTTTTTGGTCTGATCCGCCTCCAAAACCGTTGGAAAACAGGTATTGATCACTTTTAATGTGGTAAATCGGCCAGCAAAAAGCTGTCAGCCAAAACAGTGGAGGAGGGGGGATTTGGAAAAAACCTTGACCTCGTGGTCAAGGAAATTTCCGTTTTTTGAGCCGACACCAAACTGCCTCTTTTTGGTCTGATCCGCCTCAAAACCCATTGGAAAACAGGAATTGATCACTTTTAATTTGGTAAATCGGCCAGCAAACAGCTGTCAGCCAAAACAGCTGTCAGCCAAAACAGTGGAGGAGGGGGGATTTGAAAAAAAATTCCGTTTTTTGAGCCGACACCAAACTGCCTCTTTTTGGTCTGATCCGCCTCCAAACCCGTTGGAAAACAGGTATTGATCACTTTTAATGTGGTAAATTGGCCAGCAAACAGCTGTCAGCCAAAACAGTGGAGGAGGGGGGATTTGGAAAAAACCTTGACCTCGTGGTCAAGGAAATTTCCATTTTTGGAGCCGACACCAAACTGTCTCTTATTGGTCTGATCCGCCTCCAAACCCGTTGGAAAACAGGTATTGATCACTTTTAATGTGGTAAATCGGCCAGCAAACAGCTGTCAGCCAAAACAGCTGTCAGCCAAAACAGTGGAGGAGGGGGGATTTGAAAAAAACCTTGACCGCGGGGTCAAGGAAATTTCCATTTTTGGAGTCGACACCAAACTGCCTCTTTTTGGTCTGATCCACCTCCAAACCCATTGGAAAACAGGTATTGATCACTTTTAATGTGGTAAATCGGCCAGCAAACAGCTGTCAGCCAAAACAGCTGTCAGCCAAAACAGTGGAGGAGGGGGGATTTGAAAAAAAATTCCGTTTTTGGAGCCGACACCAAACTGCCTCTTTTTGGTCTGATCCGCCTCCAAACCCGTTGGAAAACAGGTATTGATCACTTTTAATGTGGTAAATCGGCCAGCAAACAGCTGTCAGCCAAAACAGTGGAGGAGGGGGGATTTGAAAAAAACCTTGACCGCGGGGTCAAGGAAATTTCCATTTTTGGAGCCGACACCAAACTGCCTCTTTTTGGTCTGATCCGCCTCCAAAACCGTTGGAAAACAGGTATTGATCACTTTTAATGTGGTAAATCGGCCAGCAAACAGCTGTCAGCCAAAACAGCTGTCAGCCAAAACAGTGGAGGAGGGGGGATTTGAAAAAAAATTCCGTTTTTGGAGCTGACACCAAACTGCCTCTTTTTGGTCTGATCCGCCTCAAAACCCGTTGGAAAACAGGTATTGATCACTTTTAATGTGGTAAATCGGCCAGCAAACAGCTGTCAGCCAAAACAGTGGAGGAGCTGGGATTTGGAAAAAACCTTGACCAAGGAAATTTCCATTTTTGGAGCCGACACCAAACTGCCTCTTATTGGTCTGATCCGCCTCCAAACCTGTTGGAAAACAGGTATTGATCACTTTTAATGAGGTAAATCGGCCAGCAAACAGCTGTCAGCCAAAACAGTGGAGGAGCTGGGATTTGGAAAAAACTTGACCGGGTGGTCAAGGAAATTTCCATTTTTGGAGCCGACACCAAACTGCCTCTCTTTGGTCTGATCCACCTCCAAACCCGTTGGAAAACAGGTATTGATCACTTTTAATTTGGTAAATCGGCCAGCAAACAGCTGTCAGCCAAAACAGCTGTCAGCCAAAACAGTGGAGGAGGGGGGATTTGAAAAAAAATTCCGTTTTTGGAGCCGACACCAAACTGCCTCTTTTTGGTCTGATCCGCCTCCAAACCCGTTGGAAAACAGGTATTGATCACTTTTAATGTGGTAAATCGGCCAGCAAACAGCTGTCAGCCAAAACAGTGGAGGAGGGGGGATTTGAAAAAAAATTCCGTTTTTGGAGCCGACACCAAACTGCCTCTTTTTGGTCTGATCCGCCTCCAAACCCGTTGGAAAACAGGTATTGATCACTTTTAATGTGGTAAATCGGCCAGCAAACAGCTGTCAGCCAAAACAGTGGAGGAGGGGGGATTTGGAAAAAACCTTGACCGCGGGGTCAAGGAAATTTCCATTTTTGGAGCCGACACCAAACTCCCTCTTTTTGGTCTGATCCGCCTCCAAACCCGTTGGAAAACAGGTATTGATCACTTTTAATGTGGTAAATTGGCCAGCAAACAGCTGTCAGCCAAAACAGTGGAGGAGGGGGGATTTGGAAAAAACCTTGACCTCGTGTTCAAGGAAATTTCCGTTTTAGGAGCCGACACCAAACTGCCTCTTTTTGGTCTGATCCGCCTCCAAACCCGTTGGAAAACAGGTATTGATCACTTTTAATGTGGTAAATCGGCCAGCAAACAGCTGTCAGCCAAAACAGTGGAGGAGGGGGGATTTGGAAAAAACCTTGACCGCGGGGTCAAGGAAATTTCCGTTTTTGGAGCCGACACCAAACTGCCTCTTTTTGGTCTGAGCCACCTCCAAACCCATTGGAAAACAGGTATTGGTCACTTTTAATGTGGTAAATCGGCCAGCAAACAGCTGTCAGCCAAAACAGCTGTCAGCCAAAACAGTGGAGGAGGGGGGATTTGAAAAAAAATTCCGTTTTTGGAGCCGACACCAAACTGCCTTTTTTTGGTCTGATCCGCCTCCAAACCCGTTGGAAAACAGGTATTGATCACTTTTAATGTGGTAAATCGGCCAGCAAACAGCTGTCAGCCAAAACAGTGGAGGAGGGGGGATTTGAAAAAAACCTTGACCGCGGGGTCAAGAAAATTTCCGTTTTTGGAGCCGACACCAAGCTGCCTCTTTTTGGTCTGATCCACCTCCAAACCCGTTGGAAAACAGGAATTGATCACTTTTAATGCCCCCCTCCTCCACTGTCAGCCAAAACAGTGGAGGAGGGGGGATTTGGAAAAAACCTTGACCTCGTGGTCAAGGAAATTTCCGTTTTTGGAGCCGACACCAAACTGCCTCTTTTTGGTCTTATCCACCTCCAAACCCATTGGAAAACAGGTATTGGTCACTTTTAATGTGGTAAATCGGCCAGCAAACAGCTGTCAGCCAAAACAGCTGTCAGCCAAAACAGTGGAGGAGGGGGGATTTGAAAAAAACCTTGACCGCGGGGTCAAGGAAATTTCCATTTTTGGAGCCGACACCAAACTGCCTCTTTTTGGTCTGATCCGCCTCCAAACCCGTTGGAAAACAGGTATTGATCACTTTTAATGTGGTAAATCGGCCAGCAAACAGCTGTCAGCCAAAACAGTGGAGGAGGGGGGATTTGGAAAAAACCTTGACCGCGGGGTCAAGGAAATTTCCGTTTTTGGAGCCGACACCAAACTGCCTCTTTTTGGTCTGATCCACCTCCAAACCCATTGGAAAACAGGTATTGGTCACTTTTAATGTGGTAAATCGGCCAGCAAACAGCTGTCAGCCAAAACAGCTGTCAGCCAAAACAGTGGAGGAGGGGGGATTTGAAAAAAAATTCCGTTTTTGGAGCCGACACCAAACTGCCTCTTTTTGGTCTGATCCGCCTCCAAAACCGTTGGAAAACAGGTATTGATCACTTTTAATGTGGTAAATCGGCCAGCAAAAAGCTGTCAGCCAAAACAGTGGAGGAGGGGGGATTTGGAAAAAACCTTGACCGCGGGGTCAAGGATATTTCTATTTTTGGAGCCGACACCAAACTGCCTCTTTTTGGTCTGATACACCTCCAAACCCGTTGGAAAACAGGAATTGATCACTTTTAATGTGGTAAATCGGCCAGCAAACAGCTGTCAGCCAAAACAGTGGAGGAGGGGGGATTTGAAAAAAAATTCCGTTTTTGGAGCCGACACCAAACTGCCTCTTTTTGGTCTGATCCACCTCCAAACCCATTGGAAAACAGGTATTGGTCACTTTTAATGTGGTAAATCGGCCAGCAAACAGCTGTCAGCCAAAACAGCTGTCAGCCAAAACAGTGGAGGAGGGGGGATTTGAAAAAAACCTTGACCGCGGGGTCAAGGAAATTTCCATTTTTGGAGCCGACACCAAACTGCCTCTTTTTGGTCTGATCCGCCTCCAAACCCGTTGGAAAACAGGTATTGATCACTTTTAATGTGGTAAATCGGCCAGCAAACAGCTGTCAGCCAAAACAGTGGAGGAGGGGGGATTTGGAAAAAACCTTGACCGCGGGGTCAAGGAAATTTCCGTTTTTGGAGCCGACACCAAACTGCCTCTTTTTGGTCTGATCCACCTCCAAACCCATTGGAAAACAGGTATTGGTCACTTTTAATGTGGTAAATCGGCCAGCAAACAGCTGTCAGCCAAAACAGCTGTCAGCCAAAACAGTGGAGGAGGGGGGATTTGAAAAAAAATTCCGTTTTTGGAGCCGACACCAAACTGCCTCTTTTTGGTCTGATCCGCCTCCAAACCCGTTGGAAAACAGGTATTGATCACTTTTAATGTGGTAAATCGGCCAGCAAACAGCTGTCAGCCAAAACAGCTGTCAGCCAAAACAGTGGAGGAGGGGGGATTTGAAAAAAAATTCCGTTTTTGGAGCCGACACCAAACTGCTTCTTTTTGGTCTGATCCGCCTCCAAACCCGTTGGAAAACAGGTATTGATCACTTTTAATGTGGTAAATCGGCCAGCAAAAAGCTGTCAGCCAAAACAGTGGAGGAGGGGGGATTTGGAAAAAACCTTGACCGCGGGGTCAAGGATATTTCTATTTTTGGAGCCGACACCAAACTGCCTCTTTTTGGTCTGATCCACCTCCAAACCCGTTGGAAAACAGGAATTGATCACTTTTAATGTGGTAAATCGGCCAGCAAACAGCTGTCAGCCAAAACAGTGGAGGAGGGGGGATTTGAAAAAAACCTTGACCGCGGGGTCAAGGAAATTTCCATTTTTGGAGCCGACACCAAACTGCCTGTTTTTGGTCTGATCCGCCTCCAAAACCGTTGGAAAACAGGTATTGATCACTTTTAATGTGGTAAATCGGCCAGCAAACAGCTGTCAGCCAAAACAGCTGTCAGCCAAAACAGTGGAGGAGGGGGGATTTGAAAAAAACCTTGACCACGTGGTCAAGGAAATTTCCGTTTTTGGAGCCGACACCAAACTGCCTCTTTTTGGTCTGATCCACCTCCAAACCCGTTGGAAAACAGGAATTGATCACTTTTAATGTGGTAAATCGGCCAGCAAACAGCTGTCAGCCAAAACAGTGGAGGAGGGGGGATTTGGAAAAAACCTTGACCGCGGGGTCAAGGAAATTTCCGTTTTTGGAGCCGACACCAAACTGCCTCTTTTTGGTCTGATCCACCTCCAAACCCGTTGGAAAACAGGAATTGATCACTTTTAATGTGGTAAATCGGCCAGCAAACAGCTGTCAGCCAAAACAGCTGTCAGCCAAAACAGTGGAGGAGGGGGGATTTGAAAAAAAATTCCGTTTTTGGAGCCGACACCAAACTGCCTTTTTTTGGTCTGATCCGCCTCCAAACCCGTTGGAAAACAGGTATTGATCACTTTTAATGTGGTAAATCGGCCAGCAAACAGCTGTCAGCCAAAACAGTGGAGGAGGGGGGATTTGGAAAAAACCTTGACCGCGGGGTCAAGGAAATTTCCGTTTTTGGAGCCGACACCAAACTGCCTCTTTTTGGTCTGATCCGCCTCCAAACCCGTTGGAAAACAGGAATTGATCACTTTTAATGTGGTAAATCGGCCAGCAAACAGCTGTCAGCCAAAACAGTGGAGGAGGGGGGATTTGAAAAAAACCTTGACCGCGGGGTCAAGGAAATTTCCATTTTTGGAGCCGACACCAAACTGCCTGTTTTTGGTCTGATCCGCCTCCAAAACCGTTGGAAAACAGGTATTGATCACTTTTAATGTGGTAAATCGGCCAGCAAACAGCTGTCAGCCAAAACAGCTGTCAGCCAAAACAGTGGAGGAGGGGGGATTTGAAAAAAACCTTGACCACGTGGTCAAGGAAATTTCCGTTTTTGGAGCCGACACCAAACTGCCTCTTTTTGGTCTGATCCACCTCCAAACCCGTTGGAAAACAGGAATTGATCACTTTTAATGTGGTAAATCGGCCAGCAAACAGCTGTCAGCCAAAACAGCTGTCAGCCAAAACAGTGGAGGAGGGGGGATTTGAAAAAAAATTCCGTTTTTGGAGCCGACACCAAACTGCCTCTTTTTGGTCTGATCCGCCTCCAAACCCGTTGGAAAACAGGTATTGATCACTTTTAATGTGGTAAATTGGCCAGCAAACAGCTGTCAGCCAAAACAGTGGAGGAGGGGGGATTTGGTAAAAACCTTGACCTCGTGGTCAAGGAAATTTCCGTTTTAGGAGCCGACACCAAACTGCCTCTTTTTGGTCTGATCCGCCTCCAAACCCGTTGGAAAACAGGTATTGATCACTTTTAATGTGGTAAATCGGCCAGCAAACAGCTGTCAGCTAAAACAGTGGAGGAGGGGGGATTTGAAAAAAACCTTGACTGCGGGGTCAAGGAAATTTCCGTTTTTGGAGCCGACACCAAAGTGCCTCTTTTTGGTCTGATCCGCCTCCAAACCTGTTGGGAAACAGGTATTGATCACTTTTAATGTGGTAAATCGGCCAGCAAACAGCTGTCAGCCAAAACAGTGGAGGAGGGGGGATTTGAAAAAAACCTTGACCACGTGGTCAAGGAAATTTCCGTTTTTGGAGCCGACACCAAACTGCCTCTTTTTGGTCTGATCCGCCTCCAAACCCGTTGGAAAACAGGTATTGATCACTTTTAATGTGGTAAATCGGCCAGCAAAAAGCTGTCAGCCAAAACAGTGGAGGAGGGGGGATTTGGAAAAAACCTTGACCTCGTGGTCAAGGAAATTTCCGTTTTAGGAGCCGACACCAAACTGCCTCTTTTTGGTCTGATCCGCCTCCAAACCCGTTGGAAAACAGGTATTGATCACTTTTAATGTGGTAAATCGGCCAGCAAACAGCTGTCAGCTAAAACAGTGGAGGAGGGGGGATTTGAAAAAAACCTTGACCGCGGGGTCAAGGAAATTTCCGTTTTTGGAGCCGACACCAAACTGCCTCTTTTTGGTCTGATCCGCCTCCACACCTGTTGGGAAACAGGTATTGATCACTTTTAATGTGGTAAATCGGCCAGCAAACAGCTGTCAGCCAAAACAGTGGAGGAGGGGGGATTTGGAAAAAACCTTGACCGCGGGGTCAAGGATATTTCTATTTTTGGAGCCGACACCAAACTGCCTCTTTTTGGTCTGATACACCTCCAAACCCGTTGGAAAACAGGAATTGATCACTTTTAATGTGGTAAATCGGCCAGCAAACAGCTGTCAGCCAAAACAGTGGAGGAGGGGGGATTTGAAAAAAACGTTGACCGCGGGGTCAAGGAAATTTCCATTTTTGGAGCCGACACCAAACTGCCTCTTTTTGGTCTGATCCGCCTCCAAAACCGTTGGAAAACAGGTATTGATCACTTTTAATGTGGTAAATCGGCCAGCAAACAGCTGTCAGCCAAAACAGTGGAGGAGGGGGGATTTGGAAAAAACCTTGACCTCGTGGTCAAGGAAATTTCCGTTTTTGGAGCCGACACCAAACTGCCTCTTTTTGGTCTGATCCGCCTCAAAACCCGTTGGAAAACAGGTATTGATCACTTTTAATGTGGTAAATCGGCCAGCAAACAGCTGTCAGCCAAAACAGCTGTCAGCCAAAACAGCTGTCAACCAAAACAGTGGAGGAGGGGGGATTTGAAAAAAAATTCCGTTTTTGGAGCCGACACCAAACTGCCTCTTTTTGGTCTGATCCGCCTCCAAACCCGTTGGAAAACAGGTATTGATCACTTTTAATGTGGTAAATCGGCCAGCAAACAGCTGTCAGCCAAAACAGCTGTCAGCCAAAACAGTGGAGGAGGGGGGATTTGAAAAAAAATTCCGTTTTTGGAGCCGACACCAAACTGCCTCTTTTTGGTCTGATCCGCCTCCAAACCCATTGGAAAACAGGTATTGATCACTTTTAATGTGGTAAATCGGCCAGCAAACAGCTGTCAGCCAAAACAGTGGAGGAGGGGGGATTTGAAAAAAACCTTGACCGCGGGGTCAAGGAAATTTCCATTTTTGGAGCCGACACCAAACTGCCTCTTTTTGGTCTGATCCGCCTCCAAAACCGTTGGAAAACAGGTATTGATCACTTTTAATGTGGTAAATCGGCCAGCAAAAAGCTGTCAGCCAAAACAGTGGAGGAGGGGGGATTTGGAAAAAACCTTGACCTCGTGGTCAAGGAAATTTCCGTTTTTTGAGCCGACACCAAACTGCCTCTTTTTGGTCTGATCCGCCTCAAAACCCATTGGAAAACAGGAATTGATCACTTTTAATTTGGTAAATCGGCCAGCAAACAGCTGTCAGCCAAAACAGCTGTCAGCCAAAACAGTGGAGGAGGGGGGATTTGAAAAAAAATTCCGTTTTTTGAGCCGACACCAAACTGCCTCTTTTTGGTCTGATCCGCCTCCAAACCCGTTGGAAAACAGGTATTGATCACTTTTAATGTGGTAAATCGGCCAGCAAACAGCTGTCAGCCAAAACAGTGGAGGAGGGGGGATTTGAAAAAACCTTGACCGCGGGGTCAAGGATATTTCTATTTTTGGAGCCGACACCAAACTGCCTCTTTTTGGTCTGATCCACCTCCAAACCCGTTGGAAAACAGGAATTGATCACTTTTAATGTGGTAAATCAGCCAGCATACAGCTGTCAGCCAAAACAGTGGAGGAGGGGGGATTTGGAAAAAACCTTGACCGCGGGGTCAAGGAAATTTCCGTTTTTGGAGCCGACACCAAACTGCCTCTTTTTGGTCTGATCCACCTCCAAACCCATTGGAAAACAGGTATTGGTCACTTTTAATGTGGTAAATCGGCCAGCAAACAGCTGTCAGCCAAAACAGCTGTCAGCCAAAACAGTGGAGGAGGGGGGATTTGAAAAAAAATTCCGTTTTTGGAGCTGACACCAAACTGCCTCTTTTTGGTCTGATCCGCCTCAAAACCCGTTGGAAAACAGGTATTGATCACTTTTAATGTGGTAAATCGGCCAGCAAACAGCTGTCAGCCAAAACAGTGGAGGAGCTGGGATTTGGAAAAAACCTTGACCAAGGAAATTTCCATTTTTGGAGCCGACACCAAACTGCCTCTTATTGGTCTGATCCGCCTCCAAACCTGTTGGAAAACAGGTATTGATCACTTTTAATGAGGTAAATCGGCCAGCAAACAGCTGTCAGCCAAAACAGTGGAGGAGCTGGGATTTGGAAAAAACTTGACCGCGGGGTCAAGGAAATTTCCATTTTTGGAGCCGACACCAAACTGCCTCTCTTTGGTCTGATCCACCTCCAAACCCGTTGGAAAACAGGTATTGATCACTTTTAATTTGGTAAATCGGCCAGCAAACAGCTGTCAGCCAAAACAGCTGTCAGCCAAAACAGTGGAGGAGGGGGGATTTGAAAAAAAATTCCGTTTTTGGAGCCGACACCAAACTGCCTCTTTTTGGTCTGATCCGCCTCCAAACCCGTTGGAAAACAGGTATTGATCACTTTTAATGTGGTAAATCGGCCAGCAAACAGCTGTCAGCCAAAACAGTGGAGGAGGGGGGATTTGAAAAAAAATTCCGTTTTTGGAGCCGACACCAAACTGCCTCTTTTTGGTCTGATCCGCCTCCAAACCCGTTGGAAAACAGGTATTGATCACTTTTAATGTGGTAAATCGGCCAGCAAACAGCTGTCAGCCAAAACAGTGGAGGAGGGGGGATTTGGAAAAAACCTTGACCGCGGGGTCAAGGAAATTTCCATTTTTGGAGCCGACACCAAACTCCCTCTTTTTGGTCTGATCCGCCTCCAAACCCGTTGGAAAACAGGTATTGATCACTTTTAATGTGGTAAATTGGCCAGCAAACAGCTGTCAGCCAAAACAGTGGAGGAGGGGGGATTTGGAAAAAACCTTGACCTCGTGTTCAAGGAAATTTCCGTTTTAGGAGCCGACACCAAACTGCCTCTTTTTGGTCTGATCCGCCTCCAAACCCGTTGGAAAACAGGTATTGATCACTTTTAATGTGGTAAATCGGCCAGCAAACAGCTGTCAGCTAAAACAGTGGAGGAGGGGGGATTTGAAAAAAACCTTGACCGCGGGGTCAAGGAAATTTCCGTTTTTGGAGCCGACACCAAACTGCCTCTTTTTGGTCTGATCCGCCTCCAAACCTGTTGGGAAACAGGTATTGATCACTTTTAATGTGGTAAATCGGCCAGCAAACAGCTGTCAGCCAAAACAGCTGTCAGCCAAAACAGTGGAGGAGGGGGGATTTGAAAAAAACCTTGACCGCGTGGTCAAGGAAATTTCCGTTTTTGGAGCCGACACCAAACTGCCTCTTTTTGGTCTGATCCGCCTCCAAACCCGTTGGAAAACAGGTATTGATCACTTTTAATGTGGTAAATCGGCCAGCAAACAGCTGTCAGCCAAAACAGTGGAGGAGGGGGGATTTGGAAAAAACCTTGACCGCGGGGTCAAGGAAATTTCCGTTTTTGGAGCCGACACCAAACTGCCTCTTTTTGGTCTGAGCCACCTCCAAACCCATTGGAAAACAGGTATTGGTCACTTTTAATGTGGTAAATCGGCCAGCAAACAGCTGTCAGCCAAAACAGCTGTCAGCCAAAACAGTGGAGGAGGGGGGATTTGAAAAAAAATTCCGTTTTTGGAGCCGACACCAAACTGCCTTTTTTTGGTCTGATCCGCCTCCAAACCCGTTGGAAAACAGGTATTGATCACTTTTAATGTGGTAAATCGGCCAGCAAACAGCTGTCAGCCAAAACAGTGGAGGAGGGGGGATTTGAAAAAAACCTTGACCGCGGGGTCAAGAAAATTTCCGTTTTTGGAGCCGACACCAAACTGCCTCTTTTTGGTCTGATCCACCTCCAAACCCGTTGGAAAACAGGAATTGATCACTTTTAATGCCCCCCTCCTCCACTGTCAGCCAAAACAGTGGAGGAGGGGGGATTTGGAAAAAACCTTGACCTCGTGGTCAAGGAAATTTCCGTTTTTGGAGCCGACACCAAACTGCCTCTTTTTGGTCTGATCCACCTCCAAACCCATTGGAAAACAGGTATTGGTCACTTTTAATGTGGTAAATCGGCCAGCAAACAGCTGTCAGCCAAAACAGCTGTCAGCCAAAACAGTGGAGGAGGGGGGATTTGAAAAAAACCTTGACCGCGGGGTCAAGGAAATTTCCATTTTTGGAGCCGACACCAAACTGCCTCTTTTTGGTCTGATCCGCCTCCAAAACCGTTGGAAAACAGGTATTGATCACTTTTAATGTGGTAAATCGGCCAGCAAACAGCTGTCAGCCAAAACAGTGGAGGAGGGGGGATTTGGAAAAAACCTTGACCTCGTGGTCAAGGAAATTTCCATTTTTGGAGCCGACACCAAACTGTCTCTTATTGGTCTGATCCGCCTCCAAACCCGTTGGAAAACAGGTATTGATCACTTTTAATGTGGTAAATCGGCCAGCAAACAGCTGTCAGCCAAAACAGCTGTCAGCCAAAACAGTGGAGGAGGGGGGATTTGAAAAAAACCTTGACCGCGGGGTCAAGGAAATTTCCATTTTTGGAGTCGACACCAAACTGCCTCTTTTTGGTCTGATCCACCTCCAAACCCATTGGAAAACAGGTATTGATCACTTTTAATGTGGTAAATCGGCCAGCAAACAGCTGTCAGCCAAAACAGTGGAGGAGGGGGGATTTGAAAAAAACCTTGACCGCGGGGTCAAGGAAATTTCCATTTTTGGAGCCGACACCAAACTGCCTCTTTTTGGTCTGATCCGCCTCCAAAACCGTTGGAAAACAGGTATTGATCACTTTTAATGTGGTAAATCGGCCAGCAAACAGCTGTCAGCCAAAACAGTGGAGGAGGGGGGATTTGGAAAAAACCTTGACCTCGTGGTCAAGGAAATTTCCATTTTTGGAGCCGACACCAAACTGTCTCTTATTGGTCTGATCCGCCTCCAAACCCGTTGGAAAACAGGTATTGATCACTTTTAATGTGGTAAATCGGCCAGCAAACAGCTGTCAGCCAAAACAGCTGTCAGCCAAAACAGTGGAGGAGGGGGGATTTGAAAAAAACCTTGACCGCGGGGTCAAGGAAATTTCCATTTTTGGAGTCGACACCAAACTGCCTCTTTTTGGTCTGATCCGCCTCCAAACCCGTTGGAAAACAGGTATTGATCACTTTTAATGTGGTAAATCGGCCAGCAAACAGCTGTCAGCCAAAACAGTGGAGGAGGGGGGATTTGAAAAAACCTTGACCGCGGGGTCAAGGATATTTCTATTTTTGGAGCCGACACCAAACTGCCTCTTTTTGGTCTGATCCACCTCCAAACCCGTTGGAAAACAGGAATTGATCACTTTTAATGTGGTAAATCGGCCAGCAAACAGCTGTCAGCCAAAACAGTGGAGGAGGGGGGATTTGAAAAAAACCTTGACCGCGGGGTCAAGGAAATTTCCATTTTTGGAGCCGACACCAAACTGCCTCTTTTTGGTCTGATCCACCTCCAAACCCATTGGAAAACAGGTATTGATCACTTTTAATGTGGTAAATCGGCCAGCAAACAGCTGTCAGCCAAAACAGCTGTCAGCCAAAACAGTGGAGGAGGGGGGATTTGAAAAAAAATTCTGTTTTTGGAGCCGACACCAAACTGCCTCTTTTTGGTCTGATCCGCCTCCAAACCCGTTGGAAAACAGGTATTGATCACTTTTAATGTGGTAAATCGGCCAGCAAACAGCTGTCAGCCAAAACAGTGGAGGAGGGGGGATTTGGAAAAAACCTTGACCGCGGTCAAGGAAATTTCCGTTTTTTGAGCCGACACCAAACTGCCTCTTTTTGGTCTGATCCGCCTCCAAAACCGTTGGAAAACAGGTATTGATCACTTTTAATGTGGTAAATCAGCCAGCAAACAGCTGTCAGCCAAAACAGTAGAGGAGGGGGGATTTGGAAAAAACCTTGACCTCGTGGTCAAGGAAATTTCCGTTTTTGGAGCCGACACCAAACTGCCTCTTTTTGGTCTGATCCGCCTCAAAACCCGTTGGAAAACAGGTATTGATCACTTTTAATGTGGTAAATCGGCCAGCAAACAGCTGTCAGCCAAAACAGCTGTCAGCCAAAACAGTGGAGGAGGGGGGATTTGAAAAAAACCTTGACCGCCGGGTCAAAAAAATTTCCATTTTTGGAGCCGACACCAAACTGCCTCTTTTTGGTCTGATCCGCCTCCAAAACCGTTGGAAAACAAGTATTGATCACTTTTAATGTGGTAAATCGGCCAGCAAACAGCTGTCAGCCAAAACAGCTGTCAGCCAAAACAGTGGAGGAGGGGGGATTTGAAAAAAACCTTGACCGCGGGGTCAAGGAAATTTCCATTTTTGGAGTCGACACCAAACTGCCTCTTTTTGGTCTGATCCACCTCCAAACCCATTGGAAAACAGGTATTGATCACTTTTAATGTGGTAAATCGGCCAGCAAACAGCTGTCAGCCAAAACAGCTGTCAGCCAAAACAGTGGAGGAGGGGGGATTTGAAAAAAAATTCCGTTTTTGGAGCCGACACCAAACTGCCTCTTTTTGGTCTGATCCGCCTCCAAACCCGTTGGAAAACAGGTATTGATCACTTTTAATGTGGTAAATCGGCCAGCAAACAGCTGTCAGCCAAAACAGTGGAGGAGGGGGGATTTGGAAAAAACCTTGACCTCGTGGTCAAGGAAATTTCCGTTTTTTGAGCCGACACCAAACTGCCTCTTTTTGGTCTGATCCGCCTCCAAAACCGTTGGAAAACAGGTATTGATCACTTTTAATGTGGTATATCGGCCAGCAAACAGCTGTCAGCCAAAACAGCTGTCAGCCAAAACAGTGGAGGAGGGGGGATTTGAAAAAAAATTCCGTTTTTGGAGCCGACACCAAACTGCCTCTTTTTGGTCTGATCCGCCTCCAAACCCATTGGAAAACAGGTATTGATCACTTTTAATGTGGTAAATCGGCCAGCAAACAGCTGTCAGCCAAAACAGTGGAGGAGGGGGGATTTGAAAAAAACCTTGACCGCGGGGTCAAGGAAATTTCCATTTTTGGAGCCGACACCAAACTGCCTCTTTTTGGTCTGATCCGCCTCCAAAACCGTTGGAAAACAGGTATTGATCACTTTTAATGTGGTAAATCGGCCAGCAAACAGCTGTCAGCCAAAACAGTGGAGGAGGGGGGATTTGGAAAAAACCTTGACCTCGTGGTCAAGGAAATTTCCATTTTTGGAGCCGACACCAAACTGTCTCTTATTGGTCTGATCCGCCTCCAAACCCGTTGGAAAACAGGTATTGATCACTTTTAATGTGGTAAATCGGCCAGCAAACAGCTGTCAGCCAAAACAGCTGTCAGCCAAAACAGTGGAGGAGGGGGGATTTGAAAAAAACCTTGACCGCGGGGTCAAGGAAATTTCCATTTTTGGAGTCGACACCAAACTGCCTCTTTTTGGTCTGATCCGCCTCCAAACCCATTGGAAAACAGGTATTGATCACTTTTAATGTGGTAAATCGGCCAGCAAACAGCTGTCAGCCAAAACAGTGGAGGAGGGGGGATTTGAAAAAAACCTTGACCGCGGGGTCAAGGAAATTTCCATTTTTGGAGCCGACACCAAACTGCCTCTTTTTGGTCTGATCCGCCTCCAAAACCGTTGGAAAACAGGTATTGATCACTTTTAATGTGGTAAATCGGCCAGCAAACAGCTGTCAGCCAAAACAGTGGAGGAGGGGGGATTTGGAAAAAACCTTGACCTCGTGGTCAAGGAAATTTCCATTTTTGGAGCCGACACCAAACTGTCTCTTATTGGTCTGATCCGCCTCCAAACCCGTTGGAAAACAGGTATTGATCACTTTTAATGTGGTAAATCGGCCAGCAAACAGCTGTCAGCCAAAACAGCTGTCAGCCAAAACAGTGGAGGAGGGGGGATTTGAAAAAAACCTTGACCGCGGGGTCAAGGAAATTTCCATTTTTGGAGTCGACACCAAACTGCCTCTTTTTGGTGTGATCCACCTCCAAACCCATTGGAAAACAGGTATTGATCACTTTTAATGTGGTAAATCGGCCAGCAAACAGCTGTCAGCCAAAACAGTGGAGGAGGGGGGATTTGAAAAAAACCTTGACCGCGGGGTCAAGGAAATTTCCATTTTTGGAGCCGACACCAAACTGCCTCTTTTTGGTCTGATCCGCCTCCAAAACCGTTGGAAAACAGGTATTGATCACTTTTAATGTGGTAAATCGGCCAGCAAACAGCTGTCAGCCAAAACAGTGGAGGAGGGGGGATTTGGAAAAAACCTTGACCTCGTGGTCAAGGAAATTTCCATTTTTGGAGCCGACACCAAACTGTCTCTTATTGGTCTGATCCGCCTCCAAACCCGTTGGAAAACAGGTATTGATCACTTTTAATGTGGTAAATCGGCCAGCAAACAGCTGTCAGCCAAAACAGCTGTCAGCCAAAACAGTGGAGGAGGGGGGATTTGAAAAAAACCTTGACCGCGGGGTCAAGGAAATTTCCATTTTTGGAGTCGACACCAAACTGCCTCTTTTTGGTCTGATCCACCTCCAAACCCATTGGAAAACAGGTATTGATCACTTTTAATGTGGTAAATCGGCCAGCAAACAGCTGTCAGCCAAAACAGCTGTCAGCCAAAACAGTGGAGGAGGGGGGATTTGAAAAAAAATTCTGTTTTTGGAGCCGACACCAAACTGCCTCTTTTTGGTCTGATCCGCCTCCAAACCCGTTGGAAAACAGGTATTGATCACTTTTAATGTGGTAAATCGGCCAGCAAACAGCTGTCAGCTAAAACAGTGGAGGAGGGGGGATTTGAAAAAAACCTTGACCGCGGGGTCAAGGAAATTTCCGTTTTTGGAGCCGACACCAAACTGCCTCTTTTTGGTCTGATCCGCCTCCACACCTGTTGGGAAACAGGTATTGATCACTTTTAATGTGGTAAATCGGCCAGCAAACAGCTGTCAGCCAAAACAGTGGAGGAGGGGGGATTTGAAAAAACCTTGACCTCGTGGTCAAGGAAATTTCCGTTTTTTGAGCCGACACCAAACTGCCTCTTTTTGGTCTGATCCGCCTCAAAACCCGTTGGAAAACAGGTATTGATCACTTTTAATGTGGTAAATCGGCCAGCAAACAGCTGTCAGCCAAAACAGCTGTCAGCCAAAACAGCTGTCAGCCAAAACAGCTGTCAACCAAAACAGTGGAGGAGGGGGGATTTGAAAAAAAATTCCGTTTTTGGAGCCGACACCAAACTGCCTCTTTTTGGTCTGATCCGCCTCCAAACCCGTTGGAAAACAGGTATTGATCACTTTTAATGTGGTAAATCGGCCAGCAAACAGCTGTCAGCCAAAACAGTGGAGGAGGGGGGATTTGAAAAAAACCTTGACCGCGGGGTCAAGGAAATTTCCATTTTTGGAGCCGACACCAAACTGCCTCTTTTTGGTCTGATCCGCCTCCAAAACCGTTGGAAAACAGGTATTGATCACTTTTAATGTGGTAAATCGGCCAGCAAAAAGCTGTCAGCCAAAACAGTGGAGGAGGGGGGATTTGGAAAAAACCTTGACCTCGTGGTCAAGGAAATTTCCGTTTTTTGAGCCGACACCAAACTGCCTCTTTTTGGTCTGATCCGCCTCAAAACCCATTGGAAAACAGGAATTGATCACTTTTAATTTGGTAAATCGGCCAGCAAACAGCTGTCAGCCAAAACAGCTGTCAGCCAAAACAGTGGAGGAGGGGGGATTTGAAAAAAAATTCCGTTTTTTGAGCCGACACCAAACTGCCTCTTTTTGGTCTGATCCGCCTCCAAACCCGTTGGAAAACAGGTATTGATCACTTTTAATGTGGTAAATTGGCCAGCAAACAGCTGTCAGCCAAAACAGTGGAGGAGGGGGGATTTGGAAAAAACCTTGACCTCGTGGTCAAGGAAATTTCCATTTTTGGAGCCGACACCAAACTGTCTCTTATTGGTCTGATCCGCCTCCAAACCCGTTGGAAAACAGGTATTGATCACTTTTAATGTGGTAAATCGGCCAGCAAACAGCTGTCAGCCAAAACAGCTGTCAGCCAAAACAGTGGAGGAGGGGGGATTTGAAAAAAACCTTGACCGCGGGGTCAAGGAAATTTCCATTTTTGGAGTCGACACCAAACTGCCTCTTTTTGGTCTGATCCACCTCCAAACCCATTGGAAAACAGGTATTGATCACTTTTAATGTGGTAAATCGGCCAGCAAACAGCTGTCAGCCAAAACAGCTGTCAGCCAAAACAGTGGAGGAGGGGGGATTTGAAAAAAAATTCCGTTTTTGGAGCCGACACCAAACTGCCTCTTTTTGGTCTGATCCGCCTCCAAACCCGTTGGAAAACAGGTATTGATCACTTTTAATGTGGTAAATCGGCCAGCAAACAGCTGTCAGCCAAAACAGTGGAGGAGGGGGGATTTGAAAAAAACCTTGACCGCGGGGTCAAGGAAATTTCCATTTTTGGAGCCGACACCAAACTGCCTCTTTTTGGTCTGATCCGCCTCCAAAACCGTTGGAAAACAGGTATTGATCACTTTTAATGTGGTAAATCGGCCAGCAAACAGCTGTCAGCCAAAACAGTGGAGGAGGGGGGATTTGGAAAAAACCTTGACCTCGTGGTCAAGGAAATTTCCGTTTTTTGAGCCGACACCAAACTGCCTCTTTTTGGTCTGATCCGCCTCAAAACCCGTTGGAAAACAGGTATTGATCACTTTTAATGTGGTAAATCGGCCAGCAAACAGCTGTCAGCCAAAACAGCTGTCAGCCAAAACAGCTGTCAACCAAAACAGTGGAGGAGGGGGGATTTGAAAAAAAATTCCGTTTTTGGAGCCGACACCAAACTGCCTCTTTTTGGTCTGATCCGCCTCCAAACCCGTTGGAAAACAGGTATTGATCACTTTTAATGTGGTAAATCGGCCAGCAAACAGCTGTCAGCCAAAACAGTGGAGGAGGGGGGATTTGAAAAAAACCTTGACCGCGGGGTCAAGGAAATTTCCATTTTTGGAGCCGACACCAAACTGCCTCTTTTTGGTCTGATCCGCCTCCAAAACCGTTGGAAAACAGGTATTGATCACTTTTAATGTGGTAAATCGGCCAGCAAAAAGCTGTCAGCCAAAACAGTGGAGGAGGGGGGATTTGGAAAAAACCTTGACCTCGTGGTCAAGGAAATTTCCGTTTTTTGAGCCGACACCAAACTGCCTCTTTTTGGTCTGATCCGCCTCAAAACCCATTGGAAAACAGGAATTGATCACTTTTAATTTGGTAAATCGGCCAGCAAACAGCTGTCAGCCAAAACAGCTGTCAGCCAAAACAGTGGAGGAGGGGGGATTTGAAAAAAAATTCCGTTTTTTGAGCCGACACCAAACTGCCTCTTTTTGGTCTGATCCGCCTCCAAACCCGTTGGAAAACAGGTATTGATCACTTTTAATGTGGTAAATTGGCCAGCAAACAGCTGTCAGCCAAAACAGTGGAGGAGGGGGGATTTGGAAAAAACCTTGACCTCGTGGTCAAGGAAATTTCCATTTTTGGAGCCGACACCAAACTGTCTCTTATTGGTCTGATCCGCCTCCAAACCCGTTGGAAAACAGGTATTGATCACTTTTAATGTGGTAAATCGGCCAGCAAACAGCTGTCAGCCAAAACAGTGGAGGAGGGGGGATTTGGAAAAAACCTTGACCTCGTGGTCAAGGAAATTTCCATTTTTGGAGCCGACACCAAACTGTCTCTTATTGGTCTGATCCGCCTCCAAACCCGTTGGAAAACAGGTATTGATCACTTTTAATGTGGTAAATCGGCCAGCAAACAGCTGTCAGCCAAAACAGCTGTCAGCCAAAACAGTGGAGGAGGGGGGATTTGAAAAAAACCTTGACCGCGGGGTCAAGGAAATTTCCATTTTTGGAGTCGACACCAAACTGCCTCTTTTTGGTCTGATCCGCCTCCAAACCCGTTGGAAAACAGGTATTGATCACTTTTAATGTGGTAAATCGGCCAGCAAACAGCTGTCAGCCAAAACAGTGGAGGAGGGGGGATTTGAAAAAACCTTGCCCGGGGGGTCAAGGATATTTCTATTTTTGGAGCCGACACCAAACTGCCTCTTTTTGGTCTGATCCACCTCCAAACCCGTTGGAAAACAGGAATTGATCACTTTTAATGTGGTAAATCGGCCAGCAAACAGCTGTCAGCCAAAACAGTGGAGGAGGGGGGATTTGAAAAAAACCTTGACCGCGGGGTCAAGGAAATTTCCATTTTTGGAGCCGACACCAAACTGCCTCTTTTTGGTCTGATCCACCTCCAAACCCATTGGAAAACAGGTATTGATCACTTTTAATGTGGTAAATCGGCCAGCAAACAGCTGTCAGCCAAAACAGCTGTCAGCCAAAACAGTGGAGGAGGGGGGATTTGAAAAAAAATTCTGTTTTTGGAGCCGACACCAAACTGCCTCTTTTTGGTCTGATCCGCCTCCAAACCCGTTGGAAAACAGGTATTGATCACTTTTAATGTGGTAAATCGGCCAGCAAACAGCTGTCAGCCAAAACAGTGGAGGAGGGGGGATTTGGAAAAAACCTTGACCGCGGGGTCAAGGAAATTTCCGTTTTTTGAGCCGACACCAAACTGCCTCTTTTTGGTCTGATCCGCCTCCAAAACCGTTGGAAAACAGGTATTGATCACTTTTAATGTGGTAAATCAGCCAGCAAACAGCTGTCAGCCAAAACAGTAGAGGAGGGGGGATTTGGAAAAAACCTTGACCTCGTGGTCAAGGAAATTTCCATTTTTGGAACCGACACCAAACTGCCTCTTTTTGGTCTGATCCGCCTCAAAACCCGTTGGAAAACAGGTATTGATCACTTTTAATGTGGTAAATCGGCCAGCAAACAGCTGTCAGCCAAAACAGCTGTCAGCCAAAACAGTGGAGGAGGGGGGATTTGAAAAAAACCTTGACCGCCGGGTCAAAAAAATTTCCATTTTTGGAGCCGACACCAAACTGCCTCTTTTTGGTCTGATCCGCCTCCAAAACCGTTGGAAAACAAGTATTGATCACTTTTAATGTGGTAAATCGGCCAGCAAACAGCTGTCAGCCAAAACAGCTGTCAGCCAAAACAGTGGAGGAGGGGGGATTTGAAAAAAACCTTGACCGCGGGGTCAAGGAAATTTCCATTTTTGGAGTCGACACCAAACTGCCTCTTTTTGGTCTGATCCACCTCCAAACCCATTGGAAAACAGGTATTGATCACTTTTAATGTGGTAAATCGGCCAGCAAACAGCTGTCAGCCAAAACAGCTGTCAGCCAAAACAGTGGAGGAGGGGGGATTTGAAAAAAAATTCCGTTTTTGGAGCCGACACCAAACTGCCTCTTTTTGGTCTGATCCGCCTCCAAACCCGTTGGAAAACAGGTATTGATCACTTTTAATGTGGTAAATCGGCCAGCAAACAGCTGTCAGCCAAAACAGTGGAGGAGGGGGGATTTGGAAAAAACCTTGACCTCGTGGTCAAGGAAATTTCCGTTTTTTGAGCCGACACCAAACTGCCTCTTTTTGGTCTGATCCGCCTCCAAAACCGTTGGAAAACAGGTATTGATCACTTTTAATGTGGTATATCGGCCAGCAAACAGCTGTCAGCCAAAACAGCTGTCAGCCAAAACAGTGGAGGAGGGGGGATTTGAAAAAAAATTCCGTTTTTGGAGCCGACACCAAACTGCCTCTTTTTGGTCTGATCCGCCTCCAAACCCATTGGAAAACAGGTATTGATCACTTTTAATGTGGTAAATCGGCCAGCAAACAGCTGTCAGCCAAAACAGTGGAGGAGGGGGGATTTGAAAAAAACCTTGACCGCGGGGTCAAGGAAATTTCCATTTTTGGAGCCGACACCAAACTGCCTCTTTTTGGTCTGATCCGCCTCCAAAACCGTTGGAAAACAGGTATTGATCACTTTTAATGTGGTAAATCGGCCAGCAAACAGCTGTCAGCCAAAACAGTGGAGGAGGGGGGATTTGGAAAAAACCTTGACCTCGTGGTCAAGGAAATTTCCATTTTTGGAGCCGACACCAAACTGTCTCTTATTGGTCTGATCCGCCTCCAAACCCGTTGGAAAACAGGTATTGATCACTTTTAATGTGGTAAATCGGCCAGCAAACAGCTGTCAGCCAAAACAGCTGTCAGCCAAAACAGTGGAGGAGGGGGGATTTGAAAAAAACCTTGACCGCGGGGTCAAGGAAATTTCCATTTTTGGAGTCGACACCAAACTGCCTCTTTTTGGTCTGATCCACCTCCAAACCCATTGGAAAACAGGTATTGATCACTTTTAATGTGGTAAATCGGCCAGCAAACAGCTGTCAGCCAAAACAGTGGAGGAGGGGGGATTTGAAAAAAACCTTGACCGCGGGGTCAAGGAAATTTCCATTTTTGGAGCCGACACCAAACTGCCTCTTTTTGGTCTGATCCGCCTCCAAAACCGTTGGAAAACAGGTATTGATCACTTTTAATGTGGTAAATCGGCCAGCAAACAGCTGTCAGCCAAAACAGTGGAGGAGGGGGGATTTGGAAAAAACCTTGACCTCGTGGTCAAGGAAATTTCCATTTTTGGAGCCGACACCAAACTGTCTCTTATTGGTCTGATCCGCCTCCAAACCCGTTGGAAAACAGGTATTGATCACTTTTAATGTGGTAAATCGGCCAGCAAACAGCTGTCAGCCAAAACAGCTGTCAGCCAAAACAGTGGAGGAGGGGGGATTTGAAAAAAACCTTGACCGCGGGGTCAAGGAAATTTCCATTTTTGGAGTCGACACCAAACTGCCTCTTTTTGGTCTGATCCACCTCCAAACCCATTGGAAAACAGGTATTGATCACTTTTAATGTGGTAAATCGGCCAGCAAACAGCTGTCAGCCAAAACAGCTGTCAGCCAAAACAGTGGAGGAGGGGGGATTTGAAAAAAAATTCCGTTTTTGGAGCCGACACCAAACTGCCTCTTTTTGGTCTGATCCGCCTCCAAACCCGTTGGAAAACAGGTATTGATCACTTTTAATGTGGTAAATCGGCCAGCAAACAGCTGTCAGCCAAAACAGTGGAGGAGGGGGGATTTGAAAAAACCTTGACCGCGGGGTCAAGGATATTTCTATTTTTGGAGCCGACACCAAACTGCCTCTTTTTGGTCTGATCCACCTCCAAACCCGTTGGAAAACAGGAATTGATCACTTTTAATGTGGTAAATCGGCCAGCAAACAGCTGTCAGCCAAAACAGTGGAGGAGGGGGGATTTGAAAAAAACCTTGACCGCGGGGTCAAGGAAATTTCCATTTTTGGAGCCGACACCAAACTGCCTCTTTTTGGTCTGATCCACCTCCAAACCCATTGGAAAACAGGTATTGATCACTTTTAATGTGGTAAATCGGCCAGCAAACAGCTGTCAGCCAAAACAGCTGTCAGCCAAAACAGTGGAGGAGGGGGGATTTGAAAAAAAATTCTGTTTTTGGAGCCGACACCAAACTGCCTCTTTTTGGTCTGATCCGCCTCCAAACCCGTTGGAAAACAGGTATTGATCACTTTTAATGTGGTAAATCGGCCAGCAAACAGCTGTCAGCCAAAACAGTGGAGGAGGGGGGATTTGGAAAAAACCTTGACCGCGGGGTCAAGGAAATTTCCGTTTTTTGAGCCGACACCAAACTGCCTCTTTTTGGTCTGATCCGCCTCCAAAACCGTTGGAAAACAGGTATTGATCACTTTTAATGTGGTAAATCAGCCAGCAAACAGCTGTCAGCCAAAACAGTAGAGGAGGGGGGATTTGGAAAAAACCTTGACCTCGTGGTCAAGGAAATTTCCGTTTTTGGAGCCGACACCAAACTGCCTCTTTTTGGTCTGATCCGCCTCCAAAACCGTTGGAAAACAGGTATTGATCACTTTTAATGTGGTAAATCGGCCAGCAAACAGCTGTCAGCCAAAACAGTGGAGGAGGGGGGATTTGGAAAAAACCTTGACCTCGTGGTCAAGGAAATTTCCATTTTTGGAGCCGACACCAAACTGCCTCTTATTGGTCTGATCCGCCTCCAAACCCGTTGGAAAACAGGTATTGATCACTTTTAATGTGGTAAATCGGCCAGCAAACAGCTGTCAGCCAAAACAGCTGTCAGCCAAAACAGTGGAGGAGGGGGGATTTGAAAAAAACCTTGACCGCCGGGTCAAAAAAATTTCCATTTTTGGAGCCGACACCAAACTGCCTCTTTTTGGTCTGATCCACCTCCAAACCCATTGGAAAACAGGTATTGATCACTTTTAATGTGGTAAATCGGCCAGCAAACAGCTGTCAGCCAAAACAGCTGTCAGCCAAAACAGTGGAGGAGGGGGGATTTGAAAAAAAATTCCGTTTTTGGAGCCGACACCAAACTGCCTCTTTTTGGTCTGATCCGCCTCCAAACCCGTTGGAAAACAGGTATTGATCACTTTTAATGTGGTAAATCGGCCAGCAAACAGCTGTCAGCCAAAACAGTGGAGGAGGGGGGATTTGAAAAAACCTTGACCGCGGGGTCAAGGATATTTCTATTTTTGGAGCCGACACCAAACTGCCTCTTTTTGGTCTGATCCACCTCCAAACCCGTTGGAAAACAGGAATTGATCACTTTTAATGTGGTAAATCGGCCAGCAAACAGCTGTCAGCCAAAACAGTGGAGGAGGGGGGATTTGAAAAAAACCTTGACCGCGGGGTCAAGGAAATTTCCATTTTTGGAGCCGACACCAAACTGCCTCTTTTTGGTCTGATCCACCTCCAAACCCATTGGAAAACAGGTATTGATCACTTTTAATGTGGTAAATCGGCCAGCAAACAGCTGTCAGCCAAAACAGCTGTCAGCCAAAACAGTGGAGGAGGGGGGATTTGAAAAAACATTCTGTTTTTGGAGCCGACACCAAACTGCCTCTTTTTGGTCTGATCCGCCTCCAAACCCGTTGGAAAACAGGTATTGATCACTTTTAATGTGGTAAATCGGCCAGCAAACAGCTGTCAGCCAAAACAGTGGAGGAGGGGGGATTTGGAAAAAACCTTGACCGCGGGGTCAAGGAAATTTCCGTTTTTTGAGCCGACACCAAACTGCCTCTTTTTGGTCTGATCCGCCTCCAAAACCGTTGGAAAACAGGTATTGATCACTTTTAATGTGGTAAATCAGCCAGCAAACAGCTGTCAGCCAAAACAGTAGAGGAGGGGGGATTTGGAAAAAACCTTGACCTCGTGGTCAAGGAAATTTCCGTTTTTGGAGCCGACACCAAATTGCCTCTTTTTGGTCTGATCCGCCTCAAAACCCGTTGGAAAACAGATATTGATCACTTTTAATGTGGTAAATCGGCCAGCAAACAGCTGTCAGCCAAAACAGCTGTCAGCCAAAACAGTGGAGGAGGGGGGATTTGAAAAAAACCTTGACCGCCGGGTCAAAAAAATTTCCATTTTTGGAGCCGACACCAAACTGCCTCTTTTTGGTCTGATCCGCCTCCAAACCCGTTGGAAAACAGGTATTGATCACTTTTAATGTGGTAAATCGGCCAGCAAACAGCTGTCAGCCAAAACAGTGGAGGAGGGGGGATTTGGAAAAAACCTTGACCGCGGGGTCAAGGAAATTTCCGTTTTTTGAGCCGACACCAAACTGCCTCTTTTTGGTCTGATCCGCCTCCAAAACCGTTGGAAAACAGGTATTGATCACTTTTAATGTGGTAAATCAGCCAGCAAACAGCTGTCAGCCAAAACAGTAGAGGAGGGGGGATTTGGAAAAAACCTTGACCTCGTGGTCAAGGAAATTTCCGTTTTTGGAGCCGACACCAAACTGCCTCTTTTTGGTCTGATCCGCCTCAAAACCCGTTGGAAAACAGGTATTGATCACTTTTAATGTGGTAAATCGGCCAGCAAACAGCTGTCAGCCAAAACAGCTGTCAGCCAAAACAGTGGAGGAGGGGGGATTTGAAAAAAACCTTGACCGCCGGGTCAAAAAAATTTCCATTTTTGGAGCCGACACAAAACTGCCTCTTTTTGGTCTGATCCGCCTCCAAAACCGTTGGAAAACAAGTATTGATCACTTTTAATGTGGTAAATCGGCCAGCAAACAGCTGTCAGCCAAAACAGCTGTCAGCCAAAACAGTGGAGGAGGGGGGATTTGAAAAAAAATTCTGTTTTTGGAGCCGACACCAAACTGCCTCTTTTTGGTCTGATCCGCCTCCAAACCCGTTGGAAAACAGGTATTGATCACTTTTAATGTGGTAAATCGGCCAGCAAACACCTGTCAGCCAAAACAGTGGAGGAGGGGGGATTTGAAAAAACCTGGACCGCGGGGTCAAGGATATTTCTATTTTTGGAGCCGACACCAAACTGCCTCTTTTTGGTCTGATCCACCTCCAAACCCGTTGGAAAACAGGAATTGATCACTTTTAATGTGGTAAATCGGCCAGCAAACAGCTGTCAGCCAAAACAGTGGAGGAGGGGGGATTTGAAAAAAACCTTGACCGCGGGGTCAAGGAAATTTCCATTTTTGGAGCCGACACCAAACTGCCTCTTTTTGGTCTGATCCACCTCCAAACCCATTGGAAAACAGGTATTGATCACTTTTAATGTGGTAAATCGGCCAGCAAACAGCTGTCAGCCAAAACAGCTGTCAGCCAAAACAGTGGAGGAGGGGGGATTTGAAAAAACATTCTGTTTTTGGAGCCGACACCAAACTGCCTCTTTTTGGTCTGATCCGCCTCCAAACCCGTTGGAAAACAGGTATTGATCACTTTTAATGTGGTAAATCGGCCAGCAAACAGCTGTCAGCCAAAACAGTGGAGGAGGGGGGATTTGGAAAAAACCTTGACCGCGGGGTCAAGGAAATTTCCGTTTTTTGAGCCGACACCAAACTGCCTCTTTTTGGTCTGATCCGCCTCCAAAACCGTTGGAAAACAGGTATTGATCACTTTTAATGTGGTAAATCAGCCAGCAAACAGCTGTCAGCCAAAACAGTAGAGGAGGGGGGATTTGGAAAAAACCTTGACCTCGTGGTCAAGGAAATTTCCGTTTTTGGAGCCGACACCAAACTGCCTCTTTTTGGTCTGATCCGCCTCAAAACCCGTTGGAAAACAGGTATTGATCACTTTTAATGTGGTAAATCGGCCAGCAAACAGCTGTCAGCCAAAACAGCTGTCAGCCAAAACAGTGGAGGAGGGGGGATTTGAAAAAAACCTTGACCGCCGGGTCAAAAAAATTTCCATTTTTGGAGCCGACACCAAACTGCCTCTTTTTGGTCTGATCCGCCTCCAAAACCGTTGGAAAACAAGTATTGATCACTTTTAATGTGGTAAATCGGCCAGCAAACAGCTGTCAGCCAAAACAGCTGTCAGCCAAAACAGTGGAGGAGGGGGGATTTGAAAAAAAATTCTGTTTTTGGAGCCGACACCAAACTGCCTCTTTTTGGTCTGATCCGCCTCCAAACCCGTTGGAAAACAGGTATTGATCACTTTTAATGTGGTAAATCGGCCAGCAAACGGCTGTCAGCCAAAACAGTGGAGGAGGGGGGATTTGAAAAAACCTGGACCGCGGGGTCAAGGATATTTCTATTTTTGGAGCCGACACCAAACTGCCTCTTTTTGGTCTGATCCACCTCCAAACCCGTTGGAAAACAGGAATTGATCACTTTTAATGTGGTAAATCGGCCAGCAAACAGCTGTCAGCCAAAACAGTGGAGGAGGGGGGATTTGAAAAAAACCTTGACCGCGGGGTCAAGGAAATTTCCATTTTTGGAGCCGACACCAAACTGCCTCTTTTTGGTCTGATCCACCTCCAAACCCATTGGAAAACAGGTATTGATCACTTTTAATGTGGTAAATCAGCCAGCAAACAGCTGTCAGCTAAAACAGTGGAGGAGGGGGGATTTGAAAAAAAATTCTGTTTTTGGAGCCGACACCAAACTGCCTCTTTTTGGTCTGATCCGCCTCCAAACCCGTTGGAAAACAGGTATTGATCACTTTTAATGTGGTAAATCGGCCAGCAAACAGCTGTCAGCTAAAACAGTGGAGGAGGGGGGATTTGAAAAAAACCTTGACCGCGGGGTCAAGGAAATTTCCGTTTTTGGAGCCGACACCAAACTGCCTCTTTTTGGTCTGATCCGCCTCCACACCTGTTGGGAAACAGGTATTGATCACTTTTAATGTGGTAAATCGGCCAGCAAACAGCTGTCAGCCAAAACAGTGGAGGAGGGGGGATTTGAAAAAACCTTGACCTCGTGGTCAAGGAAATTTCCGTTTTTTGAGCCGACACCAAACTGCCTCTTTTTGGTCTGATCCGCCTCAAAACCCGTTGGAAAACAGGTATTGATCACTTTTAATGTGGTAAATCGGCCAGCAAACAGCTGTCAGCCAAAACAGCTGTCAGCCAAAACAGCTGTCAACCAAAACAGTGGAGGAGGGGGGATTTGAAAAAAAATTCCGTTTTTGGAGCCGACACCAAACTGCCTCTTTTTGGTCTGATCCGCCTCCAAACCCGTTGGAAAACAGGTATTGATCACTTTTAATGTGGTAAATCGGCCAGCAAACAGCTGTCAGCCAAAACAGTGGAGGAGGGGGGATTTGAAAAAAACCTTGACCGCGGGGTCAAGGAAATTTCCATTTTTGGAGCCGACACCAAACTGCCTCTTTTTGGTCTGATCCGCCTCCAAAACCGTTGGAAAACAGGTATTGATCACTTTTAATGTGGTAAATCGGCCAGCAAAAAGCTGTCAGCCAAAACAGTGGAGGAGGGGGGATTTGGAAAAAACCTTGACCTCGTGGTCAAGGAAATTTCCGTTTTTTGAGCCGACACCAAACTGCCTCTTTTTGGTCTGATCCGCCTCAAAACCCATTGGAAAACAGGAATTGATCACTTTTAATTTGGTAAATCGGCCAGCAAACAGCTGTCAGCCAAAACAGCTGTCAGCCAAAACAGTGGAGGAGGGGGGATTTGAAAAAAAATTCCGTTTTTTGAGCCGACACCAAACTGCCTCTTTTTGGTCTGATCCGCCTCCAAACCCGTTGGAAAACAGGTATTGATCACTTTTAATGTGGTAAATTGGCCAGCAAACAGCTGTCAGCCAAAACAGTGGAGGAGGGGGGATTTGGAAAAAACCTTGACCTCGTGGTCAAGGAAATTTCCATTTTTGGAGCCGACACCAAACTGTCTCTTATTGGTCTGATCCGCCTCCAAACCCGTTGGAAAACAGGTATTGATCACTTTTAATGTGGTAAATCGGCCAGCAAACAGCTGTCAGCCAAAACAGTGGAGGAGGGGGGATTTGAAAAAAACCTTGACCGCGGGGTCAAGGAAATTTCCATTTTTGGAGCCGACACCAAACTGCCTCTTTTTGGTCTGATCCGCCTCCAAAACCGTTGGAAAACAGGTATTGATCACTTTTAATGTGGTAAATCGGCCAGCAAACAGCTGTCAGCCAAAACAGTGGAGGAGGGGGGATTTGGAAAAAACCTTGACCTCGTGGTCAAGGAAATTTCCGTTTTTTGAGCCGACACCAAACTGCCTCTTTTTGGTCTGATCCGCCTCAAAACCCGTTGGAAAACAGGTATTGATCACTTTTAATGTGGTAAATCGGCCAGCAAACAGCTGTCAGCCAAAACAGCTGTCAGCCAAAACAGCTGTCAACCAAAACAGTGGAGGAGGGGGGATTTGAAAAAAAATTCCGTTTTTGGAGCCGACACCAAACTGCCTCTTTTTGGTCTGATCCGCCTCCAAACCCGTTGGAAAACAGGTATTGATCACTTTTAATGTGGTAAATCGGCCAGCAAACAGCTGTCAGCCAAAACAGTGGAGGAGGGGGGATTTGAAAAAAACCTTGACCGCGGGGTCAAGGAAATTTCCATTTTTGGAGCCGACACCAAACTGCCTCTTTTTGGTCTGATCCGCCTCCAAACCCGTTGGAAAACAGGTATTGATCACTTTTAATGTGGTAAATCGGCCAGCAAACAGCTGTCAGCCAAAACAGTGGAGGAGGGGGGATTTGAAAAAAACCTTGACCGCGGGGTCAAGGAAATTTCCATTTTTGGAGCCGACACCAAACTGCCTCTTTTTGGTCTGATCCACCTCCAAACCCATTGGAAAACAGGTATTGATCACTTTTAATGTGGTAAATCAGCCAGCAAACAGCTGTCAGCTAAAACAGTGGAGGAGGGGGGATTTGAAAAAAAATTCTGTTTTTGGAGCCGACACCAAACTGCCTCTTTTTGGTCTGATCCACCTCCAAACCCATTGGAAAACAGGTATTGATCACTTTTAATGTGGTAAATCAGCCAGCAAACAGCTGTCAGCTAAAACAGTGGAGGAGGGGGGATTTGAAAAAAAATTCTGTTTTTGGAGCCGACACCAAACTGCCTCTTTTTGGTCTGATCCGCCTCCAAACCCGTTGGAAAACAGGTATTGATCACTTTTAATGTGGTAAATCGGCCAGCAAACAGCTGTCAGCTAAAACAGTGGAGGAGGGGGGATTTGAAAAAAACCTTGACCGCGGGGTCAAGGAAATTTCCGTTTTTGGAGCCGACACCAAACTGCCTCTTTTTGGTCTGATCCGCCTCCACACCTGTTGGGAAACAGGTATTGATCACTTTTAATGTGGTAAATCGGCCAGCAAACAGCTGTCAGCCAAAACAGTGGAGGAGGGGGGATTTGAAAAAACCTTGACCTCGTGGTCAAGGAAATTTCCGTTTTTTGAGCCGACACCAAACTGCCTCTTTTTGGTCTGATCCGCCTCAAAACCCGTTGGAAAACAGGTATTGATCACTTTTAATGTGGTAAATCGGCCAGCAAACAGCTGTCAGCCAAAACAGCTGTCAGCCAAAACAGCTGTCAACCAAAACAGTGGAGGAGGGGGGATTTGAAAAAAAATTCCGTTTTTGGAGCCGACACCAAACTGCCTCTTTTTGGTCTGATCCGCCTCCAAACCCGTTGGAAAACAGGTATTGATCACTTTTAATGTGGTAAATCGGCCAGCAAACAGCTGTCAGCCAAAACAGTGGAGGAGGGGGGATTTGAAAAAAACCTTGACCGCGGGGTCAAGGAAATTTCCATTTTTGGAGCCGACACCAAACTGCCTCTTTTTGGTCTGATCCGCCTCCAAAACCGTTGGAAAACAGGTATTGATCACTTTTAATGTGGTAAATCGGCCAGCAAAAAGCTGTCAGCCAAAACAGTGGAGGAGGGGGGATTTGGAAAAAACCTTGACCTCGTGGTCAAGGAAATTTCCGTTTTTTGAGCCGACACCAAACTGCCTCTTTTTGGTCTGATCCGCCTCAAAACCCATTGGAAAACAGGAATTGATCACTTTTAATTTGGTAAATCGGCCAGCAAACAGCTGTCAGCCAAAACAGCTGTCAGCCAAAACAGTGGAGGAGGGGGGATTTGAAAAAAAATTCCGTTTTTTGAGCCGACACCAAACTGCCTCTTTTTGGTCTGATCCGCCTCCAAACCCGTTGGAAAACAGGTATTGATCACTTTTAATGTGGTAAATTGGCCAGCAAACAGCTGTCAGCCAAAACAGTGGAGGAGGGGGGATTTGGAAAAAACCTTGACCTCGTGGTCAAGGAAATTTCCATTTTTGGAGCCGACACCAAACTGTCTCTTATTGGTCTGATCCGCCTCCAAACCCGTTGGAAAACAGGTATTGATCACTTTTAATGTGGTAAATCGGCCAGCAAACAGCTGTCAGCCAAAACAGCTGTCAGCCAAAACAGTGGAGGAGGGGGGATTTGAAAAAAACCTTGACCGCGGGGTCAAGGAAATTTCCATTTTTGGAGTCGACACCAAACTGCCTCTTTTTGGTCTGATCCACCTCCAAACCCATTGGAAAACAGGTATTGATCACTTTTAATGTGGTAAATCGGCCAGCAAACAGCTGTCAGCCAAAACAGCTGTCAGCCAAAACAGTGGAGGAGGGGGGATTTGAAAAAAAATTCCGTTTTTGGAGCCGACACCAAACTGCCTCTTTTTGGTCTGATCCGCCTCCAAACCCGTTGGAAAACAGGTATTGATCACTTTTAATGTGGTAAATCGGCCAGCAAACAGCTGTCAGCCAAAACAGTGGAGGAGGGGGGATTTGAAAAAAACCTTGACCGCGGGGTCAAGGAAATTTCCATTTTTGGAGCCGACACCAAACTGCCTCTTTTTGGTCTGATCCGCCTCCAAAACCGTTGGAAAACAGGTATTGATCACTTTTAATGTGGTAAATCGGCCAGCAAACAGCTGTCAGCCAAAACAGTGGAGGAGGGGGGATTTGGAAAAAACCTTGACCTCGTGGTCAAGGAAATTTCCGTTTTTTGAGCCGACACCAAACTGCCTCTTTTTGGTCTGATCCGCCTCAAAACCCGTTGGAAAACAGGTATTGATCACTTTTAATGTGGTAAATCGGCCAGCAAACAGCTGTCAGCCAAAACAGCTGTCAGCCAAAACAGCTGTCAACCAAAACAGTGGAGGAGGGGGGATTTGAAAAAAAATTCCGTTTTTGGAGCCGACACCAAACTGCCTCTTTTTGGTCTGATCCGCCTCCAAACCCGTTGGAAAACAGGTATTGATCACTTTTAATGTGGTAAATCGGCCAGCAAACAGCTGTCAGCCAAAACAGTGGAGGAGGGGGGATTTGAAAAAAACCTTGACCGCGGGGTCAAGGAAATTTCCATTTTTGGAGCCGACACCAAACTGCCTCTTTTTGGTCTGATCCGCCTCCAAAACCGTTGGAAAACAGGTATTGATCACTTTTAATGTGGTAAATCGGCCAGCAAAAAGCTGTCAGCCAAAACAGTGGAGGAGGGGGGATTTGGAAAAAACCTTGACCTCGTGGTCAAGGAAATTTCCGTTTTTTGAGCCGACACCAAACTGCCTCTTTTTGGTCTGATCCGCCTCAAAACCCATTGGAAAACAGGAATTGATCACTTTTAATTTGGTAAATCGGCCAGCAAACAGCTGTCAGCCAAAACAGCTGTCAGCCAAAACAGTGGAGGAGGGGGGATTTGAAAAAAAATTCCGTTTTTTGAGCCGACACCAAACTGCCTCTTTTTGGTCTGATCCGCCTCCAAACCCGTTGGAAAACAGGTATTGATCACTTTTAATGTGGTAAATTGGCCAGCAAACAGCTGTCAGCCAAAACAGTGGAGGAGGGGGGATTTGGAAAAAACCTTGACCTCGTGGTCAAGGAAATTTCCATTTTTGGAGCCGACACCAAACTGTCTCTTATTGGTCTGATCCGCCTCCAAACCCGTTGGAAAACAGGTATTGATCACTTTTAATGTGGTAAATCGGCCAGCAAACAGCTGTCAGCCAAAACAGTGGAGGAGGGGGGATTTGGAAAAAACCTTGACCTCGTGGTCAAGGAAATTTCCATTTTTGGAGCCGACACCAAACTGTCTCTTATTGGTCTGATCCGCCTCCAAACCCGTTGGAAAACAGGTATTGATCACTTTTAATGTGGTAAATCGGCCAGCAAACAGCTGTCAGCCAAAACAGCTGTCAGCCAAAACAGTGGAGGAGGGGGGATTTGAAAAAAACCTTGACCGCGGGGTCAAGGAAATTTCCATTTTTGGAGTCGACACCAAACTGCCTCTTTTTGGTCTGATCCGCCTCCAAACCCGTTGGAAAACAGGTATTGATCACTTTTAATGTGGTAAATCGGCCAGCAAACAGCTGTCAGCCAAAACAGTGGAGGAGGGGGGATTTGAAAAAACCTTGCCCGGGGGGTCAAGGATATTTCTATTTTTGGAGCCGACACCAAACTGCCTCTTTTTGGTCTGATCCACCTCCAAACCCGTTGGAAAACAGGAATTGATCACTTTTAATGTGGTAAATCGGCCAGCAAACAGCTGTCAGCCAAAACAGTGGAGGAGGGGGGATTTGAAAAAAACCTTGACCGCGGGGTCAAGGAAATTTCCATTTTTGGAGCCGACACCAAACTGCCTCTTTTTGGTCTGATCCACCTCCAAACCCATTGGAAAACAGGTATTGATCACTTTTAATGTGGTAAATCGGCCAGCAAACAGCTGTCAGCCAAAACAGCTGTCAGCCAAAACAGTGGAGGAGGGGGGATTTGAAAAAAAATTCTGTTTTTGGAGCCGACACCAAACTGCCTCTTTTTGGTCTGATCCGCCTCCAAACCCGTTGGAAAACAGGTATTGATCACTTTTAATGTGGTAAATCGGCCAGCAAACAGCTGTCAGCCAAAACAGTGGAGGAGGGGGGATTTGGAAAAAACCTTGACCGCGGGGTCAAGGAAATTTCCGTTTTTTGAGCCGACACCAAACTGCCTCTTTTTGGTCTGATCCGCCTCCAAAACCGTTGGAAAACAGGTATTGATCACTTTTAATGTGGTAAATCAGCCAGCAAACAGCTGTCAGCCAAAACAGTAGAGGAGGGGGGATTTGGAAAAAACCTTGACCTCGTGGTCAAGGAAATTTCCATTTTTGGAACCGACACCAAACTGCCTCTTTTTGGTCTGATCCGCCTCAAAACCCGTTGGAAAACAGGTATTGATCACTTTTAATGTGGTAAATCGGCCAGCAAACAGCTGTCAGCCAAAACAGCTGTCAGCCAAAACAGTGGAGGAGGGGGGATTTGAAAAAAACCTTGACCGCCGGGTCAAAAAAATTTCCATTTTTGGAGCCGACACCAAACTGCCTCTTTTTGGTCTGATCCGCCTCCAAAACCGTTGGAAAACAAGTATTGATCACTTTTAATGTGGTAAATCGGCCAGCAAACAGCTGTCAGCCAAAACAGCTGTCAGCCAAAACAGTGGAGGAGGGGGGATTTGAAAAAAACCTTGACCGCGGGGTCAAGGAAATTTCCATTTTTGGAGTCGACACCAAACTGCCTCTTTTTGGTCTGATCCACCTCCAAACCCATTGGAAAACAGGTATTGATCACTTTTAATGTGGTAAATCGGCCAGCAAACAGCTGTCAGCCAAAACAGCTGTCAGCCAAAACAGTGGAGGAGGGGGGATTTGAAAAAAAATTCCGTTTTTGGAGCCGACACCAAACTGCCTCTTTTTGGTCTGATCCGCCTCCAAACCCGTTGGAAAACAGGTATTGATCACTTTTAATGTGGTAAATCGGCCAGCAAACAGCTGTCAGCCAAAACAGTGGAGGAGGGGGGATTTGGAAAAAACCTTGACCTCGTGGTCAAGGAAATTTCCGTTTTTTGAGCCGACACCAAACTGCCTCTTTTTGGTCTGATCCGCCTCCAAAACCGTTGGAAAACAGGTATTGATCACTTTTAATGTGGTATATCGGCCAGCAAACAGCTGTCAGCCAAAACAGCTGTCAGCCAAAACAGTGGAGGAGGGGGGATTTGAAAAAAAATTCCGTTTTTGGAGCCGACACCAAACTGCCTCTTTTTGGTCTGATCCGCCTCCAAACCCATTGGAAAACAGGTATTGATCACTTTTAATGTGGTAAATCGGCCAGCAAACAGCTGTCAGCCAAAACAGTGGAGGAGGGGGGATTTGAAAAAAACCTTGACCGCGGGGTCAAGGAAATTTCCATTTTTGGAGCCGACACCAAACTGCCTCTTTTTGGTCTGATCCGCCTCCAAAACCGTTGGAAAACAGGTATTGATCACTTTTAATGTGGTAAATCGGCCAGCAAACAGCTGTCAGCCAAAACAGTGGAGGAGGGGGGATTTGGAAAAAACCTTGACCTCGTGGTCAAGGAAATTTCCATTTTTGGAGCCGACACCAAACTGTCTCTTATTGGTCTGATCCGCCTCCAAACCCGTTGGAAAACAGGTATTGATCACTTTTAATGTGGTAAATCGGCCAGCAAACAGCTGTCAGCCAAAACAGCTGTCAGCCAAAACAGTGGAGGAGGGGGGATTTGAAAAAAACCTTGACCGCGGGGTCAAGGAAATTTCCATTTTTGGAGCCGACACCAAACTGCCTCTTTTTGGTCTGATCCGCCTCCAAAACCGTTGGAAAACAGGTATTGATCACTTTTAATGTGGTAAATCGGCCAGCAAACAGCTGTCAGCCAAAACAGTGGAGGAGGGGGGATTTGGAAAAAACCTTGACCTCGTGGTCAAGGAAATTTCCATTTTTGGAGCCGACACCAAACTGTCTCTTATTGGTCTGATCCGCCTCCAAACCCGTTGGAAAACAGGTATTGATCACTTTTAATGTGGTAAATCGGCCAGCAAACAGCTGTCAGCCAAAACAGCTGTCAGCCAAAACAGTGGAGGAGGGGGGATTTGAAAAAAACCTTGACCGCGGGGTCAAGGAAATTTCCATTTTTGGAGTCGACACCAAACTGCCTCTTTTTGGTCTGATCCACCTCCAAACCCATTGGAAAACAGGTATTGATCACTTTTAATGTGGTAAATCGGCCAGCAAACAGCTGTCAGCCAAAACAGCTGTCAGCCAAAACAGTGGAGGAGGGGGGATTTGAAAAAAAATTCCGTTTTTGGAGCCGACACCAAACTGCCTCTTTTTGGTCTGATCCGCCTCCAAACCCGTTGGAAAACAGGTATTGATCACTTTTAATGTGGTAAATCGGCCAGCAAACAGCTGTCAGCCAAAACAGTGGAGGAGGGGGGATTTGAAAAAACCTTGACCGCGGGGTCAAGGATATTTCTATTTTTGGAGCCGACACCAAACTGCCTCTTTTTGGTCTGATCCACCTCCAAACCCGTTGGAAAACAGGAATTGATCACTTTTAATGTGGTAAATCGGCCAGCAAACAGCTGTCAGCCAAAACAGTGGAGGAGGGGGGATTTGAAAAAAACCTTGACCGCGGGGTCAAGGAAATTTCCATTTTTGGAGCCGACACCAAACTGCCTCTTTTTGGTCTGATCCACCTCCAAACCCATTGGAAAACAGGTATTGATCACTTTTAATGTGGTAAATCGGCCAGCAAACAGCTGTCAGCCAAAACAGCTGTCAGCCAAAACAGTGGAGGAGGGGGGATTTGAAAAAAAATTCTGTTTTTGGAGCCGACACCAAACTGCCTCTTTTTGGTCTGATCCGCCTCCAAACCCGTTGGAAAACAGGTATTGATCACTTTTAATGTGGTAAATCGGCCAGCAAACAGCTGTCAGCCAAAACAGTGGAGGAGGGGGGATTTGGAAAAAACCTTGACCGCGGGGTCAAGGAAATTTCCGTTTTTTGAGCCGACACCAAACTGCCTCTTTTTGGTCTGATCCGCCTCCAAAACCGTTGGAAAACAGGTATTGATCACTTTTAATGTGGTAAATCAGCCAGCAAACAGCTGTCAGCCAAAACAGTAGAGGAGGGGGGATTTGGAAAAAACCTTGACCTCGTGGTCAAGGAAATTTCCGTTTTTGGAGCCGACACCAAACTGCCTCTTTTTGGTCTGATCCGCCTCCAAAACCGTTGGAAAACAGGTATTGATCACTTTTAATGTGGTAAATCGGCCAGCAAACAGCTGTCAGCCAAAACAGTGGAGGAGGGGGGATTTGGAAAAAACCTTGACCTCGTGGTCAAGGAAATTTCCATTTTTGGAGCCGACACCAAACTGCCTCTTATTGGTCTGATCCGCCTCCAAACCCGTTGGAAAACAGGTATTGATCACTTTTAATGTGGTAAATCGGCCAGCAAACAGCTGTCAGCCAAAACAGCTGTCAGCCAAAACAGTGGAGGAGGGGGGATTTGAAAAAAACCTTGACCGCCGGGTCAAAAAAATTTCCATTTTTGGAGCCGACACCAAACTGCCTCTTTTTGGTCTGATCCACCTCCAAACCCATTGGAAAACAGGTATTGATCACTTTTAATGTGGTAAATCGGCCAGCAAACAGCTGTCAGCCAAAACAGCTGTCAGCCAAAACAGTGGAGGAGGGGGGATTTGAAAAAAAATTCCGTTTTTGGAGCCGACACCAAACTGCCTCTTTTTGGTCTGATCCGCCTCCAAACCCGTTGGAAAACAGGTATTGATCACTTTTAATGTGGTAAATCGGCCAGCAAACAGCTGTCAGCCAAAACAGTGGAGGAGGGGGGATTTGAAAAAACCTTGACCGCGGGGTCAAGGATATTTCTATTTTTGGAGCCGACACCAAACTGCCTCTTTTTGGTCTGATCCACCTCCAAACCCGTTGGAAAACAGGAATTGATCACTTTTAATGTGGTAAATCGGCCAGCAAACAGCTGTCAGCCAAAACAGTGGAGGAGGGGGGATTTGAAAAAAACCTTGACCGCGGGGTCAAGGACATTTCCATTTTTGGAGCCGACACCAAACTGCCTCTTTTTGGTCTGATCCACCTCCAAACCCATTGGAAAACAGGTATTGATCACTTTTAATGTGGTAAATCGGCCAGCAAACAGCTGTCAGCCAAAACAGCTGTCAGCCAAAACAGTGGAGGAGGGGGGATTTGAAAAAAAATTCTGTTTTTGGAGCCGACACCAAACTGCCTCTTTTTGGTCTGATCCGCCTCCAAACCCGTTGGAAAACAGGTATTGATCACTTTTAATGTGGTAAATCGGCCAGCAAACAGCTGTCAGCCAAAACAGTGGAGGAGGGGGGATTTGGAAAAAACCTTGACCGCGGGGTCAAGGAAATTTCCGTTTTTTGAGCCGACACCAAACTGCCTCTTTTTGGTCTGATCCGCCTCCAAAACCGTTGGAAAACAGGTATTGATCACTTTTAATGTGGTAAATCAGCCAGCAAACAGCTGTCAGCCAAAACAGTAGAGGAGGGGGGATTTGGAAAAAACCTTGACCGCGGGGTCAAGGAAATTTCCGTTTTTGGAGCCGACACCAAACTGCCTCTTTTTGGTCTGATCCGCCTCAAAACCCGTTGGAAAACAGGTATTGATCACTTTTAATGTGGTAAATCGGCCAGCAAACAGCTGTCAGCCAAAACAGCTGTCAGCCAAAACAGTGGAGGAGGGGGGATTTGAAAAAAACCTTGACCGCCGGGTCAAAAAAATTTCCATTTTTGGAGCCGACACCAAACTGCCTCTTTTTGGTCTGATCCGCCTCCAAAACCGTTGGAAAACAAGTATTGATCACTTTTAATGTGGTAAATCGGCCAGCAAACAGCTGTCAGCCAAAACAGCTGTCAGCCAAAACAGTGGAGGAGGGGGGATTTGAAAAAAAATTCTGTTTTTGGAGCCGACACCAAACTGCCTCTTTTTGGTCTGATCCGCCTCCAAACCCGTTGGAAAACAGGTATTGATCACTTTTAATGTGGTAAATCGGCCAGCAAACAGCTGTCAGCCAAAACAGTGGAGGAGGGGGGATTTGAAAAAACCTGGACCGCGGGGTCAAGGATATTTCTATTTTTGGAGCCGACACCAAACTGCCTCTTTTTGGTCTGATCCACCTCCAAACCCGTTGGAAAACAGGAATTGATCACTTTTAATGTGGTAAATCGGCCAGCAAACAGCTGTCAGCCAAAACAGTGGAGGAGGGGGGATTTGAAAAAAACCTTGACCGCGGGGTCAAGGAAATTTCCATTTTTGGAGCCGACACCAAACTGCCTCTTTTTGGTCTGATCCACCTCCAAACCCATTGGAAAACAGGTATTGATCACTTTTAATGTGGTAAATCGGCCAGCAAACAGCTGTCAGCCAAAACAGCTGTCAGCCAAAACAGTGGAGGAGGGGGGATTTGAAAAAACATTCTGTTTTTGGAGCCGACACCAAACTGCCTCTTTTTGGTCTGATCCGCCTCCAAACCCGTTGGAAAACAGGTATTGATCACTTTTAATGTGGTAAATCGGCCAGCAAACAGCTGTCAGCCAAAACAGTGGAGGAGGGGGGATTTGGAAAAAACCTTGACCGCGGGGTCAAGGAAATTTCCGTTTTTTGAGCCGACACCAAACTGCCTCTTTTTGGTCTGATCCGCCTCCAAAACCGTTGGAAAACAGGTATTGATCACTTTTAATGTGGTAAATCAGCCAGCAAACAGCTGTCAGCCAAAACAGTAGAGGAGGGGGGATTTGGAAAAAACCTTGACCTCGTGGTCAAGGAAATTTCCGTTTTTGGAGCCGACACCAAACTGCCTCTTTTTGGTCTGATCCGCCTCAAAACCCGTTGGAAAACAGGTATTGATCACTTTTAATGTGGTAAATCGGCCAGCAAACAGCTGTCAGCCAAAACAGCTGTCAGCCAAAACAGTGGAGGAGGGGGGATTTGAAAAAAACCTTGACCGCCGGGTCAAAAAAATTTCCATTTTTGGAGCCGACACCAAACTGCCTCTTTTTGGTCTGATCCGCCTCCAAAACCGTTGGAAAACAAGTATTGATCACTTTTAATGTGGTAAATCGGCCAGCAAACAGCTGTCAGCCAAAACAGCTGTCAGCCAAAACAGTGGAGGAGGGGGGATTTGAAAAAAAATTCTGTTTTTGGAGCCGACACCAAACTGCCTCTTTTTGGTCTGATCCGCCTCCAAACCCGTTGGAAAACAGGTATTGATCACTTTTAATGTGGTAAATCGGCCAGCAAACGGCTGTCAGCCAAAACAGTGGAGGAGGGGGGATTTGAAAAAACCTGGACCGCGGGGTCAAGGATATTTCTATTTTTGGAGCCGACACCAAACTGCCTCTTTTTGGTCTGATCCACCTCCAAACCCGTTGGAAAACAGGAATTGATCACTTTTAATGTGGTAAATCGGCCAGCAAACAGCTGTCAGCCAAAACAGTGGAGGAGGGGGGATTTGAAAAAAACCTTGACCGCGGGGTCAAGGAAATTTCCATTTTTGGAGCCGACACCAAACTGCCTCTTTTTGGTCTGATCCACCTCCAAACCCATTGGAAAACAGGTATTGATCACTTTTAATGTGGTAAATCGGCCAGCAAACAGCTGTCAGCCAAAACAGCTGTCAGCCAAAACAGTGGAGGAGGGGGGATTTGAAAAAACATTCTGTTTTTGGAGCCGACACCAAACTGCCTCTTTTTGGTCTGATCCGCCTCCAAACCCGTTGGAAAACAGGTATTGATCACTTTTAATGTGGTAAATCGGCCAGCAAACAGCTGTCAGCCAAAACAGTGTAGGAGGGGGGATTTGGAAAAAACCTTGACCGCGGGGTCAAGGAAATTTCCGTTTTTTGAGCCGACACCAAACTGCCTCTTTTTGGTCTGATCCGCCTCCAAAACCGTTGGAAAACAGGTATTGATCACTTTTAATGTGGTAAATCAGCCAGCAAACAGCTGTCAGCCAAAACAGTAGAGGAGGGGGGATTTGGAAAAAACCTTGACCTCGTGGTCAAGGAAATTTCCGTTTTTGGAGCCGACACCAAATTGCCTCTTTTTGGTCTGATCCGCCTCAAAACCCGTTGGAAAACAGATATTGATCACTTTTAATGTGGTAAATCGGCCAGCAAACAGCTGTCAGCCAAAACAGCTGTCAGCCAAAACAGTGGAGGAGGGGGGATTTGAAAAAAACCTTGACCGCCGGGTCAAAAAAATTTCCATTTTTGGAGCCGACACCAAACTGCCTCTTTTTGGTCTGATCCGCCTCCAAACCCGTTGGAAAACAGGTATTGATCACTTTTAATGTGGTAAATCGGCCAGCAAACAGCTGTCAGCCAAAACAGTGGAGGAGGGGGGATTTGGAAAAAACCTTGACCGCGGGGTCAAGGAAATTTCCGTTTTTTGAGCCGACACCAAACTGCCTCTTTTTGGTCTGATCCGCCTCCAAAACCGTTGGAAAACAGGTATTGATCACTTTTAATGTGGTAAATCAGCCAGCAAACAGCTGTCAGCCAAAACAGTAGAGGAGGGGGGATTTGGAAAAAACCTTGACCTCGTGGTCAAGGAAATTTCCGTTTTTGGAGCCGACACCAAACTGCCTCTTTTTGGTCTGATCCGCCTCAAAACCCGTTGGAAAACAGGTATTGATCACTTTTAATGTGGTAAATCGGCCAGCAAACAGCTGTCAGCCAAAACAGCTGTCAGCCAAAACAGTGGAGGAGGGGGGATTTGAAAAAAACCTTGACCGCCGGGTCAAAAAAATTTCCATTTTTGGAGCCGACACAAAACTGCCTCTTTTTGGTCTGATCCGCCTCCAAAACCGTTGGAAAACAAGTATTGATCACTTTTAATGTGGTAAATCGGCCAGCAAACAGCTGTCAGCCAAAACAGCTGTCAGCCAAAACAGTGGAGGAGGGGGGATTTGAAAAAAAATTCTGTTTTTGGAGCCGACACCAAACTGCCTCTTTTTGGTCTGATCCGCCTCCAAACCCGTTGGAAAACAGGTATTGATCACTTTTAATGTGGTAAATCGGCCAGCAAACACCTGTCAGCCAAAACAGTGGAGGAGGGGGGATTTGAAAAAACCTGGACCGCGGGGTCAAGGATATTTCTATTTTTGGAGCCGACACCAAACTGCCTCTTTTTGGTCTGATCCACCTCCAAACCCGTTGGAAAACAGGAATTGATCACTTTTAATGTGGTAAATCGGCCAGCAAACAGCTGTCAGCCAAAACAGTGGAGGAGGGGGGATTTGAAAAAAACCTTGACCGCGGGGTCAAGGAAATTTCCATTTTTGGAGCCGACACCAAACTGCCTCTTTTTGGTCTGATCCACCTCCAAACCCATTGGAAAACAGGTATTGATCACTTTTAATGTGGTAAATCGGCCAGCAAACAGCTGTCAGCCAAAACAGCTGTCAGCCAAAACAGTGGAGGAGGGGGGATTTGAAAAAACATTCTGTTTTTGGAGCCGACACCAAACTGCCTCTTTTTGGTCTGATCCGCCTCCAAACCCGTTGGAAAACAGGTATTGATCACTTTTAATGTGGTAAATCGGCCAGCAAACAGCTGTCAGCCAAAACAGTGGAGGAGGGGGGATTTGGAAAAAACCTTGACCGCGGGGTCAAGGAAATTTCCGTTTTTTGAGCCGACACCAAACTGCCTCTTTTTGGTCTGATCCGCCTCCAAAACCGTTGGAAAACAGGTATTGATCACTTTTAATGTGGTAAATCAGCCAGCAAACAGCTGTCAGCCAAAACAGTAGAGGAGGGGGGATTTGGAAAAAACCTTGACCTCGTGGTCAAGGAAATTTCCGTTTTTGGAGCCGACACCAAACTGCCTCTTTTTGGTCTGATCCGCCTCAAAACCCGTTGGAAAACAGGTATTGATCACTTTTAATGTGGTAAATCGGCCAGCAAACAGCTGTCAGCCAAAACAGCTGTCAGCCAAAACAGTGGAGGAGGGGGGATTTGAAAAAAACCTTGACCGCCGGGTCAAAAAAATTTCCATTTTTGGAGCCGACACCAAACTGCCTCTTTTTGGTCTGATCCGCCTCCAAAACCGTTGGAAAACAAGTATTGATCACTTTTAATGTGGTAAATCGGCCAGCAAACAGCTGTCAGCCAAAACAGCTGTCAGCCAAAACAGTGGAGGAGGGGGGATTTGAAAAAAAATTCTGTTTTTGGAGCCGACACCAAACTGCCTCTTTTTGGTCTGATCCGCCTCCAAACCCGTTGGAAAACAGGTATTGATCACTTTTAATGTGGTAAATCGGCCAGCAAACGGCTGTCAGCCAAAACAGTGGAGGAGGGGGGATTTGAAAAAACCTGGACCGCGGGGTCAAGGATATTTCTATTTTTGGAGCCGACACCAAACTGCCTCTTTTTGGTCTGATCCACCTCCAAACCCGTTGGAAAACAGGAATTGATCACTTTTAATGTGGTAAATCGGCCAGCAAACAGCTGTCAGCCAAAACAGTGGAGGAGGGGGGATTTGAAAAAAACCTTGACCGCGGGGTCAAGGAAATTTCCATTTTTGGAGCCGACACCAAACTGCCTCTTTTTGGTCTGATCCACCTCCAAACCCATTGGAAAACAGGTATTGATCACTTTTAATGTGGTAAATCGGCCAGCAAACAGCTGTCAGCCAAAACAGCTGTCAGCCAAAACAGTGGAGGAGGGGGGATTTGAAAAAACATTCTGTTTTTGGAGCCGACACCAAACTGCCTCTTTTTGGTCTGATCCGCCTCCAAACCCGTTGGAAAACAGGTATTGATCACTTTTAATGTGGTAAATCGGCCAGCAAACAGCTGTCAGCCAAAACAGTGGAGGAGGGGGGATTTGGAAAAAACCTTGACCGCGGGGTCAAGGAAATTTCCGTTTTTTGAGCCGACACCAAACTGCCTCTTTTTGGTCTGATCCGCCTCCAAAACCGTTGGAAAACAGGTATTGATCACTTTTAATGTGGTAAATCAGCCAGCAAACAGCTGTCAGCCAAAACAGTAGAGGAGGGGGGATTTGGAAAAAACCTTGACCTCGTGGTCAAGGAAATTTCCGTTTTTGGAGCCGACACCAAACTGCCTCTTTTTGGTCTGATCCGCCTCAAAACCCGTTGGAAAACAGGTATTGATCACTTTTAATGTGGTAAATCGGCCAGCAAACAGCTGTCAGCCAAAACAGCTGTCAGCCAAAACAGTGGAGGAGGGGGGATTTGAAAAAAACCTTGACCGCCGGGTCAAAAAAATTTCCATTTTTGGAGCCGACACCAAACTGCCTCTTTTTGGTCTGATCCGCCTCCAAAACCGTTGGAAAACAAGTATTGATCACTTTTAATGTGGTAAATCGGCCAGCAAACAGCTGTCAGCCAAAACAGCTGTCAGCCAAAACAGTGGAGGAGGGGGGATTTGAAAAAAAATTCTGTTTTTGGAGCCGACACCAAACTGCCTCTTTTTGGTCTGATCCGCCTCCAAACCCGTTGGAAAACAGGTATTGATCACTTTTAATGTGGTAAATCGGCCAGCAAACAGCTGTCAGCCAAAACAGTGGAGGAGGGGGGATTTGAAAAAACCTGGACCGCGGGGTCAAGGATATTTCTATTTTTGGAGCCGACACCAAACTGCCTCTTTTTGGTCTGATCCACCTCCAAACCCGTTGGAAAACAGGAATTGATCACTTTTAATGTGGTAAATCGGCCAGCAAACAGCTGTCAGCCAAAACAGTGGAGGAGGGGGGATTTGAAAAAAACCTTGACCGCGGGGTCAAGGAAATTTCCATTTTTGGAGCCGACACCAAACTGCCTCTTTTTGGTCTGATCCACCTCCAAACCCATTGGAAAACAGGTATTGATCACTTTTAATGTGGTAAATCGGCCAGCAAACAGCTGTCAGCCAAAACAGCTGTCAGCCAAAACAGTGGAGGAGGGGGGATTTGAAAAAACATTCTGTTTTTGGAGCCGACACCAAACTGCCTCTTTTTGGTCTGATCCGCCTCCAAACCCGTTGGAAAACAGGTATTGATCACTTTTAATGTGGTAAATCGGCCAGCAAACAGCTGTCAGCCAAAACAGTGGAGGAGGGGGGATTTGGAAAAAACCTTGACCGCGGGGTCAAGGAAATTTCCGTTTTTTGAGCCGACACCAAACTGCCTCTTTTTGGTCTGATCCGCCTCCAAAACCGTTGGAAAACAGGTATTGATCACTTTTAATGTGGTAAATCAGCCAGCAAACAGCTGTCAGCCAAAACAGTAGAGGAGGGGGGATTTGGAAAAAACCTTGACCTCGTGGTCAAGGAAATTTCCGTTTTTGGAGCCGACACCAAACTGCCTCTTTTTGGTCTGATCCGCCTCAAAACCCGTTGGAAAACAGGTATTGATCACTTTTAATGTGGTAAATCGGCCAGCAAACAGCTGTCAGCCAAAACAGCTGTCAGCCAAAACAGTGGAGGAGGGGGGATTTGAAAAAAACCTTGACCGCCGGGTCAAAAAAATTTCCATTTTTGGAGCCGACACCAAACTGCCTCTTTTTGGTCTGATCCGCCTCCAAAACCGTTGGAAAACAAGTATTGATCACTTTTAATGTGGTAAATCGGCCAGCAAACAGCTGTCAGCCAAAACAGCTGTCAGCCAAAACAGTGGAGGAGGGGGGATTTGAAAAAAAATTCTGTTTTTGGAGCCGACACCAAACTGCCTCTTTTTGGTCTGATCCGCCTCCAAACCCGTTGGAAAACAGGTATTGATCACTTTTAATGTGGTAAATCGGCCAGCAAACAGCTGTCAGCCAAAACAGTGGAGGAGGGGGGATTTGAAAAAACCTGGACCGCGGGGTCAAGGATATTTCTATTTTTGGAGCCGACACCAAACTGCCTCTTTTTGGTCTGATCCACCTCCAAACCCGTTGGAAAACAGGAATTGATCACTTTTAATGTGGTAAATCGGCCAGCAAACAGCTGTCAGCCAAAACAGTGGAGGAGGGGGGATTTGAAAAAAACCTTGACCGCGGGGTCAAGGAAATTTCCATTTTTGGAGCCGACACCAAACTGTCTCTTTTTGGTCTGATCCACCTCCAAACCCATTGGAAAACAGGTATTGATCACTTTTAATGTGGTAAATCGGCCAGCAAACAGCTGTCAGCCAAAACAGCTGTCAGCCAAAACAGTGGAGGAGGGGGGATTTGAAAAAACATTCTGTTTTTGGAGCCGACACCAAACTGCCTCTTTTTGGTCTGATCCGCCTCCAAACCCGTTGGAAAACAGGTATTGATCACTTTTAATGTGGTAAATCGGCCAGCAAACAGCTGTCAGCCAAAACAGTGGAGGAGGGGGGATTTGGAAAAAACCTTGACCGCGGGGTCAAGGAAATTTCCGTTTTTTGAGCCGACACCAAACTGCCTCTTTTTGGTCTGATCCGCCTCCAAAACCGTTGGAAAACAGGTATTGATCACTTTTAATGTGGTAAATCAGCCAGCAAACAGCTGTCAGCCAAAACAGTAGAGGAGGGGGGATTTGGAAAAAACCTTGACCTCGTGGTCAAGGAAATTTCCGTTTTTGGAGCCGACACCAAACTGCCTCTTTTTGGTCTGATCCGCCTCAAAACCCGTTGGAAAACAGGTATTGATCACTTTTAATGTGGTAAATCGGCCAGCAAACAGCTGTCAGCCAAAACAGTGGAGGAGGGGGGATTTGAAAAAAACCTTGACCGCGGGGTCAAGGAAATTTCCATTTTTGGAGCCGACACCAAACTGCCTCTTTTTGGTCTGATCCGCCTCCAAAACCGTTGGAAAACAGGTATTGATCACTTTTAATGTGGTAAATCGGCCAGCAAACAGCTGTCAGCCAAAACAGTGGAGGAGGGGGGATTTGGAAAAAACCTTGACCTCGTGGTCAAGGAAATTTCCATTTTTGGAGCCGACACCAAACTGTCTCTTATTGGTCTGATCCGCCTCCAAACCCGTTGGAAAACAGGTATTGATCACTTTTAATGTGGTAAATCGGCCAGCAAACAGCTGTCAGCCAAAACAGCTGTCAGCCAAAACAGTGGAGGAGGGGGGATTTGAAAAAAACCTTGACCGCGGGGTCAAGGAAATTTCCATTTTTGGAGCCGACACCAAACTGCCTCTTTTTGGTCTGATCCGCCTCCAAACCCATTGGAAAACAGGTATTGATCACTTTTAATGTGGTAAATCGGCCAGCAAACAGCTGTCAGCCAAAACAGTGGAGGAGGGGGGATTTGAAAAAAACCTTGACCGCGGGGTCAAGGAAATTTCCATTTTTGGAGCCGACACCAAACTGCCTCTTTTTGGTCTGATCCGCCTCCAAAACCGTTGGAAAACAGGTATTGATCACTTTTAATGTGGTAAATCGGCCAGCAAACAGCTGTCAGCCAAAACAGTGGAGGAGGGGGGATTTGGAAAAAACCTTGACCTCGTGGTCAAGGAAATTTCCATTTTTGGAGCCGACACCAAACTGTCTCTTATTGGTCTGATCCGCCTCCAAACCCGTTGGAAAACAGGTATTGATCACTTTTAATGTGGTAAATCGGCCAGCAAACAGCTGTCAGCCAAAACAGCTGTCAGCCAAAACAGTGGAGGAGGGGGGATTTGAAAAAAACCTTGACCGCGGGGTCAAGGAAATTTCCATTTTTGGAGTCGACACCAAACTGCCTCTTTTTGGTCTGATCCGCCTCCAAACCCGTTGGAAAACAGGTATTGATCACTTTTAATGTGGTAAATCGGCCAGCAAACAGCTGTCAGCCAAAACAGTGGAGGAGGGGGGATTTGGAAAAAACCTTGACCGCGGGGTCAAGGAAATTTCCGTTTTTTGAGCCGACACCAAACTGTCTCTTATTGGTCTGATCCGCCTCCAAACCCGTTGGAAAACAGGTATTGATCACTTTTAATGTGGTAAATCGGCCAGCAAACAGCTGTCAGCCAAAACAGCTGTCAGCCAAAACAGTGGAGGAGGGGGGATTTGAAAAAACCTTGACCGCGGGGTCAAGGATATTTCTATTTTTGGAGCCGACACCAAACTGCCTCTTTTTGGTCTGATCCACCTCCAAACCCGTTGGAAAACAGGAATTGATCACTTTTAATGTGGTAAATCGGCCAGCAAACAGCTGTCAGCCAAAACAGTGGAGGAGGGGGGATTTGAAAAAAACCTTGACCGCGGGGTCAAGGAAATTTCCATTTTTGGAGCCGACACCAAACTGCCTCTTTTTGGTCTGATCCACCTCCAAACCCATTGGAAAACAGGTATTGATCACTTTTAATGTGGTAAATCGGCCAGCAAACAGCTGTCAGCCAAAACAGCTGTCAGCCAAAACAGTGGAGGAGGGGGGATTTGAAAAAAAATTCTGTTTTTGGAGCCGACACCAAACTGCCTCTTTTTGGTCTGATCCGCCTCCAAACCCGTTGGAAAACAGGTATTGATCACTTTTAATGTGGTAAATCGGCCAGCAAACAGCTGTCAGCCAAAACAGTGGAGGAGGGGGGATTTGGAAAAAACCTTGACCGCGGGGTCAAGGAAATTTCCGTTTTTTGAGCCGACACCAAACTGCCTCTTTTTGGTCTGATCCGCCTCCAAAACCGTTGGAAAACAGGTATTGATCACTTTTAATGTGGTAAATCAGCCAGCAAACAGCTGTCAGCCAAAACAGTAGAGGAGGGGGGATTTGGAAAAAACCTTGACCTCGTGGTCAAGGAAATTTCCATTTTTGGAGCCGACACCAAACTGTCTCTTATTGGTCTGATCCGCCTCCAAACCCGTTGGAAAACAGGTATTGATCACTTTTAATGTGGTAAATCGGCCAGCAAACAGCTGTCAGCCAAAACAGCTGTCAGCCAAAACAGTGGAGGAGGGGGGATTTGAAAAAAACCTTGACCGCGGGGTCAAGGAAATTTCCATTTTTGGAGTCGACACCAAACTGCCTCTTTTTGGTCTGATCCACCTCCAAACCCATTGGAAAACAGGTATTGATCACTTTTAATGTGGTAAATCGGCCAGCAAACAGCTGTCAGCCAAAACAGCTGTCAGCCAAAACAGTGGAGGAGGGGGGATTTGAAAAAAAATTCCGTTTTCGGAGCCCACACCAAACTGCCTCTTTTTGGTCTGATCCGCCTCCAAACCCGTTGGAAAACAGGTATTGATCACTTTTAATGTGGTAAATCGGCCAGCAAACAGCTGTCAGCCAAAACAGTGGAGGAGGGGGGATTTGAAAAAACCTTGACCGCGGGGTCAAGGATATTTCTATTTTTGGAGCCGACACCAAACTGCCTCTTTTTGGTCTGATCCACCTCCAAACCCGTTGGAAAACAGGAATTGATCACTTTTAATGTGGTAAATCGGCCAGCAAACAGCTGTCAGCCAAAACAGTGGAGGAGGGGGGATTTGAAAAAAACCTTGACCGCGGGGTCAAGGAAATTTCCATTTTTGGAGCCGACACCAAACTGCCTCTTTTTGGTCTGATCCACCTCCAAACCCATTGGAAAACAGGTATTGATCACTTTTAATGTGGTAAATCGGCCAGCAAACAGCTGTCAGCCAAAACAGCTGTCAGCCAAAACAGTGGAGGAGGGGGGATTTGAAAAAAAATTCTGTTTTTGGAGCCGACACCAAACTGCCTCTTTTTGGTCTGATCCGCCTCCAAACCCGTTGGAAAACAGGTATTGATCACTTTTAATGTGGTAAATCGGCCAGCAAACAGCTGTCAGCCAAAACAGTGGAGGAGGGGGGATTTGGAAAAAACCTTGACCGCGGGGTCAAGGAAATTTCCGTTTTTTGAGCCGACACCAAACTGCCTCTTTTTGGTCTGATCCGCCTCCAAAACCGTTGGAAAACAGGTATTGATCACTTTTAATGTGGTAAATCAGCCAGCAAACAGCTGTCAGCCAAAACAGTAGAGGAGGGGGGATTTGGAAAAAACCTTGACCTCGTGGTCAAGGAAATTTCCGTTTTTGGAGCCGACACCAAACTGCCTCTTTTTGGTCTGATCCGCCTCAAAACCCGTTGGAAAACAGGTATTGATCACTTTTAATGTGGTAAATCGGCCAGCAAACAGCTGTCAGCCAAAACAGCTGTCAGCCAAAACAGTGGAGGAGGGGGGATTTGAAAAAAACCTTGACCGCCGGGTCAAAAAAATTTCCATTTTTGGAGCCGACACCAAACTGCCTCTTTTTGGTCTGATCCGCCTCCAAAACCGTTGGAAAACAAGTATTGATCACTTTTAATGTGGTAAATCGGCCAGCAAACAGCTGTCAGCCAAAACAGCTGTCAGCCAAAACAGTGGAGGAGGGGGGATTTGAAAAAAAATTCTGTTTTTGGAGCCGACACCAAACTGCCTCTTTTTGGTCTGATCCGCCTCCAAACCCGTTGGAAAACAGGTATTGATCACTTTTAATGTGGTAAATCGGCCAGCAAACAGCTGTCAGCCAAAACAGTGGAGGAGGGGGGATTTGAAAAAACCTGGACCGCGGGGTCAAGGATATTTCTATTTTTGGAGCCGACACCAAACTGCCTCTTTTTGGTCTGATCCACCTCCAAACCCGTTGGAAAACAGGAATTGATCACTTTTAATGTGGTAAATCGGCCAGCAAACAGCTGTCAGCCAAAACAGTGGAGGAGGGGGGATTTGAAAAAAACCTTGACCGCGGGGTCAAGGAAATTTCCATTTTTGGAGCCGACACCAAACTGCCTCTTTTTGGTCTGATCCACCTCCAAACCCATTGGAAAACAGGTATTGATCACTTTTAATGTGGTAAATCGGCCAGCAAACAGCTGTCAGCCAAAACAGCTGTCAGCCAAAACAGTGGAGGAGGGGGGATTTGAAAAAACATTCTGTTTTTGGAGCCGACACCAAACTGCCTCTTTTTGGTCTGATCCGCCTCCAAACCCGTTGGAAAACAGGTATTGATCACTTTTAATGTGGTAAATCGGCCAGCAAACAGCTGTCAGCCAAAACAGTGGAGGAGGGGGGATTTGGAAAAAACCTTGACCGCGGGGTCAAGGAAATTTCCGTTTTTTGAGCCGACACCAAACTGCCTCTTTTTGGTCTGATCCGCCTCCAAAACCGTTGGAAAACAGGTATTGATCACTTTTAATGTGGTAAATCAGCCAGCAAACAGCTGTCAGCCAAAACAGTAGAGGAGGGGGGATTTGGAAAAAACCTTGACCTCGTGGTCAAGGAAATTTCCGTTTTTGGAGCCGACACCAAACTGCCTCTTTTTGGTCTGATCCGCCTCAAAACCCGTTGGAAAACAGATATTGATCACTTTTAATGTGGTAAATCGGCCAGCAAACAGCTGTCAGCCAAAACAGCTGTCAGCCAAAACAGTGGAGGAGGGGGGATTTGAAAAAAACCTTGACCGCCGGGTCAAAAAAATTTCCATTTTTGGAGCCGACACCAAACTGCCTCTTTTTGGTCTGATCCGCCTCCAAAACCGTTGGAAAACAAGTATTGATCACTTTTAATGTGGTAAATCGGCCAGCAAACAGCTGTCAGCCAAAACAGTGGAGGAGGGGGGATTTGAAAAAAACCTTGACCGCGGGGTCAAGGAAATTTCCATTTTTGGAGCCGACACCAAACTGCCTCTTTTTGGTCTGATCCACCTCCAAACCCATTGGAAAACAGGTATTGATCACTTTTAATGTGGTAAATCGGCCAGCAAACAGCTGTCAGCCAAAACAGTGGAGGAGGGGGGATTTGAAAAAAAATTCTGTTTTTGGAGCCGACACCAAACTGCCTCTTTTTGGTCTGATCCGCCTCCAAAACCGTTGGAAAACAGGTATTGATCACTTTTAATGTGGTAAATCGGCCAGCAAACAGCTGTCAGCCAAAACAGTAGAGGAGGGGGGATTTGGAAAAAACCTTGACCGCGGGGTCAAGGAAATTTCCGTTTTTGGAGCCGACACCAAACTGCCTCTTTTTGGTCTGATCCGCCTCAAAACCCGTTGGAAAACAGGTATTGATCACTTTTAATGTGGTAAATCGGCCAGCAAACAACTGTCAGCCAAAACAGCTGTCAGCCAAAACAGTGGAGGAGGGGGGATTTGAAAAAAAATTCTGTTTTTGGAGCCGACACCAAACTGCCTCTTTTTGGTCTGATCCGCCTCCAAAACCGTTGGAAAACAGGTATTGATCACTTTTAATGTGGTAAATCGGCCAGCAAACAGCTGTCAGCCAAAACAGTGGAGGAGGGGGGATTTGAAAAAAAATTCTGTTTTTGGAGCCGACACCAAACTGCCTCTTTTTGGTCTGATCCGCCTCAAAACCCGTTGGAAAACAGGTATTGATCACTTTTAATGTGGTAAATCGGCCAGCAAACAGCTGTCAGCCAAAACAGCTTTCAGCCAAAACAGTGGAGGAGGGGGGATTTGAAAAAAACCTTGACCGCGGGGTCAAGGAAATTTCCATTTTTGGAGCCGACACCAAACTGCCTCTTTTTGGTCTGATCCGCCTCCAAAACCGTTGGAAAACAGGTATTGATCACTTTTAATGTGGTAAATCGGCCAGCAAACAGCTGTCAGCCAAAACAGCTGTCAGCCAAAACAGTGGAGGAGGGGGGATTTGAAAAAAACCTTGACCGCGGGGTCAAGGAAATTTCCGTTTTTGGAGCCGACACCAAACTGCCTCTTTTTGGTCTGATCCGCCTCCAAACCCGTTGGAAAACAGGTATTGATCACTTTTAATGTGGTAAATCGGCCAGCAAACAGCTGTCAGCCAAAACAGTGGAGGAGGGGGGATTTGAAAAAAAATTCTGTTTTTGGAGCCGACACCAAACTGCCTCTTTTTGGTCTGATCCGCCTCAAAACCCGTTGGAAAACAGGTATTGATCACTTTTAATGTGGTAAATCGGCCAGCAAACAGCTGTCAGCCAAAACAGTGGAGGAGGGGGGATTTGGAAAAAACCTTGACCTCGTGGTCAAGGAAATTTCCGTTTTTTGAGCCGACACCAAACTGCCTCTTTTTGGTCTGATCCGCCTCCAAAACCGTTGGAAAACAGGTATTGATCACTTTTAATGTGGTAAATCGGCCAGCAAACAGCTGTCAGCCAAAACAGTGGAGGAGGGGGGATTTGGAAAAAACCTTGACCGCGTGGTCAAGGAAATTTCCATTTTTGGAGCTGACACCAAACTGTCTCTTATTGGTCTGATCCACCTCCAAACCCGTTGGAAAACAGATATTGATCACTTTTAATGTGGTAAATCGGCCAGCTAACAGCTGTCAGCCAAAACAGCTGTCAGCCAAAACAGTGGAGGAGGGGGGATTTGAAAAAAAAATCCGTTTTTGGAGCCGACACCAAACTGCCTCTTTTTGGTCTGATCCACCTCCAAACCCGTTGGAAAACAGGTATTGATCACTTTTAATGTGGTAAATCGGCCAGCAAACAGCTGTCAGCCAAAACAGTGGAGGACGGGGGATTTGAAAAAAACCTTGACCGCGGGGTCAAGGAATATTCCGTTTTTGGAGCCGACACCAAACTGCCTCTTTTTGGTCTGATCCGTCTCCAAACCCGTTGGAAAACAGGTATTGATCACTTTTAATGTGGTAAATCGGCCAGCAAACAGCTGTCAGCCAAAACAGTGGAGGAGGGGGATTTGAAAAAAAATTCCGTTTTTGGAGCCGACACCAAACTGCCTCTTTTTGGTCTGATCCGCCTCCAAACCCGTTGGAAAACAGGAATTGATCACTTTTAATGTGGTAAATCGGCCAGCAAACAACTGTCAGCCAAAACAGTGGAGGAGGGGGGATTTGAAAAAAAATTCCGTTTTTGGAGCCGACACCAAACTGCCTCTTTTTGGTCTGATCCGCCTCCAAACCCGTTGGAAAACAGGTATTGATCACTTTTAATGTGGTAAATCGGCCAGCTAACAGCTGTCAGCCAAAACAGTGGAGGAGGGAGGATTTGGAAAAAAATTCCGTTTTTGGAGCCGACACCAAACTGCCTCTTTTTGGTCTGATCCGCCTCCAAACCCGCTGGAAAACAGGTATTGATCACTTTTAATGTGGTAAATCGGCCAGCAAACAGCTGTCAGCCAAAACAGTGGAGGAGGGGGGATTTGAAAAAAACCTTGACCGCGGGGTCAAGGAAATTTCCGTTTTTGGAGCCGACACCAAACTCCCTCTTTTTGGTCTGATCCGTCTCCAAACCCGTTGGAAAACAGGTATTGATCACTTTTAATGTGGTAAATCGGCCAGCAAACAGCTGTCAGCTAAAACAGTGGAGGAGGGGGGATTTGAAAAAAACCTTGACCGCGGGGTCAAGGAAATTTCCGTTTTTGGAGCCGACACCAAACTGCCTCTTTTTGGTCTGATCCACCTCCAAACCCGTTGGAAAACAGGAATTGATCACTTTTAATGTGGTAAATCGGCCAGCAAACAGCTGTCAGCCAAAACAGTGGAGGAGGGGGGATTTGAAAAAAAATTCCGTTTTTGGAGCCGACACCAAACTGCCTCTTTTTGGTCTGATCCGCCTCCAAACCCGTTGGAAAACAGGTATTGATCACTTTTAATGTGGTAAATCGGCCAGCAAACAGCTGTCAGCCAAAACAGTGGAGGAGGGAGGATTTGGAAAAAAATTCCGTTTTTGGAGCCGACACCAAACTGCCTCTTTTTGGTCTGATCCGCCTCCAAACCCGCTGGAAAACAGGTATTGATCACTTTTAATGTGGTAAATCGGCCAGCAAACAGCTGTCAGCCAAATCAGTGAACTGCGTCTTTTTGGCCTGATCCGCCTCCAAACCCGTTGGAAGACAGTTATTGATCACTTTTAATGTGGTAAATCGGCCAGCAAACAGTTGTCAGCCAAAACAGTGAACTGCCTCTTTTTGGCCTGATCCGCCTCCAAACCCGTTGGAAGACAGTTATTGATCACTTTTAATGTTGTAAATCAGCCAGCAAACAGCTGTCAGCCAATACAGTGAACTGCCTCTTTTTGGCCTGATTCGCCTCCAAACCCATTGGAAAACAGTCATTGGTCACTTTTAATGTTGTAAATCGGCCAGCAAACAGCTGTCAACCAAAACAGTGAACTGCCTCTTTTTGGCCTGATCCACCTCCAAACCCGTTGGAAGACAGTTATTGATCACTTTTAATGTGGTAAATCGGCCAGCAAACAGCTGTCAGCCAAAACAGTGGAGGAGGGGGGATTTGAAAAAACACTTGACCCCCGGGGTCAAGGAAATTTCCGTTTTTGGAGCCGACACCAAACTGCCTATTTTTGACCTGATCCACCTCCAAACCTGTTGGAGAACAGTTATTGATCACTTTAAATGTCGTAAATCGGCCGGCAAACAGCTTTCAGGCTAAACAGTGGAGATGGGTGGATTTGAAAACAACACTTGACCCCGGGGTCAAGGAAATTTCCGATTTTGGAGCCCACACCAAACTGCCTCTTTTTGGCCTGATCCACCTCCAAACCCGTTGGAAAACAGTTATTGATCACTTTTAATGTGGTAAATCGGCCAGCAAACAGCTGTCAGCCAAAACAGTGGAGGAGGGGGGATTTGAAAAAAAACTTGACCCTGGGATCAAGGAAATTTCCTCCACCTCGGAGTCAGAGCGGAGTTCGCTCAAAGACCAGATCTCTCCTAGGGCCTTTTTGTTAACGACACGCATTACGGCGGAGAGGTTGTTTACGGAGGTGGCGGCTGTCGCTGCTGCTGACCGCCTCGTATTCTCCCGTTCCTCATCCTCCTCTCGCTCTTCACACCGCATTCGCTTTGTCCTTTCTGGCTCGTGCTCTCCCTCCTCCTCCTCGGAGTCAGAGCGAGGTTCGCTCAGAGACCAGGTCTCTCCTAGGACATTTTTGGTAGCGACATGCGTTGCGGCTGAGAGGTTGTTTGCGGTGGTGGTGGCGGGTACAGTCGCTGCTGCTGCTGCCACTGCTGCCGCTGCTGCCGGGCGCCTCGTGTTCTCTCGTTCCTCATCCTCGTTTCGCTCCTCTCGCTCCCGATTGCTCCTTTCCTGCTGCCGTCGAAGGTACCTCATCCTCCTGTCCTCTTGCTCTCACTCACGCCGTTGCGTAGAGCTCTTTTTGGCAGCGGCACGCGTTGCGGCGGAGGTGCTGTTTGCTTCTGCTGCAGCTGCCGCCGCTGTCGGCCGCTTCATGTTCTCCCGGTCCCTCACTTCTCTCGCTCCTCATGCTCTCGATTGCTCTTTTCCTGCTGCTGTCGCAGCTGCCTCATCCTCATGTCCTCTCGGTCTCGCTCACGCTGTTGCGTAGAGCTGGGCTCCTCCTCTTGCTCGTTTGCTGGCAAACCTGAACTTCTGTACAGGAAACACTCAGAATAGTTTTGGCTGGTTTTGTCCATTTTGGCTTTCTCTCACCATTCTAAGCTTATTTTAGACACAGGAGGTGAAATGTGTTACCATGGACTGATAGACTTACATTTCTGCCCAGAAAACACTCAGAATAGTTAAAGATGATGAATTTCATTAGTTGGATGAAGTTTCTCCAGATAATTTGTCTGTATTCAACAGTGTCCATTTTGGCTTTCTCTCACCATTCTAAGCCTATTTTGGACACAGGAGGTGAAGTGTCTTTCCAGGGGCTGGCAAACCTGAACTTCTGTGCAGGAAACACTCAGAATAGTTAAAGATGATGAATTACATTAGTAAGATCAAGTTTCTTAAGATAATTTGTTTGTATTTAACAGTGTCCATTTTGGCTTTCTCTCACCATTCGAAGCCTATTTTAGACACAGGAGGTGAAATGTGTTACCATGGACTGATAGACTTACATTTTTGCCCAGAAAACACTCAGAATAGTTAAAGATGATGAATTACATTAGTTAGATCAAGTTTCTTAACTAGTCTGAGGGTTTCCTATATAGAATTTCAGGTGTGCCAGTGTTTCCTGCGCAGGATTTCAGACCATTCAGACCCAGAAACACAATTCACCTCCTGTGTCAAATGAGCCAAGTTTGGGGAGAAAACATGAAAATGAATGTAATGACGAACACAGACCAATTATCTTAAGAAACTTGAACATGAATGTATGATGAACACAGACAAATTGTCTTAAGAAACTTGATCTTACTAATGTAATTCATCATCTTTAACCGTTTGGGTGTTTCCTGTACAGGATTTCAGGTGTTCCAGTGTTTCCTGCACAAGATTTCAGTTTCTCCAGCTAATTTGTCTGTATTCAACAGTGTCCATTTTGGCTTTCTCTCACCATTCTAAGCATATTTTGGACACAGGAGGTGAATTGTCTTTCCAGGGGCTGGCAAACCTGAACTTCTGTACAGGAAACACTCAGAATAGTTAAAGATGATGAATTACATTAGTAAAATCAAGTTTAAGATAATTTGTCTATGTTCATCATATGTTCATGTTCATGTTTTCTCCCCAATGTAAGCTCATTGGACACAGGAGGTGAATTGTGTTTCTGGGTCTGACAGGTCTGAAATCTTGCGCAGGGAACACTGGCAGACCTAAAATTCTGTACAGAAAACACTCAGAATAGTTAAAGATGATGAATTACATTAGTTGGATGAAGTTTCTCCAGATAATTTGTCTGTATTCAACAGTGTCCATTTTGGCTTTCTCTCACCATTCTAAGCCTATTTTGGACACAGGAGGTGAAATGTGTTACCATGGACTGATAGACTTACATTTTTGCCCAGAAAACACTCCGAATAGTTAAAGATGATGACTTACATTAATTAAATCAAGTTTCTTAACTAGTCTGAGTGTTTCCTATACAGAATTTCAGGTGTGCCAGTGTTTCCTGCGCAGGATTTCAGACCTGTCAGACTCAGAAACACAATTCACCTCCTGTGTCCAATGAGCTTAGTTTGGGGAAAAAACATGAAAATGAACGTATGATGAACACAGACAAATCATCTTAAACATGATAAATTACATTAGTTAGATCAAGTTTCTTAACTATTCTGAGTGTTTCCTATACAGGATTTCAGGTGTGCCAGTGTTTCCTGCACAGGATTTCAGACCTGTCAGACTCAGAAACACAATTCACCTCCTGTGTCCAATGAGCTTAGTTTGGGGAGAAAACGTGAAAATGAACGTAATGATGAACACAGACAAATTATCTTAAGAAACTTGAACATGAACGTATGATGAACACAGACAAATTATCTTAAGAAACTTGATCTTACTAATGTAATTCATCATCTTTAACTGTTTGGGTGTTTCCTGTACATCATTTCAGGTGTTCCAGTGTTTCCTGCACAAGATTTCAGTTTCTCCAGCTAATTTGTCTGTATTCAACATGTGAACATGTGTTCAACATTTTAGAGTTCTCTCGCCATTCCAAGGTTATTTTGGACACAGGAGGTGAATTGTGTTTCCAGGGGCTGGCAGACCTGAACTTCTGTACAGGAAACACTCAGAATAGTTAAAGATGATGAATTACATTAGTAAAATCAAGTTTCTTAAGATAATTTGTCTATGTTCATCATACATTCATGTTCATGATTACTCCCCAAACTAAGCTCATTGGACACAGGAGTTGAATTGTGTTTCTGGGTCTGACAGGTCTGAAATCTTGTGCAGGAAACACTGGCAGACCTAAAATTCTGCATAGGAAACACTCAGAATAGTTAAGAAACTTGATCTAACTAATGTAATTCATCATCCTTAACTATTCTGAGTGTTTTCTGGGCAAAAATGTAAGTCTATCAGTCCATGGTAACACATTTCACCTCCAAATTATCTTAAAAATGATAAATTACATTAGTTAGATCAAGTTTCTTAACTATTCTGAGTGTTTCCTATACAGAATTTCAGGTGTGCCACACTGTAAAACCGAACAGTATAAGTGCCTCAAAAATAGTGGGTTGTGTTAACTCAGAAATTCAAAAATGCTATTTGAACACTACTTTTCTGAGTTATTTTAACTGACTTTGAATTTTAAGTACACTATACTTAATCCCTTTGATTGACATTTCTCTTTGTACTCAAAAAATCTGACAGGTATCTGTGTGACGTCACGTACACAGGTACATGCTCCTCCCTCATCTGTTGAACAGTCCTCTGTCCACTGTGTCCCGCTATGAGAAAGTTTGTAGCGAGAGACCAGCTTGCATTTATGTGGATGTTGGTCGGATTTTGCCGGTAAAAAATCCAATTTGCAGGTGCCAGTGAACTTTTGAAGTGGAGCTCGCTGTAGCCTGCAGCACTTTTCTCTACCTGCTCATCTAGCTTCCGCTCCTGTGCTGACCGCCAGCACGTTGCTGCTTTCTCTCAGCGCGCTTATCTGGTAAGTTAACGACTTTGTACCTCACTTTAATGTTGTTTTGCATTATTTTCTACACAAAATGCAAAATGATCCTGCAGTGGAAGCTTGTTGTGTAGTTCTCTAGTAGTTCACGGTGTGCTGTGGAGGCTGTGGACGTGTCTAATTAGAGGTAACGTCGATGATTTTCCACTCGTTTGGTGTAACATAGTGAAGTTGTCTTTTTGTGAGTTCTTCTTTATTAGATAAATTAATTGTTAAAATCAGACTTGTTAGTTGTTAAGTTACAATTCAGACTGTTTTTTTTCTTCCAAACACCCTGAAACACTTCAAAAACCTTTAAGTTTAACATGCAAGGCCCTTTTCTGATGTTATCACTCTTTTACAGCTGAAAGTTTAGTAATATCTTTCTGTTGCTCTTACTGTAATGATAAAACAGTTAATCATCAGCAAAACTTTCATTGATTCAAGACATTACTTTAGACACATCTCTGTGTTATTTCAGGCAAAAAAAGCAGCATAAAACTAGTGGGAAAATATCTAGAAGATATGTAGGCTGTCCTATGTTTATATCATAAGGATTTTCCTGATATTTTATGAAATACTTTTGTGAAACTGTTGCAACTCCGTTAACTATTCATTTTTGTTTTTCTCTGCAGGCTGAAACTGAGACAACCAGCTGATAATCAGAGCTCTCATCCTGGTATGTTGACACTGAACAGTTAGCCTAAATGGATATGTATTACACATAGTCACTTAATTCTGAATGAATATTTGGTGCACAGTACATAGGTTAATTTAAAAACCTGTCTCATTTGGGGGAGCATTATTATCTAATGTCATGGACATGTAAACTTTGTGCTGCTGTCTTTGATAAAAGGGGGCAGTTGCTTGAACATTATCGCTTGCGTCATAGCAATTTTTCTTCAATCTGTCCATTGCCTTGTCTCTATGATGACTGTATATGCACGTTTCAATCAGTAAATGCACTGAAAATTCACTTAACACGTTTGCATACAGTTGCAGCCGGTGGAAATCAAGTAGCATGTGTGTTATTCATCTGTCCTTTGTGTGGATTCAAGCAACCATTTAATGATAAAAGTCTCCTTAGCCATCTAAGGACACATTTAAAACAACATGAGATGGTGGATTGTCCATTCAAAAATTGTCATTACCGTACTAATGTGTATTCCTCCTTCAATGCACATAAAAGTAGGGCTCACCCAGACTGTGACGTGTCAGATTTTAAGAATGGAATTGTCTTGACAGACATTGACAGCCAAACAATGCAGAGTCAAACTGACGAGAGTGGTCCCTCTTCAAATTTGACTGAGATTGATGGTCCTGAATGTAGTCCTTCTGTGTCAGAAGACACAGGTGAATTGCAAATTCAACTGAGAAACAATTTGGCCTCACTGTTCTTGAAAATGCACAGTGTTCTCCATGTATCAGAGATGGAAAGGATTTTCGAAGGAAAACATTTGTCAGAAGTAACTACCCTCTGGTAATGCCAGTGCAGTATACTTTAGATTCTGGGGGACACACAGCAGTGCATGTGCCAATACTACAGATGCTTCAAACTATGTTTAAAAGTACTGATCTCCTTGTCAAGATTCAAGAGGCAAAACCATCAACACCTGGAATGTACATGTCTCATGAGGATGGAACATATTTCAAAGAAAATCAGTTACTGTCAGAAGCAGGAGAGCTAAAATTGTCACTGATTTTGTATGTGGATGACATTGAACTTGCTAATCCTTTGGGCACAGCTAGAAAGATCCACAAGCTTTGTTCAGTCTACTGGTTGCTTGCCAATGTACCCAGTCAGTACAGGTCCAGCCTGTATGTAATACAGTTAGCTCTGCTATGTAAAGTACAAGGTCTGGAGAGGTGTGGTTATGAAAAGGTTCTTTCACCTTTGTTGAAAGATTTGCGCACTCTTGAACAGGATGGCATTTTTATTGAAAGTGTCGGTCAGTGTATCAGGGGCACAGTGATTTGTGTTGCAGCTGATAATCTGGCTGCACATGGCCTCGCAGGCTTTGTGCGGTGTTTCCGAGGACACTATGTGTGTAGATTCTGTTGCTGTACTACAGACCAGATACAGTCCAGTGAAGTTTCTGAAGGAGACTTTAGCATGAGAACGAGAGCCTCACATGATCGTCTTGTGCAGGATGTTGTGCAAGGAGAAAAAGCATCTCACATTGGTGTTACTGGTGAGTGTGCTCTCGGCAAAGCACTGGAGCATTTTCATCCCATTACAGGTTTTCCACCTGATATCCTTCATGACCTGTTTGAGGGTATAGTTCCAGTTGAGCTGGCCTTGTGCATCCGTGAGATGATTCATCTTAAATATTTCACTCTTGAATATCTCAACACCAAAATTCGCACATTTCCATATCAGCACTATGATAGGCTTGATAAACCACAACAAATCCCAAGGAATTTTGCAACCAAACTAAACATTGGTGGGAATGGACATGAAAATTCCACTTTATTGAGGTTATTACCATTTATGGTTGGAAGTAAAGTCTCCGAAGGAGATGAAGTATGGTCCATATTGATGGACCTTAGAGAAATTGTGCAGCTTGTGTTGTCTCTGTCTTTGACAGAGGAGTCCATCCAGTACATGCAGCCTAAAATAAGCGATCACAGGCAGGGGCTTCAAGCAGTGTTTCCAGACTTTAAACTGCGACCCAAGCATCATTATGTTGAGCACTACCCAGAACTCACAAAGCGTTTTGGGCCTCTTGTTCACCTATGGACCATGAGGTTCGAGGGAAAACATCGTTTTTTCAAAAGGGTGATCCATGACACACACAATTTCAAAAATGTCTTAAACTCTCGCTACCAGGCATCAGCACAGGATGGCTTATCATTTCAGTGCACCACTATTCTTCAAACCACACATACAAGCATCCAGTGTCATCTCTGTCCAAGTTGCCACATTGCCTCAAGTGGCAAAAGACTTCATAAAGACAAAGACGGAGAGCCAAAATGTATACAGTGCATCTAAGGTCTCCATAGAGGGCACAGAGTATACAAATGGAATGTTTGTTTCTGCAGGCCAGAGGGGAGGACTTCCAAAATTTGGCTGGATTGAGCATATACTGCTTGTGAATAACGTAGTTTCCTTCCTTTGCAGGGACTACGAGAGCTGGTACACTGAGCATTTAGGATCATTTGAGCTGACCAGTTCAGACAACTTCTGTGTGCATCAGCTGTCAGAGCTAAATGACACTTTAAGTCTCACAGCTTACAGTATTGATGGGCATTTAATGTTGACACAAAAAAGATTTATATTAATCACTGAAATGTAGGCTTGAAAAGTTTTTAGAAGTATACTCATGGAGCAGTGTGGACATAATGAATACTGGTGTTATCTCACAAATAATATCCCATCAGTGACTCTGCCCCATGACAAACCTTAACAGACTTACTGGATCAACTGATTTTCTTGCAAACAGCATGCATTTAAGGTTAATGATACATAGTTAAACCCAATGATGTTAATCACTTAAAGCTGTCTGTATTAGCTGTGATCAATTTCGTGTGTTGCAGAAAAGAAGGTTCTTCACTAATCCATTCTTTTCTGTTTTCTTTTTGTAGTTATGGAAAATGGCAGCTCAGAACTTCATTCTTCGTGTCCATACCTCCACTGACATCGTGAGGAAGATGACTTTGTCCTCACGACCAGATTCTGTGGATGAGCTCAAATCAATGATGAAAGAAAAGTTTCAGCTCGACTTTGACTTTAACTTATCCTATGAAGATCCAGACTTTGATGGGCAGCTATTTTCCCTTGTAGAAATTGAGGAACTTCCACAGAAGGCTGTACTCAAAGTTGTAAGGCCAGAGAGTGATGCCTGTTCTGTAGAGTCAGATGACACGATAATATTGCCCCATGCCATGACTCCAAACAGGACCGAGAGATGGCCTGATGTTTTTCCATTGCCTACTTTTTCCCATGATGTAGAACTCATCCTCAGCGAGGGAAATCTTGCATATGAGAGAACAGGGAAAATTGTAAAGCTATCCAAGGGACAAAAGCATGACATCCTTGAGGCCCTGGCAGCCAAAATGCATAGCTTCAAAGCATACCCCAAAGATCAGGAAGTGTCAATGGTAGCAGAAGCCCTTGTCACCAGCCATCCTTGTCTTAAAGAGCCAGGTTCACAGACAGGATATTATGGCTGGAAAAATAGTCTAAAATTTAAAATGGGCAACTACCGCACCAAGTTGAGTCGAGCAGGATTTCATGAGATAGCAGTCAATTCTGGGAAGAGAAGTAAGAACAATCCAGACAAACAAGCTTCCCACAGTGACATCAAAAGACCAAAGAGGGCAGAGGTGAACTTTCTTCTAAATTTCCCAAATGAATGAAAATGGTACAAGCCTTGAGCGACTGAGACTCCAGCTTGTTGATGAAGTTGAGATGAGTGAGAAAAATCTTCAACTGATTGCAAAGTTGATGCAGACCACCTTCGCCCTACGTCGCAGAGAGATTGTCAGTGAGGACCGACCTGTTGGAGAGATCCTGGAACGCTGGCCTGCCCTTAAAATTCAGTCACAGGTGAAAGTACTGTCCTTTCTAGCTTTATTTGACCAGTTACATTTACTTTCATATCTTTGCTGTGTCTTTAATACCTTGGACACAGATTTGCAATAAACATGGCAAATGATATTGTAGTGTAAGGATCTTCTTTTTATGTATGTATTTTCTCACATTTGACATGCAGTTGTTGCTTTATGTTTGCTTATAATTTTTTACAAATACATTTTACTCTGTTTTAAAAGTGATCTTATATTTGTCCAGATCTGCGCCGAGTTCCACAGAATTACAAACATTAGCCTGAAGAACCACTTCTATGGCGAGCTGGATCAGCTTGTACCACATCTTCAAAGTCTGTTCAGAAAGAAAGCTGCACGCACCGGGAAAATAGCTGAATCTCTGGACCAACTCTTCAGGACTTACGATCTCCAAGTAAATTGGTTAATCTTTTTGGTACTTGAGAATGATATCTGTCTTTGTTACAGAACTTAGATCTCTTATCCATGGAAGGGCTCTTTGTGATATATAGTATTCTGTAGGTTTTTTGTTTGGCATTTGTAGTAAAGCATGACTATTCTTCCACACTCAAGGAGCAAGTTGATGTCCATGTCAGACGTGCTGCTGTCCTTCGTGCTCTCCCTGCATATCTGCATGAGGATGACTCCGGATTTTTGAAGGCGTGGGATGTAAATCAGCATGTTCATTTTTACTAACTGGTGTGTAATTTTGTAACTCCTCTACTCTTCAGGTGTTATTTCGGTTCTAGTTGCAGGTTTTGAATACTAACATAACTGAAAACCAAAGTGAGAATGCAAACACATTCATCAAGGGCTGAATTTCATGTATCTTAATCTGAAACAACTGTCATTGCAAAGTAAAAAATAGGCTTCCCTGACATTATGGCATGACGCATCAAAATGGAGAGCTCTCATTGTCAAGCACACTATCACTCCTAAGTAGAGTCTTTTTCTGATATACATTAAATTACCAGTTTATTGGATTCATTTAGCTAAGATCTAGTCCTGCAGTGCGGGATGAAATATAATTTATTTTATGTATTTAGCTGTTTTAAATGTATGTATTTTTTTTGACAAACTGGATTTTGGCAATTCTGGGATAATGGATAATAATTTTCTGATGTTTTCAGGTGGCACAGACTGATGAACCAGACATCGACAACACAGGGGTTGGGCTGCTCTTGATCTGCACCGGGTCAACACATGCCACATTCTTCTGCCCAGAGAGGGTTGCAGTTGTGCTTGAGGGTAACATTGTAATCCATCTCCCCACACTGGCTGATGCTTTTATCATGCTTTTTGCACTGATGTATGTCCTGCATCTAAGCTATCCAAAAGAGATGGTCAATACGTTTGACTTCACTCAGAAGGTCTTGATGGGTTTAGAGGATGGGACATTGAGGCCCAGGGTGTTGAGTCTAAAAAATGACATTTTGTCAATGTAGTAATCTCAAACAATACAAAACTTCTTGACTGATGAGAAGTCATTTGCACGTGTAGTATGCATCATGTCACTGTTCGACACATTTGACACTGTGATCATAATAATTGTCTACTGAGTAGAAGAGAAACTGTGAGAAAGTACTTGCACTTTTTATATTACTTATGCATTGTTGCAATAGATTTATAAAAGTTAAGTGGTTATTGCCAGAAAGACATTTTTCAGCACTGTCCACTGATAAAAATGTCATCAGGCCATTTCCCAGGGCCCTTGCACTCTTTTGAATGTTTTTCTTTTTTAAAAGCATCTGAATATGGATGTTTAGCCAGTGTTTATGGCTGCCAACAGTTAATAAAAGAGTTATATGGATGTAAATAATCTGTGTTATCTTTTAATGTTTATGTGAAATGTATGCATTGCAATACAATGCAAAAAGGAATAGAAATTAAGTAAGACAAAAAAAACAACTTTAGCTTTGTTTAACTCAGTAAAGTTAAGTACACATAAAGTAAACGATTCTGTGCAGAGTACATAAATATTTTAAGTTAACTGATACAAATTTTTAAGTTAGCTCTAATTTATGTTTATTTGTACAGTGTAAATAAAAAAATTTAGTTACTTTAGCTCTATTCTGCATGTTATTAAACTTAAAACTAAAATTAAGTATCACTTAAAATTGCCATGTCAAATCTACTTAAACCAGATTGCTGCTGTTAATTAAAAATTTTGAGTTGATGTACTTAAAATTTTTGATGTAATCGGTTTCAAAAAATGTTTTGAGTTCAATTAACTTATCGGGTTTTACAGTGCAGTGTTTCCTGCACAGGATTTCAGACCTGTCAGACTCAGAAACACAATTCACCCCGTGTCCAATGAGCTTAGTTTGGGGAGAAAACATGAAAATGAACAGTGTCCATTTTGGCTTTCTCTCACTATTCTAAGCCTATTTTGGACACAGGAGGTGAAATGTGTTACCATGGACTGAAAGACTTACATTTTTCCACAGAAAACACTCAGAATAGTTAAAGATGATGAATTACATTAGTTAGATCAAGTTTCTTAACTAGTCTGAGTGTTTCCTATACAGAATTTCAGGTGTGCCAGTGTTTCCTGCGCAGGATTTCAGACCTGTCAGACCCAGAAACACAATTCACCTCCTGTGTCAAATGAGCTAACTTTGGGGAGAAAACATGAAAATGAACGTAATGATGAACACAGACAAATTATCTTAAGAAACTTGAACATGAACGTATGATGAACACGGACAAATTATCTTGAGAAACTTGATCTTACCAATGTAATTCATCATCTTTAACTATTCTGAGTGTTTCCTGTACAGGACTTCAGGTGTGCCATTGTTTCCTGCACAGGATTTCAGACCTGTCAGATCTAGAAACACAATTCACCTCCTTTGTCCAATGAGCTTAGTTTGGGGAGAAAACATGAACATATGATGAACACAGACAAATTATCTTAAACATGATGAATTACATTAGTTTGATCAAGTTTCTTAACTATTCTGAGTGTTTCCTGTACAGAACTTCAGGTGTGCCAGTGATTCCTGCACAGGATTTCAGACCTTTCAGACCCAGAAACACAATTCACCTCCTGTGTCCAATGAGCTTAGTTTGGGGAGAAAACATGAACATGAACGTATGATGAACACAGACAAATTATCTTTAACATGATGAATTACATTAGTTAGATCAAGTTTCTTAACTATACTGAGTGTTTCCTGTACAGAATTTCACGTGTGCCAGTGTTTCCTGCACAGGATTTCAGACCTGTCAGACCCAGAAACACAATTCACCTCCTGTGTCCACAATAGGCTTAGTTTGGGGAGAAAACATGAATATGAACGTATGATGAACACTGACAAATTATCTTAAGAAACTTGATCTTACTCATGTAATTCATCATCTTTAACTATTCTGAGTGTTTCCTGTACAGGATTTCAGATGTGCCAGTGTTTCCAGCACATTATTTCAGGTGTGCCAGTGTTTCCTGCAAAGGATTTCAGACCTCTCAGACCCAGAAACACAATTCACCTCCTGTGTCCACAATAGGCTTAGTTTGGGGAGAAAACATGAACATGAACGTATGATGAACACTGACAAATAACCTTAAGAAACTTGATCTTACTAATGTAATTCATCATCTTTAACTATTCTGAGTGTTTCCTGTACAGGATTTCAGATGTGCCAGTGTTTCCTGCACATTATTTCAGGTGTGCCAGTCTTTACTGCACAGGATTTCAGACCTGTCAGACCCAGGAACACAATTCACCTCCTTTGTCCAATGAGCTTAGTTTGGGGAGAGAACGTGAACATGAACATATGATGAACACAGACAAATTATCTTAAACATGATGCATTACATTAGTTAGATCAAGTTTCTTAACTATTCTGAGTGTTTCCTGTACAGAACTTCAGGTGTGCCACTGCTTCCTCCTCAGGATTTCAGGTGTGCCAGTGCTTCCTGCACAGGATTTCAGACCTGTCAGATCTAGAAACACAATTCACCTCCTTTGTCCAATGAGCTTAGTTTGGGGAGAAAACATGAACGTATGATGAACACAGACAAATTATCTTAAACGTGATGAATTGCATTAGTTAGATCAAGTTTCTTAAGTATTCTGAGTGTTTCCTGTACAGAATTTCAGGTGTGCCAGTGTTTCCTGCAAAGGATTTCAGACCTGTCAGACCCAAAAACACAATTCACCTCCTGTGTCCAATGAGCTTAGTTTGGGGAGAAAACATGAAAATGAACGAATGATGCACACAGACAAATTATCTTAAGAAACTTGATCTTACTAATGTAATTGATCATCTTAAACTATCCTGAGTGTTTCCTGCACAGGATTTCAGGTGTGCCAATGTTTCCTGCACAGGATTTCAGGTGTGCCAGTGTTTCCTGCACAGGATTTCAGGTGTGCCAGTGTTTCCTGCAAAGGATTTCAGACCTGTCAGACCCAAAAACACAATTCACCTCCTGTGTCCAATGAGCTTAGTTTGGGGAGAAAACATGAAAATGAACGTATGATGAACACAGACAAATCATCTTAAACATGATGAATTAGATTAATTAGATCAAGTTTCTTAACTATTCTGAATGTTTCCTGTACAGAAGTTCAGGTGTGCCAGTGTTTCCTGCACAGGATTTCAGACCTGTCAGACCCAGAAACACAATTCACCTCCTGTGTCCAATGAGCTTAGTTTGGGGAGAAAACATGAACGTATGATGAACACTGAGAAATTATCTTAAGAAACTTGATCTTACTAATGTAATTCATCATCTTTAACTATTCTGAGTGTTTCCTGTACAGGATTTCAGATGTGCCAGTGTTTCCTGCACAGGATTTCAGACCTGTCAGACCCAGAAACACAATTCACCTCCTTTGTCCAATGAGCTTAGTTTGGGGAGAAAACATGAACATGAACATATGATGAACACAGACAAATTATCTTAAACGTGATGAATTACATTAGTTAGATCAAGTTTCTTAACTATTCTGAGTGTTTCCTGTACAGAATTTCAGGTGTGCCAGTGTTTCCTGCACAGGATTTCAGACCCGTCAGACCCAGAAACACAATTCACCTCCTGTGTCCACAATAGGCTTAGTTTGGGGAGAAAACATGAACATGAACGTATGATGAACACTGACAAATTATCTTAAAAAACTTGATCTTACTAATGTAATTCATCATCTTTAACTATTCTGAGTGTTTCCTGTACAGGATTTCAGATGTGCCAGTGTTTCCTGCACATTATTTCAGGTGTGCCAGTCTTTCCTGCACAGGATTTCAGACCTGTCAGACCCAGAAACACAATTCACCTCCTTTGTCCAATGAGCTTAGTTTGGGGAGAAAACATGAACATGAACATATGATGAACACAGACAAATTATCTTAAACATGATGCATTACATTAGTTAGATCAAGTTTCTTAACTATTCCGAGTGTTTCCTGTACAGAACTTCAGGTGTGCCAGTGCTTCCTCCTCAGGATTTCAGGTGTGCCAGTGCTTCCTGCACAGGATTTCAGACCTGTCAGATCTAAAAACACAATTAACCTCCTTTGTCCAATGAGCTTACTTTGGGAAGAAAACATGAACGTATGATGAACACAGACAAATTATCTTAAACTTGATGAATTACATTAGTTAGATCAAGTTTCTTAACTATACTGAGTGTTTCCTGTACAGAATTTCAGGTGTGCCAGTGTTTCCTGCACAGGATTTCAGACCTGTCAGACCCAGAAACTCAATTCACCTCCTGTGTCCAATGAGCTTAGTTTGGGGAGAAAACATGAAAATGAACGAATGATGCACACAGACAAATTATCTTAAGAAACTTGATCTTACTAATGTAATTGATCATCTTAAACTATCCTGAGTGTTTCCTGCACAGGATTTCAGGTGTGCCAATGTTTCCTGCACAGGATTTCAGGTGTGCCAGTGCTTCCTGCACAGGATTTCAGGTGTGCCAGTGTTTCCTGCAAAGGATTTCAGACCTGTCAGACCCAAAAACACAATTCACCTCCTGTGTCCAATGAGCTTAGTTTGGGGAGAAAACATGAAAATGAACGAATGATGCACACAGACAAATTATCTTAAGAAACTTGATCTTACTAATGTAATTGATCATCTTAAACTATCCTGAGTGTTTCCTGCACAGGATTTCAGGTGTGCCAATGTTTCCTGCACAGGATTTCAGGTGTGCCAGTGTTTCCTGCACAGGATTTCAGGTGTGCCAGTGTTTCCTGCAAAGGATTTCAGACCTGTCAGACCCAAAAACACAATTCACCTCCTGTGTCCAATGAGCTTAGTTTGGGGAGAAAACATGAAAATGAACGTATGATGAACACAGACAAATCATCTTAAACATGATGAATTAGATTAATTAGATCAAGTTTCTTAACTATTCTGAATGTTTCCTGTACAGAAGTTCAGGTGTGCCAGTGTTTCCTGCACAGGATTTCAGACCTGTCAGACCCAGAAACACAATTCACCTCCTGTGTCCAATGAGCTTAGTTTGGGGAGAAAACATGAACGTATGATGAACACTGAGAAATTATCTTAAGAAACTTGATCTTACTAATGTAATTCATCATCTTTAACTATTCTGAGTGTTTCCTGTACAGGATTTCAGATGTGCCAGTGTTTCCTGCACAGGATTTCAGACCTGTCAGACCCAGAAACACAATTCACCTCCTTTGTCCAATGAGCTTAGTTTGGGGAGAAAACATGAACATGAACATATGATGAACACAGACAAATTATCTTAAACGTGATGAATTACATTAGTTAGATCAAGTTTCTTAACTATTCTGAGTGTTTCCTGTACAGAATTTCAGGTGTGCCAGTGTTTCCTGCACAGGACTTCAGACCCGTCAGACCCAGAAACACAATTCACCTCCTGTGTCCACAATAGGCTTAGTTTGGGGAGAAAACATGAACATGAACGTATGATGAACACTGACAAATTATCTTAAAAAACTTGATCTTACTAATGTAATTCATCATCTTTAACTATTCTGAGTGTTTCCTGTACAGGATTTCAGATGTGCCAGTGTTTCCTGCACATTATTTCAGGTGTGCCAGTCTTTCCTGCACAGGATTTCAGACCTGTCAGACCCAGAAACACAATTCACCTCCTTTGTCCAATGAGCTTAGTTTGGGGAGAAAACATGAACATGAACATATGATGAACACAGACAAATTATCTTAAACATGATGCATTACATTAGTTAGATCAAGTTTCTTAACTATTCTGAGTGTTTCCTGTACAGAACTTCAGGTGTGCCAGTGCTTCCTCCTCAGGATTTCAGGTGTGCCAGTGCTTCCTGCACAGGATTTCAGACCTGTCAGATCTATAAACACAATTAACCTCCTTTGTCCAATGAGCTTAGTTTGGGGAGAAAACATGAACGTATGATGAACACAGACAAATTATCTTAAACGTGATGAATTACATTAGTTAGATCAAGTTTCTTAACTATTCTGAGTGTTTCCTGTACAGGATTTCAGGTGTGCCAGTGTTTCCTGCACAGGATTTCAGGTGTGCCAGTGTTTCCTGCAAAGGATTTCAGACCTGTCAGACCCAAAAACACAATTCACCTCCTGTGTCCAATGAGCTTAGTTTGGGGAGAAAACATGAAAATGAACGTATGATGAACACAGACAAATCATCTTAAACATGATGAATTAGATTAATTAGATCAAGTTTCTTAACTATTCTGAATGTTTCCTGTACAGAAGTTCAGGTGTGCCAGTGTTTCCTGCACAGGATTTCAGACCTGTCAGACCCAGAAACACAATTCACCTCCTGTGTCCAATGAGCTTAGTTTGGGGAGAAAACATGAACGTATGATGAACACTGAGAAATTATCTTAAGAAACTTGATCCTACTAATGTAATTCATCATCTTTAACTATTCTGAGTGTTTCCTGTACAGGATTTCAGATGTGCCAGTGGTTCCTGCACAGGATTTCAGACCTGTCAGACCCAGAAACACAATTCACCTCCTTTGTCCAATGAGCTTAGTTTGGGGAGAAAACATGAACATGAACATATGATGAACACAGACAAATTATCTTAAACGTGATGAATTACATTAGTTAGATCAAGTTTCTTAACTATTCTGAGTGTTTCCTGTACAGAATTTCAGGTGTGCCAGTGTTTCCTGCACAGGATTTCAGACCCGTCAGACCCAGAAACACAATTCACCTCCTGTGTCCACAATAGGCTTAGTTTGGGGAGAAAACATGAACATGAACGTATGATGAACACTGACAAATTATCTTAAAAAACTTGATCTTACTAATGTAATTCATCATCTTTAACTATTCTGAGTGTTTCCTGTACAGGATTTCAGATGTGCCAGTGTTTCCTGCACATTATTTCAGGTGTGCCAGTCTTTCCTGCACAGGATTTCAGACCTGTCAGACCCATAAACACAATTCACCTCCTTTGTCCAATGAGCTTAGTGTGGGGAGAAAACATGAACATGAACATATGATGAACACAGACAAATTATCTCAAACATGATGCATTACATTAGTTAGATCAAGTTTCTTAACTATTCTGAGTGTTTCCTGTACAGAACTTCAGGTGTGCCAGTGCTTCCTCCTCAGGATTTCAGGTGTGCCAGTGCTTCCTGCACAGGATTTCAGACCTGTCAGATCTACAAACACAATTAACCTCCTTTGTCCAATGAGCTTAGTTTGGGGAGAAAACATGAACGTATGATGAACACAGACAAATTATCTTAAACGTGATGAATTACATTAGTTAGATCAAGTTTCTTAACTATTCTGAGTGTTTCCTGTACAGAATTTCAGGTGTGCCAGTGTTTCCTGCACAGGATTTCAGACCTGTCAGACCCAGAAACTCAATTCACCTCCTGTGTCCAATGAGCTTAGTTTGGGGAGAAAACATGAAAATGAACGAATGATGCACACAGACAAATTATCTTAAGAAACTTGATCTTACTAATGTAATTGATCATCTTAAACTATCCTGAGTGTTTCCTGCACAGGATTTCAGGTGTGCCAATGTTTCCTGCACAGGATTTCAGGTGTGCCAGTGCTTCCTGCACAGGATTTCAGGTGTGCCAGTGTTTCCTGCAAAGGATTTCAGACCTGTCAGACCCAAAAACACAATTCACCTCCTGTGTCCAATGAGCTTAGTTTGGGGAGAAAACATGAAAATGAACGAATGATGCACACAGACAAATTATCTTAAGAAACTTGATCTTACTAATGTAATTGATCATCTTAAACTATCCTGAGTGTTTCCTGCACAGGATTTCAGGTGTGCCAATGTTTCCTGCTCAGGATTTCAGGTGTGCCAGTTTTTCCTGCACAAGATTTCAGAACTGTCAGACCCAGAAACACAATTCACCTCCTGTGTCCAATGAGCTTAGTTTGGGTAGAAAACATGAACGTATGATGAACACAGACAAATTATCTTAAACATGATGAATTACATTAGTTAGATCAAGTTTCTTAACTATTCTGAGTGTTTCCTGTACAGAATTTCAGGTGTGCCAGTGTTTCCTGCACAGGATTTCAGACCCGTCAGACCCAGAAACACAATTCACCTCCTGTGTCCACAATAGGCTTAGTTTGGGGAGAAAACATGAACATGAACGTATGATGAACACTGACAAATTATCTTAAAAAACGTGATCTTACTAATGTAATTCATCATCTTTAACTATTCTGAGTGTTTCCTGTACAGGATTTCAGATGTGCCAGTCTTTCCTGCACATTATTTCAGGTGTGCCAGTCTTTCCTGCACAGGATTTCAGACCTGTCAGACCCAGAAACACAATTCACCTCCTTTGTCCAATGAGCTTAGTTTGGGGAGAAAACATGAACATGAACATATGATGAACACAGACAAATTATCTTAAACATGATGCATTACATTAGTTAGATCAAGTTTCTTAACTATTCTGAGTGTTTCCTGTACAGGATTTCAGATGTGCCAGTGTTTCCTGCACATTATTTCAGGTGTGCCAGTCTTTCCTGCACAGGATTTCAGACCTGTCAGACCCAGAAACACAATTCACCTCCTTTGTCCAATGAGCTTAGTTTGGGGAGAAAACATGAACATGAACATATGATGAACACAGACAAATTATCTTAAACATGATGCATTACATTAGTTAGATCAAGTTTCTTAACTATTCCGAGTGTTTCCTGTACAGAACTTCAGGTGTGCCAGTGCTTCCTCCTCAGGATTTCAGGTGTGCCAGTGCTTCCTGCACAGGATTTCAGACCTGTCAGATCTATAAACACAATTAACCTCCTTTGTCCAATGAGCTTAGTTTGGGGAGAAAACATGAACGTATGATGAACACAGACAAATTATCTTAAACGTGATGAATTACATTAGTTAGATCAAGTTTCTTAACTATTCTGAGTGTTTCCTATACAGAATTTCAGGTGTGCCAGTGTTTCCTGCACAGGATTTCAGACCTGTCAGACCCAGAAACACAATTCACCTCCTGTGTCCAATGAGCTTAGTTTGGGGAGAAAACATGAAAATGAACGTAATGATGAACACAGACAAATTATCTTAAGAAACTTGATCTTACTAATGTAATTGATCATCTTAAACTATCCTGAGTGTTTCCTGCACAGGATTTCAGGTGTGCCAATGTTTCCTGCACAGGATTTCAGGTGTGCCAGTGCTTCCTGCACAGGATTTCAGGTGTGCCAGTGTTTCCTGCAAAGGATTTCAGACCTGTCAGACCCAAAAACACAATTCACCTCCTGTGTCCAATGAGCTTAGTTTGGGGAGAAAACATGAAAATGAACGAATGATGCACACAGACAAATTATCTTAAGAAACTTGATCTTACTAATGTAATTGATCATCTTAAACTATCCTGAGTGTTTCCTGCACAGGATTTCAGGTGTGCCAATGTTTCCTGCTCAGGATTTCAGGTGTGCCAGTTTTTCCTGCACAAGATTTCAGAACTGTCAGACCCAGAAACACAATTCACCTCCTGTGTCCAATGAGCTTAGTTTGGGGAGAAAACATGAACGTATGATGAACACAGACAAATTATCTTAAACATGATGAATTACATTAGTTAGATCAAGTTTCTTAACTATTCTGAATGTTTCCTGTACAGAAGTTCAGGTGTGCCAGTGTTTCCTGTACAGAATTTCAGGTGTGCCAGTGTTTCCTGCACAGGATTTCAGACCCATCAGACCCAGAAACACAATTCACCTCCTGTGTCCACAATAGGCTTAGTTTGGGGAGAAAACATGAACATGAACGTATGATGAACACTGACAAATTATCTTAAAAAACTTGATCTTACTAATGTAATTCATCATCTTTAACTATTCTGAGTGTTTCCTGTACAGGATTTCAGATGTGCCAGTCTTTCCTGCACATTATTTCAGGTGTGCCAGTCTTTCCTGCACAGGATTTCAGACCTGTCAGACCCAGAAACACAATTCACCTCCTTTGTCCAATGAGCTTAGTTTGGGGAGAAAACATGAACATGAACATATGATGAACACAGACAAATTATCTTAAACATGATGCATTACATTAGTTAGATCAAGTTTCTTAACTATTCTGAGTGTTTCCTGTACAGGATTTCAGATGTGCCAGTGTTTCCTGCACATTATTTCAGGTGTGCCAGTCTTTCCTGCACAGGATTTCAGACCTGTCAGACCCAGAAACACAATTCACCTCCTGTGTCCACAATAGGTTTAGTTTGGGGAGAAAACATGAACATGAACGTATGATGAACACTGACAAATAACCTTAAGAAACTTGATCTTACTAATGTAATTCATCATCTTTAACTATTCTGAGTGTTTCCTGTACAGGATTTCAGATGTGCCAGTCTTTCCTGCACATTATTTCAGGTGTGCCAGTCTTTCCTGCACAGGATTTCAGACCTGTCAGACCCAGGAACACAATTCACCTCCTTTGTCCAATGAGCTTAGTTTGGGGAGAGAACATGAACATGAACATATGATGAACACAGACAAATTATCTTAAACATGATGCATTCCATTAGTTAGATCAAGTTTCTTAACTATTCTGAGTGTTTCCTGTACAGAACTTCAGGTGTGCCACTGCTTCCTCCTCAGGATTTCAGGTGTGCCAGTGCTTCCTGCACAGGATTTCAGACTTGTCAGATCTAGAAACACAATTCACCTCCTTTGTCCAATGAGCTTAGTTTGGGGAGAAAACATGAACGTATGATGAACACAGACAAATTATCTTAAACGTGATGAATTACATTAGTTAGATCAAGTTTCCTAAGTATTCTGAGTGTTTCCTGTACAGAATTTCAGGTGTGCCAGTGTTTCCGGCAAAGGATTTCAGACCTGTCAGACCCAAAAACACAATTCACCTCCTGTGTCCAATGAGCTTAGTTTGGGGAGAAAACATGAAAATGAACGAATGATGCACACAGACAAATTATCTTAAGAAACTTGATCTTACTAATGTAATTGACCATCTTTAACTATCCTGAGTGTTTCCTGCACAGGATTTCAGGTGTGCCAATGTTTCCTGCACAGGATTTCAGGTGTGCCAGTTTTTCCTGCACAAGATTTCAGAACTGTCAGACCCAGAAACACAATTCACCTCCTGTGTCCAATGAGCTTAGTTTGGGGAGAAAATATGAACGTGTGATGAACACAGACAAATTATCTTAAACATGATGAATTACATTAGTTAGATCAAGTTTCTTAACTATTCTGAGTGTTTCTTGTACAGAATTTCAGGTGTGCCAGAGTGTCCTGCACAGGATTTCAGACCTGTCAGACCCAGAAACACAATTCACCTCCTGTGTCCACAATAGGCTTAGTTTGGGGAGAAAACATGAACATGAACGTATGATGAACACAGACAAATTATCTTAAACATGATGCATTACATTAGTTAGATCAAGTTTCTTAACTATTCCGAGTGTTTCCTGTACAGAACTTCAGGTGTGCCAGTGCTTCCTCCTCAGGATTTCAGGTGCGCCAGTGCTTCCTGCACAGGATTTCAGACTTGTCAGATCTAGAAACACAATTCACCTCCTTTGTCCAATGAGCTTAGTTTGGGGAGAAAACATGAACGTATGATGAACACTGACAAATTATCTTAAGAAACTTGATCTTACTCATGTAATTCATCATCTTTAACTATTCTGAGTGTTTCCTGTACAGGATTTCAGATGTGCAAATGTTTCCTGCACATTATTTCAGGTGTGCCAGTCTTTCCTGCACAGGATTTCAGACCTGTCAGACCCAGAAACACAATTCACCTCCTTTGTCCAATGAGCTTAGTTTGGGGAGAAAACATGAACATGAACATATGATGAACACAGACAAATTATCTTAAACATGATGCATTACATTAGTTAGATCAAGTTTCTTAATTATTCTGGATGTTTCCTGTACAGAATTTCAGGTGTGCCAGTGTTTCCTGCTCAGGATTTCAGACCTGTCAGACCCAGAAACACAATTCACCTCCTTTGTCCGATGAGATTAGTTTGGTGAGAAAATATGAAATTGAATGTAATATGAACACAGAATAGTTTAAGATGATGAATTACATTAGTAAATTAGTAAATTTGTCCAATGAGCTTAGTTTGGGGAGAAAACATGAACGTATGATGAACACAGACAAATTATCTTAAACATGATGAATTACATTAGTTAGATCAAGTTTCTTAACTATTCTGAGTGTTTCTTGTACAGAATTTCAGGTGTGCCAGTGTTTCCTGCACAGGATTTCAGACCTGTCAGACCCAGAAACACAATTCACCTCCTGTGTCCACAATAGGCTTAGTTTGGGGAGAAAACATGAACATGAACATATGATGAACACAGACAAATTATCTTAAACATGATGCATTACATTAGTTAGATCAAGTTTCTTAACTATTCCGAGTGTTTCCTGTACAGAACGTCAGGTGTGCCAGTGATTCCTGCACAGGATTTCAGACCTGTCAGACCCAGAAACACAATTCACCTCCTGTGTCCAATGAGCTTAGAATGGCGAGAGAACGCTATAATGGACACATGTTGAATACAGACAAATTAGCTGGAGAAACTTCATCCAACTAATGTAATTCAACATCTTTAACTATTCTGAGTGTTTCCTGTACAGAATTTCAGATGTACCAGTGTTTCCTGCACAGGATTTCAGACCTGTCAGACCCAAAACATAATTCACCTCCTGTGTCCAATGAGCTTAGTTTGGGGAGAAAACATGAAAATGAACGAATGATGCACACAGACAAATTATCTTAAGAAACTTGATCTTACTACTGTAATTGATCATCTTAAAACATCCTGAGTGTTTCCTGCACAGGATTTCAGGTGTGCCAATGTTTCCTGCACAGGATTTCAGGTGTGCCAGTGTTTACTGCACAGGATTTCAGAACTGTCAGACCCAGAAACACAATTCACCTCCTGTGTCCAATGAGCTTAGTTTGGGGAGAAAACATGAACATGAACATGTGATGAACACAGACAAATTATCTTAAACATGACGCATTACTTTAGTTAGATCAAGTTTCTTAACTATTCTGAGTGTTTCCTGTACAGAACTTCAGGTGTGCCAGTGCTTCCTGCACAGGATTTCAGACCTGTCAGATCTAGAAACATAATTCACCTCCTTTGTCCAATGAGCTTAGTTTGGGGAGAAAACATGAACGTATGATGAACACTGACAAATTATCTTAAGAAACTTGATCTTACTAATGTAATTCATCATCTTTAACTATTCTGAGTGTTTCCTGTACAGGATTTCAGATGTGCCAGTGTTTCCTGCACAGGATTTCAGGTGTGGCAGTCTTTCCTGCACAGGATTTCAGACCTGTCAGACCCAGAAACACAATTCACCTCCTTTGTCCAATGAGCTTAGTTTGGGGAGAGAACGCTATAATGGACACATGTTGAATACAGACAAATTATCTTAAGAAACTTCATCCAACTACTGTAATTCATCATCTTGAACTATTCTGAGTGTTTTCTGGGCGGAAATGTAAGTCTATCAGTCCATGGTAACACATTTCACCTCCTGTGTCTAAAATGAGCTTAGAATGGTGAGAGAAAGCCAAAATGGACACTGTTGAATACAGACAAATTATCTTAAGAAACTTCATCCAACTACTGTAATTCATCATCTTTAACTATTCTGAGTGTTTTCTGGGCGGAAATGTAAGTCTATCAGTCCATGGTAACACATTTCACCTCCTGTGTCTAACATATGCTTAGAATGGTGAGAGAAAGCCAAAATAGACACTGTTGAATACAGACAAATTATCTTAAGAAACTTCATCCAACTACTGTAATTCATCATCTTGAACTATCCTGAGTGTTTCCTGTACAGAAGTTCAGGTTTGCCAGCCCCTGGAAAGACAATTCACCTCCTGTGTCTAAAATAGGCTTAGAATGGTGAGAGAAAGCCAAAATGGATACTGTTGAATACAGACAAATTATCTTAAGAAAGTTGATCTTACTAATGTAATTCATCATCTTTAACTATTCTGAGTGTTTCCTGTACAGAAGTTCTGGTTTGCCAGCCCCTGGAAAGACACTTCACCTCCTGTGTCTAAAATAGGCTTAGAATGGTGAGAGAAAGCCAAAATGGACACTGTTGAATACAGACAAATTATCTTAAGAAACTTCATCCAACTACTGTAATTCATCATCTTGAACTATTCTGAGTGTTTTCTGGGCGGAAATGTAAGTCTATCAGTCCATGGTAACACATTTCACCTCCTGTGTCTAAAATAAGCTTAGAATGGTGAGAGAAAGCCAAAATGGACACTGTTGAATACAGACAAATTATCTTAAGAAACTTCATCCAACTACTGTAATTCATCATCTTGAACTATTCTGAGTGTTTCCTGGGCGGAAATGTAAGTCTATCAGTCCATGGTAACACATTTCACCTCCTGTGTCTAAAATAAGCTTAGAATGGTGAGAGAAAGCCAAAATGGACACTGTTGAATACAGACAAATTATCTTAAGAAACTTCATCCAACTACTGTAATTCATCATCTTGAACTATTCTGAGTGTTTCCTGTACAAAGTTCAGGTTTGCCAGCCCCTGGAAAGACAATTCACCTCCTGTGTCTAAAATAGGCTTAGAATGGTGAGAGAAAGCCAAAATGGACACTGTTGAATACAGACAAATTATCTTAAGAAACTTCATCCAACTACTGTAATTCATCATCTTGAACTATCCTGAGTGTTTCCTGTACAGAAGTTCAGGTTTGCCAGCCCCTGGAAAGACAATTCACCTCCTGTGTCTAAAATAGGCTTAGAATGGTGAGAGAAAGCCAAAATGGATACTGTTGAATACAGACAAATTATCTTAAGAAACTTGATCTTACTAATGTAATTCATCGTCTTTAACTATTCTGAGTGTTTTCTGTACAGAAGTTCTGGTTTGCCAGCCCGTGGAAAGACACTTCACCTCCTGTGTCTAAAATAGGCTTAGAATGGTGAGAGAAAGCCAAAATGGATACTGTTGAATACAGACAAATTATCTTAAGAAACTTCATCCAACTACTGTAATTCATCATCTTTAACTATTCTGAGTGTTTTCTGGGCGGAAATGTAAGTCTATCAGTCCATGGTAACACATTTCACCTCCTGTGTCTAAAATAAGCTTAGAATGGTTAGAGAAAGCCAAAATGGACACTGTTGAATACAGACAAATTATCTTAAGAAACTTCATCCAACTACTGTAATTCATCATCTTTAACTATTCTGAGTGTTTTCTGGGCGGAAATGTAAGTCTATCAGTCCATGGTAACACATTTCACCTCCTGTGTCTAACATATGCTTAGAATGGTGAGAGAAAGCCAAAATGGACACTGTTGAATACAGACAAATTATCTTAAGAAACTTCATCCAACTACTGTAATTCATCATCTTGAACTATTCTGAGTGTTTTCTGTACAGAAGTTCTGGTTTGCCAGCCCGTGGAAAGACACTTCACCTCCTGTGTCTAAAATAGGCTTAGAATGGTGAGAGAAAGCCAAAATGGACACTGTTGAATACAGACAAATTATCTTAAGAAACTTCATCCAACTACTGTAATTCATCATCTTTAACTATTCTGAGTGTTTTCTGGGCGGAAATGTAAGTCTATCAGTCCATGGTAACACATTTCACCTCCTGTGTCTAACATATGCTTAGAATGGTGAGAGAAAGCCAAAATGGACACTGTTGAATACAGACAAATTATCTTAAGAAACTTCATCCAACTACTGTAATTCATCATCTTGAACTATCCTGAGTGTTTCCTGTACAGAAGTTCAGGTTTGCCAGCCCCTGGAAAGACAATTCACCTCCTGTGTCTAAAATAGGCTTAGAATGGTGAGAGAAAGCCAAAATGGATACTGTTGAATACAGACAAATTATCTTAAGAAACTTGATCTCACTAATGTAATTCATCATCTTTAACTATTCTGAGTGTTTTCTGTACAGAAGTTCTGGTTTGCCAGCCCCTGGAAAGACATTTCACCTCCTGTGTCTAAAATAGGCTGAGAATGGTGAGAGAAAGCCAAAATGAACACTGTTGAATACAGACAAATTATCTTAAGAAACTTCATCCAACTACTGTAATTCATCATCTTGAACTATCCTGAGTGTTTCTTGTACAGAAGTTCAGGTTTGCCAGCCCCTGGAAAGACAATTCACCTCCTGTGTCTAAAATAGGCTTAGAATGGTGAGAGAAAGCCAAAATGGACACTGTTGAATACAGACAAATTATCTGGAGAAACTTCATCCAACTACTGTAATTCATCATCTTGAACTATTCTGAGTGTTTTCTGGGCGGAAATGTAAGTTTATCAGTCCATGGTAACACATTTCACCTCCTGTGTCTAAAATAAGCTTAGAATGGTGAGAGAAAGCCAAAATGGACACTGTTGAATACAGACAAATTATCTTAAGAAACTTCATCCAACTACTGTAATTCATCATCTTTAACTATTCTGAGTGTTTTCTGAGCGGAAATGTAAGTCTATCAGTCCATGGTAACACATTTCACCTCCTGTGTCTAAAATGAGCTTAGAATGGTGAGAGAAAGCCAAAATGGACACTGTTGAATACAGACAAATTATCTTAAGAAACTTCATCCAACTACTGTAATTCATCATCTTGAACTATCCTGAGTGTTTTCTGGGCGGAAATGTAAGTCTATCAGTCCATGGTAACACATTTCACCTCCTGTGTCTAACATATGCTTAGAATGGTGAGAGAAAGCCAAAATGGACACTGTTGAATACAGACAAATTATCTTAAGAAACTTCATCCAACTACTGTAATTCATCATCTTGAACTATTCTGAGTGTTTTCTGGGCGGAAATGTAAGTCTATCAGTCCATGGTAACACATTTCACCTCCTGTGTCTAAAATGAGCTTAGAATGGTGAGAGAAAGCCAAAATGGACACTGTTGAATACAGACAAATTATCTTAAGAAACTTCATCCAACTACTGTAATTCATCATCTTGAACTATTCTGAGTGTTTTCTGGGCGGAAATGTAAGTCTATCAGTCCATGGTAACACATTTGACCTCCTGTGTCTAACATATGCTTAGAATGGTGAGAGAAAGCCAAAATGGACACTGTTGAATACAGACAAATTATCTTAAGAAACTTCATCCAACTACTGTAATTCATCATCTTGAACTATCCTGAGTGTTTCCTGTACAGAAGTTCAGGTTTGCCAGCCCCTGGAAAGACAATTCACCTCCTGTGTCTAAAATAGGCTTAGAATGGTGAGAGAAAGCCAAAATGGATACTGTTGAATACAGACAAATTATCTTAAGAAACTTGATCTTACTAATGTAATTCATCATCTTTAACTATTCTGAGTGTTTTCTGTACAGAAGTTCTGGTTTGCCAGCCCCTGGAAAGACACTTCACCTCCTGTGTCTAAAATAGGCTTAGAATGGTGAGAGAAAGCCAAAATGGACACTGTTGAATACAGACAAATTATCTTAAGAAACTTCATCCAACTACTGTAATTCATCATCTTTAACTATTCTGAGTGTTTTCTGGGCGGAAATGTAAGTCTATCAGTCCATGGTAACATATTTCACCTCCTGTATCTAAAATAGGCTTAGAATGGTGAGAGAAAGCCAAAATGGACACTGTTGAATACAGACAAATTATCTGAAGAAACTTCATCCAACTACTGTAATTCATCATCTTGAACTATTCTGAGTGTTTTCTGGGCGGAAATGTAAGTCTATCAGTCCATGGTAACACATTTCACCTCCTGTGTCTAAAATGAGCTTAGAATGGTGAGAGAAAGCCAAAATGGACACTGTTGAATACAGACAAATTATCTTAAGAAACTTCATCCAACTACTGTAATTCATCATCTTTAACTATTCTGAGTGTTTTCTGGGCGGAAATGTAAGTCTATCAGTCCATGGTAACACATTTCACCTCCTGTGTCTAAAATAAGCTTAGAATGGTGAGAGAAAGCCAAAATGGACACTGTTGAATACAGACAAATTATCTTAAGAAACTTGATCTTACTAATGTAATTCATCATCTTTAACTATTCTGAGTGTTTTCTGTACAGAAGTTCAGGTTTGCCAGCCCCTGGAAAGACACTTCACCTCCTGTGTCTAAAATAGGCTTAGAATGGTGAGAGAAAGCCAAAATGGACACTGTTGAATACAGACAAATTATCTTAAGAAACTTCATCCAACTACTGTAATTCATCATCTTGAACTATTCTGAGTGTTTTCTGGGCGGAAATGTAAGTCTATCAGTCCATGGTAACACATTTCACCTCCTGTGTCTAAAATGAGCTTAGAATGGTGAGAGAAAGCCAAAATGGACACTGTTGAATACAGACAAATTATCTTAAGAAACTTCATCCAACTACTGTAATTCATCATCTTTAACTATTCTGAGTGTTTTCTGGGCGGAAATGTAAGTCTATCAGTCCATGGTAACACATTTCACCTCCTGTGTCTAACATATGCTTAGAATGGTGAGAGAAAGCCAAAATGGACACTGTTGAATACAGACAAATTATCTTAAGAAACTTCATCCAACTACTGTAATTCATCATCTTGAACTATTCTGAGTGTTTTCTGGGCGGAAATGTAAGTCTATCAGTCCATGGTAACACATTTCACCTCCTGTGTCTAAAATGAGCTTAGAATGGTGAGAGAAAGCCAAAATGGACACTGTTGAATACAGACAAATTATCTTAAGAAACTTCATCCAACTACTGTAATTCATCATCTTGAACTATCCTGAGTGTTTCCTGTACAGAAGTTCAGGTTTGCCAGCCCCTGGAAAGACAATTCACCTCCTGTGTCTAAAATAGGCTTAGAATGGTGAGAGACAGCCAAAATGGATACTGTTGAATACAGACAAATTATCTTAAGAAACTTGATCTTACTAATGTAATTCATCATCTTTAACTATTCTGAGTGTTTTCTGTACAGAAGTTCTGGTTTGCCAGCCCCTGGAAAGACACTTCACCTCCTGTGTCTAAAATAGGCTTAGAATGGTGAGAGAAAGTCAAAATGGACACTGTTGAATACAGACAAATTATCTGGAGAAACTTGATCTTACTAATGTAATTCATCATCTTGAACTATTCTGAGTGTTTTCTGGGCGGAAATGTAAGTCTATCAGTCCATGGTAACACATTTCACCTCCTGTGTCTAAAATAAGCTTAGAATGGTGAGAGAAAGCCAAAATGGACACTGTTGAATACAGACAAATTATCTTAAGAAACTTCATCCAACTACTGTAATTCATCATCTTTAACTATTCTGAGTGTTTTCTGAGCGGAAATGTAAGTCTATCAGTCCATGGTAACACATTTCACCTCCTGTGTCTAACATATGCTTAGAATGGTGAGAGAAAGCCAAAATGGACACTGTTGAATACAGACAAATTATCTGGAGAAACTTGATCTTACTAATGTAATTCATCATCTTGAACTATTCTGAGTGTTTTCTGGGCGGAAATGTAAGTCTATCAGTCCATGGTAACACATTTCACCTCCTGTGTCTAAAATAAGCTTAGAATGGTGAGAGAAAGCCAAAATGGACACTGTTGAATACAGACAAATTATCTTAAGAAACTTCATCCAACTACTGTAATTCATCATCTTGAACTATTCTGAGTGTTTTCTGGGCGGAAATGTAAGTCTATCAGTCCATGGTAACACATTTCACCTCCTGTGTCTAAAATGAGCTTAGAATGGTGAGAGAAAGCCAAAATGGACACTGTTGAATACAGACAAATTATCTTAAGAAACTTCATCCAACTACTGTAATTCATCATCTTGAACTATCCTGAGTGTTTCCTGTACAGAAGTTCAGGTTTGCCAGCCCCTGGAAAGACAATTCACCTCCTGTGTCTAAAATAGGCTTAGAATGGTGAGAGACAGCCAAAATGGATACTGTTGAATACAGACAAATTATCTTAAGAAACTTGATCTTACTAATGTAATTCATCATCTTTAACTATTCTGAGTGTTTTCTGTACAGAAGTTCTGGTTTGCCAGCCCCTGGAAAGACACTTCACCTCCTGTGTCTAAAATAGGCTTAGAATGGTGAGAGAAAGTCAAAATGGACACTGTTGAATACAGACAAATTATCTGGAGAAACTTGATCTTACTAATGTAATTCATCATCTTGAACTATTCTGAGTGTTTTCTGGGCGGAAATGTAAGTCTATCAGTCCATGGTAACACATTTCACCTCCTGTGTCTAAAATAAGCTTAGAATGGTGAGAGAAAGCCAAAATGGACACTGTTGAATTCAGACAAATTATCTTAAGAAACTTCATCCAACTACTGTAATTCATCATCTTTAACTATTCTGAGTGTTTTCTGGGCGGAAATGTAAGTCTATCAGTCCATGGTAACACATTTCACCTCCTGTGTCTAACATATGCTTAGAATGGTGAGAGAAAGCCAAAATGGACACTGTTGAATACAGACAAATTATCTGGAGAAACTTGATCTTACTAATGTAATTCATCATCTTGAACTATTCTGAGTGTTTTCTGGGCGGAAATGTAAGTCTATCAGTCCATGGTAACACATTTCACCTCCTGTGTCTAAAATAAGCTTAGAATGGTGAGAGAAAGCCAAAATGGACACTGTTGAATACAGACAAATTATCTTAAGAAACTTCATCCAACTACTGTAATTCATCATCTTGAACTATTCTGAGTGTTTTCTGGGCGGAAATGTAAGTCTATCAGTCCATGGTAACACATTTCACCTCCTGTGTCTAAAATGAGCTTAGAATGGTGAGAGAAAGCCAAAATGGACACTGTTGAATACAGACAAATTATCTTAAGAAACTTCATCCAACTACTGTAATTCATCATCTTGAACTATCCTGAGTGTTTCCTGTACAGAAGTTCAGGTTTGCCAGCCCCTGGAAAGACAATTCACCTCCTGTGTCTAAAATAGGCTTAGAATGGTGAGAGACAGCCAAAATGGATACTGTTGAATACAGACAAATTATCTTAAGAAACTTGATCTTACTAATGTAATTCATCATCTTTAACTATTCTGAGTGTTTTCTGTACAGAAGTTCTGGTTTGCCAGCCCCTGGAAAGACACTTCACCTCCTGTGTCTAAAATAGGCTTAGAATGGTGAGAGAAAGCCAAAATGGACACTGTTGAATACAGACAAATTATCTTAAGAAACTTCATCCAACTACTGTAATTCATCATCTTTAACTATTCTGAGTGTTTTCTGGGCGGAAATGTAAGTCTATCAGTCCATGGTAACACATTTCACCTCCTGTGTCTAAAATGAGCTTAGAATGGTGAGAGAAAGCCAAAATGGACACTGTTGAATACAGACAAATTATCTTAAGAAACTTCATCCAACTACTGTAATTCATCATCTTGAACTATCCTGAGTGTTTCCTGTACAGAAGTTCAGGTTTGCCAGCCCCTGGAAAGACAATTCACCTCCTGTGTCTAAAATAGGCTTAGAATGGTGAGAGACAGCCAAAATGGATACTGTTGAATACAGACAAATTATCTTAAGAAACTTGATCTTACTAATGTAATTCATCATCTTTAACTATTCTGAGTGTTTTCTGTACAGAAGTTCTGGTTTGCCAGCCCCTGGAAAGACATTTCACCTCCTGTGTCTAAAATAGGCTTAGAATGGTGAGAGAAAGTCAAAATGGACACTGTTGAATACAGACAAATTATCTGGAGAAACTTGATCTTACTAATGTAATTCATCATCTTGAACTATTCTGAGTGTTTTCTGGGCGGAAATGTAAGTCTATCAGTCCATGGTAACACATTTCACCTCCTGTGTCTAAAATAAGCTTAGAATGGTGAGAGAAAGCCAAAATGGACACTGTTGAATACAGACAAATTATCTTAAGAAACTTCATCCAACTACTGTAATTCATCATCTTTAACTATTCTGAGTGTTTTCTGAGCGGAAATGTAAGTCTATCAGTCCATGGTAACACATTTCACCTCCTGTGTCTAACATATGCTTAGAATGGTGAGAGAAAGCCAAAATGGACACTGTTGAATACAGACAAATTATCTGGAGAAACTTGATCTTACTAATGTAATTCATCATCTTGAACTATTCTGAGTGTTTTCTGGGCGGAAATGTAAGTCTATCAGTCCATGGTAACACATTTCACCTCCTGTGTCTAAAATAAGCTTAGAATGGTGAGAGAAAGCCAAAATGGACACTGTTGAATACAGACAAATTATCTTAAGAAACTTCATCCAACTACTGTAATTCATCATCTTGAACTATTCTGAGTGTTTTCTGGGCGGAAATGTAAGTCTATCAGTCCATGGTAACACATTTCACCTCCTGTGTCTAAAATGAGCTTAGAATGGTGAGAGAAAGCCAAAATGGACACTGTTGAATACAGACAAATTATCTTAAGAAACTTCATCCAACTACTGTAATTCATCATCTTGAACTATCCTGAGTGTTTCCTGTACAGAAGTTCAGGTTTGCCAGCCCCTGGAAAGACAATTCACCTCCTGTGTCTAAAATAGGCTTAGAATGGTGAGAGACAGCCAAAATGGATACTGTTGAATACAGACAAATTATCTTAAGAAACTTGATCTTACTAATGTAATTCATCATCTTTAACTATTCTGAGTGTTTTCTGTACAGAAGTTCTGGTTTGCCAGCCCCTGGAAAGACACTTCACCTCCTGTGTCTAAAATAGGCTTAGAATGGTGAGAGAAAGCCAAAATGGACACTGTTGAATACAGACAAATTATCTTAAGAAACTTCATCCAACTACTGTAATTCATCATCTTTAACTATTCTGAGTGTTTTCTGGGCGGAAATGTAAGTCTATCAGTCCATGGTAACACATTTCACCTCCTGTGTCTAACATATGCTTAGAATGGTGAGAGAAAGCCAAAATGGACACTGTTGAATACAGACAAATTATCTTAAGAAACTTCATCCAACTACTGTAATTCATCATCTTGAACTATCCTGAGTGTTTCCTGTACAGAAGTTCAGGTTTGCCAGCCCCTGGAAAGACAATTCACCTCCTGTGTCTAAAATAGGCTTAGAATGGTGAGAGAAAGCCAAAATGGATACTGTTGAATACAGACAAATTATCTTAAGAAAGTTGATCTTACTACTGTAATTCATCATCTTTAACTATTCTGAGTGTTTTCTGTACAGAAGTTCTGGTTTGCCAGCCCCTGGAAAGACACTTCACCTCCTGTGTCTAAAATAGGCTTAGAATGGTGAGAGAAAGCCAAAATGGACACTGTTGAATACAGACAAATTATCTTAAGAAACTTCATCCAACTACTGTAATTCATCATCTTGAACTATTCTGAGTGTTTTCTGGGCGGAAATGTAAGTCTATCAGTCCATGGTAACACATTTCACCTCCTGTGTCTAAAATGAGCTTAGAATGGTGAGAGAAAGCCAAAATGGACACTGTTGAATACAGACAAATTATCTTAAGAAACTTCATCCAACTACCGTAATTCATCATCTTTAACTATTCTGAGTGTTTTCTGGGCGGAAATGTAAGTCTATCAGTCCATGGTAACACATTTCACCTCCTGTGTCTAACATATGCTTAGAATGGTGAGAGAAAGCCAAAATGGACACTGTTGAATACAGACAAATTATCTTAAGAAACTTCATCCAACTACTGTAATTCATCATCTTGAACTATTCTGAGTGTTTTCTGGGCGGAAATGTAAGTCTATCAGTCCATGGTAACACATTTCACCTCCTGTGTCTAAAATGAGCTTAGAATGGTGAGAGAAAGCCTAAATGGACACTGTTGAATACAGACAAATTATCTTAAGAAACTTCATCCAACTACTGTAATTCATCATCTTTAACTATTCTGAGTGTTTTCTGGGCGGAAATGTAAGTCTATCAGTCCATGGTAACACATTTCACCTCCTGTGTCTAACATATGCTTAGAATGGTGAGAGAAAGCCAAAATGGACACTGTTGAATACAGACAAATTATCTTAAGAAACTTCATCCAACTACTGTAATTCATCATCTTGAACTATCCTGAGTGTTTCCTGTACAGAAGTTCAGGTTTGCCAGCCCCTGGAAAGACAATTCACCTCCTGTGTCTAAAATAGGCTTAGAATGGTGAGAGACAGCCAAAATGGATACTGTTGAATACAGACAAATTATCTTAAGAAACTTGATCTTACTAATGTAATTCATCATCTTTAACTATTCTGAGTGTTTTCTGTACAGAAGTTCTGGTTTGCCAGCCCCTGGAAAGACACTTCACCTCCTGTGTCTAAAATAGGCTTAGAATGGTGAGAGAAAGCCAAAATGGACACTGTTGAATACAGACAAATTATCTTAAGAAACTTCATCCAACTACTGTAATTCATCATCTTTAACTATTCTGAGTGTTTTCTGGGCGGAAATGTAAGTCTATCAGTCCATGGTAACACATTTCACCTCCTGTGTCTAACATATGCTGAGAATGGTGAGAGAAAGCCAAAATGGACACTGTTGAATACAGACAAATTATCTTAAGAAACTTCATCCAACTACTGTAATTCATCATCTTGAACTATTCTGAGTGTTTTCTGGGCGGAAATGTAAGTCTATCAGTCCATGGTAACACATTTCACCTCCTGTGTCTAAAATGAGCTTAGAATGGTGAGAGAAAGCCAAAATGGACACTGTTGAATACAGACAAATTATCTTAAGAAACTTCATCCAACTACTGTAATTCATCATCTTGAACTATCCTGAGTGTTTCCTGTACAGAAGTTCAGGTTTGCCAGCCCCTGGAAAGACAATTCACCTCCTGTGTCTAAAATAGGCTTAGAATGGTGAGAGACAGCCAAAATGGATACTGTTGAATACAGACAAATTATCTTAAGAAACTTGATCTTACTAATGTAATTCATCATCTTTAACTATTCTGAGTGTTTTCTGTACAGAAGTTCTGGTTTGCCAGCCCCTGGAAAGACACTTCACCTCCTGTGTCTAAAATAGGCTTAGAATGGTGAGAGAAAGTCAAAATGGACACTGTTGAATACAGACAAATTATCTGGAGAAACTTGATCTTACTAATGTAATTCATCATCTTGAACTATTCTGAGTGTTTTCTGGGCGGAAATGTAAGTCTATCAGTCCATGGTAACACATTTCACCTCCTGTGTCTAAAATAAGCTTAGAATGGTGAGAGAAAGCCAAAATGGACACTGTTGAATACAGACAAATTATCTTAAGAAACTTCATCCAACTACTGTAATTCATCATCTTTAACTATTCTGAGTGTTTTCTGAGCGGAAATGTAAGTCTATCAGTCCATGGTAACAGATTTCACCTCCTGTGTCTAACATATGCTTAGAATGGTGAGAGAAAGCCAAAATGGACACTGTTGAATACAGACAAATTATCTGGAGAAACTTGATCTTACTAATGTAATTCATCATCTTGAACTATTCTGAGTGTTTTCTGGGCGGAAATGTAAGTCTATCAGTCCATGGTAACACATTTCACCTCCTGTGTCTAAAATGAGCTTAGAATGGTGAGAGAAAGCCAAAATGGACACTGTTGAATACAGACAAATTATCTTAAGAAACTTCATCCAACTACTGTAATTCATCATCTTTAACTATTCTGAGTGTTTTCTGAGCGGAAATGTAAGTCTATCAGTCCATGGTAACACATTTCACCTCCTGTGTATGTTAGAACATATGCTTAGAATGGTGAGAGAAAGCCAAAATGGACACTGTTGAATCCAGACAAATTATCTGGAGAAACTTGATCTTACTAATGTAATTCATCATCTTGAACTATTCTGAGTGTTTTCTGGGCGGAAATGTAAGTCTATCAGTCCATGGTAACACATTTCACCTCCTGTGTCTAAAATAAGCTTAGAATGGTGAGAGAAAGCCAAAATGGACACTGTTGAATACAGACAAATTATCTTAAGAAACTTCATCCAACTACTGTAATTCATCATCTTTAACTATTCTGAGTGTTTTCTGGGCGGAAATGTAAGTCTATCAGTCCATGGTAACACATTTCACCTACTGTGTCTAACATATGCTTAGAATGGTGAGAGAAAGCCAAAATGGACACTGTTGAATACAGACAAATTATCTTAAGAAACTTCATCCAACTACTGTAATTCATCATCTTGAACTATCCTGAGTGTTTCCTGTACAGAAGTTCAGGTTTGCCAGCCCCTGGAAAGACAATTCACCTCCTGTGTCTAAAATAGGCTTAGAATGGTGAGAGACAGCCAAAATGGATACTGTTGAATACAGACAAATTATCTTAAGAAACTTGATCTTACTAATGTAATTCATCATCTTTAACTATTCTGAGTGTTTTCTGTACAGAAGTTCTGGTTTGCCAGCCCCTGGAAAGACACTTCACCTCCTGTGTCTAAAATAGGCTTAGAATGGTGAGAGAAAGCCAAAATGGACACTGTTGAATACAGACAAATTATCTTAAGAAACTTCATCCAACTACTGTAATTCATCATCTTTAACTATTCTGAGTGTTTTCTGGGCGGAAATGTAAGTCTATCAGTCCATGGTAACACATTTCACCTCCTGTGTCTAACATATGCTTAGAATGGTGAGAGAAAGCCAAAATGGACACTGTTGAATACAGACAAATTATCTTAAGAAACTTCATCCAACTACTGTAATTCATCATCTTGAACTATCCTGAGTGTTTCCTGTACAGAAGTTCAGGTTTGCCAGCCCCTGGAAAGACAATTCACCTCCTGTGTCTAAAATAGGCTTAGAATGGTGAGAGACAGCCAAAATGGATACTGTTGAATACAGACAAATTATCTTAAGAAACTTGATCTTACTAATGTAATTCATCATCTTTAACTATTCTGAGTGTTTTCTGTACAGAAGTTCTGGTTTGCCAGCCCCTGGAAAGACACTTCACCTCCTGTGTCTAAAATAGGCTTAGAATGGTGAGAGAAAGTCAAAATGGACACTGTTGAATACAGACAAATTATCTGGAGAAACTTGATCTTACTAATGTAATTCATCATCTTGAACTATTCTGAGTGTTTTCTGGGCGGAAATGTAAGTCTATCAGTCCATGGTAACACATTTCACCTCCTGTGTCTAAAATAAGCTTAGAATGGTGAGAGAAAGCCAAAATGGACACTGTTGAATACAGACAAATTATCTTAAGAAACTTCATCCAACTACTGTAATTCATCATCTTTAACTATTCTGAGTGTTTTCTGAGCGGAAATGTAAGTCTATCAGTCCATGGTAACACATTTCACCTCCTGTGTCTAACATATGCTTAGAATGGTGAGAGAAAGCCAAAATGGACACTGTTGAATACAGACAAATTATCTGGAGAAACTTGATCTTACTAATGTAATTCATCATCTTGAACTATTCTGAGTGTTTTCTGGGCGGAAATGTAAGTCTATCAGTCCATGGTAACACATTTCACCTCCTGTGTCTAAAATAAGCTTAGAATGGTGAGAGAAAGCCAAAATGGACACTGTTGAATACAGACAAATTATCTTAAGAAACTTCATCCAACTACTGTAATTCATCATCTTGAACTATTCTGAGTGTTTTCTGGGCGGAAATGTAAGTCTATCAGTCCATGGTAACACATTTCACCTCCTGTGTCTAAAATGAGCTTAGAATGGTGAGAGAAAGCCAAAATGGACACTGTTGAATACAGACAAATTATCTTAAGAAACTTCATCCAACTACTGTAATTCATCATCTTGAACTATCCTGAGTGTTTCCTGTACAGAAGTTCAGGTTTGCCAGCCCCTGGAAAGACAATTCACCTCCTGTGTCTAAAATAGGCTTAGAATGGTGAGAGACAGCCAAAATGGATACTGTTGAATACAGACAAATTATCTTAAGAAACTTGATCTTACTAATGTAATTCATCATCTTTAACTATTCTGAGTGTTTTCTGTACAGAAGTTCTGGTTTGCCAGCCCCTGGAAAGACACTTCACCTCCTGTGTCTAAAATAGGCTTAGAATGGTGAGAGAAAGTCAAAATGGACACTGTTGAATACAGACAAATTATCTGGAGAAACTTGATCTTACTAATGTAATTCATCATCTTGAACTATTCTGAGTGTTTTCTGGGCGGAAATGTAAGTCTATCAGTCCATGGTAACACATTTCACCTCCTGTGTCTAAAATAAGCTTAGAATGGTGAGAGAAAGCCAAAATGGACACTGTTGAATACAGACAAATTATCTTAAGAAACTTCATCCAACTACTGTAATTCATCATCTTTAACTATTCTGAGTGTTTTCTGAGCGGAAATGTAAGTCTATCAGTCCATGGTAACACATTTCACCTCCTGTGTCTAACATATGCTTAGAATGGTGAGAGAAAGCCAAAATGGACACTGTTGAATACAGACAAATTATCTGGAGAAACTTGATCTTACTAATGTAATTCATCATCTTGAACTATTCTGAGTGTTTTCTGGGCGGAAATGTAAGTCTATCAGTCCATGGTAACACATTTCACCTCCTGTGTCTAAAATAAGCTTAGAATGGTGAGAGAAAGCCAAAATGGACACTGTTGAATACAGACAAATTATCTTAAGAAACTTCATCCAACTACTGTAATTCATCATCTTGAACTATTCTGAGTGTTTTCTGGGCGGAAATGTAAGTCTATCAGTCCATGGTAACACATTTCACCTCCTGTGTCTAAAATGAGCTTAGAATGGTGAGAGAAAGCCAAAATGGACACTGTTGAATACAGACAAATTATCTTAAGAAACTTCATCCAACTACTGTAATTCATCATCTTGAACTATCCTGAGTGTTTCCTGTACAGAAGTTCAGGTTTGCCAGCCCCTGGAAAGACAATTCACCTCCTGTGTCTAAAATAGGCTTAGAATGGTGAGAGACAGCCAAAATGGATACTGTTGAATACAGACAAATTATCTTAAGAAACTTGATCTTACTAATGTAATTCATCATCTTTAACTATTCTGAGTGTTTTCTGTACAGAAGTTCTGGTTTGCCAGCCCCTGGAAAGACACTTCACCTCCTGTGTCTAAAATAGGCTTAGAATGGTGAGAGAAAGCCAAAATGGACACTGTTGAATACAGACAAATTATCTTAAGAAACTTCATCCAACTACTGTAATTCATCATCTTTAACTATTCTGAGTGTTTTCTGGGCGGAAATGTAAGTCTATCAGTCCATGGTAACACATTTCACCTCCTGTGTCTAACATATGCTTAGAATGGTGAGAGAAAGCCAAAATGGACACTGTTGAATACAGACAAATTATCTTAAGAAACTTCATCCAACTACTGTAATTCATCATCTTGAACTATCCTGAGTGTTTCCTGTACAGAAGTTCAGGTTTGCCAGCCCCTGGAAAGACAATTCACCTCCTGTGTCTAAAATAGGCTTAGAATGGTGAGAGAAAGCCAAAATGGATACTGTTGAATACAGACAAATTATCTTAAGAAACTTGATCTTACTAATGTAATTCATCATCTTTAACTATTCTGAGTGTTTTCTGTACAGAAGTTCAGGTTTGCCAGCCCCTGGAAAGACACTTCACCTCCTGTGTCTAAAATAGGCTTAGAATGGTGAGAGAAAGCCAAAATGGACACTGTTGAATACAGACAAATTATCTTAAGAAACTTCATCCAACTACTGTAATTCATCATCTTGAACTATTCTGAGTGTTTTCTGGGCGGAAATGTAAGTCTATCAGTCCATGGTAACACATTTCACCTCCTGTGTCTAAAATGAGCTTAGAATGGTGAGAGAAAGCCAAAATGGACACTGTTGAATACAGACAAATTATCTTAAGAAACTTCATCCAACTACTGTAATTCATCATCTTTAACTATTCTGAGTGTTTTCTGGGCGGAAATGTAAGTCTATCAGTCCATGGTAACACATTTCACCTCCTGTGTCTAACATATGCTGAGAATGGTGAGAGAAAGCCAAAATGGACACTGTTGAATACAGACAAATTATCTTAAGAAACTTCATCCAACTACTGTAATTCATCATCTTGAACTATTCTGAGTGTTTTCTGGGCGGAAATGTAAGTCTATCAGTCCATGGTAACACATTTCACCTCCTGTGTCTAAAATGAGCTTAGAATGGTGAGAGAAAGCCAAAATGGACACTGTTGAATACAGACAAATTATCTTAAGAAACTTCATCCAACTACTGTAATTCATCATCTTGAACTATCCTGAGTGTTTCCTGTACAGAAGTTCAGGTTTGCCAGCCCCTGGAAAGACAATTCACCTCCTGTGTCTAAAATAGGCTTAGAATGGTGAGAGACAGCCAAAATGGATACTGTTGAATACAGACAAATTATCTTAAGAAACTTGATCTTACTAATGTAATTCATCATCTTTAACTATTCTGAGTGTTTTCTGTACAGAAGTTCTGGTTTGCCAGCCCCTGGAAAGACACTTCACCTCCTGTGTCTAAAATAGGCTTAGAATGGTGAGAGAAAGTCAAAATGGACACTGTTGAATACAGACAAATTATCTGGAGAAACTTGATCTTACTAATGTAATTCATCATCTTGAACTATTCTGAGTGTTTTCTGGGCGGAAATGTAAGTCTATCAGTCCATGGTAACAGATTTCACCTCCTGTGTCTAACATATGCTTAGAATGGTGAGAGAAAGCCAAAATGGACACTGTTGAATACAGACAAATTATCTGGAGAAACTTGATCTTACTAATGTAATTCATCATCTTGAACTATTCTGAGTGTTTTCTGGGCGGAAATGTAAGTCTATCAGTCCATGGTAACACATTTCACCTCCTGTGTCTAAAATGAGCTTAGAATGGTGAGAGAAAGCCAAAATCGACACTGTTGAATACAGACAAATTATCTTAAGAAACTTCATCCAACTACTGTAATTCATCATCTTGAACTATTCTGAGTGTTTTCTGGGCGGAAATGTAAGTCTATCAGTCCATGGTAACACATTTCACCTCCTGTGTCTAAAATGAGCTTAGAATGGTGAGAGAAAGCCAAAATGGACACTGTTGAATACAGACAAATTATCTTAAGAAACTTCATCCAACTACCGTAATTCATCAACTTTAACTATTCTGAGTGTTTTCTGGGCGGAAATGTAAGTCTATCAGTCCATGGTAACACATTTCACCTCCTGTGTCTAACATATGCTTAGAATGGTGAGAGAAAGCCAAAATGGACACTGTTGAATACAGACAAATTATCTTAAGAAACTTCATCCAACTACTGTAATTCATCATCTTGAACTATTCTGAGTGTTTTCTGGGCGGAAATGTAAGTCTATCAGTCCATGGTAACACATTTCACCTCCTGTGTCTAAAATGAGCTTAGAATGGTGAGAGAAAGCCAAAATGGACACTGTTGAATACAGACAAATTATCTTAAGAAACTTCATCCAACTACTGTAATTCATCATCTTTAACTATTCTGAGTGTTTTCTGGGCGGAAATGTAAGTCTATCAGTCCATGGTAACACATTTCACCTCCTGTGTCTAACATATGCTTAGAATGGTGAGAGAAAGCCAAAATGGACACTGTTGAATACAGACAAATTATCTTAAGAAACTTCATCCAACTACTGTAATTCATCATCTTGAACTATCCTGAGTGTTTCCTGTACAGAAGTTCAGGTTTGCCAGCCCCTGGAAAGACAATTCACCTCCTGTGTCTAAAATAGGCTTAGAATGGTGAGAGACAGCCAAAATGGATACTGTTGAATACAGACAAATTATCTTAAGAAACTTGATCTTACTAATGTAATTCATCATCTTTAACTATTCTGAGTGTTTTCTGTACAGAAGTTCTGGTTTGCCAGCCCCTGGAAAGACACTTCACCTCCTGTGTCTAAAATAGGCTTAGAATGGTGAGAGAAAGCCAAAATGGACACTGTTGAATACAGACAAATTATCTTAAGAAACTTCATCCAACTACTGTAATTCATCATCTTTAACTATTCTGAGTGTTTTCTGGGCGGAAATGTAAGTCTATCAGTCCATGGTAACACATTTCACCTCCTGTGTCTAACATATGCTTAGAATGGTGAGAGAAAGCCAAAATGGACACTGTTGAATACAGACAAATTATCTTAAGAAACTTCATCCAACTACTGTAATTCATCATCTTGAACTATCCTGAGTGTTTCCTGTACAGAAGTTCAGGTTTGCCAGCCCCTGGAAAGACAATTCACCTCCTGTGTCTAAAATAGGCTTAGAATGGTGAGAGAAAGCCAAAATGGATACTGTTGAATACAGACAAATTATCTTAAGAAACTTGATCTTACTAATGTAATTCATCATCTTTAACTATTCTGAGTGTTTTCTGGGCGGAAATGTAAGTCTATCAGTCCATGGTAACACATTTCACCTCCTGTGTCTAACATATGCTGAGAATGGTGAGAGAAAGCCAAAATGGACACTGTTGAATACAGACAAATTATCTTAAGAAACTTCATCCAACTACTGTAATTCATCATCTTGAACTATTCTGAGTGTTTTCTGGGCGGAAATGTAAGTCTATCAGTCCATGGTAACACATTTCACCTCCTGTGTCTAAAATGAGCTTAGAATGGTGAGAGAAAGCCAAAATGGACACTGTTGAATATAGACAAATTATCTTAAGAAACTTCATCCAACTACTGTAATTCATCATCTTGAACTATCCTGAGTGTTTCCTGTACAGAAGTTCAGGTTTGCCAGCCCCTGGAAAGACAATTCACCTCCTGTGTCTAAAATAGGCTTAGAATGGTGAGAGACAGCCAAAATGGATACTGTTGAATACAGACAAATTATCTTAAGAAACTTGATCTTACTAATGTAATTCATCATCTTTAACTATTCTGAGTGTTTTCTGTACAGAAGTTCTGGTTTGCCAGCCCCTGGAAAGACACTTCACCTCCTGTGTCTAAAATAGGCTTAGAATGGTGAGAGAAAGTCAAAATGGACACTGTTGAATACAGACAAATTATCTGGAGAAACTTGATCTTACTAATGTAATTCATCATCTTGAACTATTCTGAGTGTTTTCTGGGCGGAAATGTAAGTCTATCAGTCCATGGTAACACATTTCACCTCCTGTGTCTAAAATAAGCTTAGAATGGTGAGAGAAAGCCAAAATGGACACTGTTGAATACAGACAAATTATCTTAAGAAACTTCATCCAACTACTGTAATTCATCATCTTTAACTATTCTGAGTGTTTTCTGAGCGGAAATGTAAGTCTATCAGTCCATGGTAACACATTTCACCTCCTGTGTCTAACATATGCTTAGAATGGTGAGAGAAAGCCAAAATGGACACTGTTGAATACAGACAAATTATCTGGAGAAACTTGATCTTACTAATGTAATTCATCATCTTGAACTATTCTGAGTGTTTTCTGGGCGGAAATGTAAGTCTATCAGTCCATGGTAACACATTTCACCTCCTGTGTCTAAAATAAGCTTAGAATGGTGAGAGAAAGCCAAAATGGACACTGTTGAATACAGACAAATTATCTTAAGAAACTTCATCCAACTACTGTAATTCATCATCTTGAACTATTCTGAGTGTTTTCTGGGCGGAAATGTAAGTCTATCAGTCCATGGTAACACATTTCACCTCCTGTGTCTAAAATGAGCTTAGAATGGTGAGAGAAAGCCAAAATGGACACTGTTGAATACAGACAAATTATCTTAAGAAACTTCATCCAACTACTGTAATTCATCATCTTGAACTATCCTGAGTGTTTCCTGTACAGAAGTTCAGGTTTGCCAGCCCCTGGAAAGACAATTCACCTCCTGTGTCTAAAATAGGCTTAGAATGGTGAGAGACAGCCAAAATGGATACTGTTGAATACAGACAAATTATCTTAAGAAACTTGATCTTACTAATGTAATTCATCATCTTTAACTATTCTGAGTGTTTTCTGTACAGAAGTTCTGGTTTGCCAGCCCCTGGAAAGACACTTCACCTCCTGTGTCTAAAATAGGCTTAGAATGGTGAGAGAAAGTCAAAATGGACACTGTTGAATACAGACAAATTATCTGGAGAAACTTGATCTTACTAATGTAATTCATCATCTTGAACTATTCTGAGTGTTTTCTGGGCGGAAATGTAAGTCTATCAGTCCATGGTAACACATTTCACCTCCTGTGTCTAAAATAAGCTTAGAATGGTGAGAGAAAGCCAAAATGGACACTGTTGAATACAGACAAATTATCTTAAGAAACTTCATCCAACTACTGTAATTCATCATCTTTAACTATTCTGAGTGTTTTCTGAGCGGAAATGTAAGTCTATCAGTCCATGGTAACACATTTCACCTCCTGTGTCTAACATATGCTTAGAATGGTGAGAGAAAGCCAAAATGGACACTGTTGAATACAGACAAATTATCTGGAGAAACTTGATCTTACTAATGTAATTCATCATCTTGAACTATTCTGAGTGTTTTCTGGGCGGAAATGTAAGTCTATCAGTCCATGGTAACACATTTCACCTCCTGTGTCTAAAATAAGCTTAGAATGGTGAGAGAAAGCCAAAATGGACACTGTTGAATACAGACAAATTATCTTAAGAAACTTCATCCAACTACTGTAATTCATCATCTTGAACTATTCTGAGTGTTTTCTGGGCGGAAATGTAAGTCTATCAGTCCATGGTAACACATTTCACCTCCTGTGTCTAAAATGAGCTTAGAATGGTGAGAGAAAGCCAAAATGGACACTGTTGAATACAGACAAATTATCTTAAGAAACTTCATCCAACTACTGTAATTCATCATCTTGAACTATCCTGAGTGTTTCCTGTACAGAAGTTCAGGTTTGCCAGCCCCTGGAAAGACAATTCACCTCCTGTGTCTAAAATAGGCTTAGAATGGTGAGAGACAGCCAAAATGGATACTGTTGAATACAGACAAATTATCTTAAGAAACTTGATCTTACTAATGTAATTCATCATCTTTAACTATTCTGAGTGTTTTCTGTACAGAAGTTCTGGTTTGCCAGCCCCTGGAAAGACACTTCACCTCCTGTGTCTAAAATAGGCTTAGAATGGTGAGAGAAAGCCAAAATGGACACTGTTGAATACAGACAAATTATCTTAAGAAACTTCATCCAACTACTGTAATTCATCATCTTTAACTATTCTGAGTGTTTTCTGGGCGGAAATGTAAGTCTATCAGTCCATGGTAACACATTTCACCTCCTGTGTCTAACATATGCTTAGAATGGTGAGAGAAAGCCAAAATGGACACTGTTGAATACAGACAAATTATCTTAAGAAACTTCATCCAACTACTGTAATTCATCATCTTGAACTATCCTGAGTGTTTCCTGTACAGAAGTTCAGGTTTGCCAGCCCCTGGAAAGACAATTCACCTCCTGTGTCTAAAATAGGCTTAGAATGGTGAGAGAAAGCCAAAATGGATACTGTTGAATACAGACAAATTATCTTAAGAAACTTGATCTTACTAATGTAATTCATCATCTTTAACTATTCTGAGTGTTTTCTGTACAGAAGTTCAGGTTTGCCAGCCCCTGGAAAGACACTTCACCTCCTGTGTCTAAAATAGGCTTAGAATGGTGAGAGAAAGCCAAAATGGACACTGTTGAATACAGACAAATTATCTTAAGAAACTTCATCCAACTACTGTAATTCATCATCTTGAACTATTCTGAGTGTTTTCTGGGCGGAAATGTAAGTCTATCAGTCCATGGTAACACATTTCACCTCCTGTGTCTAAAATGAGCTTAGAATGGTGAGAGAAAGCCAAAATGGACACTGTTGAATACAGACAAATTATCTTAAGAAACTTCATCCAACTACTGTAATTCATCATCTTTAACTATTCTGAGTGTTTTCTGGGCGGAAATGTAAGTCTATCAGTCCATGGTAACACATTTCACCTCCTGTGTCTAACATATGCTGAGAATGGTGAGAGAAAGCCAAAATGGACACTGTTGAATACAGACAAATTATCTTAAGAAACTTCATCCAACTACTGTAATTCATCATCTTGAACTATTCTGAGTGTTTTCTGGGCGGAAATGTAAGTCTATCAGTCCATGGTAACACATTTCACCTCCTGTGTCTAAAATGAGCTTAGAATGGTGAGAGAAAGCCAAAATGGACACTGTTGAATACAGACAAATTATCTTAAGAAACTTCATCCAACTACTGTAATTCATCATCTTGAACTATCCTGAGTGTTTCCTGTACAGAAGTTCAGGTTTGCCAGCCCCTGGAAAGACAATTCACCTCCTGTGTCTAAAATAGGCTTAGAATGGTGAGAGACAGCCAAAATGGATACTGTTGAATACAGACAAATTATCTTAAGAAACTTGATCTTACTAATGTAATTCATCATCTTTAACTATTCTGAGTGTTTTCTGTACAGAAGTTCTGGTTTGCCAGCCCCTGGAAAGACACTTCACCTCCTGTGTCTAAAATAGGCTTAGAATGGTGAGAGAAAGTCAAAATGGACACTGTTGAATACAGACAAATTATCTGGAGAAACTTGATCTTACTAATGTAATTCATCATCTTGAACTATTCTGAGTGTTTTCTGGGCGGAAATGTAAGTCTATCAGTCCATGGTAACAGATTTCACCTCCTGTGTCTAACATATGCTTAGAATGGTGAGAGAAAGCCAAAATGGACACTGTTGAATACAGACAAATTATCTGGAGAAACTTGATCTTACTAATGTAATTCATCATCTTGAACTATTCTGAGTGTTTTCTGGGCGGAAATGTAAGTCTATCAGTCCATGGTAACACATTTCACCTCCTGTGTCTAAAATGAGCTTAGAATGGTGAGAGAAAGCCAAAATCGACACTGTTGAATACAGACAAATTATCTTAAGAAACTTCATCCAACTACTGTAATTCATCATCTTGAACTATTCTGAGTGTTTTCTGGGCGGAAATGTAAGTCTATCAGTCCATGGTAACACATTTCACCTCCTGTGTCTAAAATGAGCTTAGAATGGTGAGAGAAAGCCAAAATGGACACTGTTGAATACAGACAAATTATCTTAAGAAACTTCATCCAACTACCGTAATTCATCAACTTTAACTATTCTGAGTGTTTTCTGGGCGGAAATGTAAGTCTATCAGTCCATGGTAACACATTTCACCTCCTGTGTCTAACATATGCTTAGAATGGTGAGAGAAAGCCAAAATGGACACTGTTGAATACAGACAAATTATCTTAAGAAACTTCATCCAACTACTGTAATTCATCATCTTGAACTATTCTGAGTGTTTTCTGGGCGGAAATGTAAGTCTATCAGTCCATGGTAACACATTTCACCTCCTGTGTCTAAAATGAGCTTAGAATGGTGAGAGAAAGCCAAAATGGACACTGTTGAATACAGACAAATTATCTTAAGAAACTTCATCCAACTACTGTAATTCATCATCTTTAACTATTCTGAGTGTTTTCTGGGCGGAAATGTAAGTCTATCAGTCCATGGTAACACATTTCACCTCCTGTGTCTAACATATGCTTAGAATGGTGAGAGAAAGCCAAAATGGACACTGTTGAATACAGACAAATTATCTTAAGAAACTTCATCCAACTACTGTAATTCATCATCTTGAACTATCCTGAGTGTTTCCTGTACAGAAGTTCAGGTTTGCCAGCCCCTGGAAAGACAATTCACCTCCTGTGTCTAAAATAGGCTTAGAATGGTGAGAGACAGCCAAAATGGATACTGTTGAATACAGACAAATTATCTTAAGAAACTTGATCTTACTAATGTAATTCATCATCTTTAACTATTCTGAGTGTTTTCTGTACAGAAGTTCTGGTTTGCCAGCCCCTGGAAAGACACTTCACCTCCTGTGTCTAAAATAGGCTTAGAATGGTGAGAGAAAGCCAAAATGGACACTGTTGAATACAGACAAATTATCTTAAGAAACTTCATCCAACTACTGTAATTCATCATCTTTAACTATTCTGAGTGTTTTCTGGGCGGAAATGTAAGTCTATCAGTCCATGGTAACACATTTCACCTCCTGTGTCTAACATATGCTTAGAATGGTGAGAGAAAGCCAAAATGGACACTGTTGAATACAGACAAATTATCTTAAGAAACTTCATCCAACTACTGTAATTCATCATCTTGAACTATCCTGAGTGTTTCCTGTACAGAAGTTCAGGTTTGCCAGCCCCTGGAAAGACAATTCACCTCCTGTGTCTAAAATAGGCTTAGAATGGTGAGAGAAAGCCAAAATGGATACTGTTGAATACAGACAAATTATCTTAAGAAACTTGATCTTACTAATGTAATTCATCATCTTTAACTATTCTGAGTGTTTTCTGGGCGGAAATGTAAGTCTATCAGTCCATGGTAACACATTTCACCTCCTGTGTCTAACATATGCTGAGAATGGTGAGAGAAAGCCAAAATGGACACTGTTGAATACAGACAAATTATCTTAAGAAACTTCATCCAACTACTGTAATTCATCATCTTGAACTATTCTGAGTGTTTTCTGGGCGGAAATGTAAGTCTATCAGTCCATGGTAACACATTTCACCTCCTGTGTCTAAAATGAGCTTAGAATGGTGAGAGAAAGCCAAAATGGACACTGTTGAATATAGACAAATTATCTTAAGAAACTTCATCCAACTACTGTAATTCATCATCTTGAACTATCCTGAGTGTTTCCTGTACAGAAGTTCAGGTTTGCCAGCCCCTGGAAAGACAATTCACCTCCTGTGTCTAAAATAGGCTTAGAATGGTGAGAGACAGCCAAAATGGATACTGTTGAATACAGACAAATTATCTTAAGAAACTTGATCTTACTAATGTAATTCATCATCTTTAACTATTCTGAGTGTTTTCTGTACAGAAGTTCTGGTTTGCCAGCCCCTGGAAAGACACTTCACCTCCTGTGTCTAAAATAGGCTTAGAATGGTGAGAGAAAGTCAAAATGGACACTGTTGAATACAGACAAATTATCTGGAGAAACTTGATCTTACTAATGTAATTCATCATCTTGAACTATTCTGAGTGTTTTCTGGGCGGAAATGTAAGTCTATCAGTCCATGGTAACAGATTTCACCTCCTGTGTCTAACATATGCTTAGAATGGTGAGAGAAAGCCAAAATGGACACTGTTGAATACAGACAAATTATCTGGAGAAACTTGATCTTACTAATGTAATTCATCATCTTGAACTATTCTGAGTGTTTTCTGGGCGGAAATGTAAGTCTATCAGTCCATGGTAACACATTTCACCTCCTGTGTCTAAAATGAGCTTAGAATGGTGAGAGAAAGCCAAAATGGACACTGTTGAATACAGACAAATTATCTTAAGAAACTTCATCCAACTACTGTAATTCATCATCTTGAACTATTCTGAGTGTTTTCTGGGCGGAAATGTAAGTCTATCAGTCCATGGTAACACATTTCACCTCCTGTGTCTAAAATGAGCTTAGAATGGTGAGAGAAAGCCAAAATGGACACTGTTGAATACAGACAAATTATCTTAAGAAACTTCATCCAACTACTGTAATTCATCATCTTGAACTATCCTGAGTGTTTCCTGTACAGAAGTTCAGGTTTGCCAGCCCCTGGAAAGACAATTCACCTCCTGTGTCTAAAATAGGCTTAGAATGGTGAGAGACAGCCAAAATGGATACTGTTGAATACAGACAAATTATCTTAAGAAACTTGATCTTACTAATGTAATTCATCATCTTTAACTATTCTGAGTGTTTTCTGTACAGAAGTTCTGGTTTGCCAGCCCCTGGAAAGACACTTCACCTCCTGTGTCTAAAATAGGCTTAGAATGGTGAGAGAAAGCCAAAATGGACACTGTTGAATACAGACAAATTATCTTAAGAAACTTCATCCAACTACTGTAATTCATCATCTTTAACTATTCTGAGTGTTTTCTGGGCGGAAATGTAAGTCTATCAGTCCATGGTAACACATTTCACCTCCTGTGTCTAACATATGCTTAGAATGGTGAGAGAAAGCCAAAATGGACACTGTTGAATACAGACAAATTATCTTAAGAAACTTCATCCAACTACTGTAATTCATCATCTTGAACTATCCTGAGTGTTTCCTGTACAGAAGTTCAGGTTTGCCAGCCCCTGGAAAGACAATTCACCTCCTGTGTCTAAAATAGGCTTAGAATGGTGAGAGAAAGCCAAAATGGATACTGTTGAATACAGACAAATTATCTTAAGAAACTTGATCTTACTAATGTAATTCATCATCTTTAACTATTCTGAGTGTTTTCTGGGCGGAAATGTAAGTCTATCAGTCCATGGTAACACATTTCACCTCCTGTGTCTAACATATGCTGAGAATGGTGAGAGAAAGCCAAAATGGACACTGTTGAATACAGACAAATTATCTTAAGAAACTTCATCCAACTACTGTAATTCATCATCTTGAACTATTCTGAGTGTTTTCTGGGCGGAAATGTAAGTCTATCAGTCCATGGTAACACATTTCACCTCCTGTGTCTAAAATGAGCTTAGAATGGTGAGAGAAAGCCAAAATGGACACTGTTGAATATAGACAAATTATCTTAAGAAACTTCATCCAACTACTGTAATTCATCATCTTGAACTATCCTGAGTGTTTCCTGTACAGAAGTTCAGGTTTGCCAGCCCCTGGAAAGACAATTCACCTCCTGTGTCTAAAATAGGCTTAGAATGGTGAGAGACAGCCAAAATGGATACTGTTGAATACAGACAAATTATCTTAAGAAACTTGATCTTACTAATGTAATTCATCATCTTTAACTATTCTGAGTGTTTTCTGTACAGAAGTTCTGGTTTGCCAGCCCCTGGAAAGACACTTCACCTCCTGTGTCTAAAATAGGCTTAGAATGGTGAGAGAAAGTCAAAATGGACACTGTTGAATACAGACAAATTATCTGGAGAAACTTGATCTTACTAATGTAATTCATCATCTTGAACTATTCTGAGTGTTTTCTGGGCGGAAATGTAAGTCTATCAGTCCATGGTAACACATTTCACCTCCTGTGTCTAAAATAAGCTTAGAATGGTGAGAGAAAGCCAAAATGGACACTGTTGAATACAGACAAATTATCTTAAGAAACTTCATCCAACTACTGTAATTCATCATCTTTAACTATTCTGAGTGTTTTCTGAGCGGAAATGTAAGTCTATCAGTCCATGGTAACACATTTCACCTCCTGTGTCTAACATATGCTTAGAATGGTGAGAGAAAGCCAAAATGGACACTGTTGAATACAGACAAATTATCTGGAGAAACTTGATCTTACTAATGTAATTCATCATCTTGAACTATTCTGAGTGTTTTCTGGGCGGAAATGTAAGTCTATCAGTCCATGGTAACACATTTCACCTCCTGTGTCTAAAATAAGCTTAGAATGGTGAGAGAAAGCCAAAATGGACACTGTTGAATACAGACAAATTATCTTAAGAAACTTCATCCAACTACTGTAATTCATCATCTTTAACTATTCTGAGTGTTTTCTGAGCGGAAATGTAAGTCTATCAGTCCATGGTAACACATTTCACCTCCTGTGTCTAACATATGCTTAGAATGGTGAGAGAAAGCCAAAATGGACACTGTTGAATACAGACAAATTATCTGGAGAAACTTGATCTTACTAATGTAATTCATCATCTTGAACTATTCTGAGTGTTTTCTGGGCGGAAATGTAAGTCTATCAGTCCATGGTAACACATTTCACCTCCTGTGTCTAAAATAAGCTTAGAATGGTGAGAGAAAGCCAAAATGGACACTGTTGAATACAGACAAATTATCTTAAGAAACTTCATCCAACTACTGTAATTCATCATCTTTAACTATTCTGAGTGTTTTCTGGGCGGAAATGTAAGTCTATCAGTCCATGGTAACACATTTCACCTCCTGTGTCTAACATATGCTTAGAATGGTGAGAGAAAGCCAAAATGGACACTGTTGAATACAGACAAATTATCTTAAGAAACTTCATCCAACTACTGTAATTCATCATCTTGAACTATTCTGAGTGTTTTCTGGGCGGAAATGTAAGTCTATCAGTCCATGGTAACACATTTCACCTCCTGTGTCTAAAATGAGCTTAGAATGGTGAGAGAAAGCCAAAATGGAAACTGTTGAATACAGACAAATTATCTTAAGAAACTTCATCCAACTACTGTAATTCATCATCTTGAACTATCCTGAGTGTTTCCTGTACAGAAGTTCAGGTTTGCCAGCCCCTGGAAAGACAATTCACCTCCTGTGTCTAAAATAGGCTTAGAATGGTGAGAGACAGCCAAAATGGATACTGTTGAATACAGACAAATTATCTTAAGAAACTTGATCTTACTAATGTAATTCATCATCTTTAACTATTCTGAGTGTTTTCTGTACAGAAGTTCTGGTTTGCCAGCCCCTGGAAAGACACTTCACCTCCTGTGTCTAAAATAGGCTTAGAATGGTGAGAGAAAGTCAAAATGGACACTGTTGAATACAGACAAATTATCTGGAGAAACTTGATCTTACTAATGTAATTCATCATCTTGAACTATTCTGAGTGTTTTCTGGGCGGAAATGTAAGTCTATCAGTCCATGGTAACACATTTCACCTCCTGTGTCTAAAATAAGCTTAGAATGGTGAGAGAAAGCCAAAATGGACACTGTTGAATACAGACAAATTATCTTAAGAAACTTCATCCAACTACTGTAATTCATCATCTTTAACTATTCTGAGTGTTTTCTGAGCGGAAATGTAAGTCTATCAGTCCATGGTAACACATTTCACCTCCTGTGTCTAACATATGCTTAGAATGGTGAGAGAAAGCCAAAATGGACACTGTTGAATACAGACAAATTATCTGGAGAAACTTGATCTTGCTAATGTAATTCATCATCTTGAACTATTCTGAGTGTTTTCTGGGCGGAAATGTAAGTCTATCAGTCCATGGTAACACATTTCACCTCCTGTGTCTAAAATAAGCTTAGAATGGTGAGAGAAAGCCAAAATGGACACTGTTGAATACAGACAAATTATCTTAAGAAACTTCATCCAACTACTGTAATTCATCATCTTTAACTATTCTGAGTGTTTTCTGAGCGGAAATGTAAGTCTATCAGTCCATGGTAACAGATTTCACCTCCTGTGTCTAACATATGCTTAGAATGGTGAGAGAAAGCCAAAATGGACACTGTTGAATACAGACAAATTATCTGGAGAAACTTGATCTTACTAATGTAATTCATCATCTTGAACTATTCTGAGTGTTTTCTGGGCGGAAATGTAAGTCTATCAGTCCATGGTAACACATTTCACCTCCTGTGTCTAAAATAAGCTTAGAATGGTGAGAGAAAGCCAAAATGGACACTGTTGAATACAGACAAATTATCTTAAGAAACTTCATCCAACTACTGTAATTCATCATCTTTAACTATTCTGAGTGTTTTCTGAGCGGAAATGTAAGTCTATCAGTCCATGGTAACACATTTCACCTCCTGTGTCTAACATATGCTTAGAATGGTGAGAGAAAGCCAAAATGGACACTGTTGAATACAGACAAATTATCTGGAGAAACTTGATCTTACTAATGTAATTCATCATCTTGAACTATTCTGAGTGTTTTCTGGGCGGAAATGTAAGTCTATCAGTCCATGGTAACACATTTCACCTCCTGTGTCTAAAATAAGCTTAGAATGGTGAGAGAAAGCCAAAATGGACACTGTTGAATACAGACAAATTATCTTAAGAAACTTCATCCAACTACTGTAATTCATCATCTTTAACTATTCTGAGTGTTTTCTGGGCGGAAATGTAAGTCTATCAGTCCATGGTAACACATTTCACCTCCTGTGTCTAACATATGCTTAGAATGGTGAGAGAAAGCCAAAATGGACACTGTTGAATACAGACAAATTATCTTAAGAAACTTCATCCAACTACTGTAATTCATCATCTTGAACTATCCTGAGTGTTTCCTGTACAGAAGTTCAGGTTTGCCAGCCCCTGGAAAGACAATCCACCTCCTGTGTCTAAAATAGGCTTAGAATGGTGAGAGACAGCCAAAATGGATACTGTTGAATACAGACAAATTATCTTAAGAAACTTGATCTTACTAATGTAATTCATCATCTTTAACTATTCTGAGTGTTTTCTGTACAGAAGTTCTGGTTTGCCAGCCCCTGGAAAGACACTTCACCTCCTGTGTCTAAAATAGGCTTAGAATGGTGAGAGAAAGCCAAAATGGACACTGTTGAATACAGACAAATTATCTTAAGAAACTTCATCCAACTACTGTAATTCATCATCTTTAACTATTCTGAGTGTTTTCTGGGCGGAAATGTAAGTCTATCAGTCCATGGTAACACATTTCACCTCCTGTGTCTAACATATGCTTAGAATGGTGAGAGAAAGCCAAAATGGACACTGTTGAATACAGACAAATTATCTTAAGAAACTTCATCCAACTACTGTAATTCATCATCTTGAACTATCCTGAGTGTTTCCTGTACAGAAGTTCAGGTTTGCCAGCCCCTGGAAAGACAATTCACCTCCTGTGTCTAAAATAGGCTTAGAATGGTGAGAGAAAGCCAAAATGGATACTGTTGAATACAGACAAATTATCTTAAGAAACTTGATCTTACTAATGTAATTCATCATCTTTAACTATTCTGAGTGTTTTCTGGGCGGAAATGTAAGTCTATCAGTCCATGGTAACACATTTCACCTCCTGTGTCTAACATATGCTGAGAATGGTGAGAGAAAGCCAAAATGGACACTGTTGAATACAGACAAATTATCTTAAGAAACTTCATCCAACTACTGTAATTCATCATCTTGAACTATTCTGAGTGTTTTCTGGGCGGAAATGTAAGTCTATCAGTCCATGGTAACACATTTCACCTCCTGTGTCTAAAATGAGCTTAGAATGGTGAGAGAAAGCCAAAATGGACACTGTTGAATACAGACAAATTATCTTAAGAAACTTCATCCAACTACTGTAATTCATCATCTTGAACTATCCTGAGTGTTTCCTGTACAGAAGTTCAGGTTTGCCAGCCCCTGGAAAGACAATTCACCTCCTGTGTCTAAAATAGGCTTAGAATGGTGAGAGACAGCCAAAATGGATACTGTTGAATACAGACAAATTATCTTAAGAAACTTGATCTTACTAATGTAATTCATCATCTTTAACTATTCTGAGTGTTTTCTGTACAGAAGTTCTGGTTTGCCAGCCCCTGGAAAGACACTTCACCTCCTGTGTCTAAAATAGGCTTAGAATGGTGAGAGAAAGTCAAAATGGACACTGTTGAATACAGACAAATTATCTGGAGAAACTTGATCTTACTAATGTAATTCATCATCTTGAACTATTCTGAGTGTTTTCTGGGCGGAAATGTAAGTCTATCAGTCCATGGTAACACATTTCACCTCCTGTGTCTAAAATAAGCTTAGAATGGTGAGAGAAAGCCAAAATGGACACTGTTGAATACAGACAAATTATCTTAAGAAACTTCATCCAACTACTGTAATTCATCATCTTTAACTATTCTGAGTGTTTTCTGAGCGGAAATGTAAGTCTATCAGTCCATGGTAACACATTTCACCTCCTGTGTCTAACATATGCTTAGAATGGTGAGAGAAAGCCAAAATGGACACTGTTGAATACAGACAAATTATCTGGAAAAACTTGATCTTACTAATGTAATTCATCATCTTGAACTATTCTGAGTGTTTTCTGGGCGGAAATGTAAGTCTATCAGTCCATGGTAACACATTTCACCTCCTGTGTCTAAAATAAGCTTAGAATGGTGAGAGAAAGCCAAAATGGACACTGTTGAATACAGACAAATTATCTTAAGAAACTTCATCCAACTACTGTAATTCATCATCTTTAACTATTCTGAGTGTTTTCTGAGCGGAAATGTAAGTCTATCAGTCCATGGTAACACATTTCACCTCCTGTGTCTAACATAGGCTTAGAATGGTGAGAGAAAGTCAAAATGGACACTGTTGAATACAGACAAATTATCTGGAGAAACTTGATCTTACTAATGTAATTCATCATCTTGAACTATTCTGAGTGTTTTCTGGGCGGAAATGTAAGTCTATCAGTCCATGGTAACACATTTCACCTCCTGTGTCTAAAATAAGCTTAGAATGGTGAGAGAAAGCCAAAATGGACACTGTTGAATACAGACAAATTATCTTAAGAAACTTCATCCAACTACTGTAATTCATCATCTTGAACTATTCTGAGTGTTTTCTGAGCGGAAATGTAAGTCTATCAGTCCATGGTAACACATTTCACCTCCTGTGTCTAACATATGCTTAGAATGGTGAGAGAAAGCCAAAATGGACACTGTTGAATACAGACAAATTATCTGGAGAAACTTGATCTTACTAATGTAATTCATCATCTTGAACTATTCTGAGTGTTTTCTGGGCGGAAATGTAAGTCTATCAGTCCATGGTAACACATTTCACCTCCTGTGTCTAAAATAAGCTTAGAATGGTGAGAGAAAGCCAAAATGGACACTGTTGAATACAGACAAATTATCTTAAGAAACTTCATCCAACTACTGTAATTCATCATCTTTAACTATTCTGAGTGTTTTCTGGGCGGAAATGTAAGTCTATCAGTCCATGGTAACACATTTCACCTCCTGTGTCTAACATATGCTTAGAATGGTGAGAGAAAGCCAAAATGGACACTGTTGAATACAGACAAATTATCTTAAGAAACTTCATCCAACTACTGTAATTCATCATCTTGAACTATTCTGAGTGTTTTCTGGGCGGAAATGTAAGTCTATCAGTCCATGGTAACACATTTCACCTCCTGTGTCTAAAATGAGCTTAGAATGGTGAGAGAAAGCCAAAATGGAAACTGTTGAATACAGACAAATAATCTTAAGAAACTTCATCCAACTACTGTAATTCATCATCTTGAACTATCCTGAGTGTTTCCTGTACAGAAGTTCAGGTTTGCCAGCCCCTGGAAAGACAATTCACCTCCTGTGTCTAAAATAGGCTTAGAATGGTGAGAGACAGCCAAAATGGATACTGTTGAATACAGACAAATTATCTTAAGAAACTTGATCTTACTAATGTAATTCATCATCTTTAACTATTCTGAGTGTTTTCTGTACAGAAGTTCTGGTTTACCAGCCCCTGGAAAGACACTTCACCTCCTGTGTCTAAAATAGGCTTAGAATGGTGAGAGAAAGTCAAAATGGACACTGTTGAATACAGACAAATTATCTGGAGAAACTTGATCTTACTAATGTAATTCATCATCTTGAACTATTCTGAGTGTTTTCTGGGCGGAAATGTAAGTCTATCAGTCCATGGTAACACATTTCACCTCCTGTGTCTAAAATAAGCTTAGAATGGTGAGAGAAAGCCAAAATGGACACTGTTGAATACAGACAAATTATCTTAAGAAACTTCATCCAACTACTGTAATTCATCATCTTTAACTATTCTGAGTGTTTTCTGAGCGGAAATGTAAGTCTATCAGTCCATGGTAACACATTTCACCTCCTGTGTCTAACATATGCTTAGAATGGTGAGAGAAAGCCAAAATGGACACTGTTGAATACAGACAAATTATCTGGAGAAACTTGATCTTGCTAATGTAATTCATCATCTTGAACTATTCTGAGTGTTTTCTGGGCGGAAATGTAAGTCTATCAGTCCATGGTAACACATTTCACCTCCTGTGTCTAAAATAAGCTTAGAATGGTGAGAGAAAGCCAAAATGGACACTGTTGAATACAGACAAATTATCTTAAGAAACTTCATCCAACTACTGTAATTCATCATCTTTAACTATTCTGAGTGTTTTCTGAGCGGAAATGTAAGTCTATCAGTCCATGGTAACACATTTCACCTCCTGTGTCTAACATATGCTTAGAATGGTGAGAGAAAGCCAAAATGGACACTGTTGAATACAGACAAATTATCTGGACAAACTTGATCTTACTAATGTAATTCATCATCTTGAACTATTCTGAGTGTTTTCTGAGCGGAAATGTAAGTCTATCAGTCCATGGTAACACATTTCACCTCCTGTGTCTAACATATGCTTAGAATGGTGAGAGAAAGCCAAAATGGACACTGTTGAATACAGACAAATTATCTTAAGAAACTTCATCCAACTACTGTAATTCATCATCTTGAACTATCCTGAGTGTTTCCTGTACAGAAGTTCAGGTTTGCCAGCCCCTGGAAAGACAATTCACCTCCTGTGTCTAAAATAGGCTTAGAATGGTGAGAGAAAGCCAAAATGGATACTGTTGAATACAGACAAATTATCTTAAGAAACTTGATCTTACTAATGTAATTCATCATCTTTAACTATTCTGAGTGTTTTCTGTACAGAAGTTCTGGTTTGCCAGCCCCTGGAAAGACAATTCACCTCCTGTGTCTAAAATAGGCTTAGAATGGTGAGTGAAAGCCAAAATGGACACTGTTGAATACAGACAAATTATCTTAAGAAACTTCATCCAACTACTGTAATTCATCATCTTTAACTATTCTGAGTGTTTTCTGGGCGGAAATGTAAGTCTATCAGTCCATGGTAACACATTTCACCCCCTGTGTCTAAAATAGGCTTAGAATGGTGAGAGAAAGCCAAAATGGACACTGTTGAATACAGACAAATTATCTTAAGAAACTTCATCCAACTACTGTAATTCATCATCTTGAACTATTCTGAGTGTTTTCTGGGCGGAAATGTAAGTCTATCAGTCCATGGTAACACATTTCACCTCCTGTGTCCAATGAGCTTAGTTTGGGGAGAAAACATGAAAATGAACGTAATGATGAACACAGACAAATCATCTTAAACATGATGAATTACATTAGTTAGATCAAGTTTCTTAACTATTCTGAATGTTTCCTGTACTGAAGTTCAGGTGTGCCAGTGTTTCCTGCACAGGATTTCAGGTGTGCCAGTGTTTCCTGCACAGGATTTCAGACCTGTCAGACCCAGAAACACAATTCACCTCCTGTGTCTAATGAGCTTAGTTTGGGGAGAAAACATGAAAATTAACGTAATGATGAACACAGACAAATTATCTTAAGAAACTTGATGAGCTTAGTTTGGGGAGAAAACATGAATATGAACGTATGATGAACACAGACAAATTATCTTAAACATGATGAATTACATTCGTTAGATCAAGTTTCTTAACTATTCTGAATGTTTCCTGTACAGAAGTTCAGGTGTGCCAGTGTTTCCTGCACAGGATTTCAGGTGTGCCAGTGTTTCCTGCACAGGATTTCAGACCTGTCAGACCCATAAATACAATTCACCTCCTGTGTCCAATGAGCTTAGTTTGGGGAGAAAACATGAAAATGAACGTATGATGATCACAGACAAATCATCTTAAACATGATGAATGACATTAGTTAGATCAAGTTTCTTAACTATTCTGAATGTTTCCTGTACAGGATTTCAGGTGTGCCAGTGTTTTCTGCACAGGATTTCAGACCTGTCAGACCCATAAACACAATTCACCTCCTGTGTCTAATGAGCTTAGTTTGGGGAGAAAACATGAAAATTAACGTAATGATGAACACAGACAAATTATCTTAAGAAACTTGATGAGCTTAGTTTGGGGAGAAAACATGAATATGAACGTATGATGAACACAGATAAAAAAATTATCTTCAGAAACTTGAACATGAACGTATGATGAACACGGACAAATTATCTTGAGAAACTTGATCTTACCAATGTAATTCATCATCTTTAACTATTCTGAGTGTTTCCTGTACAGGACTTCAGGTGTGCCATTGTTTCCTGCACAGGATTTCAGACCTCTCAGACCTAGAAACACAATTCACCTCCTGTGTCCAATGAGCTTAGTTTGGGGAGAAAACATGAATATGAACGTATGATGAACACAGACAAATTATCTTAAACATGATGAATAACATTAGTTAGATCAAGTTTCTTAACTATTCTGAATGTTTCCTGTACAGAAGTTCAGGTGTGCCAGTGTTTCCTGCACAGGATTTCAGGTGTGCCAGTGTTTCCTGCACAGGATTTCAGACCTGTCAAACCCATAAACAAAATTCACCTCCTGTGTCCAACGAGCTTAGTTTGGGGAAAAAAAATGAAAAACAACGTATGATGAACACAGACAAATTATCTTAAAAATGATAAATTACATTAGTTAGATCAAGTTTCTTAACTATTCTGAGTGTTTCCTGTACAGAAGTTCAGGTTTGCCAGCCCCTGGAAAGACAGTTCACCTCCTGTGTCTAAAATAGGCTTAGAATGGTGAGAGAAAGCCAAAATTGACACTGTTGAATACAGACAAATTATCTTAAGAAACTTCATCCAACTACTGTAATTCATCATGTTGAACTATTCTGAGTGTTTTCTGGGCGGAAATGTAAGTCTATCAGTCCATGGTAACACATTTCACCTCCTGTGTCTAAAATAAGCTTAGAATGGTGAGAGAAAGCCAAAATGGACACTGTTGAATACAGACAAATTATTTTAAGAAGCTTCATCCAACTACTGTAATTCATCATCTTGAACTATTCTGAGTGTTTTCTGGGCGGAAATGTAAGTCTATCAGTCCATGGTAACACATTTCACCTCCTGTGTCTAAAATAAGCTTAGAATGGTGAGAGAAAGCCAAAATGGACACTGTTGAATACAGACAAATTATCTTAAGAAACTTGATCTTACTAATGTAATTCATCATCTTTAACTATTCTGAGTGTTTTCTGGGCGGAAATGTAAGTCTATCAGTCCATGGTAACACATTTCACCTCCTGTGTCTAAAATAAGCTTAGAATGGTGAGAGAAAGCCAAAATGGACACTGTTGAATACAGACAAATTATCTTAAGAAACTTCATCCAACTACTGTAATTCATCATCTTGAACTATCCTGAGTGTTTCCTGTACAGAAGTTCAGGTTTGCCAGCCCCTGGAAAGACAATTCACCTCCTGTGTCTGAAATAGGCTTAGAATGGTGAGAGAAAGCCAAAATGGATACTGTTGAATACAGACAAATTATCTTTAGAAACTTGATCTTACTAATGTAATTCATCATCTTTAACTATTCTGAGTATTTTCTGTACAGAAGTTCAGGTTTGCCAGCCCCTGGAAAGACAGTTCACCTCCTGTGTCTAAAATAGGCTTAGAATGGTGAGAGAAAGCCAAAATGGACACTGTTGAATACAGACAAATTATCTTAAGAAACTTCACCACACTACTGTAATTCATCATCTTTAACTATTCTGAGTGTTTTCTGGGCGGAAATGTAAGTCTATCAGTCCATGGTAACACATTTCACCTCCTGTGTCTAAAATAGGCTTAGAATGGTGAGAGAAAGCCAAAATGGACACTGTTGAATACAGACAAATTATCTTAAGAAACTTCATCCAACTACTGTAATTCATCATCTTGAACTATTCTGAGTGTTTTCTGGGCGGAAATGTAAGTCTATCAGTCCATGGTAACACATTTCACCTCCTGTGTCTAAAATAAGCTTAGAATGGTGAGAGAAAGCCAAAATGGACACTGTTGAATACTGACAAATTATCTGGAGAAACTTCATCCAACTAATGAAATTCATCATCTTTAACTATTCTGAGTGTTTTCTTTACAGAAGTTCTGGTTTGCCAGCCCCTGGAAAGACACTTCACCTCCTGTGTCTAAAATAAGCTTAGAATGGTGAGAGAAAGCCAAAATGGACACTGTTGAATACAGACAAATTATCTTAAGAAACTTCATCCAACTACTGTAATTCATCATCTTCAACTATCCTGAGTGTTTCCTGTACAGAAGTTCAGGTTTGCCAGTCCCTGGAAAGACAATTCACCTCCTGTGTCTAAAATAGGCTTAGAATGGTGAGAGAAAGCCAAAATGGACACTGTTGAATACAGACAAATTATCTGGAGAAACTTCATCCAACTACTGTAATTCATCATCTTTAACTATTCTGAGTGTTTTCTGGGCGGAAATGTAAGTCTATCAGTCCATAGTAACACATTTCACCTCCTGTGTCTAAAATAAGCTTAGAATGGTGAGAGAAAGCCAAAATGGACACAGTTAAATACAGACAAATTATCTTAAGAAACTTCATCCAACTACTGTAATTCATCATCTTGAACTATCCTGAGTGTTTCCTGTACAGAAGTTCAGGTTTGCCAGCCCCTGGAAAGACAATTCACCTCCTGTGTCTAAAATAGGCTTAGAATGGTGAGAGAAAGCCAAAATGGACACTGTTGAATACAGACAAATTATCTGGAGAAACTTCATCCAACTACTGTAATTCATCATCTTTAACTATTCTGAGTGTTTTCTGGGCGGAAATGTAAGTCTATCAGTCCATGGTAACACATTTCACCTCCTGTGTCTAAAATAAGCTTAGAATGGTGAGAGAAAGCCAAAATGGACACTGTTGAATACAGACAAATTATCTTAAGAAACTTCATCCAACTACTGTAATTCATCATCTTTAACTATTCTGAGTGTTTTCTGAGCGGAAATGTAAGTCTATCAGTCCATGGTAACACATTTCACCTCCTGTGTCTAACATATGCTTAGAATGGTGAGAGAAAGCCAAAATGGACACTGTTGAATACAGACAAATTATCTTAAGAAACTTCATCCAACTACTGTAATTCATCATCTTGAACTATCCTGAGTGTTTCCTGTACAGAAGTTCAGGTTTGCCAGCCCCTGGAAAGACAATTCACCTCCTGTGTCTAAAATAGGCTTAGAATGGTGAGAGAAAGCCAAAATGGACACTGTTGAACACAGACAAATTATCTTAAGAAACGTGAACATGAACGTATGATGAACACGGACAAATTATCTTAAAAATGATGAATTACATTAGTTAGATCAAGTTTCTTAACTATTCTGAGTGTTTCCTATACAGAATTTCAGGTGTGCCAGTGTTTCCTGCACAGGATTTCAGACCTCTCAGACCTAGAAACACAATTCACCTCCTGTGTCCAATGAGCTTAGTTTGGGGAGAAAACATGAAAATGAACGTAATGATGAACACAGACAAATCATCTTAAACATGATGAATTACATTAGTTAGATCAAGTTTCTTAACTATTCTGAATGTTTCCTGTACAGAAGTTCAGGTGTGCCATTGTTTCCTGCACAGGATTTCAGGTGTGCCAGTGTTTCCTGCACAGGATTTCAGACCTGTCAGACCCAGAAACACAATTCACCTCCTGTGTCTAATGAGCTTAGTTTGGGGAGAAAACATGAAAATTAACGTAATGATGAACACAGACAAATTATCTTAAGAAACTTGATGAGCTTAGTTTGGGGAGAAAACATGAATATGAACGTATGATGAACACAGACAAATTATCTTAAACATGATGAATTACATTCGTTAGATCAAGTTTCTTAACTATTCTGAATGTTTCCTGTACAGAAGTTCAGGTGTGCCAGTGTTTCCTGCACAGGATTTCAGGTGTGCCAGTGTTTCCTGCACAGGATTTCAGACCTGTCAGACCCATAAATAAAATTCACCTCCTGTGTCCAATGAGTTTAGTTTGGGGAGAAAACATGAAAATGAACGTATGATGATCACAGACAAATCATCTTAAACATGATGAATGACATTAGTTAGATCAAGTTTCTTAACTATTCTGAATGTTTCCTGTACAGGATTTCAGGTGTGCCAGTGTTTTCTGCACAGGATTTCAGACCTGTCAGACCCATAAACACAATTCACCTCCTGTGTCTAATGAGCTTAGTTTGGGGAGAAAACATGAAAATTAACGTAATGATGAACACAGACAAATTATCTTAAGAAACTTGATGAGCTTAGTTTGGGGAGAAAACATGAATATGAACGTATGATGAACACAGACAAATTATCTTCAGAAACTTGAACATGAACGTATGATGAACATGGACAAATTATCTTGAGAAACTTGATCTTACCAATGTAATTCATCATCTTTAACTATTCTGAGTGTTTCCTGTACAGGACTTCAGGTGTGCCATTGTTTCCTGCACAGGATTTCAGACCTCTCAGACCCAGAAACACAATTCACCTCCTGTGTCCAATGAGCTTAGTTTGGGGAGAAAACATGAATATGAACGTATGATGAACACAGACAAATTATCTTAAACATGATGAATTACATTAGTTAGATCAAGTTTCTTAACTATTCTGAATGTTTCCTGTACAGAAGTTCAGGTGTGCCAGTGTTTCCTGCACAGGATTTCAGGTGTGCCAGTGTTTCCTGCACAGGATTTCAGACCTGCCAAACCCATAAACAAAATTCACCTCCTGTGTCCAACGAGCTTAGTTTGGGGAGAAAACATGAATATGAACGTATGATGAACACAGACAAATTATCTTAAAAATGATAAATTACATTAGTTAGATCAAGTTTCTTAACTATTCTGAGTGTTTCCTGTACAGAAGTTCAGGTTTGCCAGCCCCTGGAAAGACAGTTCACCTCCTGTGTCTAAAATAGGCTTAGAATGGTGAGAGAAAGCCAAAATTGACACTGTTGAATACAGACAAATTATCTTAAGAAACTTCATCCAACTACTGTAATTCATCATCTTGAACTATTCTGAGTGTTTTCTGGGCGGAAATGTAAGTCTATCAGTCCATGGTAACACATTTCACCTCCTGTGTCTAAAATAAGCTTAGAATGGTGAGAGAAAGCCAAAATGGACACTGTTGAATACAGACAAATTATCTTAAGAAACTTCATCCAACTACTGTAATTCATCATCTTGAACTATTCTGAGTGTTTTCTGGGCGGAGATGTAAGTCTATCAGTCCATGGTAACACATTTCACCTCCTGTGTCTAACATATGCTTAGAATGGTGAGAGAAAGCCAAAATGGACACTGTTGAATACAGACAAATTATCTTAAGAAACTTCATCCAACTACTGTAATTCATCATCTTGAACTATCCTGAGTGTTTCCTGTACAGAAGTTCAGGTTTGCCAGCCCCTGGAAAGACAATTCACCTCCTGTGTCTAAAATAGGCTTAGAATGGTGAGAGAAAGCCAAAATGGACACTGTTGAACACAGACAAATTATCTTAAGAAACGTGAACATGAACGTATGATGAACACGGACAAATTATCTTAAAAATGATGAATTACATTAGTTAGATCAAGTTTCTTAACTATTCTGAGTGTTTCCTATACAGAATTTCAGGTGTGCCAGTGTTTCCTGCACAGGATTTCAGACCTCTCAGACCCAGAAACACAATTCACCTCCTGTGTCCAATGAGCTTAGTTTGGGGAGAAAACATGAAAATGAACGTAATGATGAACACAGACAAATCATCTTAAACATGATGAATTACATTAGTTAGATCAAGTTTCTTAACTATTCTGAATGTTTCCTGTACAGAAGTTCAGGTGTGCACGTGTTTCCTGCACAGGATTTCAGGTGTGCCAGTGTTTCCTGCACAGGATTTCAGACCTGTCAAACCCATAAACAAAATTCACCTCCTGTGTCCAACGAGCTTAGTTTTGGGAAAAAAAATGAAAAAGAACGTATGATGAACACAGACAAATTATCTTAAAAATGATAAATTACATTAGTTAGATCAAGTTTCTTAACTATTCTGAGTGTTTCCTGTACAGGAGTTCAGGTTTGCCAGCCCCTGGAAAGACAGTTCACCTCCTGTGTCTAAAATAGGCTTAGAATGGTGAGAGAAAGCCAAAATGGACACTGTTGAATACAGACAAATTATCTTAAGAAACTTCATCCAACTACTGTAATTCATCATCTTGAACTATCCTGAGTGTTTCCTGTACAGAAGTTCAGGTTTGCCAGCCCCTGGAAAGACAATTCACCTCCTGTGTCTGAAATAGGCTTAGAATGGTGAGAGAAAGCCAAAATGGATACTGTTGAATACAGACAAATTATCTTTAGAAACTTGATCTTACTAATGTAATTCATCATCTTTAACTATTCTGAGTATTTTCTGTACAGAAGTTCAGGTTTGCCAGCCCCTGGAAAGACAGTTCACCTCCTGTGTCTAAAATAGGCTTAGAATGGTGAGAGAAAGCCAAAATGGACACTGTTGAATACAGACAAATTATCTTAAGAAACTTCATCCAACTACTGTAATTCATCATCCTTAACTATTCTGAGTGTTTTCTGGGCGGAAATGTAAGTCTATAAGTCCATGGTAACACATTTCACCTCCTGTGTCTAACATATGCTTAGAATGGTGAGAGAAAGCCAAAATGGACACTGTTGAATACAGACAAATTATCTTAAGAAACTTCATCCAACTACTGTAATTCATCATCTTGAACTATTCTGAGTGTTTCCTGTACAGAAGTTCAGGTTTGCCAGCCCCTGGAAAGACAATTCACCTCCTGTGTCTGAAATAGGCTTAGAATGGTGAGAGAAAGCCAAAATGGATACTGTTGAATACAGACAAATTATCTTTAGAAACTTGATCTTACTAATGTAATTCATCATCTTTAACTATTCTGAGTATTTTCTGTACAGAAGTTCAGGTTTGCCAGCCCCTGGAAAGACAGTTCACCTCCTGTGTCTAAAATAGGCTTAGAATGGTGAGAGAAAGCCAAAATGGACACTGTTGAATACAGACAAATTATCTTAAGAAACTTCACCACACTACTGTAATTCATCATCTTTAACTATTCTGAGTGTTTTCTGGGCGGAAATGTAAGTCTATCAGTCCATGGTAACACATTTCACCTCCTGTGTCTAAAATAGGCTTAGAATGGTGAGAGAAAGCCAAAATGGACACTGTTGAATACAGACAAATTATCTTAAGAAACTTCATCCAACTACTGTAATTCATCATCTTGAACTATTCTGAGTGTTTTCTGGGCGGAAATGTAAGTCTATCAGTCCATGGTAACACATTTCACCTCCTGTGTCTAAAATAAGCTTAGAATGGTGAGAGAAAGCCAAAATGGACACAGTTAAATACAGACAAATTATCTTAAGAAACTTCATCCAACTACTGTAATTCATCATCTTGAACTATCCTGAGTGTTTCCTGTACAGAAGTTCAGGTTTGCCAGCCCCTGGAAAGACAATTCACCTCCTGTGTCTAAAATAGGCTTAGAATGGTGAGAGAAAGCCAAAATGGACACTGTTGAATACAGACAAATTATCTGGAGAAACTTCATCCAACTACTGTAATTCATCATCTTGAACTATTCTGAGTGTTTTCTGGGCGGAAATGTAAGTCTATCAGTCCATGGTAACACATTTCACCTCCTGTGTCTAAAATAAGCTTAGAATGGTGAGAGAAAGCCAAAATGGACACTGTTGAATACAGACAAATTATCTTAAGAAACTTCATCCAACTACTGTAATTCATCATCTTTAACTATTCTGAGTGTTTTCTGGGCGGAAATGTAAGTCTATCAGTCCATGGTAACACATTTCACCTCCTGTGTCTAACATATGCTTAGAATGGTGAGAGAAAGCCAAAATGGACACTGTTGAATACAGACAAATTATCTTAAGAAACTTCATCCAACTACTGTAATTCATCATCTTCAACTATCCTGAGTGTTTCCTGTACAGAAGTTCAGGTTTGCCAGCCCCTGGAAAGACAATTCACCTCCTGTGTCTAAAATAGGCTTAGAATGGTGAGAGAAAGCCAAAATGGACACTGTTGAATACAGACAAATTATTTTAAGAAGCTTCATCCAACTACTGTAATTCATCATCTTGAACTATTCTGAGTGTTTTCTGGGCGGAAATGTAAGTCTATCAGTCCATGGTAACACATTTCACCTCCTGTGTCTAAAATAAGCTTAGAATGGTGAGAGAAAGCCAAAATGGACACTGTTGAATACAGACAAATTATCTTAAGAAACTTGATCTTACTAATGTAATTCATCATCTTTAACTATTCTGAGTGTTTTCTGGGCGGAAATGTAAGTCTATCAGTCCATGGTAACACATTTCACCTCCTGTGTCTAAAATAAGCTTAGAATGGTGAGAGAAAGCCAAAATGGACACTGTTGAATACAGACAAATTATCTTAAGAAACTTCATCCAACTACTGTAATTCATCATCTTGAACTATTCTGAGTGTTTTCTGGGCGGAAATGTAAGTCTATCAGTCCATGGTAACACATTTCACCTCCTGTGTCTAACATATGCTTAGAATGGTGAGAGAAAGCCAAAATGGACACTGTTGAATACAGACAAATTATCTTAAGAAACTTCATCCAACTACTGTAATTCATCATCTTGAACTATCCTGAGTGTTTCCTGTACAGAAGTTCAGGTTTGCCAGCCCCTGGAAAGACAATTCACCTCCTGTGTCTAAAATAGGCTTAGAATGGTGAGAGAAAGCCAAAATGGACACTGTTGAATACAGACAAATTATCTTAAGAAACTTCATCCAACTACTGTAATTCATCATCTTGAACTATCCTGAGTGTTTCCTGTACAGAAGTTCAGGTTTGCCAGCCCCTGGAAAGACAATTCACCTCCTGTGTCTAAAATAGGCTTAGAATGGTGAGAGAAAGCCAAAATGGACACTGTTGAACACAGACAAATTATCTTAAGAAACGTGAACATGAACGTATGATGAACACGGACAAATTATCTTAAAAATGATGAATTACATTAGTTAGATCAAATTTCTTAACTATTCTGAGTGTTTCCTATACAGAATTTCAGGTGTGCCAGTGTTTCCTGCACAGGATTTCAGACCTCTCAGACCATCCATCCATCCATCCATTTTCAACCGCTTATCCGGGGTCGGGTCGCGGGGGCAGCAGTTTTACCTCTCAGACCCAGAAACACAATTCACCTCCTGTGTCCAATGAGCTTAGTTTGGGGAGAAAACATGAAAATGAACGTAATGATGAACACAGACAAATCATCTTAAACATGATGAATTACATTAGTTAGATCAAGTTTCTTAACTATTCTGAATGTTTCCTGTACAGAAGTTCAGGTGTGCCATTGTTTCCTGCACAGGATTTCAGGTGTGCCAGTGTTTCCTGCACAGGATTTCAGACCTGTCAGACCCAGAAACACAATTCACCTCCTGTGTCTAATGAGCTTAGTTTGGGGAGAAAACATGAAAATTAACGTAATGATGAACACAGACAAATTATCTTAAGAAACTTGATGAGCTTAGTTTGGGGAGAAAACATGAATATGAACGTATGATGAACACAGACAAATTATCTTAAACATGATGAATTACATTAGTTAGATCAAGTTTCTTAACTATTCTGAATGTTTCCTGTACAGAAGTTCAGGTGTGCCAGTGTTTCCTGCACAGGATTTCAGGTGTGCCAGTGTTTCCTGCACAGGATTTCAGACCTGTCAGACCCATAAACAAAATTCACCTCCTGTGTCCAATGAGCTTAGTTTGGGGAGAAAACATGAAAATGAACGTATGATGAACACAGACAAATCATCTTAAACATGATGAATGACATTAGTTAGATCAAGTTTCTTAACTATTCTGAATGTTTCCTGTACAGGATTTCAGGTGTGCCAGTGTTTTCTACACAGGATTTCAGACCTCTCAGACCCAGAAACACAATTCACCTCCTGTGTCTAATGAGCTTAGTTTGGGGAGAAAACATGAAAATTAACGTAATGATGAACACAGACAAATTATCTTAAGAAACTTGATGAGCTTAGTTTGGGGAGAAAACATGAATATGAACGTATGATGAACACAGACAAATTATCTTCAGAAACTTGAACATGAACGTATGATGAACATGGACAAATTATCTTGAGAAACTTGATCTTACCAATGTAATTCATCATCTTTAACTATTCTGAGTGTTTCCTGTACAGGACTTCAGGTGTGCCATTGTTTCCTGCACAGGATTTCAGACCTCTCAGACCCAGAAACACAATTCACCTCCTGTGTCCAATGAGCTTAGTTTGGGGAGAAAACATGAATATGAACGTATGATGAACACAGACAAATTATCTTAAACATGATGAATTACATTAGTTAGATCAAGTTTCTTAACTATTCTGAATGTTTCCTGTACAGAAGTTCAGGTGTGCCAGTGTTTCCTGCACAGGATTTCAGGTGTGCCAGTGTTTCCTGCACAGGATTTCAGACCTGCCAAACCCATAAACAAAATTCACCTCCTGTGTCCAACGAGCTTAGTTTGGGGAGAAAACATGAATATGAACGTATGATGAACACAGACAAATTATCTTAAAAATGATAAATTACATTAGTTAGATCAAGTTTCTTAACTATTCTGAGTGTTTCCTGTACAGAAGTTCAGGTTTGCCAGCCCCTGGAAAGACAGTTCACCTCCTGTGTCTAAAATAGGCTTAGAATGGTGAGAGAAAGCCAAAATTGACACTGTTGAATACAGACAAATTATCTTAAGAAACTTCATCCAACTACTGTAATTCATCATCTTGAACTATTCTGAGTGTTTTCTGGGCGGAAATGTAAGTCTATCAGTCCATGGTAACACATTTCACCTCCTGTGTCTAAAATAAGCTTAGAATGGTGAGAGAAAGCCAAAATGGACACTGTTGAATACAGACAAATTATCTTAAGAAACTTCATCCAACTACTGTAATTCATCATCTTGAACTATTCTGAGTGTTTTCTGGGCGGAGATGTAAGTCTATCAGTCCATGGTAACACATTTCACCTCCTGTGTCTAACATATGCTTAGAATGGTAAGAGAAAGCCAAAATGGACACTGTTGAATACAGACAAATTATCTTAAGAAACTTCATCCAACTACTGTAATTCATCATCTTGAACTATCCTGAGTGTTTCCTGTACAGAAGTTCAGGTTTGCCAGCCCCTGGAAAGACAATTCACCTCCTGTGTCTAAAATAGGCTTAGAATGGTGAGAGAAAGCCAAAATGGACACTGTTGAACACAGACAAATTATCTTAAGAAACGTGAACATGAACGTATGATGAACACGGACAAATTATCTTAAAAATGATGAATTACATTAGTTAGATCAAGTTTCTTAACTATTCTGAGTGTTTCCTATACAGAATTTCAGGTGTGCCAGTGTTTCCTGCACAGGATTTCAGACCTCTCAGACCCAGAAACACAATTCACCTCCTGTGTCCAATGAGCTTAGTTTGGGGAGAAAACATGAAAATGAACGTAATGATGAACACAGACAAATCATCTTAAACATGATGAATTACATTAGTTAGATCAAGTTTCTTAACTATTCTGAGTGTTTCCTGTACAGGAGTTCAGGTTTGCCAGCCCCTGGAAAGACAGTTCACCTCCTGTGTCTAAAATAGGCTTAGAATGGTGAGAGAAAGCCAAAATGGACACTGTTGAATACAGACAAATTATCTTAAGAAACTTCATCCAACTACTGTAATTCATCATCTTGAACTATTCTGAGTGTTTTCTGGGCGGAAATGTAAGTCTATCAGTCCATGGTAACACATTTCACCTCCTGTGTCTAACATATGCTTAGAATGGTGAGAGAAAGCCAAAATGGACACTGTTGAATACAGACAAATTATCTTAAGAAACTTCATCCAACTACTGTAATTCATCATCTTGAACTATCCTGAGTGTTTCCTGTACAGAAGTTCAGGTTTGCCAGCCCCTGGAAAGACAATTCACCTCCTGTGTCTGAAATAGGCTTAGAATGGTGAGAGAAAGCCAAAATGGATACTGTTGAATACAGACAAATTATCTTTAGAAACTTGATCTTACTAATGTAATTCATCATCTTTAACTATTCTGAGTATTTTCTGTACAGAAGTTCAGGTTTGCAAGCCCCTGGAAAGACAGTTCACCTCCTGTGTCTAAAATAGGCTTAGAATGGTGAGAGAAAGCCAAAATGGACACTGTTGAATACAGACAAATTATCTTAAGAAACTTCATCCAACTACTGTAATTCATCATCCTTAACTATTCTGAGTGTTTTCTGGGCGGAAATGTAAGTCTATCAGTCCATGGTAACACATTTCACCTCCTGTGTCTAACATATGCTTAGAATGGTGAGAGAAAGCCAAAATGGACACTGTTGAATACAGACAAATTATCTTAAGAAACTTCATCCAACTACTGTAATTCATCATCTTGAACCACCCTGAGTGTTTCCTGTACAGAAGTTCAGGTTTGCCAGCCCCTGGAAAGACAATTCACCTCCTGTGTCTGAAATAGGCTTAGAATGGTGAGAGAAAGCCAAAATGGATACTGTTGAATACAGACAAATTATCTTTAGAAACTTGATCTTACTAATGTAATTCATCATCTTTAACTATTCTGAGTATTTTCTGTACAGAAGTTCAGGTTTGCCAGCCCCTGGAAAGACAGTTCACCTCCTGTGTCTAAAATAGGCTTAGAATGGTGAGAGAAAGCCAAAATGGACACTGTTGAATACAGACAAATTATCTTAAGAAACTTCACCACACTACTGTAATTCATCATCTTTAACTATTCTGAGTGTTTTCTGGGCGGAAATGTAAGTCTATCAGTCCATGGTAACACATTTCACCTCCTGTGTCTAAAATAGGCTTAGAATGGTGAGAGAAAGCCAAAATGGACACTGTTGAATACAGACAAATTATCTTAAGAAACTTCATCCAACTACTGTAATTCATCATCTTGAACTATTCTGAGTGTTTTCTGGGCGGAAATGTAAGTCTATCAGTCCATGGTAACACATTTCACCTCCTGTGTCTAAAATAAGCTTAGAATGGTGAGAGAAAGCCAAAATGGACACTGTTGAATACTGACAAATTATCTGGAGAAACTTCATCCAACTAATGAAATTCATCATCTTTAACTATTCTGAGTGTTTTCTTTACAGAAGTTCTGGTTTGCCAGCCCCTGGAAAGACACTTCACCTCCTGTGTCTAAAATAAGCTTAGAATGGTGAGAGAAAGCCTAAATGGACACTGTTGAATACAGACAAATTATCTTAAGAAACTTCATCCAACTACTGTAATTCATCATCTTCAACTATCCTGAGTGTTTCCTGTACAGAAGTTCAGGTTTGCCAGTCCCTGGAAAGACAATTCACCTCCTGTGTCTAAAATAGGCTTAGAATGGTGAGAGAAAGCCAAAATGGACACTGTTGAATACAGACAAATTATCTGGAGAAACTTCATCCAACTACTGTAATTCATCATCTTTAACTATTCTGAGTGTTTTCTGGGCGGAAATGTAAGTCTATCAGTCCATGGTAACACATTTCACCTCCTGTGTCTAAAATAAGCTTAGAATGGTGAGAGAAAGCCAAAATGGACACAGTTAAATACAGACAAATTATCTTAAGAAACTTCATCCAACTACTGTAATTCATCATCTTTGACTATCCTGAGTGTTTCCTGTACAGAAGTTCAGGTTTGCCAGCCCCTGGAAAGACAATTCACCTCCTGTGTCTAAAATAGGCTTAGAATGGTGAGAGAAAGCCAAAATGGACACTGTTGAATACAGACAAATTATCTGGAGAAACTTCATCCAACTACTGTAATTCATCATCTTGAACTATTCTGAGTGTTTTCTGGGCGGAAATGTAAGTCTATCAGTCCATGGTAACACATTTCACCTCCTGTGTCTAAAATAAGCTTAGAATGGTGAGAGAAAGCCAAAATGGACACTGTTGAATACAGACAAATTATCTTAAGAAACTTCATCCAACTACTGTAATTCATCATCTTGAACTATCCTGAGTGTTTCCTGTACAGAAGTTCAGGTTTGCCAGCCCCTGGAAAGACACTTCACCTCCTGTGTCTAAAATAAGCTTAGAATGGTGAGAGAAAGCCAAAATGGACACTGTTGAATACAGACAAATTATCTTAAGAAACTTCATCCAACTACTGTAATTCATCATCTTGAACTATCCTGAGTGTTTCCTGTACAGAAGTTCAGGTTTGCCAGCCCCTGGAAAGACAATTCACCTCCTGTGTCTAAAATAGGCTTAGAATGGTGAGAGAAAGCCAAAATGGACACTGTTGAACACAGACAAATTATCTTAAGAAACGTGAACATGAACGTATGATGAACACGGACAAATTATCTTAAAAATGATGAATTACATTAGTTAGATCAAGTTTCTTAACTATTCTGAGTGTTTCCTATACAGAATTTCAGGTGTGCCAGTGTTTCCTGCACAGGATTTCAGACCTCTCAGACCCAGAAACACAATTCACCTCCTGTGTCCAATGAGCTTAGTTTGGGGAGAAAACATGAAAATGAACGTAATGATGAACACAGACAAATCATCTTAAACATGATGAATTACATTAGTTAGATCAAGTTTCTTAACTATTCTGAATGTTTCCTGTACAGAAGTTCAGGTGTGCCAGTGTTTCCTGCACAGGATTTCAGGTGTGCCAGTGTTTCCTGCACAGGATTTCAGACCTGTCAGACCCAGAAACACAATTCACCTCCTGTGTCTAATGAGCTTAGTTTGGGGAGAAAACATGAAAATTAACGTAATGATGAACACAGACAAATTATCTTAAGAAACTTGATGAGCTTAGTTTGGGGAGAAAACATGAATATGAACGTATGATGAACACAGACAAATTATCTTAAACATGATGAATTACATTCGTTAGATCAAGTTTCTTAACTATTCTGAATGTTTCCTGTACAGAAGTTCAGGTGTGCCAGTGTTTCCTGCACAGGATTTCAGGTGTGCCAGTGTTTCCTGCACAGGATTTCAGACCTGTCAGACCCATAAATAAAATTCACCTCCTGTGTCCAATGAGCTTAGTTTGGGGAGAAAACATGAAAATGAACGTATGATGATCACAGACAAATCATCTTAAACATGATGAATGACATTAGTTAGATCAAGTTTCTTAACTATTCTGAATGTTTCCTGTACAGGATTTCAGGTGTGGCAGTGTTTTCTGCACAGGATTTCAGACCTGTCAGACCCATAAACACAATTCACCTCCTGTGTCTAATGAGCTTAGTTTGGGGAGAAAACATGAAAATTAACGTAATGATGAACACAGACAAATTATCTTAAGAAACTTGATGAGCTTAGTTTGGGGAGAAAACATGAATATGAACGTATGATGAACACAGATAAAAAAATTATCTTCAGAAACTTGAACATGAACGTATGATGAACACGGACAAATTATCTTGAGAAACTTGATCTTACCAATGTAATTCATCATCTTTAACTATTCTGAGTGTTTCCTGTACAGGACTTCAGGTGTGCCATTGTTTCCTGCACAGGATTTCAGACCTCTCAGACCTAGAAACACAATTCACCTCCTGTGTCCAATGAGCTTAGTTTGGGGAGAAAACATGAATATGAACGTATGATGAACACAGACAAATTATCTTAAACATGATGAATAACATTAGTTAGATCAAGTTTCTTAACTATTCTGAATGTTTCCTGTACAGAAGTTCAGGTGTGCCAGTGTTTCCTGCACAGGATTTCAGGTGTGCCAGTGTTTCCTGCACAGGATTTCAGACCTGTCAAACCCATAAACAAAATTCACCTCCTGTGTCCAACGAGCTTAGTTTGGGGAAAAAAAATGAAAAACAACGTATGATGAACACAGACAAATTATCTTAAAAATGATAAATTACATTAGTTAGATCAAGTTTCTTAACTATTCTGAGTGTTTCCTGTACAGAAGTTCAGGTTTGCCAGCCCCTGGAAAGACAGTTCACCTCCTGTGTCTAAAATAGGCTTAGAATGGTGAGAGAAAGCCAAAATTGACACTGTTGAATACAGACAAATTATCTTAAGAAACTTCATCCAACTACTGTAATTCATCATCTTGAACTATTCTGAGTGTTTTCTGGGCGGAAATGTAAGTCTATCAGTCCATGGTAACACATTTCACCTCCTGTGTCTAAAATAAGCTTAGAATGGTGAGAGAAAGCCAAAATGGACACTGTTGAATACAGACAAATTATTTTAAGAAGCTTCATCCAACTACTGTAATTCATCATCTTGAACTATTCTGAGTGTTTTCTGGGCGGAAATGTAAGTCTATCAGTCCATGGTAACACATTTCACCTCCTGTGTCTAAAATAAGCTTAGAATGGTGAGAGAAAGCCAAAATGGACACTGTTGAATACAGACAAATTATCTTAAGAAACTTGATCTTACTAATGTAATTCATCATCTTTAACTATTCTGAGTGTTTTCTGGGCGGAAATGTAAGTCTATCAGTCCATGGTAACACATTTCACCTCCTGTGTCTAAAATAAGCTTAGAATGGTGAGAGAAAGCCAAAATGGACACTGTTGAATACAGACAAATTATCTTAAGAAACTTCATCCAACTACTGTAATTCATCATCTTCAACTATCCTGAGTGTTTCCTGTACAGAAGTTCAGGTTTGCCAGTCCCTGGAAAGACAATTCACCTCCTGAGTCTAAAATAGGCTTAGAATGGTGAGAGAAAGCCAAAATGGACACTGTTGAATACAGACAAATTATCTGGAGAAACTTCATCCAACTACTGTAATTCATCATCTTTAACTATTCTGAGTGTTTTCTGGGCGGAAATGTAAGTCTATCAGTCCATGGTAAAACATTTCACCTCCTGTGTCTAAAATAAGCTTAGAATGGTGAGAGAAAGCCAAAATGGACACAGTTAAATACAGACAAATTATCTTAAGAAACTTCATCCAACTACTGTAATTCATCATCTTTAACTATCCTGAGTGTTTCCTGTACAGAAGTTCAGGTTTGCCAGCCCCTGGAAAGACAATTCACCTCCTGTGTCTAAAATAGGCTTAGAATGGTGAGAGAAAGCCAAAATGGACACTGTTGAATACAGACAAATTATCTGGAGAAACTTCATCCAACTACTGTAATTCATCATCTTGAACTATTCTGAGTGTTTTCTGGGCGGAAATGTAAGTCTATCAGTCCATGGTAACACATTTCACCTCCTGTGTCTAAAATAAGCTTAGAATGGTGAGAGAAAGCCAAAATGGACACTGTTGAATACAGACAAATTATCTTAAGAAACTTCATCCAACTACTGTAATTCATCATCTTGAACTATCCTGAGTGTTTCCTGTACAGAAGTTCAGGTTTGCCAGCCCCTGGAAAGACACTTCACCTCCTGTGTCTAAAATAAGCTTAGAATGGTGAGAGAAAGCCAAAATGGACACTGTTGAATACAGACAAATTATCTTAAGAAACTTCATCCAACTACTGTAATTCATCATCTTGAACTATTCTGAGTGTTTTCTGGGCGGAAATGTAAGTCTATCAGTCCATGGTAACACATTTCACCTCCTGTGTCTAACATATGCTTAGAATGGTGAGAGAAAGCCAAAATGGACACTGTTGAATACAGACAAATTATCTTAAGAAACTTCATCCAACTACTGTAATTCATCATCTTCAACTATCCTGAGTGTTTCCTGTACAGAAGTTCAGGTTTGCCAGCCCCTGGAAAGACAATTCACCTCCTGTGTCTAAAATAGGCTTAGAATGGTGAGAGAAAGCCAAAATGGACACTGTTGAATACAGACAAATTATCTTAAGAAACTTCATCCAACTACTGTAATTCATCATCTTGAACTATCCTGAGTGTTTCCTGTACAGAAGTTCAGGTTTGCCAGCCCCTGGAAAGACAATTCACCTCCTGTGTCTAAAATAGGCTTAGAATGGTGAGAGAAAGCCAAAATGGACACTGTTGAACACAGACAAATTATCTTAAGAAACGTGAACATGAACGTATGATGAACACGGACAAATTATCTTAAAAATGATGAATTACATTAGTTAGATCAAGTTTCTTAACTATTCTGAGTGTTTCCTATACAGAATTTCAGGTGTGCCAGTGTTTCCTGCACAGGATTTCAGACCTCTCAGACCCAGAAACACAATTCACCTCCTGTGTCCAATGAGCTTAGTTTGGGGAGAAAACATGAAAATGAACGTAATGATGAACACAGACAAATCATCTTAAACATGATGAATTACATTAGTTAGATCAAGTTTCTTAACTATTCTGAATGTTTCCTGTACAGAAGTTCAGGTGTGCCAGTGTTTCCTGCACAGGATTTCAGGTGTGCCAGTGTTTCCTGCACAGGATTTCAGACCTGTCAGACCCAGAAACACAATTCACCTCCTGTGTCTAATGAGCTTAGTTTGGGGAGAAAACATGAAAATTAACGTAATGATGAACACAGACAAATTATCTTAAGAAACTTGATGAGCTTAGTTTGGGGAGAAAACATGAATATGAACGTATGATGAACACAGATAAAAAAATTATCTTCAGAAACTTGAACATGAACGTATGATGAACACGGACAAATTATCTTGAGAAACTTGATCTTACCAATGTAATTCATCATCTTTAACTATTCTGAGTGTTTCCTGTACAGGACTTCAGGTGTGCCATTGTTTCCTGCACAGGATTTCAGACCTCTCAGACCTAGAAACACAATTCACCTCCTGTGTCCAATGAGCTTAGTTTGGGGAGAAAACATGAATATGAACGTATGATGAACACAGACAAATTATCTTAAACATGATGAATAACATTAGTTAGATCAAGTTTCTTAACTATTCTGAATGTTTCCTGTACAGAAGTTCAGGTGTGCCAGTGTTTCCTGCACAGGATTTCAGGTGTGCCAGTGTTTCCTGCACAGGATTTCAGACCTGTCAAACCCATAAACAAAATTCACCTCCTGTGTCCAACGAGCTTAGTTTGGGGAAAAAAAATGAAAAACAACGTATGATGAACACAGACAAATTATCTTAAAAATGATAAATTACATTAGTTAGATCAAGTTTCTTAACTATTCTGAGTGTTTCCTGTACAGAAGTTCAGGTTTGCCAGCCCCTGGAAAGACAGTTCACCTCCTGTGTCTAAAATAGGCTTAGAATGGTGAGAGAAAGCCAAAATTGACACTGTTGAATACAGACAAATTATCTTAAGAAACTTCATCCAACTACTGTAATTCATCATCTTGAACTATTCTGAGTGTTTTCTGGGCGGAAATGTAAGTCTATCAGTCCATGGTAACACATTTCACCTCCTGTGTCTAAAATAAGCTTAGAATGGTGAGAGAAAGCCAAAATGGACACTGTTGAATACAGACAAATTATTTTAAGAAGCTTCATCCAACTACTGTAATTCATCATCTTGAACTATTCTGAGTGTTTTCTGGGCGGAAATGTAAGTCTATCAGTCCATGGTAACACATTTCACCTCCTGTGTCTAAAATAAGCTTAGAATGGTGAGAGAAAGCCAAAATGGACACTGTTGAATACAGACAAATTATCTTAAGAAACTTGATCTTACTAATGTAATTCATCATCTTTAACTATTCTGAGTGTTTTCTGGGCGGAAATGTAAGTCTATCAGTCCATGGTAACACATTTCACCTCCTGTGTCTAAAATAAGCTTAGAATGGTGAGAGAAAGCCAAAATGGACACTGTTGAATACAGACAAATTATCTTAAGAAACTTCATCCAACTACTGTAATTCATCATCTTCAACTATCCTGAGTGTTTCCTGTACAGAAGTTCAGGTTTGCCAGTCCCTGGAAAGACAATTCACCTCCTGAGTCTAAAATAGGCTTAGAATGGTGAGAGAAAGCCAAAATGGACACTGTTGAATACAGACAAATTATCTGGAGAAACTTCATCCAACTACTGTAATTCATCATCTTTAACTATTCTGAGTGTTTTCTGGGCGGAAATGTAAGTCTATCAGTCCATGGTAAAACATTTCACCTCCTGTGTCTAAAATAAGCTTAGAATGGTGAGAGAAAGCCAAAATGGACACAGTTAAATACAGACAAATTATCTTAAGAAACTTCATCCAACTACTGTAATTCATCATCTTTAACTATCCTGAGTGTTTCCTGTACAGAAGTTCAGGTTTGCCAGCCCCTGGAAAGACAATTCACCTCCTGTGTCTAAAATAAGCTTAGAATGGTGAGAGAAAGCCAAAATGGACACTGTTGAATACAGACAAATTATCTTAAGAAACTTCATCCAACTACTGTAATTCATCATCTTGAACTATTCTGAGTGTTTTCTGGGCGGAAATGTAAGTCTATCAGTCCATGGTAACACATTTCACCTCCTGTGTCTAACATATGCTTAGAATGGTGAGAGAAAGCCAAAATGGACACTGTTGAATACAGACAAATTATCTTAAGAAACTTCATCCAACTACTGTAATTCATCATCTTCAACTATCCTGAGTGTTTCCTGTACAGAAGTTCAGGTTTGCCAGCCCCTGGAAAGACAATTCACCTCCTGTGTCTAAAATAGGCTTAGAATGGTGAGAGAAAGCCAAAATGGACACTGTTGAATACAGACAAATTATCTTAAGAAACTTCATCCAACTACTGTAATTCATCATCTTGAACTATCCTGAGTGTTTCCTGTACAGAAGTTCAGGTTTGCCAGCCCCTGGAAAGACAATTCACCTCCTGTGTCTAAAATAGGCTTAGAATGGTGAGAGAAAGCCAAAATGGACACTGTTGAACACAGACAAATTATCTTAAGAAACGTGAACATGAACGTATGATGAACACGGACAAATTATCTTAAAAATGATGAATTACATTAGTTAGATCAAGTTTCTTAACTATTCTGAGTGTTTCCTATACAGAATTTCAGGTGTGCCAGTGTTTCCTGCACAGGATTTCAGACCTCTCAGACCCAGAAACACAATTCACCTCCTGTGTCCAATGAGCTTAGTTTGGGGAGAAAACATGAAAATGAACGTAATGATGAACACAGACAAATCATCTTAAACATGATGAATTACATTAGTTAGATCAAGTTTCTTAACTATTCTGAATGTTTCCTGTACAGAAGTTCAGGTGTGCCAGTGTTTCCTGCACAGGATTTCAGGTGTGCCAGTGTTTCCTGCACAGGATTTCAGACCTGTCAGACCCAGAAACACAATTCACCTCCTGTGTCTAATGAGCTTAGTTTGGGGAGAAAACATGAAAATTAACGTAATGATGAACACAGACAAATTATCTTAAGAAACTTGATGAGCTTAGTTTGGGGAGAAAACATGAATATGAACGTATGATGAACACAGACAAATTATCTTAAACATGATGAATTACATTCGTTAGATCAAGTTTCTTAACTATTCTGAATGTTTCCTGTACAGAAGTTCAGGTGTGCCAGTGTTTCCTGCACAGGATTTCAGGTGTGCCAGTGTTTCCTGCACAGGATTTCAGACCTGTCAGACCCATAAATAAAATTCACCTCCTGTGTCCAATGAGCTTAGTTTGGGGAGAAAACATGAAAATGAACGTATGATGATCACAGACAAATCATCTTAAACATGATGAATGACATTAGTTAGATCAAGTTTCTTAACTATTCTGAATGTTTCCTGTACAGGATTTCAGGTGTGGCAGTGTTTTCTGCACAGGATTTCAGACCTGTCAGACCCATAAACACAATTCACCTCCTGTGTCTAATGAGCTTAGTTTGGGGAGAAAACATGAAAATTAACGTAATGATGAACACAGACAAATTATCTTAAGAAACTTGATGAGCTTAGTTTGGGGAGAAAACATGAATATGAACGTATGATGAACACAGATAAAAAAATTATCTTCAGAAACGTGAACATGAACGTATGATGAACACGGACAAATTATCTTGAGAAACTTGATCTTACCAATGTAATTCATCATCTTTAACTATTCTGAGTGTTTCCTGTACAGGACTTCAGGTGTGCCATTGTTTCCTGCACAGGATTTCAGACCTCTCAGACCTAGAAACACAATTCACCTCCTGTGTCCAATGAGCTTAGTTTGGGGAGAAAACATGAATATGAACGTATGATGAACACAGACAAATTATCTTAAACATGATGAATAACATTAGTTAGATCAAGTTTCTTAACTATTCTGAATGTTTCCTGTACAGAAGTTCAGGTGTGCCAGTGTTTCCTGCACAGGATTTCAGGTGTGCCAGTGTTTCCTGCACAGGATTTCAGACCTGTCAAACCCATAAACAAAATTCACCTCCTGTGTCCAACGAGCTTAGTTTGGGGAAAAAAAATGAAAAACAACGTATGATGAACACAGACAAATTATCTTAAAAATGATAAATTACATTAGTTAGATCAAGTTTCTTAACTATTCTGAGTGTTTCCTGTACAGAACTTCAGGTTTGCCAGCCCCTGGAAAGACAGTTCACCTCCTGTGTCTAAAATAGGCTTAGAATGGTGAGAGAAAGCCAAAATTGACACTGTTGAATACAGACAAATTATCTTAAGAAACTTCATCCAACTACTGTAATTCATCATCTTGAACTATTCTGAGTGTTTTCTGGGCGGAAATGTAAGTCTATCAGTCCATGGTAACACATTTCACCTCCTGTGTCTAAAATAAGCTTAGAATGGTGAGAGAAAGCCAAAATGGACACTGTTGAATACAGACAAATTATTTTAAGAAGCTTCATCCAACTACTGTAATTCATCATCTTGAACTATTCTGAGTGTTTTCTGGGCGGAAATGTAAGTCTATCAGTCCATGGTAACACATTTCACCTCCTGTGTCTAAAATAAGCTTAGAATGGTGAGAGAAAGCCAAAATGGACACTGTTGAATACAGACAAATTATCTTAAGAAACTTGATCTTACTAATGTAATTCATCATCTTTAACTATTCTGAGTGTTTTCTGGGCGGAAATGTAAGTCTATCAGTCCATGGTAACACATTTCACCTCCTGTGTCTAAAATAAGCTTAGAATGGTGAGAGAAAGCCAAAATGGACACTGTTGAATACAGACAAATTATCTTAAGAAACTTCATCCAACTACTGTAATTCATCATCTTGAACTATTCTGAGTGTTTTCTGGGCGGAAATGTAAGTCTATCAGTCCATGGTAACACATTTCACCTCCTGTGTCTAAAATAAGCTTAGAATGGTGAGAGAAAGCCAAAATGGACACTGTTGAATACAGACAAATTATCTTAAGAAACTTCATCCAACTACTGTAATTCATCATCTTTAACTATTCTGAGTGTTTTCTGGACGGAAATGTAAGTCTGTCAGTCCATGGTAACACATTTCACCTCCTGTGTCTAACATATGCTTAGAATGGTGAGAGAAAGCCAAAATGGACACTGTTGAATACAGACAAATTATCTTAAGAAACTTCATCCAACTACTGTAATTCATCATCTTGAACTATTCTGAGTGTTTTCTGGGCGGAAATGTAAGTCTATCAGTCCATGGTAACACATTTCACCTCCTGTGTCTAAAATGAGCTTAGAATGGTGAGAGAAAGCCAAAATGGAAACTGTTGAATACAGACAAATTATCTTAAGAAACTTCATCCAACTACTGTAATTCATCATCTTGAACTATCCTGAGTGTTTCCTGTACAGAAGTTCAGGTTTGCCAGCCCCTGGAAAGACAATTCACCTCCTGTGTCTAAAATAGGCTTAGAATGGTGAGAGACAGCCAAAATGGATACTGTTGAATACAGACAAATTATCTTAAGAAACTTGATCTTACTAATGTAATTCATCATCTTTAACTATTCTGAGTGTTTTCTTTACAGAAGTTCTGGTTTGCCAGCCCCTGGAAAGACACTTCACCTCCTGTGTCTAAAATAAGCTTAGAATGGTGAGAGAAAGCCAAAATGGACACTGTTGAATACAGACAAATTATCTTAAGAAACTTCATCCAACTACTGTAATTCATCATCTTCAACTATCCTGAGTGTTTCCTGTACAGAAGTTCAGGTTTGCCAGTCCCTGGAAAGACAATTCACCTCCTGTGTCTAAAATAGGCTTAGAATGGTGAGAGAAAGCCAAAATGGACACTGTTGAATACAGACAAATTATCTGGAGAAACTTCATCCAACTACTGTAATTCATCATCTTTAACTATTCTGAGTGTTTTCTGGGCGGAAATGTAAGTCTATCAGTCCATGGTAACACATTTCACCTCCTGTGTCTAAAATAAGCTTAGAATGGTGAGAGAAAGCCAAAATGGACACAGTTAAATACAGACAAATTATCTTAAGAAACTTCATCCAACTACTGTAATTCATCATCTTGAACTATCCTGAGTGTTTCCTGTACAGAAGTTCAGGTTTGCCAGCCCCTGGAAAGACACTTCACCTCCTGTGTCTAAAATAGGCTTAGAATGGTGAGAGAAAGCCAAAATGGACACTGTTGAATACAGACAAATTATCTGGAGAAACTTCATCCAACTACTGTAATTCATCATCTTTAACTATTCTGAGTGTTTTCTGGGCGGAAATGTAAGTCTATCAGTCCATGGTAACACATTTCACCTCCTGTGTCTAAAATAAGCTTAGAATGGTGAGAGAAAGCCAAAATGGACACTGTTGAATACAGACAAATTATCTTAAGAAACTTCATCCAACTACTGTAATTCATCATCTTGAACTATCCTGAGTGTTTCCTGTACAGAAGTTCAGGTTTGCCAGCCCCTGGAAAGACACTTCACCTCCTGTGTCTAAAATAAGCTTAGAATGGTGAGAGAAAGCCAAAATGGACACTGTTGAATACAGACAAATTATCTTAAGAAACTTCATCCAACTACTGTAATTCATCATCTTGAACTATTCTGAGTGTTTTCTGGGCGGAAATGTAAGTCTATCAGTCCATGGTAACACATTTCACCTCCTGTGTCTAACATGTGCTTAGAATGGTGAGAGAAAGCCAAAATGGACACTGTTGAATACAGACAAATTATCTTAAGAAACTTCATCCAACTACTGTAATTCATCATCTTGAACTATTCTGAGTGTTTTCTGGGCGGAAATGTAAGTCTATCAGTCCATGGTAACACATTTCACCTCCTGTGTCTAACATATGCTTAGAATGGTGAGAGAAAGCCAAAATGGACACTGTTGAATACAGACAAATTATCTTAAGAAACTTCATCCAACTACTGTAATTCATCATCTTGAACTATTCTGAGTGTTTTCTGGGTGGAAATGTAAGTCTATCAGTCCATGGTAACACATTTCACCTCCTGTGTCTAAAATGAGCTTAGAATGGTGAGAGAAAGCCAAAATGGAAACTGTTGAATACAGACAAATTATCTTAAGAAACTTCATCCAACTACTGTAATTCATCATCTTGAACTATCCTGAGTGTTTCCTGTACAGAAGTTCAGGTTTGCCAGCCCCTGGAAAGACATTTCACCTCCTGTGTCTAAAATAGGCTTAGAATGGTGAGAGACAGCCAAAATGGATACTGTTGAATACAGACAAATTATCTTAAGAAACTTGATCTTACTAATGTAATTCATCATCTTTAACTATTCTGAGTGTTTTCTTTACAGAAGTTCTGGTTTGCCAGCCCCTGGAAAGACACTTCACCTCCTGTGTCTAAAATAAGCTTAGAATGGTGAGAGAAAGCCAAAATGGACACTGTTGAATACAGACAAATTATCTTAAGAAACTTCATCCAACTACTGTAATTCATCATCTTCAACTATCCTGAGTGTTTCCTGTACAGAAGTTCAGGTTTGCCAGTCCCTGGAAAGACAATTCACCTCCTGTGTCTAAAATAGGCTTAGAATGGTGAGAGAAAGCCAAAATGGACACTGTTGAATACAGACAAATTATCTGGAGAAACTTCATCCAACTACTGTAATTCATCATCTTTAACTATTCTGAGTGTTTTCTGGGCGGAAATGTAAGTCTATCAGTCCATGGTAACACATTTCACCTCCTGTGTCTAAAATAGGCTTAGAATGGTGAGAGACAGCCAAAATGGATACTGTTGAATACAGACAAATTATCTTAAGAAACTTGATCTTACTAATGTAATTCATCATCTTTAACTATTCTGAGTGTTTTCTTTACAGAAGTTCTGGTTTGCCAGCCCCTGGAAAGACACTTCACCTCCTGTGTCTAAAATAAGCTTAGAATGGTGAGAGAAAGCCAAAATGGACACTGTTGAATACAGACAAATTATCTTAAGAAACTTCATCCAACTACTGTAATTCATCATCTTCAACTATCCTGAGTGTTTCCTGTACAGAAGTTCAGGTTTGCCAGTCCCTGGAAAGACAATTCACCTCCTGTGTCTAAAATAGGCTTAGAATGGTGAGAGAAAGCCAAAATGGACACTGTTGAATACAGACAAATTATCTGGAGAAACTTCATCCAACTACTGTAATTCATCATCTTTAACTATTCTGAGTGTTTTCTGGGCGGAAATGTAAGTCTATCAGTCCATGGTAACACATTTCACCTCCTGTGTCTAAAATAAGCTTAGAATGGTGAGAGAAAGCCAAAATGGACACAGTTAAATACAGACAAATTATCTTAAGAAACTTCATCCAACTACTGTAATTCATCATCTTGAACTATCCTGAGTGTTTCCTGTACAGAAGTTCAGGTTTGCCAGCCCCTGGAAAGACACTTCACCTCCTGTGTCTAAAATAAGCTTAGAATGGTGAGAGAAAGCCAAAATGGACACTGTTGAATACAGACAAATTATCTTAAGAAACTTCATCCAACTACTGTAATTCATCATCTTCAACTATCCTGAGTGTTTCCTGTACAGAAGTTCAGGTTTGCCAGCCCCTGGAAAGACACTTCACCTCCTGTGTCTAAAATAGGCTTAGAATGGTGAGAGAAAGCCAAAATGGACACTGTTGAATACAGACAAATTATCTGGAGAAACTTCATCCAACTACTGTAATTCATCATCTTTAACTATTCTGAGTGTTTTCTGGGCGGAAATGTAAGTCTATCAGTCCATGGTAACACATTTCACCTCCTGTGTCTAAAATAAGCTTAGAATGGTGAGAGAAAGCCAAAATGGACACTGTTGAATACAGACAAATTATCTTAAGAAACTTCATCCAACTACTGTAATTCATCATCTTGAACTATCCTGAGTGTTTCCTGTACAGAAGTTCAGGTTTGCCAGCCCCTGGAAAGACACTTCACCTCCTGTGTCTAAAATAAGCTTAGAATGGTGAGAGAAAGCCAAAATGGACACTGTTGAATACAGACAAATTATCTTAAGAAACTTCATCCAACTACTGTAATTCATCATCTTGAACTATTCTGAGTGTTTTCTGGGCGGAAATGTAAGTCTATCAGTCCATGGTAACACATTTCACCTCCTGTGTCTAACATGTGCTTAGAATGGTGAGAGAAAGCCAAAATGGACACTGTTGAATACAGACAAATTATCTTAAGAAACTTCATCCAACTACTGTAATTCATCATCTTGAACTATTCTGAGTGTTTTCTGGGCGGAAATGTAAGTCTATCAGTCCATGGTAACACATTTCACCTCCTGTGTCTAACATATGCTTAGAATGGTGAGAGAAAGCCAAAATGGACACTGTTGAATACAGACAAATTATCTTAAGAAACTTCATCCAACTACTGTAATTCATCATCTTGAACTATTCTGAGTGTTTTCTGGGTGGAAATGTAAGTCTATCAGTCCATGGTAACACATTTCACCTCCTGTGTCTAAAATGAGCTTAGAATGGTGAGAGAAAGCCAAAATGGAAACTGTTGAATACAGACAAATTATCTTAAGAAACTTCATCCAACTACTGTAATTCATCATCTTGAACTATCCTGAGTGTTTCCTGTACAGAAGTTCAGGTTTGCCAGCCCCTGGAAAGACATTTCACCTCCTGTGTCTAAAATAGGCTTAGAATGGTGAGAGACAGCCAAAATGGATACTGTTGAATACAGACAAATTATCTTAAGAAACTTGATCTTACTAATGTAATTCATCATCTTTAACTATTCTGAGTGTTTTCTTTACAGAAGTTCTGGTTTGCCAGCCCCTGGAAAGACACTTCACCTCCTGTGTCTAAAATAAGCTTAGAATGGTGAGAGAAAGCCAAAATGGACACTGTTGAATACAGACAAATTATCTTAAGAAACTTCATCCAACTACTGTAATTCATCATCTTCAACTATCCTGAGTGTTTCCTGTACAGAAGTTCAGGTTTGCCAGTCCCTGGAAAGACAATTCACCTCCTGTGTCTAAAATAGGCTTAGAATGGTGAGAGAAAGCCAAAATGGACACTGTTGAATACAGACAAATTATCTGGAGAAACTTCATCCAACTACTGTAATTCATCATCTTTAACTATTCTGAGTGTTTTCTGGGCGGAAATGTAAGTCTATCAGTCCATGGTAACACATTTCACCTCCTGTGTCTAAAATAGGCTTAGAATGGTGAGAGACAGCCAAAATGGATACTGTTGAATACAGACAAATTATCTTAAGAAACTTGATCTTACTAATGTAATTCATCATCTTTAACTATTCTGAGTGTTTTCTTTACAGAAGTTCTGGTTTGCCAGCCCCTGGAAAGACACTTCACCTCCTGTGTCTAAAATAAGCTTAGAATGGTGAGAGAAAGCCAAAATGGACACTGTTGAATACAGACAAATTATCTTAAGAAACTTCATCCAACTACTGTAATTCATCATCTTCAACTATCCTGAGTGTTTCCTGTACAGAAGTTCAGGTTTGCCAGTCCCTGGAAAGACAATTCACCTCCTGTGTCTAAAATAGGCTTAGAATGGTGAGAGAAAGCCAAAATGGACACTGTTGAATACAGACAAATTATCTGGAGAAACTTCATCCAACTACTGTAATTCATCATCTTTAACTATTCTGAGTGTTTTCTGGGCGGAAATGTAAGTCTATCAGTCCATGGTAACACATTTCACCTCCTGTGTCTAAAATAAGCTTAGAATGGTGAGAGAAAGCCAAAATGGACACAGTTAAATACAGACAAATTATCTTAAGAAACTTCATCCAACTACTGTAATTCATCATCTTGAACTATCCTGAGTGTTTCCTGTACAGAAGTTCAGGTTTGCCAGCCCCTGGAAAGACACTTCACCTCCTGTGTCTAAAATAAGCTTAGAATGGTGAGAGAAAGCCAAAATGGACACTGTTGAATACAGACAAATTATCTTAAGAAACTTCATCCAACTACTGTAATTCATCATCTTCAACTATCCTGAGTGTTTCCTGTACAGAAGTTCAGGTTTGCCAGTCCCTGGAAAGACAATTCACCTCCTGTGTCTAAAATAGGCTTAGAATGGTGAGAGAAAGCCAAAATGGACACTGTTGAATACAGACAAATTATCTGGAGAAACTTCATCCAACTACTGTAATTCATCATCTTTAACTATTCTGAGTGTTTTCTGGGCGGAAATGTAAGTCTATCAGTCCATGGTAACACATTTCACCTCCTGTGTCTAAAATAAGCTTAGAATGGTGAGAGAAAGCCAAAATGGACACTGTTGAATACAGACAAATTATCTTAAGAAACTTCATCCAACTACTGTAATTCATCATCTTGAACTATCCTGAGTGTTTCCTGTACAGAAGTTCAGGTTTGCCAGCCCCTGGAAAGACACTTCACCTCCTGTGTCTAAAATAAGCTTAGAATGGTGAGAGAAAGCCAAAATGGACACTGTTGAATACAGACAAATTATCTTAAGAAACTTCATCCAACTACTGTAATTCATCATCTTGAACTATTCTGAGTGTTTTCTGGGCGGAAATGTAAGTCTATCAGTCCATGGTAACACATTTCACCTCCTGTGTCTAACATATGCTTAGAATGGTGAGAGAAAGCCAAAATGGACACTGTTGAATACAGACAAATTATCTTAAGAAACTTCATCCAACTACTGTAATTCATCATCTTGAACTATTCTGAGTGTTTTCTGGGCGGAAATGTAAGTCTATCAGTCCATGGTAACACATTTCACCTCCTGTGTCTAACATATGCTTAGAATGGTGAGAGAAAGCCAAAATGGACACTGTTGAATACAGACAAATTATCTTAAGAAACTTCATCCAACTACTGTAATTCATCATCTTGAACTATTCTGAGTGTTTTCTGGGTGGAAATGTAAGTCTATCAGTCCATGGTAACACATTTCACCTCCTGTGTCTAAAATGAGCTTAGAATGGTGAGAGAAAGCCAAAATGGAAACTGTTGAATACAGACAAATTATCTTAAGAAACTTCATCCAACTACTGTAATTCATCATCTTGAACTATCCTGAGTGTTTCCTGTACAGAAGTTCAGGTTTGCCAGCCCCTGGAAAGACATTTCACCTCCTGTGTCTAAAATAGGCTTAGAATGGTGAGAGACAGCCAAAATGGATACTGTTGAATACAGACAAATTATCTTAAGAAACTTGATCTTACTAATGTAATTCATCATCTTTAACTATTCTGAGTGTTTTCTTTACAGAAGTTCTGGTTTGCCAGCCCCTGGAAAGACACTTCACCTCCTGTGTCTAAAATAAGCTTAGAATGGTGAGAGAAAGCCAAAATGGACACTGTTGAATACAGACAAATTATCTTAAGAAACTTCATCCAACTACTGTAATTCATCATCTTCAACTATCCTGAGTGTTTCCTGTACAGAAGTTCAGGTTTGCCAGTCCCTGGAAAGACAATTCACCTCCTGTGTCTAAAATAGGCTTAGAATGGTGAGAGAAAGCCAAAATGGACACTGTTGAATACAGACAAATTATCTGGAGAAACTTCATCCAACTACTGGAATTCATCATCTTTAACTATTCTGAGTGTTTTCTGGGCGGAAATGTAAGTCTATCAGTCCATGGTAACACATTTCACCTCCTGTGTCTAAAATAAGCTTAGAATGGTGAGAGAAAGCCAAAATGGACACAGTTAAATACAGACAAATTATCTTAAGAAACTTCATCCAACTACTGTAATTCATCATCTTGAACTATCCTGAGTGTTTCCTGTACAGAAGTTCAGGTTTGCCAGCCCCTGGAAAGACAATTCACCTCCTGTGTCTAAAATAGGCTTAGAATGGTGAGAGAAAGCCAAAATGGACACTGTTGAATACAGACAAATTATCTGGAGAAACTTCATCCAACTACTGTAATTCATCATCTTGAACTATTCTGAGTGTTTTCTGGGCGGAAATGTAAGTCTATCAGTCCATGGTAACACATTTCACCTCCTGTGTCTAAAATAAGCTTAGAATGGTGAGAGAAAGCCAAAATGGACACTGTTGAATACAGACAAATTATCTTAAGAAACTTCATCCAACTACTGTAATTCATCATCTTGAACTATCCTGAGTGTTTCCTGTACAGAAGTTCAGGTTTGCCAGCCCCTGGAAAGACACTTCACCTCCTGTGTCTAAAATAAGCTTAGAATGGTGAGAGAAAGCCAAAATGGACACTGTTGAATACAGACAAATTATCTTAAGAAACTTCATCCAACTACTGTAATTCATCATCTTGAACTATTCTGAGTGTTTCCTGGGCGGAAATGTAAGTCTATCAGTCCATGGTAACACATTTCACCTCCTGTGTCTAACATAAGCTTAGAATGGTGAGAGAAAGCCAAAATGGACACTGTTGAATACAGACAAATTATCTTAAGAAACTTCATCCAACTACTGTAATTCATCATCTTGAACTATTCTGAGTGTTTTCTGGGCGGAAATGTAAGTCTATCAGTCCATGGTAACACATTTCACCTCCTGTGTCTAACATATGCTTAGAATGGTGAGAGAAAGCCAAAATGGACACTGTTGAATACAGACAAATTATCTTAAGAAACTTCATCCAACTACTGTAATTCATCATCTTGAACTATCCTGAGTGTTTCCTGTACAGAAGTTCAGGTTTGCCAGCCCCTGGAAAGACAATTCACCTCCTGTGTCTAAAATAGGCTTAGAATGGTGAGAGAAAGCCAAAATGGACACTGTTGAACACAGACAAATTATCTTAAGAAACGTGAACATGAACGTATGATGAACACGGACAAATTATCTTAAAAATGATGAATTACATTAGTTAGATCAAGTTTCTTAACTATTCTGAGTGTTTCCTCTACAGAATTTCAGGTGTGCCAGTGTTTCCTGCACAGGATTTCAGACCTCTCAGACCCAGAAACACAATTCACCTCCTGTGTCCAATGAGCTTAGTTTGGGGAGAAAACATGAAAATGAACGTAATGATGAACACAGACAAATCATCTTAAACATGATGAATTACATTAGTTAGATCAAGTTTCTTAACTATTCTGAATGTTTCCTGTACAGAAGTTCAGGTGTGCCAGTGTTTCCTGCACAGGATTTCAGGTGTGCCAGTGTTTCCTGCACAGGATTTCAGACCTGTCAGACCCAGAAACACAATTCACCTCCTGTGTCTAATGAGCTTAGTTTGGGGAGAAAACATGAAAATTAACGTAATGATGAACACAGACAAATTATCTTAAGAAACTTGATGAGCTTAGTTTGGGGAGAAAACATGAATATGAACGTATGATGAACACAGACAAATTATCTTAAACATGATGAATTACATTCGTTAGATCAAGTTTCTTAACTATTCTGAATGTTTCCTGTACAGAAGTTCAGGTGTGCCAGTGTTTCCTGCACAGGATTTCAGGTGTGCCAGTGTTTCCTGCACAGGATTTCAGACCTGTCAGACCCATAAATAAAATTCACCTCCTGTGTCCAATGAGCTTAGTTTGGGGAGAAAACATGAAAATGAACGTATGATGATCACAGACAAATCATCTTAAACATGATGAATGACATTAGTTAGATCAAGTTTCTTAACTATTCTGAATGTTTCCTGTACAGGATTTCAGGTGTGCCAGTGTTTTCTGCACAGGATTTCAGACCTGTGAGACCCATAAACACAATTCACCTCCTGTGTCTAATGAGCTTAGTTTGGGGAGAAAACATGAAAATTAACGTAATGATGAACACAGACAAATTATCTTAAGAAACTTGATGAGCTTAGTTTGGGGAGAAAACATGAATATGAACGTATGATGAACACAGATAAAAAAATTATCTTCAGAAACTTGAACATGAACGTATGATGAACACGGACAAATTATCTTGAGAAACTTGATCTTACCAATGTAATTCATCATCTTTAACTATTCTGAGTGTTTCCTGTACAGGACTTCAGGTGTGCCATTGTTTCCTGCACAGGATTTCAGACCTCTCAGACCTAGAAACACAATTCACCTCCTGTGTCCAATGAGCTTAGTTTGGGGAGAAAACATGAATATGAACGTATGATGAACACAGACAAATTATCTTAAACATGATGAATAACATTAGTTAGATCAAGTTTCTTAACTATTCTGAATGTTTCCTGTACAGAAGTTCAGGTGTGCCAGTGTTTCCTGCACAGGATTTCAGGTGTGCCAGTGTTTCCTGCACAGGATTTCAGACCTGTCAAACCCATAAACAAAATTCACCTCCTGTGTCCAACGAGCTTAGTTTGGGGAAAAAAAATGAAAAACAACGTATGATGAACACAGACAAATTATCTTAAAAATGATAAATTACATTACTTAGATCAAGTTTCTTAACTATTCTGAGTGTTTCCTGTACAGAAGTTCAGGTTTGCCAGCCCCTGGAAAGACAGTTCACCTCCTGTGTCTAAAATAGGCTTAGAATGGTGAGAGAAAGCCAAAATTGACACTGTTGAATACAGACAAATTATCTTAAGAAACTTCATCCAACTACTGTAATTCATCATCTTGAACTATTCTGAGTGTTTTCTGGGCGGAAATGTAAGTCTATCAGTCCATGGTAACACATTTCACCTCCTGTGTCTAAAATAAGCTTAGAATGGTGAGAGAAAGCCAAAATTGACACTGTTGAATACAGACAAATTATTTTAAGAAGCTTCATCCAACTACTGTAATTCATCATCTTGAACTATTCTGAGTGTTTTCTGGGCGGAAATGTAAGTCTATCAGTCCATGGTAACACATTTCACCTCCTGTGTCTAAAATAAGCTTAGAATGGTGAGAGAAAGCCAAAATGGACACTGTTGAATACAGACAAATTATCTTAAGAAACTTGATCTTACTAATGTAATTCATCATCTTTAACTATTCTGAGTGTTTTCTGGGCGGAAATGTAAGTCTATCAGTCCATGGTAACACATTTCACCTCCTGTGTCTAAAATAAGCTTAGAATGGTGAGAGAAAGCCAAAATGGACACTGTTGAATACAGACAAATTATCTTAAGAAACTTCATCCAACTACTGTAATTCATCATCTTTAACTATTCTGAGTGTTTTCTGGGCGGAAATGTAAGTCTATCAGTCCATGGTAACACATTTCACCTCCTGTGTCTAAAATAAGCTTAGAATGGTGAGAGAAAGCCAAAATGGACACTGTTGAATACAGACAAATTATCTTAAGAAACTTCATCCAACTACTGTAATTCATCATCTTGAACTATTCTGAGTGTTTTCTGGGCGGAAATGTAAGTCTATCAGTCCATGGTAACACATTTCACCTCCTGTGTCTAACATATGCTTAGAATGGTGAGAGAAAGCCAAAATGGACACTGTTGAATACAGACAAATTATCTTAAGAAACTTCATCCAACTACTGTAATTCATCATCTTGAACTATCCTGAGTGTTTCCTGTACAGAAGTTCAGGTTTGCCAGCCCCTGGAAAGACAATTCACCTCCTGTGTCTAAAATAGGCTTAGAATGGTGAGAGAAAGCCAAAATGGATACTGTTGAATACAGACAAATTATCTTAAGAAACTTGATCTTACTAATGTAATTCATCATCTTTAACTATTCTGAGTGTTTTCTTTACAGAAGTTCTGGTTTGCCAGCCCCTGGAAAGACAATTCACCTCCTGTGTCTAAAATAGGCTTAGAATGGTGAGTGAAAGCCAAAATGGACACTGTTGAATACAGACAAATTATCTTAAGAAACTTCATCCAACTACTGTAATTCATCATCTTTAACTATTCTGAGTGTTTTCTGGGCGGAAATGTAAGTCTATCAGTCCATGGTAACACATTTCACCCCCTGTGTCTAAAATAGGCTTAGAATGGTGAGAGAAAGCCAAAATGGACACTGTTGAATACAGACAAATTATCTTAAGAAACTTCATCCAACTACTGTAATTCATCATCTTGAACTATTCTGAGTGTTTTCTGGGCGGAAATGTAAGTCTATCAGTCCATGGTAACACATTTCACCTCCTGTGTCCAATGAGCTTAGTTTGGGGAGAAAACATGAAAATGAACGTAATGATGAACACAGACAAATTATCTTAAACATGATGAATTACATTAGTTAGATCAAGTTTCTTAACTATTCTGAATGTTTCCTGTACAGAAGTTCAGGTGTGCCAGTGTTTCCTGCACAGGATTTCAGGTGTGCCAATGTTTCCTGCACAGGATTTCAGACCTGTCAGACCCAGAAACACAATTCACCTCCTGTGTCTAATGAGCTTATTTTGGGGAGAAAACATGAAAATTAACGTAATGATGAACACAGACAAATTATCTTAAGAAACTTGATGAGCTTAGTTTGGGGAGAAAACATGAAAATGAACGTAATGATGAACACAGACAAATTATCTTAAACATGATGAATTACATTAGTTAGATCAAGTTTCTCAACTATTCTGAATGTTTCCTGTACAGAAGTTCAGGTGTGCACGTGTTTCCTGCACAGGATTTCAGGTGTGCCAGTGTTTCCTGCACAGGATTTCAGACCTGTCAAACCCATAAACAAAATTCACCTCCTGTGTCCAACGAGCTTAGTTTTGGGAAAAAAAATGAAAAAGAACGTATGATGAACACAGACAAATTATCTTAAAAATGATAAATTACATTAGTTAGATCAAGTTTCTTAACTATTCTGAGTGTTTCCTGTACAGGAGTTCAGGTTTGCCAGCCCCTGGAAAGACAGTTCACCTCCTGTGTCTAAAATAGGCTTAGAATGGTGAGAGAAAGCCAAAATGGACACTGTTGAATACAGACAAATTATCTTAAGAAACTTCATCCAACTACTGTAATTCATCATCTTGAACTATTCTGAGTGTTTTCTGGGCGGAAATGTAAGTCTATCAGTCCATGGTAACACATTTCACCTCCTGTGTCTAACATATGCTTAGAATGGTGAGAGAAAGCCAAAATGGACACTGTTGAATACAGACAAATTATCTTAAGAAACTTCATCCAACTACTGTAATTCATCATCTTGAACTATCCTGAGTGTTTCCTGTACAGAAGTTCAGGTTTGCCAGCCCCTGGAAAGACAATTCACCTCCTGTGTCTGAAATAGGCTTAGAATGGTGAGAGAAAGCCAAAATGGATACTGTTGAATACAGACAAATTATCTTTAGAAACTTGATCTTACTAATGTAATTCATCATCTTTAACTATTCTGAGTATTTTCTGTACAGAAGTTCAGGTTTGCCAGCCCCTGGAAAGACAGTTCACCTCCTGTGTCTAAAATAGGCTTAGAATGGTGAGAGAAAGCCAAAATGGACACTGTTGAATACAGACAAATTATCTTAAGAAACTTCATCCAACTACTGTAATTCATCATCCTTAACTATTCTGAGTGTTTTCTGGGCGGAAATGTAAGTCTATAAGTCCATGGTAACACATTTCACCTCCTGTGTCTAACATATGCTTAGAATGGTGAGAGAAAGCCAAAATGGACACTGTTGAATACAGACAAATTATCTTTAGAAACTTGATCTTACTAATGTAATTCATCATCTTTAACTATTCTGAGTATTTTCTGTACAGAAGTTCAGGTTTGCCAACCCCTGGAAAGACAGTTCACCTCCTGTGTCTAAAATAGGCTTAGAATGGTGAGAGAAAGCCAAAATGGACACTGTTGAATACAGACAAATTATCTTAAGAAACTTCACCACACTACTGTAATTCATCATCTTTAACTATTCTGAGTGTTTTCTGGGCGGAAATGTAAGTCTATCAGTCCATGGTAACACATTTCACCTCCTGTGTCTAAAATAGGCTTAGAATGGTGAGAGAAAGCCAAAATGGACACTGTTGAATACAGACAAATTATCTTAAGAAACTTCATCCAACTACTGTAATTCATCATCTTGAACTATTCTGAGTGTTTTCTGGGCGGAAATGTAAGTCTATCGGTCCATGGTAACACATTTCACCTCCTGTGTCTAAAATAAGCTTAGACTGGTGAGAGAAAGCCAAAATGGACACTGTTGAATACTGACAAATTATCTGGAGAAACTTCATCCAACTAATGAAATTCATCATCTTTAACTATTCTGAGTGTTTTCTTTACAGAAGTTCTGGTTTGCCAGCCCCTGGAAAGACACTTCACCTCCTGTGTCTAAAATAAGCTTAGAATGGTGAGAGAAAGCCAAAATGGACACTGTTGAATACAGACAAATTATCTTAAGAAACTTCATCCAACTACTGTAATTCATCATCTTCAACTATCCTGAGTGTTTCCTGTACAGAAGTTCAGGTTTGCCAGTCCCTGGAAAGACAATTCACCTCCTGTGTCTAAAATAGGCTTAGAATGGTGAGAGAAAGCCAAAATGGACACTGTTGAATACAGACAAATTATCTGGAGAAACTTCATCCAACTACTGTAATTCATCATCTTTAACTATTCTGAGTGTTTTCTGGGCGGAAATGTAAGTCTATCAGTCCATGGTAACACATTTCACCTCCTGTGTATAAAATAAGCTTAGAATGGTGAGAGAAAGCCGAAATGGACACAGTTAAATACAGACAAATTATCTTAAGAAACTTCATCCAACTACTGTAATTCATCATCTTGAACTATCCTGAGTGTTTCCTGTACAGAAGTTCAGGTTTGCCAGCCCCTGGAAAGACAATTCACCTCCTGTGTCTAAAATAGGCTTAGAATGGTGAGAGAAAGCCAAAATGGACACTGTTGAATACAGACAAATTATCTGGAGAAACTTCATCCAACTACTGTAATTCATCATCTTTAACTATTCTGAGTGTTTTCTGGGCGGAAATGTAAGTCTATCAGTCCATGGTAACACATTTCACCTCCTGTGTCTAAAATAAGCTTAGAATGGTGAGAGAAAGCCAAAATGGACACAGTTAAATACAGACAAATTATCTTAAGAAACTTCATCCAACTACTGTAATTCATCATCTTGAACTATCCTGAGTGTTTCCTGTACAGAAGTTCAGGTTTGCCAGCCCCTGGAAAGACAATTCACCTCCTGTGTCTAAAATAGGCTTAGAATGGTGAGAGAAAGCCAAAATGGACACTGTTGAATACAGACAAATTATCTGGAGAAACTTCATCCAACTACTGTAATTCATCATCTTGAACTATTCTGAGTGTTTTCTGGGCGGAAATGTAAGTCTATCAGTCCATGGTAACACATTTCACCTCCTGTGTCTAAAATAAGCTTAGAATGGTGAGAGAAAGCCAAAATGGACACTGTTGAATACAGACAAATTATCTTAAGAAACTTCATCCAACTACTGTAATTCATCATCTTGAACTATCCTGAGTGTTTCCTGTACAGAAGTTCAGGTTTGCCAGCCCCTGGAAAGACACTTCACCTCCTGTGTCTAAAATAAGCTTAGAATGGTGAGAGAAAGCCAAAATGGACACTGTTGAATACAGACAAATTATCTTAAGAAACTTCATCCAACTACTGTAATTCATCATCTTGAACTATTCTGAGTGTTTCCTGGGCGGAAATGTAAGTCTATCAGTCCATGGTAACACATTTCACCTCCTGTGTCTAACATAAGCTTAGAATGGTGAGAGAAAGCCAAAATGGACACTGTTGAATACAGACAAATTATCTTAAGAAACTTCATCCAACTACTGTAATTCATCATCTTGAACTATTCTGAGTGTTTTCTGGGCGGAAATGTAAGTCTATCAGTCCATGGTAACACATTTCACCTCCTGTGTCTAACATATGCTTAGAATGGTGAGAGAAAGCCAAAATGGACACTGTTGAATACAGACAAATTATCTTAAGAAACTTCATCCAACTACTGTAATTCATCATCTTGAACTATCCTGAGTGTTTCCTGTACAGAAGTTCAGGTTTGCCAGCCCCTGGAAAGACAATTCACCTCCTGTGTCTAAAATAGGCTTAGAATGGTGAGAGAAAGCCAAAATGGACACTGTTGAACACAGACAAATTATCTTAAGAAACGTGAACATGAACGTATGATGAACACGGACAAATTATCTTAAAAATGATGAATTACATTAGTTAGATCAAGTTTCTTAACTATTCTGAGTGTTTCCTCTACAGAATTTCAGGTGTGCCAGTGTTTCCTGCACAGGATTTCAGACCTCTCAGACCCAGAAACACAATTCACCTCCTGTGTCCAATGAGCTTAGTTTGGGGAGAAAACATGAAAATGAACGTAATGATGAACACAGACAAATCATCTTAAACATGATGAATTACATTAGTTAGATCAAGTTTCTTAACTATTCTGAATGTTTCCTGTACAGAAGTTCAGGTGTGCCAGTGTTTCCTGCACAGGATTTCAGGTGTGCCAGTGTTTCCTGCACAGGATTTCAGACCTGTCAGACCCAGAAACACAATTCACCTCCTGTGTCTAATGAGCTTAGTTTGGGGAGAAAACATGAATATGAACGTATGATGAACACAGACAAATTATCTTAAACATGATGAATAACATTAGTTAGATCAAGTTTCTTAACTATTCTGAATGTTTCCTGTACAGAAGTTCAGGTGTGCCAGTGTTTCCTGCACAGGATTTCAGGTGTGCCAGTGTTTCCTGCACAGGATTTCAGACCTGTCAAACCCATAAACAAAATTCACCTCCTGTGTCCAACGAGCTTAGTTTGGGGAAAAAAAATGAAAAACAACGTATGATGAACACAGACAAATTATCTTAAAAATGATAAATTACATTACTTAGATCAAGTTTCTTAACTATTCTGAGTGTTTCCTGTACAGAAGTTCAGGTTTGCCAGCCCCTGGAAAGACAGTTCACCTCCTGTGTCTAAAATAGGCTTAGAATGGTGAGAGAAAGCCAAAATTGACACTGTTGAATACAGACAAATTATCTTAAGAAACTTCATCCAACTACTGTAATTCATCATCTTGAACTATTCTGAGTGTTTTCTGGGCGGAAATGTAAGTCTATCAGTCCATGGTAACACATTTCACCTCCTGTGTCTAAAATAAGCTTAGAATGGTGAGAGAAAGCCAAAATTGACACTGTTGAATACAGACAAATTATTTTAAGAAGCTTCATCCAACTACTGTAATTCATCATCTTGAACTATTCTGAGTGTTTTCTGGGCGGAAATGTAAGTCTATCAGTCCATGGTAACACATTTCACCTCCTGTGTCTAAAATAAGCTTAGAATGGTGAGAGAAAGCCAAAATGGACACTGTTGAATACAGACAAATTATCTTAAGAAACTTGATCTTACTAATGTAATTCATCATCTTTAACTATTCTGAGTGTTTTCTGGGCGGAAATGTAAGTCTATCAGTCCATGGTAACACATTTCACCTCCTGTGTCTAAAATAAGCTTAGAATGGTGAGAGAAAGCCAAAATGGACACTGTTGAATACAGACAAATTATCTTAAGAAACTTCATCCAACTACTGTAATTCATCATCTTTAACTATTCTGAGTGTTTTCTGGGCGGAAATGTAAGTCTATCAGTCCATGGTAACACATTTCACCTCCTGTGTCTAAAATAAGCTTAGAATGGTGAGAGAAAGCCAAAATGGACACTGTTGAATACAGACAAATTATCTTAAGAAACTTCATCCAACTACTGTAATTCATCATCTTGAACTATTCTGAGTGTTTTCTGGGCGGAAATGTAAGTCTATCAGTCCATGGTAACACATTTCACCTCCTGTGTCTAACATATGCTTAGAATGGTGAGAGAAAGCCAAAATGGACACTGTTGAATACAGACAAATTATCTTAAGAAACTTCATCCAACTACTGTAATTCATCATCTTGAACTATCCTGAGTGTTTCCTGTACAGAAGTTCAGGTTTGCCAGCCCCTGGAAAGACAATTCACCTCCTGTGTCTAAAATAGGCTTAGAATGGTGAGAGAAAGCCAAAATGGATACTGTTGAATACAGACAAATTATCTTAAGAAACTTGATCTTACTAATGTAATTCATCATCTTTAACTATTCTGAGTGTTTTCTTTACAGAAGTTCTGGTTTGCCAGCCCCTGGAAAGACAATTCACCTCCTGTGTCTAAAATAGGCTTAGAATGGTGAGTGAAAGCCAAAATGGACACTGTTGAATACAGACAAATTATCTTAAGAAACTTCATCCAACTACTGTAATTCATCATCTTTAACTATTCTGAGTGTTTTCTGGGCGGAAATGTAAGTCTATCAGTCCATGGTAACACATTTCACCCCCTGTGTCTAAAATAGGCTTAGAATGGTGAGAGAAAGCCAAAATGGACACTGTTGAATACAGACAAATTATCTTAAGAAACTTCATCCAACTACTGTAATTCATCATCTTGAACTATTCTGAGTGTTTTCTGGGCGGAAATGTAAGTCTATCAGTCCATGGTAACACATTTCACCTCCTGTGTCCAATGAGCTTAGTTTGGGGAGAAAACATGAAAATGAACGTAATGATGAACACAGACAAATTATCTTAAACATGATGAATTACATTAGTTAGATCAAGTTTCTTAACTATTCTGAATGTTTCCTGTACAGAAGTTCAGGTGTGCCAGTGTTTCCTGCACAGGATTTCAGGTGTGCCAATGTTTCCTGCACAGGATTTCAGACCTGTCAGACCCAGAAACACAATTCACCTCCTGTGTCTAATGAGCTTATTTTGGGGAGAAAACATGAAAATTAACGTAATGATGAACACAGACAAATTATCTTAAGAAACTTGATGAGCTTAGTTTGGGGAGAAAACATGAAAATGAACGTAATGATGAACACAGACAAATTATCTTAAACATGATGAATTACATTAGTTAGATCAAGTTTCTCAACTATTCTGAATGTTTCCTGTACAGAAGTTCAGGTGTGCACGTGTTTCCTGCACAGGATTTCAGGTGTGCCAGTGTTTCCTGCACAGGATTTCAGACCTGTCAAACCCATAAACAAAATTCACCTCCTGTGTCCAACGAGCTTAGTTTTGGGAAAAAAAATGAAAAAGAACGTATGATGAACACAGACAAATTATCTTAAAAATGATAAATTACATTAGTTAGATCAAGTTTCTTAACTATTCTGAGTGTTTCCTGTACAGGAGTTCAGGTTTGCCAGCCCCTGGAAAGACAGTTCACCTCCTGTGTCTAAAATAGGCTTAGAATGGTGAGAGAAAGCCAAAATGGACACTGTTGAATACAGACAAATTATCTTAAGAAACTTCATCCAACTACTGTAATTCATCATCTTGAACTATTCTGAGTGTTTTCTGGGCGGAAATGTAAGTCTATCAGTCCATGGTAACACATTTCACCTCCTGTGTCTAACATATGCTTAGAATGGTGAGAGAAAGCCAAAATGGACACTGTTGAATACAGACAAATTATCTTAAGAAACTTCATCCAACTACTGTAATTCATCATCTTGAACTATCCTGAGTGTTTCCTGTACAGAAGTTCAGGTTTGCCAGCCCCTGGAAAGACAATTCACCTCCTGTGTCTGAAATAGGCTTAGAATGGTGAGAGAAAGCCAAAATGGATACTGTTGAATACAGACAAATTATCTTTAGAAACTTGATCTTACTAATGTAATTCATCATCTTTAACTATTCTGAGTATTTTCTGTACAGAAGTTCAGGTTTGCCAGCCCCTGGAAAGACAGTTCACCTCCTGTGTCTAAAATAGGCTTAGAATGGTGAGAGAAAGCCAAAATGGACACTGTTGAATACAGACAAATTATCTTAAGAAACTTCATCCAACTACTGTAATTCATCATCCTTAACTATTCTGAGTGTTTTCTGGGCGGAAATGTAAGTCTATAAGTCCATGGTAACACATTTCACCTCCTGTGTCTAACATATGCTTAGAATGGTGAGAGAAAGCCAAAATGGACACTGTTGAATACAGACAAATTATCTTTAGAAACTTGATCTTACTAATGTAATTCATCATCTTTAACTATTCTGAGTATTTTCTGTACAGAAGTTCAGGTTTGCCAACCCCTGGAAAGACAGTTCACCTCCTGTGTCTAAAATAGGCTTAGAATGGTGAGAGAAAGCCAAAATGGACACTGTTGAATACAGACAAATTATCTTAAGAAACTTCACCACACTACTGTAATTCATCATCTTTAACTATTCTGAGTGTTTTCTGGGCGGAAATGTAAGTCTATCAGTCCATGGTAACACATTTCACCTCCTGTGTCTAAAATAGGCTTAGAATGGTGAGAGAAAGCCAAAATGGACACTGTTGAATACAGACAAATTATCTTAAGAAACTTCATCCAACTACTGTAATTCATCATCTTGAACTATTCTGAGTGTTTTCTGGGCGGAAATGTAAGTCTATCGGTCCATGGTAACACATTTCACCTCCTGTGTCTAAAATAAGCTTAGACTGGTGAGAGAAAGCCAAAATGGACACTGTTGAATACTGACAAATTATCTGGAGAAACTTCATCCAACTAATGAAATTCATCATCTTTAACTATTCTGAGTGTTTTCTTTACAGAAGTTCTGGTTTGCCAGCCCCTGGAAAGACACTTCACCTCCTGTGTCTAAAATAAGCTTAGAATGGTGAGAGAAAGCCAAAATGGACACTGTTGAATACAGACAAATTATCTTAAGAAACTTCATCCAACTACTGTAATTCATCATCTTCAACTATCCTGAGTGTTTCCTGTACAGAAGTTCAGGTTTGCCAGTCCCTGGAAAGACAATTCACCTCCTGTGTCTAAAATAGGCTTAGAATGGTGAGAGAAAGCCAAAATGGACACTGTTGAATACAGACAAATTATCTGGAGAAACTTCATCCAACTACTGTAATTCATCATCTTTAACTATTCTGAGTGTTTTCTGGGCGGAAATGTAAGTCTATCAGTCCATGGTAACACATTTCACCTCCTGTGTATAAAATAAGCTTAGAATGGTGAGAGAAAGCCGAAATGGACACAGTTAAATACAGACAAATTATCTTAAGAAACTTCATCCAACTACTGTAATTCATCATCTTGAACTATCCTGAGTGTTTCCTGTACAGAAGTTCAGGTTTGCCAGCCCCTGGAAAGACAATTCACCTCCTGTGTCTAAAATAGGCTTAGAATGGTGAGAGAAAGCCAAAATGGACACTGTTGAATACAGACAAATTATCTGGAGAAACTTCATCCAACTACTGTAATTCATCATCTTGAACTATTCTGAGTGTTTTCTGGGCGGAAATGTAAGTCTATCAGTCCATGGTAACACATTTCACCTCCTGTGTCTAACATATGCTTAGAATGGTGAGAGAAAGCCAAAATGGACACTGTTGAATACAGACAAATTATCTTAAGAAACTTGATCTTACTAATGTAATTCATCATCTTTAACTATTCTGAGTGTTTTCTGTACAGAAGTTCTGGTTTGCCAGCCCCTGGAAAGACAATTCACCTCCTGTGTCTAAAATAGGCTTAGAATGGTGAGTGAAAGCCAAAATGGACACTGTTGAATACAGACAAATTATCTTAAGAAACTTCATCCAACTACTGTAATTCATCATCTTTAACTATTCTGAGTGTTTTCTGGGCGGAAATGTAAGTCTATCAGTCCATGGTAACACATTTCACCCCCTGTGTCTAAAATAGGCTTAGAATGGTGAGAGAAAGCCAAAATGGACACTGTTGAATACAGACAAATTATCTTAAGAAACTTCATCCAACTACTGTAATTCATCATCTTGAACTATTCTGAGTGTTTTCTGGGCGGAAATGTAAGTCTATCAGTCCATGGTAACACATTTCACCTCCTGTGTCCAATGAGCTTAGTTTGGGGAGAAAACATGAAAATGAACGTAATGATGAACACAGACAAATTATCTTAAACATGATGAATTACATTAGTTAGATCAAGTTTCTTAACTATTCTGAATGTTTCCTGTACAGAAGTTCAGGTGTGCCAGTGTTTCCTGCACAGGATTTCAGGTGTGCCAATGTTTCCTGCACAGGATTTCAGACCTGTCAGACCCAGAAACACAATTCACCTCCTGTGTCTAATGAGCTTAGTTTGGGGAGAAAACATGAAAATTAACGTAATGATGAACACAGACAAATTATCTTAAGAAACTTGATGAGCTTAGTTTGGGGAGAAAACATGAAAATGAACGTAATGATGAACACAGACAAATCATCTTAAACATGATGAATTACATTAGTTAGATCAAGTTTCTTAACTATTCTGAATGTTTCCTGTACAGAAGTTCAGGTGTGCACGTGTTTCCTGCACAGGATTTCAGGTGTGCCAGTGTTTCCTGCACAGGATTTCAGACCTGTCAAACCCATAAACAAAATTCACCTCCTGTGTCCAACGAGCTTAGTTTTGGGAAAAAAAATGAAAAAGAACGTATGATGAACACAGACAAATTATCTTAAAAATGATAAATTACATTAGTTAGATCAAGTTTCTTAACTATTCTGAGTGTTTCCTGTACAGGAGTTCAGGTTTGCCAGCCCCTGGAAAGACAGTTCACCTCCTGTGTCTAAAATAGGCTTAGAATGGTGAGAGAAAGCCAAAATGGACACTGTTGAATACAGACAAATTATCTTAAGAAACTTCATCCAACTACTGTAATTCATCATCTTGAACTATTCTGAGTGTTTTCTGGGCGGAAATGTAAGTCTATCAGTCCATGGTAACACATTTCACCTCCTGTGTCTAACATATGCTTAGAATGGTGAGAGAAAGCCAAAATGGACACTGTTGAATACAGACAAATTATCTTAAGAAACTTCATCCAACTACTGTAATTCATCATCTTGAACTATCCTGAGTGTTTCCTGTACAGAAGTTCAGGTTTGCCAGCCCCTGGAAAGACAATTCACCTCCTGTGTCTGAAATAGGCTTAGAATGGTGAGAGAAAGCCAAAATGGATACTGTTGAATACAGACAAATTATCTTTAGAAACTTGATCTTACTAATGTAATTCATCATCTTTAACTATTCTGAGTATTTTCTGTACAGAAGTTCAGGTTTGCCAGCCCCTGGAAAGACAGTTCACCTCCTGTGTCTAAAATAGGCTTAGAATGGTGAGAGAAAGCCAAAATGGACACTGTTGAATACAGACAAATTATCTTAAGAAACTTCATCCAACTACTGTAATTCATCATCCTTAACTATTCTGAGTGTTTTCTGGGCGGAAATGTAAGTCTATAAGTCCATGGTAACACATTTCACCTCCTGTGTCTAACATATGCTTAGAATGGTGAGAGAAAGCCAAAATGGACACTGTTGAATACAGACAAATTATCTTTAGAAACTTGATCTTACTAATGTAATTCATCATCTTTAACTATTCTGAGTATTTTCTGTACAGAAGTTCAGGTTTGCCAACCCCTGGAAAGACAGTTCACCTCCTGTGTCTAAAATAGGCTTAGAATGGTGAGAGAAAGCCAAAATGGACACTGTTGAATACAGACAAATTATCTTAAGAAACTTCACCACACTACTGTAATTCATCATCTTTAACTATTCTGAGTGTTTTCTGGGCGGAAATGTAAGTCTATCAGTCCATGGTAACACATTTCACCTCCTGTGTCTAAAATAGGCTTAGAATGGTGAGAGAAAGCCAAAATGGACACTGTTGAATACAGACAAATTATCTTAAGAAACTTCATCCAACTACTGTAATTCATCATCTTGAACTATTCTGAGTGTTTTCTGGGCGGAAATGTAAGTCTATCGGTCCATGGTAACACATTTCACCTCCTGTGTCTAAAATAAGCTTAGACTGGTGAGAGAAAGCCAAAATGGACACTGTTGAATACTGACAAATTATCTGGAGAAACTTCATCCAACTAATGAAATTCATCATCTTTAACTATTCTGAGTGTTTTCTTTACAGAAGTTCTGGTTTGCCAGCCCCTGGAAAGACACTTCACCTCCTGTGTCTAAAATAAGCTTAGAATGGTGAGAGAAAGCCAAAATGGACACTGTTGAATACAGACAAATTATCTTAAGAAACTTCATCCAACTACTGTAATTCATCATCTTCAACTATCCTGAGTGTTTCCTGTACAGAAGTTCAGGTTTGCCAGTCCCTGGAAAGACAATTCACCTCCTGTGTCTAAAATAGGCTTAGAATGGTGAGAGAAAGCCAAAATGGACACTGTTGAATACAGACAAATTATCTGGAGAAACTTCATCCAACTACTGTAATTCATCATCTTTAACTATTCTGAGTGTTTTCTGGGCGGAAATGTAAGTCTATCAGTCCATGGTAACACATTTCACCTCCTGTGTATAAAATAAGCTTAGAATGGTGAGAGAAAGCCGAAATGGACACAGTTAAATACAGACAAATTATCTTAAGAAACTTCATCCAACTACTGTAATTCATCATCTTGAACTATCCTGAGTGTTTCCTGTACAGAAGTTCAGGTTTGCCAGCCCCTGGAAAGACAATTCACCTCCTGTGTCTAAAATAGGCTTAGAATGGTGAGAGAAAGCCAAAATGGACACTGTTGAATACAGACAAATTATCTGGAGAAACTTCATCCAACTACTGTAATTCATCATCTTGAACTATTCTGAGTGTTTTCTGGGCGGAAATGTAAGTCTATCAGTCCATGGTAACACATTTCACCTCCTGTGTCTAACATATGCTTAGAATGGTGAGAGAAAGCCAAAATGGACACTGTTGAATACAGACAAATTATCTTAAGAAACTTGATCTTACTAATGTAATTCATCATCTTTAACTATTCTGAGTGTTTTCTGTACAGAAGTTCTGGTTTGCCAGCCCCTGGAAAGACAATTCACCTCCTGTGTCTAAAATAGGCTTAGAATGGTGAGTGAAAGCCAAAATGGACACTGTTGAATACAGACAAATTATCTTAAGAAACTTCATCCAACTACTGTAATTCATCATCTTTAACTATTCTGAGTGTTTTCTGGGCGGAAATGTAAGTCTATCAGTCCATGGTAACACATTTCACCCCCTGTGTCTAAAATAGGCTTAGAATGGTGAGAGAAAGCCAAAATGGACACTGTTGAATACAGACAAATTATCTTAAGAAACTTCATCCAACTACTGTAATTCATCATCTTGAACTATTCTGAGTGTTTTCTGGGCGGAAATGTAAGTCTATCAGTCCATGGTAACACATTTCACCTCCTGTGTCCAATGAGCTTAGTTTGGGGAGAAAACATGAAAATGAACGTAATGATGAACACAGACAAATTATCTTAAACATGATGAATTACATTAGTTAGATCAAGTTTCTTAACTATTCTGAATGTTTCCTGTACAGAAGTTCAGGTGTGCCAGTGTTTCCTGCACAGGATTTCAGGTGTGCCAATGTTTCCTGCACAGGATTTCAGACCTGTCAAACCCATAAACAAAATTCACCTCCTGTGTCCAACGAGCTTAGTTTTGGGAAAAAAAATGAAAAAGAACGTATGATGAACACAGACAAATTATCTTAAAAATGATAAATTACATTAGTTAGATCAAGTTTCTTAACTATTCTGAGTGTTTCCTGTACAGGAGTTCAGGTTTGCCAGCCCCTGGAAAGACAGTTCACCTCCTGTGTCTAAAATAGGCTTAGAATGGTGAGAGAAAGCCAAAATGGACACTGTTGAATACAGACAAATTATCTTAAGAAACTTCATCCAACTACTGTAATTCATCATCTTGAACTATTCTGAGTGTTTTCTGGGCGGAAATGTAAGTCTATCAGTCCATGGTAACACATTTCACCTCCTGTGTCTAACATATGCTTAGAATGGTGAGAGAAAGCCAAAATGGACACTGTTGAATACAGACAAATTATCTTAAGAAACTTCATCCAACTACTGTAATTCATCATCTTGAACTATCCTGAGTGTTTCCTGTACAGAAGTTCAGGTTTGCCAGCCCCTGGAAAGACAATTCACCTCCTGTGTCTAAAATAGGCTTAGAATGGTGAGAGAAAGCCAAAATGGACACTGTTGAATACAGACAAATTATCTTAAGAAACTTCATCCAACTACTGTAATTCATCATCTTGAACTATCCTGAGTGTTTCCTGTACAGAAGTTCAGGTTTGCCAGCCCCTGGAAAGACAATTCACCTCCTGTGTCTAAAATAGGCTTAGAATGGTGAGAGAAAGCCAAAATGAACACTGTTGAACACAGACAAATTATCTTAAGAAACGTGAACATGAACGTATGATGAACACGGACAAATTATCTTAAAAATGATGAATTACATTAGTTAGATCAAGTTTCTTAACTATTCTGAGTGTTTCCTATACAGAATTTCAGGTGTGCCAGTGTTTCCTGCACAGGATTTCAGACCTCTCAGACCCAGAAACACAATTCACCTCCTGTGTCCAATGAGCTTAGTTTGGGGAGAAAACATGAAAATGAACGTAATGATGAACACAGACAAATCATCTTAAACATGATGAATTACATTAGTTAGATCAAGTTTCTTAACTATTCTGAATGTTTCCTGTACAGAAGTTCAGGTGTGCCAGTGTTTCCTGCACAGGATTTCAGGTGTGCCAGTGTTTCCTGCACAGGATTTCAGACCTGTCAGACCCAGAAACACAATTCACCTCCTGTGTCTAATGAGCTTAGTTTGGGGAGAAAACATGAAAATTAACGTAATGATGAACACAGACAAATTATCTTAAGAAACTTGATGAGCTTAGTTTGGGGAGAAAACATGAATATGAACGTATGATGAACACAGACAAATTATCTTAAACATGATGAATTACATTCGTTAGATCAAGTTTCTTAACTATTCTGAATGTTTCCTGTACAGAAGTTCAGGTGTGCCAGTGTTTCCTGCACAGGATTTCAGACCTGTCAGACCCATAAATAAAATTCACCTCCTGTGTCCAATGAGCTTAGTTTGGGGAGAAAACATGAAAATGAACGTATGATGATCACAGACAAATCATCTTAAAAATGATGAATGACATTAGTTAGATCAAGTTTCTTAACTATTCTGAATGTTTCCTGTACAGGATTTCAGGTGTGCCAGTGTTTTCTGCACAGGATTTCAGACCTGTCAGACCCATAAACACAATTCACCTCCTGTGTCTAATGAGCTTAGTTTGGGGAGAAAACATGAAAATTAACGTAATGATGAACACAGACAAATTATCTTAAGAAACTTGATGAGCTTAGTTTGGGGAGAGAACATGAATATGAACGTATGATGAACACAGATAAAAAAATTATCTTCAGAAACTTGAACATGAACGTATGATGAACACGGACAAATTATCTTGAGAAACTTGATCTTACCAATGTAATTCATCATCTTTAACTATTCTGAGTGTTTCCTGTACAGGACTTCAGGTGTGCCATTGTTTCCTGCACAGGATTTCAGACCTCTCAGACCTAGAAACACAATTCACCTCCTGTGTCCAATGAGCTTAGTTTGGGGAGAAAACATGAATATGAACGTATGATGAACACAGACAAATTATCTTAAACATGATGAATAACATTAGTTAGATCAAGTTTCTTAACTATTCTGAATGTTTCCTGTACAGAAGTTCAGGTGTGCCAGTGTTTCCTGCACAGGATTTCAGGTGTGCCAGTGTTTCCTGCACAGGATTTCAGACCTGTCAAACCCATAAACAAAATTCACCTCCTGTGTCCAACGAGCTTAGTTTGGGGAAAAAAAATGAAAAACAACGTATGATGAACACAGACAAATTATCTTAAAAATGATAAATTACATTAGTTAGATCAAGTTTCTTAACTATTCTGAGTGTTTCCTGTACAGAAGTTCAGGTTTGCCAGCCCCTGGAAAGACAGTTCACCTCCTGTGTCTAAAATAGGCTTAGAATGGTGAGAGAAAGCCAAAATTGACACTGTTGAATACAGACAAATTATCTTAAGAAACTTCATCCAACTACTGTAATTCATCATCTTGAACTATTCTGAGTGTTTTCTGGGCGGAAATGTAAGTCTATCAGTCCATGGTAACACATTTCACCTCCTGTGTCTAAAATAAGCTTAGAATGGTGAGAGAAAGCCAAAATGGACACTGTTGAATACAGACAAATTATTTTAAGAAGCTTCATCCAACTACTGTAATTCATCATCTTGAACTATTCTGAGTGTTTTCTGGGCGGAAATGTAAGTCTATCAGTCCATGGTAACACATTTCACCTCCTGTGTCTAAAATAAGCTTAGAATGGTGAGAGAAAGCCAAAATGGACACTGTTGAATACAGACAAATTATCTTAAGAAACTTGATCTTACTAATGTAATTCATCATCTTTAACTATTCTGAGTGTTTTCTGGGCGGAAATGTAAGTCTATCAGTCCATGGTAACACATTTCACCTCCTGTGTCTAAAATAAGCTTAGAATGGTGAGAGAAAGCCAAAATGGACACTGTTGAATACAGACAAATTATCTTAAGAAACTTCATCCAACTACTGTAATTCATCATCTTCAACTATCCTGAGTGTTTCCTGTACAGAAGTTCAGGTTTGCCAGTCCCTGGAAAGACAATTCACCTCCTGAGTCTAAAATAGGCTTAGAATGGTGAGAGAAAGCCAAAATGGACACTGTTGAATACAGACAAATTATCTGGAGAAACTTCATCCAACTACTGTAATTCATCATCTTTAACTATTCTGAGTGTTTTCTGGGCGGAAATGTAAGTCTATCAGTCCATGGTAACACATTTCACCTCCTGTGTCTAAAATAAGCTTAGAATGGTGAGAGAAAGCCAAAATGGACACAGTTAAATACAGACAAATTATCTTAAGAAACTTCATCCAACTACTGTAATTCATCATCTTTAACTATCCTGAGTGTTTCCTGTACAGAAGTTCAGGTTTGCCAGCCCCTGGAAAGACAATTCACCTCCTGTGTCTAAAATAGGCTTAGAATGGTGAGAGAAAGCCAAAATGGACACTGTTGAATACAGACAAATTATCTGGAGAAACTTCATCCAACTACTGTTATTCATCATCTTGAACTATTCTGAGTGTTTTCTGGGCGGAAATGTAAGTCTATCAGTCCATGGTAACACATTTCACCTCCTGTGTCTAAAATAAGCTTAGAATGGTGAGAGAAAGCCAAAATGGACACTGTTGAATACAGACAAATTATCTTAAGAAACTTCATCCAACTACTGTAATTCATCATCTTCAACTATCCTGAGTGTTTCCTGTACAGAAGTTCAGGTTTGCCAGCCCCTGGAAAGACACTTCACCTCCTGTGTCTAAAATAAGCTTAGAATGGTGAGAGAAAGCCAAAATGGACACTGTTGAATACAGACAAATTATCTTAAGAAACTTCATCCAACTACTGTAATTCATCATCTTGAACTATTCTGAGTGTTTTCTGGGCGGAAATGTAAGTCTATCAGTCCATGGTAACACATTTCACCTCCTGTGTCTAACATATGCTTAGAATGGTGAGAGAAAGCCAAAATGGACACTGTTGAATACAGACAAATTATCTTAAGAAACTTCATCCAACTACTGTAATTCATCATCTTCAACTATCCTGAGTGTTTCCTGTACAGAAGTTCAGGTTTGCCAGCCCCTGGAAAGACAATTCACCTCCTGTGTCTAAAATAGGCTTAGAATGGTGAGAGAAAGCCAAAATGGACACTGTTGAATACAGACAAATTATCTTAAGAAACTTCATCCAACTACTGTAATTCATCATCTTGAACTATCCTGAGTGTTTCCTGTACAGAAGTTCAGGTTTGCCAGCCCCTGGAAAGACAATTCACCTCCTGTGTCTAAAATAGGCTTAGAATGGTGAGAGAAAGCCAAAATGGACACTGTTGAACACAGACAAATTATCTTAAGAAACGTGAACATGAACGTATGATGAACACGGACAAATTATCTTAAAAATGATGAATTACATTAGTTAGATCAAGTTTCTTAACTATTCTGAGTGTTTCCTATACAGAATTTCAGGTGTGCCAGTGTTTCCTGCACAGGATTTCAGACCTCTCAGACCCAGAAACACAATTCACCTCCTGTGTCCAATGAGCTTAGTTTGGGGAGAAAACATGAAAATGAACGTAATGATGAACACAGACAAATCATCTTAAACATGATGAATTACATTAGTTAGATCAAGTTTCTTAACTATTCTGAATGTTTCCTGTACAGAAGTTCAGGTGTGCCATTGTTTCCTGCACAGGATTTCAGACCTCTCAGACCCAGAAACACAATTCACCTCCTGTGTCCAATGAGCTTAGTTTGGGGAGAAAACATGAAAATGAACTATGATGATCACAGACAAATCATCTTAAACATGATGAATGACGTTAGTTAGATCAAGTTTCTTAACTATTCTGAATGTTTCCTGTACAGGATTTCAGGTGTGCCAGTGTTTTCTGCACAGGATTTCAGACCTCTCAGAGCCAGAAACACAATTCACCTCCTGTGTCTAATGAGCTTAGTTTGGGGAGAAAACATGAAAATTAACGTAATGATGAACACAGACAAATTGTCTTAAGAAACTTGATGAGCTTAGTTTGGGGAGAAAACATGAATATGAACGTATGATGAACACAGACAAATAATCTTAAACATGATGAATTACATTAGTTAGATCAAGTTTCTTAACTATTCTGAATGTTTCCTGTACAGAAGTTCAGGTGTGCCAGTGTTTCCTGCACAGGATTTCAGGTGTGCCAGTGTTTCCTGCACAGGATTTCAGACCTGTCAGACCCATAAACAAAATTCACCTCCTGTGTCCAATGAGCTTAGTTTGGGGAGAAAACAAGAAAAAGAACGTATGATGAACACAGACAAATTATCTTAAAAATGATAAATTACATTAGTTAGATCAAGTTTCTTAACTATTCTGAATGTTTCCTGTACAGAAGTTCAGGTGTGCCAGTGTTTCCTGCACAGGATTTCAGGTGTGCCAGTGTTTCCTGCACAGGATTTCAGACCTGTCAGACCCATAAACAAAATTCACCTCCTGTGTCCAATGAGCTTAGTTTGGGGAGAAAACAAGAACAAGAACGTATGATGAACACAGACAAATTATCTTAAAAATGATAAATTACATTAGTTAGATCAAGTTTCTTAATTATTCTGAGTGTTTCCTGTACAGAAGTTCAGGTTTGCCAGCCCCTGGAAAGACAATTCACCTCCTGTGTCTAAATTAGGCTTAGAATGGTGAGAGAAAGCCAAAATGGACACTGTTGAAAACAGTCAAATTATCTTAGGAAACTTGATCTTACTAATGTAATTCATCATCTTTAACTATTCTGAGTGTTTCCTGTACAGGACTTCAGGTGTGCCATTGTTTCCTGCACAGCATTTCAGACCTCTCAGACCCAGAAACACAATTCACCTCCTGTGTCTAAAATAGGCTTAGAATGGTGAGAGAAAGCCAAAATGGACACTGTTGAACACAGACAAATTATCTTAAGAAACGTGAAAATGAACGTATGATGAACACAGACAAATCATCTTAAACATGATGAATTACATTAGTTAGATCAAGTTTCTTAACTATTCTGAATGTTTCCTGTACAGAAGTTCAGGTGTGCCAGTGTTTCCTGCAGAGGATTTCAGGTGTGCCAGTGTTTCCTGCACAAGATTTCAGACCTGTCAGACCCAGAAACACAATTCACCTCCTGTGTCTAATGAGCTTAGTTTGGGGAGAAAACATGAAAATTAACGTAATGATGAACACAGACAAATTATCTTAAGAAACTTGATGAGCTTAGTTTGGGGAGAAAACATGAATATGAACGTATGATGAACACAGACAAATTATCTTAAACATGATGAATTACATTAGTTAGATCAAGTTTCTTAACTATTCTGAATGTTTCCTGTACAGAAGTTCAGGTGTGCCAGTGTTTCCTGCACAGGATTTCAGGTGTGCCAGTGTTTCCTGCACAGGATTTCAGACCTGTCAGACCCATAAAAAAAATTCACCTCCTGTGTCCAATGAGCTTAGTTTGGGGAGAAAACAAGAACAAGAACGTATGATGAACACAGACAAATTATCTTAAAAATGATAAATTACATTAGTTAGATCAAGTTTCTTAACTATTCTGAGTGTTTCCTGTACAGAAGTTCAGGTTTGCCAGCCCCTGGAAAGACAATTCACCTCCTGTGTCTAAAATAGGCTTAGAATGGTGAGAGAAAGCCAAAATGGACACTGTTGAAAACAGACAAATTATCTTAGGAAACTTGATCTTACTAATGTAATTCATCATCTTTAACTATTCTGAGTGTTTTCTGGGCGGAAATGTAAGTCTATCAGTCCATGGTAACACATTTCACCTCCTGTGTCTAAAATAAGCTTAGAATGGTGAGAAAAAGCCAAAATGGACACTGTTGAATACAGACAAATTATCTTAAGAAACTTCATCCAACTACTGTAATTCATCATCTTGAACTATCCTGAGTGTTTCCTGTACAGAAGTTCAGGTTTGCCAGCCCCTGGAAAGACAATTCACCTCCTGTGTCTAAAATAAGCTTAGAATGGTGAGAGAAAGCCAAAATGGACACTGTTGAATACAGACAAATTATCTTAAGAAACTTCATCCAACTACTGTAATTCATCATCTTGAACTATTCTGAGTGTTTCCTGTACAGAAGTTCAGGTTTGCCAGCCCCTGGAAAGACAATTCACCTCCTGTGTCTAAAATAGGCTTAGAAGGGTGAGAGAAAGCCAAAATGGACACTGTTGAACACAGACAAATTATCTTAAGAAACGTGAAAATGAACGTATGATGAACACAGACAAATCATCTTAAACATGATGAATTACATTAGTTAGATCAAGTTTCTTAACTATTCTGAATGTTTCCTGTACAGAAGTTCAGGTGTGCCAGTGTTTCCTGCACAGGATTTCAGGTGTGCCAGTGTTTCCTGCACAAGATTTCAGACCTGTCAGACCCAGAAACACAATTCACCTCCTGTGTCTAATGAGCTTAGTTTGGGGAGAAAACATGAAAATTAACGTAATGATGAACACAGACAAATTATCTTAAGAAACTTGATGAGCTTAGTTTGGGGAGAAAACATGAATATGAACGTATGATGAACACAGACAAATTATCTTAAACATGATGAATTACATTAGTTAGATCAAGTTTCTTAACTATTCTGAATGTTTCCTGTACAGAAGTTCAGGTGTGCCAGTGTTTCCTGCACAGGACTTCAGGTGTGCCAGTGTTTCCTGCACAGGATTTCAGACCTGTCAGACCCATAAAAAAAATTCACCTCCTGTGTCCAATGAGCTTAGTTTGGGGAGAAAACAAGAACAAGAACGTATGATGAACACAGACAAATTATCTTAAAAATGATAAATTACATTAGTTAGATCAAGTTTCTTAACTATTCTGAGTGTTTCCTGTACAGAAGTTCAGGTTTGCCAGCCCCTGGAAAGACAATTCACCTCCTGTGTCTAAAATAGGCTTAGAATGGTGAGAGAAAGCCAAAATGGACACTGTTGAAAACAGACAAATTATCTTAGGAAACTTGATCTTACTAATGTAATTCATCATCTTTAACTATTCTGAGTGTTTTCTGGGCGGAAATGTAAGTCTATCAGTCCATGGTAACACATTTCACCTCCTGTGTCTAAAATAAGCTTAGAATGGTGAGAAAAAGCCAAAATGGACACTGTTGAATACAGACAAATTATCTTAAGAAACTTCATCCAACTACTGTAATTCATCATCTTGAACTATCCTGAGTGTTTCCTGTACAGAAGTTCAGGTTTGCCAGCCCCTGGAAAGACAATTCACCTCCTGTGTCTAAAATAAGCTTAGAATGGTGAGAGAAAGCCAAAATGGACACTGTTGAATACAGACAAATTATCTTAAGAAACTTCATCCAACTACTGTAATTCATCATCTTGAACTATTCTGAGTGTTTCCTGTACAGAAGTTCAGGTTTGCCAGCCCCTGGAAAGACAATTCACCTCCTGTGTCTAAAATAAGCTTAGAATGGTGAGAGAAAGCCAAAATGGACACTGTTGAATACAGACAAATTATCTTAAGAAACTTCATCCAACTACTGTAATTCATCATCTTGAACTATTCTGAGTGTTTTCTGGGCGGAAATGTAAGTCTATCAGTCCATGGTAACACATTTCACCTCCTGTGTCTAACATATGCTTAGAATGGTGAGAGAAAGCCAAAATGGACACTGTTGAATACAGACAAATTATCTTAAACATGATGAATGACATTAGTTAGATCAAGTTTCTTAACTATTCTGAATGTTTCCTGTACAGGATTTCAGGTGTGCCAGTGTTTTCTGCACAGGATTTCAGACCTCTCAGACCCAGAAACACAATTCCCCTCCTGTGTCTAATGAGCTTAGTTTGGGGAGAAAACATGAAAATTAACGTAATGATGAACACAGACAAATTATCTTAAGAAACTTGATGAGCTTAGTTTGGGGAGAAAACATGAATATGAACGTATGATGAACACAGACAAATTATCTTAAACATGATGAATTACATTAGTTAGATCAAGTTTCTTAACTATTCTGAATGTTTCCTGTACAGAAGTTCAGGTGTGCCAGTGTTTCCTGCACAGGATTTCAAGTGTGCCAGTGTTTCCTGCACAGGATTTCAGACCTGTCAAACCCATAAACAAAATTCACCTCCTGTGTCCAATGAGCTTAGTTTGGGGAAAAAACATGAAAAAGAACGTATGATGAACACAGACAAATTATCTTAAAAATGATAGATTACATTAGTTAGATCAAGTTTCTTAACTATTCTGAGTGTTTCCTATACAGAATTCCAGGTGTGCCAGTGTTTCCTGCGCAGGATTTCAGACCTGTCAGACCCAGAAACACAATTCACCTCCTGTGTCTAATGAGCTTAGTTTGGGGAGAAAACATGAAAATGAACGTAATGATGAACACAGACAAATTATCTTAAGAAACTTGATCTTACTAATGTAATTCATCATCTTTAACTATTTGGGTGTTTCCTGTACAGGATTTCAGGTGTTCCAATGTTTCCTGCACAACATTTCAGTTTCTCCAGCTAATTTGTCTGTATTCAACATGTGTTCATTTTAGAGTTCTCTCGCCATTCCAAGGTTATTTTGGACACAGGAGGTGAATTGTGTTTCCAGGGGCTGGCAGACCTGAACTTCTGTACAGGAAACACTCAGAATAGTTAAAGATGATGAATTACATTAGTAAAATCAAGTTTCTTAAGATAATTTGTCTATGTTCATCATACATTCATGTTCATGTTTTCTCCCCAAACTAAGCTCATTGGACACAGGAGTTGAATTGTGTTTCTGGGTCTGACAGGTCTGAAATCTTGTGCAGGAAACACTGGCAGACCTGAAATCCTGTGCAGGAAACACTGGCACACCTAAAATTCTGTGCAGGAAACACTCAGAATAGTTAAGAAACTCGATCTAACTAATGTAATTCATTATGTTTAAGATAATTTGTCTGTGTTCATCATATGTTCATGTTCATGTTTTCTCCCCAAACTAAGCTCATTGGACACAGGAGGTGACTTGTGTTTCTGGGTCTGACAGGTCTGAAATCCTGTGCAAGAAACACTGGCACACCTGAAACCCCGTGCAGGAAAAACTGGCACACCTGAAATTCTGTACAGAAAACACTCAGAATAGTTAAAGATGATGAATTACATTAGTAAGATCAAGTTTTTTACAATAATTTGTAATGTTGGCATTTTGCCTTCCTTTCTGCCTGTTGTTCTTCTTCAAGCTGGCAACCAAGACATCTCCCTAAGCCATGCTGCGAGAGATGGGCCTGAAATTTCATCAACCCCCTCTTGACCTGGACTCAATGTTGACCCTATAAGTCTTCACTTCTGAGAATGGGATTATTTCACTGAAAGTAGCTCAAAATGAATATTTTCAGACAAGAGACTTGTTATCCAGAGAATCTTGATTACACTCATGTAATTCATCATCTTAAGCTATTCTGATTCTTTACAATATAGAAATTTACATCTGCCAGCCTCTGGAAAGGCAATTCTCCAGTGTCAAAACTGCTCAATATGAAAATTTCAAAACTTATTATGAACGTTTGCTAACAGGAGACTTTTAACTCACAGGAATTTGATTCACCTCATATAAGCTATCATGTTTAACTATGCTTGCAGTGAAGAAATTTACATCAAGGATCCCAGCGTCCTTCTGGCAAACATCCGCTTCCTGGATATGAAGACGGATTGCATCCGATTGTGGAGCTACACTTTACCATGAAGGGAGGGACTCCTGTGTCCTTGTGTTTACAGAGTCGTGGATAAATGGTAATACATCTGACTCCGGTGTCAAACTAAGGGAACAAACACTGCACAGAGCAGACAGGGAGGCTGCCTCATCTGGTATGCTCTGCGGTAATGTATACAAACAACTCATGATGCTGCAATATGAAGAGGATTTCTCAGTTCTTTTGTGGAGTTTTTCTCTTTAAAAAAGAAGATAACAAAACTAAATAGACAAGCTCATTGGAGTAATTCCCAGACTTGAGCATAATTTGTGAAAACTTACAAGGATACTGCGTGCCACCAAATTAGAAGAACCACGCTTAATCTGGACAGCTTTAAAACCTATAGAAAGGCCCTCTATAATGCAATGTCTATTACTCTTCATTAATAGAAGGACATAAAAACATGCCAGCATGTCAGCCAGGCTGGCAAAGAGCCAGAACTCTATTGAGCCTTGTATTCTATTCCTATAGAACTTAGAGAGAATTTTATCATTAAAGAACCTCGTGAAGTCTTTAATTCTATTAGAGACAAAATTCAGGCTCTAATTTAACCTCAGATTTAGGGACCATTGGGATCTGTTGAACTTGATGTGCATTTGGATCTTCCTGAAGCTTCAATGATTTCCTCACCCAAACCGTCAACTTGTCTCCAGTTGGAATGCAATTGGGCTACTTAAGCAGACATGATCTTCACTTCCTGGTCCACAGCAGGTAAGATGAGCGACAGGATCACTGATGTCTTTCTTCCATCTTTGGTGGACATGTACAACCAATGCATTAGCAGAGGAGGCAGCATCACGAATGATCCCTATTAGCCCTCTCCTGTCATTGGGGAAAAGCAAACTAACGACACAAAGGCATTTGTTACAACTAGCATACAGAGCAAAAGGCTAGTAATGACCAGATCCAAACAGCATCCGCAGATTTTTTTTTATAGTTTAGTAGTTAGCGGAATTTAGCAGAATACTTTTTTGCTTGTAAATATAATATCGTTTTCAGATGACAATGTTAACTGAATTGAAATTCCTTCAAAATCTGTGATCAATCTGCAGACATGTTGTTGGAATTCTGCAGGCACAGATTCAAGTGTGCCTGATAATGAGCACGTCCTAAAACAGTACTAGCAAGCAAATAAGCACAAGCTATAACCAATAGAATTATAGCAACTGAAATATATAGGAACGCTAGCTAGCCGAATGCAGTAAGACAACCCTCACTCCTTACTACAAGCTAACATTACTTGTTAGCTCTAAATCATGACATGTTAAAAGAAAAAGACAACAATCACTGTGAAAAAATAAATCCACTGCAAATATCTATACTAATAGTGTGAAACATAAACCTGAGAATATCAAACTCACATTTTTACAAGTGCACAAACTAAAAGAAATGTGCAGCTAAATGGTTACCTTGTCGGAGGTTATCTGCAGACTCACTGCTGCAGAGTGTCACACAGAGGTCACTTATACAGCACGTGATCATCATCTGGCAGCTGGCTCTGGGTTTGATCTTGCCTCTTTCATGTCTCTTCTGAAATGACCGTCGCCGACCCCCGCCACCCCCCCCTCCCCGCCCTTGCCTTTGATCTTTCTCCGTCCATGTTAACTCCGTGTGGCCACAGCGCAGCACAGGGATCAGCGTGACTAAAGATCTTGCCTGACTTGAACCAGAATGACCATCAGATGTGATGATGTGATGATAAAAATGTGAGTAAAATATTCCCATTTATATTACACGGTGTTAATGTATTTTTTTTCATTGTTATTCAGTTGTTGAGACTCAGAATAATTGTTTTCTGTCGTTAACATGATGTGATTCAGAGCTAGTTACTAGCATATCGTGAGCACTGCATTCTGCTAGCTAACTCTACAGTTTCTGTGCGTTTCGTCGCCATTTTCTGTTGTTTTACGTACGGAATTCTTGCTAATCGCTATTGCTATCTTATTACACATTCAGTACAAGTTAGCTCTGTATGCTAAATTATCTGTTTATCTAGACTATTATCTGTGTAAATGCCTACCTCTAGCTTTGCTGTCTGTGCTAGATTTTCCAACAGTAATCACAAGGCATGTGCATTTCAAGCAAAAAAAGTCGATCAGTGTCTACTGGCATCCAGCCATGACCAAGCGCTGATGGGCAGTGCGATCACCCCAAAAGGAGAGAAAGATACTAGTGATGTGTGGTCGGCTCTTTGAAGTGAACAACGGGAGCCGGCTCCTGATCGGGAGCCGATCCGATCGGGGCCGACATGTTGGTGGGGGGGGGACGACGACGACGACGACACACAAACTGGAGTGAGGGAGAGACCAGAGAGCGAGAGAGAGCACTGCTACAAGTCAGACTGCAGGCAGGACAGGTGAGAAACATTGAGCGACAGAAAATGTAGAAAAATGTGGACACATTTTAATATGATATTTATTTATTTATTTTTTAATATTGATAGTTCAAAGGCAGAGTGCAGACTTTGCAAAATTAAAATTTCATATCAGGCAGGCTCCACAAATAACCTGCACAGGCATGCCTGTACTGTTCACCCATCAATTCAGTTAGAGGAGGAAAGACAAGCAAGGGAACCTGCTGTTAATGAAGGTGCCAGTGTGTCTACTGCTCCTACAATGTCTACAGCATCATCCAGGACAACACCACAGCCACCAAGACCTACAGCCCAGAGCTCTATGACCCCAGTAAAATTAAATAATTTCAAATCAATAAGGCAATATAAACAATAAATATTCTATATAATGTGTATTTTACATTAATAATTCATTTTACACATAATTTGGTAATACATTTATTGAAGCAACAAAAAAGATCTGAAGAGCCACTTGGGAGCAGAAAGAGCCGGCTCTTTTTAGGGAGCTGACCTGCTGCTTAAAACAATAGAGGAGACACCAGTCTGTCAGGTCACACTGACCTGTACAACGTTTGAGGAATATATGAAACACTTTATGATTTAAAGTTCTAATTAACATTGAAGACATTTTGTTGCAATATCAGAGTTTCTAGTTAACAATTTCACCCCAAGATGTGCAGCCTAGATGAGGGAGACCCAGAAGGAGATGTGGATCACCCACACGGATGCAGTTACCCCAGTACTTCTCTGGACTATGAGGTAAGGTAGCCTATTAGGCACCGCAGTCCTGCCACACAATTTACTGAACATGACCACCTATGCAACATTTTACAATCATGACCTCTAGCTCCCCTGTAGCTTATCGTGTCATGTCATGCATGTAATGGTACACACAATAAGATCAAGATGTCCTCAACACCTGTTTCTACTTGTAAGCAGACACAGACACACGTTTCTACATTATACACATTGAGTATTGATGACCATGAAGGATGAAGTGATTTTTGAATCAAGTTTCTTGTGATTGTTGGGTTGTGATTTTTGAATACACATGTGACACAGCAAAAACAGAGAGTGAAAATGAGCTGTGATAGATAGATAGATAGATAGATTGATAGATAGATAGATAGATAGATAGATAGATAGATAGATAGATAGATAGATAGATTCCTTTTACTGTCATTGTAAATAAATACAACGAAATTCAAAGCACAAAAAAGTGAAACAAAACCATAAAAGTACAAAGATACAAAAAAAACAAATGCCAAAGAATAAATTATATTCCACTCAAATTATTACACAGGTTGTTTTAAGTGCATCATTAAGTTTGGTGATGGCTTGAGGATAAAAACTATGTAACAGTCTGGTGGTGCATGTTTTAACTGTCCGGTAGCGTCTCCCTGAGGGGAGAAGGTCAAACAGGTGGTGGGTAGGCTGAGATGTGTCTTTCAGGATAGTGTCTGTTTTCTGGAGACAACGGGAGGTGAAGATGAGGCCTTTTTGTCTGCTGTAAAGCTGCACCAACCACACCAGACCAGGATGCCGTAGGTCAGTACACTTAGGACAGAGGATTGGTAGAAGGACAGCAGCAGATGTTGTGACAGGTTGCACTTTCTGATGAGGGAGACCCAGAAGGAGATGTGGATCACCCACACAGATGCAGTTACCCCAGTACTTCTCTGGACTATGAGGTAAGGTAGCCTATTAGGCACTGCAGTCCTGCCACACAATTTACTGAACATGACCACCTATGCAACATTTTACAGTCATGACCTCTAGCTCCCCTGTAGCTTATCGTGTCATGTCATGCATGTAATGGTACACACAATAAGATCAAGATGTCCTCAACACCTGTTTCTACTTGTAAGCAGACACAGACACACGTTTCTACATTATACACATTGAGTATTGATGGCCATGAAGGATGAAGTGATTTTTGAATCAAGTTTCTTGTGATTGTTGGGTTGTGATTTTTGAATACACATGTGACACAGCAAAAACAGAGAGTGAAAATGAGCTGTGATAGATAGATAGATAGATAGATAGATAGATAGATAGATAGATAGATAGATAGATAGATAGATAGATAGATTCCTTTTACTGTCATTGTAAATAAATACAACGAGATTCAAAGCACCAAAAAAGTGAAACAAAACCATAAAAGTACAAAGATACAAAAAAAACAAATGCCAAAGAATAAATTATATTCCACTCAAATTATTACACAGGTTGTTTTAAGTGCATTATTTAGTTTGGTGATGGCTTGAGGATAAAAACTATGTAACAGTCTGGTGGTGCATGTTTTAACTGTCCGGTAGCGTCTCCCTGAGGGGAGAAGGTCAAACAGGTGGTGGGTAGGGTGAGATGTGTCTTTCAGGATAGTGTCTGTTTTCTGGAGACAACGGGAGGTGAAGATGAGGCCTTTTTGTCTGCTGTAGAGCTGCACCAACCACACCAGACCAGGATGCCGTAGGTCAGTACACTTAGGACAGAGGATTGGTAGAACGACAGCAGCAGATGTTGTGACAGGTTGCACTTCCTGAGAACCCTCAGAAAGTACAGTCGCTCCTGTGCCTTTTTAACCAGAGAGTTTGTGTTTTTTCCCAAGTGAGGTCCTCTGAAATGTGTGTGCCCAGAAACTTAAATGTTGGCACCCTCTCCACACCTTCCCAGTATATCTCCAGTGGCTGATGGTCATTCTTTTTCCTCCTGAACTCAATGATCAAAGGAGACTTTGTCTTCCTGGTGTTCAGGGACAGGTTGTTTACTGTATACCACTCTGCCAGCCTGTGGACCTCCTCCCTGTATGCCATCTCGTTTCTACCACTAATCAGGCCCATCACTGTTGTGTCATCTGCAAATTTAATGATGACATTGGTACTGTGGGTGGGCGAACAGTAATGGGTGTATAGTTCTCTCACCATTCTAAGCTTATCACCTCTCACCATTCTAAGCTTATTTTGGACACAGGAGGTGAAATGTGTTATCATGGAATAATAGACTTACATTTCTGCCCAGAAAACACTTAGAATAGTTCAAGATGATGAATTACAGTAGTTGGATGAAGTTTCTCCAGATAATTTGTCTGTATTCAACAGTGTCCATTTTGGCTTTCTCTCACCATTCTAAGCTTATTTTGGACACAGGAGGTGAAATGTGTTACCATGGACTGATAGACTTACATTTCCGCCCAGAAAACACTCAGAATAGTTAAAGATGATGAATTACATTAGTAAGATCAAGTTTCTTAAGATAATTTGTCTGTATTCAACAGTGTCCATTTTGGCTTTCTCTCACCATTCTAAGCCTATTTTAGACACAGGAGGTGAATTGTGTTTACCATGGACTGATAGACTTACATTTCCGCCCATAAAACACTCAGAATAGTTCAAGATGATGAATTACAGTAGTTGGATGAAGTTTCTTAAGATAATTTGTCTGTATTCAACAGTGTCCATTTTGGCTTTCTCTCACCATTCTAAGCCTATTTTAGACACAGGAGGTGAAATGTCTTACCATGGACTGATAGACTTACATTTCCGCCCAGAAAACACTCAGAATAGTTCAAGATGATGAATTACAGTAGTTGGATGAAGTTTCTTAAGATAATTTGTCTGTATTCAACAGTGTCCATTTTGGCTTTCTCTCACCATTCTAAGCCTATTTTAGACACAGGAGGTGAAATGTGTTACCATGGACTGATAGACTTACATTTCCGCCCAGAAAACACTCAGAATAGTTCAAGATGATGAATTACAGTAGTAAGATCAAGTTTCTTAAGATAATTTGTCTGTATTCAACAGTGTCCATTTTGGCTTTCTCTCACCATTCTAAGCATATTTTAGACACAGGAGGTGAATTGTCTTTCCAGGGGCTGGCAAACCTGAACTTCTGTACAGGAAACACTCAGAATAGTTAAAGATGATGAATTACATTAGTTGGATGAAGTTTCTTAAGATAATTTGTCTGTATTCAACAGTGTCCATTTTGGCTTTCTCTCACCATTCTAAGCCTATTTTAGACACAGGAGGTGAATTGTCTTTCCAGGGGCTGGCAAACCTGAACTTCTGTACAGGAAACACTCAGGATAGTTCAAGATGATGAATTACAGTAGTTGGATGAAGTTTCTTAAGATAATTTGTCTGTATTCAACAGTGTCCATTTTGGCTTTCTCTCACCATTCTAAGCCTATTTTAGACACAGGAGGTGAAATGTGTTACCATGGACTGATAGACTTACATTTCCGCCCAGAAAACACTCAGAATAGTTCAAGATGATGAATTACAGTAGTAAGATCAAGTATCTTAAGATAATTTGTCTGTATTCAACAGTGTCCATTTTGGCTTTCTCTCACCATTCTAAGCATATTTTAGACACAGGAGGTGAAATGTCTTACCATGGACTGATAGACTTACATTTCCGCCCAGAAAACACTCAGAATAGTTCAAGATGATGAATTACAGTAGTTGGATGAAGTTTCTTAAGATAATTTGTCTGTATTCAACAGTGTCCATTTTGGCTTTCTCTCACCATTCTAAGCCTATTTTAGACACAGGAGGTGAATTGTCTTTCCAGGGGCTGGCAAACCTGAAGTTCTGTACAGGAAACACTCAGAATAGTTAAAGATGATGAATTACATTAGTAAGATCAAGTTTCTTAAGATAATTTGTCTGTATTCAACAGTGTCCATTTTGGCTTTCTCTCACCATTCTAAGCCTATTTTAGACACAGGAGGTGAATTGTGTTTACCATGGACTGATAGACTTACATTTCCGCCCATAAAACACTCAGAATAGTTCAAGATGATGAATTACAGTAGTTGGATGAAGTTTCTTAAGATAATTTGTCTGTATTCAACAGTGTCCATTTTGGCTTTCTCTCACCATTCTAAGCTTATTTTAGACACAGGAGGTGAAATGTCTTACCATGGACTGATAAACTTACATTTCCGCCCAGAAAACACTCAGAATAGTTCAAGATGATGAATTACAGTAGTTGGATGAAGTTTCTTAAGATAATTTGTCTGTATTCAACAGTGTCCATTTTGGCTTTCTCTCACCATTCTAAGCCTATTTTAGACACAGGAGGTGAAATGTCTTACCATGGACTGATAGACTTACATTTCCGCCCAGAAAACACTCAGAATAGTTAAAGATGATGAATTACAGTAGTTGGATGAAGTTTCTTAAGATAATTTGTCTGTATTCAACAGTGTCCATTTTGGCTTTCTCTCACCATTCTAAGCCTATTTTAGACACAGGAGGTGAAATGTGTTACCATGGACTGATAGACTTACATTTCCGCCCAGAAAACACTCAGAATAGTTCAAGATGATGAATTACAGTAGTAAGATCAAGTTTCTTAAGATAATTTGTCTGTATTCAACAGTGTCCATTTTGGCTTTCTCTCACCATTCTAAGCATATTTTAGACACAGGAGGTGAATTGTCTTTCCAGGGGCTGGCAAACCTGAACTTCTGTACAGGAAACACTCAGAATAGTTAAAGATGATGAATTACATTAGTTGGATGAAGTTTCTTAAGATAATTTGTCTGTATTCAACAGTGTCCATTTTGGCTTTCTCTCACCATTCTAAGCCTATTTTAGACATAGGAGGTGAATTGTCTTTCCAGGGGCTGGCAAACCTGAACTTCTGTACAGGAAACACTCAGGATAGTTCAAGATGATGAATTACAGTAGTTGGATGAAGTTTCTTAAGATAATTTGTCTGTATTCAACAGTGTCCATTTTGGCTTTCTCTCACCATTCTAAGCCTATTTTAGACACAGGAGGTGAAATGTCTTACCATGGACTGATAGACTTACATTTCCGCCCAGAAAACACTCAGAATAGTTCAAGATGATGAATTACATTAGTTGGATGAAGTTTCTTAAGATAATTTGTCTGTATTCAACAGTGTCCATTTTGGCTTTCTCTCACCATTCTAAGCCTATTTTAGACACAGGAGGTGAATTGTCTTTCCAGGGGCTGGCAAACCTGAACTTCTGTACAGGAAACACTCAGAATAGTTAAAGATGATGAATTACAGTAGTTGGATGAAGTTTCTTAAGATAATTTGTCTGTATTCAACAGTGTCCATTTTGGCTTTCTCTCACCATTCTAAGCCTATTTTAGACACAGGAGGTGAAATGTGTTACCATGGACTGATAGACTTACATTTCCGCCCAGAAAACACTCAGAATAGTTCAAGATGATGAATTACAGTAGTAAGATCAAGTATCTTAAGATAATTTGTCTGTATTCAACAGTGTCCATTTTGGCTTTCTCTCACCATTCTAAGCATATTTTAGACACAGGAGGTGAAATGTCTTACCATGGACTGATAGACTTACATTTCCGCCCAGAAAACACTCAGAATAGTTCAAGATGATGAATTACATTAGTAAGATCAAGTTTCTTAAGATAATTTGTCTGTATTCAACAGTGTCCATTTTGGCTTTCTCTCACCATTCTAAGCATATTTTAGACACAGGAGGTGAAATGTCTTACCATGGACTGATAGACTTACATTTCCGCCCAGAAAACACTCAGAATAGTTCAAGATGATGAATTACAGTAGTTGGATGAAGTTTCTTAAGATAATTTGTCTGTATTCAACAGTGTCCATTTTGGCTTTCTCTCACCATTCTAAGCCTATTTTAGACACAGGAGGTGAATTGTCTTTCCAGGGGCTGGCAAACCTGAAGTTCTGTACAGGAAACACTCAGAATAGTTAAAGATGATGAATTACATTAGTAAGATCAAGTTTCTTAAGATAATTTGTCTGTATTCAACAGTGTCCATTTTGGCTTTCTCTCACCATTCTAAGCCTATTTTAGACACAGGAGGTGAAATGTCTTACCATGGACTGATAGACTTACATTTCCGCCCAGAAAACACACAGAATAGTTCAAGATGATGAATTACAGTAGTTGGATGAAGTTTCTTAAGATAATTTGTCTGTATTCAACAGTGTCCATTTTGGCTTTCTCTCACCATTCTAAGCTTATTTTAGACACAGGAGGTGAAATGTCTTACCATGGACTGATAAACTTACATTTCCGCCCAGAAAACACTCAGAATAGTTCAAGATGATGAATTACAGTAGTTGGATGAAGTTTCTTAAGATAATTTGTCTGTATTCAACAGTGTCCATTTTGGCTTTCTCTCACCATTCTAAGCCTATTTTAGACACAGGAGGTGAAATGTCTTACCATGGACTGATAGACTTACATTTCCGCCCAGAAAACACTCAGAATAGTTCAAGATGATGAATTACAGTAGTTGGATGAAGTTTCTTAAGATAATTTGTCTGTATTCAACAGTGTCCATTTTGGCTTTCTCTCACCATTCTAAGCCTATTTTAGACACAGGAGGTGAAATGTGTTACCATGGACTGATAGACTTACATTTCCGCCCAGAAAACACTCAGAATAGTTCAAGATGATGAATTACAGTAGTAAGATCAAGTGTCTTAAGATAATTTGTCTGTATTCAACAGTGTCCATTTTGGCTTTCTCTCACCATTCTAAGCATATTTTAGACACAGGAGGTGAATTGTCTTTCCAGGGGCTGGCAAACCTGAACTTCTGTACAGGAAACACTCAGAATAGTTAAAGATGATGAATTACATTAGTTGGATGAAGTTTCTTAAGATAATTTGTCTGTATTCAACAGTGTCCATTTTGGCTTTCTCTCACCATTCTAAGCCTATTTTAGACACAGGAGGTGAATTGTCTTTCCAGGGGCTGGCAAACCTGAACTTCTGTACAGGAAACACTCAGAATAGTTAAAGATGATGAATTACATTAGTAAGATCAAGTTTCTTAAGATAATTTGTCTGTATTCAACAGTGTCCATTTTGGCTTTCTCTCACCATTCTAAGCCTATTTTAGACACAGGAGGTGAATTGTGTTACCATGGACTGATAGACTTACATTTCCGCCCATAAAACACTCAGAATAGTTCAAGATGATGAATTACAGTAGTTGGATGAAGTTTCTTAAGATAATTTGTCTGTATTCAACAGTGTCCATTTTGGCTTTCTCTCACCATTCTAAGCTTATTTTAGACACAGGAGGTGAAATGTCTTACCATGGACTGATAAACTTACATTTCCGCCCAGAAAACACTCAGAATAGTTCAAGATGATGAATTACAGTAGTTGGATGAAGTTTCTTAAGATAATTTGTCTGTATTCAACAGTGTCCATTTTGGCTTTCTCTCACCATTCTAAGCTTATTTTAGACACAGGAGGTGAAATGTGTTACCATGGACTGATAGACTTACATTTCCGCCCAGAAAACACTCAGAATAGTTCAAGATGATGAATTACAGTAGTAAGATCAAGTATCTTAAGATAATTTGTCTGTATTCAACAGTGTCCATTTTGGCTTTCTCTCACCATTCTAAGCATATTTTAGACACAGGAGGTGAATTGTCTTTCCAGGGGCTGGCAAACCTGAACTTCTGTACAGGAAACACTCAGAATAGTTAAAGATGATGAATTACAGTAGTTGGATGAAGTTTCTTAAGATAATTTGTCTGTATTCAACAGTGTCCATTTTGGCTTTCTCTCACCATTCTAAGCCTATTTTAGACACAGGAGGTGAAATGTGTTACCATGGACTGATAGACTTACATTTCCGCCCAGAAAACACTCAGAATAGTTCAAGATGATGAATTACAGTAGTAAGATCAAGTATCTTAAGATAATTTGTCTGTATTCAACAGTGTCCATTTTGGCTTTCTCTCACCATTCTAAGCATATTTTAGACACAGGAGGTGAAATGTCTTTCCAGGGGCTGGCAAACCTGAAGTTCTGTACAGGAAACACTCAGAATAGTTCAAGATGATGAATTACAGTAGTTGGATGAAGTTTCTTAAGATAATTTGTCTGTATTCAACAGTGTCCATTTTGGCTTTCTCTCACCATTCTAAGCCTATTTTAGACACAGGAGGTGAAATGTGTTACCATGGACTGATAGACTTACATTTCCGCCCAGAAAACACTCAGAATAGTTCAAGATGATGAATTACATTAGTTGGATGAAGTTTCTTAAGATAATTTGTCTGTATTCAACAGTGTCCATTTTGGCTTTCTCTCACCATTCTAAGCCTATTTTAGACACAGGAGGTGAATTGTCTTTCCAGGGGCTGGCAAACCTGAAGTTCTGTACAGGAAACACTCAGAATAGTTAAAGATGATGAATTACATTAGTAAGATCAAGTTTCTTAAGATAATTTGTCTGTATTCAACAGTGTCCATTTTGGCTTTCTCTCACCATTCTAAGCCTATTTTAGACACAGGAGGTGAATTGTGTTACCATGGACTGATAGACTTACATTTCCGCCCATAAAACACTCAGAATAGTTCAAGATGATGAATTACAGTAGTTGGATGAAGTTTCTTAAGATAATTTGTCTGTATTCAACAGTGTCCATTTTGGCTTTCTCTCACCATTCTAAGCTTATTTTAGACACAGGAGGTGAAATGTCTTACCATGGACTGATAAACTTACATTTCCGCCCAGAAAACACTCAGAATAGTTCAAGATGATGAATTACAGTAGTTGGATGAAGTTTCTTAAGATAATTTGTCTGTATTCAACAGTGTCCATTTTGGCTTTCTCTCACCATTCTAAGCTTATTTTAGACACAGGAGGTGAAATGTGTTACCATGGACTGATAGACTTACATTTCCGCCCAGACAACACTCAGAATAGTTCAAGATGATGAATTACAGTAGTAAGATCAAGTATCTTATGATAATTTGTCTGTATTCAACAGTGTCCATTTTGGCTTTCTCTCACCATTCTAAGCATATTTTAGACACAGGAGGTGAATTGTCTTTCCAGGGGCTGGCAAACCTGAACTTCTGTACAGGAAACACTCAGAATAGTTAAAGATGATGAATTACAGTAGTTGGATGAAGTTTCTTAAGATAATTTGTCTGTATTCAACAGTGTCCATTTTGGCTTTCTCTCACCATTCTAAGCCTATTTTAGACACAGGAGGTGAAATGTGTTACCATGGACTGATAGACTTACATTTCCGCCCAGAAAACACTCAGAATAGTTCAAGATGATGAATTACAGTAGTAAGATCAAGTATCTTAAGATAATTTGTCTGTATTCAACAGTGTCCATTTTGGCTTTCTCTCACCATTCTAAGCATATTTTAGACACAGGAGGTGAAATGTCTTTCCAGGGGCTGGCAAACCTGAAGTTCTGTACAGGAAACACTCAGAATAGTTCAAGATGATGAATTACAGTAGTTGGATGAAGTTTCTTAAGATAATTTGTCTGTATTCAACAGTGTCCATTTTGGCTTTCTCTCACCATTCTAAGCCTATTTTAGACACAGGAGGTGAAATGTCTTACCATGGACTGATAGACTTACATTTCCGCCCAGAAAACACTCAGAATAGTTAAAGATGATGAATTACATTAGTTGGATGAAGTTTCTTAAGATAATTTGTCTGTATTCAACAGTGTCCATTTTGGCTTTCTCTCACCATTCTAAGCCTATTTTAGACACAGGAGGTGAATTGTCTTTCCAGGGGCTGGCAAACCTGAACTTCTGTACAGGAAACACTCAGGATAGTTCAAGATGATGAATTACAGTAGTTGGATGAAGTTTCTTAAGATAATTTGTCTGTATTCAACAGTGTCCATTTTGGCTTTCTCTCACCATTCTAAGCCTATTTTAGACACAGGAGGTGAAATGTCTTACCATGGACTGATAGACTTACATTTCCGCCCAGAAAACACTCAGAATAGTTCAAGATGATGAATTACAGTAGTTGGATGAAGTTTCTTAAGATAATTTGTCTGTATTCAACAGTGTCCATTTTGGCTTTCTCTCACCATTCTAAGCCTATTTTAGACACAGGAGGTGAAATGTGTTACCATGGACTGATAGACTTACATTTCCGCCCAGAAAACACTCAGAATAGTTCAAGATGATGAATTACAGTAGTTGGATGAAGTTTCTTAAGATAATTTGTCTGTATTCAACAGTGTCCATTTTGGCTTTCTCTCACCATTCTAAGCTTATTTTAGACACAGGAGGTGAAATGTCTTACCATGGACTGATAAACTTACATTTCCGCCCAGAAAACACTCAGAATAGTTCAAGATGATGAATTACAGTAGTTGGATGAAGTTTCTTAAGATAATTTGTCTGTATTCAACAGTGTCCATTTTGGCTTTCTCTCACCATTCTAAGCTTATTTTAGACACAGGAGGTGAAATGTGTTACCATGGACTGATAGACTTACATTTCCGCCCAGACAACACTCAGAATAGTTCAAGATGATGAATTACAGTAGTAAGATCAAGTATCTTATGATAATTTGTCTGTATTCAACAGTGTCCATTTTGGCTTTCTCTCACCATTCTAAGCATATTTTAGACACAGGAGGTGAAATGTCTTTCCAGGGGCTGGCAAACCTGAAGTTCTGTACAGGAAACACTCAGAATAGTTCAAGATGATGAATTACAGTAGTTGGATGAAGTTTCTTAAGATAATTTGTCTGTATTCAACAGTGTCCATTTTGGCTTTCTCTCACCATTCTAAGCCTATTTTAGACACAGGAGGTGAAATGTCTTACCATGGACTGATAGACTTACATTTCCGCCCAGAAAACACTCAGAATAGTTAAAGATGATGAATTACATTAGTTGGATGAAGTTTCTTAAGATAATTTGTCTGTATTCAACAGTGTCCATTTTGGCTTTCTCTCACCATTCTAAGCCTATTTTAGACACAGGAGGTGAATTGTCTTTCCAGGGGCTGGCAAACCTGAACTTCTGTACAGGAAACACTCAGGATAGTTCAAGATGATGAATTACAGTAGTTGGATGAAGTTTCTTAAGATAATTTGTCTGTATTCAACAGTGTCCATTTTGGCTTTCTCTCACCATTCTAAGCTTATTTTAGACACAGGAGGTGAAATGTCTTACCATGGACTGATAGACTTACATTTCCGCCCAGAAAACACTCAGAATAGTTCAAGATGATGAATTACAGTAGTTGGATGAAGTTTCTTAAGATAATTTGTCTGTATTCAACAGTGTCCATTTTGGCTTTCTCTCACCATTCTAAGCCTATTTTAGACACAGGAGGTGAAATGTGTTACCATGGACTGATAGACTTACATTTCCGCCCAGAAAACACTCAGAATAGTTCAAGATGATGAATTACAGTAGTAAGATCAAGTTTCTTAAGATAATTTGTCTGTATTCAACAGTGTCCATTTTGGCTTTCTCTCACCATTCTAAGCATATTTTAGACACAGGAGGTGAATTGTCTTTCCAGGGGCTGGCAAACCTGAACTTCTGTACAGGAAACACTCAGAATAGTTAAAGATGATGAATTACATTAGTTGGATGAAGTTTCTTAAGATAATTTGTCTGTATTCAACAGTGTCCATTTTGGCTTTCTCTCACCATTCTAAGCCTATTTTAGACACAGGAGGTGAATTGTCTTTCCAGGGGCTGGCAAACCTGAACTTCTGTACAGGAAACACTCAGGATAGTTCAAGATGATGAATTACAGTAGTTGGATGAAGTTTCTTAAGATAATTTGTCTGTATTCAACAGTGTCCATTTTGGCTTTCTCTCACCATTCTAAGCCTATTTTAGACACAGGAGGTGAAATGTGTTACCATGGACTGATAGACTTACATTTCCGCCCAGAAAACACTCAGAATAGTTCAAGATGATGAATTACAGTAGTAAGATCAAGTATCTTAAGATAATTTGTCTGTATTCAACAGTGTCCATTTTGGCTTTCTCTCACCATTCTAAGCATATTTTAGACACAGGAGGTGAAATGTCTTACCATGGACTGATAGACTTACATTTCCGCCCAGAAAACACTCAGAATAGTTCAAGATGATGAATTACAGTAGTTGGATGAAGTTTCTTAAGATAATTTGTCTGTATTCAACAGTGTCCATTTTGGCTTTCTCTCACCATTCTAAGCCTATTTTAGACACAGGAGGTGAAATGTGTTACCATGGACTGATAGACTTACATTTCCGCCCAGAAAACACTCAGAATAGTTCAAGATGATGAATTACAGTAGTAAGATCAAGTTTCTTAAGATAATTTGTCTGTATTCAACAGTGTCCATTTTGGCTTTCTCTCACCATTCTAAGCATATTTTAGACACAGGAGGTGAATTGTCTTTCCAGGGGCTGGCAAACCTGAACTTCTGTACAGGAAACACTCAGAATAGTTAAAGATGATGAATTACATTAGTTGGATGAAGTTTCTTAAGATAATTTGTCTGTATTCAACAGTGTCCATTTTGGCTTTCTCTCACCATTCTAAGCCTATTTTAGACATAGGAGGTGAATTGTCTTTCCAGGGGCTGGCAAACCTGAACTTCTGTACAGGAAACACTCAGGATAGTTCAAGATGATGAATTACAGTAGTTGGATGAAGTTTCTTAAGATAATTTGTCTGTATTCAACAGTGTCCATTTTGTCTTTCTCTCACCATTCTAAGCCTATTTTAGACACAGGAGGTGAAATGTGTTACCATGGACTGATAGACTTACATTTCCGCCCAGAAAACACTCAGAATAGTTCAAGATGATGAATTACAGTAGTAAGATCAAGTATCTTAAGATAATTTGTCTGTATTCAACAGTGTCCATTTTGGCTTTCTCTCACCATTCAAAGCATATTTTAGACACAGGAGGTGAAATGTCTTACCATGGACTGATAGACTTACATTTCCGCCCAGAAAACACTCAGAATAGTTCAAGATGATGAATTACAGTAGTTGGATGAAGTTTCTTAAGATAATTTGTCTGTATTCAACAGTGTCCATTTTGGCTTTCTCTCACCATTCTAAGCCTATTTTAGACACAGGAGGTGAATTGTCTTTCCAGGGGCTGGCAAACCTGAAGTTCTGTACAGGAAACACTCAGAATAGTTAAAGATGATGAATTACATTAGTAAGATCAAGTTTCTTAAGATAATTTGTCTGTATTCAACAGTGTCCATTTTGGCTTTCTCTCACCATTCTAAGCCTATTTTAGACACAGGAGGTGAATTGTGTTACCATGGACTGATAGACTTACATTTCCGCCCATAAAACACTCAGAATAGTTCAAGATGATGAATTACAGTAGTTGGATGAAGTTTCTTAAGATAATTTGTCTGTATTCAACAGTGTCCATTTTGGCTTTCTCTCACCATTCTAAGCTTATTTTAGACACAGGAGGTGAAATGTCTTACCATGGACTGATAAACTTACATTTCCGCCCAGAAAACACTCAGAATAGTTCAAGATGATGAATTACAGTAGTTGGATGAAGTTTCTTAAGATAATTTGTCTGTATTCAACAGTGTCCATTTTGGCTTTCTCTCACCATTCTAAGCCTATTTTAGACACAGGAGGTGAAATGTGTTACCATGGACTGATAGACTTACATTTCCGCCCAGAAAACACTCAGAATAGTTCAAGATGATGAATTACAGTAGTAAGATCAAGTTTCTTAAGATAATTTGTCTGTATTCAACAGTGTCCATTTTGGCTTTCTCTCACCATTCTAAGCATATTTTAGACACAGGAGGTGAATTGTCTTTCCAGGGGCTGGCAAACCTGAACTTCTGTACAGGAAACACTCAGAATAGTTAAAGATGATGAATTACATTAGTTGGATGAAGTTTCTTAAGATAATTTGTCTGTATTCAACAGTGTCCATTTTGGCTTTCTCTCACCATTCTAAGCCTATTTTAGACATAGGAGGTGAATTGTCTTTCCAGGGGCTGGCAAACCTGAACTTCTGTACAGGAAACACTCAGGATAGTTCAAGATGATGAATTACAGTAGTTGGATGAAGTTTCTTAAGATAATTTGTCTGTATTCAACAGTGTCCATTTTGTCTTTCTCTCACCATTCTAAGCCTATTTTAGACACAGGAGGTGAAATGTGTTACCATGGACTGATAGACTTACATTTCCGCCCAGAAAACACTCAGAATAGTTCAAGATGATGAATTACAGTAGTAAGATCAAGTATCTTAAGATAATTTGTCTGTATTCAACAGTGTCCATTTTGGCTTTCTCTCACCATTCAAAGCATATTTTAGACACAGGAGGTGAAATGTCTTACCATGGACTGATAGACTTACATTTCCGCCCAGAAAACACTCAGAATAGTTCAAGATGATGAATTACAGTAGTTGGATGAAGTTTCTTAAGATAATTTGTCTGTATTCAACAGTGTCCATTTTGGCTTTCTCTCACCATTCTAAGCCTATTTTAGACACAGGAGGTGAATTGTCTTTCCAGGGGCTGGCAAACCTGAAGTTCTGTACAGGAAACACTCAGAATAGTTAAAGATGATGAATTACATTAGTAAGATCAAGTTTCTTAAGATAATTTGTCTGTATTCAACAGTGTCCATTTTGGCTTTCTCTCACCATTCTAAGCCTATTTTAGACACAGGAGGTGAATTGTGTTACCATGGACTGATAGACTTACATTTCCGCCCATAAAACACTCAGAATAGTTCAAGATGATGAATTACAGTAGTTGGATGAAGTTTCTTAAGATAATTTGTCTGTATTCAACAGTGTCCATTTTGGCTTTCTCTCACCATTCTAAGCTTATTTTAGACACAGGAGGTGAAATGTCTTACCATGGACTGATAAACTTACATTTCCGCCCAGAAAACACTCAGAATAGTTCAAGATGATGAATTACAGTAGTTGGATGAAGTTTCTTAAGATAATTTGTCTGTATTCAACAGTGTCCATTTTGGCTTTCTCTCACCATTCTAAGCTTATTTTAGACACAGGAGGTGAAATGTGTTACCATGGACTGATAGACTTACATTTCCGCCCAGAAAACACTCAGAATAGTTCAAGATGATGAATTACAGTAGTAAGATCAAGTATCTTAAGATAATTTGTCTGTATTCAACAGTGTCCATTTTGGCTTTCTCTCACCATTCTAAGCTTATTTTAGACACAGGAGGTGAATTGTCTTTCCAGGGGCTGGCAAACCTGAACTTCTGTACAGGAAACACTCAGAATAGTTAAAGATGATGAATTACATTAGTTGGATGAAGTTTCTTAAGATAATTTGTCTGTATTCAACAGTGTCCATTTTGGCTTTCTCTCACCATTCTAAGCCTATTTTAGACACAGGAGGTGAATTGTCTTTCCAGGGGCTGGCAAACCTGAACTTCTGTACAGGAAACACTCAGGATAGTTCAAGATGATGAATTACAGTAGTTGGATGAAGTTTCTTAAGATAATTTGTCTGTATTCAACAGTGTCCATTTTGGCTTTCTCTCACCATTCTAAGCCTATTTTAGACACAGGAGGTGAAATGTCTTACCATGGACTGATAGACTTACATTTCCGCCCAGAAAACACTCAGAATAGTTCAAGATGATGAATTACAGTAGTTGGATGAAGTTTCTTAAGATAATTTGTCTGTATTCAACAGTGTCCATTTTGGCTTTCTCTCACCATTCTAAGCCTATTTTAGACACAGGAGGTGAAATGTGTTACCATGGACTGATAGACTTACATTTCCGCCCAGAAAACACTCAGAATAGTTCAAGATGATGAATTACAGTAGTAAGATCAAGTTTCTTAAGATAATTTGTCTGTATTCAACAGTGTCCATTTTGGCTTTCTCTCACCATTCTAAGCATATTTTAGACACAGGAGGTGAATTGTCTTTCCAGGGGCTGGCAAACCTGAACTTCTGTACAGGAAACACTCAGAATAGTTAAAGATGATGAATTACATTAGTTGGATGAAGTTTCTTAAGATAATTTGTCTGTATTCAACAGTGTCCATTTTGGCTTTCTCTCACCATTCTAAGCCTATTTTAGACACAGGAGGTGAATTGTCTTTCCAGGGGCTGGCAAACCTGAACTTCTGTACAGGAAACACTCAGGATAGTTCAAGATGATGAATTACAGTAGTTGGATGAAGTTTCTTAAGATAATTTGTCTGTATTCAACAGTGTCCATTTTGGCTTTCTCTCACCATTCTAAGCCTATTTTAGACACAGGAGGTGAAATGTGTTACCATGGACTGATAGACTTACATTTCCGCCCAGAAAACACTCAGAATAGTTCAAGATGATGAATTACAGTAGTAAGATCAAGTATCTTAAGATAATTTGTCTGTATTCAACAGTGTCCATTTTGGCTTTCTCTCACCATTCTAAGCATATTTTAGACACAGGAGGTGAAATGTCTTACCATGGACTGATAGACTTACATTTCCGCCCAGAAAACACTCAGAATAGTTCAAGATGATGAATTACAGTAGTTGGATGAAGTTTCTTAAGATAATTTGTCTGTATTCAACAGTGTCCATTTTGGCTTTCTCTCACCATTCTAAGCCTATTTTAGACACAGGAGGTGAAATGTGTTACCATGGACTGATAGACTTACATTTCCGCCCAGAAAACACTCAGAATAGTTCAAGATGATGAATTACAGTAGTAAGATCAAGTTTCTTAAGATAATTTGTCTGTATTCAACAGTGTCCATTTTGGCTTTCTCTCACCATTCTAAGCATATTTTAGACACAGGAGGTGAATTGTCTTTCCAGGGGCTGGCAAACCTGAACTTCTGTACAGGAAACACTCAGAATAGTTAAAGATGATGAATTACATTAGTTGGATGAAGTTTCTTAAGATAATTTGTCTGTATTCAACAGTGTCCATTTTGGCTTTCTCTCACCATTCTAAGCCTATTTTAGACATAGGAGGTGAATTGTCTTTCCAGGGGCTGGCAAACCTGAACTTCTGTACAGGAAACACTCAGGATAGTTCAAGATGATGAATTACAGTAGTTGGATGAAGTTTCTTAAGATAATTTGTCTGTATTCAACAGTGTCCATTTTGTCTTTCTCTCACCATTCTAAGCCTATTTTAGACACAGGAGGTGAAATGTGTTACCATGGACTGATAGACTTACATTTCCGCCCAGAAAACACTCAGAATAGTTCAAGATGATGAATTACAGTAGTAAGATCAAGTATCTTAAGATAATTTGTCTGTATTCAACAGTGTCCATTTTGGCTTTCTCTCACCATTCAAAGCATATTTTAGACACAGGAGGTGAAATGTCTTACCATGGACTGATAGACTTACATTTCCGCCCAGAAAACACTCAGAATAGTTCAAGATGATGAATTACAGTAGTTGGATGAAGTTTCTTAAGATAATTTGTCTGTATTCAACAGTGTCCATTTTGGCTTTCTCTCACCATTCTAAGCCTATTTTAGACACAGGAGGTGAATTGTCTTTCCAGGGGCTGGCAAACCTGAAGTTCTGTACAGGAAACACTCAGAATAGTTAAAGATGATGAATTACATTAGTAAGATCAAGTTTCTTAAGATAATTTGTCTGTATTCAACAGTGTCCATTTTGGCTTTCTCTCACCATTCTAAGCCTATTTTAGACACAGGAGGTGAATTGTGTTACCATGGACTGATAGACTTACATTTCCGCCCAGAAAACACTCAGAATAGTTCAAGATGATGAATTACAGTAGTTGGATGAAGTTTCTTAAGATAATTTGTCTGTATTCAACAGTGTCCATTTTGGCTTTCTCTCACCATTCTAAGCTTATTTTAGACACAGGAGGTGAAATGTCTTACCATGGACTGATAAACTTACATTTCCGCCCAGAAAACACTCAGAATAGTTCAAGATGATGAATTACAGTAGTTGGATGAAGTTTCTTAAGATAATTTGTCTGTATTCAACAGTGTCCATTTTGGCTTTCTCTCACCATTCTAAGCTTATTTTAGACACAGGAGGTGAAATGTGTTACCATGGACTGATAGACTTACATTTCCGCCCAGAAAACACTCAGAATAGTTCAAGATGATGAATTACAGTAGTAAGATCAAGTATCTTAAGATAATTTGTCTGTATTCAACAGTGTCCATTTTGGCTTTCTCTCACCATTCTAAGCTTATTTTAGACACAGGAGGTGAATTGTCTTTCCAGGGGCTGGCAAACCTGAACTTCTGTACAGGAAACACTCAGAATAGTTAAAGATGATGAATTACATTAGTTGGATGAAGTTTCTTAAGATAATTTGTCTGTATTCAACAGTGTCCATTTTGGCTTTCTCTCACCATTCTAAGCCTATTTTAGACACAGGAGGTGAATTGTCTTTCCAGGGGCTGGCAAACCTGAACTTCTGTACAGGAAACACTCAGGATAGTTCAAGATGATGAATTACAGTAGTTGGATGAAGTTTCTTAAGATAATTTGTCTGTATTCAACAGTGTCCATTTTGGCTTTCTCTCACCATTCTAAGCCTATTTTAGACACAGGAGGTGAAATGTGTTACCATGGACTGATAGACTTACATTTCCGCCCAGAAAACACTCAGAATAGTTCAAGATGATGAATTACAGTAGTAAGATCAAGTATCTTAAGATAATTTGTCTGTATTCAACAGTGTCCATTTTGGCTTTCTCTCACCATTCTAAGCATATTTTAGACACAGGAGGTGAAATGTCTTACCATGGACTGATAGACTTACATTTCCGCCCAGAAAACACTCAGAATAGTTCAAGATGATGAATTACAGTAGTTGGATGAAGTTTCTTAAGATAATTTGTCTGTATTCAACAGTGTCCATTTTGGCTTTCTCTCACCATTCTAAGCCTATTTTAGACACAGGAGGTGAATTGTCTTTCCAGGGGCTGGCAAACCTGAAGTTCTGTACAGGAAACACTCAGAATAGTTAAAGATGATGAATTACATTAGTAAGATCAAGTTTCTTAAGATAATTTGTCTGTATTCACCAGTGTCCATTTTGGCTTTCTCTCACCATTCTAAGCCTATGTTAGACACAGGAGGTGAATTGTGTTACCATGGACTGATAGACTTACATTTCCGCCCATAAAACACTCAGAATAGTTCAAGATGATGAATTACAGTAGTTGGATGAAGTTTCTTAAGATAATTTGTCTGTATTCAACAGTGTCCATTTTGGCTTTCTCTCACCATTCTAAGCTTATTTTAGACACAGGAGGTGAAATGTCTTACCATGGACTGATAGACTTACATTTCCGCCCAGAAAACACTCAGAATAGTTCAAGATGATGAATTACAGTAGTTGGATGAAGTTTCTTAAGATAATTTGTCTGTATTCAACAGTGTCCATTTTGGCTTTCTCTCACCATTCTAAGCCTATTTTAGACACAGGAGGTGAAATGTCTTACCATGGACTGATAGACTTACATTTCCGCCCAGAAAACACTCAGAATAGTTAAAGATGATGAATTACATTAGTTGGATGAAGTTTCTTAAGATAATTTGTCTGTATTCAACAGTGTCCATTTTGGCTTTCTCTCACCATTCTAAGCCTATTTTAGACACAGGAGGTGAATTGTCTTTCCAGGGGCTGGCAAACCTGAAGTTCTGTACAGGAAACACTCAGAATAGTTAAAGATGATGAATTACATTAGTAAGATCAAGTTTCTTAAGATAATTTGTCTGTATTCAACAGTGTCCATTTTGGCTTTCTCTCACCATTCTAAGCCTATTTTAGACACAGGAGGTGAATTGTGTTACCATGGACTGATAGACTTACATTTCCGCCCATAAAACACTCAGAATAGTTCAAGATGATGAATTACAGTAGTTGGATGAAGTTTCTTAAGATAATTTGTCTGTATTCAACAGTGTCCATTTTGGCTTTCTCTCACCATTCTAAGCTTATTTTAGACACAGGAGGTGAAATGTCTTACCATGGACTGATAAACTTACATTTCCGCCCAGAAAACACTCAGAATAGTTCAAGATGATGAATTACAGTAGTTGGATGAAGTTTCTTAAGATAATTTGTCTGTATTCAACAGTGTCCATTTTGGCTTTCTCTCACCATTCTAAGCTTATTTTAGACACAGGAGGTGAAATGTGTTACCATGGACTGATAGACTTACATTTCCGCCCAGAAAACACTCAGAATAGTTCAAGATGATGAATTACAGTAGTAAGATCAAGTATCTTAAGATAATTTGTCTGTATTCAACAGTGTCCATTTTGGCTTTCTCTCACCATTCTAAGCATATTTTAGACACAGGAGGTGAATTGTCTTTCCAGGGGCTGGCAAACCTGAACTTCTGTACAGGAAACACTCAGAATAGTTAAAGATGATGAATTACAGTAGTTGGATGAAGTTTCTTAAGATAATTTGTCTGTATTCAACAGTGTCCATTTTGGCTTTCTCTCACCATTCTAAGCCTATTTTAGACACAGGAGGTGAAATGTGTTACCATGGACTGATAGACTTACATTTCCGCCCAGAAAACACTCAGAATAGTTCAAGATGATGAATTACAGTAGTAAGATCAAGTATCTTAAGATAATTTGTCTGTATTCAACAGTGTCCATTTTGGCTTTCTCTCACCATTCTAAGCATATTTTAGACACAGGAGGTGAAATGTCTTTCCAGGGGCTGGCAAACCTGAAGTTCTGTACAGGAAACACTCAGAATAGTTCAAGATGATGAATTACAGTAGTTGGATGAAGTTTCTTAAGATAATTTGTCTGTATTCAACAATGTCCATTTTGGCTTTCTCTCACCATTCTAAGCCTATTTTAGACACAGGAGGTGAAATGTCTTACCATGGACTGATAGACTTACATTTCCGCCCAGAAAACACTCAGAATAGTTAAAGATGATGAATTACATTAGTTGGATGAAGTTTCTTAAGATAATTTGTCTGTATTCAACAGTGTCCATTTTGGCTTTCTCTCACCATTCTAAGCCTATTTTAGACACAGGAGGTGAATTGTCTTTCCAGGGGCTGGCAAACCTGAACTTCTGTACAGGAAACACTCAGGATAGTTCAAGATGATGAATTACAGTAGTTGGATGAAGTTTCTTAAGATAATTTGTCTGTATTCAACAGTGTCCATTTTGGCTTTCTCTCACCATTCTAAGCCTATTTTAGACACAGGAGGTGAAATGTGTTACCATGGACTGATAGACTTACATTTCCGCCCAGAAAACACTCAGAATAGTTCAAGATGATGAATTACAGTAGTAAGATCAAGTATCTTAAGATAATTTGTCTGTATTCAACAGTGTCCATTTTGGCTTTCTCTCACCATTCTAAGCATATTTTAGACACAGGAGGTGAAATGTCTTACCATGGACTGATAGACTTACATTTCCGCCCAGAAAACACTCAGAATAGTTCAAGATGATGAATTACAGTAGTTGGATGAAGTTTCTTAAGATAATTTGTCTGTATTCAACAGTGTCCATTTTGGCTTTCTCTCACCATTCTAAGCCTATTTTAGACACAGGAGGTGAATTGTCTTTCCAGGGGCTGGCAAACCTGAAGTTCTGTACAGGAAACACTCAGAATAGTTAAAGATGATGAATTACATTAGTAAGATCAAGTTTCTTAAGATAATTTGTCTGTATTCAACAGTGTCCATTTTGGCTTTCTCTCACCATTCTAAGCATATTTTAGACACAGGAGGTGAAATGTCTTACCATGGACTGATAGACTTACATTTCCGCCCAGAAAACACTCAGAATAGTTAAAGATGATGAATTACATTAGTTGGATGAAGTTTCTTAAGATAGTTTGTCTGTATTCAACAGTGTCCATTTTGGCTTTCTCTCACCATTCTAAGCCTATTTTAGACACAGGAGGTGAAATGTGTTACCATGGACTGATAGACTTACATTTCCGCCCAGAAAACACTCAGAATAGTTAAAGATGATGAATTACATTAGTAAGATCAAGTTTCTTAAGATAATTTGTCTGTATTCAACAGTGTCCATTTTGGCTTTCTCTCACCATTCTAAGCATATTTTAGACACAGGAGGTGAAATGTCTTACCATGGACTGATAGACTTACATTTCCGCCCAGAAAACACTCAGAATAGTTCAAGATGATGAATTACAGTAGTTGGATGAAGTTTCTTAAGATAATTTGTCTGTATTCAAGAGTGTCCATTTTGGCTTTCTCTCACCATTCTAAGCCTATTTTAGACACAGGAGGTGAATTGTCTTTCCAGGGGCTGGCAAACCTGAAGTTCTGTACAGGAAACACTCAGGATAGTTCAAGATGATGAATTACAGTAGTTGGATGAAGTTTCTTAAGATAATTTGTCTGTATTCAACAGTGTCCATTTTGGCTTTCTCTCACCATTCTAAGCCTATTTTAGACACAGGAGGTGAAATGTGTTACCATGGACTGATAGACTTACATTTCCGCCCAGAAAACACTCAGAATAGTTCAAGATGATGAATTACAGTAGTCAGATCAAGTATCTTAAGATAATTTGTCTGTATTCAACAGTGTCCATTTTGGCTTTCTCTCACCATTCTAAGCCTATTTTAGACACAGGAGGTGAATTGTGTTACCATGGACTGATAGACTTACATTTCCGCCCATAAAACACTCAGAATAGTTCAAGATGATGAATTACAGTAGTTGGATGAAGTTTCTTAAGATAATTTGTCTGTATTCAACAGTGTCCATTTTGGCTTTCTCTCACCATTCTAAGCTTATTTTAGACACAGGAGGTGAAATGTCTTACCATGGACTGATAGACTTACATTTCCGCCCAGAAAACACTCAGAATAGTTCAAGATGATGAATTACAGTAGTTGGATGAAGTTTCTTAAGATAATTTGTCTGTATTCAAGAGTGTCCATTTTGGCTTTCTCTCACCATTCTAAGCCTATTTTAGACACAGGAGGTGAATTGTCTTTCCAGGGGCTGGCAAACCTGAACTTCTGTACAGGAAACACTCAGGATAGTTCAAGATGATGAATTACAGTAGTTGGATGAAGTTTCTTAAGATAATTTGTCTGTATTCAACAGTGTCCATTTTGGCTTTCTCTCACCATTCTAAGCCTATTTTAGACACAGGAGGTGAAATGTGTTACCATGGACTGATAGACTTAAATTTCCGCCCAGAAAACACTCAGAATAGTTCAAGATGATGAATTACAGTAGTAAGATCAAGTATCTTAAGATAATTTGTCTGTATTCAACAGTGTCCATTTTGGCTTTCTCTCACCATTCTAAGCCTATTTTAGACACAGGAGGTGAATTGTGTTACCATGGACTGATAGACTTACATTTCCGCCCATAAAACACTCAGAATAGTTCAAGATGATGAATTACAGTAGTTGGATGAAGTTTCTTAAGATAATTTGTCTGTATTCAACAGTGTCCATTTTGGCTTTCTCTCACCATTCTAAGCTTATTTTAGACACAGGAGGTGAAATGTCTTACCATGGACTGATAAACTTACATTTCCGCCCAGAAAACACTCAGAATAGTTCAAGATGATGAATTACAGTAGTTGGATGAAGTTTCTTAAGATAATTTGTCTGTATTCAACAGTGTCCATTTTGGCTTTCTCTCACCATTCTAAGCCTATTTTAGACACAGGAGGTGAAATGTCTTACCATGGACTGATAGACTTACATTTCCGCCCAGAAAACACTCAGAATAGTTCAAGATGATGAATTACAGTAGTTGGATGAAGTTTCTTAAGATAATTTGTCTGTATTCAACAGTGTCCATTTTGGCTTTCTCTCACCATTCTAAGCCTATTTTAGACACAGGAGGTGAAATGTGTTACCATGGACTGATAGACTTACATTTCCGCCCAGAAAACACTCAGAATAGTTCAAGATGATGAATTACAGTAGTTGGATGAAGTTTCTTAAGATAATTTGTCTGTATTCAACAGTGTCCATTTTGGCTTTCTCTCACCATTCTAAGCCTATTTTAGACACAGGAGGTGAAATGTGTTACCATGGACTGATAGACTTACATTTCCGCCCAGAAAACACTCAGAATAGTTCAAGATGATGAATTACAGTAGTAAGATCAAGTATCTTAAGATAATTTGTCTGTATTCAACAGTGTCCATTTTGGCTTTCTCTCACCATTCTAAGCATATTTTAGACACAGGAGGTGAATTGTCTTTCCAGGGGCTGGCAAACCTGAACTTCTGTACAGGAAACACTCAGGATAGTTCAAGATGATGAATTACATTAGTTGGATGAAGTTTCTTAAGATAGTTTGTCTGTATTCAACAGTGTCCATTTTGGCTTTCTCTCACCATTCTAAGCCTATTTTAGACACAGGAGGTGAAATGTGTTACCATGGACTGATAGACTTACATTTCCGCCCAGAAAACACTCAGAATAGTTAAAGATGATGAATTACATTAGTAAGATCAAGTTTCTTAAGATAATTTGTCTGTATTCAACAGTGTCCATTTTGGCTTTCTCTCACCATTCTAAGCTTATTTTAGACACAGGAGGTGAAATGTCTTACCATGGACTGATAGACTTACATTTCCGCCCAGAAAACACTCAGAATAGTTCAAGATGATGAATTACAGTAGTTGGATGAAGTTTCTTAAGATAATTTGTCTGTATTCAAGAGTGTCCATTTTGGCTTTCTCTCACCATTCTAAGCCTATTTTAGACACAGGAGGTGAATTGTCTTTCCAGGGGCTGGCAAACCTGAACTTCTGTACAGGAAACACTCAGGATAGTTCAAGATGATGAATTACAGTAGTTGGATGAAGTTTCTTAAGATAATTTGTCTGTATTCAACAGTGTCCATTTTGGCTTTCTCTCACCATTCTAAGCCTATTTTAGACACAGGAGGTGAAATGTGTTACCATGGACTGATAGACTTACATTTCCGCCCAGAAAACACTCAGAATAGTTCAAGATGATGAATTACAGTAGTAAGATCAAGTATCTTAAGATAATTTGTCTGTATTCAACAGTGTCCATTTTGGCTTTCTCTCACCATTCTAAGCCTATTTTAGACACAGGAGGTGAAATGTGTTACCATGGACTGATAGACTTACATTTCCGTCCAGAAAACACTCAGAATAGTTCAAGATGATGAATTACAGTAGTTGGATGAAGTTTCTTAAGATAATTTGTCTGTATTCAACAGTGTCCATTTTGGCTTTCTCTCACCATTCTAAGCCTATTTTAGACACAGGAGGTGAATTGTCTTTCCAGGGGCTGGTAAACCTGAAGTTCTGTACAGGAAACACTCAGAATAGTTAAAGATGATGAATTACATTAGTAAGATCAAGTTTCTTAAGATAATTTGTCAGTATTCAACAGTGTCCATTTTGGCTTTCTCTCACCATTCTAAGCATATTTTAGACACAGGAGGTGAAATGTCTTACCATGGACTGATAGACTTACATTTCCGCCCAGAAAACACTCAGAATAGTTCAAGATGATGAATTACAGTAGTTGGATGAAGTTTCTTAAGATAATTTGTCTGTATTCAACAGTGTCCATTTTGACTTTCTCTCACCATTCTAAGCCTATTTTAGACACAGGAGGTGAATTGTCTTTCCAGGGGCTGGCAAACCTGAAGTTCTGTACAGGAAACACTCAGGATAGTTCAAGATGATGAATTACATTAGTTGGATGAAGTTTCTTAAGATAATTTGTCTGTATTCAACAGTGTCCATTTTGGCTTTCTCTCACCATTCTAAGCTTATTTTAGACACAGGAGGTGAAATGTCTTACCATGGACTGATAGACTTACATTTCCGCCCAGAAAACACTCAGAATAGTTCAAGATGATGAATTACATTAGTTGGATGAAGTTTCTTAAGATAATTTGTCTGTATTCAACAGTGTCCATTTTGGCTTTCTCTCACCATTCTAAGCCTATTTTAGACACAGGAGGTGAAATGTGTTACCATGGACTGATAGACTTACATTTCCGCCCAGAAAACACTCAGAATAGTTCAAGATGATGAATTACATTAGTTGGATGAAGTTTCTTAAGATAATTTGTCTGTATTCAACAGTGTCCATTTTGGCTTTCTCTCACCATTCTAAGCCTATTTTAGACACAGGAGGTGAATTGTCTTTCCAGGGGCTGGCAAACCTGAACTTCTGTACAGGAAACACTAAGGATAGTTCAAGATGATGAATTACAGTAGTTGGATGAAGTTTCTTAAGATAATTTGTCTGTATTCAACAGTGTCCATTTTGGCTTTCTCTCACCATTCTAAGCCTATTTTGGACACAGGAGGTGAAATGTGTTACCATGGACTGATAGACTTACATTTCCGCCCAGAAAACACTGAGAATAGTTAAAGATGATGAATTACATTAGTAAGATCAAGTTTCTTAAGATAATTTGTCTGTATTCAACAGTGTCCATTTTGGCTTTCTCTCACCATTCTAAGCCTATTTTAGACACAGGAGGTGAAATGTGTTACCATGGACTGATAGACTTACATTTCCGCCCAGAAAACACTCAGAATAGTTCAAGATGATGAATTACAGTAGTAAGATCAAGTATCTTAAGATAATTTGTCTGTATTCAACAGTGTCCATTTTGGCTTTCTCTCACCATTCTAAGCATATTTTAGACACAGGAGGTGAAATGTCTTACCATGGACTGATAGACTTACATTTCCGCCCAGAAAACACTCAGAATAGTTCAAGATGATGAATTACAGTAGTTGGATGAAGTTTCTTAAGATAATTTGTCTGTATTCAACAGTGTCCATTTTGGCTTTCTCTCACCATTCTAAGCCTATTTTAGACACAGGAGGTGAATTGTCTTTCCAGGGGCTGGCAAACCTGAAGTTCTGTACAGGAAACACTCAGAATAGTTAAAGATGATGAATTACATTAGTAAGATCAAGTTTCTTAAGATAATTTGTCAGTATTCAACAGTGTCCATTTTGGCTTTCTCTCACCATTCTAAGCATATTTTAGACACAGGAGGTGAAATGTCTTACCATGGACTGATAGACTTACATTTCCGCCCAGAAAACACTCAGAATAGTTCAAGATGATGAATTACAGTAGTTGGATGAAGTTTCTTAAGATAATTTGTCTGTATTCAACAGTGTCCATTTTGGCTTTCTCTCACCATTCTAAGCCTATTTTAGACACAGGAGGTGAAATGTCTTACCATGGACTGATAGACTTACATTTCCGCCCAGAAAACACTCAGAATAGTTCAAGATGATGAATTACAGTAGTTGGATGAAGTTTCTTAAGATAATTTGTCTGTATTCAACAGTGTCCATTTTGGCTTTCTCTCACCATTCTAAGCCTATTTTAGACACAGGAGGTGAATTGTCTTTCCAGGGGCTGGCAAACCTGAAGTTCTGTACAGGAAACACTCAGAATAGTTAAAGATGATGAATTACATTAGTAACATCAAGTTTCTTAAGATAATTTGTCTGTATTCAACAGTGTCCATTTTGGCTTTCTCTCACCATTCTAAGCATATTTTAGACACAGGAGGTGAAATGTCTTACCATGGACTGATAGACTTACATTTCCGCCCAGAAAACACTCAGAATAGTTAAAGATGATGAATTACATTAGTTGGATGAAGTTTCTTAAGATAGTTTGTCTGTATTCAACAGTGTCCATTTTGGCTTTCTCTCACCATTCTAAGCCTATTTTAGACACAGGAGGTGAAATGTGTTACCATGGACTGATAGACTTACATTTCCGCCCAGAAAACACTCAGAATAGTTAAAGATGATGAATTACATTAGTAAGATCAAGTTTCTTAAGATAATTTGTCTGTATTCAACAGTGTCCATTTTGGCTTTCTCTCACCATTCTAAGCTTATTTTAGACACAGGAGGTGAAATGTCTTACCATGGACTGATAGACTTACATTTCCGCCCAGAAAACACTCAGAATAGTTCAAGATGATGAATTACAGTAGTTGGATGAAGTTTCTTAAGATAATTTGTCTGTATTCAACAGTGTCCATTTTGGCTTTCTCTCACCATTCTAAGCCTATTTTAGACACAGGAGGTGAATTGTCTTTCCAGGGGCTGGCAAACCTGAAGTTCTGTACAGGAAACACTCAGAATAGTTAAAGATGATGAATTAAATTAGTAACATCAAGTTTCTTAAGATAATTTGTCTGTATTCAACAGTGTCCATTTTGGCTTTCTCTCACCATTCTAAGCCTATTTTAGACACAGGAGGTGAATTGTGTTACCATGGACTGATAGACTTACATTTCCGCCCATAAAACACTCAGAATAGTTCAAGATGATGAATTACAGTAGTTGGATGAAGTTTCTTAAGATAATTTGTCTGTATTCAACAGTGTCCATTTTGGCTTTCTCTCACCATTCTAAGCTTATTTTGGACACAGGAGGTGAATTGTCTTTCCAGGGGCTGGCAAACCTGAACTTCTGTACAGGAAACACTCAGGATAGTTCAAGATGATGAATTACAGTAGTTGGATGAAGTTTCTTAAGATAATTTGTCTGTATTCAACAGTGTCCATTTTGGCTTTCTCTCACCATTCTAAGCCTATTTTAGACACAGGAGGTGAAATGTCTTACCATGGACCGATAGACTTACATTTCCGCCCAGAAAACACTCAGAATAGTTCAAGATGATGAATTACAGTAGTTGGATGAAGTTTCTTAAGATAATTTGTCTGTATTCAAGAGTGTCCATTTTGGCTTTCTCTCACCATTCTAAGCCTATTTTAGACACAGGAGGTGAATTGTCTTTCCAGGGGCTGGCAAACCTGAAGTTCTGTACAGGAAACACTCAGGATAGTTCAAGATGATGAATTACATTAGTTGGATGAAGTTTCTTAAGATAATTTGTCTGTATTCAACAGTGTCCATTTTGGCTTTCTCTCACCATTCTAAGCTTATTTTAGACACAGGAGGTGAAATGTCTTACCATGGACTGATAGACTTACATTTCCGCCCAGAAAACACTCAGAATAGTTCAAGATGATGAATTACATTAGTTGGATGAAGTTTCTTAAGATAATTTGTCTGTATTCAACAGTGTCCATTTTGGCTTTCTCTCACCATTCTAAGCCTATTTTAGACACAGGAGGTGAAATGTGTTACCATGGACTGATAGACTTACATTTCCGCCCAGAAAACACTCAGAATAGTTCAAGATGATGAATTACATTAGTTGGATGAAGTTTCTTAAGATAATTTGTCTGTATTCAACAGTGTCCATTTTGGCTTTCTCTCACCATTCTAAGCCTATTTTAGACACAGGAGGTGAATTGTCTTTCCAGGGGCTGGCAAACCTGAACTTCTGTACAGGAAACACTAAGGATAGTTCAAGATGATGAATTACAGTAGTTGGATGAAGTTTCTTAAGATAATTTGTCTGTATTCAACAGTGTCCATTTTGGCTTTCTCTCACCATTCTAAGCCTATTTTAGACACAGGAGGTGAAATGTGTTACCATGGACTGATAGACTTACATTTCCGCCCAGAAAACACTCAGAATAGTTCAAGATGATGAATTACAGTAGTTGGATGAAGTTTCTTAAGATAATTTGTCTGTATTCAACAGTGTCCATTTTGGCTTTCTCTCACCATTCTAAGCCTATTTTAGACACAGGAGGTGAATTGTCTTTCCAGGGGCTGGTAAACCTGAAGTTCTGTACAGGAAACACTCAGAATAGTTAAAGATGATGAATTACATTAGTAAGATCAAGTTTCTTAAGATAATTTGTCAGTATTCAACAGTGTCCATTTTGGCTTTCTCTCACCATTCTAAGCATATTTTAGACACAGGAGGTGAAATGTCTTACCATGGACTGATAGACTTACATTTCCGCCCAGAAAACACTCAGAATAGTTCAAGATGATGAATTACAGTAGTTGGATGAAGTTTCTTAAGATAATTTGTCTGTATTCAACAGTGTCCATTTTGGCTTTCTCTCACCATTCTAAGCCTATTTTAGACACAGGAGGTGAAATGTCTTACCATGGACTGATAGACTTACATTTCCGCCCAGAAAACACTCAGAATAGTTCAAGATGATGAATTACAGTAGTTGGATGAAGTTTCTTAAGATAATTTGTCTGTATTCAACAGTGTCCATTTTGGCTTTCTCTCACCATTCTAAGCCTATTTTAGACACAGGAGGTGAATTGTGTTACCATGGACTGATAGACTTACATTTCCGCCCATAAAACACTCAGAATAGTTCAAGATGATGAATTACAGTAGTTGGATGAAGTTTCTTAAGATAATTTGTCTGTATTCAACAGTGTCCATTTTGGCTTTCTCTCACCATTCTAAGCTTATTTTGGACACAGGAGGTGAATTGTCTTTCCAGGGGCTGGCAAACCTGAACTTCTGTACAGGAAACACTCAGGATAGTTCAAGATGATGAATTACAGTAGTTGGATGAAGTTTCTTAAGATAATTTGTCTGTATTCAACAGTGTCCATTTTGGCTTTCTCTCACCATTCTAAGCCTATTTTAGACACAGGAGGTGAAATGTCTTACCATGGACCGATAGACTTACATTTCCGCCCAGAAAACACTCAGAATAGTTCAAGATGATGAATTACAGTAGTTGGATGAAGTTTCTTAAGATAATTTGTCTGTATTCAAGAGTGTCCATTTTGGCTTTCTCTCACCATTCTAAGCCTATTTTAGACACAGGAGGTGAATTGTCTTTCCAGGGGCTGGCAAACCTGAAGTTCTGTACAGGAAACACTCAGGATAGTTCAAGATGATGAATTACATTAGTTGGATGAAGTTTCTTAAGATAATTTGTCTGTATTCAACAGTGTCCATTTTGGCTTTCTCTCACCATTCTAAGCTTATTTTAGACACAGGAGGTGAAATGTCTTACCATGGACTGATAGACTTACATTTCCGCCCAGAAAACACTCAGAATAGTTCAAGATGATGAATTACATTAGTTGGATGAAGTTTCTTAAGATAATTTGTCTGTATTCAACAGTGTCCATTTTGGCTTTCTCTCACCATTCTAAGCCTATTTTAGACACAGGAGGTGAAATGTGTTACCATGGACTGATAGACTTACATTTCCGCCCAGAAAACACTCAGAATAGTTCAAGATGATGAATTACATTAGTTGGATGAAGTTTCTTAAGATAATTTGTCTGTATTCAACAGTGTCCATTTTGGCTTTCTCTCACCATTCTAAGCCTATTTTAGACACAGGAGGTGAATTGTCTTTCCAGGGGCTGGCAAACCTGAACTTCTGTACAGGAAACACTAAGGATAGTTCAAGATGATGAATTACAGTAGTTGGATGAAGTTTCTTAAGATAATTTGTCTGTATTCAACAGTGTCCATTTTGGCTTTCTCTCACCATTCTAAGCCTATTTTGGACACAGGAGGTGAAATGTGTTACCATGGACTGATAGACTTACATTTCCGCCCAGAAAACACTGAGAATAGTTAAAGATGATGAATTACATTAGTAAGATCAAGTTTCTTAAGATAATTTGTCTGTATTCAACAGTGTCCATTTTGGCTTTCTCTCACCATTCTAAGCCTATTTTAGACACAGGAGGTGAAATGTGTTACCATGGACTGATAGACTTACATTTCCGCCCAGAAAACACTCAGAATAGTTCAAGATGATGAATTACAGTAGTAAGATCAAGTATCTTAAGATAATTTGTCTGTATTCAACAGTGTCCATTTTGGCTTTCTCTCACCATTCTAAGCATATTTTAGACACAGGAGGTGAAATGTCTTACCATGGACTGATAGACTTACATTTCCGCCCAGAAAACACTCAGAATAGTTCAAGATGATGAATTACAGTAGTTGGATGAAGTTTCTTAAGATAATTTGTCTGTATTCAACAGTGTCCATTTTGGCTTTCTCTCACCATTCTAAGCCTATTTTAGACACAGGAGGTGAATTGTCTTTCCAGGGGCTGGCAAACCTGAAGTTCTGTACAGGAAACACTCAGAATAGTTAAAGATGATGAATTACATTAGTAAGATCAAGTTTCTTAAGATAATTTGTCAGTATTCAACAGTGTCCATTTTGGCTTTCTCTCACCATTCTAAGCATATTTTAGACACAGGAGGTGAAATGTCTTACCATGGACTGATAGACTTACATTTCCGCCCAGAAAACACTCAGAATAGTTCAAGATGATGAATTACAGTAGTTGGATGAAGTTTCTTAAGATAATTTGTCTGTATTCAACAGTGTCCATTTTGGCTTTCTCTCACCATTCTAAGCCTATTTTAGACACAGGAGGTGAAATGTCTTACCATGGACTGATAGACTTACATTTCCGCCCAGAAAACACTCAGAATAGTTCAAGATGATGAATTACAGTAGTTGGATGAAGTTTCTTAAGATAATTTGTCTGTATTCAACAGTGTCCATTTTGGCTTTCTCTCACCATTCTAAGCCTATTTTAGACACAGGAGGTGAATTGTCTTTCCAGGGGCTGGCAAACCTGAAGTTCTGTACAGGAAACACTCAGAATAGTTAAAGATGATGAATTACATTAGTAACATCAAGTTTCTTAAGATAATTTGTCTGTATTCAACAGTGTCCATTTTGGCTTTCTCTCACCATTCTAAGCATATTTTAGACACAGGAGGTGAAATGTCTTACCATGGACTGATAGACTTACATTTCCGCCCAGAAAACACTCAGAATAGTTAAAGATGATGAATTACATTAGTTGGATGAAGTTTCTTAAGATAGTTTGTCTGTATTCAACAGTGTCCATTTTGGCTTTCTCTCACCATTCTAAGCCTATTTTAGACACAGGAGGTGAAATGTGTTACCATGGACTGATAGACTTACATTTCCGCCCAGAAAACACTCAGAATAGTTAAAGATGATGAATTACATTAGTAAGATCAAGTTTCTTAAGATAATTTGTCTGTATTCAACAGTGTCCATTTTGGCTTTCTCTCACCATTCTAAGCTTATTTTAGACACAGGAGGTGAAATGTCTTACCATGGACTGATAGACTTACATTTCCGCCCAGAAAACACTCAGAATAGTTCAAGATGATGAATTACAGTAGTTGGATGAAGTTTCTTAAGATAATTTGTCTGTATTCAACAGTGTCCATTTTGGCTTTCTCTCACCATTCTAAGCCTATTTTAGACACAGGAGGTGAATTGTCTTTCCAGGGGCTGGCAAACCTGAAGTTCTGTACAGGAAACACTCAGAATAGTTAAAGATGATGAATTAAATTAGTAACATCAAGTTTCTTAAGATAATTTGTCTGTATTCAACAGTGTCCATTTTGGCTTTCTCTCACCATTCTAAGCCTATTTTAGACACAGGAGGTGAATTGTGTTACCATGGACTGATAGACTTACATTTCCGCCCATAAAACACTCAGAATAGTTCAAGATGATGAATTACAGTAGTTGGATGAAGTTTCTTAAGATAATTTGTCTGTATTCAACAGTGTCCATTTTGGCTTTCTCTCACCATTCTAAGCTTATTTTGGACACAGGAGGTGAATTGTCTTTCCAGGGGCTGGCAAACCTGAACTTCTGTACAGGAAACACTCAGGATAGTTCAAGATGATGAATTACAGTAGTTGGATGAAGTTTCTTAAGATAATTTGTCTGTATTCAACAGTGTCCATTTTGGCTTTCTCTCACCATTCTAAGCCTATTTTAGACACAGGAGGTGAAATGTCTTACCATGGACCGATAGACTTACATTTCCGCCCAGAAAACACTCAGAATAGTTCAAGATGATGAATTACAGTAGTTGGATGAAGTTTCTTAAGATAATTTGTCTGTATTCAAGAGTGTCCATTTTGGCTTTCTCTCACCATTCTAAGCCTATTTTAGACACAGGAGGTGAATTGTCTTTCCAGGGGCTGGCAAACCTGAAGTTCTGTACAGGAAACACTCAGGATAGTTCAAGATGATGAATTACATTAGTTGGATGAAGTTTCTTAAGATAATTTGTCTGTATTCAACAGTGTCCATTTTGGCTTTCTCTCACCATTCTAAGCTTATTTTAGACACAGGAGGTGAAATGTCTTACCATGGACTGATAGACTTACATTTCCGCCCAGAAAACACTCAGAATAGTTCAAGATGATGAATTACATTAGTTGGATGAAGTTTCTTAAGATAATTTGTCTGTATTCAACAGTGTCCATTTTGGCTTTCTCTCACCATTCTAAGCCTATTTTAGACACAGGAGGTGAAATGTGTTACCATGGACTGATAGACTTACATTTCCGCCCAGAAAACACTCAGAATAGTTCAAGATGATGAATTACATTAGTTGGATGAAGTTTCTTAAGATAATTTGTCTGTATTCAACAGTGTCCATTTTGGCTTTCTCTCACCATTCTAAGCCTATTTTAGACACAGGAGGTGAATTGTCTTTCCAGGGGCTGGCAAACCTGAACTTCTGTACAGGAAACACTAAGGATAGTTCAAGATGATGAATTACAGTAGTTGGATGAAGTTTCTTAAGATAATTTGTCTGTATTCAACAGTGTCCATTTTGGCTTTCTCTCACCATTCTAAGCCTATTTTAGACACAGGAGGTGAAATGTGTTACCATGGACTGATAGACTTACATTTCCGCCCAGAAAACACTCAGAATAGTTCAAGATGATGAATTACAGTAGTAAGATCAAGTATCTTAAGATAATTTGTCTGTATTCAACAGTGTCCATTTTGGCTTTCTCTCACCATTCTAAGCATATTTTAGACACAGGAGGTGAAATGTCTTACCATGGACTGATAGACTTACATTTCCGCCCAGAAAACACTCAGAATAGTTCAAGATGATGAATTACAGTAGTTGGATGAAGTTTCTTAAGATAATTTGTCTGTATTCAACAGTGTCCATTTTGGCTTTCTCTCACCATTCTAAGCCTATTTTAGACACAGGAGGTGAATTGTCTTTCCAGGGGCTGGCAAACCTGAAGTTCTGTACAGGAAACACTCAGAATAGTTAAAGATGATGAATTACATTAGTAAGATCAAGTTTCTTAAGATAATTTGTCAGTATTCAACAGTGTCCATTTTGGCTTTCTCTCACCATTCTAAGCATATTTTAGACACAGGAGGTGAAATGTCTTACCATGGACTGATAGACTTACATTTCCGCCCAGAAAACACTCAGAATAGTTCAAGATGATGAATTACAGTAGTTGGATGAAGTTTCTTAAGATAATTTGTCTGTATTCAACAGTGTCCATTTTGGCTTTCTCTCACCATTCTAAGCCTATTTTAGACACAGGAGGTGAAATGTCTTACCATGGACTGATAGACTTACATTTCCGCCCAGAAAACACTCAGAATAGTTCAAGATGATGAATTACAGTAGTTGGATGAAGTTTCTTAAGATAATTTGTCTGTATTCAACAGTGTCCATTTTGGCTTTCTCTCACCATTCTAAGCCTATTTTAGACACAGGAGGTGAATTGTCTTTCCAGGGGCTGGCAAACCTGAAGTTCTGTACAGGAAACACTCAGAATAGTTAAAGATGATGAATTACATTAGTAAGATCAAGTTTCTTAAGATAATTTGTCAGTATTCAACAGTGTCCATTTTGGCTTTCTCTCACCATTCTAAGCATATTTTAGACACAGGAGGTGAAATGTCTTACCATGGACTGATAGACTTACATTTCCGCCCAGAAAACACTCAGAATAGTTCAAGATGATGAATTACAGTAGTTGGATGAAGTTTCTTAAGATAATTTGTCTGTATTCAACAGTGTCCATTTTGGCTTTCTCTCACCATTCTAAGCCTATTTTAGACACAGGAGGTGAAATGTCTTACCATGGACTGATAGACTTACATTTCCGCCCAGAAAACACTCAGAATAGTTCAAGATGATGAATTACAGTAGTTGGATGAAGTTTCTTAAGATAATTTGTCTGTATTCAACAGTGTCCATTTTGGCTTTCTCTCACCATTCTAAGCCTATTTTAGACACAGGAGGTGAATTGTCTTTCCAGGGGCTGGCAAACCTGAAGTTCTGTACAGGAAACACTCAGAATAGTTAAAGATGATGAATTACATTAGTAACATCAAGTTTCTTAAGATAATTTGTCTGTATTCAACAGTGTCCATTTTGGCTTTCTCTCACCATTCTAAGCATATTTTAGACACAGGAGGTGAAATGTCTTACCATGGACTGATAGACTTACATTTCCGCCCAGAAAACACTCAGAATAGTTAAAGATGATGAATTACATTAGTTGGATGAAGTTTCTTAAGATAGTTTGTCTGTATTCAACAGTGTCCATTTTGGCTTTCTCTCACCATTCTAAGCCTATTTTAGACACAGGAGGTGAAATGTGTTACCATGGACTGATAGACTTACATTTCCGCCCAGAAAACACTCAGAATAGTTAAAGATGATGAATTACATTAGTAAGATCAAGTTTCTTAAGATAATTTGTCTGTATTCAACAGTGTCCATTTTGGCTTTCTCTCACCATTCTAAGCTTATTTTAGACACAGGAGGTGAAATGTCTTACCATGGACTGATAGACTTACATTTCCGCCCAGAAAACACTCAGAATAGTTCAAGATGATGAATTACAGTAGTTGGATGAAGTTTCTTAAGATAATTTGTCTGTATTCAACAGTGTCCATTTTGGCTTTCTCTCACCATTCTAAGCCTATTTTAGACACAGGAGGTGAATTGTCTTTCCAGGGGCTGGCAAACCTGAAGTTCTGTACAGGAAACACTCAGAATAGTTAAAGATGATGAATTAAATTAGTAACATCAAGTTTCTTAAGATAATTTGTCTGTATTCAACAGTGTCCATTTTGGCTTTCTCTCACCATTCTAAGCCTATTTTAGACACAGGAGGTGAATTGTGTTACCATGGACTGATAGACTTACATTTCCGCCCATAAAACACTCAGAATAGTTCAAGATGATGAATTACAGTAGTTGGATGAAGTTTCTTAAGATAATTTGTCTGTATTCAACAGTGTCCATTTTGGCTTTCTCTCACCATTCTAAGCTTATTTTGGACACAGGAGGTGAATTGTCTTTCCAGGGGCTGGCAAACCTGAACTTCTGTACAGGAAACACTCAGGATAGTTCAAGATGATGAATTACAGTAGTTGGATGAAGTTTCTTAAGATAATTTGTCTGTATTCAACAGTGTCCATTTTGGCTTTCTCTCACCATTCTAAGCCTATTTTAGACACAGGAGGTGAAATGTCTTACCATGGACCGATAGACTTACATTTCCGCCCAGAAAACACTCAGAATAGTTCAAGATGATGAATTACAGTAGTTGGATGAAGTTTCTTAAGATAATTTGTCTGTATTCAAGAGTGTCCATTTTGGCTTTCTCTCACCATTCTAAGCCTATTTTAGACACAGGAGGTGAATTGTCTTTCCAGGGGCTGGCAAACCTGAAGTTCTGTACAGGAAACACTCAGGATAGTTCAAGATGATGAATTACATTAGTTGGATGAAGTTTCTTAAGATAATTTGTCTGTATTCAACAGTGTCCATTTTGGCTTTCTCTCACCATTCTAAGCTTATTTTAGACACAGGAGGTGAAATGTCTTACCATGGACTGATAGACTTACATTTCCGCCCAGAAAACACTCAGAATAGTTCAAGATGATGAATTACATTAGTTGGATGAAGTTTCTTAAGATAATTTGTCTGTATTCAACAGTGTCCATTTTGGCTTTCTCTCACCATTCTAAGCCTATTTTAGACACAGGAGGTGAAATGTGTTACCATGGACTGATAGACTTACATTTCCGCCCAGAAAACACTCAGAATAGTTCAAGATGATGAATTACATTAGTTGGATGAAGTTTCTTAAGATAATTTGTCTGTATTCAACAGTGTCCATTTTGGCTTTCTCTCACCATTCTAAGCCTATTTTAGACACAGGAGGTGAATTGTCTTTCCAGGGGCTGGCAAACCTGAACTTCTGTACAGGAAACACTAAGGATAGTTCAAGATGATGAATTACAGTAGTTGGATGAAGTTTCTTAAGATAATTTGTCTGTATTCAACAGTGTCCATTTTGGCTTTCTCTCACCATTCTAAGCCTATTTTAGACACAGGAGGTGAAATGTGTTACCATGGACTGATAGACTTACATTTCCGCCCAGAAAACACTCAGAATAGTTCAAGATGATGAATTACAGTAGTTGGATGAAGTTTCTTAAGATAATTTGTCTGTATTCAACAGTGTCCATTTTGGCTTTCTCTCACCATTCTAAGCCTATTTTAGACACAGGAGGTGAATTGTCTTTCCAGGGGCTGGTAAACCTGAAGTTCTGTACAGGAAACACTCAGAATAGTTAAAGATGATGAATTACATTAGTAAGATCAAGTTTCTTAAGATAATTTGTCAGTATTCAACAGTGTCCATTTTGGCTTTCTCTCACCATTCTAAGCATATTTTAGACACAGGAGGTGAAATGTCTTACCATGGACTGATAGACTTACATTTCCGCCCAGAAAACACTCAGAATAGTTCAAGATGATGAATTACAGTAGTTGGATGAAGTTTCTTAAGATAATTTGTCTGTATTCAACAGTGTCCATTTTGGCTTTCTCTCACCATTCTAAGCCTATTTTAGACACAGGAGGTGAAATGTCTTACCATGGACTGATAGACTTACATTTCCGCCCAGAAAACACTCAGAATAGTTCAAGATGATGAATTACAGTAGTTGGATGAAGTTTCTTAAGATAATTTGTCTGTATTCAACAGTGTCCATTTTGGCTTTCTCTCACCATTCTAAGCCTATTTTAGACACAGGAGGTGAATTGTGTTACCATGGACTGATAGACTTACATTTCCGCCCATAAAACACTCAGAATAGTTCAAGATGATGAATTACAGTAGTTGGATGAAGTTTCTTAAGATAATTTGTCTGTATTCAACAGTGTCCATTTTGGCTTTCTCTCACCATTCTAAGCTTATTTTGGACACAGGAGGTGAATTGTCTTTCCAGGGGCTGGCAAACCTGAACTTCTGTACAGGAAACACTCAGGATAGTTCAAGATGATGAATTACAGTAGTTGGATGAAGTTTCTTAAGATAATTTGTCTGTATTCAACAGTGTCCATTTTGGCTTTCTCTCACCATTCTAAGCCTATTTTAGACACAGGAGGTGAAATGTCTTACCATGGACCGATAGACTTACATTTCCGCCCAGAAAACACTCAGAATAGTTCAAGATGATGAATTACAGTAGTTGGATGAAGTTTCTTAAGATAATTTGTCTGTATTCAAGAGTGTCCATTTTGGCTTTCTCTCACCATTCTAAGCCTATTTTAGACACAGGAGGTGAATTGTCTTTCCAGGGGCTGGCAAACCTGAAGTTCTGTACAGGAAACACTCAGGATAGTTCAAGATGATGAATTACATTAGTTGGATGAAGTTTCTTAAGATAATTTGTCTGTATTCAACAGTGTCCATTTTGGCTTTCTCTCACCATTCTAAGCTTATTTTAGACACAGGAGGTGAAATGTCTTACCATGGACTGATAGACTTACATTTCCGCCCAGAAAACACTCAGAATAGTTCAAGATGATGAATTACATTAGTTGGATGAAGTTTCTTAAGATAATTTGTCTGTATTCAACAGTGTCCATTTTGGCTTTCTCTCACCATTCTAAGCCTATTTTAGACACAGGAGGTGAAATGTGTTACCATGGACTGATAGACTTACATTTCCGCCCAGAAAACACTCAGAATAGTTCAAGATGATGAATTACATTAGTTGGATGAAGTTTCTTAAGATAATTTGTCTGTATTCAACAGTGTCCATTTTGGCTTTCTCTCACCATTCTAAGCCTATTTTAGACACAGGAGGTGAATTGTCTTTCCAGGGGCTGGCAAACCTGAACTTCTGTACAGGAAACACTAAGGATAGTTCAAGATGATGAATTACAGTAGTTGGATGAAGTTTCTTAAGATAATTTGTCTGTATTCAACAGTGTCCATTTTGGCTTTCTCTCACCATTCTAAGCCTATTTTGGACACAGGAGGTGAAATGTGTTACCATGGACTGATAGACTTACATTTCCGCCCAGAAAACACTGAGAATAGTTAAAGATGATGAATTACAGTAGTTGGATGAAGTTTCTTAAGATAATTTGTCTGTATTCAACAGTGTCCATTTTGGCTTTCTCTCACCATTCTAAGCCTATTTTAGACACAGGAGGTGAATTGTCTTTCCAGGGGCTGGCAAACCTGAAGTTCTGTACAGGAAACACTCAGAATAGTTAAAGATGATGAATTACATTAGTAAGATCAAGTTTCTTAAGATAATTTGTCAGTATTCAACAGTGTCCATTTTGGCTTTCTCTCACCATTCTAAGCATATTTTAGACACAGGAGGTGAAATGTCTTACCATGGACTGATAGACTTACATTTCCGCCCAGAAAACACTCAGAATAGTTCAAGATGATGAATTACAGTAGTTGGATGAAGTTTCTTAAGATAATTTGTCTGTATTCAACAGTGTCCATTTTGGCTTTCTCTCACCATTCTAAGCCTATTTTAGACACAGGAGGTGAAATGTCTTACCATGGACTGATAGACTTACATTTCCGCCCAGAAAACACTCAGAATAGTTCAAGATGATGAATTACAGTAGTTGGATGAAGTTTCTTAAGATAATTTGTCTGTATTCAACAGTGTCCATTTTGGCTTTCTCTCACCATTCTAAGCCTATTTTAGACACAGGAGGTGAATTGTCTTTCCAGGGGCTGGCAAACCTGAAGTTCTGTACAGGAAACACTCAGAATAGTTAAAGATGATGAATTACATTAGTAACATCAAGTTTCTTAAGATAATTTGTCTGTATTCAACAGTGTCCATTTTGGCTTTCTCTCACCATTCTAAGCATATTTTAGACACAGGAGGTGAAATGTCTTACCATGGACTGATAGACTTACATTTCCGCCCAGAAAACACTCAGAATAGTTAAAGATGATGAATTACATTAGTTGGATGAAGTTTCTTAAGATAGTTTGTCTGTATTCAACAGTGTCCATTTTGGCTTTCTCTCACCATTCTAAGCCTATTTTAGACACAGGAGGTGAAATGTGTTACCATGGACTGATAGACTTACATTTCCGCCCAGAAAACACTCAGAATAGTTAAAGATGATGAATTACATTAGTAAGATCAAGTTTCTTAAGATAATTTGTCTGTATTCAACAGTGTCCATTTTGGCTTTCTCTCACCATTCTAAGCTTATTTTAGACACAGGAGGTGAAATGTCTTACCATGGACTGATAGACTTACATTTCCGCCCAGAAAACACTCAGAATAGTTCAAGATGATGAATTACAGTAGTTGGATGAAGTTTCTTAAGATAATTTGTCTGTATTCAACAGTGTCCATTTTGGCTTTCTCTCACCATTCTAAGCCTATTTTAGACACAGGAGGTGAATTGTCTTTCCAGGGGCTGGCAAACCTGAAGTTCTGTACAGGAAACACTCAGAATAGTTAAAGATGATGAATTAAATTAGTAACATCAAGTTTCTTAAGATAATTTGTCTGTATTCAACAGTGTCCATTTTGGCTTTCTCTCACCATTCTAAGCCTATTTTAGACACAGGAGGTGAATTGTGTTACCATGGACTGATAGACTTACATTTCCGCCCATAAAACACTCAGAATAGTTCAAGATGATGAATTACAGTAGTTGGATGAAGTTTCTTAAGATAATTTGTCTGTATTCAACAGTGTCCATTTTGGCTTTCTCTCACCATTCTAAGCTTATTTTGGACACAGGAGGTGAATTGTCTTTCCAGGGGCTGGCAAACCTGAACTTCTGTACAGGAAACACTCAGGATAGTTCAAGATGATGAATTACAGTAGTTGGATGAAGTTTCTTAAGATAATTTGTCTGTATTCAACAGTGTCCATTTTGGCTTTCTCTCACCATTCTAAGCCTATTTTAGACACAGGAGGTGAAATGTCTTACCATGGACCGATAGACTTACATTTCCGCCCAGAAAACACTCAGAATAGTTCAAGATGATGAATTACAGTAGTTGGATGAAGTTTCTTAAGATAATTTGTCTGTATTCAAGAGTGTCCATTTTGGCTTTCTCTCACCATTCTAAGCCTATTTTAGACACAGGAGGTGAATTGTCTTTCCAGGGGCTGGCAAACCTGAAGTTCTGTACAGGAAACACTCAGGATAGTTCAAGATGATGAATTACATTAGTTGGATGAAGTTTCTTAAGATAATTTGTCTGTATTCAACAGTGTCCATTTTGGCTTTCTCTCACCATTCTAAGCTTATTTTAGACACAGGAGGTGAAATGTCTTACCATGGACTGATAGACTTACATTTCCGCCCAGAAAACACTCAGAATAGTTCAAGATGATGAATTACATTAGTTGGATGAAGTTTCTTAAGATAATTTGTCTGTATTCAACAGTGTCCATTTTGGCTTTCTCTCACCATTCTAAGCCTATTTTAGACACAGGAGGTGAAATGTGTTACCATGGACTGATAGACTTACATTTCCGCCCAGAAAACACTCAGAATAGTTCAAGATGATGAATTACATTAGTTGGATGAAGTTTCTTAAGATAATTTGTCTGTATTCAACAGTGTCCATTTTGGCTTTCTCTCACCATTCTAAGCCTATTTTAGACACAGGAGGTGAATTGTCTTTCCAGGGGCTGGCAAACCTGAACTTCTGTACAGGAAACACTAAGGATAGTTCAAGATGATGAATTACAGTAGTTGGATGAAGTTTCTTAAGATAATTTGTCTGTATTCAACAGTGTCCATTTTGGCTTTCTCTCACCATTCTAAGCCTATTTTAGACACAGGAGGTGAAATGTGTTACCATGGACTGATAGACTTACATTTCCGCCCAGAAAACACTCAGAATAGTTCAAGATGATGAATTACAGTAGTAAGATCAAGTATCTTAAGATAATTTGTCTGTATTCAACAGTGTCCATTTTGGCTTTCTCTCACCATTCTAAGCATATTTTAGACACAGGAGGTGAAATGTCTTACCATGGACTGATAGACTTACATTTCCGCCCAGAAAACACTCAGAATAGTTCAAGATGATGAATTACAGTAGTTGGATGAAGTTTCTTAAGATAATTTGTCTGTATTCAACAGTGTCCATTTTGGCTTTCTCTCACCATTCTAAGCCTATTTTAGACACAGGAGGTGAATTGTCTTTCCAGGGGCTGGCAAACCTGAAGTTCTGTACAGGAAACACTCAGAATAGTTAAAGATGATGAATTACATTAGTAAGATCAAGTTTCTTAAGATAATTTGTCAGTATTCAACAGTGTCCATTTTGGCTTTCTCTCACCATTCTAAGCATATTTTAGACACAGGAGGTGAAATGTCTTACCATGGACTGATAGACTTACATTTCCGCCCAGAAAACACTCAGAATAGTTCAAGATGATGAATTACAGTAGTTGGATGAAGTTTCTTAAGATAATTTGTCTGTATTCAACAGTGTCCATTTTGGCTTTCTCTCACCATTCTAAGCCTATTTTAGACACAGGAGGTGAAATGTCTTACCATGGACTGATAGACTTACATTTCCGCCCAGAAAACACTCAGAATAGTTCAAGATGATGAATTACAGTAGTTGGATGAAGTTTCTTAAGATAATTTGTCTGTATTCAACAGTGTCCATTTTGGCTTTCTCTCACCATTCTAAGCCTATTTTAGACACAGGAGGTGAATTGTCTTTCCAGGGGCTGGCAAACCTGAAGTTCTGTACAGGAAACACTCAGAATAGTTAAAGATGATGAATTACATTAGTAACATCAAGTTTCTTAAGATAATTTGTCTGTATTCAACAGTGTCCATTTTGGCTTTCTCTCACCATTCTAAGCATATTTTAGACACAGGAGGTGAAATGTCTTACCATGGACTGATAGACTTACATTTCCGCCCAGAAAACACTCAGAATAGTTAAAGATGATGAATTACATTAGTTGGATGAAGTTTCTTAAGATAGTTTGTCTGTATTCAACAGTGTCCATTTTGGCTTTCTCTCACCATTCTAAGCCTATTTTAGACACAGGAGGTGAAATGTGTTACCATGGACTGATAGACTTACATTTCCGCCCAGAAAACACTCAGAATAGTTAAAGATGATGAATTACATTAGTAAGATCAAGTTTCTTAAGATAATTTGTCTGTATTCAACAGTGTCCATTTTGGCTTTCTCTCACCATTCTAAGCTTATTTTAGACACAGGAGGTGAAATGTCTTACCATGGACTGATAGACTTACATTTCCGCCCAGAAAACACTCAGAATAGTTCAAGATGATGAATTACAGTAGTTGGATGAAGTTTCTTAAGATAATTTGTCTGTATTCAACAGTGTCCATTTTGGCTTTCTCTCACCATTCTAAGCCTATTTTAGACACAGGAGGTGAATTGTCTTTCCAGGGGCTGGCAAACCTGAAGTTCTGTACAGGAAACACTCAGAATAGTTAAAGATGATGAATTAAATTAGTAACATCAAGTTTCTTAAGATAATTTGTCTGTATTCAACAGTGTCCATTTTGGCTTTCTCTCACCATTCTAAGCCTATTTTAGACACAGGAGGTGAATTGTGTTACCATGGACTGATAGACTTACATTTCCGCCCATAAAACACTCAGAATAGTTCAAGATGATGAATTACAGTAGTTGGATGAAGTTTCTTAAGATAATTTGTCTGTATTCAACAGTGTCCATTTTGGCTTTCTCTCACCATTCTAAGCTTATTTTGGACACAGGAGGTGAATTGTCTTTCCAGGGGCTGGCAAACCTGAACTTCTGTACAGGAAACACTCAGGATAGTTCAAGATGATGAATTACAGTAGTTGGATGAAGTTTCTTAAGATAATTTGTCTGTATTCAACAGTGTCCATTTTGGCTTTCTCTCACCATTCTAAGCCTATTTTAGACACAGGAGGTGAAATGTCTTACCATGGACCGATAGACTTACATTTCCGCCCAGAAAACACTCAGAATAGTTCAAGATGATGAATTACAGTAGTTGGATGAAGTTTCTTAAGATAATTTGTCTGTATTCAAGAGTGTCCATTTTGGCTTTCTCTCACCATTCTAAGCCTATTTTAGACACAGGAGGTGAATTGTCTTTCCAGGGGCTGGCAAACCTGAAGTTCTGTACAGGAAACACTCAGGATAGTTCAAGATGATGAATTACATTAGTTGGATGAAGTTTCTTAAGATAATTTGTCTGTATTCAACAGTGTCCATTTTGGCTTTCTCTCACCATTCTAAGCTTATTTTAGACACAGGAGGTGAAATGTCTTACCATGGACTGATAGACTTACATTTCCGCCCAGAAAACACTCAGAATAGTTCAAGATGATGAATTACATTAGTTGGATGAAGTTTCTTAAGATAATTTGTCTGTATTCAACAGTGTCCATTTTGGCTTTCTCTCACCATTCTAAGCCTATTTTAGACACAGGAGGTGAAATGTGTTACCATGGACTGATAGACTTACATTTCCGCCCAGAAAACACTCAGAATAGTTCAAGATGATGAATTACATTAGTTGGATGAAGTTTCTTAAGATAATTTGTCTGTATTCAACAGTGTCCATTTTGGCTTTCTCTCACCATTCTAAGCCTATTTTAGACACAGGAGGTGAATTGTCTTTCCAGGGGCTGGCAAACCTGAACTTCTGTACAGGAAACACTAAGGATAGTTCAAGATGATGAATTACAGTAGTTGGATGAAGTTTCTTAAGATAATTTGTCTGTATTCAACAGTGTCCATTTTGGCTTTCTCTCACCATTCTAAGCCTATTTTGGACACAGGAGGTGAAATGTGTTACCATGGACTGATAGACTTACATTTCCGCCCAGAAAACACTGAGAATAGTTAAAGATGATGAATTACATTAGTAAGATCAAGTTTCTTAAGATAATTTGTCTGTATTCAACAGTGTCCATTTTGGCTTTCTCTCACCATTCTAAGCCTATTTTAGACACAGGAGGTGAAATGTGTTACCATGGACTGATAGACTTACATTTCCGCCCAGAAAACACTCAGAATAGTTCAAGATGATGAATTACAGTAGTAAGATCAAGTATCTTAAGATAATTTGTCTGTATTCAACAGTGTCCATTTTGGCTTTCTCTCACCATTCTAAGCCTATTTTAGACACAGGAGGTGAAATGTCTTACCATGGACTGATAGACTTACATTTCCGCCCAGAAAACACTCAGAATAGTTCAAGATGATGAATTACAGTAGTTGGATGAAGTTTCTTAAGATAATTTGTCTGTATTCAACAGTGTCCATTTTGGCTTTCTCTCACCATTCTAAGCCTATTTTAGACACAGGAGGTGAATTGTCTTTCCAGGGGCTGGCAAACCTGAAGTTCTGTACAGGAAACACTCAGAATAGTTAAAGATGATGAATTACATTAGTAAGATCAAGTTTCTTAAGATAATTTGTCAGTATTCAACAGTGTCCATTTTGGCTTTCTCTCACCATTCTAAGCATATTTTAGACACAGGAGGTGAAATGTCTTACCATGGACTGATAGACTTACATTTCCGCCCAGAAAACACTCAGAATAGTTCAAGATGATGAATTACAGTAGTTGGATGAAGTTTCTTAAGATAATTTGTCTGTATTCAACAGTGTCCATTTTGGCTTTCTCTCACCATTCTAAGCCTATTTTAGACACAGGAGGTGAAATGTCTTACCATGGACTGATAGACTTACATTTCCGCCCAGAAAACACTCAGAATAGTTCAAGATGATGAATTACATTAGTTGGATGAAGTTTCTTAAGATAATTTGTCTGTATTCAACAGTGTCCATTTTGGCTTTCTCTCACCATTCTAAGCCTATTTTAGACACAGGAGGTGAATTGTCTTTCCAGGGGCTGGCAAACCTGAACTTCTGTACAGGAAACACTAAGGATAGTTCAAGATGATGAATTACAGTAGTTGGATGAAGTTTCTTAAGATAATTTGTCTGTATTCAACAGTGTCCATTTTGGCTTTCTCTCACCATTCTAAGCCTATTTTGGACACAGGAGGTGAAATGTGTTACCATGGACTGATAGACTTACATTTCCGCCCAGAAAACACTGAGAATAGTTAAAGATGATGAATTACATTAGTAAGATCAAGTTTCTTAAGATAATTTGTCTGTATTCAACAGTGTCCATTTTGGCTTTCTCTCACCATTCTAAGCCTATTTTAGACACAGGAGGTGAAATGTGTTACCATGGACTGATAGACTTACATTTCCGCCCAGAAAACACTCAGAATAGTTCAAGATGATGAATTACAGTAGTAAGATCAAGTATCTTAAGATAATTTGTCTGTATTCAACAGTGTCCATTTTGGCTTTCTCTCACCATTCTAAGCCTATTTTAGACACAGGAGGTGAAATGTCTTACCATGGACTGATAGACTTACATTTCCGCCCAGAAAACACTCAGAATAGTTCAAGATGATGAATTACAGTAGTTGGATGAAGTTTCTTAAGATAATTTGTCTGTATTCAACAGTGTCCATTTTGGCTTTCTCTCACCATTCTAAGCCTATTTTAGACACAGGAGGTGAATTGTCTTTCCAGGGGCTGGCAAACCTGAAGTTCTGTACAGGAAACACTCAGAATAGTTAAAGATGATGAATTACATTAGTAAGATCAAGTTTCTTAAGATAATTTGTCAGTATTCAACAGTGTCCATTTTGGCTTTCTCTCACCATTCTAAGCATATTTTAGACACAGGAGGTGAAATGTCTTACCATGGACTGATAGACTTACATTTCCGCCCAGAAAACACTCAGAATAGTTCAAGATGATGAATTACAGTAGTTGGATGAAGTTTCTTAAGATAATTTGTCTGTATTCAACAGTGTCCATTTTGGCTTTCTCTCACCATTCTAAGCCTATTTTAGACACAGGAGGTGAAATGTCTTACCATGGACTGATAGACTTACATTTCCGCCCAGAAAACACTCAGAATAGTTCAAGATGATGAATTACAGTAGTTGGATGAAGTTTCTTAAGATAATTTGTCTGTATTCAACAGTGTCCATTTTGGCTTTCTCTCACCATTCTAAGCCTATTTTAGACACAGGAGGTGAATTGTCTTTCCAGGGGCTGGCAAACCTGAAGTTCTGTACAGGAAACACTCAGAATAGTTAAAGATGATGAATTACATTAGTAACATCAAGTTTCTTAAGATAATTTGTCTGTATTCAACAGTGTCCATTTTGGCTTTCTCTCACCATTCTAAGCATATTTTAGACACAGGAGGTGAAATGTCTTACCATGGACTGATAGACTTACATTTCCGCCCAGAAAACACTCAGAATAGTTAAAGATGATGAATTACATTAGTTGGATGAAGTTTCTTAAGATAGTTTGTCTGTATTCAACAGTGTCCATTTTGGCTTTCTCTCACCATTCTAAGCCTATTTTAGACACAGGAGGTGAAATGTGTTACCATGGACTGATAGACTTACATTTCCGCCCAGAAAACACTCAGAATAGTTAAAGATGATGAATTACATTAGTAAGATCAAGTTTCTTAAGATAATTTGTCTGTATTCAACAGTGTCCATTTTGGCTTTCTCTCACCATTCTAAGCTTATTTTAGACACAGGAGGTGAAATGTCTTACCATGGACTGATAGACTTACATTTCCGCCCAGAAAACACTCAGAATAGTTCAAGATGATGAATTACAGTAGTTGGATGAAGTTTCTTAAGATAATTTGTCTGTATTCAACAGTGTCCATTTTGGCTTTCTCTCACCATTCTAAGCCTATTTTAGACACAGGAGGTGAATTGTCTTTCCAGGGGCTGGCAAACCTGAAGTTCTGTACAGGAAACACTCAGAATAGTTAAAGATGATGAATTAAATTAGTAACATCAAGTTTCTTAAGATAATTTGTCTGTATTCAACAGTGTCCATTTTGGCTTTCTCTCACCATTCTAAGCCTATTTTAGACACAGGAGGTGAATTGTGTTACCATGGACTGATAGACTTACATTTCCGCCCATAAAACACTCAGAATAGTTCAAGATGATGAATTACAGTAGTTGGATGAAGTTTCTTAAGATAATTTGTCTGTATTCAACAGTGTCCATTTTGGCTTTCTCTCACCATTCTAAGCTTATTTTGGACACAGGAGGTGAATTGTCTTTCCAGGGGCTGGCAAACCTGAACTTCTGTACAGGAAACACTCAGGATAGTTCAAGATGATGAATTACAGTAGTTGGATGAAGTTTCTTAAGATAATTTGTCTGTATTCAACAGTGTCCATTTTGGCTTTCTCTCACCATTCTAAGCCTATTTTAGACACAGGAGGTGAAATGTCTTACCATGGACCGATAGACTTACATTTCCGCCCAGAAAACACTCAGAATAGTTCAAGATGATGAATTACAGTAGTTGGATGAAGTTTCTTAAGATAATTTGTCTGTATTCAAGAGTGTCCATTTTGGCTTTCTCTCACCATTCTAAGCCTATTTTAGACACAGGAGGTGAATTGTCTTTCCAGGGGCTGGCAAACCTGAAGTTCTGTACAGGAAACACTCAGGATAGTTCAAGATGATGAATTACATTAGTTGGATGAAGTTTCTTAAGATAATTTGTCTGTATTCAACAGTGTCCATTTTGGCTTTCTCTCACCATTCTAAGCTTATTTTAGACACAGGAGGTGAAATGTCTTACCATGGACTGATAGACTTACATTTCCGCCCAGAAAACACTCAGAATAGTTCAAGATGATGAATTACATTAGTTGGATGAAGTTTCTTAAGATAATTTGTCTGTATTCAACAGTGTCCATTTTGGCTTTCTCTCACCATTCTAAGCCTATTTTAGACACAGGAGGTGAAATGTGTTACCATGGACTGATAGACTTACATTTCCGCCCAGAAAACACTCAGAATAGTTCAAGATGATGAATTACATTAGTTGGATGAAGTTTCTTAAGATAATTTGTCTGTATTCAACAGTGTCCATTTTGGCTTTCTCTCACCATTCTAAGCCTATTTTAGACACAGGAGGTGAATTGTCTTTCCAGGGGCTGGCAAACCTGAACTTCTGTACAGGAAACACTAAGGATAGTTCAAGATGATGAATTACAGTAGTTGGATGAAGTTTCTTAAGATAATTTGTCTGTATTCAACAGTGTCCATTTTGGCTTTCTCTCACCATTCTAAGCCTATTTTAGACACAGGAGGTGAAATGTGTTACCATGGACTGATAGACTTACATTTCCGCCCAGAAAACACTCAGAATAGTTCAAGATGATGAATTACAGTAGTAAGATCAAGTATCTTAAGATAATTTGTCTGTATTCAACAGTGTCCATTTTGGCTTTCTCTCACCATTCTAAGCATATTTTAGACACAGGAGGTGAAATGTCTTACCATGGACTGATAGACTTACATTTCCGCCCAGAAAACACTCAGAATAGTTCAAGATGATGAATTACAGTAGTTGGATGAAGTTTCTTAAGATAATTTGTCTGTATTCAACAGTGTCCATTTTGGCTTTCTCTCACCATTCTAAGCCTATTTTAGACACAGGAGGTGAATTGTCTTTCCAGGGGCTGGCAAACCTGAAGTTCTGTACAGGAAACACTCAGAATAGTTAAAGATGATGAATTACATTAGTAAGATCAAGTTTCTTAAGATAATTTGTCAGTATTCAACAGTGTCCATTTTGGCTTTCTCTCACCATTCTAAGCATATTTTAGACACAGGAGGTGAAATGTCTTACCATGGACTGATAGACTTACATTTCCGCCCAGAAAACACTCAGAATAGTTCAAGATGATGAATTACAGTAGTTGGATGAAGTTTCTTAAGATAATTTGTCTGTATTCAACAGTGTCCATTTTGGCTTTCTCTCACCATTCTAAGCCTATTTTAGACACAGGAGGTGAAATGTCTTACCATGGACTGATAGACTTACATTTCCGCCCAGAAAACACTCAGAATAGTTCAAGATGATGAATTACAGTAGTTGGATGAAGTTTCTTAAGATAATTTGTCTGTATTCAACAGTGTCCATTTTGGCTTTCTCTCACCATTCTAAGCCTATTTTAGACACAGGAGGTGAATTGTCTTTCCAGGGGCTGGCAAACCTGAAGTTCTGTACAGGAAACACTCAGAATAGTTAAAGATGATGAATTACATTAGTAACATCAAGTTTCTTAAGATAATTTGTCTGTATTCAACAGTGTCCATTTTGGCTTTCTCTCACCATTCTAAGCATATTTTAGACACAGGAGGTGAAATGTCTTACCATGGACTGATAGACTTACATTTCCGCCCAGAAAACACTCAGAATAGTTAAAGATGATGAATTACATTAGTTGGATGAAGTTTCTTAAGATAGTTTGTCTGTATTCAACAGTGTCCATTTTGGCTTTCTCTCACCATTCTAAGCCTATTTTAGACACAGGAGGTGAAATGTGTTACCATGGACTGATAGACTTACATTTCCGCCCAGAAAACACTCAGAATAGTTAAAGATGATGAATTACATTAGTAAGATCAAGTTTCTTAAGATAATTTGTCTGTATTCAACAGTGTCCATTTTGGCTTTCTCTCACCATTCTAAGCTTATTTTAGACACAGGAGGTGAAATGTCTTACCATGGACTGATAGACTTACATTTCCGCCCAGAAAACACTCAGAATAGTTCAAGATGATGAATTACAGTAGTTGGATGAAGTTTCTTAAGATAATTTGTCTGTATTCAACAGTGTCCATTTTGGCTTTCTCTCACCATTCTAAGCCTATTTTAGACACAGGAGGTGAATTGTCTTTCCAGGGGCTGGCAAACCTGAAGTTCTGTACAGGAAACACTCAGAATAGTTAAAGATGATGAATTAAATTAGTAACATCAAGTTTCTTAAGATAATTTGTCTGTATTCAACAGTGTCCATTTTGGCTTTCTCTCACCATTCTAAGCCTATTTTAGACACAGGAGGTGAATTGTGTTACCATGGACTGATAGACTTACATTTCCGCCCATAAAACACTCAGAATAGTTCAAGATGATGAATTACAGTAGTTGGATGAAGTTTCTTAAGATAATTTGTCTGTATTCAACAGTGTCCATTTTGGCTTTCTCTCACCATTCTAAGCTTATTTTGGACACAGGAGGTGAATTGTCTTTCCAGGGGCTGGCAAACCTGAACTTCTGTACAGGAAACACTCAGGATAGTTCAAGATGATGAATTACAGTAGTTGGATGAAGTTTCTTAAGATAATTTGTCTGTATTCAACAGTGTCCATTTTGGCTTTCTCTCACCATTCTAAGCCTATTTTAGACACAGGAGGTGAAATGTCTTACCATGGACCGATAGACTTACATTTCCGCCCAGAAAACACTCAGAATAGTTCAAGATGATGAATTACAGTAGTTGGATGAAGTTTCTTAAGATAATTTGTCTGTATTCAAGAGTGTCCATTTTGGCTTTCTCTCACCATTCTAAGCCTATTTTAGACACAGGAGGTGAATTGTCTTTCCAGGGGCTGGCAAACCTGAAGTTCTGTACAGGAAACACTCAGGATAGTTCAAGATGATGAATTACATTAGTTGGATGAAGTTTCTTAAGATAATTTGTCTGTATTCAACAGTGTCCATTTTGGCTTTCTCTCACCATTCTAAGCTTATTTTAGACACAGGAGGTGAAATGTCTTACCATGGACTGATAGACTTACATTTCCGCCCAGAAAACACTCAGAATAGTTCAAGATGATGAATTACATTAGTTGGATGAAGTTTCTTAAGATAATTTGTCTGTATTCAACAGTGTCCATTTTGGCTTTCTCTCACCATTCTAAGCCTATTTTAGACACAGGAGGTGAAATGTGTTACCATGGACTGATAGACTTACATTTCCGCCCAGAAAACACTCAGAATAGTTCAAGATGATGAATTACATTAGTTGGATGAAGTTTCTTAAGATAATTTGTCTGTATTCAACAGTGTCCATTTTGGCTTTCTCTCACCATTCTAAGCCTATTTTAGACACAGGAGGTGAATTGTCTTTCCAGGGGCTGGCAAACCTGAACTTCTGTACAGGAAACACTAAGGATAGTTCAAGATGATGAATTACAGTAGTTGGATGAAGTTTCTTAAGATAATTTGTCTGTATTCAACAGTGTCCATTTTGGCTTTCTCTCACCATTCTAAGCCTATTTTGGACACAGGAGGTGAAATGTGTTACCATGGACTGATAGACTTACATTTCCGCCCAGAAAACACTGAGAATAGTTAAAGATGATGAATTACATTAGTAAGATCAAGTTTCTTAAGATAATTTGTCTGTATTCAACAGTGTCCATTTTGGCTTTCTCTCACCATTCTAAGCCTATTTTAGACACAGGAGGTGAAATGTGTTACCATGGACTGATAGACTTACATTTCCGCCCAGAAAACACTCAGAATAGTTCAAGATGATGAATTACAGTAGTAAGATCAAGTATCTTAAGATAATTTGTCTGTATTCAACAGTGTCCATTTTGGCTTTCTCTCACCATTCTAAGCCTATTTTAGACACAGGAGGTGAAATGTCTTACCATGGACTGATAGACTTACATTTCCGCCCAGAAAACACTCAGAATAGTTCAAGATGATGAATTACAGTAGTTGGATGAAGTTTCTTAAGATAATTTGTCTGTATTCAACAGTGTCCATTTTGGCTTTCTCTCACCATTCTAAGCCTATTTTAGACACAGGAGGTGAATTGTCTTTCCAGGGGCTGGCAAACCTGAAGTTCTGTACAGGAAACACTCAGAATAGTTAAAGATGATGAATTACATTAGTAAGATCAAGTTTCTTAAGATAATTTGTCAGTATTCAACAGTGTCCATTTTGGCTTTCTCTCACCATTCTAAGCATATTTTAGACACAGGAGGTGAAATGTCTTACCATGGACTGATAGACTTACATTTCCGCCCAGAAAACACTCAGAATAGTTCAAGATGATGAATTACAGTAGTTGGATGAAGTTTCTTAAGATAATTTGTCTGTATTCAACAGTGTCCATTTTGGCTTTCTCTCACCATTCTAAGCCTATTTTAGACACAGGAGGTGAAATGTCTTACCATGGACTGATAGACTTACATTTCCGCCCAGAAAACACTCAGAATAGTTCAAGATGATGAATTACAGTAGTTGGATGAAGTTTCTTAAGATAATTTGTCTGTATTCAACAGTGTCCATTTTGGCTTTCTCTCACCATTCTAAGCCTATTTTAGACACAGGAGGTGAATTGTCTTTCCAGGGGCTGGCAAACCTGAAGTTCTGTACAGGAAACACTCAGAATAGTTAAAGATGATGAATTACATTAGTAACATCAAGTTTCTTAAGATAATTTGTCTGTATTCAACAGTGTCCATTTTGGCTTTCTCTCACCATTCTAAGCATATTTTAGACACAGGAGGTGAAATGTCTTACCATGGACTGATAGACTTACATTTCCGCCCAGAAAACACTCAGAATAGTTAAAGATGATGAATTACATTAGTTGGATGAAGTTTCTTAAGATAGTTTGTCTGTATTCAACAGTGTCCATTTTGGCTTTCTCTCACCATTCTAAGCCTATTTTAGACACAGGAGGTGAAATGTGTTACCATGGACTGATAGACTTACATTTCCGCCCAGAAAACACTCAGAATAGTTAAAGATGATGAATTACATTAGTAAGATCAAGTTTCTTAAGATAATTTGTCTGTATTCAACAGTGTCCATTTTGGCTTTCTCTCACCATTCTAAGCTTATTTTAGACACAGGAGGTGAAATGTCTTACCATGGACTGATAGACTTACATTTCCGCCCAGAAAACACTCAGAATAGTTCAAGATGATGAATTACAGTAGTTGGATGAAGTTTCTTAAGATAATTTGTCTGTATTCAACAGTGTCCATTTTGGCTTTCTCTCACCATTCTAAGCCTATTTTAGACACAGGAGGTGAATTGTCTTTCCAGGGGCTGGCAAACCTGAAGTTCTGTACAGGAAACACTCAGGATAGTTCAAGATGATGAATTACATTAGTTGGATGAAGTTTCTTAAGATAATTTGTCTGTATTCAACAGTGTCCATTTTGGCTTTCTCTCACCATTCTAAGCTTATTTTAGACACAGGAGGTGAAATGTCTTACCATGGACTGATAGACTTACATTTCCGCCCAGAAAACACTCAGAATAGTTCAAGATGATGAATTACATTAGTTGGATGAAGTTTCTTAAGATAATTTGTCAGTATTCAACAGTGTCCATTTTGGCTTTCTCTCACCATTCTAAGCATATTTTAGACACAGGAGGTGAAATGTCTTACCATGGACTGATAGACTTACATTTCCGCCCAGAAAACACTCAGAATAGTTCAAGATGATGAATTACAGTAGTTGGATGAAGTTTCTTAAGATAATTTGTCTGTATTCAACAGTGTCCATTTTGGCTGTCTCTCACCATTCTAAGCTTATTTTGGACACAGGAGGTGAATTGTCTTTCCAGGGGCTGGCAAACCTGAACTTCTGTACAGGAAACACTCAGGATAGTTCAAGATGATGAATTACAGTAGTTGGATGAAGTTTCTTAAGATAATTTGTCTGTATTCAACAGTGTCCATTTTGGCTTTCTCTCACCATTCTAAGCCTATTTTAGACACAGGAGGTGAAATGTCTTACCATGGACCGATAGACTTACATTTCCGCCCAGAAAACACTCAGAATAGTTCAAGATGATGAATTACAGTAGTTGGATGAAGTTTCTTAAGATAATTTGTCTGTATTCAAGAGTGTCCATTTTGGCTTTCTCTCACCATTCTAAGCCTATTTTAGACACAGGAGGTGAATTGTCTTTCCAGGGGCTGGCAAACCTGAAGTTCTGTACAGGAAACACTCAGAATAGTTCAAGATGATGAATTACATTAGTTGGATGAAGTTTCTTAAGATAATTTGTCTGTATTCAACAGTGTCCATTTTGGCTTTCTCTCACCATTCTAAGCTTATTTTAGACACAGGAGGTGAAATGTCTTACCATGGACTGATAGACTTACATTTCCGCCCAGAAAACACTCAGAATAGTTCAAGATGATGAATTACATTAGTTGGATGAAGTTTCTTAAGATAATTTGTCTGTATTCAACAGTGTCCATTTTGGCTTTCTCTCACCATTCTAAGCCTATTTTAGACACAGGAGGTGAAATGTGTTACCATGGACTGATAGACTTACATTTCCGCCCAGAAAACACTCAGAATAGTTCAAGATGATGAATTACATTAGTTGGATGAAGTTTCTTAAGATAATTTGTCTGTATTCAACAGTGTCCATTTTGGCTTTCTCTCACCATTCTAAGCCTATTTTAGACACAGGAGGTGAATTGTCTTTCCAGGGGCTGGCAAACCTGAACTTCTGCACAGGAAACACTCAGGATAGTTCAAGATGATGAATTACATTAGTAAGATCACGTTTCTTAAGATAATTTGTCTGTATTCAACAGTGTCCATTTTGGCTTTCTCTCACCATTCTAAGCCTATTTTAGACACAGGAGGTGAAATGTGTTACCATGGACTGATAGACTTACATTTCCGCCCAGAAAACACTCAGAATAGTTCAAGATGATGAATTACAGTAGTAAGATCAAGTATCTTAAGATAATTTGTCTGTATTCAACAGTGTCCATTTTGGCTTTCTCTCACCATTCTAAGCCTATTTTAGACACAGGAGGTGAATTGTGTTACCATGGACTGATAGACTTACATTTCCGCCCATAAAACACTCAGAATAGTTCAAGATGATGAATTACAGTAGTTGGATGAAGTTTCTTAAGATAATTTGTCTGTATTCAACAGTGTCCATTTTGGCTTTCTCTCACCATTCTAAGCCTATTTTAGACACAGGAGGTGAAATGTCTTACCATGGACTGATAGACTTACATTTCCGCCCAGAAAACACTCAGAATAGTTCAAGATGATGAATTACAGTAGTTGGATGAAGTTTCTTAAGATAATTTGTCTGTATTCAACAGTGTCCATTTTGGCTTTCTCTCACCATTCTAAGCCTATTTTAGACACAGGAGGTGAATTGTCTTTCCAGGGGCTGGCAAACCTGAAGTTCTGTACAGGAAACACTCAGAATAGTTAAAGATGATGAATTACATTAGTAACATCAAGTTTCTTAAGATAATTTGTCTGTATTCAACAGTGTCCATTTTGGCTTTCTCTCACCATTCTAAGCCTATTTTAGACACAGGAGGTGAATTGTGTTACCATGGACTGATAGACTTACATTTCCGCCCATAAAACACTCAGAATAGTTCAAGATGATGAATTACAGTAGTTGGATGAAGTTTCTTAAGATAATTTGTCTGTATTCAACAGTGTCCATTTTGGCTTTCTCTCACCATTCTAAGCCTATTTTAGACACAGGAGGTGAAATGTCTTACCATGGACCGATAGACTTACATTTCCGCCCAGAAAACACTCAGAATAGTTCAAGATGATGAATTACAGTAGTTGGATGAAGTTTCTTAAGATAATTTGTCTGTATTCAAGAGTGTCCATTTTGGCTTTCTCTCACCATTCTAAGCCTATTTTAGACACAGGAGGTGAATTGTCTTTCCAGGGGCTGGCAAACCTGAAGTTCTGTACAGGAAACACTCAGGATAGTTCAAGATGATGAATTACATTAGTTGGATGAAGTTTCTTAAGATAATTTGTCTGTATTCAACAGTGTCCATTTTGGCTTTCTCTCACCATTCTAAGCTTATTTTAGACACAGGAGGTGAAATGTCTTACCATGGACTGATAGACTTACATTTCCGCCCAGAAAATACTCAGAATAGTTCAAGATGATGAATTACATTAGTTGGATGAAGTTTCTTAAGATAATTTGTCTGTATTCAACAGTGTCCATTTTGGCTTTCTCTCACCATTCTAAGCTTATTTTGGACACAGGAGGTGAAATGTGTTACCATGGACTGATAGACTTACATTTCCGCCCAGAAAACACTCAGAATAGTTCAAGATGATGAATTACATTAGTTGGATGAAGTTTCTTAAGATAATTTGTCTGTATTCAACAGTGTCCATTTTGGCTTTCTCTCACCATTCTAAGCCTATTTTAGACACAGGAGGTGAATTGTCTTTCCAGGGGCTGGCAAACCTGAACTTCTGTACAGGAAACACTAAGGATAGTTCAAGATGATGAATTACAGTAGTTGGATGAAGTTTCTTAAGATAATTTGTCTGTATTCAACAGTGTCCATTTTGGCTTTCTCTCACCATTCTAAGCATATTTTAGACACAGGAGGTGAATTGTCTTTCCAGGGGCTGGCAAACCTGAAGTTCTGTACAGGAAACACTCAGAATAGTTAAAGATGATGAATTACATTAGTAAGATCAAGTTTCTTAAGATAATTTGTCAGTATTCAACAGTGTCCATTTTGGCTTTCTCTCACCATTCTAAGCTTATTTTAGACACAGGAGGTGAAATGTCTTACCATGGACTGATAGACTTACATTTCCGCCCAGAAAACACTCAGAATAGTTCAAGATGATGAATTACAGTAGTTGGATGAAGTTTCTTAAGATAATTTGTCTGTATTCAACAGTGTCCATTTTGGCTTTCTCTCACCATTCTAAGCCTATTTTAGACACAGGAGGTGAAATGTCTTACCATGGACTGATAGACTTACATTTCCGCCCAGAAAACACTCAGAATAGTTCAAGATGATGAATTACAGTAGTTGGATGAAGTTTCTTAAGATAATTTGTCTGTATTCAACAGTGTCCATTTTGGCTTTCTCTCACCATTCTAAGCCTATTTTAGACACAGGAGGTGAATTGTCTTTCCAGGGGCTGGCAAACCTGAAGTTCTGTACAGGAAACACTCAGAATAGTTAAAGATGATGAATTACATTAGTAACATCAAGTTTCTTAAGATAATTTGTCTGTATTCAACAGTGTCCATTTTGGCTTTCTCTCACCATTCTAAGCCTATTTTAGACACAGGAGGTGAATTGTGTTACCATGGACTGATAGACTTACATTTCCGCCCATAAAACACTCAGAATAGTTCAAGATGATGAATTACAGTAGTTGGATGAAGTTTCTTAAGATAATTTGTCTGTATTCAACAGTGTCCATTTTGGCTTTCTCTCACCATTCTAAGCTTATTTTGGACACAGGAGGTGAATTGTCTTTCCAGGGGCTGGCAAACCTGAACTTCTGTACAGGAAACACTCAGGATAGTTCAAGATGATGAATTACAGTAGTTGGATGAAGTTTCTTAAGATAATTTGTCTGTATTCAACAGTGTCCATTTTGGCTTTCTCTCACCATTCTAAGCCTATTTTAGACACAGGAGGTGAAATGTCTTACCATGGACCGATAGACTTACATTTCCGCCCAGAAAACACTCAGAATAGTTCAAGATGATGAATTACAGTAGTTGGATGAAGTTTCTTAAGATAATTTGTTTGTATTCAAGAGTGTCCATTTTGGCTTTCTCTCACCATTCTAAGCCTATTTTAGACACAGGAGGTGAATTGTCTTTCCAGGGGCTGGCAAACCTGAAGTTCTGTACAGGAAACACTCAGGATAGTTCAAGATGATGAATTACATTAGTTGGATGAAGTTTCTTAAGATAATTTGTCTGTATTCAACAGTGTCCATTTTGGCTTTCTCTCACCATTCTAAGCTTATTTTAGACACAGGAGGTGAAATGTCTTACCATGGACTGATAGACTTACATTTCCGCCCAGAAAACACTCAGAATAGTTCAAGATGATGAATTACATTAGTTGGATGAAGTTTCTTAAGATAATTTGTCTGTATTCAACAGTGTCCATTTTGGCTTTCTCTCACCATTCTAAGCTTATTTTGGACACAGGAGGTGAAATGTGTTACCATGGACTGATAGACTTACATTTCCGCCCAGAAAACACTCAGAATAGTTCAAGATGATGAATTACATTAGTTGGATGAAGTTTCTTAAGATAATTTGTCTGTATTCAACAGTGTCCATTTTGGCTTTCTCTCACCATTCTAAGCCTATTTTAGACACAGGAGGTGAATTGTCTTTCCAGGGGCTGGCAAACCTGAACTTCTGTACAGGAAACACTAAGGATAGTTCAAGATGATGAATTACAGTAGTTGGATGAAGTTTCTTAAGATAATTTGTCTGTATTCAACAGTGTCCATTTTGGCTTTCTCTCACCATTCTAAGCCTATTTTGGACACAGGAGGTGAAATGTGTTACCATGGACTGATAGACTTACATTTCCGCCCAGAAAACACTGAGAATAGTTAAAGATGATGAATTACATTAGTAAGATCAAGTTTCTTAAGATAATTTGTCTGTATTCAACAGTGTCCATTTTGGCTTTCTCTCACCATTCTAAGCCTATTTTAGACACAGGAGGTGAATTGTCTTTCCAGGGGCTGGCAAACCTGAACTTCTGTACAGGAAACACTCAGAATAGTTAAAGATGATGAATTACATTAGTTGGATGAAGTTTCTTAAGATAATTTGTCTGTATTCAACAGTGTCCATTTTGGCTTTCTCTCACCATTCTAAGCCTATTTTAGACACAGGAGGTGAATTTTCTTTCCAGGGGCTGGCAAACCTGAACTTCTGCACAGGAAACACTCAGGATAGTTCAAGATGATGAATTACATTAGTAAGATCACGTTTCTTAAGATAATTTGTCTGTATTCAACAGTGTCCATTTTGGCTTTCTCTCACCATTCTAAGCTTATTTTAGACACAGGAGGTGAAATGTGTTACCATGGACTGATAGACTTACATTTCCGCCCAGAAAACACTCAGAATAGTTCAAGATGATGAATTACAGTAGTTGGATGAAGTTTCTTAAGATAATTTGTCTGTATTCAACAGTGTCCATTTTGGCTTTCTCTCACCATTCTAAGCTTATTTTAGACACAGGAGGTGAAATGTGTTACCATGGACTGATAGACTTACATTTCCGCCCAGAAAACACTCAGAATAGTTCAAGATGATGAATTACAGTAGTTGGATGAAGTTTCTTAAGATAATTTGTCTGTATTCAACAGTGTCCATTTTGGCTTTCTCTCACCATTCTAAGCCTATTTTAGACACAGGAGGTGAATTGTCTTTCCAGGGGCTGGCAAACCCGAACTTCTGTACAGGAAACACTCAGGATAGTTAAAGATGATGAATTACATTAGTAAGATCAAGTTTCTTAAGATAATTTGTCTGTATTCAACAGTGTCCATTTTGGCTTTCTCTCACCATTCTAAGCCTATTTTAGACACAGGAGGTGAATTGTGTTACCATGGACTGATAGACTTACATTTCCGCCCAGAAAACACTCAGAATAGTTAAAGATGATGAATTACAGTAGTTGGATGAAGTTTCTTAAGATAATTTGTCTGTATTCAACAGTGTCCATTTTGGCTTTCTCTCACCATTCTAAGCCTATTTTAGACACAGGAGGTGAATTGTCTTTCCAGGGGCTGGCAAACCTGAACTTCTGTACAGGAAACACTCTAAAATAAGCTTAGAATGGTGAGAGAAAGCCAAAATGGACACTGTTGAATACAGACAAATTATCTTAAGAAACTTCATCCAACTACTGTAATTCATCATCTTGAACTATTCTGAGTGTTTTCTGGGCGGAAATGTAAGTCTATCAGTCCATGGTAACACATTTCCCCTCCTGTGTCTAAAATAAGCTTAGAATGGTGAGAGAAAGCCAAAATGGACACTGTTGAATACAGACAAATTATCTTAAGAAACTTCATCCAACTAATGTAATTCATCATTTTGAACTATTCTGAGTGTTTCCTGTACAGAAGTTCAGGTTTGCGAGCCCCTGGAAAGACAATTCACCTCCTGTGTCTAAAATAGGCTTAGAATGGTGAGAGAAAGCCAAAATGGACACTGTTGAATACAGACAAATTATCTTAAGAAACTTCATCCAACTACTGTAATTCATCATCTTGAACTATCCTTAGTGTTTCCTGTACAGAAGTTCAGGTTTGCCAGCCCCTGGAAAGACAATTCACCTCCTGTGTCTAAAATAGGCTTAGAATGGTGAGAGAAAGCCAAAATGGACACTGTTGAATACAGACAAATTATCTGGAGAAACTTCATCCAACTACTGTAATTCATCATCTTGAACTATTCTGAGTGTTTTCTGGGCGGAAATGTAAGTCTATCAGTCCATGGTAACACATTTCACCTCCTGTGTCTAAAATAAGCTTAGAATGGTGAGAGAAAGCCAAAATGGACACTGTTGAATACAGACAAATTATCTTAAGAAACTTCATCCAACTACTGTAATTCATCATCTTGAACTATTCTGAGTGTTTTCTGGGCGGAAATGTAAGTCTATCAGTCCATGGTAACACATTTCACCTCCTGTGTCTAAAATAAGCTTAGAATGGTGAGAGAAAGCCAAAATGGACACTGTTGAATACAGACAAATTATCTTAAGAAACGTGATCTCACTAATGTAATTCATCATCTTGAACTATCCTGAGTGTTTCCTGTGCAGAAGTTCAGGTTTGCCAGCCCCTGGAAAGACAATTCACCTCCTGTGTCTAAAATAGGCTTAGAATGGTGAGAGAAAGCCAAAATGGACACTGTTGAATACAGACAAATTATCTTAAGAAACTTCATCCAACTAATGTAATTCATCATCTTTAACTATTCTGAGTGTTTCCTGTACAGAAGTTCAGGTTTGCCAGCCCCTGGAAAGACAATTCACCTCCTGTGTCTAAAATAGGCTTAGAATGGTGAGAGAAAGCCAAAATGGACACTGTTGAATACAGACAAATTATCTTAAGAAACTTGATCTTACTAATGTAATTCATCATCTTTAACTATTCTCAGTGTTTTCTGGGCGGAAATGTAAGTCTATCAGTCCATGGTAACACATTTCACCTCCTGTGTCCAAAATAGGCTTAGAATGGTGAGAGAAAGCCAAAATGGACACTGTTGAATACAGACAAATTATCTTAAGAAACTTCATCCAACTACTGTAATTCATCATCTTGAACTATCCTTAGTGTTTCCTGTACAGAAGTTCAGGTTTGCCAGCCCCTGGAAAGACAATTCACCTCCTGTGTCTAAAATAGGCTTAGAATGGTGAGAGAAAGCCAAAATGGACACTGTTGAATACAGACAAATTATCTTAAGAAACTTCATCCAACTAATGTAATTCATCATCTTTAACTATTCTGAGTGTTTTCTGGGCGGAAATGTAAGTCTATCAGTCCATGGTAACACATTTCACCTCCTGTGTCTAAAATAGGCTTAGAATGGTGAGAGAAAGCCAAAATGGACACTGTTGAATACAGACAAATTATCTTAAGAAACTTCATCCAACTACTGTAATTCATCATCTTGAACTATTCTGAGTGTTTTCTGGGCGGAAATGTAAGTCTATCAGTCCATGGTAACACATTTCACCTCCTGTGTCTAAAATAAGCTTAGAATGGTGAGAGAAAGCCAAAATGGACACTGTTGAATACAGACAAATTATCTTAAGAAACTTCATCCAACTAATGTAATTCATCATTTTGAACTATTCTGAGTGTTTCCTGTACAGAAGTTCAGGTTTGCGAGCCCCTGGAAAGACATTTCACCTCCTGTGTCTAAAATAGGCTTAGAATGGTGAGAGAAAGCCAAAATGGACACTGTTGAATACAGACAAATTATCTTAAGAAACTTGATCTTACTAATGTAATTCATCATCTTGAAGTATTCTGAGTGTTTCCTGTACAGAAGTTCAGGTTTGCCAGCCCCTGGAAAGACAATTCACCTCCTGTGTCTAAAATAGGCTTAGAATGGTGAGAGAAAGCCAAAATGGACACTGTTGAATACAGACAAATTATCTTAAGAAACTTCATCCAACTAATGTAATTCATCATCTTTAACTATTCTGAGTGTTTCCTGTACAGAAGTTCAGGTTTGCCAGCCCCTGGAAAGACAATTCACCTCCTGTGTCTAAAATAAGCTTAGAATGGTGAGAGAAAGCCAAAATGGACACTGTTGAATACAGACAAATTATCTTAAGAAACTTCATCCAACTAATGTAATTCATCATCTTGAACTATTCTGAGTGTTTCCTGTACAGAAGTTCAGGTTTGCGAGCCCCTGGAAAGACAATTCACCTCCTGTGTCTAAAATAGGCTTAGAATGGTGAGAGAAAGCCAAAATGGACACTGTTGAATACAGACAAATTATCTTGAGAAACTTCATCCAACTAATGTAATTCATCATCTTGAACTATTCTGAGTGTTTCCTGTACAGAAGTTCAGGTTTGCCAGCCCCTGGAAAGACAATTCACCTCCTGTATCTAAAATAGGCTTAGAATGGTGAGAGAAAGCCAAAATGGACACTGTTGAATACAGACAAATTATCTTAAGAAACTTGATCTTACTAATGTAATTCATCATCTTGAAGTATTCTGAGTGTTTCCTGTACAGAAGTTCAGGTTTGCCAGCCCCTGGAAAGACAATTCACCTCCTGTGTCTAAAATAGGCTTAGAATGGTGAGAGAAAGCCAAAATGGACACTGTTGAATACAGACAAATTATCTTAAGAAACTTCATCCAACTAATGTAATTCATCATCTTTAACTATTCTGAGTGTTTCCTGTACAGAAGTTCAGGTTTGCCAGCCCCTGGAAAGACAATTCACCTCCTGTGTCTAAAATAAGCTTAGAATGGTGAGAGAAAGCCAAAATGGACACTGTTGAATACAGACAAATTATCTTAAGAAACTTCATCCAACTAATGTAATTCATCATCTTGAACTATTCTGAGTGTTTCCTGTACAGAAGTTCAGGTTTGCCAGCCCCTGGAAAGACAATTCACCTCCTATTTCTAAAATAGGCTTAGAATGGTGAGAGAAAGCCAAAATGGATACTGTTGAATACAGACAAATTATCTTAAGAAACTTCATCCAACTAATGTAATTCATCATCTTGAACTATTCTGAGTGTTTTCTGGGCGGAAATGTAAGTCTATCAGTCCATGGTAACACATTTCACCTCCTGTGTCTAAAATAAGCTTAGAATGGTGAGAGAAAGCCAAAATGGACACTGTTGAATACAGACAAATTATCTTATGAAACTTCATCCAACTAATGTAATTCATCATCTTGAACTATTCTGAGTGTTTCCTGTACAGAAGTTCAGGTTTGCCAGCCCCTGGAAAGACAATTCACCTCCTGTGTCTAAAATAAGCTTAGAATGGTGAGAGAAAGCCAAAATGGACACTGTTGAATACAGACAAATTATCTTAAGAAACTTGATCTTACTAATGTAATTCATCATCTTGAACTATCCTGAGTGTTTCCTGTACAGAAGTTCAGGTTTGCCAGCCCCTGGAAAGACAATTCACCTCCTGTGTCTAAAATAAGCTTAGAATGGTGAGAGAAAGCCAAAATGGATACTGTTGAATACAGACAAATTATCTTAAGAAACTTCATCTTACTAATGTAATTCATCATCTTGAACTATTCTGAGTGTTTTCTGGGCGGAAATGTAAGTCTATCAGTCCATGGTAACACATTTCACCTCCTGTGTCTAAAATAAGCTTAGAATGGTGAGAGAAAGCCAAAATGGACACTGTTGAATACAGACAAATTATCTTATGAAACTTCATCCAACTAATGTAATTCATCATCTTTAACTATTCTGAGTGTTTCCTGTACAGAAGTTCAGGTTTGCCAGCCCCTGGAAAGACAATTCACCTCCTGTGTCTAAAATAAGCTTAGAATGGTGAGAGAAAGCCAAAATGGACACATTTGAATACAGACAAATTATCTTAAGAAACTTGATCTTACTAATGTAATTCATCATCTTGAACTATCCTGAGTGTTTCCTGTACAGAAGTTCAGGTTTGCCAGCCCCTGGAAAGACAATTCACCTCCTGTGTCTAAAATAAGCTTAGAATGGTGAGAGAAAGCCAAAATGGACACTGTTGAATACAGACAAATTATCTTAAGAAACTCCATCCAACTAATGTAATTCATCATCTTGAACTATTCTGAGTGTTTTCTGGGCGGAAATGTAAGTCTATCAGTCCATGGTAACACATTTCACCTCCTGTGTCTAAAATAGGCTTAGAATGGTGAGAGAAAGCCAAAATGGACACTGTTGAATACAGACAAATTATCTTAAGAAACTTCATCCAACTACTGTAATTCATCATCTTGAACTATTCTGTGTGTTTTCTGGGCGGAAATGTAAGTCTATCAGTCCATGGTAACACATTTCACCTCCTGTGTCTAAAATAAGCTTAGAATGGTGAGAGAAAGCCAAAATGGACACTGTTGAATACAGACAAATTATCTTATGAAACTTCATCCAACTAATGTAATTCATCATCTTTAACTATTCTGAGTGTTTCCTGTACAGAAGTTCAGGTTTGCCAGCCCCTGGAAAGACAATTCACCTCCTGTGTCTAAAATAAGCTTAGAATGGTGAGAGAAAGCCAAAATGGACACTGTTGAATACAGACAAATTATCTTAAGAAACTTGATCTTACTAATGTAATTCATCATCTTGAACTATCCTGAGTGTTTCCTGTACAGAAGTTCAGGTTTGCCAGCCCCTGGAAAGACAATTCACCTCCTGTGTCTAAAATAAGCTTAGAATGGTGAGAGAAAGCCAAAATGGACACTGTTGAATACAGACAAATTATCTTAAGAAACTCCATCCAACTAATGTAATTCATCATCTTGAACTATTCTGAGTGTTTTCTGGGCGGAAATGTAAGTCTATCAGTCCATGGTAACACATTTCACCTCCTGTGTCTAAAATAAGCTTAGAATGGTGAGAGAAAGCCAAAATGGACACTGTTGAATACAGACAAATTATCTTAAGAAACTTCATCCAACTAATGTAATTCATCATCTTGAACTATTCTGAGTGTTTCCTGTACAGAAGTTCAGGTTTGCCAGCCCCTGGAAAGACAATTCACCTCCTGTGTCTAAAATAGGCTTAGAATGGTGAGAGAAAGCCAAAATGGACACTGTTGAATACAGACAAATTATCTTAAGAAACTTCATCCAACTACTGTAATTCATCATCTTGAACTATTCTGAGTGTTTTCTGGGCGGAAATGTAAGTCTATCAGTCCATGGTAACACATTTCACCTCCTGTGTCTAAAATAAGCTTAGAATGGTGAGAGAAAGCCAAAATGGACACATTTGAATACAGACAAATTATCTTAAGAAACTTCATCCAACTAATGTAATTCATCATCTTGAACTATTCTGAGTGTTTCCTGTACAGAAGTTCAGGTTTGCCAGCCCCTGGAAAGACAATTCACCTCCTGTGTCTAAAATAGGCTTAGAATGGTGAGAGAAAGCCAAAATGGACACTGTTGAATACAGACAAATTATCTTAAGAAACTTGATCTTACTAATGTAATTCATCATCTTGAACTATTCTGAGTGTTTTCTGGGCGGAAATGTAAGTCTATCAGTCCATGGTAACACATTTCACCTCCTGTGTCCAAAATAGGCTTAGAATGGTGAGAGAAAGCCAAAATGGACACTGTTGAATACAGACAAATTATCTTAAGAAACTTCATCCAACTACTGTAATTCATCATCTTGAACTATCCTTAGTGTTTCCTGTACAGAAGTTCAGGTTTGCCAGCCCCTGGAAAGACAATTCACCTCCTGTGTCTAAAATAGGCTTAGAATGGTGAGAGAAAGCCAAAATGGACACTGTTGAATACAGACAAATTATCTTAAGAAACTTCATCCAACTACTGTAATTCATCATCTTGAACTATCCTTAGTGTTTCCTGTACAGAAGTTCAGGTTTGCCAGCCCCTGGAAAGACAATTCACCTCCTGTGTCTAAAATAGGCTTAGAATGGTGAGAGAAAGCCAAAATGGACACTGTTGAATACAGACAAATTATCTTAAGAAACTTCATCCAACTAATGTAATTCATCATCTTGAACTATTCTGAGTGTTTTCTGGGCGGAAATGTAAGTCTATCAGTCCATGGTAACACATTTCACCTCCTGTGTCTAAAATAAGCTTAGAATGGTGAGAGAAAGCCAAAATGGACACTGTTGAATACAGACAAATTATCTTAAGAAACTTCATCCAACTACTGTAATTCATCATCTTGAACTATCCTGAGTGTTTCCTGTACAGAAGTTCAGGTTTGCCAGCCCCTGGAAAGACAATTCACCTCCTGTGTCTAAAATAGGCTTAGAATGGTGAGAGAAAGCCAAAATGGACACTGTTGAATACAGACAAATTATCTTAAGAAACTTCATCCAACTACTGTAATTCATCATCTTGAACTATTCTGTGTGTTTTCTGGGCGGAAATGTAAGTCTATCAGTCCATGGTAACACATTTCACCTCCTGTGTCTAAAATAAGCTTAGAATGGTGAGAGAAAGCCAAAATGGACACTGTTGAATACAGACAAATTATCTTAAGAAACTTCATCTTACTAATGTAATTCATCATCTTGAACTATTCTGAGTGTTTTCTGGGCGGAAATGTAAGTCTATCAGTCCATGGTAACACATTTCACCTCCTGTGTCTAAAATAAGCTTAGAATGGTGAGAGAAAGCCAAAATGGACACTGTTGAATACAGACAAATTATCTTATGAAACTTCATCCAACTAATGTAATTCATCATCTTTAACTATTCTGAGTGTTTCCTGTACAGAAGTTCAGGTTTGCCAGCCCCTGGAAAGACAATTCACCTCCTGTGTCTAAAATAAGCTTAGAATGGTGAGAGAAAGCCAAAATGGACACTGTTGAATACAGACAAATTATCTTAAGAAACTCCATCCAACTAATGTAATTCATCATCTTGAACTATTCTGAGTGTTTTCTGGGCGGAAATGTAAGTCTATCAGTCCATGGTAACACATTTCACCTCCTGTGTCTAAAATAGGCTTAGAATGGTGAGAGAAAGCCAAAATGGACACTGTTGAATACAGACAAATTATCTTAAGAAACTTCATCCAACTACTGTAATTCATCATCTTGAACTATTCTGTGTGTTTTCTGGGCGGAAATGTAAGTCTATCAGTCCATGGTAACACATTTCACCTCCTGTGTCTAAAATAAGCTTAGAATGGTGAGAGAAAGCCAAAATGGACACTGTTGAATACAGACAAATTATCTTATGAAACTTCATCCAACTAATGTAATTCATCATCTATAACTATTCTGAGTGTTTCCTGTACAGAAGTTCAGGTTTGCCAGCCCCTGGAAAGACAATTCACCTCCTGTGTCTAAAATAAGCTTAGAATGGTGAGAGAAAGCCAAAATGGACACATTTGAATACAGACAAATTATCTTAAGAAACTTCATCCAACTAATGTAATTCATCATCTTGAACTATTCTGAGTGTTTCCTGTACAGAAGTTCAGGTTTGCCAGCCCCTGGAAAGACAATTCACCTCCTGTGTCTAAAATAGGCTTAGAATGGTGAGAGAAAGCCAAAATGGACACTGTTGAATACAGACAAATTATCTTAAGAAACTTGATCTTACTAATGTAATTCATCATCTTGAACTATTCTGAGTGTTTTCTGGGCGGAAATGTAAGTCTATCAGTCCATGGTAACACATTTCACCTCCTGTGTCCAAAATAGGCTTAGAATGGTGAGAGAAAGCCAAAATGGACACTGTTGAATACAGACAAATTATCTTAAGAAACTTCATCCAACTACTGTAATTCATCATCTTGAACTATCCTTAGTGTTTCCTGTACAGAAGTTCAGGTTTGCCAGCCCCTGGAAAGACAATTCACCTCCTGTGTCTAAAATAGGCTTAGAATGGTGAGAGAAAGCCAAAATGGACACTGTTGAATACAGACAAATTATCTTAAGAAACTTCATCCAACTACTGTAATTCATCATCTTGAACTATCCTTAGTGTTTCCTGTACAGAAGTTCAGGTTTGCCAGCCCCTGGAAAGACAATTCACCTCCTGTGTCTAAAATAGGCTTAGAATGGTGAGAGAAAGCCAAAATGGACACTGTTGAATACAGACAAATTATCTTAAGAAACTTCATCCAACTAAGGTAATTCATCATCTTGAACTATTCTGAGTGTTTCCTGTACAGAAGTTCAGGTTTGCGAGCCCCTGGAAAGACAATTCACCTCCTGTGTCTAAAATAGGCTTAGAATGGTGAGAGAAAGCCAAAATGGACACTGTTGAATACAGACAAATTATCTTGAGAAACTTCATCCAACTAATGTAATTCATCATCTTGAACTATTCTGAGTGTTTCCTGTACAGAAGTTCAGGTTTGCCAGCCCCTGGAAAGACAATTCACCTCCTGTATCTAAAATAGGCTTAGAATGGTGAGAGAAAGCCAAAATGGACACTGTTGAATACAGACAAATTATCTTAAGAAACTTGATCTTACTAATGTAATTCATCATCTTGAAGTATTCTGAGTGTTTCCTGTACAGAAGTTCAGGTTTGCCAGCCCCTGGAAAGACAATTCACCTCCTGTGTCTAAAATAGGCTTAGAATGGTGAGAGAAAGCCAAAATGGACACTGTTGAATACAGACAAATTATCTTAAGAAACTTCATCCAACTAATGTAATTCATCATCTTTAACTATTCTGAGTGTTTCCTGTACAGAAGTTCAGGTTTGCCAGCCCCTGGAAAGACAATTCACCTCCTGTGTCTAAAATAAGCTTAGAATGGTGAGAGAAAGCCAAAATGGACACTGTTGAATACAGACAAATTATCTTAAGAAACTCCATCCAACTAATGTAATTCATCATCTTGAACTATTCTGAGTGTTTTCTGGGCGGAAATGTAAGTCTATCAGTCCATGGTAACACATTTCACCTCCTGTGTCTAAAATAAGCTTAGAATGGTGAGAGAAAGCCAAAATGGACACTGTTGAATACAGACAAATTATCTTAAGAAACTTCATCCAACTAATGTAATTCATCATCTTGAACTATTCTGAGTGTTTCCTGTACAGAAGTTCAGGTTTGCCAGCCCCTGGAAAGACAATTCACCTCCTCTGTCTAAAATAGGCTTAGAATGGTGAGAGAAAGCCAAAATGGACACTGTTGAATACAGACAAATTATCTTAAGAAACTTCATCCAACTACTGTAATTCATCATCTTGAACTATTCTGAGTGTTTTCTGGGCGGAAATGTAAGTCTATCAGTCCATGGTAACACATTTCACCTCCTGTGTCTAAAATAAGCTTAGAATGGTGAGAGAAAGCCAAAATGGACACATTTGAATACAGACAAATTATCTTAAGAAACTTCATCCAACTAATGTAATTCATCATCTTGAACTATTCTGAGTGTTTCCTGTACAGAAGTTCAGGTTTGCCAGCCCCTGGAAAGACAATTCACCTCCTGTGTCTAAAATAGGCTTAGAATGGTGAGAGAAAGCCAAAATGGACACTGTTGAATACAGACAAATTATCTTAAGAAACTTGATCTTACTAATGTAATTCATCATCTTGAACTATTCTGAGTGTTTTCTGGGCGGAAATGTAAGTCTATCAGTCCATGGTAACACATTTCACCTCCTGTGTCCAAAATAGGCTTAGAATGGTGAGAGAAAGCCAAAATGGACACTGTTGAATACAGACAAATTATCTTAAGAAACTTCATCCAACTACTGTAATTCATCATCTTGAACTATCCTTAGTGTTTCCTGTACAGAAGTTCAGGTTTGCCAGCCCCTGGAAAGACAATTCACCTCCTGTGTCTAAAATAGGCTTAGAATGGTGAGAGAAAGCCAAAATGGACACTGTTGAATACAGACAAATTATCTTAAGAAACTTCATCCAACTAAGGTAATTCATCATCTTGAACTATTCTGAGTGTTTCCTGTACAGAAGTTCAGGTTTGCGAGCCCCTGGAAAGACAATTCACCTCCTGTGTCTAAAATAGGCTTAGAATGGTGAGAGAAAGCCAAAATGGACACTGTTGAATACAGACAAATTATCTTAAGAAACTTCATCCAACTACTGTAATTCATCATCTTGAACTATCCTTAGTGTTTCCTGTACAGAAGTTCAGGTTTGCCAGCCCCTGGAAAGACAATTCACCTCCTGTGTCTAAAATAGGCTTAGAATGGTGAGAGAAAGCCAAAATGGACACTGTTGAATACAGACAAATTATCTTGAGAAACTTCATCCAACTAATGTAATTCATCATCTTGAACTATTCTGAGTGTTTCCTGTACAGAAGTTCAGGTTTGCCAGCCCCTGGAAAGACAATTCACCTCCTGTATCTAAAATAGGCTTAGAATGGTGAGAGAAAGCCAAAATGGACACTGTTGAATACAGACAAATTATCTTAAGAAACTTGATCTTACTAATGTAATTCATCATCTTGAAGTATTCTGAGTGTTTCCTGTACAGAAGTTCAGGTTTGCCAGCCCCTGGAAAGACAATTCACCTCCTGTGTCTAAAATAGGCTTAGAATGGTGAGAGAAAGCCAAAATGGACACTGTTGAATACAGACAAATTATCTTAAGAAACTTCATCCAACTAATGTAATTCATCATCTTTAACTATTCTGAGTGTTTCCTGTACAGAAGTTCAGGTTTGCCAGCCCCTGGAAAGACAATTCACCTCCTGTGTCTAAAATAAGCTTAGAATGGTGAGAGAAAGCCAAAATGGACACTGTTGAATACAGACAAATTATCTTAAGAAACTCCATCCAACTAATGTAATTCATCATCTTGAACTATTCTGAGTGTTTTCTGGGCGGAAATGTAAGTCTATCAGTCCATGGTAACACATTTCACCTCCTGTGTCTAAAATAAGCTTAGAATGGTGAGAGAAAGCCAAAATGGACACTGTTGAATACAGACAAATTATCTTAAGAAACTTCATCCAACTAATGTAATTCATCATCTTGAACTATTCTGAGTGTTTCCTGTACAGAAGTTCAGGTTTGCCAGCCCCTGGAAAGACAATTCACCTCCTGTGTCTAAAATAGGCTTAGAATGGTGAGAGAAAGCCAAAATGGACACTGTTGAATACAGACAAATTATCTTAAGAAACTTCATCCAACTACTGTAATTCATCATCTTGAACTATTCTGAGTGTTTTCTGGGCGGAAATGTAAGTCTATCAGTCCATGGTAACACATTTCACCTCCTGTGTCTAAAATAAGCTTAGAATGGTGAGAGAAAGCCAAAATGGACACATTTGAATACAGACAAATTATCTTAAGAAACTTCATCCAACTACTGTAATTCATCATCTTGAACTATCCTTAGTGTTTCCTGTACAGAAGTTCAGGTTTGCCAGCCCCTGGAAAGACAATTCACCTCCTGTGTCTAAAATAGGCTTAGAATGGTGAGAGAAAGCCAAAATGGACACTGTTGAATACAGACAAATTATCTTAAGAAACTTCATCCAACTACTGTAATTCATCATCTTGAACTATCCTTAGTGTTTCCTGTACAGAAGTTCAGGTTTGCCAGCCCCTGGAAAGACAATTCACCTCCTGTGTCTAAAATAGGCTTAGAATGGTGAGAGAAAGCCAAAATGGACACTGTTGAATACAGACAAATTATCTTAAGAAACTTCATCCAACTAATGTAATTCATCATCTTGAACTATTCTGAGTGTTTTCTGGGCGGAAATGTAAGTCTATCAGTCCATGGTAACACATTTCACCTCCTGTGTCTAAAATAAGCTTAGAATGGTGAGAGAAAGCCAAAATGGACACTGTTGAATACAGACAAATTATCTTAAGAAACTTCATCCAACTACTGTAATTCATCATCTTGAACTATCCTGAGTGTTTCCTGTACAGAAGTTCAGGTTTGCCAGCCCCTGGAAAGACAATTCACCTCCTGTGTCTAAAATAGGCTTAGAATGGTGAGAGAAAGCCAAAATGGACACTGTTGAATACAGACAAATTATCTTAAGAAACTTCATCCAACTACTGTAATTCATCATCTTGAACTATTCTGTGTGTTTTCTGGGCGGAAATGTAAGTCTATCAGTCCATGGTAACACATTTCACCTCCTGTGTCTAAAATAAGCTTAGAATGGTGAGAGAAAGCCAAAATGGACACTGTTGAATACAGACAAATTATCTTAAGAAACTTCATCTTACTAATGTAATTCATCATCTTGAACTATTCTGAGTGTTTTCTGGGCGGAAATGTAAGTCTATCAGTCCATGGTAACACATTTCACCTCCTGTGTCTAAAATAAGCTTAGAATGGTGAGAGAAAGCCAAAATGGACACTGTTGAATACAGACAAATTATCTTATGAAACTTCATCCAACTAATGTAATTCATCATCTTTAACTATTCTGAGTGTTTCCTGTACAGAAGTTCAGGTTTGCCAGCCCCTGGAAAGACAATTCACCTCCTGTGTCTAAAATAAGCTTAGAATGGTGAGAGAAAGCCAAAATGGACACTGTTGAATACAGACAAATTATCTTAAGAAACTCCATCCAACTAATGTAATTCATCATCTTGAACTATTCTGAGTGTTTTCTGGGCGGAAATGTAAGTCTATCAGTCCATGGTAACACATTTCACCTCCTGTGTCTAAAATAGGCTTAGAATGGTGAGAGAAAGCCAAAATGGACACTGTTGAATACAGACAAATTATCTTAAGAAACTTCATCCAACTACTGTAATTCATCATCTTGAACTATTCTGTGTGTTTTCTGGGCGGAAATGTAAGTCTATCAGTCCATGGTAACACATTTCACCTCCTGTGTCTAAAATAAGCTTAGAATGGTGAGAGAAAGCCAAAATGGACACTGTTGAATACAGACAAATTATCTTATGAAACTTCATCCAACTAATGTAATTCATCATCTATAACTATTCTGAGTGTTTCCTGTACAGAAGTTCAGGTTTGCCAGCCCCTGGAAAGACAATTCACCTCCTGTGTCTAAAATAAGCTTAGAATGGTGAGAGAAAGCCAAAATGGACACATTTGAATACAGACAAATTATCTTAAGAAACTTCATCCAACTAATGTAATTCATCATCTTGAACTATTCTGAGTGTTTCCTGTACAGAAGTTCAGGTTTGCCAGCCCCTGGAAAGACAATTCACCTCCTGTGTCTAAAATAGGCTTAGAATGGTGAGAGAAAGCCAAAATGGACACTGTTGAATACAGACAAATTATCTTAAGAAACTTGATCTTACTAATGTAATTCATCATCTTGAACTATTCTGAGTGTTTTCTGGGCGGAAATGTAAGTCTATCAGTCCATGGTAACACATTTCACCTCCTGTGTCCAAAATAGGCTTAGAATGGTGAGAGAAAGCCAAAATGGACACTGTTGAATACAGACAAATTATCTTAAGAAACTTCATCCAACTACTGTAATTCATCATCTTGAACTATCCTTAGTGTTTCCTGTACAGAAGTTCAGGTTTGCCAGCCCCTGGAAAGACAATTCACCTCCTGTGTCTAAAATAGGCTTAGAATGGTGAGAGAAAGCCAAAATGGACACTGTTGAATACAGACAAATTATCTTAAGAAACTTCATCCAACTACTGTAATTCATCATCTTGAACTATCCTTAGTGTTTCCTGTACAGAAGTTCAGGTTTGCCAGCCCCTGGAAAGACAATTCACCTCCTGTGTCTAAAATAGGCTTAGAATGGTGAGAGAAAGCCAAAATGGACACTGTTGAATACAGACAAATTATCTTAAGAAACTTCATCCAACTAAGGTAATTCATCATCTTGAACTATTCTGAGTGTTTCCTGTACAGAAGTTCAGGTTTGCGAGCCCCTGGAAAGACAATTCACCTCCTGTGTCTAAAATAGGCTTAGAATGGTGAGAGAAAGCCAAAATGGACACTGTTGAATACAGACAAATTATCTTGAGAAACTTCATCCAACTAATGTAATTCATCATCTTGAACTATTCTGAGTGTTTCCTGTACAGAAGTTCAGGTTTGCCAGCCCCTGGAAAGACAATTCACCTCCTGTATCTAAAATAGGCTTAGAATGGTGAGAGAAAGCCAAAATGGACACTGTTGAATACAGACAAATTATCTTAAGAAACTTGATCTTACTAATGTAATTCATCATCTTGAAGTATTCTGAGTGTTTCCTGTACAGAAGTTCAGGTTTGCCAGCCCCTGGAAAGACAATTCACCTCCTGTGTCTAAAATAGGCTTAGAATGGTGAGAGAAAGCCAAAATGGACACTGTTGAATACAGACAAATTATCTTAAGAAACTTCATCCAACTAATGTAATTCATCATCTTTAACTATTCTGAGTGTTTCCTGTACAGAAGTTCAGGTTTGCCAGCCCCTGGAAAGACAATTCACCTCCTGTGTCTAAAATAAGCTTAGAATGGTGAGAGAAAGCCAAAATGGACACTGTTGAATACAGACAAATTATCTTAAGAAACTCCATCCAACTAATGTAATTCATCATCTTGAACTATTCTGAGTGTTTTCTGGGCGGAAATGTAAGTCTATCAGTCCATGGTAACACATTTCACCTCCTGTGTCTAAAATAAGCTTAGAATGGTGAGAGAAAGCCAAAATGGACACTGTTGAATACAGACAAATTATCTTAAGAAACTTCATCCAACTAATGTAATTCATCATCTTGAACTATTCTGAGTGTTTCCTGTACAGAAGTTCAGGTTTGCCAGCCCCTGGAAAGACAATTCACCTCCTCTGTCTAAAATAGGCTTAGAATGGTGAGAGAAAGCCAAAATGGACACTGTTGAATACAGACAAATTATCTTAAGAAACTTCATCCAACTACTGTAATTCATCATCTTGAACTATTCTGAGTGTTTTCTGGGCGGAAATGTAAGTCTATCAGTCCATGGTAACACATTTCACCTCCTGTGTCTAAAATAAGCTTAGAATGGTGAGAGAAAGCCAAAATGGACACATTTGAATACAGACAAATTATCTTAAGAAACTTCATCCAACTAATGTAATTCATCATCTTGAACTATTCTGAGTGTTTCCTGTACAGAAGTTCAGGTTTGCCAGCCCCTGGAAAGACAATTCACCTCCTGTGTCTAAAATAGGCTTAGAATGGTGAGAGAAAGCCAAAATGGACACTGTTGAATACAGACAAATTATCTTAAGAAACTTGATCTTACTAATGTAATTCATCATCTTGAACTATTCTGAGTGTTTTCTGGGCGGAAATGTAAGTCTATCAGTCCATGGTAACACATTTCACCTCCTGTGTCCAAAATAGGCTTAGAATGGTGAGAGAAAGCCAAAATGGACACTGTTGAATACAGACAAATTATCTTAAGAAACTTCATCCAACTACTGTAATTCATCATCTTGAACTATCCTTAGTGTTTCCTGTACAGAAGTTCAGGTTTGCCAGCCCCTGGAAAGACAATTCACCTCCTGTGTCTAAAATAGGCTTAGAATGGTGAGAGAAAGCCAAAATGGACACTGTTGAATACAGACAAATTATCTTAAGAAACTTCATCCAACTACTGTAATTCATCATCTTGAACTATCCTTAGTGTTTCCTGTACAGAAGTTCAGGTTTGCCAGCCCCTGGAAAGACAATTCACCTCCTGTGTCTAAAATAGGCTTAGAATGGTGAGAGAAAGCCAAAATGGACACTGTTGAATACAGACAAATTATCTTAAGAAACTTCATCCAACTAAGGTAATTCATCATCTTGAACTATTCTGAGTGTTTCCTGTACAGAAGTTCAGGTTTGCGAGCCCCTGGAAAGACAATTCACCTCCTGTGTCTAAAATAGGCTTAGAATGGTGAGAGAAAGCCAAAATGGACACTGTTGAATACAGACAAATTATCTTGAGAAACTTCATCCAACTAATGTAATTCATCATCTTGAACTATTCTGAGTGTTTCCTGTACAGAAGTTCAGGTTTGCCAGCCCCTGGAAAGACAATTCACCTCCTGTATCTAAAATAGGCTTAGAATGGTGAGAGAAAGCCAAAATGGACACTGTTGAATACAGACAAATTATCTTAAGAAACTTCATCCAACTAAGGTAATTCATCATCTTGAACTATTCTGAGTGTTTCCTGTACAGAAGTTCAGGTTTGCGAGCCCCTGGAAAGACAATTCACCTCCTGTGTCTAAAATAGGCTTAGAATGGTGAGAGAAAGCCAAAATGGACACTGTTGAATACAGACAAATTATCTTAAGAAACTTCATCCAACTAATGTAATTCATCATCTTGAACTATTCTGAGTGTTTCCTGTACAGAAGTTCAGGTTTGCCAGCCCCTGGAAAGACAATTCACCTCCTGTGTCTAAAATAGGCTTAGAATGGTGAGAGAAAGCCAAAATGGACACTGTTGAATACAGACAAATTATCTTAAGAAACTTCATCCAACTACTGTAATTCATCATCTTGAACTATTCTGAGTGTTTTCTGGGCGGAAATGTAAGTCTATCAGTCCATGGTAACACATTTCACCTCCTGTGTCTAAAATAAGCTTAGAATGGTGAGAGAAAGCCAAAATGGACACATTTGAATACAGACAAATTATCTTAAGAAACTTCATCCAACTAATGTAATTCATCATCTTGAACTATTCTGAGTGTTTCCTGTACAGAAGTTCAGGTTTGCCAGCCCCTGGAAAGACAATTCACCTCCTGTGTCTAAAATAGGCTTAGAATGGTGAGAGAAAGCCAAAATGGACACTGTTGAATACAGACAAATTATCTTAAGAAACTTCATCCAACTACTGTAATTCATCATCTTGAACTATCCTTAGTGTTTCCTGTACAGAAGTTCAGGTTTGCCAGCCCCTGGAAAGACAATTCACCTCCTGTGTCTAAAATAGGCTTAGAATGGTGAGAGAAAGCCAAAATGGACACTGTTGAATACAGACAAATTATCTTAAGAAACTTCATCCAACTACTGTAATTCATCATCTTGAACTATCCTTAGTGTTTCCTGTACAGAAGTTCAGGTTTGCCAGCCCCTGGAAAGACAATTCACCTCCTGTGTCTAAAATAGGCTTAGAATGGTGAGAGAAAGCCAAAATGGACACTGTTGAATACAGACAAATTATCTTAAGAAACTTCATCCAACTAAGGTAATTCATCATCTTGAACTATTCTGAGTGTTTCCTGTACAGAAGTTCAGGTTTGCGAGCCCCTGGAAAGACAATTCACCTCCTGTGTCTAAAATAGGCTTAGAATGGTGAGAGAAAGCCAAAATGGACACTGTTGAATACAGACAAATTATCTTGAGAAACTTCATCCAACTAATGTAATTCATCATCTTGAACTATTCTGAGTGTTTCCTGTACAGAAGTTCAGGTTTGCCAGCCCCTGGAAAGACAATTCACCTCCTGTATCTAAAATAGGCTTAGAATGGTGAGAGAAAGCCAAAATGGACACTGTTGAATACAGACAAATTATCTTAAGAAACTTGATCTTACTAATGTAATTCATCATCTTGAAGTATTCTGAGTGTTTCCTGTACAGAAGTTCAGGTTTGCCAGCCCCTGGAAAGACAATTCACCTCCTGTGTCTAAAATAGGCTTAGAATGGTGAGAGAAAGCCAAAATGGACACTGTTGAATACAGACAAATTATCTTAAGAAACTTCATCCAACTAATGTAATTCATCATCTTTAACTATTCTGAGTGTTTCCTGTACAGAAGTTCAGGTTTGCCAGCCCCTGGAAAGACAATTCACCTCCTGTGTCTAAAATAAGCTTAGAATGGTGAGAGAAAGCCAAAATGGACACTGTTGAATACAGACAAATTATCTTAAGAAACTTGATCTTACTAATGTAATTCATCATCTTGAACTATCCTGAGTGTTTCCTGTACAGAAGTTCAGGTTTGCCAGCCCCTGGAAAGACAATTCACCTCCTGTGTCTAAAATAAGCTTAGAATGGTGAGAGAAAGCCAAAATGGACACTGTTGAATACAGACAAATTATCTTAAGAAACTCCATCCAACTAATGTAATTCATCATCTTGAACTATTCTGAGTGTTTTCTGGGCGGAAATGTAAGTCTATCAGTCCATGGTAACACATTTCACCTCCTGTGTCTAAAATAAGCTTAGAATGGTGAGAGAAAGCCAAAATGGACACTGTTGAATACAGACAAATTATCTTAAGAAACTTCATCCAACTACTGTAATTCATCATCTTGAACTATCCTGAGTGTTTCCTGTACAGAAGTTCAGGTTTGCCAGCCCCTGGAAAGACAATTCACCTCCTGTGTCTAAAATAGGCTTAGAATGGTGAGAGAAAGCCAAAATGGACACTGTTGAATACAGACAAATTATCTTAAGAAACTTCATCCAACTACTGTAATTCATCATCTTGAACTATTCTGTGTGTTTTCTGGGCGGAAATGTAAGTCTATCAGTCCATGGTAACACATTTCACCTCCTGTGTCTAAAATAAGCTTAGAATGGTGAGAGAAAGCCAAAATGGACACTGTTGAATACAGACAAATTATCTTAAGAAACTTCATCCAACTACTGTAATTCATCATCTTGAACTATTCTGTGTGTTTTCTGGGCGGAAATGTAAGTCTATCAGTCCATGGTAACACATTTCACCTCCTGTGTCTAAAATAAGCTTAGAATGGTGAGAGAAAGCCAAAATGGACACTGTTGAATACAGACAAATTATCTTAAGAAACTTGATCTTACTAATGTAATTCATCATCTTGAACTATCCTGAGTGTTTCCTGTACAGAAGTTCAGGTTTGCCAGCCCCTGGAAAGACAATTCACCTCCTGTGTCTAAAATAAGCTTAGAATGGTGAGAGAAAGCCAAAATGGACACTGTTGAATACAGACCAATTATCTTAAGAAACTCCATCCAACTAATGTAATTCATCATCTTGAACTATTCTGAGTGTTTTCTGGGCGGAAATGTAAGTCTATCAGTCCATGGTAACACATTTCACCTCCTGTGTCTAAAATAAGCTTAGAATGGTGAGAGAAAGCCAAAATGGACACTGTTGAATACAGACAAATTATCTTAAGAAACTTCATCCAACTACTGTAATTCATCATCTTGAACTATCCTGAGTGTTTCCTGTACAGAAGTTCAGGTTTGCCAGCCCCTGGAAAGACAATTCACCTCCTGTGTCTAAAATAGGCTTAGAATGGTGAGAGAAAGCCAAAATGGACACTGTTGAATACAGACAAATTATCTTAAGAAACTTCATCCAACTACTGTAATTCATCATCTTGAACTATTCTGTGTGTTTTCTGGGCGGAAATGTAAGTCTATCAGTCCATGGTAACACATTTCACCTCCTGTGTCTAAAATAAGCTTAGAATGGTGAGAGAAAGCCAAAATGGACACTGTTGAATACAGACAAATTATCTTAAGAAACTTCATCCAACTAATGTAATTCATCATCTTGAACTATTCTGAGTGTTTTCTGGGCGGAAATGTAAGTCTATCAGTCCATGGTAACACATTTCACCTCCTGTGTCTAAAATAAGCTTAGAATGGTGAGAGAAAGCCAAAATGGACACTGTTGAATACAGACAAATTATCTTAAGAAACTTCATCCAACTACTGTAATTCATCATCTTGAACTATTCTGTGTGTTTTCTGGGCGGAAATGTAAGTCTATCAGTCCATGGTAACACATTTCACCTCCTGTGTCTAAAATAAGCTTAGAATGGTGAGAGAAAGCCAAAATGGACACTGTTGAATACAGACAAATTATCTTATGAAACTTCATCCAACTAATGTAATTCATCATCTTTAACTATTCTGAGTGTTTCCTGTACAGAAGTTCAGGTTTGCCAGCCCCTGGAAAGACAATTCACCTCCTGTGTCTAAAATAAGCTTAGAATGGTGAGAGAAAGCCAAAATGGACACTGTTGAATACAGACAAATTATCTTAAGAAACTTGATCTTACTAATGTAATTCATCATCTTGAACTATCCTGAGTGTTTCCTGTACAGAAGTTCAGGTTTGCCAGCCCCTGGAAAGACAATTCACCTCCTGTGTCTAAAATAAGCTTAGAATGGTGAGAGAAAGCCAAAATGGACACTGTTGAATACAGACAAATTATCTTAAGAAACTCCATCCAACTAATGTAATTCATCATCTTGAACTATTCTGAGTGTTTTCTGGGCGGAAATGTAAGTCTATCAGTCCATGGTAACACATTTCACCTCCTGTGTCTAAAATAAGCTTAGAATGGTGAGAGAAAGCCAAAATGGACACTGTTGAATACAGACAAATTATCTTAAGAAACTTCATCCAACTACTGTAATTCATCATCTTGAACTATCCTTAGTGTTTCCTGTACAGAAGTTCAGGTTTGCCAGCCCCTGGAAAGACAATTCACCTCCTGTGTCTAAAATAGGCTTAGAATGGTGAGAGAAAGCCAAAATGGACACTGTTGAATACAGACAAATTATCTTAAGAAACTTCATCCAACTACTGTAATTCATCATCTTGAACTATCCTTAGTGTTTCCTGTACAGAAGTTCAGGTTTGCCAGCCCCTGGAAAGACAATTCACCTCCTGTGTCTAAAATAGGCTTAGAATGGTGAGAGAAAGCCAAAATGGACACTGTTGAATACAGACAAATTATCTTAAGAAACTTCATCCAACTAAGGTAATTCATCATCTTGAACTATTCTGAGTGTTTCCTGTACAGAAGTTCAGGTTTGCGAGCCCCTGGAAAGACAATTCACCTCCTGTGTCTAAAATAGGCTTAGAATGGTGAGAGAAAGCCAAAATGGACACTGTTGAATACAGACAAATTATCTTGAGAAACTTCATCCAACTAATGTAATTCATCATCTTGAACTATTCTGAGTGTTTCCTGTACAGAAGTTCAGGTTTGCCAGCCCCTGGAAAGACAATTCACCTCCTGTATCTAAAATAGGCTTAGAATGGTGAGAGAAAGCCAAAATGGACACTGTTGAATACAGACAAATTATCTTAAGAAACTTGATCTTACTAATGTAATTCATCATCTTGAAGTATTCTGAGTGTTTCCTGTACAGAAGTTCAGGTTTGCCAGCCCCTGGAAAGACAATTCACCTCCTGTGTCTAAAATAGGCTTAGAATGGTGAGAGAAAGCCAAAATGGACACTGTTGAATACAGACAAATTATCTTAAGAAACTTCATCCAACTAATGTAATTCATCATCTTTAACTATTCTGAGTGTTTCCTGTACAGAAGTTCAGGTTTGCCAGCCCCTGGAAAGACAATTCACCTCCTGTGTCTAAAATAAGCTTAGAATGGTGAGAGAAAGCCAAAATGGACACTGTTGAATACAGACAAATTATCTTAAGAAACTCCATCCAACTAATGTAATTCATCATCTTGAACTATTCTGAGTGTTTTCTGGGCGGAAATGTAAGTCTATCAGTCCATGGTAACACATTTCACCTCCTGTGTCTAAAATAAGCTTAGAATGGTGAGAGAAAGCCAAAATGGACACTGTTGAATACAGACAAATTATCTTAAGAAACTTCATCCAACTAATGTAATTCATCATCTTGAACTATTCTGAGTGTTTCCTGTACAGAAGTTCAGGTTTGCCAGCCCCTGGAAAGACAATTCACCTCCTGTGTCTAAAATAGGCTTAGAATGGTGAGAGAAAGCCAAAATGGACACTGTTGAATACAGACAAATTATCTTAAGAAACTTCATCCAACTACTGTAATTCATCATCTTGAACTATTCTGAGTGTTTTCTGGGCGGAAATGTAAGTCTATCAGTCCATGGTAACACATTTCACCTCCTGTGTCTAAAATAAGCTTAGAATGGTGAGAGAAAGCCAAAATGGACACATTTGAATACAGACAAATTATCTTAAGAAACTTCATCCAACTAATGTAATTCATCATCTTGAACTATTCTGAGTGTTTCCTGTACAGAAGTTCAGGTTTGCCAGCCCCTGGAAAGACAATTCACCTCCTGTGTCTAAAATAGGCTTAGAATGGTGAGAGAAAGCCAAAATGGACACTGTTGAATACAGACAAATTATCTTAAGAAACTTCATCCAACTACTGTAATTCATCATCTTGAACTATCCTTAGTGTTTCCTGTACAGAAGTTCAGGTTTGCCAGCCCCTGGAAAGACAATTCACCTCCTGTGTCTAAAATAGGCTTAGAATGGTGAGAGAAAGCCAAAATGGACACTGTTGAATACAGACAAATTATCTTAAGAAACTTCATCCAACTACTGTAATTCATCATCTTGAACTATCCTTAGTGTTTCCTGTACAGAAGTTCAGGTTTGCCAGCCCCTGGAAAGACAATTCACCTCCTGTGTCTAAAATAGGCTTAGAATGGTGAGAGAAAGCCAAAATGGACACTGTTGAATACAGACAAATTATCTTAAGAAACTTCATCCAACTAAGGTAATTCATCATCTTGAACTATTCTGAGTGTTTCCTGTACAGAAGTTCAGGTTTGCGAGCCCCTGGAAAGACAATTCACCTCCTGTGTCTAAAATAGGCTTAGAATGGTGAGAGAAAGCCAAAATGGACACTGTTGAATACAGACAAATTATCTTGAGAAACTTCATCCAACTAATGTAATTCATCATCTTGAACTATTCTGAGTGTTTCCTGTACAGAAGTTCAGGTTTGCCAGCCCCTGGAAAGACAATTCACCTCCTGTATCTAAAATAGGCTTAGAATGGTGAGAGAAAGCCAAAATGGACACTGTTGAATACAGACAAATTATCTTAAGAAACTTGATCTTACTAATGTAATTCATCATCTTGAAGTATTCTGAGTGTTTCCTGTACAGAAGTTCAGGTTTGCCAGCCCCTGGAAAGACAATTCACCTCCTGTGTCTAAAATAGGCTTAGAATGGTGAGAGAAAGCCAAAATGGACACTGTTGAATACAGACAAATTATCTTAAGAAACTTCATCCAACTAATGTAATTCATCATCTTTAACTATTCTGAGTGTTTCCTGTACAGAAGTTCAGGTTTGCCAGCCCCTGGAAAGACAATTCACCTCCTGTGTCTAAAATAAGCTTAGAATGGTGAGAGAAAGCCAAAATGGACACTGTTGAATACAGACAAATTATCTTAAGAAACTTGATCTTACTAATGTAATTCATCATCTTGAACTATCCTGAGTGTTTCCTGTACAGAAGTTCAGGTTTGCCAGCCCCTGGAAAGACAATTCACCTCCTGTGTCTAAAATAAGCTTAGAATGGTGAGAGAAAGCCAAAATGGACACTGTTGAATACAGACAAATTATCTTAAGAAACTCCATCCAACTAATGTAATTCATCATCTTGAACTATTCTGAGTGTTTTCTGGGCGGAAATGTAAGTCTATCAGTCCATGGTAACACATTTCACCTCCTGTGTCTAAAATAAGCTTAGAATGGTGAGAGAAAGCCAAAATGGACACTGTTGAATACAGACAAATTATCTTAAGAAACTTCATCCAACTACTGTAATTCATCATCTTGAACTATCCTGAGTGTTTCCTGTACAGAAGTTCAGGTTTGCCAGCCCCTGGAAAGACAATTCACCTCCTGTGTCTAAAATAGGCTTAGAATGGTGAGAGAAAGCCAAAATGGACACTGTTGAATACAGACAAATTATCTTAAGAAACTTCATCCAACTACTGTAATTCATCATCTTGAACTATTCTGTGTGTTTTCTGGGCGGAAATGTAAGTCTATCAGTCCATGGTAACACATTTCACCTCCTGTGTCTAAAATAAGCTTAGAATGGTGAGAGAAAGCCAAAATGGACACTGTTGAATACAGACAAATTATCTTAAGAAACTTCATCCAACTACTGTAATTCATCATCTTGAACTATTCTGTGTGTTTTCTGGGCGGAAATGTAAGTCTATCAGTCCATGGTAACACATTTCACCTCCTGTGTCTAAAATAAGCTTAGAATGGTGAGAGAAAGCCAAAATGGACACTGTTGAATACAGACAAATTATCTTAAGAAACTTGATCTTACTAATGTAATTCATCATCTTGAACTATCCTGAGTGTTTCCTGTACAGAAGTTCAGGTTTGCCAGCCCCTGGAAAGACAATTCACCTCCTGTGTCTAAAATAAGCTTAGAATGGTGAGAGAAAGCCAAAATGGACACTGTTGAATACAGACAAATTATCTTAAGAAACTCCATCCAACTAATGTAATTCATCATCTTGAACTATTCTGAGTGTTTTCTGGGCGGAAATGTAAGTCTATCAGTCCATGGTAACACATTTCACCTCCTGTGTCTAAAATAAGCTTAGAATGGTGAGAGAAAGCCAAAATGGACACTGTTGAATACAGACAAATTATCTTAAGAAACTTCATCCAACTACTGTAATTCATCATCTTGAACTATCCTGAGTGTTTCCTGTACAGAAGTTCAGGTTTGCCAGCCCCTGGAAAGACAATTCACCTCCTGTGTCTAAAATAGGCTTAGAATGGTGAGAGAAAGCCAAAATGGACACTGTTGAATACAGACAAATTATCTTAAGAAACTTCATCCAACTACTGTAATTCATCATCTTGAACTATTCTGTGTGTTTTCTGGGCGGAAATGTAAGTCTATCAGTCCATGGTAACACATTTCACCTCCTGTGTCTAAAATAAGCTTAGAATGGTGAGAGAAAGCCAAAATGGACACTGTTGAATACAGACAAATTATCTTAAGAAACTTCATCCAACTAATGTAATTCATCATCTTGAACTATTCTGAGTGTTTTCTGGGCGGAAATGTAAGTCTATCAGTCCATGGTAACACATTTCACCTCCTGTGTCTAAAATAAGCTTAGAATGGTGAGAGAAAGCCAAAATGGACACTGTTGAATACAGACAAATTATCTTAAGAAACTTCATCCAACTACTGTAATTCATCATCTTGAACTATTCTGTGTGTTTTCTGGGCGGAAATGTAAGTCTATCAGTCCATGGTAACACATTTCACCTCCTGTGTCTAAAATAAGCTTAGAATGGTGAGAGAAAGCCAAAATGGACACTGTTGAATACAGACAAATTATCTTATGAAACTTCATCCAACTAATGTAATTCATCATCTTTAACTATTCTGAGTGTTTCCTGTACAGAAGTTCAGGTTTGCCAGCCCCTGGAAAGACAATTCACCTCCTGTGTCTAAAATAAGCTTAGAATGGTGAGAGAAAGCCAAAATGGACACTGTTGAATACAGACAAATTATCTTAAGAAACTTGATCTTACTAATGTAATTCATCATCTTGAACTATCCTGAGTGTTTCCTGTACAGAAGTTCAGGTTTGCCAGCCCCTGGAAAGACAATTCACCTCCTGTGTCTAAAATAAGCTTAGAATGGTGAGAGAAAGCCAAAATGGACACTGTTGAATACAGACAAATTATCTTAAGAAACTCCATCCAACTAATGTAATTCATCATCTTGAACTATTCTGAGTGTTTTCTGGGCGGAAATGTAAGTCTATCAGTCCATGGTAACACATTTCACCTCCTGTGTCTAAAATAAGCTTAGAATGGTGAGAGAAAGCCAAAATGGACACTGTTGAATACAGACAAATTATCTTAAGAAACTTCATCCAACTACTGTAATTCATCATCTTGAACTATCCTGAGTGTTTCCTGTACAGAAGTTCAGGTTTGCCAGCCCCTGGAAAGACAATTCACCTCCTGTGTCTAAAATAGGCTTAGAATGGTGAGAGAAAGCCAAAATGGACACTGTTGAATACAGACAAATTATCTTAAGAAACTTCATCCAACTACTGTAATTCATCATCTTGAACTATTCTGTGTGTTTTCTGGGCGGAAATGTAAGTCTATCAGTCCATGGTAACACATTTCACCTCCTGTGTCTAAAATAAGCTTAGAATGGTGAGAGAAAGCCAAAATGGACACTGTTGAATACAGACAAATTATCTTAAGAAACTTCATCTTACTAATGTAATTCATCATCTTGAACTATTCTGAGTGTTTTCTGGGCGGAAATGTAAGTCTATCAGTCCATGGTAACACATTTCACCTCCTGTGTCTAAAATAAGCTTAGAATGGTGAGAGAAAGCCAAAATGGACACTGTTGAATACAGACAAATTATCTTATGAAACTTCATCCAACTAATGTAATTCATCATCTTTAACTATTCTGAGTGTTTCCTGTACAGAAGTTCAGGTTTGCCAGCCCCTGGAAAGACAATTCACCTCCTGTGTCTAAAATAAGCTTAGAATGGTGAGAGAAAGCCAAAATGGACACTGTTGAATACAGACAAATTATCTTAAGAAACTTGATCTTACTAATGTAATTCATCATCTTGAACTATCCTGAGTGTTTCCTGTACAGAAGTTCAGGTTTGCCAGCCCCTGGAAAGACAATTCACCTCCTGTGTCTAAAATAAGCTTAGAATGGTGAGAGAAAGCCAAAATGGACACTGTTGAATACAGACAAATTATCTTAAGAAACTCCATCCAACTAATGTAATTCATCATCTTGAACTATTCTGAGTGTTTTCTGGGCGGAAATGTAAGTCTATCAGTCCATGGTAACACATTTCACCTCCTGTGTCTAAAATAAGCTTAGAATGGTGAGAGAAAGCCAAAATGGACACTGTTGAATACAGACAAATTATCTTAAGAAACTTCATCCAACTAATGTAATTCATCATCTTGAACTATTCTGAGTGTTTCCTGTACAGAAGTTCAGGTTTGCCAGCCCCTGGAAAGACAATTCACCTCCTGTGTCTAAAATAGGCTTAGAATGGTGAGAGAAAGCCAAAATGGATACTGTTGAATACAGACAAATTATCTTAAGAAACTTCATCCAACTAATGTAATTCATCATCTTGAACTATTCTGAGTGTTTTCTGGGCGGAAATGTAAGTCTATCAGTCCATGGTAACACATTTCACCTCCTGTGTCTAAAATAAGCTTAGAATGGTGAGAGAAAGCCAAAATGGACACTGTTGAATACAGACAAATTATCTTAAGAAACTTCATCCAACTACTGTAATTCATCATCTTGAACTATCCTGAGTGTTTCCTGTACAGAAGTTCAGGTTTGCCAGCCCCTGGAAAGACAATTCACCTCCTGTGTCTAAAATAGGCTTAGAATGGTGAGAGAAAGCCAAAATGGACACTGTTGAATACAGACAAATTATCTTAAGAAACTTCATCCAACTACTGTAATTCATCATCTTGAACTATTATGTGTGTTTTCTGGGCGGAAATGTAAGTCTATCAGTCCATGGTAACACATTTCACCTCCTGTGTCTAAAATAAGCTTAGAATGGTGAGAGAAAGCCAAAATGGACACTGTTGAATACAGACAAATTATCTTAAGAAACTTCATCTTACTAATGTAATTCATCATCTTGAACTATTCTGAGTGTTTTCTGGGCGGAAATGTAAGTCTATCAGTCCATGGTAACACATTTCACCTCCTGTGTCTAAAATAAGCTTAGAATGGTGAGAGAAAGCCAAAATGGACACTGTTGAATACAGACAAATTATCTTATGAAACTTCATCCAACTAATGTAATTCATCATCTTGAACTATTCTGAGTGTTTTCTGGGCGGAAATGTAAGTCTATCAGTCCATGGTAACACATTTCACCTCCTGTGTCTAAAATAAGCTTAGAATGGTGAGAGAAAGCCAAAATGGACACTGTTGAATACAGACAAATTATCTTATGAAACTTCATCCAACTAATGTAATTCATCATCTTTAACTATTCTGAGTGTTTCCTGTACAGAAGTTCAGGTTTGCCAGCCCCTGGAAAGACAATTCACCTCCTGTGTCTAAAATAAGCTTAGAATGGTGAGAGAAAGCCAAAATGGACACTGTTGAATACAGACAAATTATCTTAAGAAACTCCATCCAACTAATGTAATTCATCATCTTGAACTATTCTGAGTGTTTTCTGGGCGGAAATGTAAGTCTATCAGTCCATGGTAACACATTTCACCTCCTGTGTCTAAAATAGGCTTAGAATGGTGAGAGAAAGCCAAAATGGACACTGTTGAATACAGACAAATTATCTTAAGAAACTTCATCCAACTACTGTAATTCATCATCTTGAACTATTCTGTGTGTTTTCTGGGCGGAAATGTAAGTCTATCAGTCCATGGTAACACATTTCACCTCCTGTGTCTAAAATAAGCTTAGAATGGTGAGAGAAAGCCAAAATGGACACTGTTGAATACAGACAAATTATCTTATGAAACTTCATCCAACTAATGTAATTCATCATCTTTAACTATTCTGAGTGTTTCCTGTACAGAAGTTCAGGTTTGCCAGCCCCTGGAAAGACAATTCACCTCCTGTGTCTAAAATAAGCTTAGAATGGTGAGAGAAAGCCAAAATGGACACTGTTGAATACAGACAAATTATCTTAAGAAACTTGATCTTACTAATGTAATTCATCATCTTGAACTATCCTGAGTGTTTCCTGTACAGAAGTTCAGGTTTGCCAGCCCCTGGAAAGACAATTCACCTCCTGTGTCTAAAATAAGCTTAGAATGGTGAGAGAAAGCCAAAATGGACACTGTTGAATACAGACAAATTATCTTAAGAAACTCCATCCAACTAATGTAATTCATCATCTTGAACTATTCTGAGTGTTTTCTGGGCGGAAATGTAAGTCTATCAGTCCATGGTAACACATTTCACCTCCTGTGTCTAAAATAAGCTTAGAATGGTGAGAGAAAGCCAAAATGGACACTGTTGAATACAGACAAATTATCTTAAGAAACTTCATCCAACTAATGTAATTCATCATCTTGAACTATTCTGAGTGTTTCCTGTACAGAAGTTCAGGTTTGCCAGCCCCTGGAAAGACAATTCACCTCCTGTGTCTAAAATAGGCTTAGAATGGTGAGAGAAAGCCAAAATGGACACTGTTGAATACAGACAAATTATCTTAAGAAACTTCATCCAACTACTGTAATTCATCATCTTGAACTATTCTGAGTGTTTTCTGGGCGGAAATGTAAGTCTATCAGTCCATGGTAACACATTTCACCTCCTGTGTCTAAAATAAGCTTAGAATGGTGAGAGAAAGCCAAAATGGACACATTTGAATACAGACAAATTATCTTAAGAAACTTCATCCAACTAATGTAATTCATCATCTTGAACTATTCTGAGTGTTTCCTGTACAGAAGTTCAGGTTTGCCAGCCCCTGGAAAGACAATTCACCTCCTGTGTCTAAAATAGGCTTAGAATGGTGAGAGAAAGCCAAAATGGACACTGTTGAATACAGACAAATTATCTTAAGAAACTTCATCCAACTAATGTAATTCATCATCTTTAACTATTCTGAGTGTTTCCTGTACAGAAGTTCAGGTTTGCCAGCCCCTGGAAAGACAATTCACCTCCTGTGTCTAAAATAAGCTTAGAATGGTGAGAGAAAGCCAAAATGGACACTGTTGAATACAGACAAATTATCTTAAGAAACTTGATCTTACTAATGTAATTCATCATCTTGAACTATCCTGAGTGTTTCCTGTACAGAAGTTCAGGTTTGCCAGCCCCTGGAAAGACAATTCACCTCCTGTGTCTAAAATAAGCTTAGAATGGTGAGAGAAAGCCAAAATGGACACTGTTGAATACAGACAAATTATCTTAAGAAACTCCATCCAACTAATGTAATTCATCATCTTGAACTATTCTGAGTGTTTTCTGGGCGGAAATGTAAGTCTATCAGTCCATGGTAACACATTTCACCTCCTGTGTCTAAAATAAGCTTAGAATGGTGAGAGAAAGCCAAAATGGACACTGTTGAATACAGACAAATTATCTTAAGAAACTTCATCCAACTACTGTAATTCATCATCTTGAACTATCCTGAGTGTTTCCTGTACAGAAGTTCAGGTTTGCCAGCCCCTGGAAAGACAATTCACCTCCTGTGTCTAAAATAGGCTTAGAATGGTGAGAGAAAGCCAAAATGGACACTGTTGAATACAGACAAATTATCTTAAGAAACTTCATCCAACTACTGTAATTCATCATCTTGAACTATTCTGTGTGTTTTCTGGGCGGAAATGTAAGTCTATCAGTCCATGGTAACACATTTCACCTCCTGTGTCTAAAATAAGCTTAGAATGGTGAGAGAAAGCCAAAATGGACACTGTTGAATACAGACAAATTATCTTAAGAAACTTCATCTTACTAATGTAATTCATCATCTTGAACTATTCTGAGTGTTTTCTGGGCGGAAATGTAAGTCTATCAGTCCATGGTAACACATTTCACCTCCTGTGTCTAAAATAAGCTTAGAATGGTGAGAGAAAGCCAAAATGGACACTGTTGAATACAGACAAATTATCTTATGAAACTTCATCCAACTAATGTAATTCATCATCTTTAACTATTCTGAGTGTTTCCTGTACAGAAGTTCAGGTTTGCCAGCCCCTGGAAAGACAATTCACCTCCTGTGTCTAAAATAAGCTTAGAATGGTGAGAGAAAGCCAAAATGGACACTGTTGAATACAGACAAATTATCTTAAGAAACTTGATCTTACTAATGTAATTCATCATCTTGAACTATCCTGAGTGTTTCCTGTACAGAAGTTCAGGTTTGCCAGCCCCTGGAAAGACAATTCACCTCCTGTGTCTAAAATAAGCTTAGAATGGTGAGAGAAAGCCAAAATGGACACTGTTGAATACAGACAAATTATCTTAAGAAACTCCATCCAACTAATGTAATTCATCATCTTGAACTATTCTGAGTGTTTTCTGGGCGGAAATGTAAGTCTATCAGTCCATGGTAACACATTTCACCTCCTGTGTCTAAAATAAGCTTAGAATGGTGAGAGAAAGCCAAAATGGACACTGTTGAATACAGACAAATTATCTTAAGAAACTTCATCCAACTAATGTAATTCATCATCTTGAACTATTCTGAGTGTTTCCTGTACAGAAGTTCAGGTTTGCCAGCCCCTGGAAAGACAATTCACCTCCTGTGTCTAAAATAGGCTTAGAATGGTGAGAGAAAGCCAAAATGGATACTGTTGAATACAGACAAATTATCTTAAGAAACTTCATCCAACTAATGTAATTCATCATCTTGAACTATTCTGAGTGTTTTCTGGGCGGAAATGTAAGTCTATCAGTCCATGGTAACACATTTCACCTCCTGTGTCTAAAATAAGCTTAGAATGGTGAGAGAAAGCCAAAATGGACACTGTTGAATACAGACAAATTATCTTAAGAAACTTCATCCAACTACTGTAATTCATCATCTTGAACTATCCTGAGTGTTTCCTGTACAGAAGTTCAGGTTTGCCAGCCCCTGGAAAGACAATTCACCTCCTGTGTCTAAAATAAGCTTAGAATGGTGAGAGAAAGCCAAAATGGACACTGTTGAATACAGACAAATTATCTTAAGAAACTCCATCCAACTAATGTAATTCATCATCTTGAACTATTCTGAGTGTTTTCTGGGCGGAAATGTAAGTCTATCAGTCCATGGTAACACATTTCACCTCCTGTGTCTAAAATAAGCTTAGAATGGTGAGAGAAAGCCAAAATGGACACTGTTGAATACAGACAAATTATCTTAAGAAACTTCATCCAACTAATGTAATTCATCATCTTGAACTATTCTGAGTGTTTCCTGTACAGAAGTTCAGGTTTGCCAGCCCCTGGAAAGACAATTCACCTCCTGTGTCTAAAATAGGCTTAGAATGGTGAGAGAAAGCCAAAATGGATACTGTTGAATACAGACAAATTATCTTAAGAAACTTCATCCAACTAATGTAATTCATCATCTTGAACTATTCTGAGTGTTTTCTGGGCGGAAATGTAAGTCTATCAGTCCATGGTAACACATTTCACCTCCTGTGTCTAAAATAAGCTTAGAATGGTGAGAGAAAGCCAAAATGGACACTGTTGAATACAGACAAATTATCTTAAGAAACTTCATCCAACTACTGTAATTCATCATCTTGAACTATCCTGAGTGTTTCCTGTACAGAAGTTCAGGTTTGCCAGCCCCTGGAAAGACAATTCACCTCCTGTGTCTAAAATAGGCTTAGAATGGTGAGAGAAAGCCAAAATGGACACTGTTGAATACAGACAAATTATCTTAAGAAACTTCATCCAACTACTGTAATTCATCATCTTGAACTATTATGTGTGTTTTCTGGGCGGAAATGTAAGTCTATCAGTCCATGGTAACACATTTCACCTCCTGTGTCTAAAATAAGCTTAGAATGGTGAGAGAAAGCCAAAATGGACACTGTTGAATACAGACAAATTATCTTAAGAAACTTCATCTTACTAATGTAATTCATCATCTTGAACTATTCTGAGTGTTTTCTGGGCGGAAATGTAAGTCTATCAGTCCATGGTAACACATTTCACCTCCTGTGTCTAAAATAAGCTTAGAATGGTGAGAGAAAGCCAAAATGGACACTGTTGAATACAGACAAATTATCTTATGAAACTTCATCCAACTAATGTAATTCATCATCTTGAACTATTCTGAGTGTTTTCTGGGCGGAAATGTAAGTCTATCAGTCCATGGTAACACATTTCACCTCCTGTGTCTAAAATAAGCTTAGAATGGTGAGAGAAAGCCAAAATGGACACTGTTGAATACAGACAAATTATCTTATGAAACTTCATCCAACTAATGTAATTCATCATCTTTAACTATTCTGAGTGTTTCCTGTACAGAAGTTCAGGTTTGCCAGCCCCTGGAAAGACAATTCACCTCCTGTGTCTAAAATAAGCTTAGAATGGTGAGAGAAAGCCAAAATGGACACTGTTGAATACAGACAAATTATCTTAAGAAACTCCATCCAACTAATGTAATTCATCATCTTGAACTATTCTGAGTGTTTTCTGGGCGGAAATGTAAGTCTATCAGTCCATGGTAACACATTTCACCTCCTGTGTCTAAAATAGGCTTAGAATGGTGAGAGAAAGCCAAAATGGACACTGTTGAATACAGACAAATTATCTTAAGAAACTTCATCCAACTACTGTAATTCATCATCTTGAACTATTCTGTGTGTTTTCTGGGCGGAAATGTAAGTCTATCAGTCCATGGTAACACATTTCACCTCCTGTGTCTAAAATAAGCTTAGAATGGTGAGAGAAAGCCAAAATGGACACTGTTGAATACAGACAAATTATCTTATGAAACTTCATCCAACTAATGTAATTCATCATCTTTAACTATTCTGAGTGTTTCCTGTACAGAAGTTCAGGTTTGCCAGCCCCTGGAAAGACAATTCACCTCCTGTGTCTAAAATAAGCTTAGAATGGTGAGAGAAAGCCAAAATGGACACTGTTGAATACAGACAAATTATCTTAAGAAACTTGATCTTACTAATGTAATTCATCATCTTGAACTATCCTGAGTGTTTCCTGTACAGAAGTTCAGGTTTGCCAGCCCCTGGAAAGACAATTCACCTCCTGTGTCTAAAATAAGCTTAGAATGGTGAGAGAAAGCCAAAATGGACACTGTTGAATACAGACAAATTATCTTAAGAAACTCCATCCAACTAATGTAATTCATCATCTTGAACTATTCTGAGTGTTTTCTGGGCGGAAATGTAAGTCTATCAGTCCATGGTAACACATTTCACCTCCTGTGTCTAAAATAAGCTTAGAATGGTGAGAGAAAGCCAAAATGGACACTGTTGAATACAGACAAATTATCTTAAGAAACTTCATCCAACTAATGTAATTCATCATCTTGAACTATTCTGAGTGTTTCCTGTACAGAAGTTCAGGTTTGCCAGCCCCTGGAAAGACAATTCACCTCCTGTGTCTAAAATAGGCTTAGAATGGTGAGAGAAAGCCAAAATGGACACTGTTGAATACAGACAAATTATCTTAAGAAACTTCATCCAACTACTGTAATTCATCATCTTGAACTATTCTGAGTGTTTTCTGGGCGGAAATGTAAGTCTATCAGTCCATGGTAACACATTTCACCTCCTGTGTCTAAAATAAGCTTAGAATGATGAGAGAAAGCCAAAATGGACACATTTGAATACAGACAAATTATCTTAAGAAACTTCATCCAACTAATGTAATTCATCATCTTGAACTATTCTGAGTGTTTCCTGTACAGAAGTTCAGGTTTGCCAGCCCCTGGAAAGACAATTCACCTCCTGTGTCTAAAATAGGCTTAGAATGGTGAGAGAAAGCCAAAATGGACACTGTTGAATACAGACAAATTATCTTAAGAAACTTCATCCAACTAATGTAATTCATCATCTTTAACTATTCTGAGTGTTTCCTGTACAGAAGTTCAGGTTTGCCAGCCCCTGGAAAGACAATTCACCTCCTGTGTCTAAAATAAGCTTAGAATGGTGAGAGAAAGCCAAAATGGACACTGTTGAATACAGACAAATTATCTTAAGAAACTTGATCTTACTAATGTAATTCATCATCTTGAACTATCCTGAGTGTTTCCTGTACAGAAGTTCAGGTTTGCCAGCCCCTGGAAAGACAATTCACCTCCTGTGTCTAAAATAAGCTTAGAATGGTGAGAGAAAGCCAAAATGGACACTGTTGAATACAGACAAATTATCTTAAGAAACTCCATCCAACTAATGTAATTCATCATCTTGAACTATTCTGAGTGTTTTCTGGGCGGAAATGTAAGTCTATCAGTCCATGGTAACACATTTCACCTCCTGTGTCTAAAATAAGCTTAGAATGGTGAGAGAAAGCCAAAATGGACACTGTTGAATACAGACAAATTATCTTAAGAAACTTCATCCAACTACTGTAATTCATCATCTTGAACTATCCTGAGTGTTTCCTGTACAGAAGTTCAGGTTTGCCAGCCCCTGGAAAGACAATTCACCTCCTGTGTCTAAAATAGGCTTAGAATGGTGAGAGAAAGCCAAAATGGACACTGTTGAATACAGACAAATTATCTTAAGAAACTTCATCCAACTACTGTAATTCATCATCTTGAACTATTCTGTGTGTTTTCTGGGCGGAAATGTAAGTCTATCAGTCCATGGTAACACATTTCACCTCCTGTGTCTAAAATAAGCTTAGAATGGTGAGAGAAAGCCAAAATGGACACTGTTGAATACAGACAAATTATCTTAAGAAACTTCATCTTACTAATGTAATTCATCATCTTGAACTATTCTGAGTGTTTTCTGGGCGGAAATGTAAGTCTATCAGTCCATGGTAACACATTTCACCTCCTGTGTCTAAAATAAGCTTAGAATGGTGAGAGAAAGCCAAAATGGACACTGTTGAATACAGACAAATTATCTTATGAAACTTCATCCAACTAATGTAATTCATCATCTTTAACTATTCTGAGTGTTTCCTGTACAGAAGTTCAGGTTTGCCAGCCCCTGGAAAGACAATTCACCTCCTGTGTCTAAAATAAGCTTAGAATGGTGAGAGAAAGCCAAAATGGACACTGTTGAATACAGACAAATTATCTTAAGAAACTTGATCTTACTAATGTAATTCATCATCTTGAACTATCCTGAGTGTTTCCTGTACAGAAGTTCAGGTTTGCCAGCCCCTGGAAAGACAATTCACCTCCTGTGTCTAAAATAAGCTTAGAATGGTGAGAGAAAGCCAAAATGGACACTGTTGAATACAGACAAATTATCTTAAGAAACTCCATCCAACTAATGTAATTCATCATCTTGAACTATTCTGAGTGTTTTCTGGGCGGAAATGTAAGTCTATCAGTCCATGGTAACACATTTCACCTCCTGTGTCTAAAATAAGCTTAGAATGGTGAGAGAAAGCCAAAATGGACACTGTTGAATACAGACAAATTATCTTAAGAAACTTCATCCAACTAATGTAATTCATCATCTTGAACTATTCTGAGTGTTTCCTGTACAGAAGTTCAGGTTTGCCAGCCCCTGGAAAGACAATTCACCTCCTGTGTCTAAAATAGGCTTAGAATGGTGAGAGAAAGCCAAAATGGATACTGTTGAATACAGACAAATTATCTTAAGAAACTTCATCCAACTAATGTAATTCATCATCTTGAACTATTCTGAGTGTTTTCTGGGCGGAAATGTAAGTCTATCAGTCCATGGTAACACATTTCACCTCCTGTGTCTAAAATAAGCTTAGAATGGTGAGAGAAAGCCAAAATGGACACTGTTGAATACAGACAAATTATCTTAAGAAACTTCATCCAACTACTGTAATTCATCATCTTGAACTATCCTGAGTGTTTCCTGTACAGAAGTTCAGGTTTGCCAGCCCCTGGAAAGACAATTCACCTCCTGTGTCTAAAATAGGCTTAGAATGGTGAGAGAAAGCCAAAATGGACACTGTTGAATACAGACAAATTATCTTAAGAAACTTCATCCAACTACTGTAATTCATCATCTTGAACTATTCTGTGTGTTTTCTGGGCGGAAATGTAAGTCTATCAGTCCATGGTAACACATTTCACCTCCTGTGTCTAAAATAAGCTTAGAATGGTGAGAGAAAGCCAAAATGGACACTGTTGAATACAGACAAATTATCTTAAGAAACTTCATCTTACTAATGTAATTCATCATCTTGAACTATTCTGAGTGTTTTCTGGGCGGAAATGTAAGTCTATCAGTCCATGGTAACACATTTCACCTCCTGTGTCTAAAATAAGCTTAGAATGGTGAGAGAAAGCCAAAATGGACACTGTTGAATACAGACAAATTATCTTATGAAACTTCATCCAACTAATGTAATTCATCATCTTGAACTATTCTGAGTGTTTTCTGGGCGGAAATGTAAGTCTATCAGTCCATGGTAACACATTTCACCTCCTGTGTCTAAAATAAGCTTAGAATGGTGAGAGAAAGCCAAAATGGACACTGTTGAATACAGACAAATTATCTTATGAAACTTCATCCAACTAATGTAATTCATCATCTTTAACTATTCTGAGTGTTTCCTGTACAGAAGTTCAGGTTTGCCAGCCCCTGGAAAGACAATTCACCTCCTGTGTCTAAAATAAGCTTAGAATGGTGAGAGAAAGCCAAAATGGACACTGTTGAATACAGACAAATTATCTTAAGAAACTCCATCCAACTAATGTAATTCATCATCTTGAACTATTCTGAGTGTTTTCTGGGCGGAAATGTAAGTCTATCAGTCCATGGTAACACATTTCACCTCCTGTGTCTAAAATAGGCTTAGAATGGTGAGAGAAAGCCAAAATGGACACTGTTGAATACAGACAAATTATCTTAAGAAACTTCATCCAACTACTGTAATTCATCATCTTGAACTATTCTGTGTGTTTTCTGGGCGGAAATGTAAGTCTATCAGTCCATGGTAACACATTTCACCTCCTGTGTCTAAAATAAGCTTAGAATGGTGAGAGAAAGCCAAAATGGACACTGTTGAATACAGACAAATTATCTTATGAAACTTCATCCAACTAATGTAATTCATCATCTTTAACTATTCTGAGTGTTTCCTGTACAGAAGTTCAGGTTTGCCAGCCCCTGGAAAGACAATTCACCTCCTGTGTCTAAAATAAGCTTAGAATGGTGAGAGAAAGCCAAAATGGACACTGTTGAATACAGACAAATTATCTTAAGAAACTTGATCTTACTAATGTAATTCATCATCTTGAACTATCCTGAGTGTTTTCTGGGCGGAAATGTAAGTCTATCAGTCCATGGTAACACATTTCACCTCCTGTGTCTAAAATAAGCTTAGAATGGTGAGAGAAAGCCAAAATGGACACATTTGAATACAGACAAATTATCTTAAGAAACTTCATCCAACTAATGTAATTCATCATCTTGAACTATTCTGAGTGTTTCCTGTACAGAAGTTCAGGTTTGCCAGCCCCTGGAAAGACAATTCACCTCCTGTGTCTAAAATAGGCTTAGAATGGTGAGAGAAAGCCAAAATGGACACTGTTGAATACAGACAAATTATCTTAAGAAACTTGATCTTACTAATGTAATTCATCATCTTGAACTATTCTGAGTGTTTTCTGGGCGGAAATGTAAGTCTATCAGTCCATGGTAACACATTTCACCTCCTGTGTCCAAAATAGGCTTAGAATGGTGAGAGAAAGCCAAAATGGACACTGTTGAATACAGACAAATTATCTTAAGAAACTTCATCCAACTACTGTAATTCATCATCTTGAACTATCCTTAGTGTTTCCTGTACAGAAGTTCAGGTTTGCCAGCCCCTGGAAAGACAATTCACCTCCTGTGTCTAAAATAGGCTTAGAATGGTGAGAGAAAGCCAAAATGGACACTGTTGAATACAGACAAATTATCTTAAGAAACTTCATCCAACTACTGTAATTCATCATCTTGAACTATCCTTAGTGTTTCCTGTACAGAAGTTCAGGTTTGCCAGCCCCTGGAAAGACAATTCACCTCCTGTGTCTAAAATAGGCTTAGAATGGTGAGAGAAAGCCAAAATGGACACTGTTGAATACAGACAAATTATCTTAAGAAACTTCATCCAACTAAGGTAATTCATCATCTTGAACTATTCTGAGTGTTTCCTGTACAGAAGTTCAGGTTTGCGAGCCCCTGGAAAGACAATTCACCTCCTGTGTCTAAAATAGGCTTAGAATGGTGAGAGAAAGCCAAAATGGACACTGTTGAATACAGACAAATTATCTTGAGAAACTTCATCCAACTAATGTAATTCATCATCTTGAACTATTCTGAGTGTTTCCTGTACAGAAGTTCAGGTTTGCCAGCCCCTGGAAAGACAATTCACCTCCTGTGTCTAAAATAAGCTTAGAATGGTGAGAGAAAGCCAAAATGGACACTGTTGAATACAGACAAATTATCTTAAGAAACTTGATCTTACTAATGTAATTCATCATCTTGAACTATCCTGAGTGTTTCCTGTACAGAAGTTCAGGTTTGCCAGCCCCTGGAAAGACAATTCACCTCCTGTGTCTAAAATAAGCTTAGAATGGTGAGAGAAAGCCAAAATGGACACTGTTGAATACAGACAAATTATCTTAAGAAACTCCATCCAACTAATGTAATTCATCATCTTGAACTATTCTGAGTGTTTTCTGGGCGGAAATGTAAGTCTATCAGTCCATGGTAACACATTTCACCTCCTGTGTCTAAAATAAGCTTAGAATGGTGAGAGAAAGCCAAAATGGACACTGTTGAATACAGACAAATTATCTTAAGAAACTTCATCCAACTACTGTAATTCATCATCTTGAACTATCCTGAGTGTTTCCTGTACAGAAGTTCAGGTTTGCCAGCCCCTGGAAAGACAATTCACCTCCTGTGTCTAAAATAGGCTTAGAATGGTGAGAGAAAGCCAAAATGGACACTGTTGAATACAGACAAATTATCTTAAGAAACTTCATCCAACTACTGTAATTCATCATCTTGAACTATTCTGTGTGTTTTCTGGGCGGAAATGTAAGTCTATCAGTCCATGGTAACACATTTCACCTCCTGTGTCTAAAATAAGCTTAGAATGGTGAGAGAAAGCCAAAATGGACACTGTTGAATACAGACAAATTATCTTAAGAAACTTCATCTTACTAATGTAATTCATCATCTTGAACTATTCTGAGTGTTTTCTGGGCGGAAATGTAAGTCTATCAGTCCATGGTAACACATTTCACCTCCTGTGTCTAAAATAAGCTTAGAATGGTGAGAGAAAGCCAAAATGGACACTGTTGAATACAGACAAATTATCTTATGAAACTTCATCCAACTAATGTAATTCATCATCTTTAACTATTCTGAGTGTTTCCTGTACAGAAGTTCAGGTTTGCCAGCCCCTGGAAAGACAATTCACCTCCTGTGTCTAAAATAAGCTTAGAATGGTGAGAGAAAGCCAAAATGGACACTGTTGAATACAGACAAATTATCTTAAGAAACTTGATCTTACTAATGTAATTCATCATCTTGAACTATCCTGAGTGTTTCCTGTACAGAAGTTCAGGTTTGCCAGCCCCTGGAAAGACAATTCACCTCCTGTGTCTAAAATAAGCTTAGAATGGTGAGAGAAAGCCAAAATGGACACTGTTGAATACAGACAAATTATCTTAAGAAACTCCATCCAACTAATGTAATTCATCATCTTGAACTATTCTGAGTGTTTTCTGGGCGGAAATGTAAGTCTATCAGTCCATGGTAACACATTTCACCTCCTGTGTCTAAAATAAGCTTAGAATGGTGAGAGAAAGCCAAAATGGACACTGTTGAATACAGACAAATTATCTTAAGAAACTTCATCCAACTAATGTAATTCATCATCTTGAACTATTCTGAGTGTTTCCTGTACAGAAGTTCAGGTTTGCCAGCCCCTGGAAAGACAATTCACCTCCTGTGTCTAAAATAGGCTTAGAATGGTGAGAGAAAGCCAAAATGGATACTGTTGAATACAGACAAATTATCTTAAGAAACTTCATCCAACTAATGTAATTCATCATCTTGAACTATTCTGAGTGTTTTCTGGGCGGAAATGTAAGTCTATCAGTCCATGGTAACACATTTCACCTCCTGTGTCTAAAATAAGCTTAGAATGGTGAGAGAAAGCCAAAATGGACACTGTTGAATACAGACAAATTATCTTAAGAAACTTCATCCAACTACTGTAATTCATCATCTTGAACTATCCTGAGTGTTTCCTGTACAGAAGTTCAGGTTTGCCAGCCCCTGGAAAGACAATTCACCTCCTGTGTCTAAAATAGGCTTAGAATGGTGAGAGAAAGCCAAAATGGACACTGTTGAATACAGACAAATTATCTTAAGAAACTTCATCCAACTACTGTAATTCATCATCTTGAACTATTCTGTGTGTTTTCTGGGCGGAAATGTAAGTCTATCAGTCCATGGTAACACATTTCACCTCCTGTGTCTAAAATAAGCTTAGAATGGTGAGAGAAAGCCAAAATGGACACTGTTGAATACAGACAAATTATCTTAAGAAACTTCATCTTACTAATGTAATTCATCATCTTGAACTATTCTGAGTGTTTTCTGGGCGGAAATGTAAGTCTATCAGTCCATGGTAACACATTTCACCTCCTGTGTCTAAAATAAGCTTAGAATGGTGAGAGAAAGCCAAAATGGACACTGTTGAATACAGACAAATTATCTTATGAAACTTCATCCAACTAATGTAATTCATCATCTTGAACTATTCTGAGTGTTTTCTGGGCGGAAATGTAAGTCTATCAGTCCATGGTAACACATTTCACCTCCTGTGTCTAAAATAAGCTTAGAATGGTGAGAGAAAGCCAAAATGGACACTGTTGAATACAGACAAATTATCTTATGAAACTTCATCCAACTAATGTAATTCATCATCTTTAACTATTCTGAGTGTTTCCTGTACAGAAGTTCAGGTTTGCCAGCCCCTGGAAAGACAATTCACCTCCTGTGTCTAAAATAAGCTTAGAATGGTGAGAGAAAGCCAAAATGGACACTGTTGAATACAGACAAATTATCTTAAGAAACTCCATCCAACTAATGTAATTCATCATCTTGAACTATTCTGAGTGTTTTCTGGGCGGAAATGTAAGTCTATCAGTCCATGGTAACACATTTCACCTCCTGTGTCTAAAATAGGCTTAGAATGGTGAGAGAAAGCCAAAATGGACACTGTTGAATACAGACAAATTATCTTAAGAAACTTCATCCAACTACTGTAATTCATCATCTTGAACTATTCTGTGTGTTTTCTGGGCGGAAATGTAAGTCTATCAGTCCATGGTAACACATTTCACCTCCTGTGTCTAAAATAAGCTTAGAATGGTGAGAGAAAGCCAAAATGGACACTGTTGAATACAGACAAATTATCTTATGAAACTTCATCCAACTAATGTAATTCATCATCTTTAACTATTCTGAGTGTTTCCTGTACAGAAGTTCAGGTTTGCCAGCCCCTGGAAAGACAATTCACCTCCTGTGTCTAAAATAAGCTTAGAATGGTGAGAGAAAGCCAAAATGGACACTGTTGAATACAGACAAATTATCTTAAGAAACTTGATCTTACTAATGTAATTCATCATCTTGAACTATCCTGAGTGTTTTCTGGGCGGAAATGTAAGTCTATCAGTCCATGGTAACACATTTCACCTCCTGTGTCTAAAATAAGCTTAGAATGGTGAGAGAAAGCCAAAATGGACACATTTGAATACAGACAAATTATCTTAAGAAACTTCATCCAACTAATGTAATTCATCATCTTGAACTATTCTGAGTGTTTCCTGTACAGAAGTTCAGGTTTGCCAGCCCCTGGAAAGACAATTCACCTCCTGTGTCTAAAATAGGCTTAGAATGGTGAGAGAAAGCCAAAATGGACACTGTTGAATACAGACAAATTATCTTAAGAAACTTGATCTTACTAATGTAATTCATCATCTTGAACTATTCTGAGTGTTTTCTGGGCGGAAATGTAAGTCTATCAGTCCATGGTAACACATTTCACCTCCTGTGTCCAAAATAGGCTTAGAATGGTGAGAGAAAGCCAAAATGGACACTGTTGAATACAGACAAATTATCTTAAGAAACTTCATCCAACTACTGTAATTCATCATCTTGAACTATCCTTAGTGTTTCCTGTACAGAAGTTCAGGTTTGCCAGCCCCTGGAAAGACAATTCACCTCCTGTGTCTAAAATAGGCTTAGAATGGTGAGAGAAAGCCAAAATGGACACTGTTGAATACAGACAAATTATCTTAAGAAACTTCATCCAACTACTGTAATTCATCATCTTGAACTATCCTTAGTGTTTCCTGTACAGAAGTTCAGGTTTGCCAGCCCCTGGAAAGACAATTCACCTCCTGTGTCTAAAATAGGCTTAGAATGGTGAGAGAAAGCCAAAATGGACACTGTTGAATACAGACAAATTATCTTAAGAAACTTCATCCAACTAAGGTAATTCATCATCTTGAACTATTCTGAGTGTTTCCTGTACAGAAGTTCAGGTTTGCGAGCCCCTGGAAAGACAATTCACCTCCTGTGTCTAAAATAGGCTTAGAATGGTGAGAGAAAGCCAAAATGGACACTGTTGAATACAGACAAATTATCTTGAGAAACTTCATCCAACTAATGTAATTCATCATCTTGAACTATTCTGAGTGTTTCCTGTACAGAAGTTCAGGTTTGCCAGCCCCTGGAAAGACAATTCACCTCCTGTATCTAAAATAGGCTTAGAATGGTGAGAGAAAGCCAAAATGGACACTGTTGAATACAGACAAATTATCTTAAGAAACTTGATCTTACTAATGTAATTCATCATCTTGAAGTATTCTGAGTGTTTCCTGTACAGAAGTTCAGGTTTGCCAGCCCCTGGAAAGACAATTCACCTCCTGTGTCTAAAATAGGCTTAGAATGGTGAGAGAAAGCCAAAATGGACACTGTTGAATACAGACAAATTATCTTAAGAAACTTCATCCAACTAATGTAATTCATCATCTTTAACTATTCTGAGTGTTTCCTGTACAGAAGTTCAGGTTTGCCAGCCCCTGGAAAGACAATTCACCTCCTGTGTCTAAAATAAGCTTAGAATGGTGAGAGAAAGCCAAAATGGACACTGTTGAATACAGACAAATTATCTTAAGAAACTTGATCTTACTAATGTAATTCATCATCTTGAACTATCCTGAGTGTTTCCTGTACAGAAGTTCAGGTTTGCCAGCCCCTGGAAAGACAATTCACCTCCTGTGTCTAAAATAAGCTTAGAATGGTGAGAGAAAGCCAAAATGGACACTGTTGAATACAGACAAATTATCTTAAGAAACTCCATCCAACTAATGTAATTCATCATCTTGAACTATTCTGAGTGTTTTCTGGGCGGAAATGTAAGTCTATCAGTCCATGGTAACACATTTCACCTCCTGTGTCTAAAATAAGCTTAGAATGGTGAGAGAAAGCCAAAATGGACACTGTTGAATACAGACAAATTATCTTAAGAAACTTCATCCAACTAATGTAATTCATCATCTTGAACTATTCTGAGTGTTTCCTGTACAGAAGTTCAGGTTTGCCAGCCCCTGGAAAGACAATTCACCTCCTGTGTCTAAAATAGGCTTAGAATGGTGAGAGAAAGCCAAAATGGACACTGTTGAATACAGACAAATTATCTTAAGAAACTTCATCCAACTACTGTAATTCATCATCTTGAACTATTCTGAGTGTTTTCTGGGCGGAAATGTAAGTCTATCAGTCCATGGTAACACATTTCACCTCCTGTGTCTAAAATAAGCTTAGAACGGTGAGAGAAAGCCAAAATGGACACATTTGAATACAGACAAATTATCTTAAGAAACTTCATCCAACTAATGTAATTCATCATCTTGAACTATTCTGAGTGTTTCCTGTACAGAAGTTCAGGTTTGCCAGCCCCTGGAAAGACAATTCACCTCCTGTGTCTAAAATAGGCTTAGAATGGTGAGAGAAAGCCAAAATGGACACTGTTGAATACAGACAAATTATCTTAAGAAACTTCATCCAACTAATGTAATTCATCATCTTTAACTATTCTGAGTGTTTCCTGTACAGAAGTTCAGGTTTGCCAGCCCCTGGAAAGACAATTCACCTCCTGTGTCTAAAATAAGCTTAGAATGGTGAGAGAAAGCCAAAATGGACACTGTTGAATACAGACAAATTATCTTAAGAAACTTGATCTTACTAATGTAATTCATCATCTTGAACTATCCTGAGTGTTTCCTGTACAGAAGTTCAGGTTTGCCAGCCCCTGGAAAGACAATTCACCTCCTGTGTCTAAAATAAGCTTAGAATGGTGAGAGAAAGCCAAAATGGACACTGTTGAATACAGACAAATTATCTTAAGAAACTCCATCCAACTAATGTAATTCATCATCTTGAACTATTCTGAGTGTTTTCTGGGCGGAAATGTAAGTCTATCAGTCCATGGTAACACATTTCACCTCCTGTGTCTAAAATAAGCTTAGAATGGTGAGAGAAAGCCAAAATGGACACTGTTGAATACAGACAAATTATCTTAAGAAACTTCATCCAACTACTGTAATTCATCATCTTGAACTATCCTGAGTGTTTCCTGTACAGAAGTTCAGGTTTGCCAGCCCCTGGAAAGACAATTCACCTCCTGTGTCTAAAATAGGCTTAGAATGGTGAGAGAAAGCCAAAATGGACACTGTTGAATACAGACAAATTATCTTAAGAAACTTCATCCAACTACTGTAATTCATCATCTTGAACTATTCTGTGTGTTTTCTGGGCGGAAATGTAAGTCTATCAGTCCATGGTAACACATTTCACCTCCTGTGTCTAAAATAAGCTTAGAATGGTGAGAGAAAGCCAAAATGGACACTGTTGAATACAGACAAATTATCTTAAGAAACTTCATCTTACTAATGTAATTCATCATCTTGAACTATTCTGAGTGTTTTCTGGGCGGAAATGTAAGTCTATCAGTCCATGGTAACACATTTCACCTCCTGTGTCTAAAATAAGCTTAGAATGGTGAGAGAAAGCCAAAATGGACACTGTTGAATACAGACAAATTATCTTATGAAACTTCATCCAACTAATGTAATTCATCATCTTTAACTATTCTGAGTGTTTCCTGTACAGAAGTTCAGGTTTGCCAGCCCCTGGAAAGACAATTCACCTCCTGTGTCTAAAATAAGCTTAGAATGGTGAGAGAAAGCCAAAATGGACACTGTTGAATACAGACAAATTATCTTAAGAAACTTGATCTTACTAATGTAATTCATCATCTTGAACTATCCTGAGTGTTTCCTGTACAGAAGTTCAGGTTTGCCAGCCCCTGGAAAGACAATTCACCTCCTGTGTCTAAAATAAGCTTAGAATGGTGAGAGAAAGCCAAAATGGACACTGTTGAATACAGACAAATTATCTTAAGAAACTCCATCCAACTAATGTAATTCATCATCTTGAACTATTCTGAGTGTTTTCTGGGCGGAAATGTAAGTCTATCAGTCCATGGTAACACATTTCACCTCCTGTGTCTAAAATAAGCTTAGAATGGTGAGAGAAAGCCAAAATGGACACTGTTGAATACAGACAAATTATCTTAAGAAACTTCATCCAACTAATGTAATTCATCATCTTGAACTATTCTGAGTGTTTCCTGTACAGAAGTTCAGGTTTGCCAGCCCCTGGAAAGACAATTCACCTCCTGTGTCTAAAATAGGCTTAGAATGGTGAGAGAAAGCCAAAATGGATACTGTTGAATACAGACAAATTATCTTAAGAAACTTCATCCAACTAATGTAATTCATCATCTTGAACTATTCTGAGTGTTTTCTGGGCGGAAATGTAAGTCTATCAGTCCATGGTAACACATTTCACCTCCTGTGTCTAAAATAAGCTTAGAATGGTGAGAGAAAGCCAAAATGGACACTGTTGAATACAGACAAATTATCTTAAGAAACTTCATCCAACTACTGTAATTCATCATCTTGAACTATCCTGAGTGTTTCCTGTACAGAAGTTCAGGTTTGCCAGCCCCTGGAAAGACAATTCACCTCCTGTGTCTAAAATAGGCTTAGAATGGTGAGAGAAAGCCAAAATGGACACTGTTGAATACAGACAAATTATCTTAAGAAACTTCATCCAACTACTGTAATTCATCATCTTGAACTATTCTGTGTGTTTTCTGGGCGGAAATGTAAGTCTATCAGTCCATGGTAACACATTTCACCTCCTGTGTCTAAAATAAGCTTAGAATGGTGAGAGAAAGCCAAAATGGACACTGTTGAATACAGACAAATTATCTTAAGAAACTTCATCTTACTAATGTAATTCATCATCTTGAACTATTCTGAGTGTTTTCTGGGCGGAAATGTAAGTCTATCAGTCCATGGTAACACATTTCACCTCCTGTGTCTAAAATAAGCTTAGAATGGTGAGAGAAAGCCAAAATGGACACTGTTGAATACAGACAAATTATCTTATGAAACTTCATCCAACTAATGTAATTCATCATCTTGAACTATTCTGAGTGTTTTCTGGGCGGAAATGTAAGTCTATCAGTCCATGGTAACACATTTCACCTCCTGTGTCTAAAATAAGCTTAGAATGGTGAGAGAAAGCCAAAATGGACACTGTTGAATACAGACAAATTATCTTATGAAACTTCATCCAACTAATGTAATTCATCATCTTTAACTATTCTGAGTGTTTCCTGTACAGAAGTTCAGGTTTGCCAGCCCCTGGAAAGACAATTCACCTCCTGTGTCTAAAATAAGCTTAGAATGGTGAGAGAAAGCCAAAATGGACACTGTTGAATACAGACAAATTATCTTAAGAAACTCCATCCAACTAATGTAATTCATCATCTTGAACTATTCTGAGTGTTTTCTGGGCGGAAATGTAAGTCTATCAGTCCATGGTAACACATTTCACCTCCTGTGTCTAAAATAGGCTTAGAATGGTGAGAGAAAGCCAAAATGGACACTGTTGAATACAGACAAATTATCTTAAGAAACTTCATCCAACTACTGTAATTCATCATCTTGAACTATTCTGTGTGTTTTCTGGGCGGAAATGTAAGTCTATCAGTCCATGGTAACACATTTCACCTCCTGTGTCTAAAATAAGCTTAGAATGGTGAGAGAAAGCCAAAATGGACACTGTTGAATACAGACAAATTATCTGGAGAAACTTCATCCAACTAATGTAATTCATCATCTTTAACTATTCTGAGTGTTTCCTGTACAGAAGTTCAGGTTTGCCAGCCCCTGGAAAGACAATTCACCTCCTGTGTCTAAAATAAGCTTAGAATGGTGAGAGAAAGCCAAAATGGACACTGTTGAATACAGACAAATTATCTTAAGAAACTTGATCTTACTAATGTAATTCATCATCTTGAACTATCCTGAGTGTTTCCTGTACAGAAGTTCAGGTTTGCCAGCCCCTGGAAAGACAATTCACCTCCTGTGTCTAAAATAAGCTTAGAATGGTGAGAGAAAGCCAAAATGGACACTGTTGAATACAGACAAATTATCTTAAGAAACTCCATCCAACTAATGTAATTCATCATCTTGAACTATTCTGAGTGTTTTCTGGGCGGAAATGTAAGTCTATCAGTCCATGGTAACACATTTCACCTCCTGTGTCTAAAATAAGCTTAGAATGGTGAGAGAAAGCCAAAATGGACACTGTTGAATACAGACAAATTATCTTAAGAAACTTCATCCAACTAATGTAATTCATCATCTTGAACTATTCTGAGTGTTTCCTGTACAGAAGTTCAGGTTTGCCAGCCCCTGGAAAGACAATTCACCTCCTGTGTCTAAAATAGGCTTAGAATGGTGAGAGAAAGCCAAAATGGACACTGTTGAATACAGACAAATTATCTTAAGAAACTTCATCCAACTACTGTAATTCATCATCTTGAACTATTCTGTGTGTTTTCTGGGCGGAAATGTAAGTCTATCAGTCCATGGTAACACATTTCACCTCCTGTGTCTAAAATAAGCTTAGAATGGTGAGAGAAAGCCAAAATGGACACTGTTGAATACAGACAAATTATCTTAAGAAACTTCATCTTACTAATGTAATTCATCATCTTGAACTATTCTGAGTGTTTTCTGGGCGGAAATGTAAGTCTATCAGTCCATGGTAACACATTTCACCTCCTGTGTCTAAAATAAGCTTAGAATGGTGAGAGAAAGCCAAAATGGACACTGTTGAATACAGACAAATTATCTTATGAAACTTCATCCAACTAATGTAATTCATCATCTTTAACTATTCTGAGTGTTTCCTGTACAGAAGTTCAGGTTTGCCAGCCCCTGGAAAGACAATTCACCTCCTGTGTCTAAAATAAGCTTAGAATGGTGAGAGAAAGCCAAAATGGACACTGTTGAATACAGACAAATTATCTTAAGAAACTTGATCTTACTAATGTAATTCATCATCTTGAACTATCCTGAGTGTTTCCTGTACAGAAGTTCAGGTTTGCCAGCCCCTGGAAAGACAATTCACCTCCTGTGTCTAAAATAAGCTTAGAATGGTGAGAGAAAGCCAAAATGGACACTGTTGAATACAGACAAATTATCTTAAGAAACTCCATCCAACTAATGTAATTCATCATCTTGAACTATTCTGAGTGTTTTCTGGGCGGAAATGTAAGTCTATCAGTCCATGGTAACACATTTCACCTCCTGTGTCTAAAATAAGCTTAGAATGGTGAGAGAAAGCCAAAATGGACACTGTTGAATACAGACAAATTATCTTAAGAAACTTCATCCAACTAATGTAATTCATCATCTTGAACTATTCTGAGTGTTTCCTGTACAGAAGTTCAGGTTTGCCAGCCCCTGGAAAGACAATTCACCTCCTGTGTCTAAAATAGGCTTAGAATGGTGAGAGAAAGCCAAAATGGATACTGTTGAATACAGACAAATTATCTTAAGAAACTTCATCCAACTAATGTAATTCATCATCTTGAACTATTCTGAGTGTTTTCTGGGCGGAAATGTAAGTCTATCAGTCCATGGTAACACATTTCACCTCCTGTGTCTAAAATAAGCTTAGAATGGTGAGAGAAAGCCAAAATGGACACTGTTGAATACAGACAAATTATCTTAAGAAACTTCATCCAACTACTGTAATTCATCATCTTGAACTATCCTGAGTGTTTCCTGTACAGAAGTTCAGGTTTGCCAGCCCCTGGAAAGACAATTCACCTCCTGTGTCTAAAATAGGCTTAGAATGGTGAGAGAAAGCCAAAATGGACACTGTTGAATACAGACAAATTATCTTAAGAAACTTCATCCAACTACTGTAATTCATCATCTTGAACTATTCTGTGTGTTTTCTGGGCGGAAATGTAAGTCTATCAGTCCATGGTAACACATTTCACCTCCTGTGTCTAAAATAAGCTTAGAATGGTGAGAGAAAGCCAAAATGGACACTGTTGAATACAGACAAATTATCTTAAGAAACTTCATCTTACTAATGTAATTCATCATCTTGAACTATTCTGAGTGTTTTCTGGGCGGAAATGTAAGTCTATCAGTCCATGGTAACACATTTCACCTCCTGTGTCTAAAATAAGCTTAGAATGGTGAGAGAAAGCCAAAATGGACACTGTTGAATACAGACAAATTATCTTATGAAACTTCATCCAACTAATGTAATTCATCATCTTGAACTATTCTGAGTGTTTTCTGGGCGGAAATGTAAGTCTATCAGTCCATGGTAACACATTTCACCTCCTGTGTCTAAAATAAGCTTAGAATGGTGAGAGAAAGCCAAAATGGACACTGTTGAATACAGACAAATTATCTTATGAAACTTCATCCAACTAATGTAATTCATCATCTTTAACTATTCTGAGTGTTTCCTGTACAGAAGTTCAGGTTTGCCAGCCCCTGGAAAGACAATTCACCTCCTGTGTCTAAAATAAGCTTAGAATGGTGAGAGAAAGCCAAAATGGACACTGTTGAATACAGACAAATTATCTTAAGAAACTCCATCCAACTAATGTAATTCATCATCTTGAACTATTCTGAGTGTTTTCTGGGCGGAAATGTAAGTCTATCAGTCCATGGTAACACATTTCACCTCCTGTGTCTAAAATAGGCTTAGAATGGTGAGAGAAAGCCAAAATGGACACTGTTGAATACAGACAAATTATCTTAAGAAACTTCATCCAACTACTGTAATTCATCATCTTGAACTATTCTGTGTGTTTTCTGGGCGGAAATGTAAGTCTATCAGTCCATGGTAACACATTTCACCTCCTGTGTCTAAAATAAGCTTAGAATGGTGAGAGAAAGCCAAAATGGACACTGTTGAATACAGACAAATTATCTTATGAAACTTCATCCAACTAATGTAATTCATCATCTTTAACTATTCTGAGTGTTTCCTGTACAGAAGTTCAGGTTTGCCAGCCCCTGGAAAGACAATTCACCTCCTGTGTCTAAAATAAGCTTAGAATGGTGAGAGAAAGCCAAAATGGACACTGTTGAATACAGACAAATTATCTTAAGAAACTTGATCTTACTAATGTAATTCATCATCTTGAACTATCCTGAGTGTTTTCTGGGCGGAAATGTAAGTCTATCAGTCCATGGTAACACATTTCACCTCCTGTGTCTAAAATAAGCTTAGAATGGTGAGAGAAAGCCAAAATGGACACATTTGAATACAGACAAATTATCTTAAGAAACTTCATCCAACTAATGTAATTCATCATCTTGAACTATTCTGAGTGTTTCCTGTACAGAAGTTCAGGTTTGCCAGCCCCTGGAAAGACAATTCACCTCCTGTGTCTAAAATAGGCTTAGAATGGTGAGAGAAAGCCAAAATGGACACTGTTGAATACAGACAAATTATCTTAAGAAACTTGATCTTACTAATGTAATTCATCATCTTGAACTATTCTGAGTGTTTTCTGGGCGGAAATGTAAGTCTATCAGTCCATGGTAACACATTTCACCTCCTGTGTCCAAAATAGGCTTAGAATGGTGAGAGAAAGCCAAAATGGACACTGTTGAATACAGACAAATTATCTTAAGAAACTTCATCCAACTACTGTAATTCATCATCTTGAACTATCCTTAGTGTTTCCTGTACAGAAGTTCAGGTTTGCCAGCCCCTGGAAAGACAATTCACCTCCTGTGTCTAAAATAGGCTTAGAATGGTGAGAGAAAGCCAAAATGGACACTGTTGAATACAGACAAATTATCTTAAGAAACTTCATCCAACTAAGGTAATTCATCATCTTGAACTATTCTGAGTGTTTCCTGTACAGAAGTTCAGGTTTGCGAGCCCCTGGAAAGACAATTCACCTCCTGTGTCTAAAATAGGCTTAGAATGGTGAGAGAAAGCCAAAATGGACACTGTTGAATACAGACAAATTATCTTGAGAAACTTCATCCAACTAATGTAATTCATCATCTTGAACTATTCTGAGTGTTTCCTGTACAGAAGTTCAGGTTTGCCAGCCCCTGGAAAGACAATTCACCTCCTGTATCTAAAATAGGCTTAGAATGGTGAGAGAAAGCCAAAATGGACACTGTTGAATACAGACAAATTATCTTAAGAAACTTGATCTTACTAATGTAATTCATCATCTTGAAGTATTCTGAGTGTTTCCTGTACAGAAGTTCAGGTTTGCCAGCCCCTGGAAAGACAATTCACCTCCTGTGTCTAAAATAGGCTTAGAATGGTGAGAGAAAGCCAAAATGGACACTGTTGAATACAGACAAATTATCTTAAGAAACTTCATCCAACTAATGTAATTCATCATCTTTAACTATTCTGAGTGTTTCCTGTACAGAAGTTCAGGTTTGCCAGCCCCTGGAAAGACAATTCACCTCCTGTGTCTAAAATAAGCTTAGAATGGTGAGAGAAAGCCAAAATGGACACTGTTGAATACAGACAAATTATCTTAAGAAACTTGATCTTACTAATGTAATTCATCATCTTGAACTATCCTGAGTGTTTCCTGTACAGAAGTTCAGGTTTGCCAGCCCCTGGAAAGACAATTCACCTCCTGTGTCTAAAATAAGCTTAGAATGGTGAGAGAAAGCCAAAATGGACACTGTTGAATACAGACAAATTATCTTAAGAAACTCCATCCAACTAATGTAATTCATCATCTTGAACTATTCTGAGTGTTTTCTGGGCGGAAATGTAAGTCTATCAGTCCATGGTAACACATTTCACCTCCTGTGTCTAAAATAAGCTTAGAATGGTGAGAGAAAGCCAAAATGGACACTGTTGAATACAGACAAATTATCTTAAGAAACTTAATCCAACTAATGTAATTCATCATCTTGAACTATTCTGAGTGTTTCCTGTACAGAAGTTCAGGTTTGCCAGCCCCTGGAAAGACAATTCACCTCCTGTGTCTAAAATAGGCTTAGAATGGTGAGAGAAAGCCAAAATGGATACTGTTGAATACAGACAAATTATCTTAAGAAACTTCATCCAACTAATGTAATTCATCATCTTGAACTATTCTGAGTGTTTTCTGGGCGGAAATGTAAGTCTATCAGTCCATGGTAACACATTTCACCTCCTGTGTCTAAAATAAGCTTAGAATGGTGAGAGAAAGCCAAAATGGACACTGTTGAATACAGACAAATTATCTTAAGAAACTTCATCCAACTACTGTAATTCATCATCTTGAACTATCCTGAGTGTTTCCTGTACAGAAGTTCAGGTTTGCCAGCCCCTGGAAAGACAATTCACCTCCTGTGTCTAAAATAGGCTTAGAATGGTGAGAGAAAGCCAAAATGGACACTGTTGAATACAGACAAATTATCTTAAGAAACTTCATCCAACTACTGTAATTCATCATCTTGAACTATTATGTGTGTTTTCTGGGCGGAAATGTAAGTCTATCAGTCCATGGTAACACATTTCACCTCCTGTGTCTAAAATAAGCTTAGAATGGTGAGAGAAAGCCAAAATGGACACTGTTGAATACAGACAAATTATCTTAAGAAACTTCATCTTACTAATGTAATTCATCATCTTGAACTATTCTGAGTGTTTTCTGGGCGGAAATGTAAGTCTATCAGTCCATGGTAACACATTTCACCTCCTGTGTCTAAAATAAGCTTAGAATGGTGAGAGAAAGCCAAAATGGACACTGTTGAATACAGACAAATTATCTTATGAAACTTCATCCAACTAATGTAATTCATCATCTTTAACTATTCTGAGTGTTTCCTGTACAGAAGTTCAGGTTTGCCAGCCCCTGGAAAGACAATTCACCTCCTGTGTCTAAAATAAGCTTAGAATGGTGAGAGAAAGCCAAAATGGACACTGTTGAATACAGACAAATTATCTTAAGAAACTTGATCTTACTAATGTAATTCATCATCTTGAACTATCCTGAGTGTTTCCTGTACAGAAGTTCAGGTTTGCCAGCCCCTGGAAAGACAATTCACCTCCTGTGTCTAAAATAAGCTTAGAATGGTGAGAGAAAGCCAAAATGGACACTGTTGAATACAGACAAATTATCTTAAGAAACTCCATCCAACTAATGTAATTCATCATCTTGAACTATTCTGAGTGTTTTCTGGGCGGAAATGTAAGTCTATCAGTCCATGGTAACACATTTCACCTCCTGTGTCTAAAATAGGCTTAGAATGGTGAGAGAAAGCCAAAATGGACACTGTTGAATACAGACAAATTATCTTAAGAAACTTCATCCAACTACTGTAATTCATCATCTTGAACTATTCTGTGTGTTTTCTGGGCGGAAATGTAAGTCTATCAGTCCATGGTAACACATTTCACCTCCTGTGTCTAAAATAAGCTTAGAATGGTGAGAGAAAGCCAAAATGGACACTGTTGAATACAGACAAATTATCTTATGAAACTTCATCCAACTAATGTAATTCATCATCTTTAACTATTCTGAGTGTTTCCTGTACAGAAGTTCAGGTTTGCCAGCCCCTGGAAAGACAATTCACCTCCTGTGTCTAAAATAAGCTTAGAATGGTGAGAGAAAGCCAAAATGGACACTGTTGAATACAGACAAATTATCTTAAGAAACTTGATCTTACTAATGTAATTCATCATCTTGAACTATCCTGAGTGTTTCCTGTACAGAAGTTCAGGTTTGCCAGCCCCTGGAAAGACAATTCACCTCCTGTGTCTAAAATAAGCTTAGAATGGTGAGAGAAAGCCAAAATGGACACTGTTGAATACAGACAAATTATCTTAAGAAACTCCATCCAACTAATGTAATTCATCATCTTGAACTATTCTGAGTGTTTTCTGGGCGGAAATGTAAGTCTATCAGTCCATGGTAACACATTTCACCTCCTGTGTCTAAAATAAGCTTAGAATGGTGAGAGAAAGCCAAAATGGACACTGTTGAATACAGACAAATTATCTTAAGAAACTTCATCCAACTAATGTAATTCATCATCTTGAACTATTCTGAGTGTTTCCTGTACAGAAGTTCAGGTTTGCCAGCCCCTGGAAAGACAATTCACCTCCTGTGTCTAAAATAGGCTTAGAATGGTGAGAGAAAGCCAAAATGGACACTGTTGAATACAGACAAATTATCTTAAGAAACTTCATCCAACTACTGTAATTCATCATCTTGAACTATTCTGTGTGTTTTCTGGGCGGAAATGTAAGTCTATCAGTCCATGGTAACACATTTCACCTCCTGTGTCTAAAATAAGCTTAGAATGGTGAGAGAAAGCCAAAATGGACACTGTTGAATACAGACAAATTATCTTAAGAAACTTCATCCAACTAATGTAATTCATCATCTTGAACTATTCTGAGTGTTTCCTGTACAGAAGTTCAGGTTTGCGAGCCCCTGGAAAGACAATTCACCTCCTGTGTCTAAAATAGGCTTAGAATGGTGAGAGAAAGCCAAAATGGACACTGTTGAATACAGACAAATTATCTTAAGAAACTTCATCCAACTACTGTAATTCATCATCTTGAACTATTCTGTGTGTTTTCTGGGCGGAAATGTAAGTCTATCAGTCCATGGTAACACAATTCACCTCCTGTGTCTAAAATAGGCTTAGAATGGTGAGAGAAAGCCAAAATGGACACTGTTGAATACAGACAAATTATCTTGAGAAACTTCATCCAACTACTGTAATTCATCATCTTGAACTATTCTGAGTGTTTTCTGGGCGGAAATGTAAGTCTATCAGTCCATGGTAACACATTTCACCTCCTGTGTCTAAAATAGGCTTAGAATGGTGAGAGAAAGCCAAAATGGACACTGTTGAATACAGACAAATTATCTTAAGAAACTTCATCCAACTACTGTAATTCATCATCTTGAACTATTCTGAGTGTTTTCTGGGCGGAAATGTAAGTCTATCAGTCCATGGTAACACATTTCACCTCCTGTGTCTAAAATAAGCTTAGAATGGTGAGAGAAAGCCAAAATGGACACTGTTGAATACAGACAAATTATCTTAAGAAACTTCATCCAACTAATGTAATTCATCATCTTGAACTATTCTGAGTGTTTCCTGTACAGAAGTTCAGGTTTGCCAGCCCCTGGAAAGACAGTTCACCTCCTGTGTCTAAAATAGGCTTAGAATGGTGAGAGAAAGCCAAAATGGACACTGTTGAATACAGACAAATTATCTTAAGAAACTTCATCCAACTACTGTAATTCATCATCTTGAACTATCCTGAGTGTTTCCTGTACAGAAGTTCAGGTTTGCCAGCCCCTGGAAAGACAATTCACCTACTGTGTCTAAAATAGGCTTAGAATGGTGAGAGAAAGCCAAAATGGACACTGTTGAATACAGACAAATTATCTTAAGAAACTTCATCCAACTACTGTAATTCATCATCTTGAACTATTCTGTGTGTTTTCTGGGCGGAAATGTAAGTCTATCAGTCCATGGTAACACATTTCACCTCCTGTGTCTAAAATAAGCTTAGAATGGTGAGAGAAAGCCAAAATGGACACTGTTGAATACAGACAAATTATCTTAAGAAACTTCATCCAACTAATGTAATTCATCATCTTGAACTATTCTGAGTGTTTCCTGTACAGAAGTTCAGGTTTGCGAGCCCCTGGAAAGACAATTCACCTCCTGTGTCTAAAATAGGCTTAGAATGGTGAGAGAAAGCCAAAATGGACACTGTTGAATACAGACAAATTATCTTAAGAAACTTCATCCAACTAATGTAATTCATCATCTTTAACTATTCTGAGTGTTTCCTGTACAGAAGTTCAGGTTTGCCAGCCCCTGGAAAGACAATTCACCTCCTGTGTCTAAAATAGGCTTAGAATGGTGAGAGAAAGCCAAAATGGACACTGTTGAATACAGACAAATTATCTGGAGAAACTTCATCCAACTACTGTAATTCATCATCTTGAACTATTCTAAGTGTTTTCTGGGCGGAAATGTAAGTCTATCAGTCCATGGTAACACAATTCACCTCCTGTGTCTAAAATAGGCTTAGAATGGTGAGAGAAAGCCAAAATGGACACTGTTGAATACAGACAAATTATCTTGAGAAACTTCATCCAACTACTGTAATTCATCATCTTGAACTATTCTGAGTGTTTTCTGGGCGGAAATGTAAGTCTATCAGTCCATGGTAACACATTTCACCTCCTGTGTCTAAAATAGGCTTAGAATGGTGAGAGAAAGCCAAAATGGACACTGTTGAATACAGACAAATTATCTTAAGAAACTTGATCTTACTAATGTAATTCATCATCTTGAACTATTCTGAGTGTTTTCTGGGCAGAAATGTAAGTCTATCAGTCCATGGTAACACAATTCACCTCCTGTGTCTAAAATAGGCTTAGAATGGTGAGAGAAAGCCAAAATGGACACTGTTGAATACAGACGTCCTCAGCCCCTTCCTGTACTCACTATACACCCATTACTGTTCGCCCACCCACAGTACCAATGTCATCATTAAATTTGCAGATGACACAACAGTGATGGGCCTGATCAGTGGTAGAAACGAGATGGCATACAGGGAGGAGGTCCACAGGCTGGCAGAGTGGTATACAGTAAACAACCTGTCCCTGAACACCAGGAAGACAAAGTCTCCTTTGTCTCCTTTGATCATTGAGTTCAGGAGGAAAAAGAATGACCATCAGCCACTGGAGATATACTGGGAAGGTGTGGAGAGGGTGCCAACATTTAAGTTTCTGGGCACACACATTTCAGAGGACCTCACTTGGGAAAAAACACAAACTCTCTGGTTAAAAAGGCACAGGAGCGACTATACTTTCTGAGGGTTCTCAGGAAGTGCAACCTGTCACAACATCTGCTGCTGTCCTTCTACCAATCCTCTGTCCTAAGTGTACTGACCTACGGCATCCTGGTCTGGTGTGGTTGGTGCAGCTTTACAGCAGACAAAAAGGCCTCATCTTCACCTCCCGTTGTCTCCAGAAAACAGACACTATCCTGGAAGACACATCTCACCCTACCCACCACCTGTTTGACCTTCTCCCCTCAGGGAGACGCTACCGGACAGTTAAAACATGCACCACCAGACTGTTACATAGTTTTTATCCTCAAGCCATCACCAAACTAAATAATGCACTTAAAACAACCTGTGTAATAATTTGAGTGGAATATAATTTATTCTTTGGCATTTGTTTTTTTTGTATCTTTGTACTTTTATGGTTTTGTTTCACTTTTTTGGTGCTTTGAATCTCGTCGTATTTATTTACAATGACAGTAAAAGGAATCTATCTATCTATCTATCTATCTATCTATCTATCTATCTATCTATCTATCTATCTATCACAGCTCATTTTCACTCTCTGTTTTTGCTGTGTCACATGTGTATTCAAAAATCACAACCCAACAATCACAAGAAACTTGATTCAAAAATCACTTCATCCTTCATGGCCATCAATACTCAATGTGTATAATGTAGAAACATGTGTCTGTGTCTGCTTACAAGTAGAAACAGGTGTTGAGGACATCTTGATCTTATTGTGTGTACCATTACATGCATGACATGACACGATAAGCTACAGGGGAGCTAGAGGTCATGACTGTAAAATGTTTCATAGGTGGTCATGTTCAGTAAATTGTGTGGCAGGACTGCAGTGCCTAATAGGCTACCTTACCTCATAGTCCAGAGAAGTACTGGGGTAACTGCATCTGTGTGGGTGATCCACATCTCCTTCTGGGTCTCCCTCATCAGAAAGTGCAACCTGTCACAACATCTGCTGCTGTCCTTCTACCAATCCTCTGTCCTAAGTGTACTGACCTACGGCATCCTGGTCTGGTGTGGTTGGTGCAGCTTTGCAGCAGACAAAAAGGCCTCATCTTCACCTCCCGTTGTCTCCAGAAAACAGACACTATCCTGAAAGACACATCTCACCCTACCCACCACCTGTTTGACCTTCTCCCCTCAGGGAGACGCTACCGGACAGTTAAAACATGCACCACCAGACTGTTACATAGTTTTTATCCTCAAGCCATCACCAAACTTAATGATGCACTTAAAACAACCTGTGTAATAATTTGAGTGGAATATAATTTATTCTTTGGCATTTGTTTTTTTTGTATCTTTGTACTTTTATGGTTTTGTTTCACTTTTTTGTGCTTTGAATTTCGTTGTATTTATTTACAATGACAGTAAAAGGAATCTATCTATCTATCTATCTATCACAGCTCATTTTCACTCTTTGTTTTTGCTGTGTCACATGTGTATTCAAAAATCACAACCCAACAATCACAAGAAACTTGATTCAAAAATCACTTCATCCTTCATGGCCATCAATACTCAATGTGTATAATGTAGAAACGTGTGTCTGTGTCTGCTTATAAGTAGAAACAGGTGTTGAGGACATCTTGATCTTATTGTGTGTACCATTACATGCATGACATGACACGATAAGCTACAGGGGAGCTAGAGGTCATGACTGTAAAACGTTGCATAGGTGGTCATGTTCAGTAAATTGTGTGGCAGGACTGCAGTGCCTAATAGGCTACCTTACCTCATAGTCCAGAGAAGTACTGGGGTAATTGCATCTGTGTGGGTGATCCACATCTCCTTCTGGGTCTCCCTCATCAGGAAGTGCAACCTGTCACAACATCTGCTGCTGTCCTTCTACCAATCCTCTGTCCTAAGTGTACTGACCTACGGCATCCTGGTCTGGTGTGGTTGGTGCAGCTTTACAGCAGACAAAAAGGCCTCATCTTCACCTCCCGTTGTCTCCAGAAAACAGACACTATCCTGAAAGACACATCTCACCCTACCCACCACCTGTTTGACCTTCTCCCCTCAGGGAGACGCTACCGGACAGTTAAAACATGCACCACCAGACTGTTAAATAGTTTTTATCCTCAAGCCATCACCAAACTAAATAATGCACTTAAAACAACCTGTGTAATAATTTGAGTGGAATATAATTTATTCTTTGGCATTTGTTTTTTTTGTATCTTTGTACTTTTATGGTTTTGTTTCACTTTTTTGTGCTTTGAATTTCGTTGTATTTATTTACAATGACAGTAAAAGGAATCTATCTATCTATCTATCTATCTATCTATCTATCTATCACAGCTCATTTTCACTCTCTGTTTTTGCTGTGTCACATGTGTATTCAAAAATCACAACCCAACAATCACAAGAAACTTGATTCAAAAATCACTTCATCCTTCATGGCCATCAATACTCAATGTGTATAATGTAGAAACGTGTGTCTGTGTCTGCTTACAAGTAGAAACAGGTGTTGAGGACATCTTGATCTTATTGTGTGTACCATTACATGCATGACATGACACGATAAGCTACAGGGGAGCTAGAGGTCATGACTGTAAAATGTTGCATAGGTGGTCATGTTCAGTAAATTGTGTGGCAGGACTGCGGTGCCTAATAGGCTACCTTACCTCATAGTCCAGAGAAGTACTGGGGTAACTGCATCCGTGTGGGTGATCCACATCTCCTTCTGGGTCTCCCTCATCTAGGCTGCACATCTTGGGGTGAAATTGTTAACTAGAAACTCTGATATTGCAACAAAATGTCTTCAATGTTAATTAGAACTTTAAATCATAAAGTGTTTCATATGTTCCTCAAACGTTGTACAGGTCAGTGTGACCTGACAGACTGGTGTCTCCTCTATTGTTTTAAGCAGCAGGTCAGCTCCCTAAAAAGAGCCGGCTCTTTCTGCTCCCAAGTGGCTCTTCAGATCTTTTTTGTTGCTTCAATAAATGTATTACCAAATTATGTGTAAAATGAATTATTAATGTAAAATACACATTATATAGAATATTTATTGTTTATATTGCCTTATTGATTTGAAATTATTTAATTTTACTGGGGTCATAGAGCTCTGGGCTGTAGGTCTTGGTGGCTGTGGTGTTGTCCTGGATGATGCTGTAGACATTGCAGGAGCAGTAGACACACTGGCACCTTCATTAACAGCAGGTTCCCTTGCTTGTCTTTCCTCCTCTAACTGAATTGATGGGTGAACAGTACAGGCATGCCTGTGCAGGTTATTTGTGGAGCCTGCCTGATATGAAATTTTAATTTTGCAAAGTCTGCACTCTGCCTTTGAACTATCAATATTAAAAAATAAATAAATAAATATCATATTAAAATGTGTCCACATTTTTCTACATTTTCTGTCGCTCAATGTTTCTCACCTGTCCTGCCTGCAGTCTGACTTGTAGCAGTGCTCTCTCTCGCTCTCTGGTCTCTCCCTCACTCCAGTTTGTGTGTCGTCGTCGTCGTCGTCCCCCCCCACCAACATGTCGGCCCCGATCGGATCGGCTCCCGATCAGGAGCCGGCTCCCGTTGTTCACTTCAAAGAGCCGACCACACATCACTAGTATCTTTCTCTCCTTTTGGGGTGATCGCACTGCCCATCAGCGCTTGGTCATGGCTGGATGCCAGTAGACACTGATCGACTTTTTTTTGCTTGAAATGCACATGCCTTGTGATTACTGTTGGAAAATCTAGCACAGACAGCAAAGCTAGAGGTAGGCATTTACACAGATAATAGTCTAGATAAACAGATAATTTAGCATACAGAGCTAACTTGTACTGAGTGTGTAATAAGATAGCAATAGCGATTAGCAAGAATTCCGTACGTAAAACAACAGAAAATGGCGACGAAACGCACAGAAACTGTAGAGTTAGCTAGCAGAATGCAGTGCTCACGATATGCTAGTAACTAGCTCTGAATCACATCATGTTAACGACAGAAAACAATTATTCTGAGTCTCAACAACTGAATAACAATGAAAAAAAATACATTAACACCGTGTAATATAAATGGGAATATTTTACTCACATTTTTATCATCACATCATCACATCTGATGGTCATTCTGGTTCAAGTCAGGCAAGATCTTTAGTCGCGCTGATCCCTGTGCTGCGCTGTGGCCACACGGAGTTAACATGGACGGAGAAAGATCAAAGGCAAGGGCGGGGAGGGGGGGGTGGCGGGGGGTCGGCGACGGTCATTTCAGAAGAGACATGAAAGAGGCAAGATCAAACCCAGAGCCAGCTGCCAGATGATGATCACGTGCTGTATAAGTGACCTCTGTGTGACACTCTGCAGCAGTGAGTCTGCAGATAACCTCCGACAAGGTAACCATTTAGCTGCACATTTCTTTTAGTTTGTGCACTTGTAAAAATGTGAGTTTGATATTCTCAGGTTTATGTTTCACACTATTAGTATAGATATTTGCAGTGGATTTATTTTTTCACAGTGATTGTTGTCTTTTTCTTTTAACATGTCATGATTTAGAGCTAACAAGTAATGTTAGCTTGTAGTAAGGAGTGAGGGTTGTCTTACTGCATTCGGCTAGCTAGCGTTCCTATATATTTCAGTTGCTATAATTCTATTGGTTATAGCTTGTGCTTATTTGCTTGCTAGTCCTGTTTTAGGACGTGCTCATTATCAGGCACACTTGAATCTGTGCCTGCAGAATTCCAACAACATGTCTGCAGATTGATCACAGATTTTGAAGGAATTTCAATTCAGTTAACATTGTCATCTGAAAACGATATTATATTTACAAGCAAAAAAGTATTCTGCTAAATTCCGCTAACTACTAAACTATAAAAAAAAATCTGCGGATGCTGTTTGGATCTGGTCATTACTAGCCTTTTGCTCTGTATGCTAGTTGTAACAAATGCCTTTGTGTCGTTAGTTTGCTTTTCCCCAATGACAGGAGAGGGCTAATAGGGATCATTCGTGATGCTGCCTCCTCTGCTAATGCATTGGTTGTACATGTCCACCAAAGATGGAAGAAAGACATCAGTGATCCTGTCGCTCATCTTACCTGCTGTGGACCAGGAAGTGAAGATCATGTCTGCTTAAGTAGCCCAATTGCATTCCAACTGGAGACAAGTTGACGGTTTGGGTGAGGAAATCATTGAAGCTTCAGGAAGATCCAAATGCACATCAAGTTCAACAGATCCCAATGGTCCCTAAATCTGAGGTTAAATTAGAGCCTGAATTTTGTCTCTAATAGAATTAAAGACTTCATGAGGTTCTTTAATGATAAAATTCTCTCTAAGTTCTATAGGAATAGAATACAAGGCTCAATAGAGTTCTGGCTCTTTGCCAGCCTGGCTGACATGCTGGCATGTTTTTATGTCCTTCTATTAATGAAGAGTAATAGACATTGCATTATAGAGGGCCTTTCTATAGGTTTTAAAGCTGTCCAGATTAAGCGTGGTTCTTCTAATTTGGTGGCACGCAGTATCCTTGTAAGTTTTCACAAATTATGCTCAAGTCTGGGAATTACTCCAATGAGCTTGTCTATTTAGTTTTGTTATCTTCTTTTTTAAAGAGAAAAACTCCACAAAAGAACCGAGAAATCCTCTTCATATTGCAGCATCATGAGTTGTTTGTATACATTACCGCAGAGCATACCAGATGAGGCAGCCTCCCTGTCTGCTCTGTGCAGTGTTTGTTCCCTTAGTTTGACACCGGAGTCAGATGTATTACCATTTATCCACGACTCTGTAAACACAAGGACACAGGAGTCCCTCCCTTCATGGTAAAGTGTAGCTCCACAATCGGATGCAATCCGTCTTCATATCCAGGAAGCGGATGTTTGCCAGAAGGACGCTGGGATCCTTGATGTAAATTTCTTCACTGCAAGCATAGTTAAACATGATAGCTTATATGAGGTGAATCAAATTTCTGTGAGTTAAAAGTCTCCTGTTAGCAAACGTTCATAATAAGTTTTGAAATTTTCATATTGAGCAGTTTTGACACTGGAGAATTGCCTTTCCAGAGGCTGGCAGATGTAAATTTCTATATTGTAAAGAATCAGAATAGCTTAAGATGATGAATTACATGAGTGTAATCAAGATTCTCTGGATAACAAGTCTCTTGTCTGAAAATATTCATTTTGAGCTACTTTCAGTGAAATAATCCCATTCTCAGAAGTGAAGACTTATAGGGTCAACATTGAGTCCAGGTCAAGAGGGGGTTGATGAAATTTCAGGCCCATCTCTCGCAGCATGGCTTAGGGAGATGTCTTGGTTGCCAGCTTGAAGAAGAACAACAGGCAGAAAGGAAGGCAAAATGCCAACATTACAAATTATTGTAAAAAACTTGATCTTACTAATGTAATTCATCATCTTTAACTATTCTGAGTGTTTCCTGTACAGAATTTCAGGTGTGCCAGTTTTTCCTGCACTGGGTTTCAGGTGTGCCAGTGTTTCTTGCACAGGATTTCAGACCTGTCAGACCCAGAAACACAAGTCACCTCCTGTGTCCAATGAGCTTAGTTTGGGGAGAAAACATGAACATGAACATATGATGAACACAGACAAATTATCTTAAACATAATGAATTACATTAGTTAGATCGAGTTTCTTAACTATTCTGAGTGTTTCCTGCACAGAATTTTAGGTGTGCCACTGTTTCCTGCACAGGATTTCAGGTCTGCCAGTGTTTCCTGCACAAGATTTCAGACCTGTCAGACCCAGAAACACAATTCAACTCCTGTGTCCAATGAGCTTAGTTTGGGGAGAAAACATGAACATGAATGTATGATGAACATAGACAAATTATCTTAAGAAACTTGATTTTACTAATGTAATTCATCATCTTTAACTATTCTGAGTGTTTCCTGTACAGAAGTTCAGGTCTGCCAGCCCCTGGAAACACAATTCACCTCCTGTGTCCAAAATAACCTTGGAATGGCGAGAGAACTCTAAAATGAACACATGTTGAATACAGACAAATTAGCTGGAGAAACTGAAATGTTGTGCAGGAAAGATTGGAACACCTGAAATCCTGTACAGGAAACACCCAAATAGTTAAAGATGATGAATTACATTAGTAAGATCAAGTTTCTTAAGATAATTTGTCTGTGTTCATCATTACGTTCATTTTCATGTTTTCTCCCCAAACTAAGCTCATTAGACACAGGAGGTGAATTGTGTTTCTGGGTCTGACAGGTCTGAAATCCTGCGTAGGAAACACTGGCACACCTGGAATTCTGTATAGGAAACACTCAGACTAGTTAAGAAACTTGATCTAACTAATGTAATCTATCATTTTTAAGATAATTTGTATGTGTTCATCATACGTTCTTTTTCATGTTTTTTCCCCAACCTAAGCTCATTGGACACAGGAGGTGAATTTTGTTTATGGGTTTGACAGGTCTGAAATCCTGTGCAGGAAACACTGGCACACTTGAAATCCTGTACAGGAAACACTGGCACACCTGAACTTCTGTACAGGAAACATTCAGAATAGTTAAGAAACTTGATCTAACTAATGTAATTCATCATGTTTAAGATCATTTGTCTGTGTTCATCATACGTTCATATTCATGTTTTCTCCCCAAACTAAGCTCATTGGACACAGGAGGTGAATTGTGTTTCTGGGTCTGAGAGGTCTGAAATCCTGTGCAGGAAACAATGGCACACCTGAAGTCCTGTACAGGAAACACTCAGAATAGTTAAAGATGATGAATTACATTGGTAAGATCAAGTTTCTCAAGATAATTTGTCCGTGTTCATCATACGTTCATGTTCAAGTTTCTTAAGATAATTTGTCTGTGTTCAACAGTGTCCATTTTGGCTTTCTCTCACCCTTCTAAGCCTATTTTAGACACAGGAGGTGAATTGTCTTTCCAGGGGCTGGCAAACCTGAACTTCTGTACAGGAAACACTCAGAATAGTTCAAGATGATGAATTACAGTAGTTGGATGAAGTTTCTTAAGATAATTTGTCTGTATTCAACAGTGTCCATTTTGGCTTTCTCTCACCATTCTAAGCTTATTTTAGACACAGGAGGTGAATTGTCTTTCCAGGGGCTGGCAAACCTGAACTTCTGTACAGGAAACACTCACAATAGTTAAGAAACTTGATCTAACTAATGTAATTTATCATTTTTAAGATAATTTGTCTGTGTTCATCATACGTTCTTTTTCTTGTTTTCTCCCCAAACTAAGCTCATTGGACACAGGAGGTGAATTTTGTTTATGGGTCTGACAGGTCTGAAATCCTGTGCAGGAAACACTGGCACACCTGAAATCCTGTGCAGGAAACACTGGCACACCTGAACTTCTGTACAGGAAACATTCAGAATAGTTAAGAAACTTGATCTAACTAATGTAATTAATCATTTTTAAGATAATTTGTCTGTGTTCATCATACGTTCTTTTTCTTGTTTTCTCCCCAAACTAAGCTCATTGGACATAGGAGGTGAAGTTTGTTTATGGGTCTGACAGGTCTGAAATCCTGTGCAGGAAACACTGGCACACCTGAAATCCTGTGCAGGAAACACTGGCACACCTGAACGTCTGTACAGGAAACATTCAGAATAGTTAAGAAACTTGATCTAACTAATGTAATTCATCATGTTTAAGATAATTTGTCTGTGTTCATCATACGTTCATATTCATGTTTTCTCCCCAAACTAAGCTCATCAAGTTTCTTAAGATGATTTGTCTGTGTTCATCATACATTCATTTTCATGTTTTCTCCCCAAACTAAGCTCATTGGACACAGGAGGTGACTTGTGTTTCTGGGTCTGAGAGGTCTGAAATCCTGTGCAGGAAACAATGGCACACCTGAAGTCCTGTACAGGAAACACTCAGAATAGTTAAAGATGATGAATTACATTGGTAAGATCAAGTTTCTCAAGATAATTTGTCTGTGTTCATCATACGTTCATGTTCAAGTTTCTTAAGATAATTTGTCTGTATTCAACAGTGTCCATTTTGGCTTTCTCTCACCAATCTAAGCTTATTTTAGACACAGGAGGTGAAATGTGTTACCATGGACTGATAGACTTACATTTCCGCCCAGAAAACACTCAGAATAGTTCAAGATGATGAATTACAGTAGTTGGATGAAGTTTCTCCAGATAATTTGTCTGTATTCAACAGTGTCCATTTTGGCTTTCTCTCACCATTCTAAGTCTATTTTAGACACAGGAGGTGAATTGTCTTTCCAGGGGCTGGCAAACCTGAACTTCTGTACAAGAAACACTCAGGATAGTTCAAGATGATGAATTACAGTAGTTGGATGAAGTTTCTTAAGATAATTTGTCTGTATTCAACAGTGTCCATTTTGGCTTTCTCTCACCATTCTAAGCTTATTTTAGACACAGGAGGTGAAATGTGTTACCATGGACTGATAGACTTACATTTCCGCCCAGAAAACACTCAGAATAGTTAAAGGTGATGAATTACATTAGTAAGATCAAGTTTCTTAAGATAATTTGTCTGTATTCAACAGTGTCCATTTTGGCTTTCTCTCACCATTCTAAGCCTATTTTAGACACAGGAGGTGAATTGTCTTTCCAGGGGCTGGCAAACCTGAACTTCTGTACAGGAAACACTCACAATAGTTAAGAAAGTTGATCTAACTAATGTAATTTATCATTTTTAAGATAATTTGTCTGTGTTCATCACACGTTCTTTTTCTTGTTTTCTCCCCTCAACTAACTAAGCTCATTGGACACAGGAGGTGAATTTTGTTTATGGGTCTGACAGGTCTGAAATCCTGTGCAGGAAACACTGGCACACCTGAACTTCTGTACAGGAAACATTCAGAATAGTGAAGAAACTTGATCTAACTAATGTAATTCATCATGTTTAAGATGATTTGTCTGTGTTCATCATACGTTAATTTTCATGTTTTCTCCCCAAACTAAGCTCATTGGACACAGGAGGTGAATTGTATTTCTGGGTCTGAGAGGTCTGAAATCCTGTGCAGGAAACACTGGGACACCTGAAATTCTGTATAGGAAACACTCAGAATAGTTAAGAAACTTGATCTAACTGATGTAATTCATCATTTTTAAGATAATTTGTCTGTGTTCATCATACGTTCTTTTTCATGTTTTCTCCCCAAACTAAGCTCAATGGACACAGGAGGTGAATTTTGTTTATGGGTCTGACAGGTCTGAAATCCTGTGCAGGAAACACTGGCACACCTGAACTTCTGTACAGGAAACATTCAGAATAGTTAAGAAACTTGATCTAACTAATGTAATTCATCATGTTTAAGATGATTTGTCTGTGTTCATCATACCTTCATTTTCATGTTTTCTCCCCAGACTAAGCTCATTGGACACAGGAGGTGAATTGTGTTTCTGGGTCTGAGAGGTCTGAAATCCTGTGCAGGAAACACTGGCACACCTGAAATCCTGTGCAGGAAACACTGGCACACCTGAACTTCTGTACAGGAAACATTCAGAATAGTTAAGAAACCTGATCTAACTAATGTAATTCATCATGTTTAAGATGATTTGTCTGTGTTCATCATACATTCATTTTCATGTTTTCTCCCCAAACTAAGCTCATTGGACACAGGAGGTGAATTGTGTTTCTGGGTCTGAGAGGTCTGAAATCCTGTGCAGGAAACAATGGCACACCTGAAGTCCTGTACAGGAAACACTCAGAATAGTTAAAGATGATGAATAACATTAGTAAGATCAAGTTTCTTAAGATAATTTGTCTGTATTCAACAGTGTCCATTTTGGCTTTCTCTCACCATTCTAAGCCTATTTTAGACACAGGAGGTGAATTGTCTTTCCAGGGGCTGGCAAACCTGAACTTCTGTACAGGAAACACTCAGGATAGTTCAAGATGATGAATTACAGTAGTTGGATGAGGTTTCTTAAGATAATTTGTCTGTATTCAACAGTGTCCATTTTGGCTTTCTCTCACCATTCTAAGCTTATTTTAGACACAGGAGGTGAAATGTGTTACCATGGACTGATAGACTTACATTTCCGCCCAGAAAACACTCAGAATAGTTCAAGATGATGAATTACAGTAGTTGGATGAAGTTTCTCCAGATAATTTGTCTGTATTCAACAGTGTCCGTTTTGGCTTTCTCTCACCATTCTAAGCCTATTTTAGACACAGGAGGTGAATTGTCTTTCCAGGGGCTGGCAAACCTGAACTTCTGTACAAGAAACACTCAGGATAGTTCAAGATGATGAATTACAGTAGTTGGATGAAGTTTCTTAAGATAATTTGTCTGTATTCAACAGTGTCCATTTTGGCTTTCTCTCACCATCCTAAGCTTATTTTAGACACAGGAGGTGAAATGTGTTACCATGGACTGATAGACTTACATTTCCGCCCAGAAAACACTCAGAATAGTTAAAGGTGATGAATTACATTAGTAAGATCACGTTTCTTAAGATAATTTGTCTGTATTCAACAGTGTCCATTTTGGCTTTCTCTCACCATTCTAAGCCTATTTTAGACACAGGAGGTGAATTGTCTTTCCAGGGGCTGGCAAACCTGAACTTCTGTACAGGAAACACTCAGGATAGTTCAAGATGATGAATTACAGTAGTTGGATGAAGTTTCTTAAGATAATTTGTCTGTATTCAACAGTGTCCATTTTGGCTTTCTCTCACCATTCTAAGCTTATTTTAGACACAGGAGGTGAATTGTCTTTCCAGGGGCTGGCAAACCTGAACTTCTGTACAGGAAACACTCACAATAGTTAAGAAAGTTGATCTAACTAATGTAATTTATCATTTTTAAGATAATTTGTCTGTGTTCATCACACGTTCTTTTTCTTGTTTTCTCCCCTAAACTAACTAAGCTCATTGGACACAGGAGGTGAATTTTGTTTATGGGTCTGACAGGTCTGAAATCCTGTGCAGGAACCACTGGCACACCTGAAATCCTGTGCAGGAAACACTGGCACACCTGAACTTCTGTACAGGAAACATTCAGAATAGTTAAGAAACTTGATCTAACTAATGTAATTCATCATGTTTAAGATGATTTGTCTGTGTTCATCATACGTTAATTTTCATGTTTTCTCCCCAAACTAAGCTCATTGGACACAGGAGGTGAATTGTGTTTCTGGGTCTGAGAGGTCTGAAATCCTGTGCAGGAAACACTGGGACACCTGAAATTCTGTATAGGAAACACTCAGAATAGTTAAGAAACTTGATCTAACTGATGTAATTCATCATTTTTAAGATAATTTGTCTGTGTTCATCATACGTTCTTTTTCATGTTTTCTCCCCAAACTAAGCTCAATGGACACAGGAGGTGAATTTTGTTTATGGGTCTGACAGGTCTGAAATCCTGTGCAGGAAACACTGGCACACCTGAAATCCTGTGCAGGAAACACTGGCACACCTGAACTTCTGTACAGGAAACATTCAGAATAGTTAAGAAACTTGATCTAACTAATGTAATTCATCATGTTTAAGATGATTTGTCTGTGTTCATCATACCTTCATTTTCATGTTTTCTCCCCAGACTAAGCTCATTGGACACAGGAGGTGAATTGTGTTTCTGGGTCTGAGAGGTCTGAAATCCTGTGCAGGAAACACTGGCACACCTGAAATCCTGTGCAGGAAACACTGGCACACCTGAACTTCTGTACAGGAAACATTCAGAATAGTTAAGAAACCTGATCTAACTAATGTAATTCATCATGTTTAAGATGATTTGTCTGTGTTCATCATACATTCATTTTCATGTTTTCTCCCCAAACTAAGCTCATTGGACACAGGAGGTGAATTGTGTTTCTGGGTCTGAGAGGTCTGAAATCCTGTGCAGGAAACAATGGCACACCTGAAGTCCTGTACAGGAAACACTCAGAATAGTTAAAGATGATGAATAACATTAGTAAGATCAAGTTTCTTAAGATAATTTGTCTGTATTCAACAGTGTCCATTTTGGCTTTCTCTCACCATTCTAAGCCTATTTTAGACACAGGAGGTGAATTGTCTTTCCAGGGGCTGGCAAACCTGAACTTCTGTACAGGAAACACTCAGGATAGTTCAAGATGATGAATTACAGTAGTTGGATGAGGTTTCTTAAGATAATTTGTCTGTATTCAACAGTGTCCATTTTGGCTTTCTCTCACCATTCTAAGCTTATTTTAGACACAGGAGGTGAAATGTGTTACCATGGACTGATAGACTTACATTTCCGCCCAGAAAACACTCAGAATAGTTCAAGATGATGAATTACAGTAGTTGGATGAAGTTTCTCCAGATAATTTGTCTGTATTCAACAGTGTCCGTTTTGGCTTTCTCTCACCATTCTAAGCCTATTTTAGACACAGGAGGTGAATTGTCTTTCCAGGGGCTGGCAAACCTGAACTTCTGTACAAGAAACACTCAGGATAGTTCAAGATGATGAATTACAGTAGTTGGATGAAGTTTCTTAAGATAATTTGTCTGTATTCAACAGTGTCCATTTTGGCTTTCTCTCACCATCCTAAGCTTATTTTAGACACAGGAGGTGAAATGTGTTACCATGGACTGATAGACTTACATTTCCGCCCAGAAAACACTCAGAATAGTTAAAGGTGATGAATTACATTAGTAAGATCACGTTTCTTAAGATAATTTGTCTGTATTCAACAGTGTCCATTTTGGCTTTCTCTCACCATTCTAAGCCTATTTTAGACACAGGAGGTGAATTGTCTTTCCAGGGGCTGGCAAACCTGAACTTCTGTACAGGAAACACTCAGGATAGTTCAAGATGATGAATTACAGTAGTTGGATGAAGTTTCTTAAGATAATTTGTCTGTATTCAACAGTGTCCATTTTGGCTTTCTCTCACCATTCTAAGCTTATTTTAGACACAGGAGGTGAATTGTCTTTCCAGGGGCTGGCAAACCTGAACTTCTGTACAGGAAACACTCACAATAGTTAAGAAAGTTGATCTAACTAATGTAATTTATCATTTTTAAGATAATTTGTCTGTGTTCATCACACGTTCTTTTTCTTGTTTTCTCCCCTAAACTAACTAAGCTCATTGGACACAGGAGGTGAATTTTGTTTATGGGTCTGACAGGTCTGAAATCCTGTGCAGGAACCACTGGCACACCTGAAATCCTGTGCAGGAAACACTGGCACACCTGAACTTCTGTACAGGAAACATTCAGAATAGTTAAGAAACTTGATCTAACTAATGTAATTCATCATGTTTAAGATGATTTGTCTGTGTTCATCATACGTTAATTTTCATGTTTTCTCCCCAAACTAAGCTCATTGGACACAGGAGGTGAATTGTGTTTCTGGGTCTGAGAGGTCTGAAATCCTGTGCAGGAAACACTGGGACACCTGAAATTCTGTATAGGAAACACTCAGAATAGTTAAGAAACTTGATCTAACTGATGTAATTCATCATTTTTAAGATAATTTGTCTGTGTTCATCATACGTTCTTTTTCATGTTTTCTCCCCAAACTAAGCTCAATGGACACAGGAGGTGAATTTTGTTTATGGGTCTGACAGGTCTGAAATCCTGTGCAGGAAACACTGGCACACCTGAAATCCTGTGCAGGAAACACTGGCACACCTGAACTTCTGTACAGGAAACATTCAGAATAGTTAAGAAACTTGATCTAACTAATGTAATTCATCATGTTTAAGATGATTTGTCTGTGTTCATCATACATTCATTTTCATGTTTTCTCCCCAAACTAAGCTCATTGGACACAGGAGGTGAATTGTGTTTCTGGGTCTGAGAGGTCTGAAATCCTGTGCAGGAAACAATGGCACACCTGAAATCCTGTACAGGAAACACTCAGAATAGTTAAAGATGATGAATTACATTAGTAAGATCAAGTTTCTTAAGATAATTTGTCTGTATTCAACAGTGTCCATTTTGGCTTTCTCTCACCATTCTAAGCCTATTTTAGACACAGGAGGTGAATTGTCTTTCCAGGGGCTGGCAAACCTGAACTTCTGTACAGGAAACACTCAGAATAGTTCAAGATGATGAATTACAGTAGTTGGATGAAGTTTCTTAAGATAATTTGTCTGTATTCAACAGTGTCCATTTTGGCTTTCTCTCACCATTCTAAGCTTATTTTAGACACAGGAGGTGAAATGTGTTACCATGGACTGATAGACTTACATTTCCACCCAGAAAACACTCAGAATAGTTAAAGGTGATGAATTACATTAGTAAGATCAAGTTTCTTAAGATAATTTGTCTGTATTCAACAGTGTCCATTTTGGCTTTCTCTCACCATTCTAAGCCTATTTTAGACACAGGAGGTGAATTGTCTTTCCAGGGGCTGGCAAACCTGAACTTCTGTACAGGAAACACTCAGGATAGTTCAAGATGATGAATTACAGTAGTTGGATGAAGTTTCTTAAGATAATTTGTCTGTATTCAACAGTGTCCATTTTGGCTTTCTCTCACCATTCTAAGCTTATTTTAGACACAGGAGGTGAAATGTGTTACCATGGACTGATAGACTTACATTTCCGCCCAGAAAACACTCAGAATAGTTCAAGATGATGAATTACAGTAGTTGGATGAAGTTTCTCCAGATAATTTGTCTGTATTCAACAGTGTCCATTTTGGCTTTCTCTCACCATTCTAAGCCTATTTTAGACACAGGAGGTGAATTGTCTTTCCAGGGGCTGGCAAACCTGAACTTCTGTACAGGAAACACTCAGGATAGTTCAAGATGATGAATTACAGTAGTTGGATGAAGTTTCTTAAGATAATTTGTCTGTATTCAACAGTGTCCATTTTGGCTTTCTCTCACCATTCTAAGCTTATTTTAGACACAGGAGGTGAAATTTGTTACCATGGACTGATAGACTTACATTTCCGCCCAGAAAACACTCAGAATAGTTCAAGATGATGAATTACAGTAGTTGGATGAAGTTTCTCCAGATAATTTGTCTGTATTCAACAGTGTCCATTTTGGCTTTCTCTCACCATTCTAAGCCTATTTTAGACACAGGAGGTGAATTGTCTTTCCAGGGGCTGGCAAACCTGAACTTCTGTACAGGAAACACTCAGGATAGTTCAAGATGATGAATTACAGTAGTTGGATGAAGTTTCTTAAGATAATTTGTCTGTATTCAACAGTGTCCATTTTGGCTTTCTCTCACCATTCTAAGCTTATTTTAGACACAGGAGGTGAAATGTGTTACCATGGACTGATAGACTTACATTTCCGCCCAGAAAACACTCAGAATAGTTAAAGGTGATGAATTACAGTAGTTGGATGAAGTTTCTCCAGATAATTTGTCTGTATTCAACAGTGTCCATTTTGGCTTTCTCTCACCATTCTAAGCCTATTTTAGACACAGGAGGTGAATTGTCTTTCCAGGGACTGGCAAACCTGAACTTCTGTACAGGAAACACTCAGGATAGTTCAAGATGATGAATTACAGTAGTTGGATGAAGTTTCTTAAGATAATTTGTCTGTATTCAACAGTGTCCATTTTGGCTTTCTCTCACCATTCTAAGCTTATTTTAGACACAGGAGGTGAAATGTGTTACCATGGACTGATAGACTTACATTTCCACCCAGAAAACACTCAGAATAGTTAAAGGTGATGAATTACATTAGTAAGATCAAGTTTCTTAAGATAATTTGTCTGTATTCAACAGTGTCCATTTTGGCTTTCTCTCACCATTCTAAGCCTATTTTAGACACAGGAGGTGAATTGTCTTTCCAGGGGCTGGCAAACCTGAACTTCTGTACAGGAAACACTCAGGATAGTTCAAGATGATGAATTACAGTAGTTGGATGAAGTTTCTTAAGATAATTTGTCTGTATTCAACAGTGTCCATTTTGGCTTTCTCTCACCATTCTAAGCTTATTTTAGACACAGGAGGTGAAATGTGTTACCATGGACTGATAGACTTACATTTCCGCCCAGAAAACACTCAGAATAGTTCAAGATGATGAATTACAGTAGTTGGATGAAGTTTCTCCAGATAATTTGTCTGTATTCAACAGTGTCCATTTTGGCTTTCTCTCACCATTCTAAGCCTATTTTAGACACAGGAGGTGAATTGTCTTTCCAGGGGCTGGCAAACCTGAACTTCTGTACAGGAAACACTCAGGATAGTTCAAGATGATGAATTACAGTAGTTGGATGAAGTTTCTTAAGATAATTTGTCTGTATTCAACAGTGTCCATTTTGGCTTTCTCTCACCATTCTAAGCTTATTTTAGACACAGGAGGTGAATTGTCTTTCCAGGGGCTGGCAAACCTGAACTTCTGTACAGGAAACACTCAGAATAGTTCAAGATGATGAATTACAGTAGTTGGATGAAGTTTCTCCAGATAATTTGTCTGTATTCAACAGTGTCCATTTTGGCTTTCTCTCACCATTCTAAGCCTATTTTAGACACAGGAGGTGAATTGTCTTTCCAGGGGCTGGCAAACCTGAACTTCTGTACAGGAAACACTCAGGATAGTTCAAGATGATGAATTACAGTAGTTGGATGAAGTTTCTTAAGATAATTTGTCTGTATTCAACAGTGTCCATTTTGGCTTTCTCTCACCATTCTAAGCTTATTTTAGACACAGGAGGTGAAATGTGTTACCATGGACTGATAGACTTACATTTCTGCCCAGAAAACACTCAGAATAGTTAAAGATGATGAATTACATGAGTAAGATCAAGTTTCTTAAGATAATTTGTCTGTATTCAACAGTGTCCATTTTGGCTTTCTCTCACCATTCTAAGCCTATTTTAGACACAGGAGGTGAATTGTCTTTCCAGGGGCTGGCAAACCTGAACTTCTGTACAGGAAACACTCACAATAGTTAAGAAACTTGATCTAACTAATGTAATTTATCATTTTTAAGATAATTTGTCTGTGTTCATCACACGTTCTTTTTCTTGTTTTCTCCCCTCAACTAACTAAGCTCATTGGACACAGGAGGTGAATTTTGTTTATGGGTCTGACAGGTCTGAAATCCTGTGCAGGAACCACTGGCACACCTGAAATCCTGTGCAGGAAACACTGGCACACCTGAAATCCTGTGCAGGAAACACTGGCACACCTGAACTTCTGTACAGGAAACATTCAGAATAGTTAAGAAACTTGATCTAACTAATGTAATTCATCATGTTTAAGATGATTTGTCTGTGTTCATCATACGTTAATTTTCATGTTTTCTCCCCAAACTAAGCTCATTGGACACAGGAGGTGAATTGTGTTTCTGGGTCTGAGAGGTCTGAAATCCTGTGCAGGAAACACTGGCACACCGGAAATTCTGTATAGGAAACACTCAGAATAGTTAAGAAACTTGATCTAACTGATGTAATTCATCATTTTTAAGATAATTTGTCTGTGTTCATCATACGTTCTTTTTCATGTTTTCTCCCCAAACTAAGCTCAATGGACACAGGAGGTGAATTTTGTTTATGGGTCTGACAGGTCTGAAATCCTGTGCAGGAAACACTGGCACACCTGAAATCCTGTGCAGGAAACACTGGCACACCTGAACTTCTGTACAGGAAACATTCAGAATAGTTAAGAAACTTGATCTAACTAATGTAATTCATCATGTTTAGATGATTTGTCTGTGTTCATCATACATTCATTTTCATGTTTTCTCCCCAAACTAAGCTCATTTGACACAGGAGGTGAATTGTGTTTCTGGGTCTGAGAGGTCTGAAATCCTGTGCGGGAAACAATGGCACACCTGAAGTCCTGTACAGGAAACACTCAGAATAGTTAAAGATGATGAATTACATTAGTAAGATCACGTTTCTTAAGATAATTTGTCTGTATTCAACAGTGTCCATTTTGGCTTTCTCTCACCATTCTAAGCCTATTTTAGACACAGGAGGTGAATTGTCTTTCCAGGGGCTGGCAAACGTGAACTTCTGTACAAGAAACACTCAGGATAGTTCAAGATGATGAATTACAGTAGTTGGATGAAGTTTCTTAAGATAATTTGTCTGTATTCAACAGTGTCCATTTTGGCTTTCTCTCACCATTCTAAGCTTATTTTAGACACAGGAGGTGAAATGTGTTACCATGGACTGATAGACTTACATTTCCGCCCAGAAAACACTCAGAATAGTTCAAGGTGATGAATTACATTAGTTGGATGAGGTTTCTTAAGATAATTTGTCTGTATTCAACAGTGTCCATTTTGGCTTTCTCTCACCATTCTAAGCTTATTTTAGACACAGGAGGTGAAATGTGTTACCATGGACTGATAGACTTACATTTCCGCCCAGAAAACACTCAGAATAGTTAAAGGTGATGAATTACATTAGTAAGATCACGTTTCTTAAGATAATTTGTCTGTATTCAACAGTGTCCATTTTGGCTTTCTCTCACCATTCTAAGCCTATTTTAGACACAGGAGGTGAATTGTCTTTCCAGGGGCTGGCAAACCTGAACTTCTGTACAGGAAACACTCACAATAGTTAAGAAAGTTGATCTAACTAATGTAATTTATCATTTTTAAGATAATTTGTCTGTGTTCATCACACGTTCTTTTTCTTGTTTTCTCCCCTAAACTAACTAAGCTCATTGGACACAGGAGGTGAATTTTGTTTATGGGTCTGACAGGTCTGAAATCCTGTGCAGGAACCACTGGCACACCTGAAATCCTGTGCAGGAAACACTGGCACACCTGAACTTCTGTACAGGAAACATTCAGAATAGTTAAGAAACTTGATCTAACTAATGTAATTCATCATGTTTAAGATGATTTGTCTGTGTTCATCATACGTTAATTTTCATGTTTTCTCCCCAAACTAAGCTCATTGGACACAGGAGGTGAATTGTGTTTCTGGGTCTGAGAGGTCTGAAATCCTGTGCAGGAAACACTGGCACACCTGAAATTCTGTATAGGAAACACTCAGAATAGTTAAGAAACTTGATCTAACTGATGTAATTCATCATTTTTAAGATAATTTGTCTGTGTTCATCATACGTTCTTTTTCATGTTTTCTCCCCAAACTAAGCTCAATGGACACAGGAGGTGAATTTTGTTTATGGGTCTGACAGGTCTGAAATCCTGTGCAGGAAACACTGGCACACCTGAACTTCTGTACAGGAAACATTCAGAATAGTTAAGAAACTTGATCTAACTAATGTAATTCATCATGTTTAGATGATTTGTCTGTGTTCATCATACATTCATTTTCATGTTTTCTCCCCAAACTAAGCTCATTTGACACAGGAGGTGAATTGTGTTTCTGGGTCTGAGAGGTCTGAAATCCTGTGCGGGAAACAATGGCACACCTGAAGTCCTGTACAGGAAACACTCAGAATAGTTAAAGATGATGAATTACATTAGTAAGATCAAGTTTCTTAAGATAATTTGTCTGTATTCAACAGTGTCCATTTTGGCTTTCTCCCACCATTCTAAGCCTATTTTAGACACAGGAGGTGAATTGTCTTTCCAGGGGCTGGCAAACCTGAACTTCTGTACAAGAAACACTCAGGATAGTTCAAGATGATGAATTACAGTAGTTGGATGAAGTTTCTTAAGATAATTTGTCTGTATTCAACAGTGTCCATTTTGGCTTTCTCTCACCATTCTAAGCTTATTTTAGACACAGGAGGTGAAATGTGTTACCATGGACTGATGGACTTACATTTCCGCCCAGAAAACACTCAGAATAGTTCAAGATGATGAATTACAGTAGTTGGATGAAGTTTCTTAAGATAATTTGTCTGTATTCAACAGTGTCCATTTTGGCTTTCTCTCACCATTCTAAGCTTATTTTAGACACAGGAGGTGAAATGTGTTACCATGGACTGATAGACTTACATTTCCGCCCAGAAAACACTCAGAATAGTTAAAGGTGATGAAATACATTAGTAAGATCAAGTTTCTTAAGATAATTTGTCTGTATTCAACAGTGTCCATTTTGGCTTTCTCTCACCATTCTAAGCCTATTTTAGACACAGGAGGTGAATTGTCTTTCCAGGGGCTGGCAAACCTGAACTTCTGTACAGGAAACACTCAGGATAGTTCAAGATGATGAATTACAGTAGTTGGATGAAGTTTCTTAAGATAATTTGTCTGTATTCAACAGTGTCCATTTTGGCTTTCTCTCACCATTCTAAGCTTATTTTAGACACAGGAGGTGAAATGTGTTACCATGGACTGATAGACTTACATTTCCGCCCAGAAAACACTCAGAATAGTTAAAGGTGATGAATTACAGTAGTTGGATGAAGTTTCTCCAGATAATTTGTCTGTATTCAACAGTGTCCATTTTGGCTTTCTCTCACCATTCTAAGCCTATTTTAGACACAGGAGGTGAATTGTCTTTCCAGGGGCTGGCAAACCTGAACTTCTGTACAGGAAACACTCAGGATAGTTCAAGATGATGAATTACAGTAGTTGGATGAAGTTTCTTAAGATAATTTGTCTGTATTCAACAGTGTCCATTTTGGCTTTCTCTCACCATTCTAAGCTTATTTTAGACACAGGAGGTGAAATGTGTTACCATGGACTGATAGACTTACATTTCCGCCTAGAAAACACTCAGAATAGTTAAAGGTGATGAATTACATTAGTAAGATCAAGTTTCTTAAGATAATTTGTCTGTATTCAACAGTGTCCATTTTGGCTTTCTCTCACCATTCTAAGCTTATTTTAGACACAGGAGGTGAAATGTGTTACCATGGACTGATAGACTTACATTTCCGCCCAGAAAACACTCAGAATAGTTCAAGATGATGAATTACAGTAGTTGGATGAAGTTTCTTAAGATAATTTGTCTGTATTCAACAGTGTCCATTTTGGCTTTCTCTCACCATTCTAAGCTTATTTTAGACACAGGAGGTGAAATGTGTTACCATGGACTGATAGACTTACATTTCTGCCCAGAAAACACTCAGAATAGTTAAAGGTGATGAATTACATTAGTAAGATCAAGTTTCTTAAGATAATTTGTCTGTATTCAACAGTGTCCATTTTGGCTTTCTCTCACCATTCTAAGCCTATTTTAGACACAGGAGGTGAATTGTCTTTCCAGGGGCTGGCAAACCTGAACTTCTGTACAGGAAACACTCACAATAGTTAAGAAACTTGATCTAACTAATGTAATTTATCATTTTTAAGATAATTTGTCTGTGTTCATCATACGTTCTTTTTCTTGTTTTCTCCCCTAAACTAACTAAGCTCATTGGACACAGGAGGTGAATTTTGTTTATGGGTCTGACAGGTCTGAAATCCTGTGCAGGAACCACTGGCACACCTGAAATCCTGTGCAGGAAACACTGGCACACCTGAACTTCTGTACAGGAAACATTCAGAATAGTTAAGAAACTTGATCTAACTAATGTAATTCATCATGTTTAAGATGTCTGTGTTCATCATACGTTAATTTTCATGTTTTCTCCCCAAACTAAGCTCATTGGACACAGGAGGTGAATTGTGTTTCTGGGTCTGAGAGGTCTGAAATCCTGTGCAGGAAACACTGGCACACCTGAAATTCTGTATAGGAAACACTCAGAATAGTTAAGAAACTTGATCTAACTGATGTAATTCATCATTTTTAAGATAATTTGTCTGTGTTCATCATACGTTCTTTTTCATGTTTTCTCCCCAAACTAAGCTCAATGGACACAGGAGGTGAATTTTGTTTATGGGTCTGACAGGTCTGAAATCCTGTGCAGGAAACACTGGCACACCTGAAATCCTGTGCAGGAAACACTGGCACACCTGAACTTCTGTACAGGAAACATTCAGAATAGTTAAGAAACTTGATCTAACTAATGTAATTCATCATGTTTAGATGATTTGTCTGTGTTCATCATACATTCATTTTCATGTTTTCTCCCCAAACTAAGCTCATTTGACACAGGAGGTGAATTGTGTTTCTGGGTCTGAGAGGTCTGAAATCCTGTGCGGGAAACAATGGCACACCTGAAGTCCTGTACAGGAAACACTCAGAATAGTTAAAGATGATGAATTACATTAGTAAGATCAAGTTTCTTAAGATAATTTGTCTGTATTCAACAGTGTCCATTTTGGCTTTCTCTCACCATTCTAAGCCTATTTTAGACACAGGAGGTGAATTGTCTTTCCAGGGGCTGGCAAACCTGAACTTCTGTACAAGAAACACTCAGGATAGTTCAAGATGATGAATTACAGTAGTTGGATGAAGTTTCTTAAGATAATTTGTCTGTATTCAACAGTGTCCATTTTGGCTTTCTCTCACCATTCTAAGCTTATTTTAGACACAGGAGGTGAAATGTGTTACCATGGACTGATAGACTTACATTTCCGCCCAGAAAACACTCAGAATAGTTCAAGGTGATGAATTACATTAGCTGGATGAGGTTTCTTAAGATAATTTGTCTGTATTCAACAGTGTCCATTTTGGCTTTCTCTCACCATTCTAAGCTTATTTTAGACACAGGAGGTGAAATGTGTTACCATGGACTGATAGACTTACATTTCCGCCCAGAAAACACTCAGAATAGTTAAAGGTGATGAATTACATTAGTAAGATCACGTTTCTTAAGATAATATGTCTGTATTCAACAGTGTCCATTTTGGCTTTCTCTCACCATTCTAAGCTTATTTTAGACACAGGAGGTGAATTGTCTTTCCAGGGGCTGGCAAACCTGAACTTCTGTACAGGAAACACTCACAATAGTTAAGAAAGTTGATCTAACTAATGTAATTTATCATTTTTAAGATAATTTGTCTGTGTTCATCACACGTTCTTTTTCTTGTTTTCTCCCCTAAACTAACTAAGCTCATTGGACACAGGAGGTGAATTTTGTTTATGGGTCTGACAGGTCTGAAATCCTGTGCAGGAACCACTGGCACACCTGAAATCCTGTGCAGGAAACACTGGCACACCTGAACTTCTGTACAGGAAACATTCAGAATAGTTAAGAAACTTGATCTAACTAATGTAATTCATCATGTTTAAGATGATTTGTCTGTGTTCATCATACGTTAATTTTCATGTTTTCTCCCCAAACTAAGCTCATTGGACACAGGAGGTGAATTGTGTTTCTGGGTCTGAGAGGTCTGAAATCCTGTGCAGGAAACACTGGCACACCTGAAATTCTGTATAGGAAACACTCAGAATAGTTAAGAAACTTGATCTAACTGATGTAATTCATCATTTTTAAGATAATTTGTCTGTGTTCATCATACGTTCTTTTTCATGTTTTCTCCCCAAACTAAGCTCAATGGACACAGGAGGTGAATTTTGTTTATGGGTCTGACAGGTCTGAAATCCTGTGCAGGAAACACTGGCACACCTGAACTTCTGTACAGGAAACATTCAGAATAGTTAAGAAACTTGATCTAACTAATGTAATTCATCATGTTTAGATGATTTGTCTGTGTTCATCATACATTCATTTTCATGTTTTCTCCCCAAACTAAGCTCATTTGACACAGGAGGTGAATTGTGTTTCTGGGTCTGAGAGGTCTGAAATCCTGTGCGGGAAACAATGGCACACCTGAAGTCCTGTACAGGAAACACTCAGAATAGTTAAAGATGATGAATTACATTAGTAAGATCAAGTTTCTTAAGATAATTTGTCTGTATTCAACAGTGTCCATTTTGGCTTTCTCTCACCATTCTAAGCCTATTTTAGACACAGGAGGTGAATTGTCTTTCCAGGGGCTGGCAAACCTGAACTTCTGTACAAGAAACACTCAGGATAGTTCAAGATGATGAATTACAGTAGTTGGATGAAGTTTCTTAAGATAATTTGTCTGTATTCAACAGTGTCCATTTTGGCTTTCTCTCACCATTCTAAGCTTATTTTAGACACAGGAGGTGAAATGTGTTACCATGGACTGATAGACTTACATTTCCGCCCAGAAAACACTCAGAATAGTTCAAGGTGATGAATTACATTAGTTGGATGAGGTTTCTTAAGATAATTTGTCTGTATTCAACAGTGTCCATTTTGGCTTTCTCTCACCATTCTAAGCTTATTTTAGACACAGGAGGTGAAATGTGTTACCATGGACTGATAGACTTACATTTCCGCCCAGAAAACACTCAGAATAGTTAAAGGTGATGAATTACATTAGTAAGATCAAGTTTCTTAAGATAATTTGTCTGTATTCAACAGTGTCCATTTTGGCTTTCTCTCACCATTCTAAGCCTATTTTAGACACAGGAGGTGAATTGTCTTTCCAGGGGCTGGCAAACCTGAACTTCTGTACAGGAAACACTCACAATAGTTAAGAAACTTGATCTAACTAATGTAATTTATCATTTTTAAGATAATTTGTCTGTGTTCATCACACGTTCTTTTTCTTGTTTTCTCCCCTCAACTAACTAAGCTCATTGGACACAGGAGGTGAATTTTGTTTATGGGTCTGACAGGTCTGAAATCCTGTGCAGGAACCACTGGCACACCTGAAATCCTGTGCAGGAAACACTGGCACACCTGAAATCCTGTGCAGGAAACACTGGCACACCTGAACTTCTGTACAGGAAACATTCAGAATAGTTAAGAAACTTGATCTAACTAATGTAATTCATCATGTTTAAGATGATTTGTCTGTGTTCATCATACGTTAATTTTCATGTTTTCTCCCCAAACTAAGCTTATTGGATACAGGAGGTGAATTGTGTTTCTGGGTCTGAGAGGTCTGAAATCCTGTGCAGGAAACACTGGCACACCTGAACTTCTGTACAGGAAACATTCAGAATAGTTAAGAAACTTGATCTAACTAATGTAATTCATCATGTTTAGATGATTTGTCTGTGTTCATCATACATTCATTTTCATGTTTTCTCCCCAAACTAAGCTCATTTGACACAGGAGGTGAATTGTGTTTCTGGGTCTGAGAGGTCTGAAATCCTGTGCGGGAAACAATGGCACACCTGAAGTCCTGTACAGGAAACACTCAGAATAGTTAAAGATGATGAATTACATTAGTAAGATCAAGTTTCTTAAGATAATTTGTCTGTATTCAACAGTGTCCATTTTGGCTTTCTCTCACCATTCTAAGCCTATTTTAGACACAGGAGGTGAATTGTCTTTCCAGGGGCTGGCAAACCTGAACTTCTGTACAAGAAACACTCAGGATAGTTCAAGATGATGAATTACAGTAGTTGGATGAAGTTTCTTAAGATAATTTGTCTGTATTCAACAGTGTCCATTTTGGCTTTCTCTCACCATTCTAAGCTTATTTTAGACACAGGAGGTGAAATGTGTTACCATGGACTGATAGACTTACATTTCCGCCCAGAAAACACTCAGAATAGTTCAAGGTGATGAATTACATTAGCTGGATGAGGTTTCTTAAGATAATTTGTCTGTATTCAACAGTGTCCATTTTGGCTTTCTCTCACCATTCTAAGCTTATTTTAGACACAGGAGGTGAAATGTGTTACCATGGACTGATAGACTTACATTTCCGCCCAGAAAACACTCAGAATAGTTAAAGGTGATGAATTACATTAGTAAGATCACGTTTCTTAAGATAATATGTCTGTATTCAACAGTGTCCATTTTGGCTTTCTCTCACCATTCTAAGCTTATTTTAGACACAGGAGGTGAATTGTCTTTCCAGGGGCTGGCAAACCTGAACTTCTGTACAGGAAACACTCACAATAGTTAAGAAAGTTGATCTAACTAATGTAATTTATCATTTTTAAGATAATTTGTCTGTGTTCATCACACGTTCTTTTTCTTGTTTTCTCCCCTAAACTAACTAAGCTCATTGGACACAGGAGGTGAATTTTGTTTATGGGTCTGACAGGTCTGAAATCCTGTGCAGGAACCACTGGCACACCTGAAATCCTGTGCAGGAAACACTGGCACACCTGAACTTCTGTACAGGAAACATTCAGAATAGTTAAGAAACTTGATCTAACTAATGTAATTCATCATGTTTAAGATGATTTGTCTGTGTTCATCATACGTTAATTTTCATGTTTTCTCCCCAAACTAAGCTCATTGGACACAGGAGGTGAATTGTGTTTCTGGGTCTGAGAGGTCTGAAATCCTGTGCAGGAAACACTGGCACACCGGAAATTCTGTATAGGAAACACTCAGAATAGTTAAGAAACTTGATCTAACTGATGTAATTCATCATTTTTAAGATAATTTGTCTGTGTTCATCATACGTTCTTTTTCATGTTTTCTCCCCAAACTAAGCTCAATGGACACAGGAGGTGAATTTTGTTTATGGGTCTGACAGGTCTGAAATCCTGTGCAGGAAACACTGGCACACCTGAACTTCTGTACAGGAAACATTCAGAATAGTTAAGAAACTTGATCTAACTAATGTAATTCATCATGTTTAGATGATTTGTCTGTGTTCATCATACATTCATTTTCATGTTTTCTCCCCAAACTAAGCTCATTTGACACAGGAGGTGAATTGTGTTTCTGGGTCTGAGAGGTCTGAAATCCTGTGCGGGAAACAATGGCACACCTGAAGTCCTGTACAGGAAACACTCAGAATAGTTAAAGATGATGAATTACATTAGTAAGATCAAGTTTCTTAAGATAATTTGTCTGTATTCAACAGTGTCCATTTTGGCTTTCTCTCACCATTCTAAGCCTATTTTAGACACAGGAGGTGAATTGTCTTTCCAGGGGCTGGCAAACCTGAACTTCTGTACAAGAAACACTCAGGATAGTTCAAGATGATGAATTACAGTAGTTGGATGAAGTTTCTTAAGATAATTTGTCTGTATTCAACAGTGTCCATTTTGGCTTTCTCTCACCATTCTAAGCTTATTTTAGACACAGGAGGTGAAATGTGTTACCATGGACTGATAGACTTACATTTCCGCCCAGAAAACACTCAGAATAGTTCAAGGTGATGAATTACATTAGTTGGATGAGGTTTCTTAAGATAATTTGTCTGTATTCAACAGTGTCCATTTTGGCTTTCTCTCACCATTCTAAGCTTATTTTAGACACAGGAGGTGAAATGTGTTACCATGGACTGATAGACTTACATTTCCGCCCAGAAAACACTCAGAATAGTTAAAGGTGATGAATTACATTAGTAAGATCAAGTTTCTTAAGATAATTTGTCTGTATTCAACAGTGTCCATTTTGGCTTTCTCTCACCATTCTAAGCCTATTTTAGACACAGGAGGTGAATTGTCTTTCCAGGGGCTGGCAAACCTGAACTTCTGTACAGGAAACACTCACAATAGTTAAGAAACTTGATCTAACTAATGTAATTTATCATTTTTAAGATAATTTGTCTGTGTTCATCACACGTTCTTTTTCTTGTTTTCTCCCCTCAACTAACTAAGCTCATTGGACACAGGAGGTGAATTTTGTTTATGGGTCTGACAGGTCTGAAATCCTGTGCAGGAACCACTGGCACACCTGAAATCCTGTGCAGGAAACACTGGCACACCTGAAATCCTGTGCAGGAAACACTGGCACACCTGAACTTCTGTACAGGAAACATTCAGAATAGTTAAGAAACTTGATCTAACTAATGTAATTCATCATGTTTAAGATGATTTGTCTGTGTTCATCATACGTTAATTTTCATGTTTTCTCCCCAAACTAAGCTTATTGGATACAGGAGGTGAATTGTGTTTCTGGGTCTGAGAGGTCTGAAATCCTGTGCAGGAAACACTGGCACACCTGAAATTCTGTATAGGAAACACTCAGAATAGTTAAGAAACTTGATCTAACTGATGTAATTCATCATTTTTAAGATAATTTGTCTGTGTTCATCATACGTTCTTTTTCATGTTTTCTCCCCAAACTAAGCTCAATGGACACAGGAGGTGAATTTTGTTTATGGGTCTGACAGGTCTGAAATCCTGTGCAGGAAACACTGGCACACCTGAAATCCTGTGCAGGAAACACTGGCACACCTGAACTTCTGTACAGGAAACATTCAGAATAGTTAAGAAGCTTGATCTAACTAATGTAATTCATCATGTTTAGATGATTTGTCTGTGTTCATCATACATTCATTTTCATGTTTTCTCCCCAAACTAAGCTCATTTGACACAGGAGGTGAATTGTGTTTCTGGGTCTGAGAGGTCTGAAATCCTGTGCGGGAAACAATGGCACACCTGAAGTCCTGTACAGGAAACACTCAGAATAGTTAAAGATGATGAATTACATTAGTAAGATCAAGTTTCTTAAGATAATTTGTCTGTATTCAACAGTGTCCATTTTGGCTTTCTCTCACCATTCTAAGCCTATTTTAGACACAGGAGGTGAATTGTCTTTCCAGGGGCTGGCAAACCTGAACTTCTGTACAAGAAACACTCAGGATAGTTCAAGATGATGAATTACAGTAGTTGGATGAAGTTTCTTAAGATAATTTGTCTGTATTCAACAGTGTCCATTTTGGCTTTCTCTCACCATTCTAAGCTTATTTTAGACACAGGAGGTGAAATGTGTTACCATGGACTGATAGACTTACATTTCCGCCCAGAAAACACTCAGAATAGTTCAAGGTGATGAATTACATTAGCTGGATGAGGTTTCTTAAGATAATTTGTCTGTATTCAACAGTGTCCATTTTGGCTTTCTCTCACCATTCTAAGCTTATTTTAGACACAGGAGGTGAAATGTGTTACCATGGACTGATAGACTTACATTTCCGCCCAGAAAACACTCAGAATAGTTAAAGGTGATGAATTACATTAGTAAGATCACGTTTCTTAAGATAATTTGTCTGTATTCAACAGTGTCCATTTTGGCTTTCTCTCACCATTCTAAGCTTATTTTAGACACAGGAGGTGAATTGTCTTTCCAGGGGCTGGCAAACCTGAACTTCTGTACAGGAAACACTCACAATAGTTAAGAAAGTTGATCTAACTAATGTAATTTATCATTTTTAAGATAATTTGTCTGTGTTCATCACACGTTCTTTTTCTTGTTTTCTCCCCTAAACTAACTAAGCTCATTGGACACAGGAGGTGAATTTTGTTTATGGGTCTGACAGGTCTGAAATCCTGTGCAGGAACCACTGGCACACCTGAAATCCTGTGCAGGAAACACTGGCACACCTGAACTTCTGTACAGGAAACATTCAGAATAGTTAAGAAACTTGATCTAACTAATGTAATTCATCATGTTTAAGATGATTTGTCTGTGTTCATCATACGTTAATTTTCATGTTTTCTCCCCAAACTAAGCTCATTGGACACAGGAGGTGAATTGTGTTTCTGGGTCTGAGAGGTCTGAAATCCTGTGCAGGAAACACTGGCACACCTGAAATTCTGTATAGGAAACACTCAGAATAGTTAAGAAACTTGATCTAACTGATGTAATTCATCATTTTTAAGATAATTTGTCTGTGTTCATCATACGTTCTTTTTCATGTTTTCTCCCCAAACTAAGCTCAATGGACACAGGAGGTGAATTTTGTTTATGGGTCTGACAGGTCTGAAATCCTGTGCAGGAAACACTGGCACACCTGAACTTCTGTACAGGAAACATTCAGAATAGTTAAGAAACTTGATCTAACTAATGTAATTCATCATGTTTAGATGATTTGTCTGTGTTCATCATACATTCATTTTCATGTTTTCTCCCCAAACTAAGCTCATTTGACACAGGAGGTGAATTGTGTTTCTGGGTCTGAGAGGTCTGAAATCCTGTGCGGGAAACAATGGCACACCTGAAGTCCTGTACAGGAAACACTCAGAATAGTTAAAGATGATGAATTACATTAGTAAGATCAAGTTTCTTAAGATAATTTGTCTGTATTCAACAGTGTCCATTTTGGCTTTCTCTCACCATTCTAAGCCTATTTTAGACACAGGAGGTGAATTGTCTTTCCAGGGGCTGGCAAACCTGAACTTCTGTACAAGAAACACTCAGGATAGTTCAAGATGATGAATTACAGTAGTTGGATGAAGTTTCTTAAGATAATTTGTCTGTATTCAACAGTGTCCATTTTGGCTTTCTCTCACCATTCTAAGCTTATTTTAGACACAGGAGGTGAAATGTGTTACCATGGACTGATAGACTTACATTTCCGCCCAGAAAACACTCAGAATAGTTCAAGGTGATGAATTACATTAGCTGGATGAGGTTTCTTAAGATAATTTGTCTGTATTCAACAGTGTCCATTTTGGCTTTCTCTCACCATTCTAAGCTTATTTTAGACACAGGAGGTGAAATGTGTTACCATGGACTGATAGACTTACATTTCCGCCCAGAAAACACTCAGAATAGTTAAAGGTGATGAATTACATTAGTAAGATCACGTTTCTTAAGATAATTTGTCTGTATTCAACAGTGTCCATTTTGGCTTTCTCTCACCATTCTAAGCTTATTTTAGACACAGGAGGTGAATTGTCTTTCCAGGGGCTGGCAAACCTGAACTTCTGTACAGGAAACACTCACAATAGTTAAGAAAGTTGATCTAACTAATGTAATTTATCATTTTTAAGATAATTTGTCTGTGTTCATCACACGTTCTTTTTCTTGTTTTCTCCCCTAAACTAACTAAGCTCATTGGACACAGGAGGTGAATTTTGTTTATGGGTCTGACAGGTCTGAAATCCTGTGCAGGAACCACTGGCACACCTGAAATCCTGTGCAGGAAACACTGGCACACCTGAACTTCTGTACAGGAAACATTCAGAATAGTTAAGAAACTTGATCTAACTAATGTAATTCATCATGTTTAAGATGATTTGTCTGTGTTCATCATACGTTAATTTTCATGTTTTCTCCCCAAACTAAGCTCATTGGACACAGGAGGTGAATTGTGTTTCTGGGTCTGAGAGGTCTGAAATCCTGTGCAGGAAACACTGGCACACCTGAAATTCTGTATAGGAAACACTCAGAATAGTTAAGAAACTTGATCTAACTGATGTAATTCATCATTTTTAAGATAATTTGTCTGTGTTCATCATACGTTCTTTTTCATGTTTTCTCCCCAAACTAAGCTCAATGGACACAGGAGGTGAATTTTGTTTATGGGTCTGACAGGTCTGAAATCCTGTGCAGGAAACACTGGCACACCTGAACTTCTGTACAGGAAACATTCAGAATAGTTAAGAAACTTGATCTAACTAATGTAATTCATCATGTTTAGATGATTTGTCTGTGTTCATCATACATTCATTTTCATGTTTTCTCCCCAAACTAAGCTCATTTGACACAGGAGGTGAATTGTGTTTCTGGGTCTGAGAGGTCTGAAATCCTGTGCGGGAAACAATGGCACACCTGAAGTCCTGTACAGGAAACACTCAGAATAGTTAAAGATGATGAATTACATTAGTAAGATCAAGTTTCTTAAGATAATTTGTCTGTATTCAACAGTGTCCATTTTGGCTTTCTCTCACCATTCTAAGCCTATTTTAGACACAGGAGGTGAATTGTCTTTCCAGGGGCTGGCAAACCTGAACTTCTGTACAAGAAACACTCAGGATAGTTCAAGATGATGAATTACAGTAGTTGGATGAAGTTTCTTAAGATAATTTGTCTGTATTCAACAGTGTCCATTTTGGCTTTCTCTCACCATTCTAAGCTTATTTTAGACACAGGAGGTGAAATGTGTTACCATGGACTGATAGACTTACATTTCCGCCCAGAAAACACTCAGAATAGTTCAAGGTGATGAATTACATTAGCTGGATGAGGTTTCTTAAGATAATTTGTCTGTATTCAACAGTGTCCATTTTGGCTTTCTCTCACCATTCTAAGCTTATTTTAGACACAGGAGGTGAAATGTGTTACCATGGACTGATAGACTTACATTTCCGCCCAGAAAACACTCAGAATAGTTAAAGGTGATGAATTACATTAGTAAGATCACGTTTCTTAAGATAATTTGTCTGTATTCAACAGTGTCCATTTTGGCTTTCTCTCACCATTCTAAGCTTATTTTAGACACAGGAGGTGAATTGTCTTTCCAGGGGCTGGCAAACCTGAACTTCTGTACAGGAAACACTCACAATAGTTAAGAAAGTTGATCTAACTAATGTAATTTATCATTTTTAAGATAATTTGTCTGTGTTCATCACACGTTCTTTTTCTTGTTTTCTCCCCTAAACTAACTAAGCTCATTGGACACAGGAGGTGAATTTTGTTTATGGGTCTGACAGGTCTGAAATCCTGTGCAGGAACCACTGGCACACCTGAAATCCTGTGCAGGAAACACTGGCACACCTGAACTTCTGTACAGGAAACATTCAGAATAGTTAAGAAACTTGATCTAACTAATGTAATTCATCATGTTTAAGATGATTTGTCTGTGTTCATCATACGCTAATTTTCATGTTTTCTCCCCAAACTAAGCTCATTGGACACAGGAGGTGAATTGTGTTTCTGGGTCTGAGAGGTCTGAAATCCTGTGCAGGAAACACTGGCACACCTGAAATTCTGTATAGGAAACACTCAGAATAGTTAAGAAACTTGATCTAACTGATGTAATTCATCATTTTTAAGATAATTTGTCTGTGTTCATCATACGTTCTTTTTCATGTTTTCTCCCCAAACTAAGCTCAATGGACACAGGAGGTGAATTTTGTTTATGGGTCTGACAGGTCTGAAATCCTGTGCAGGAAACACTGGCACACCTGAACTTCTGTACAGGAAACATTCAGAATAGTTAAGAAACTTGATCTAACTAATGTAATTCATCATGTTTAGATGATTTGTCTGTGTTCATCATACATTCATTTTCATGTTTTCTCCCCAAACTAAGCTCATTTGACACAGGAGGTGAATTGTGTTTCTGGGTCTGAGAGGTCTGAAATCCTGTGCGGGAAACAATGGCACACCTGAAGTCCTGTACAGGAAACACTCAGAATAGTTAAAGATGATGAATTACATTAGTAAGATCAAGTTTCTTAAGATAATTTGTCTGTATTCAACAGTGTCCATTTTGGCTTTCTCTCACCATTCTAAGCCTATTTTAGACACAGGAGGTGAATTGTCTTTCCAGGGGCTGGCAAACCTGAACTTCTGTACAAGAAACACTCAGGATAGTTCAAGATGATGAATTACAGTAGTTGGATGAAGTTTCTTAAGATAATTTGTCTGTATTCAACAGTGTCCATTTTGGCTTTCTCTCACCATTCTAAGCTTATTTTAGACACAGGAGGTGAAATGTGTTACCATGGACTGATAGACTTACATTTCCGCCCAGAAAACACTCAGAATAGTTCAAGGTGATGAATTACATTAGCTGGATGAGGTTTCTTAAGATAATTTGTCTGTATTCAACAGTGTCCATTTTGGCTTTCTCTCACCATTCTAAGCTTATTTTAGACACAGGAGGTGAAATGTGTTACCATGGACTGATAGACTTACATTTCCGCCCAGAAAACACTCAGAATAGTTAAAGGTGATGAATTACATTAGTAAGATCACGTTTCTTAAGATAATTTGTCTGTATTCAACAGTGTCCATTTTGGCTTTCTCTCACCATTCTAAGCTTATTTTAGACACAGGAGGTGAATTGTCTTTCCAGGGGCTGGCAAACCTGAACTTCTGTACAGGAAACACTCACAATAGTTAAGAAAGTTGATCTAACTAATGTAATTCATCATGTTTAAGATGATTTGTCTGTGTTCATCATACGTTAATTTTCATGTTTTCTCCCCAAACTAAGCTCATTGGACACAGGAGGTGAATTGTGTTTCTGGGTCTGAGAGGTCTGAAATCCTGTGCGGGAAACAATGGCACACCTGAAGTCCTGTACAGGAAACACTCAGAATAGTTAAAGATGATGAATTACATTAGTAAGATCAAGTTTCTTAAGATAATTTGTCTGTATTCAACAGTGTCCATTTTGGCTTTCTCTCACCATTCTAAGCCTATTTTAGACACAGGAGGTGAATTGTCTTTCCAGGGGCTGGCAAACCTGAACTTCTGTACAGGAAACACTCAGGATAGTTCAAGATGATGAATTACAGTAGTTGGATGAGGTTTCTTAAGATAATTTGTCTGTATTCAACAGTGTCCATTTTGGCTTTCTCTCACCATTCTAAGCTTATTTTAGACACAGGAGGTGAAATGTGTTACCATGGACTGATAGACTTACATTTCCGCCCAGAAAACACTCAGAATAGTTAAAGGTGATGAATTACATTAGTAAGATCACGTTTCTTAAGATAATTTGTCTGTATTCAACAGTGTCCATTTTGGCTTTCTCTCACCATTCTAAGCCTATTTTAGACACAGGAGGTGAATTGTCTTTCCAGGGGCTGGCAAACCTGAACTTCTGTACAGGAAACACTCAGGATAGTTCAAGATGATGAATTACAGTAGTTGGATGAAGTTTCTTAAGATAATTTGTCTGTATTCAACAGTGTCCATTTTGGCTTTCTCTCACCATCCTAAGCTTATTTTAGACACAGGAGGTGAAATGTGTTACCATGGACTGATAGACTTACATTTCCGCCCAGAAAACACTCAGAATAGTTCAAGATGATGAATTACAGTAGTTGGATGAAGTTTCTTAAGATAATTTGTCTGTATTCAACAGTGTCCATTTTGGCTTTCTCTCACCATTCTAAGCTTATTTTAGACACAGGAGGTGAAATGTGTTACCATGGACTGATAGACTTACATTTCCGCCCAGAAAACACTCAGAATAGTTAAAGGTGATGAATTACATTAGTAAGATCACGTTTCTTAAGATAATTTGTCTGTATTCAACAGTGTCCATTTTGGCTTTCTCTCACCATTCTAAGCCTATTTTAGACACAGGAGGTGAATTGTCTTTCCAGGGGCTGGCAAACCTGAACTTCTGTACAGGAAACACTCAGGATAGTTCAAGATGATGAATTACAGTAGTTGGATGAAGTTTCTTAAGATAATTTGTCTGTATTCAACAGTGTCCATTTTGGCTTTCTCTCACCATTCTAAGCCTATTTTAGACACAGGAGGTGAATTGTCTTTCCAGGGGCTGGCAAACCTGAACTTCTGTACAGGAAACACTCACAATAGTTAAGAAAGTTGATCTAACTAATGTAATTTATCATTTTTAAGATAATTTGTCTTTGTTCATCACACGTTCTTTTTCTTGTTTTCTCCCCTAAACTTACTAAGCTCATTGGACACAGGAGGTGAATTTTGTTTATGGGTCTGACAGGTCTGAAATCCTGTGCAGGAACCACTGGCACACCTGAAATCCTGTGCAGGAAACACTGGCACACCTGAACTTCTGTACAGGAAACATTCAGAATAGTTAAGAAACTTGATCTAACTAATGTAATTCATCATGTTTAAGATGATTTGTCTGTGTTCATCATACGTTAATTTTCATGTTTTCTCCCCAAACTAAGCTCATTGGACACAGGAGGTGAATTGTGTTTCTGGGTCTGAGAGGTCTGAAATCCTGTGCAGGAAACACTGGCACACCTGAAATTCTGTATAGGAAACACTCAGAATAGTTAAGAAACTTGATCTAACTGATGTAATTCATCATTTTTAAGATAATTTGTCTGTGTTCATCATACGTTCTTTTTCATGTTTTCTCCCCAAACTAAGCTCAATGGACACAGGAGGTGAATTTTGTTTATGGGTCTGACAGGTCTGAAATCCTGTGCAGGAAACACTGGCACACCTGAAATCCTGTGCAGGAAACACTGGCACACCTGAACTTCTGTACAGGAAACATTCAGAATAGTTAAGAAACTTGATCTAACTAATGTAATTCATCATGTTTAGATGATTTGTCTGTGTTCATCATACATTCATTTTCATGTTTTCTCCCCAAACTAAGCTCATTGGACACAGGAGGTGAATTGTGTTTCTGGGTCTGAGAGGTCTGAAATCCTGTGCGGGAAACAATGGCACACCTGAAGTCCTGTACAGGAAACACTCAGAATAGTTAAAGGTGATGAATTACATTAGTAAGATCACGTTTCTTAAGATAATTTGTCTGTATTCAACAGTGTCCATTTTGGCTTTCTCTCACCATTCTAAGCTTATTTTAGACACAGGAGGTGAAATGTGTTACCATGGACTGATAGACTTACATTTCCGCCCAGAAAACACTCAGAATAGTTCAAGATGATGAATTACAGTAGTTGGATGAAGTTTCTCCAGATAATTTGTCTGTATTCAACAGTGTCCGTTTTGGCTTTCTCTCACCATTCTAAGCCTATTTTAGACACAGGAGGTGAATTGTCTTTCCAGGGGCTGGCAAACCTGAACTTCTGTACAGGAAACACTCAGGATAGTTCAAGATGATGAATTACTGTAGTTGGATGAAGTTTCTTAAGATAATTTGTCTGTATTCAACAGTGTCCATTTTGGCTTTCTCTCACCATTCTAAGCTTATTTTAGACACAGGAGGTGAAATGTGTTACCATGGACTGATAGACTTACATTTCCGCCCAGAAAACACTCAGAATAGTTCAAGATGATGAATTACAGTAGTTGGATGAAGTTTCTCCAGATAATTTGTCTGTATTCAACAGTGTCCATTTTGGCTTTCTCTCACCATTCTAAGCCTATTTTAGACACAGGAGGTGAATTGTCTTTCCAGGGGCTGGCAAACCTGAACTTCTGTACAAGAAACACTCAGGATAGTTCAAGATGATGAATTACAGTAGTTGGATGAAGTTTCTTAAGATAATTTGTCTGTATTCAACAGTGTCCATTTTGGCTTTCTCTCACCATCCTAAGCTTATTTTAGACACAGGAGGTGAAATGTGTTACCATGGACTGATAGACTTACATTTCCGCCCAGAAAACACTCAGAATAGTTAAAGGTGATGAATTACATTAGTAAGATCACGTTTCTTAAGATAATTTGTCTGTATTCAACAGTGTCCATTTTGGCTTTCTCTCACCATTCTAAGCCTATTTTAGACACAGGAGGTGAATTGTCTTTCCAGGGGCTGGCAAACCTGAACTTCTGTACAGGAAACACTCAGGATAGTTCAAGATGATGAATTACAGTAGTTGGATGAAGTTTCTTAAGATAATTTGTCTGTATTCAACAGTGTCCATTTTGGCTTTCTCTCACCATTCTAAGCTTATTTTAGACACAGGAGGTGAATTGTCTTTCCAGGGGCTGGCAAACCTGAACTTCTGTACAGGAAACACTCACAATAGTTAAGAAAGTTGATCTAACTAATGTAATTTATCATTTTTAAGATAATTTGTCTTTGTTCATCACACGTTCTTTTTCTTGTTTTCTCCCCTAAACTTACTAAGCTCATTGGACACAGGAGGTGAATTTTGTTTATGGGTCTGACAGGTCTGAAATCCTGTGCAGGAACCACTGGCACACCTGAAATCCTGTGCAGGAAACACTGGCACACCTGAACTTCTGTACAGGAAACATTCAGAATAGTTAAGAAACTTGATCTAACTAATGTAATTCATCATGTTTAAGATGATTTGTCTGTGTTCATCATACGTTAATTTTCATGTTTTCTCCCCAAACTAAGCTCATTGGACACAGGAGGTGAATTGTGTTTCTGGGTCTGAGAGGTCTGAAATCCTGTGCAGGAAACACTGGCACACCTGAAATTCTGTATAGGAAACACTCAGAATAGTTAAGAAACTTGATCTAACTGATGTAATTCATCATTTTTAAGATAATTTGTCTGTGTTCATCATACGTTCTTTTTCATGTTTTCTCCCCAAACTAAGCTCAATGGACACAGGAGGTGAATTTTGTTTATGGGTCTGACAGGTCTGAAATCCTGTGCAGGAAACACTGGCACACCTGAAATCCTGTGCAGGAAACACTGGCACACCTGAACTTCTGTACAGGAAACATTCAGAATAGTTAAGAAACTTGATCTAACTAATGTAATTCATCATGTTTAGATGATTTGTCTGTGTTCATCATACATTCATTTTCATGTTTTCTCCCCAAACTAAGCTCATTGGACACAGGAGGTGAATTGTGTTTCTGGGTCTGAGAGGTCTGAAATCCTGTGCGGGAAACAATGGCACACCTGAAGTCCTGTACAGGAAACACTCAGAATAGTTAAAGGTGATGAATTACATTAGTAAGATCACGTTTCTTAAGATAATTTGTCTGTATTCAACAGTGTCCATTTTGGCTTTCTCTCACCATTCTAAGCTTATTTTAGACACAGGAGGTGAAATGTGTTACCATGGACTGATAGACTTACATTTCCGCCCAGAAAACACTCAGAATAGTTCAAGATGATGAATTACAGTAGTTGGATGAAGTTTCTCCAGATAATTTGTCTGTATTCAACAGTGTCCGTTTTGGCTTTCTCTCACCATTCTAAGCCTATTTTAGACACAGGAGGTGAATTGTCTTTCCAGGGGCTGGCAAACCTGAACTTCTGTACAAGAAACACTCAGGATAGTTCAAGATGATGAATTACAGTAGTTGGATGAAGTTTCTTAAGATAATTTGTCTGTATTCAACAGTGTCCATTTTGGCTTTCTCTCACCATCCTAAGCTTATTTTAGACACAGGAGGTGAAATGTGTTACCATGGACTGATAGACTTACATTTCCGCCCAGAAAACACTCAGAATAGTTAAAGGTGATGAATTACATTAGTAAGATCACGTTTCTTAAGATAATTTGTCTGTATTCAACAGTGTCCATTTTGGCTTTCTCTCACCATTCTAAGCCTATTTTAGACACAGGAGGTGAATTGTCTTTCCAGGGGCTGGCAAACCTGAACTTCTGTACAGGAAACACTCAGGATAGTTCAAGATGATGAATTACAGTAGTTGGATGAAGTTTCTTAAGATAATTTGTCTGTATTCAACAGTGTCCATTTTGGCTTTCTCTCACCATTCTAAGCTTATTTTAGACACAGGAGGTGAATTGTCTTTCCAGGGGCTGGCAAACCTGAACTTCTGTACAGGAAACACTCACAATAGTTAAGAAAGTTGATCTAACTAATGTAATTTATCATTTTTAAGATAATTTGTCTTTGTTCATCACACGTTCTTTTTCTTGTTTTCTCCCCTAAACTTACTAAGCTCATTGGACACAGGAGGTGAATTTTGTTTATGGGTCTGACAGGTCTGAAATCCTGTGCAGGAACCACTGGCACACCTGAAATCCTGTGCAGGAAACACTGGCACACCTGAACTTCTGTACAGGAAACATTCAGAATAGTTAAGAAACTTGATCTAACTAATGTAATTCATCATGTTTAAGATGATTTGTCTGTGTTCATCATACGTTAATTTTCATGTTTTCTCCCCAAACTAAGCTCATTGGACACAGGAGGTGAATTGTGTTTCTGGGTCTGAGAGGTCTGAAATCCTGTGCAGGAAACACTGGCACACCTGAAATTCTGTATAGGAAACACTCAGAATAGTTAAGAAACTTGATCTAACTGATGTAATTCATCATTTTTAAGATAATTTGTCTGTGTTCATCATACGTTCTTTTTCATGTTTTCTCCCCAAACTAAGCTCAATGGACACAGGAGGTGAATTTTGTTTATGGGTCTGACAGGTCTGAAATCCTGTGCAGGAAACACTGGCACACCTGAAATCCTGTGCAGGAAACACTGGCACACCTGAACTTCTGTACAGGAAACATTCAGAATAGTTAAGAAACTTGATCTAACTAATGTAATTCATCATGTTTAGATGATTTGTCTGTGTTCATCATACATTCATTTTCATGTTTTCTCCCCAAACTAAGCTCATTGGACACAGGAGGTGAATTGTGTTTCTGGGTCTGAGAGGTCTGAAATCCTGTGCGGGAAACAATGGCACACCTGAAGTCCTGTACAGGAAACACTCAGAATAGTTAAAGGTGATGAATTACATTAGTAAGATCACGTTTCTTAAGATAATTTGTCTGTATTCAACAGTGTCCATTTTGGCTTTCTCTCACCATTCTAAGCCTATTTTAGACACAGGAGGTGAATTGTCTTTCCAGGGGCTGGCAAACCTGAACTTCTGTACAGGAAACACTCAGGATAGTTCAAGATGATGAATTACAGTAGTTGGATGAAGTTTCTTAAGATAATTTGTCTGTATTCAACAGTGTCCATTTTGGCTTTCTCTCACCATTCTAAGCTTATTTTAGACACAGGAGGTGAATTGTCTTTCCAGGGGCTGGCAAACCTGAACTTCTGTACAGGAAACACTCAGAATAGTTCAAGATGATGAATTACAGTAGTTGGATGAGGTTTCTTAAGATAATTTGTCTGTATTCAACAGTGTCCATTTTGGCTTTCTCTCACCATTCTAAGCTTATTTTAGACACAGGAGGTGAAATGTGTTACCATGGACTGATAGACTTACATTTCCGCCCAGAAAACACTCAGAATAGTTAAAGGTGATGAATTACATTAGTAAGATCACGTTTCTTAAGATAATTTGTCTGTATTCAACAGTGTCCATTTTGGCTTTCTCTCACCATTCTAAGCCTATTTTAGACACAGGAGGTGAATTGTCTTTCCAGGGGCTGGCAAACCTGAACTTCTGTACAGGAAACACTCAGGATAGTTCAAGATGATGAATTACAGTAGTTGGATGAAGTTTCTTAAGATAATTTGTCTGTATTCAACAGTGTCCATTTTGGCTTTCTCTCACCATTCTAAGCTTATTTTAGACACAGGAGGTGAAATGTGTTACCATGGACTGATAGACTTACATTTCCGCCCAGAAAACACTCAGAATAGTTCAAGATGATGAATTACAGTAGTTGGATGAAGTTTCTTAAGATAATTTGTCTGTATTCAACAGTGTCCATTTTGGCTTTCTCTCACCATTCTAAGCTTATTTTAGACACAGGAGGTGAAATGTGTTACCATGGACTGATAGACTTACATTTCCGCCCAGAAAACACTCAGAATAGTTAAAGGTGATGAATTACATTAGTAAGATCACGTTTCTTAAGATAATTTGTCTGTATTCAACAGTGTCCATTTTGGCTTTCTCTCACCATTCTAAGCCTATTTTAGACACAGGAGGTGAATTGTCTTTCCAGGGGCTGGCAAACCTGAACTTCTGTACAGGAAACACTCAGGATAGTTCAAGATGATGAATTACAGTAGTTGGATGAAGTTTCTTAAGATAATTTGTCTGTATTCAACAGTGTCCATTTTGGCTTTCTCTCACCATTCTAAGCTTATTTTAGACACAGGAGGTGAAATGTGTTACCATGGACTGATAGACTTACATTTCCGCCCAGAAAACACTCAGAATAGTTCAAGATGATGAATTACAGTAGTTGGATGAAGTTTCTCCAGATAATTTGTCTGTATTCAACAGTGTCCATTTTGGCTTTCTCTCACCATTCTAAGCTTATTTTAGACACAGGAGGTGAAATGTGTTACCATGGACTGATAGACTTACATTTCCGCCCAGAAAACACTCAGAATAGTTCAAGATGATGAATTACAGTAGTTGGATGAAGTTTCTCCAGATAATTTGTCTGTATTCAACAGTGTCCGTTTTGGCTTTCTCTCACCATTCTAAGCCTATTTTAGACACAGGAGGTGAATTGTCTTTCCAGGGGCTGGCAAACCTGAACTTCTGTACAAGAAACACTCAGGATAGTTCAAGATGATGAATTACAGTAGTTGGATGAAGTTTCTTAAGATAATTTGTCTGTATTCAACAGTGTCCATTTTGGCTTTCTCTCACCATCCTAAGCTTATTTTAGACACAGGAGGTGAAATGTGTTACCATGGACTGATAGACTTACATTTCCGCCCAGAAAACACTCAGAATAGTTAAAGGTGATGAATTACATTAGTAAGATCACGTTTCTTAAGATAATTTGTCTGTATTCAACAGTGTCCATTTTGGCTTTCTCTCACCATTCTAAGCCTATTTTAGACACAGGAGGTGAATTGTCTTTCCAGGGGCTGGCAAACCTGAACTTCTGTACAGGAAACACTCAGGATAGTTCAAGATGATGAATTACAGTAGTTGGATGAAGTTTCTTAAGATAATTTGTCTGTATTCAACAGTGTCCATTTTGGCTTTCTCTCACCATTCTAAGCTTATTTTAGACACAGGAGGTGAATTGTCTTTCCAGGGGCTGGCAAACCTGAACTTCTGTACAGGAAACACTCACAATAGTTAAGAAAGTTGATCTAACTAATGTAATTTATCATTTTTAAGATAATTTGTCTTTGTTCATCACACGTTCTTTTTCTTGTTTTCTCCCCTAAACTTACTAAGCTCATTGGACACAGGAGGTGAATTTTGTTTATGGGTCTGACAGGTCTGAAATCCTGTGCAGGAACCACTGGCACACCTGAAATCCTGTGCAGGAAACACTGGCACACCTGAACTTCTGTACAGGAAACATTCAGAATAGTTAAGAAACTTGATCTAACTAATGTAATTCATCATGTTTAAGATGATTTGTCTGTGTTCATCATACGTTAATTTTCATGTTTTCTCCCCAAACTAAGCTCATTGGACACAGGAGGTGAATTGTGTTTCTGGGTCTGAGAGGTCTGAAATCCTGTGCAGGAAACACTGGCACACCTGAAATTCTGTATAGGAAACACTCAGAATAGTTAAGAAACTTGATCTAACTGATGTAATTCATCATTTTTAAGATAATTTGTCTGTGTTCATCATACGTTCTTTTTCATGTTTTCTCCCCAAACTAAGCTCAATGGACACAGGAGGTGAATTTTGTTTATGGGTCTGACAGGTCTGAAATCCTGTGCAGGAAACACTGGCACACCTGAAATCCTGTGCAGGAAACACTGGCACACCTGAACTTCTGTACAGGAAACATTCAGAATAGTTAAGAAACTTGATCTAACTAATGTAATTCATCATGTTTAGATGATTTGTCTGTGTTCATCATACATTCATTTTCATGTTTTCTCCCCAAACTAAGCTCATTTGACACAGGAGGTGAATTGTGTTTCTGGGTCTGAGAGGTCTGAAATCCTGTGCGGGAAACAATGGCACACCTGAAGTCCTGTACAGGAAACACTCAGAATAGTTAAAGGTGATGAATTACATTAGTAAGATCACGTTTCTTAAGATAATTTGTCTGTATTCAACAGTGTCCATTTTGGCTTTCTCTCACCATTCTAAGCCTATTTTAGACACAGGAGGTGAATTGTCTTTCCAGGGGCTGGCAAACCTGAACTTCTGTACAGGAAACACTCAGGATAGTTCAAGATGATGAATTACAGTAGTTGGATGAAGTTTCTTAAGATAATTTGTCTGTATTCAACAGTGTCCATTTTGGCTTTCTCTCACCATTCTAAGCTTATTTTAGACACAGGAGGTGAATTGTCTTTCCAGGGGCTGGCAAACCTGAACTTCTGTACAGGAAACACTCACAATAGTTAAGAAAGTTGATCTAACTAATGTAATTCATCATGTTTAAGATGATTTGTCTGTGTTCATCATACGTTAATTTTCATGTTTTCTCCCCAAACTAAGCTCATTGGACACAGGAGGTGAATTGTGTTTCTGGGTCTGAGAGGTCTGAAATCCTGTGCGGGAAACAATGGCACACCTGAAGTCCTGTACAGGAAACACTCAGAATAGTTAAAGATGATGAATTACATTAGTAAGATCAAGTTTCTTAAGATAATTTGTCTGTATTCAACAGTGTCCATTTTGGCTTTCTCTCACCATTCTAAGCCTATTTTAGACACAGGAGGTGAATTGTCTTTCCAGGGGCTGGCAAACCTGAACTTCTGTACAGGAAACACTCAGGATAGTTCAAGATGATGAATTACAGTAGTTGGATGAGGTTTCTTAAGATAATTTGTCTGTATTCAACAGTGTCCATTTTGGCTTTCTCTCACCATTCTAAGCTTATTTTAGACACAGGAGGTGAAATGTGTTACCATGGACTGATAGACTTACATTTCCGCCCAGAAAACACTCAGAATAGTTAAAGGTGATGAATTACAGTAGTTGGATGAAGTTTCTCCAGATAATTTGTCTGTATTCAACAGTGTCCATTTTGGCTTTCTCTCACCATTCTAAGCCTATTTTAGACACAGGAGGTGAATTGTCTTTCCAGGGGCTGGCAAACCTGAACTTCTGTACAGGAAACACTCAGGATAGTTCAAGATGATGAATTACAGTAGTTGGATGAGGTTTCTTAAGATAATTTGTCTGTATTCAACAGTGTCCATTTTGGCTTTCTCTCACCATTCTAAGCTTATTTTAGACACAGGAGGTGAAATGTGTTACCATGGACTGATAGACTTACATTTCTGCCCAGAAAACACTCAGAATAGTTAAAGGTGATGAATTACATTAGTAAGATCACGTTTCTTAAGATAATTTGTCTGTATTCAACAGTGTCCATTTTGGCTTTCTCTCACCATTCTAAGCCTATTTTAGACACAGGAGGTGAATTGTCTTTCCAGGGGCTGGCAAACCTGAACTTCTGTACAGGAAACACTCAGGATAGTTCAAGATGATGAATTACAGTAGTTGGATGAAGTTTCTTAAGATAATTTGTCTGTATTCAACAGTGTCCATTTTGGCTTTCTCTCACCATTCTAAGCTTATTTTAGACACAGGAGGTGAAATGTGTTACCATGGACTGATAGACTTACATTTCCGCCCAGAAAACACTCAGAATAGTTCAAGATGATGAATTACAGTAGTTGGATGAAGTTTCTTAAGATAATTTGTCTGTATTCAACAGTGTCCATTTTGGCTTTCTCTCACCATTCTAAGCTTATTTTAGACACAGGAGGTGAAATGTGTTACCATGGACTGATAGACTTACATTTCCGCCCAGAAAACACTCAGAATAGTTAAAGGTGATGAATTACATTAGTAAGATCACGTTTCTTAAGATAATTTGTCTGTATTCAACAGTGTCCATTTTGGCTTTCTCTCACCATTCTAAGCCTATTTTAGACACAGGAGGTGAATTGTCTTTCCAGGGGCTGGCAAACCTGAACTTCTGTACAGGAAACACTCAGGATAGTTCAAGATGATGAATTACAGTAGTTGGATGAAGTTTCTTAAGATAATTTGTCTGTATTCAACAGTGTCCATTTTGGCTTTCTCTCACCATTCTAAGCTTATTTTAGACACAGGAGGTGAAATGTGTTACCATGGACTGATAGACTTACATTTCCGCCCAGAAAACACTCAGAATAGTTCAAGATGATGAATTACAGTAGTTGGATGAAGTTTCTCCAGATAATTTGTCTGTATTCAACAGTGTCCGTTTTGGCTTTCTCTCACCATTCTAAGCCTATTTTAGACACAGGAGGTGAATTGTCTTTCCAGGGGCTGGCAAACCTGAACTTCTGTACAGGAAACACTCAGGATAGTTCAAGATGATGAATTACAGTAGTTGGATGAAGTTTCTTAAGATAATTTGTCTGTATTCAACAGTGTCCATTTTGGCTTTCTCTCACCATTCTAAGCTTATTTTAGACACAGGAGGTGAAATGTGTTACCATGGACTGATAGACTTACATTTCCGCCCAGAAAACACTCAGAATAGTTCAAGGTGATGAATTACATTAGTTGGATGAGGTTTCTTAAGATAATTTGTCTGTATTCAACAGTGTCCATTTTGGCTTTCTCTCACCATTCTAAGCCTATTTTAGACACAGGAGGTGAATTGTCTTTCCAGGGGCTGGCAAACCTGAACTTCTGTACAGGAAACACTCAGGATAGTTCAAGATGATGAATTACAGTAGTTGGATGAAGTTTCTTAAGATAATTTGTCTGTATTCAACAGTGTCCATTTTGGCTTTCTCTCACCATTCTAAGCTTATTTTAGACACAGGAGGTGAATTGTCTTTCCAGGGGCTGGCAAACCTGAACTTCTGTACAGGAAACACTCACAATAGTTAAGAAAGTTGATCTAACTAATGTAATTTATCATTTTTAAGATAATTTGTCTTTGTTCATCACACGTTCTTTTTCTTGTTTTCTCCCCTAAACTTACTAAGCTCATTGGACACAGGAGGTGAATTTTGTTTATGGGTCTGACAGGTCTGAAATCCTGTGCAGGAACCACTGGCACACCTGAAATCCTGTGCAGGAAACACTGGCACACCTGAACTTCTGTACAGGAAACATTCAGAATAGTTAAGAAACTTGATCTAACTAATGTAATTCATCATGTTTAAGATGATTTGTCTGTGTTCATCATACGTTAATTTTCATGTTTTCTCCCCAAACTAAGCTCATTGGACACAGGAGGTGAATTGTGTTTCTGGGTCTGAGAGGTCTGAAATCCTGTGCAGGAAACACTGGCACACCTGAAATTCTGTATAGGAAACACTCAGAATAGTTAAGAAACTTGATCTAACTGATGTAATTCATCATTTTTAAGATAATTTGTCTGTGTTCATCATACGTTCTTTTTCATGTTTTCTCCCCAAACTAAGCTCAATGGACACAGGAGGTGAATTTTGTTTATGGGTCTGACAGGTCTGAAATCCTGTGCAGGAAACACTGGCACACCTGAAATCCTGTGCAGGAAACACTGGCACACCTGAACTTCTGTACAGGAAACATTCAGAATAGTTAAGAAACTTGATCTAACTAATGTAATTCATCATGTTTAGATGATTTGTCTGTGTTCATCATACATTCATTTTCATGTTTTCTCCCCAAACTAAGCTCATTTGACACAGGAGGTGAATTGTGTTTCTGGGTCTGAGAGGTCTGAAATCCTGTGCGGGAAACAATGGCACACCTGAAGTCCTGTACAGGAAACACTCAGAATAGTTAAAGGTGATGAATTACATTAGTAAGATCACGTTTCTTAAGATAATTTGTCTGTATTCAACAGTGTCCATTTTGGCTTTCTCTCACCATTCTAAGCCTATTTTAGACACAGGAGGTGAATTGTCTTTCCAGGGGCTGGCAAACCTGAACTTCTGTACAGGAAACACTCAGGATAGTTCAAGATGATGAATTACAGTAGTTGGATGAAGTTTCTTAAGATAATTTGTCTGTATTCAACAGTGTCCATTTTGGCTTTCTCTCACCATTCTAAGCTTATTTTAGACACAGGAGGTGAATTGTCTTTCCAGGGGCTGGCAAACCTGAACTTCTGTACAGGAAACACTCACAATAGTTAAGAAAGTTGATCTAACTAATGTAATTCATCATGTTTAAGATGATTTGTCTGTGTTCATCATACGTTAATTTTCATGTTTTCTCCCCAAACTAAGCTCATTGGACACAGGAGGTGAATTGTGTTTCTGGGTCTGAGAGGTCTGAAATCCTGTGCGGGAAACAATGGCACACCTGAAGTCCTGTACAGGAAACACTCAGAATAGTTAAAGATGATGAATTACATTAGTAAGATCAAGTTTCTTAAGATAATTTGTCTGTATTCAACAGTGTCCATTTTGGCTTTCTCTCACCATTCTAAGCCTATTTTAGACACAGGAGGTGAATTGTCTTTCCAGGGGCTGGCAAACCTGAACTTCTGTACAGGAAACACTCAGGATAGTTCAAGATGATGAATTACAGTAGTTGGATGAGGTTTCTTAAGATAATTTGTCTGTATTCAACAGTGTCCATTTTGGCTTTCTCTCACCATTCTAAGCTTATTTTAGACACAGGAGGTGAAATGTGTTACCATGGACTGATAGACTTACATTTCTGCCCAGAAAACACTCAGAATAGTTAAAGGTGATGAATTACATTAGTAAGATCACGTTTCTTAAGATAATTTGTCTGTATTCAACAGTGTCCATTTTGGCTTTCTCTCACCATTCTAAGCCTATTTTAGACACAGGAGGTGAATTGTCTTTCCAGGGGCTGGCAAACCTGAACTTCTGTACAGGAAACACTCAGGATAGTTCAAGATGATGAATTACAGTAGTTGGATGAAGTTTCTTAAGATAATTTGTCTGTATTCAACAGTGTCCATTTTGGCTTTCTCTCACCATTCTAAGCTTATTTTAGACACAGGAGGTGAAATGTGTTACCATGGACTGATAGACTTACATTTCCGCCCAGAAAACACTCAGAATAGTTCAAGATGATGAATTACAGTAGTTGGATGAAGTTTCTTAAGATAATTTGTCTGTATTCAACAGTGTCCATTTTGGCTTTCTCTCACCATTCTAAGCTTATTTTAGACACAGGAGGTGAAATGTGTTACCATGGACTGATAGACTTACATTTCCGCCCAGAAAACACTCAGAATAGTTAAAGGTGATGAATTACATTAGTAAGATCACGTTTCTTAAGATAATTTGTCTGTATTCAACAGTGTCCATTTTGGCTTTCTCTCACCATTCTAAGCCTATTTTAGACACAGGAGGTGAATTGTCTTTCCAGGGGCTGGCAAACCTGAACTTCTGTACAGGAAACACTCAGGATAGTTCAAGATGATGAATTACAGTAGTTGGATGAAGTTTCTTAAGATAATTTGTCTGTATTCAACAGTGTCCATTTTGGCTTTCTCTCACCATTCTAAGCTTATTTTAGACACAGGAGGTGAAATGTGTTACCATGGACTGATAGACTTACATTTCCGCCCAGAAAACACTCAGAATAGTTCAAGATGATGAATTACAGTAGTTGGATGAAGTTTCTCCAGATAATTTGTCTGTATTCAACAGTGTCCGTTTTGGCTTTCTCTCACCATTCTAAGCCTATTTTAGACACAGGAGGTGAATTGTCTTTCCAGGGGCTGGCAAACCTGAACTTCTGTACAGGAAACACTCAGGATAGTTCAAGATGATGAATTACAGTAGTTGGATGAAGTTTCTTAAGATAATTTGTCTGTATTCAACAGTGTCCATTTTGGCTTTCTCTCACCATTCTAAGCTTATTTTAGACACAGGAGGTGAAATGTGTTACCATGGACTGATAGACTTACATTTCCGCCCAGAAAACACTCAGAATAGTTCAAGGTGATGAATTACATTAGTTGGATGAGGTTTCTTAAGATAATTTGTCTGTATTCAACAGTGTCCATTTTGGCTTTCTCTCACCATTCTAAGCCTATTTTAGACACAGGAGGTGAATTGTCTTTCCAGGGGCTGGCAAACCTGAACTTCTGTACAGGAAACACTCAGGATAGTTCAAGATGATGAATTACAGTAGTTGGATGAAGTTTCTTAAGATAATTTGTCTGTATTCAACAGTGTCCATTTTGGCTTTCTCTCACCATTCTAAGCTTATTTTAGACACAGGAGGTGAATTGTCTTTCCAGGGGCTGGCAAACCTGAACTTCTGTACAGGAAACACTCACAATAGTTAAGAAAGTTGATCTAACTAATGTAATTTATCATTTTTAAGATAATTTGTCTTTGTTCATCACACGTTCTTTTTCTTGTTTTCTCCCCTAAACTTACTAAGCTCATTGGACACAGGAGGTGAATTTTGTTTATGGGTCTGACAGGTCTGAAATCCTGTGCAGGAACCACTGGCACACCTGAAATCCTGTGCAGGAAACACTGGCACACCTGAACTTCTGTACAGGAAACATTCAGAATAGTTAAGAAACTTGATCTAACTAATGTAATTCATCATGTTTAAGATGATTTGTCTGTGTTCATCATACGTTAATTTTCATGTTTTCTCCCCAAACTAAGCTCATTGGACACAGGAGGTGAATTGTGTTTCTGGGTCTGAGAGGTCTGAAATCCTGTGCAGGAAACACTGGCACACCTGAAATTCTGTATAGGAAACACTCAGAATAGTTAAGAAACTTGATCTAACTGATGTAATTCATCATTTTTAAGATAATTTGTCTGTGTTCATCATACGTTCTTTTTCATGTTTTCTCCCCAAACTAAGCTCAATGGACACAGGAGGTGAATTTTGTTTATGGGTCTGACAGGTCTGAAATCCTGTGCAGGAAACACTGGCACACCTGAAATCCTGTGCAGGAAACACTGGCACACCTGAACTTCTGTACAGGAAACATTCAGAATAGTTAAGAAACTTGATCTAACTAATGTAATTCATCATGTTTAGATGATTTGTCTGTGTTCATCATACATTCATTTTCATGTTTTCTCCCCAAACTAAGCTCATTTGACACAGGAGGTGAATTGTGTTTCTGGGTCTGAGAGGTCTGAAATCCTGTGCGGGAAACAATGGCACACCTGAAGTCCTGTACAGGAAACACTCAGAATAGTTAAAGGTGATGAATTACATTAGTAAGATCACGTTTCTTAAGATAATTTGTCTGTATTCAACAGTGTCCATTTTGGCTTTCTCTCACCATTCTAAGCCTATTTTAGAAACAGGAGGTGAATTGTCTTTCCAGGGGCTGGCAAACCTGAACTTCTGTACAGGAAACACTCAGGATAGTTCAAGATGATGAATTACAGTAGTTGGATGAAGTTTCTTAAGATAATTTGTCTGTATTCAACAGTGTCCATTTTGGCTTTCTCTCACCATTCTAAGCTTATTTTAGACACAGGAGGTGAATTGTCTTTCCAGGGGCTGGCAAACCTGAACTTCTGTACAGGAAACACTCACAATAGTTAAGAAAGTTGATCTAACTAATGTAATTCATCATGTTTAAGATGATTTGTCTGTGTTCATCATACGTTAATTTTCATGTTTTCTCCCCAAACTAAGCTCATTGGACACAGGAGGTGAATTGTGTTTCTGGGTCTGAGAGGTCTGAAATCCTGTGCGGGAAACAATGGCACACCTGAAGTCCTGTACAGGAAACACTCAGAATAGTTAAAGATGATGAATTACATTAGTAAGATCAAGTTTCTTAAGATAATTTGTCTGTATTCAACAGTGTCCATTTTGGCTTTCTCTCACCATTCTAAGCCTATTTTAGACACAGGAGGTGAATTGTCTTTCCAGGGGCTGGCAAACCTGAACTTCTGTACAGGAAACACTCAGGATAGTTCAAGATGATGAATTACAGTAGTTGGATGAGGTTTCTTAAGATAATTTGTCTGTATTCAACAGTGTCCATTTTGGCTTTCTCTCACCATTCTAAGCTTATTTTAGACACAGGAGGTGAAATGTGTTACCATGGACTGATAGACTTACATTTCTGCCCAGAAAACACTCAGAATAGTTAAAGGTGATGAATTACATTAGTAAGATCACGTTTCTTAAGATAATTTGTCTGTATTCAACAGTGTCCATTTTGGCTTTCTCTCACCATTCTAAGCCTATTTTAGACACAGGAGGTGAATTGTCTTTCCAGGGGCTGGCAAACCTGAACTTCTGTACAGGAAACACTCAGGATAGTTCAAGATGATGAATTACAGTAGTTGGATGAAGTTTCTTAAGATAATTTGTCTGTATTCAACAGTGTCCATTTTGGCTTTCTCTCACCATTCTAAGCTTATTTTAGACACAGGAGGTGAAATGTGTTACCATGGACTGATAGACTTACATTTCCGCCCAGAAAACACTCAGAATAGTTCAAGATGATGAATTACAGTAGTTGGATGAAGTTTCTTAAGATAATTTGTCTGTATTCAACAGTGTCCATTTTGGCTTTCTCTCACCATTCTAAGCTTATTTTAGACACAGGAGGTGAAATGTGTTACCATGGACTGATAGACTTACATTTCCGCCCAGAAAACACTCAGAATAGTTAAAGGTGATGAATTACATTAGTAAGATCACGTTTCTTAAGATAATTTGTCTGTATTCAACAGTGTCCATTTTGGCTTTCTCTCACCATTCTAAGCCTATTTTAGACACAGGAGGTGAATTGTCTTTCCAGGGGCTGGCAAACCTGAACTTCTGTACAGGAAACACTCAGGATAGTTCAAGATGATGAATTACAGTAGTTGGATGAAGTTTCTTAAGATAATTTGTCTGTATTCAACAGTGTCCATTTTGGCTTTCTCTCACCATTCTAAGCTTATTTTAGACACAGGAGGTGAAATGTGTTACCATGGACTGATAGACTTACATTTCCGCCCAGAAAACACTCAGAATAGTTCAAGATGATGAATTACAGTAGTTGGATGAAGTTTCTCCAGATAATTTGTCTGTATTCAACAGTGTCCGTTTTGGCTTTCTCTCACCATTCTAAGCCTATTTTAGACACAGGAGGTGAATTGTCTTTCCAGGGGCTGGCAAACCTGAACTTCTGTACAGGAAACACTCAGGATAGTTCAAGATGATGAATTACAGTAGTTGGATGAAGTTTCTTAAGATAATTTGTCTGTATTCAACAGTGTCCATTTTGGCTTTCTCTCACCATTCTAAGCTTATTTTAGACACAGGAGGTGAAATGTGTTACCATGGACTGATAGACTTACATTTCCGCCCAGAAAACACTCAGAATAGTTCAAGGTGATGAATTACATTAGTTGGATGAGGTTTCTTAAGATAATTTGTCTGTATTCAACAGTGTCCATTTTGGCTTTCTCTCACCATTCTAAGCCTATTTTAGACACAGGAGGTGAATTGTCTTTCCAGGGGCTGGCAAACCTGAACTTCTGTACAGGAAACACTCAGGATAGTTCAAGATGATGAATTACAGTAGTTGGATGAAGTTTCTTAAGATAATTTGTCTGTATTCAACAGTGTCCATTTTGGCTTTCTCTCACCATTCTAAGCTTATTTTAGACACAGGAGGTGAATTGTCTTTCCAGGGGCTGGCAAACCTGAACTTCTGTACAGGAAACACTCACAATAGTTAAGAAAGTTGATCTAACTAATGTAATTTATCATTTTTAAGATAATTTGTCTTTGTTCATCACACGTTCTTTTTCTTGTTTTCTCCCCTAAACTTACTAAGCTCATTGGACACAGGAGGTGAATTTTGTTTATGGGTCTGACAGGTCTGAAATCCTGTGCAGGAACCACTGGCACACCTGAAATCCTGTGCAGGAAACACTGGCACACCTGAACTTCTGTACAGGAAACATTCAGAATAGTTAAGAAACTTGATCTAACTAATGTAATTCATCATGTTTAAGATGATTTGTCTGTGTTCATCATACGTTAATTTTCATGTTTTCTCCCCAAACTAAGCTCATTGGACACAGGAGGTGAATTGTGTTTCTGGGTCTGAGAGGTCTGAAATCCTGTGCAGGAAACACTGGCACACCTGAAATTCTGTATAGGAAACACTCAGAATAGTTAAGAAACTTGATCTAACTGATGTAATTCATCATTTTTAAGATAATTTGTCTGTGTTCATCATACGTTCTTTTTCATGTTTTCTCCCCAAACTAAGCTCAATGGACACAGGAGGTGAATTTTGTTTATGGGTCTGACAGGTCTGAAATCCTGTGCAGGAAACACTGGCACACCTGAAATCCTGTGCAGGAAACACTGGCACACCTGAACTTCTGTACAGGAAACATTCAGAATAGTTAAGAAACTTGATCTAACTAATGTAATTCATCATGTTTAGATGATTTGTCTGTGTTCATCATACATTCATTTTCATGTTTTCTCCCCAAACTAAGCTCATTTGACACAGGAGGTGAATTGTGTTTCTGGGTCTGAGAGGTCTGAAATCCTGTGCGGGAAACAATGGCACACCTGAAGTCCTGTACAGGAAACACTCAGAATAGTTAAAGGTGATGAATTACATTAGTAAGATCACGTTTCTTAAGATAATTTGTCTGTATTCAACAGTGTCCATTTTGGCTTTCTCTCACCATTCTAAGCCTATTTTAGACACAGGAGGTGAATTGTCTTTCCAGGGGCTGGCAAACCTGAACTTCTGTACAGGAAACACTCAGGATAGTTCAAGATGATGAATTACAGTAGTTGGATGAAGTTTCTTAAGATAATTTGTCTGTATTCAACAGTGTCCATTTTGGCTTTCTCTCACCATTCTAAGCTTATTTTAGACACAGGAGGTGAATTGTCTTTCCAGGGGCTGGCAAACCTGAACTTCTGTACAGGAAACACTCACAATAGTTAAGAAAGTTGATCTAACTAATGTAATTCATCATGTTTAAGATGATTTGTCTGTGTTCATCATACGTTAATTTTCATGTTTTCTCCCCAAACTAAGCTCATTGGACACAGGAGGTGAATTGTGTTTCTGGGTCTGAGAGGTCTGAAATCCTGTGCGGGAAACAATGGCACACCTGAAGTCCTGTACAGGAAACACTCAGAATAGTTAAAGATGATGAATTACATTAGTAAGATCAAGTTTCTTAAGATAATTTGTCTGTATTCAACAGTGTCCATTTTGGCTTTCTCTCACCATTCTAAGCCTATTTTAGACACAGGAGGTGAATTGTCTTTCCAGGGGCTGGCAAACCTGAACTTCTGTACAGGAAACACTCAGGATAGTTCAAGATGATGAATTACAGTAGTTGGATGAGGTTTCTTAAGATAATTTGTCTGTATTCAACAGTGTCCATTTTGGCTTTCTCTCACCATTCTAAGCTTATTTTAGACACAGGAGGTGAAATGTGTTACCATGGACTGATAGACTTACATTTCCGCCCAGAAAACACTCAGAATAGTTAAAGGTGATGAATTACAGTAGTTGGATGAAGTTTCTCCAGATAATTTGTCTGTATTCAACAGTGTCCATTTTGGCTTTCTCTCACCATTCTAAGCCTATTTTAGACACAGGAGGTGAATTGTCTTTCCAGGGGCTGGCAAACCTGAACTTCTGTACAGGAAACACTCAGGATAGTTCAAGATGATGAATTACAGTAGTTGGATGAGGTTTCTTAAGATAATTTGTCTGTATTCAACAGTGTCCATTTTGGCTTTCTCTCACCATTCTAAGCTTATTTTAGACACAGGAGGTGAAATGTGTTACCATGGACTGATAGACTTACATTTCTGCCCAGAAAACACTCAGAATAGTTAAAGGTGATGAATTACATTAGTAAGATCACGTTTCTTAAGATAATTTGTCTGTATTCAACAGTGTCCATTTTGGCTTTCTCTCACCATTCTAAGCCTATTTTAGACACAGGAGGTGAATTGTCTTTCCAGGGGCTGGCAAACCTGAACTTCTGTACAGGAAACACTCAGGATAGTTCAAGATGATGAATTACAGTAGTTGGATGAAGTTTCTTAAGATAATTTGTCTGTATTCAACAGTGTCCATTTTGGCTTTCTCTCACCATTCTAAGCTTATTTTAGACACAGGAGGTGAAATGTGTTACCATGGACTGATAGACTTACATTTCCGCCCAGAAAACACTCAGAATAGTTCAAGATGATGAATTACAGTAGTTGGATGAAGTTTCTTAAGATAATTTGTCTGTATTCAACAGTGTCCATTTTGGCTTTCTCTCACCATTCTAAGCTTATTTTAGACACAGGAGGTGAAATGTGTTACCATGGACTGATAGACTTACATTTCCGCCCAGAAAACACTCAGAATAGTTAAAGGTGATGAATTACATTAGTAAGATCACGTTTCTTAAGATAATTTGTCTGTATTCAACAGTGTCCATTTTGGCTTTCTCTCACCATTCTAAGCCTATTTTAGACACAGGAGGTGAATTGTCTTTCCAGGGGCTGGCAAACCTGAACTTCTGTACAGGAAACACTCAGGATAGTTCAAGATGATGAATTACAGTAGTTGGATGAAGTTTCTTAAGATAATTTGTCTGTATTCAACAGTGTCCATTTTGGCTTTCTCTCACCATTCTAAGCTTATTTTAGACACAGGAGGTGAAATGTGTTACCATGGACTGATAGACTTACATTTCCGCCCAGAAAACACTCAGAATAGTTCAAGATGATGAATTACAGTAGTTGGATGAAGTTTCTCCAGATAATTTGTCTGTATTCAACAGTGTCCGTTTTGGCTTTCTCTCACCATTCTAAGCCTATTTTAGACACAGGAGGTGAATTGTCTTTCCAGGGGCTGGCAAACCTGAACTTCTGTACAGGAAACACTCAGGATAGTTCAAGATGATGAATTACAGTAGTTGGATGAAGTTTCTTAAGATAATTTGTCTGTATTCAACAGTGTCCATTTTGGCTTTCTCTCACCATTCTAAGCTTATTTTAGACACAGGAGGTGAAATGTGTTACCATGGACTGATAGACTTACATTTCCGCCCAGAAAACACTCAGAATAGTTCAAGGTGATGAATTACATTAGTTGGATGAGGTTTCTTAAGATAATTTGTCTGTATTCAACAGTGTCCATTTTGGCTTTCTCTCACCATTCTAAGCCTATTTTAGACACAGGAGGTGAATTGTCTTTCCAGGGGCTGGCAAACCTGAACTTCTGTACAGGAAACACTCAGGATAGTTCAAGATGATGAATTACAGTAGTTGGATGAAGTTTCTTAAGATAATTTGTCTGTATTCAACAGTGTCCATTTTGGCTTTCTCTCACCATTCTAAGCTTATTTTAGACACAGGAGGTGAATTGTCTTTCCAGGGGCTGGCAAACCTGAACTTCTGTACAGGAAACACTCACAATAGTTAAGAAAGTTGATCTAACTAATGTAATTTATCATTTTTAAGATAATTTGTCTTTGTTCATCACACGTTCTTTTTCTTGTTTTCTCCCCTAAACTTACTAAGCTCATTGGACACAGGAGGTGAATTTTGTTTATGGGTCTGACAGGTCTGAAATCCTGTGCAGGAACCACTGGCACACCTGAAATCCTGTGCAGGAAACACTGGCACACCTGAACTTCTGTACAGGAAACATTCAGAATAGTTAAGAAACTTGATCTAACTAATGTAATTCATCATGTTTAAGATGATTTGTCTGTGTTCATCATACGTTAATTTTCATGTTTTCTCCCCAAACTAAGCTCATTGGACACAGGAGGTGAATTGTGTTTCTGGGTCTGAGAGGTCTGAAATCCTGTGCAGGAAACACTGGCACACCTGAAATTCTGTATAGGAAACACTCAGAATAGTTAAGAAACTTGATCTAACTGATGTAATTCATCATTTTTAAGATAATTTGTCTGTGTTCATCATACGTTCTTTTTCATGTTTTCTCCCCAAACTAAGCTCAATGGACACAGGAGGTGAATTTTGTTTATGGGTCTGACAGGTCTGAAATCCTGTGCAGGAAACACTGGCACACCTGAAATCCTGTGCAGGAAACACTGGCACACCTGAACTTCTGTACAGGAAACATTCAGAATAGTTAAGAAACTTGATCTAACTAATGTAATTCATCATGTTTAGATGATTTGTCTGTGTTCATCATACATTCATTTTCATGTTTTCTCCCCAAACTAAGCTCATTTGACACAGGAGGTGAATTGTGTTTCTGGGTCTGAGAGGTCTGAAATCCTGTGCGGGAAACAATGGCACACCTGAAGTCCTGTACAGGAAACACTCAGAATAGTTAAAGGTGATGAATTACATTAGTAAGATCACGTTTCTTAAGATAATTTGTCTGTATTCAACAGTGTCCATTTTGGCTTTCTCTCACCATTCTAAGCCTATTTTAGACACAGGAGGTGAATTGTCTTTCCAGGGGCTGGCAAACCTGAACTTCTGTACAGGAAACACTCAGGATAGTTCAAGATGATGAATTACAGTAGTTGGATGAAGTTTCTTAAGATAATTTGTCTGTATTCAACAGTGTCCATTTTGGCTTTCTCTCACCATTCTAAGCTTATTTTAGACACAGGAGGTGAATTGTCTTTCCAGGGGCTGGCAAACCTGAACTTCTGTACAGGAAACACTCACAATAGTTAAGAAAGTTGATCTAACTAATGTAATTCATCATGTTTAAGATGATTTGTCTGTGTTCATCATACGTTAATTTTCATGTTTTCTCCCCAAACTAAGCTCATTGGACACAGGAGGTGAATTGTGTTTCTGGGTCTGAGAGGTCTGAAATCCTGTGCGGGAAACAATGGCACACCTGAAGTCCTGTACAGGAAACACTCAGAATAGTTAAAGATGATGAATTACATTAGTAAGATCACGTTTCTTAAGATAATTTGTCTGTATTCAACAGTGTCCATTTTGGCTTTCTCTCACCATTCTAAGCCTATTTTAGACACAGGAGGTGAATTGTCTTTCCAGGGGCTGGCAAACCTGAACTTCTGTACAGGAAACACTCAGGATAGTTCAAGATGATGAATTACAGTAGTTGGATGAGGTTTCTTAAGATAATTTGTCTGTATTCAACAGTGTCCATTTTGGCTTTCTCTCACCATTCTAAGCTTATTTTAGACACAGGAGGTGAAATGTGTTACCATGGACTGATAGACTTACATTTCCGCCCAGAAAACACTCAGAATAGTTAAAGGTGATGAATTACAGTAGTTGGATGAAGTTTCTCCAGATAATTTGTCTGTATTCAACAGTGTCCATTTTGGCTTTCTCTCACCATTCTAAGCCTATTTTAGACACAGGAGGTGAATTGTCTTTCCAGGGGCTGGCAAACCTGAACTTCTGTACAGGAAACACTCAGGATAGTTCAAGATGATGAATTACAGTAGTTGGATGAGGTTTCTTAAGATAATTTGTCTGTATTCAACAGTGTCCATTTTGGCTTTCTCTCACCATTCTAAGCTTATTTTAGACACAGGAGGTGAAATGTGTTACCATGGACTGATAGACTTACATTTCTGCCCAGAAAACACTCAGAATAGTTAAAGGTGATGAATTACATTAGTAAGATCACGTTTCTTAAGATAATTTGTCTGTATTCAACAGTGTCCATTTTGGCTTTCTCTCACCATTCTAAGCCTATTTTAGACACAGGAGGTGAATTGTCTTTCCAGGGGCTGGCAAACCTGAACTTCTGTACAGGAAACACTCAGGATAGTTCAAGATGATGAATTACAGTAGTTGGATGAAGTTTCTTAAGATAATTTGTCTGTATTCAACAGTGTCCATTTTGGCTTTCTCTCACCATTCTAAGCTTATTTTAGACACAGGAGGTGAAATGTGTTACCATGGACTGATAGACTTACATTTCCGCCCAGAAAACACTCAGAATAGTTCAAGATGATGAATTACAGTAGTTGGATGAAGTTTCTTAAGATAATTTGTCTGTATTCAACAGTGTCCATTTTGGCTTTCTCTCACCATTCTAAGCTTATTTTAGACACAGGAGGTGAAATGTGTTACCATGGACTGATAGACTTACATTTCCGCCCAGAAAACACTCAGAATAGTTAAAGGTGATGAATTACATTAGTAAGATCACGTTTCTTAAGATAATTTGTCTGTATTCAACAGTGTCCATTTTGGCTTTCTCTCACCATTCTAAGCCTATTTTAGACACAGGAGGTGAATTGTCTTTCCAGGGGCTGGCAAACCTGAACTTCTGTACAGGAAACACTCAGGATAGTTCAAGATGATGAATTACAGTAGTTGGATGAAGTTTCTTAAGATAATTTGTCTGTATTCAACAGTGTCCATTTTGGCTTTCTCTCACCATTCTAAGCTTATTTTAGACACAGGAGGTGAAATGTGTTACCATGGACTGATAGACTTACATTTCCGCCCAGAAAACACTCAGAATAGTTCAAGATGATGAATTACAGTAGTTGGATGAAGTTTCTCCAGATAATTTGTCTGTATTCAACAGTGTCCATTTTGGCTTTCTCTCACCATTCTAAGCTTATTTTAGACACAGGAGGTGAAATGTGTTACCATGGACTGATAGACTTACATTTCCGCCCAGAAAACACTCAGAATAGTTCAAGATGATGAATTACAGTAGTTGGATGAAGTTTCTCCAAATAATTTGTCTGTATTCAACAGTGTCCGTTTTGGCTTTCTCTCACCATTCTAAGCCTATTTTAGACACAGGAGGTGAATTGTCTTTCCAGGGGCTGGCAAACCTGAACTTCTGTACAGGAAACACTCAGGATAGTTCAAGATGATGAATTACAGTAGTTGGATGAAGTTTCTTAAGATAATTTGTCTGTATTCAACAGTGTCCATTTTGGCTTTCTCTCACCATTCTAAGCTTATTTTAGACACAGGAGGTGAAATGTGTTACCATGGACTGATAGACTTACATTTCCGCCCAGAAAACACTCAGAATAGTTCAAGATGATGAATTACAGTAGTTGGATGAAGTTTCTCCAGATAATTTGTCTGTATTCAACAGTGTCCATTTTGGCTTTCTCTCACCATTCTAAGCTTATTTTAGACACAGGAGGTGAATTGTCTTTCCAGGGGCTGGCAAACCTGAACTTCTGTACAAGAAACACTCAGGATAGTTCAAGATGATGAATTACAGTAGTTGGATGAAGTTTCTTAAGATAATTTGTCTGTATTCAACAGTGTCCATTTTGGCTTTCTCTCACCATCCTAAGCTTATTTTAGACACAGGAGGTGAAATGTGTTACCATGGACTGATAGACTTACATTTCCGCCCAGAAAACACTCAGAATAGTTAAAGGTGATGAATTACATTAGTAAGATCACGTTTCTTAAGATAATTTGTCTGTATTCAACAGTGTCCATTTTGGCTTTCTCTCACCATTCTAAGCCTATTTTAGACACAGGAGGTGAATTGTCTTTCCAGGGGCTGGCAAACCTGAACTTCTGTACAGGAAACACTCAGGATAGTTCAAGATGATGAATTACAGTAGTTGGATGAAGTTTCTTAAGATAATTTGTCTGTATTCAACAGTGTCCATTTTGGCTTTCTCTCACCATTCTAAGCTTATTTTAGACACAGGAGGTGAATTGTCTTTCCAGGGGCTGGCAAACCTGAACTTCTGTACAGGAAACACTCACAATAGTTAAGAAAGTTGATCTAACTAATGTAATTTATCATTTTTAAGATAATTTGTCTTTGTTCATCACACGTTCTTTTTCTTGTTTTCTCCCCTAAACTTACTAAGCTCATTGGACACAGGAGGTGAATTTTGTTTATGGGTCTGACAGGTCTGAAATCCTGTGCAGGAACCACTGGCACACCTGAAATCCTGTGCAGGAAACACTGGCACACCTGAACTTCTGTACAGGAAACATTCAGAATAGTTAAGAAACTTGATCTAACTAATGTAATTCATCATGTTTAAGATGATTTGTCTGTGTTCATCATACGTTAATTTTCATGTTTTCTCCCCAAACTAAGCTCATTGGACACAGGAGGTGAATTGTGTTTCTGGGTCTGAGAGGTCTGAAATCCTGTGCAGGAAACACTGGCACACCTGAAATTCTGTATAGGAAACACTCAGAATAGTTAAGAAACTTGATCTAACTGATGTAATTCATCATTTTTAAGATAATTTGTCTGTGTTCATCATACGTTCTTTTTCATGTTTTCTCCCCAAACTAAGCTCAATGGACACAGGAGGTGAATTTTGTTTATGGGTCTGACAGGTCTGAAATTCTGTGCAGGAAACACTGGCACACCTGAAATCCTGTGCAGGAAACACTGGCACACCTGAACTTCTGTACAGGAAACATTCAGAATAGTTAAGAAACTTGATCTAACTAATGTAATTCATCATGTTTAGATGATTTGTCTGTGTTCATCATACATTCATTTTCATGTTTTCTCCCCAAACTAAGCTCATTGGACACAGGAGGTGAATTGTGTTTCTGGGTCTGAGAGGTCTGAAATCCTGTGCGGGAAACAATGGCACACCTGAAGTCCTGTACAGGAAACACTCAGAATAGTTAAAGGTGATGAATTACATTAGTAAGATCACGTTTCTTAAGATAATTTGTCTGTATTCAACAGTGTCCATTTTGGCTTTCTCTCACCATCCTAAGCTTATTTTAGACACAGGAGGTGAAATGTGTTACCATGGACTGATAGACTTACATTTCCGCCCAGAAAACACTCAGAATAGTTAAAGGTGATGAATTACATTAGTAAGATCACGTTTCTTAAGATAATTTGTCTGTATTCAACAGTGTCCATTTTGGCTTTCTCTCACCATTCTAAGCCTATTTTAGACACAGGAGGTGAATTGTCTTTCCAGGGGCTGGCAAACCTGAACTTCTGTACAGGAAACACTCAGGATAGTTCAAGATGATGAATTACAGTAGTTGGATGAAGTTTCTTAAGATAATTTGTCTGTATTCAACAGTGTCCATTTTGGCTTTCTCTCACCATTCTAAGCTTATTTTAGACACAGGAGGTGAATTGTCTTTCCAGGGGCTGGCAAACCTGAACTTCTGTACAGGAAACACTCACAATAGTTAAGAAAGTTGATCTAACTAATGTAATTTATCATTTTTAAGATAATTTGTCTTTGTTCATCACACGTTCTTTTTCTTGTTTTCTCCCCTAAACTTACTAAGCTCATTGGACACAGGAGGTGAATTTTGTTTATGGGTCTGACAGGTCTGAAATCCTGTGCAGGAACCACTGGCACACCTGAAATCCTGTGCAGGAAACACTGGCACACCTGAACTTCTGTACAGGAAACATTCAGAATAGTTAAGAAACTTGATCTAACTAATGTAATTCATCATGTTTAAGATGATTTGTCTGTGTTCATCATACGTTAATTTTCATGTTTTCTCCCCAAACTAAGCTCATTGGACACAGGAGGTGAATTGTGTTTCTGGGTCTGAGAGGTCTGAAATCCTGTGCAGGAAACACTGGCACACCTGAAATTCTGTATAGGAAACACTCAGAATAGTTAAGAAACTTGATCTAACTGATGTAATTCATCATTTTTAAGATAATTTGTCTGTGTTCATCATACGTTCTTTTTCATGTTTTCCCCCGAAACTAAGCTCAATGGACACAGGAGGTGAATTTTGTTTATGGGTCTGACAGGTCTGAAATCCTGTGCAGGAAACACTGGCACACCTGAAATCCTGTGCAGGAAACACTGGCACACCTGAACTTCTGTACAGGAAACATTCAGAATAGTTAAGAAACTTGATCTAACTAATGTAATTCATCATGTTTAGATGATTTGTCTGTGTTCATCATACATTCATTTTCATGTTTTCTCCCCAAACTAAGCTCATTTGACACAGGAGGTGAATTGTGTTTCTGGGTCTGAGAGGTCTGAAATCCTGTGCGGGAAACAATGGCACACCTGAAGTCCTGTACAGGAAACACTCAGAATAGTTAAAGGTGATGAATTACATTAGTAAGATCACGTTTCTTAAGATAATTTGTCTGTATTCAACAGTGTCCATTTTGGCTTTCTCTCACCATTCTAAGCCTATTTTAGACACAGGAGGTGAATTGTCTTTCCAGGGGCTGGCAAACCTGAACTTCTGTACAGGAAACACTCAGGATAGTTCAAGATGATGAATTACAGTAGTTGGATGAAGTTTCTTAAGATAATTTGTCTGTATTCAACAGTGTCCATTTTGGCTTTCTCTCACCATTCTAAGCTTATTTTAGACACAGGAGGTGAATTGTCTTTCCAGGGGCTGGCAAACCTGAACTTCTGTACAGGAAACACTCACAATAGTTAAGAAAGTTGATCTAACTAATGTAATTCATCATGTTTAAGATGATTTGTCTGTGTTCATCATACGTTAATTTTCATGTTTTCTCCCCAAACTAAGCTCATTGGACACAGGAGGTGAATTGTGTTTCTGGGTCTGAGAGGTCTGAAATCCTGTGCGGGAAACAATGGCACACCTGAAGTCCTGTACAGGAAACACTCAGAATAGTTAAAGATGATGAATTACATTAGTAAGATCACGTTTCTTAAGATAATTTGTCTGTATTCAACAGTGTCCATTTTGGCTTTCTCTCACCATTCTAAGCCTATTTTAGACACAGGAGGTGAATTGTCTTTCCAGGGGCTGGCAAACCTGAACTTCTGTACAGGAAACACTCAGGATAGTTCAAGATGATGAATTACAGTAGTTGGATGAGGTTTCTTAAGATAATTTGTCTGTATTCAACAGTGTCCATTTTGGCTTTCTCTCACCATTCTAAGCTTATTTTAGACACAGGAGGTGAAATGTGTTACCATGGACTGATAGACTTACATTTCCGCCCAGAAAACACTCAGAATAGTTAAAGGTGATGAATTACAGTAGTTGGATGAAGTTTCTCCAGATAATTTGTCTGTATTCAACAGTGTCCATTTTGGCTTTCTCTCACCATTCTAAGCCTATTTTAGACACAGGAGGTGAATTGTCTTTCCAGGGGCTGGCAAACCTGAACTTCTGTACAGGAAACACTCAGGATAGTTCAAGATGATGAATTACAGTAGTTGGATGAGGTTTCTTAAGATAATTTGTCTGTATTCAACAGTGTCCATTTTGGCTTTCTCTCACCATTCTAAGCTTATTTTAGACACAGGAGGTGAAATGTGTTACCATGGACTGATAGACTTACATTTCTGCCCAGAAAACACTCAGAATAGTTAAAGGTGATGAATTACATTAGTAAGATCACGTTTCTTAAGATAATTTGTCTGTATTCAACAGTGTCCATTTTGGCTTTCTCTCACCATTCTAAGCCTATTTTAGACACAGGAGGTGAATTGTCTTTCCAGGGGCTGGCAAACCTGAACTTCTGTACAGGAAACACTCAGGATAGTTCAAGATGATGAATTACAGTAGTTGGATGAAGTTTCTTAAGATAATTTGTCTGTATTCAACAGTGTCCATTTTGGCTTTCTCTCACCATTCTAAGCTTATTTTAGACACAGGAGGTGAAATGTGTTACCATGGACTGATAGACTTACATTTCCGCCCAGAAAACACTCAGAATAGTTCAAGATGATGAATTACAGTAGTTGGATGAAGTTTCTTAAGATAATTTGTCTGTATTCAACAGTGTCCATTTTGGCTTTCTCTCACCATTCTAAGCTTATTTTAGACACAGGAGGTGAAATGTGTTACCATGGACTGATAGACTTACATTTCCGCCCAGAAAACACTCAGAATAGTTAAAGGTGATGAATTACATTAGTAAGATCACGTTTCTTAAGATAATTTGTCTGTATTCAACAGTGTCCATTTTGGCTTTCTCTCACCATTCTAAGCCTATTTTAGACACAGGAGGTGAATTGTCTTTCCAGGGGCTGGCAAACCTGAACTTCTGTACAGGAAACACTCAGGATAGTTCAAGATGATGAATTACAGTAGTTGGATGAAGTTTCTTAAGATAATTTGTCTGTATTCAACAGTGTCCATTTTGGCTTTCTCTCACCATTCTAAGCTTATTTTAGACACAGGAGGTGAAATGTGTTACCATGGACTGATAGACTTACATTTCCGCCCAGAAAACACTCAGAATAGTTCAAGATGATGAATTACAGTAGTTGGATGAAGTTTCTCCAGATAATTTGTCTGTATTCAACAGTGTCCATTTTGGCTTTCTCTCACCATTCTAAGCTTATTTTAGACACAGGAGGTGAAATGTGTTACCATGGACTGATAGACTTACATTTCCGCCCAGAAAACACTCAGAATAGTTCAAGATGATGAATTACAGTAGTTGGATGAAGTTTCTCCAAATAATTTGTCTGTATTCAACAGTGTCCGTTTTGGCTTTCTCTCACCATTCTAAGCCTATTTTAGACACAGGAGGTGAATTGTCTTTCCAGGGGCTGGCAAACCTGAACTTCTGTACAGGAAACACTCAGGATAGTTCAAGATGATGAATTACAGTAGTTGGATGAAGTTTCTTAAGATAATTTGTCTGTATTCAACAGTGTCCATTTTGGCTTTCTCTCACCATTCTAAGCTTATTTTAGACACAGGAGGTGAAATGTGTTACCATGGACTGATAGACTTACATTTCCGCCCAGAAAACACTCAGAATAGTTCAAGATGATGAATTACAGTAGTTGGATGAAGTTTCTCCAGATAATTTGTCTGTATTCAACAGTGTCCATTTTGGCTTTCTCTCACCATTCTAAGCCTATTTTAGACACAGGAGGTGAATTGTCTTTCCAGGGGCTGGCAAACCTGAACTTCTGTACAAGAAACACTCAGGATAGTTCAAGATGATGAATTACAGTAGTTGGATGAAGTTTCTTAAGATAATTTGTCTGTATTCAACAGTGTCCATTTTGGCTTTCTCTCACCATCCTAAGCTTATTTTAGACACAGGAGGTGAAATGTGTTACCATGGACTGATAGACTTACATTTCCGCCCAGAAAACACTCAGAATAGTTAAAGGTGATGAATTACATTAGTAAGATCACGTTTCTTAAGATAATTTGTCTGTATTCAACAGTGTCCATTTTGGCTTTCTCTCACCATTCTAAGCCTATTTTAGACACAGGAGGTGAATTGTCTTTCCAGGGGCTGGCAAACCTGAACTTCTGTACAGGAAACACTCAGGATAGTTCAAGATGATGAATTACAGTAGTTGGATGAAGTTTCTTAAGATAATTTGTCTGTATTCAACAGTGTCCATTTTGGCTTTCTCTCACCATTCTAAGCTTATTTTAGACACAGGAGGTGAATTGTCTTTCCAGGGGCTGGCAAACCTGAACTTCTGTACAGGAAACACTCACAATAGTTAAGAAAGTTGATCTAACTAATGTAATTTATCATTTTTAAGATAATTTGTCTTTGTTCATCACACGTTCTTTTTCTTGTTTTCTCCCCTAAACTTACTAAGCTCATTGGACACAGGAGGTGAATTTTGTTTATGGGTCTGACAGGTCTGAAATCCTGTGCAGGAACCACTGGCACACCTGAAATCCTGTGCAGGAAACACTGGCACACCTGAACTTCTGTACAGGAAACATTCAGAATAGTTAAGAAACTTGATCTAACTAATGTAATTCATCATGTTTAAGATGATTTGTCTGTGTTCATCATACGTTAATTTTCATGTTTTCTCCCCAAACTAAGCTCATTGGACACAGGAGGTGAATTGTGTTTCTGGGTCTGAGAGGTCTGAAATCCTGTGCAGGAAACACTGGCACACCTGAAATTCTGTATAGGAAACACTCAGAATAGTTAAGAAACTTGATCTAACTGATGTAATTCATCATTTTTAAGATAATTTGTCTGTGTTCATCATACGTTCTTTTTCATGTTTTCTCCCCAAACTAAGCTCAATGGACACAGGAGGTGAATTTTGTTTATGGGTCTGACAGGTCTGAAATTCTGTGCAGGAAACACTGGCACACCTGAAATCCTGTGCAGGAAACACTGGCACACCTGAACTTCTGTACAGGAAACATTCAGAATAGTTAAGAAACTTGATCTAACTAATGTAATTCATCATGTTTAGATGATTTGTCTGTGTTCATCATACATTCATTTTCATGTTTTCTCCCCAAACTAAGCTCATTGGACACAGGAGGTGAATTGTGTTTCTGGGTCTGAGAGGTCTGAAATCCTGTGCGGGAAACAATGGCACACCTGAAGTCCTGTACAGGAAACACTCAGAATAGTTAAAGGTGATGAATTACATTAGTAAGATCACGTTTCTTAAGATAATTTGTCTGTATTCAACAGTGTCCATTTTGGCTTTCTCTCACCATTCTAAGCCTATTTTAGACACAGGAGGTGAATTGTCTTTCCAGGGGCTGGCAAACCTGAACTTCTGTACAGGAAACACTCAGGATAGTTCAAGATGATGAATTACAGTAGTTGGATGAATTTTCTTAAGATAATTTGTCTGTATTCAACAGTGTCCATTTTGGCTTTCTCTCACCATTCTAAGCTTATTTTAGACACAGGAGGTGAATTGTCTTTCCAGGGGCTGGCAAACCTGAACTTCTGTACAGGAAACACTCACAATAGTTAAGAAAGTTGATCTAACTAATGTAATTCATCATGTTTAAGATGATTTGTCTGTGTTCATCATACGTTAATTTTCATGTTTTCTCCCCAAACTAAGCTCATTGGACACAGGAGGTGAATTGTGTTTCTGGGTCTGAGAGGTCTGAAATCCTGTGCGGGAAACAATGGCACACCTGAAGTCCTGTACAGGAAACACTCAGAATAGTTAAAGATGATGAATTACATTAGTAAGATCAAGTTTCTTAAGATAATTTGTCTGTATTCAACAGTGTCCATTTTGGCTTTCTCTCACCATTCTAAGCCTATTTTAGACACAGGAGGTGAATTGTCTTTCCAGGGGCTGGCAAACCTGAACTTCTGTACAGGAAACACTCAGGATAGTTCAAGATGATGAATTACAGTAGTTGGATGAGGTTTCTTAAGATAATTTGTCTGTATTCAACAGTGTCCATTTTGGCTTTCTCTCACCATTCTAAGCTTATTTTAGACACAGGAGGTGAAATGTGTTACCATGGACTGATAGACTTACATTTCCGCCCAGAAAACACTCAGAATAGTTAAAGGTGATGAATTACATTAGTAAGATCACGTTTCTTAAGATAATTTGTCTGTATTCAACAGTGTCCATTTTGGCTTTCTCTCACCATTCTAAGCCTATTTTAGACACAGGAGGTGAATTGTCTTTCCAGGGGCTGGCAAACCTGAACTTCTGTACAGGAAACACTCAGGATAGTTCAAGATGATGAATTACAGTAGTTGGATGAAGTTTCTTAAGATAATTTGTCTGTATTCAACAGTGTCCATTTTGGCTTTCTCTCACCATTCTAAGCTTATTTTAGACACAGGAGGTGAAATGTGTTACCATGGACTGATAGACTTGCATTTCCGCCCAGAAAACACTCAGAATAGTTCAAGATGATGAATTACAGTAGTTGGATGAAGTTTCTTAAGATAATTTGTCTGTATTCAACAGTGTCCATTTTGGCTTTCTCTCACCATTCTAAGCTTATTTTAGACACAGGAGGTGAAATGTGTTACCATGGACTGATAGACTTACATTTCCGCCCAGAAAACACTCAGAATAGTTAAAGGTGATGAATTACATTAGTAAGATCACGTTTCTTAAGATAATTTGTCTGTATTCAACAGTGTCCATTTTGGCTTTCTCTCACCATTCTAAGCCTATTTTAGACACAGGAGGTGAATTGTCTTTCCAGGGGCTGGCAAACCTGAACTTCTGTACAGGAAACACTCAGGATAGTTCAAGATGATGAATTACAGTAGTTGGATGAAGTTTCTCCAGATAATTTGTCTGTATTCAACAGTGTCCATTTTGGCTTTCTCTCACCATTCTAAGCTTATTTTAGACACAGGAGGTGAAATGTGTTACCATGGACTGATAGACTTACATTTCCGCCCAGAAAACACTCAGAATAGTTCAAGATGATGAATTACAGTAGTTGGATGAAGTTTCTTAAGATAATTTGTCTGTATTCAACAGTGTCCATTTTGGCTTTCTCTCACCATTCTAAGCTTATTTTAGACACAGGAGGTGAAATGTGTTACCATGGACTGATAGACTTACATTTCCGCCCAGAAAACACTCAGAATAGTTAAAGGTGATGAATTACATTAGTAAGATCACGTTTCTTAAGATAATTTGTCTGTATTCAACAGTGTCCATTTTGGCTTTCTCTCACCATTCTAAGCCTATTTTAGACACAGGAGGTGAATTGTCTTTCCAGGGGCTGGCAAACCTGAACTTCTGTACAGGAAACACTCAGGATAGTTCAAGATGATGAATTACAGTAGTTGGATGAAGTTTCTTAAGATAATTTGTCTGTATTCAACAGTGTCCATTTTGGCTTTCTCTCACCATTCTAAGCTTATTTTAGACACAGGAGGTGAAATGTGTTACCATGGACTGATAGACTTACATTTCCGCCCAGAAAACACTCAGAATAGTTCAAGATGATGAATTACAGTAGTTGGATGAAGTTTCTCCAGATAATTTGTCTGTATTCAACAGTGTCCGTTTTGGCTTTCTCTCACCATTCTAAGCCTATTTTAGACACAGGAGGTGAATTGTCTTTCCAGGGGCTGGCAAACCTGAACTTCTGTACAGGAAACACTCAGGATAGTTCAAGATGATGAATTACAGTAGTTGGATGAAGTTTCTTAAGATAATTTGTCTGTATTCAACAGTGTCCATTTTGGCTTTCTCTCACCATTCTAAGCTTATTTTAGACACAGGAGGTGAAATGTGTTACCATGGACTGATAGACTTACATTTCCGCCCAGAAAACACTCAGAATAGTTCAAGATGATGAATTACAGTAGTTGGATGAAGTTTCTCCAGATAATTTGTCTGTATTCAACAGTGTCCATTTTGGCTTTCTCTCACCATTCTAAGCCTATTTTAGACACAGGAGGTGAATTGTCTTTCCAGGGGCTGGCAAACCTGAACTTCTGTACAAGAAACACTCAGGATAGTTCAAGATGATGAATTACAGTAGTTGGATGAAGTTTCTTAAGATAATTTGTCTGTATTCAACAGTGTCCATTTTGGCTTTCTCTCACCATTCTAAGCTTATTTTAGACACAGGAGGTGAAATGTGTTACCATGGACTGATAGACTTACATTTCCGCCCAGAAAACACTCAGAATAGTTAAAGGTGATGAATTACATTAGTAAGATCACGTTTCTTAAGATAATTTGTCTGTATTCAACAGTGTCCATTTTGGCTTTCTCTCACCATTCTAAGCCTATTTTAGACACAGGAGGTGAATTGTCTTTCCAGGGGCTGGCAAACCTGAACTTCTGTACAGGAAACACTCAGGATAGTTCAAGATGATGAATTACAGTAGTTGGATGAAGTTTCTTAAGATAATTTGTCTGTATTCAACAGTGTCCATTTTGGCTTTCTCTCACCATTCTAAGCTTATTTTAGACACAGGAGGTGAAATGTGTTACCATGGACTGATAGACTTACATTTCCGCCCAGAAAACACTCAGAATAGTTCAAGATGATGAATTACAGTAGTTGGATGAAGTTTCTCCAGATAATTTGTCTGTATTCAACAGTGTCCATTTTGGCTTTCTCTCACCATTCTAAGCTTATTTTAGACACAGGAGGTGAAATGTGTTACCATGGACTGATAGACTTACATTTCCGCCCAGAAAACACTCAGAATAGTTCAAGATGATGAATTACAGTAGTTGGATGAAGTTTCTCCAAATAATTTGTCTGTATTCAACAGTGTCCGTTTTGGCTTTCTCTCACCATTCTAAGCCTATTTTAGACACAGGAGGTGAATTGTCTTTCCAGGGGCTGGCAAACCTGAACTTCTGTACAGGAAACACTCAGGATAGTTCAAGATGATGAATTACAGTAGTTGGATGAAGTTTCTTAAGATAATTTGTCTGTATTCAACAGTGTCCATTTTGGCTTTCTCTCACCATTCTAAGCTTATTTTAGACACAGGAGGTGAAATGTGTTACCATGGACTGATAGACTTACATTTCCGCCCAGAAAACACTCAGAATAGTTCAAGATGATGAATTACAGTAGTTGGATGAAGTTTCTCCAGATAATTTGTCTGTATTCAACAGTGTCCATTTTGGCTTTCTCTCACCATTCTAAGCCTATTTTAGACACAGGAGGTGAATTGTCTTTCCAGGGGCTGGCAAACCTGAACTTCTGTACAAGAAACACTCAGGATAGTTCAAGATGATGAATTACAGTAGTTGGATGAAGTTTCTTAAGATAATTTGTCTGTATTCAACAGTGTCCATTTTGGCTTTCTCTCACCATCCTAAGCTTATTTTAGACACAGGAGGTGAAATGTGTTACCATGGACTGATAGACTTACATTTCCGCCCAGAAAACACTCAGAATAGTTAAAGGTGATGAATTACATTAGTAAGATCACGTTTCTTAAGATAATTTGTCTGTATTCAACAGTGTCCATTTTGGCTTTCTCTCACCATTCTAAGCCTATTTTAGACACAGGAGGTGAATTGTCTTTCCAGGGGCTGGCAAACCTGAACTTCTGTACAGGAAACACTCAGGATAGTTCAAGATGATGAATTACAGTAGTTGGATGAAGTTTCTTAAGATAATTTGTCTGTATTCAACAGTGTCCATTTTGGCTTTCTCTCACCATTCTAAGCTTATTTTAGACACAGGAGGTGAATTGTCTTTCCAGGGGCTGGCAAACCTGAACTTCTGTACAGGAAACACTCACAATAGTTAAGAAAGTTGATCTAACTAATGTAATTTATCATTTTTAAGATAATTTGTCTTTGTTCATCACACGTTCTTTTTCTTGTTTTCTCCCCTAAACTTACTAAGCTCATTGGACACAGGAGGTGAATTTTGTTTATGGGTCTGACAGGTCTGAAATCCTGTGCAGGAACCACTGGCACACCTGAAATCCTGTGCAGGAAACACTGGCACACCTGAACTTCTGTACAGGAAACATTCAGAATAGTTAAGAAACTTGATCTAACTAATGTAATTCATCATGTTTAAGATGATTTGTCTGTGTTCATCATACGTTAATTTTCATGTTTTCTCCCCAAACTAAGCTCATTGGACACAGGAGGTGAATTGTGTTTCTGGGTCTGAGAGGTCTGAAATCCTGTGCAGGAAACACTGGCACACCTGAAATTCTGTATAGGAAACACTCAGAATAGTTAAGAAACTTGATCTAACTGATGTAATTCATCATTTTTAAGATAATTTGTCTGTGTTCATCATACGTTCTTTTTCATGTTTTCTCCCCAAACTAAGCTCAATGGACACAGGAGGTGAATTTTGTTTATGGGTCTGACAGGTCTGAAATTCTGTGCAGGAAACACTGGCACACCTGAAATCCTGTGCAGGAAACACTGGCACACCTGAACTTCTGTACAGGAAACATTCAGAATAGTTAAGAAACTTGATCTAACTAATGTAATTCATCATGTTTAGATGATTTGTCTGTGTTCATCATACATTCATTTTCATGTTTTCTCCCCAAACTAAGCTCATTGGACACAGGAGGTGAATTGTGTTTCTGGGTCTGAGAGGTCTGAAATCCTGTGCGGGAAACAATGGCACACCTGAAGTCCTGTACAGGAAACACTCAGAATAGTTAAAGGTGATGAATTACATTAGTAAGATCACGTTTCTTAAGATAATTTGTCTGTATTCAACAGTGTCCATTTTGGCTTTCTCTCACCATTCTAAGCCTATTTTAGACACAGGAGGTGAATTGTCTTTCCAGGGGCTGGCAAACCTGAACTTCTGTACAGGAAACACTCAGGATAGTTCAAGATGATGAATTACAGTAGTTGGATGAATTTTCTTAAGATAATTTGTCTGTATTCAACAGTGTCCATTTTGGCTTTCTCTCACCATTCTAAGCTTATTTTAGACACAGGAGGTGAATTGTCTTTCCAGGGGCTGGCAAACCTGAACTTCTGTACAGGAAACACTCACAATAGTTAAGAAAGTTGATCTAACTAATGTAATTCATCATGTTTAAGATGATTTGTCTGTGTTCATCATACGTTAATTTTCATGTTTTCTCCCCAAACTAAGCTCATTGGACACAGGAGGTGAATTGTGTTTCTGGGTCTGAGAGGTCTGAAATCCTGTGCGGGAAACAATGGCACACCTGAAGTCCTGTACAGGAAACACTCAGAATAGTTAAAGATGATGAATTACATTAGTAAGATCAAGTTTCTTAAGATAATTTGTCTGTATTCAACAGTGTCCATTTTGGCTTTCTCTCACCATTCTAAGCCTATTTTAGACACAGGAGGTGAATTGTCTTTCCAGGGGCTGGCAAACCTGAACTTCTGTACAGGAAACACTCAGGATAGTTCAAGATGATGAATTACAGTAGTTGGATGAGGTTTCTTAAGATAATTTGTCTGTATTCAACAGTGTCCATTTTGGCTTTCTCTCACCATTCTAAGCTTATTTTAGACACAGGAGGTGAAATGTGTTACCATGGACTGATAGACTTACATTTCCGCCCAGAAAACACTCAGAATAGTTAAAGGTGATGAATTACATTAGTAAGATCACGTTTCTTAAGATAATTTGTCTGTATTCAACAGTGTCCATTTTGGCTTTCTCTCACCATTCTAAGCCTATTTTAGACACAGGAGGTGAATTGTCTTTCCAGGGGCTGGCAAACCTGAACTTCTGTACAGGAAACACTCAGGATAGTTCAAGATGATGAATTACAGTAGTTGGATGAAGTTTCTTAAGATAATTTGTCTGTATTCAACAGTGTCCATTTTGGCTTTCTCTCACCATTCTAAGCTTATTTTAGACACAGGAGGTGAAATGTGTTACCATGGACTGATAGACTTGCATTTCCGCCCAGAAAACACTCAGAATAGTTCAAGATGATGAATTACAGTAGTTGGATGAAGTTTCTTAAGATAATTTGTCTGTATTCAACAGTGTCCATTTTGGCTTTCTCTCACCATTCTAAGCTTATTTTAGACACAGGAGGTGAAATGTGTTACCATGGACTGATAGACTTACATTTCCGCCCAGAAAACACTCAGAATAGTTAAAGGTGATGAATTACATTAGTAAGATCACGTTTCTTAAGATAATTTGTCTGTATTCAACAGTGTCCATTTTGGCTTTCTCTCACCATTCTAAGCCTATTTTAGACACAGGAGGTGAATTGTCTTTCCAGGGGCTGGCAAACCTGAACTTCTGTACAGGAAACACTCAGGATAGTTCAAGATGATGAATTACAGTAGTTGGATGAAGTTTCTCCAGATAATTTGTCTGTATTCAACAGTGTCCATTTTGGCTTTCTCTCACCATTCTAAGCTTATTTTAGACACAGGAGGTGAAATGTGTTACCATGGACTGATAGACTTACATTTCCGCCCAGAAAACACTCAGAATAGTTCAAGATGATGAATTACAGTAGTTGGATGAAGTTTCTTAAGATAATTTGTCTGTATTCAACAGTGTCCATTTTGGCTTTCTCTCACCATTCTAAGCTTATTTTAGACACAGGAGGTGAAATGTGTTACCATGGACTGATAGACTTACATTTCCGCCCAGAAAACACTCAGAATAGTTAAAGGTGATGAATTACATTAGTAAGATCACGTTTCTTAAGATAATTTGTCTGTATTCAACAGTGTCCATTTTGGCTTTCTCTCACCATTCTAAGCCTATTTTAGACACAGGAGGTGAATTGTCTTTCCAGGGGCTGGCAAACCTGAACTTCTGTACAGGAAACACTCAGGATAGTTCAAGATGATGAATTACAGTAGTTGGATGAAGTTTCTTAAGATAATTTGTCTGTATTCAACAGTGTCCATTTTGGCTTTCTCTCACCATTCTAAGCTTATTTTAGACACAGGAGGTGAAATGTGTTACCATGGACTGATAGACTTACATTTCCGCCCAGAAAACACTCAGAATAGTTCAAGATGATGAATTACAGTAGTTGGATGAAGTTTCTCCAGATAATTTGTCTGTATTCAACAGTGTCCGTTTTGGCTTTCTCTCACCATTCTAAGCCTATTTTAGACACAGGAGGTGAATTGTCTTTCCAGGGGCTGGCAAACCTGAACTTCTGTACAGGAAACACTCAGGATAGTTCAAGATGATGAATTACAGTAGTTGGATGAAGTTTCTTAAGATAATTTGTCTGTATTCAACAGTGTCCATTTTGGCTTTCTCTCACCATTCTAAGCTTATTTTAGACACAGGAGGTGAAATGTGTTACCATGGACTGATAGACTTACATTTCCGCCCAGAAAACACTCAGAATAGTTCAAGATGATGAATTACAGTAGTTGGATGAAGTTTCTCCAGATAATTTGTCTGTATTCAACAGTGTCCATTTTGGCTTTCTCTCACCATTCTAAGCCTATTTTAGACACAGGAGGTGAATTGTCTTTCCAGGGGCTGGCAAACCTGAACTTCTGTACAAGAAACACTCAGGATAGTTCAAGATGATGAATTACAGTAGTTGGATGAAGTTTCTTAAGATAATTTGTCTGTATTCAACAGTGTCCATTTTGGCTTTCTCTCACCATCCTAAGCTTATTTTAGACACAGGAGGTGAAATGTGTTACCATGGACTGATAGACTTACATTTCCGCCCAGAAAACACTCAGAATAGTTAAAGGTGATGAATTACATTAGTAAGATCACGTTTCTTAAGATAATTTGTCTGTATTCAACAGTGTCCATTTTGGCTTTCTCTCACCATTCTAAGCCTATTTTAGACACAGGAGGTGAATTGTCTTTCCAGGGGCTGGCAAACCTGAACTTCTGTACAGGAAACACTCAGGATAGTTCAAGATGATGAATTACAGTAGTTGGATGAAGTTTCTTAAGATAATTTGTCTGTATTCAACAGTGTCCATTTTGGCTTTCTCTCACCATTCTAAGCTTATTTTAGACACAGGAGGTGAATTGTCTTTCCAGGGGCTGGCAAACCTGAACTTCTGTACAGGAAACACTCACAATAGTTAAGAAAGTTGATCTAACTAATGTAATTTATCATTTTTAAGATAATTTGTCTTTGTTCATCATACGTTAATTTTCATGTTTTCTCCCCAAACTAAGCTCATTGGACACAGGAGGTGAATTGTGTTTCTGGGTCTGAGAGGTCTGAAATCCTGTGCGGGAAACAATGGCACACCTGAAGTCCTGTACAGGAAACACTCAGAATAGTTAAAGATGATGAATTACATTAGTAAGATCAAGTTTCTTAAGATAATTTGTCTGTATTCAACAGTGTCCATTTTGGCTTTCTCTCACCATTCTAAGCCTATTTTAGACACAGGAGGTGAATTGTCTTTCCAGGGGCTGGCAAACCTGAACTTCTGTACAGGAAACACTCAGGATAGTTCAAGATGATGAATTACAGTAGTTGGATGAGGTTTCTTAAGATAATTTGTCTGTATTCAACAGTGTCCATTTTGGCTTTCTCTCACCATTCTAAGCTTATTTTAGACACAGGAGGTGAAATGTGTTACCATGGACTGATAGACTTACATTTCCGCCCAGAAAACACTCAGAATAGTTAAAGGTGATGAATTACATTAGTAAGATCACGTTTCTTAAGATAATTTGTCTGTATTCAACAGTGTCCATTTTGGCTTTCTCTCACCATTCTAAGCCTATTTTAGACACAGGAGGTGAATTGTCTTTCCAGGGGCTGGCAAACCTGAACTTCTGTACAGGAAACACTCAGGATAGTTCAAGATGATGAATTACAGTAGTTGGATGAAGTTTCTTAAGATAATTTGTCTGTATTCAACAGTGTCCATTTTGGCTTTCTCTCACCATTCTAAGCTTATTTTAGACACAGGAGGTGAAATGTGTTACCATGGACTGATAGACTTGCATTTCCGCCCAGAAAACACTCAGAATAGTTCAAGATGATGAATTACAGTAGTTGGATGAAGTTTCTTAAGATAATTTGTCTGTATTCAACAGTGTCCATTTTGGCTTTCTCTCACCATTCTAAGCTTATTTTAGACACAGGAGGTGAAATGTGTTACCATGGACTGATAGACTTACATTTCCGCCCAGAAAACACTCAGAATAGTTAAAGGTGATGAATTACATTAGTAAGATCACGTTTCTTAACATAATTTGTCTGTATTCAACAGTGTCCATTTTGGCTTTCTCTCACCATTCTAAGCCTATTTTAGACACAGGAGGTGAATTGTCTTTCCAGGGGCTGGCAAACCTGAACTTCTGTACAGGAAACACTCAGGATAGTTCAAGATGATGAATTACAGTAGTTGGATGAAGTTTCTTAAGATAATTTGTCTGTATTCAACAGTGTCCATTTTGGCTTTCTCTCACCATTCTAAGCTTATTTTAGACACAGGAGGTGAAATGTGTTACCATGGACTGATAGACTTACATTTCCGCCCAGAAAACACTCAGAATAGTTCAAGATGATGAATTACAGTAGTTGGATGAAGTTTCTCCAGATAATTTGTCTGTATTCAACAGTGTCCATTTTGGCTTTCTCTCACCATTCTAAGCTTATTTTAGACACAGGAGGTGAAATGTGTTACCATGGACTGATAGACTTACATTTCCGCCCAGAAAACACTCAGAATAGTTCAAGATGATGAATTACAGTAGTTGGATGAAGTTTCTCCAGATAATTTGTCTGTATTCAACAGTGTCCGTTTTGGCTTTCTCTCACCATTCTAAGCCTATTTTAGACACAGGAGGTGAATTGTCTTTCCAGGGGCTGGCAAACCTGAACTTCTGTACAGGAAACACTCAGGATAGTTCAAGATGATGAATTACAGTAGTTGGATGAAGTTTCTTAAGATAATTTGTCTGTATTCAACAGTGTCCATTTTGGCTTTCTCTCACCATTCTAAGCTTATTTTAGACACAGGAGGTGAAATGTGTTACCATGGACTGATAGACTTACATTTCCGCCCAGAAAACACTCAGAATAGTTCAAGATGATGAATTACAGTAGTTGGATGAAGTTTCTCCAGATAATTTGTCTGTATTCAACAGTGTCCATTTTGGCTTTCTCTCACCATTCTAAGCCTATTTTAGACACAGGAGGTGAATTGTCTTTCCAGGGGCTGGCAAACCTGAACTTCTGTACAAGAAACACTCAGGATAGTTCAAGATGATGAATTACAGTAGTTGGATGAGGTTTCTTAAGATAATTTGTCTGTATTCAACAGTGTCCATTTTGGCTTTCTCTCACCATTCTAAGCTTATTTTAGACACAGGAGGTGAAATGTGTTACCATGGACTGATAGACTTACATTTCCGCCCAGAAAACACTCAGAATAGTTAAAGGTGATGAATTACATTAGTAAGATCACGTTTCTTAAGATAATTTGTCTGTATTCAACAGTGTCCATTTTGGCTTTCTCTCACCATTCTAAGCCTATTTTAGACACAGGAGGTGAATTGTCTTTCCAGGGGCTGGCAAACCTGAACTTCTGTACAGGAAACACTCAGGATAGTTCAAGATGATGAATTACAGTAGTTGGATGAAGTTTCTTAAGATAATTTGTCTGTATTCAACAGTGTCCATTTTGGCTTTCTCTCACCATTCTAAGCTTATTTTAGACACAGGAGGTGAAATGTGTTACCATGGACTGATAGACTTGCATTTCCGCCCAGAAAACACTCAGAATAGTTCAAGATGATGAATTACAGTAGTTGGATGAAGTTTCTTAAGATAATTTGTCTGTATTCAACAGTGTCCATTTTGGCTTTCTCTCACCATTCTAAGCTTATTTTAGACACAGGAGGTGAAATGTGTTACCATGGACTGATAGACTTACATTTCCGCCCAGAAAACACTCAGAATAGTTAAAGGTGATGAATTACATTAGTAAGATCACGTTTCTTAACATAATTTGTCTGTATTCAACAGTGTCCATTTTGGCTTTCTCTCACCATTCTAAGCCTATTTTAGACACAGGAGGTGAATTGTCTTTCCAGGGGCTGGCAAACCTGAACTTCTGTACAGGAAACACTCAGGATAGTTCAAGATGATGAATTACAGTAGTTGGATGAAGTTTCTTAAGATAATTTGTCTGTATTCAACAGTGTCCATTTTGGCTTTCTCTCACCATTCTAAGCTTATTTTAGACACAGGAGGTGAAATGTGTTACCATGGACTGATAGACTTACATTTCCGCCCAGAAAACACTCAGAATAGTTCAAGATGATGAATTACAGTAGTTGGATGAAGTTTCTCCAGATAATTTGTCTGTATTCAACAGTGTCCATTTTGGCTTTCTCTCACCATTCTAAGCTTATTTTAGACACAGGAGGTGAAATGTGTTACCATGGACTGATAGACTTACATTTCCGCCCAGAAAACACTCAGAATAGTTCAAGATGATGAATTACAGTAGTTGGATGAAGTTTCTCCAGATAATTTGTCTGTATTCAACAGTGTCCGTTTTGGCTTTCTCTCACCATTCTAAGCCTATTTTAGACACAGGAGGTGAATTGTCTTTCCAGGGGCTGGCAAACCTGAACTTCTGTACAGGAAACACTCAGGATAGTTCAAGATGATGAATTACAGTAGTTGGATGAAGTTTCTTAAGATAATTTGTCTGTATTCAACAGTGTCCATTTTGGCTTTCTCTCACCATTCTAAGCTTATTTTAGACACAGGAGGTGAAATGTGTTACCATGGACTGATAGACTTACATTTCCGCCCAGAAAACACTCAGAATAGTTCAAGATGATGAATTACAGTAGTTGGATGAAGTTTCTCCAGATAATTTGTCTGTATTCAACAGTGTCCATTTTGGCTTTCTCTCACCATTCTAAGCCTATTTTAGACACAGGAGGTGAATTGTCTTTCCAGGGGCTGGCAAACCTGAACTTCTGTACAAGAAACACTCAGGATAGTTCAAGATGATGAATTACAGTAGTTGGATGAAGTTTCTTAAGATAATTTGTCTGTATTCAACAGTGTCCATTTTGGCTTTCTCTCACCATCCTAAGCTTATTTTAGACACAGGAGGTGAAATGTGTTACCATGGACTGATAGACTTACATTTCCGCCCAGAAAACACTCAGAATAGTTAAAGGTGATGAATTACATTAGTAAGATCACGTTTCTTAAGATAATTTGTCTGTATTCAACAGTGTCCATTTTGGCTTTCTCTCACCATTCTAAGCCTATTTTAGACACAGGAGGTGAATTGTCTTTCCAGGGGCTGGCAAACCTGAACTTCTGTACAGGAAACACTCAGGATAGTTCAAGATGATGAATTACAGTAGTTGGATGAAGTTTCTTAAGATAATTTGTCTGTATTCAACAGTGTCCATTTTGGCTTTCTCTCACCATTCTAAGCTTATTTTAGACACAGGAGGTGAATTGTCTTTCCAGGGGCTGGCAAACCTGAACTTCTGTACAGGAAACACTCACAATAGTTAAGAAAGTTGATCTAACTAATGTAATTTATCATTTTTAAGATAATTTGTCTTTGTTCATCACACGTTCTTTTTCTTGTTTTCTCCCCTAAACTTACTAAGCTCATTGGACACAGGAGGTGAATTGTGTTTCTGGGTCTGAGAGGTCTGAAATCCTGTGCGGGAAACAATGGCACACCTGAAGTCCTGTACAGGAAACACTCACAATAGTTAAAGATGATGAATTACATTAGTAAGATCAAGTTTCTTAAGATAATTTGTCTGTATTCAACAGTGTCCATTTTGGCTTTCTCTCACCATTCTAAGCTTATTTTAGACACAGGAGGTGAAATGTGTTACCATGGACTGATAGACTTACATTTCTGCCCAGAAAACACTCAGAATAGTTAAAGGTGATGAATTACATTAGTAAGATCACGTTTCTTAAGATAATTTGTCTGTATTCAACAGTGTCCATTTTGGCTTTCTCTCACCATTCTAAGCCTATTTTAGACACAGGAGGTGAATTGTCTTTCCAGGGGCTGGCAAACCTGAACTTCTGTACAGGAAACACTCAGGATAGTTCAAGATGATGAATTACAGTAGTTGGATGAAGTTTCTTAAGATAATTTGTCTGTATTCAACAGTGTCCATTTTGGCTTTCTCTCACCATTCTAAGCTTATTTTAGACACAGGAGGTGAAATGTGTTACCATGGACTGATAGACTTACATTTCCGCCCAGAAAACACTCAGAATAGTTCAAGATGATGAATTACAGTAGTTGGATGAAGTTTCTTAAGATAATTTGTCTGTATTCAACAGTGTCCATTTTGGCTTTCTCTCACCATTCTAAGCTTATTTTAGACACAGGAGGTGAAATGTGTTACCATGGACTGATAGACTTACATTTCCGCCCAGAAAACACTCAGAATAGTTAAAGGTGATGAATTACATTAGTAAGATCACGTTTCTTAAGATAATTTGTCTGTATTCAACAGTGTCCATTTTGGCTTTCTCTCACCATTCTAAGCCTATTTTAGACACAGGAGGTGAATTGTCTTTCCAGGGGCTGGCAAACCTGAACTTCTGTACAGGAAACACTCAGGATAGTTCAAGATGATGAATTACAGTAGTTGGATGAAGTTTCTTAAGATAATTTGTCTGTATTCAACAGTGTCCATTTTGGCTTTCTCTCACCATTCTAAGCTTATTTTAGACACAGGAGGTGAAATGTGTTACCATGGACTGATAGACTTACATTTCCGCCCAGAAAACACTCAGAATAGTTCAAGATGATGAATTACAGTAGTTGGATGAAGTTTCTCCAGATAATTTGTCTGTATTCAACAGTGTCCATTTTGGCTTTCTCTCACCATTCTAAGCTTATTTTAGACACAGGAGGTGAAATGTGTTACCATGGACTGATAGACTTACATTTCCGCCCAGAAAACACTCAGAATAGTTCAAGATGATGAATTACAGTAGTTGGATGAAGTTTCTCCAGATAATTTGTCTGTATTCAACAGTGTCCGTTTTGGCTTTCTCTCACCATTCTAAGCCTATTTTAGACACAGGAGGTGAATTGTCTTTCCAGGGGCTGGCAAACCTGAACTTCTGTACAGGAAACACTCAGGATAGTTCAAGATGATGAATTACAGTAGTTGGATGAAGTTTCTTAAGATAATTTGTCTGTATTCAACAGTGTCCATTTTGGCTTTCTCTCACCATTCTAAGCTTATTTTAGACACAGGAGGTGAAATGTGTTACCATGGACTGATAGACTTACATTTCCGCCCAGAAAACACTCAGAATAGTTCAAGATGATGAATTACAGTAGTTGGATGAAGTTTCTCCAGATAATTTGTCTGTATTCAACAGTGTCCATTTTGGCTTTCTCTCACCATTCTAAGCCTATTTTAGACACAGGAGGTGAATTGTCTTTCCAGGGGCTGGCAAACCTGAACTTCTGTACAAGAAACACTCAGGATAGTTCAAGATGATGAATTACAGTAGTTGGATGAAGTTTCTTAAGATAATTTGTCTGTATTCAACAGTGTCCATTTTGGCTTTCTCTCACCATCCTAAGCTTATTTTAGACACAGGAGGTGAAATGTGTTACCATGGACTGATAGACTTACATTTCCGCCCAGAAAACACTCAGAATAGTTAAAGGTGATGAATTACATTAGTAAGATCACGTTTCTTAAGATAATTTGTCTGTATTCAACAGTGTCCATTTTGGCTTTCTCTCACCATTCTAAGCCTATTTTAGACACAGGAGGTGAATTGTCTTTCCAGGGGCTGGCAAACCTGAACTTCTGTACAGGAAACACTCAGGATAGTTCAAGATGATGAATTACAGTAGTTGGATGAAGTTTCTTAAGATAATTTGTCTGTATTCAACAGTGTCCATTTTGGCTTTCTCTCACCATTCTAAGCTTATTTTAGACACAGGAGGTGAATTGTCTTTCCAGGGGCTGGCAAACCTGAACTTCTGTACAGGAAACACTCACAATAGTTAAGAAAGTTGATCTAACTAATGTAATTTATCATTTTTAAGATAATTTGTCTTTGTTCATCACACGTTCTTTTTCTTGTTTTCTCCCCTAAACTTACTAAGCTCATTGGACACAGGAGGTGAATTTTGTTTATGGGTCTGACAGGTCTGAAATCCTGTGCAGGAACCACTGGCACACCTGAAATCCTGTGCAGGAAACACTGGCACACCTGAACTTCTGTACAGGAAACATTCAGAATAGTTAAGAAACTTGATCTAACTAATGTAATTCATCATGTTTAAGATGATTTGTCTGTGTTCATCATACGTTAATTTTCATGTTTTCTCCCCAAACTAAGCTCATTGGACACAGGAGGTGAATTGTGTTTCTGGGTCTGAGAGGTCTGAAATCCTGTGCAGGAAACACTGGCACACCTGAAATTCTGTATAGGAAACACTCAGAATAGTTAAGAAACTTGATCTAACTGATGTAATTCATCATTTTTAAGATAATTTGTCTGTGTTCATCATACGTTCTTTTTCATGTTTTCTCCCCAAACTAAGCTCAATGGACACAGGAGGTGAATTTTGTTTATGGGTCTGACAGGTCTGAAATCCTGTGCAGGAAACACTGGCACACCTGAAATCCTGTGCAGGAAACACTGGCACACCTGAACTTCTGTACAGGAAACATTCAGAATAGTTAAGAAACTTGATCTAACTAATGTAATTCATCATGTTTAGATGATTTGTCTGTGTTCATCATACATTCATTTTCATGTTTTCTCCCCAAACTAAGCTCATTGGACACAGGAGGTGAATTGTGTTTCTGGGTCTGAGAGGTCTGAAATCCTGTGCGGGAAACAATGGCACACCTGAAGTCCTGTACAGGAAACACTCAGAATAGTTAAAGGTGATGAATTACATTAGTAAGATCACGTTTCTTAAGATAATTTGTCTGTATTCAACAGTGTCCATTTTGGCTTTCTCTCACCATTCTAAGCCTATTTTAGACACAGGAGGTGAATTGTCTTTCCAGGGGCTGGCAAACCTGAACTTCTGTACAGGAAACACTCAGGATAGTTCAAGATGATGAATTACAGTAGTTGGATGAATTTTCTTAAGATAATTTGTCTGTATTCAACAGTGTCCATTTTGGCTTTCTCTCACCATTCTAAGCTTATTTTAGACACAGGAGGTGAATTGTCTTTCCAGGGGCTGGCAAACCTGAACTTCTGTACAGGAAACACTCACAATAGTTAAGAAAGTTGATCTAACTAATGTAATTCATCATGTTTAAGATGATTTGTCTGTGTTCATCATACGTTAATTTTCATGTTTTCTCCCCAAACTAAGCTCATTGGACACAGGAGGTGAATTGTGTTTCTGGGTCTGAGAGGTCTGAAATCCTGTGCGGGAAACAATGGCACACCTGAAGTCCTGTACAGGAAACACTCAGAATAGTTAAAGATGATGAATTACATTAGTAAGATCAAGTTTCTTAAGATAATTTGTCTGTATTCAACAGTGTCCATTTTGGCTTTCTCTCACCATTCTAAGCCTATTTTAGACACAGGAGGTGAATTGTCTTTCCAGGGGCTGGCAAACCTGAACTTCTGTACAGGAAACACTCAGGATAGTTCAAGATGATGAATTACAGTAGTTGGATGAGGTTTCTTAAGATAATTTGTCTGTATTCAACAGTGTCCATTTTGGCTTTCTCTCACCATTCTAAGCTTATTTTAGACACAGGAGGTGAAATGTGTTACCATGGACTGATAGACTTACATTTCCGCCCAGAAAACACTCAGAATAGTTAAAGGTGATGAATTACATTAGTAAGATCACGTTTCTTAAGATAATTTGTCTGTATTCAACAGTGTCCATTTTGGCTTTCTCTCACCATTCTAAGCCTATTTTAGACACAGGAGGTGAATTGTCTTTCCAGGGGCTGGCAAACCTGAACTTCTGTACAGGAAACACTCAGGATAGTTCAAGATGATGAATTACAGTAGTTGGATGAAGTTTCTTAAGATAATTTGTCTGTATTCAACAGTGTCCATTTTGGCTTTCTCTCACCATTCTAAGCTTATTTTAGACACAGGAGGTGAAATGTGTTACCATGGACTGATAGACTTGCATTTCCGCCCAGAAAACACTCAGAATAGTTCAAGATGATGAATTACAGTAGTTGGATGAAGTTTCTTAAGATAATTTGTCTGTATTCAACAGTGTCCATTTTGGCTTTCTCTCACCATTCTAAGCTTATTTTAGACACAGGAGGTGAAATGTGTTACCATGGACTGATAGACTTACATTTCCGCCCAGAAAACACTCAGAATAGTTAAAGGTGATGAATTACATTAGTAAGATCACGTTTCTTAAGATAATTTGTCTGTATTCAACAGTGTCCATTTTGGCTTTCTCTCACCATTCTAAGCCTATTTTAGACACAGGAGGTGAATTGTCTTTCCAGGGGCTGGCAAACCTGAACTTCTGTACAGGAAACACTCAGGATAGTTCAAGATGATGAATTACAGTAGTTGGATGAAGTTTCTTAAGATAATTTGTCTGTATTCAACAGTGTCCATTTTGGCTTTCTCTCACCATTCTAAGCTTATTTTAGACACAGGAGGTGAAATGTGTTACCATGGACTGATAGACTTACATTTCCGCCCAGAAAACACTCAGAATAGTTCAAGATGATGAATTACAGTAGTTGGATGAAGTTTCTCCAGATAATTTGTCTGTATTCAACAGTGTCCATTTTGGCTTTCTCTCACCATTCTAAGCTTATTTTAGACACAGGAGGTGAAATGTGTTACCATGGACTGATAGACTTACATTTCCGCCCAGAAAACACTCAGAATAGTTCAAGATGATGAATTACAGTAGTTGGATGAAGTTTCTCCAGATAATTTGTCTGTATTCAACAGTGTCCGTTTTGGCTTTCTCTCACCATTCTAAGCCTATTTTAGACACAGGAGGTGAATTGTCTTTCCAGGGGCTGGCAAACCTGAACTTCTGTACAGGAAACACTCAGGATAGTTCAAGATGATGAATTACAGTAGTTGGATGAAGTTTCTTAAGATAATTTGTCTGTATTCAACAGTGTCCATTTTGGCTTTCTCTCACCATTCTAAGCTTATTTTAGACACAGGAGGTGAAATGTGTTACCATGGACTGATAGACTTACATTTCCGCCCAGAAAACACTCAGAATAGTTCAAGATGATGAATTACAGTAGTTGGATGAAGTTTCTCCAGATAATTTGTCTGTATTCAACAGTGTCCATTTTGGCTTTCTCTCACCATTCTAAGCCTATTTTAGACACAGGAGGTGAATTGTCTTTCCAGGGGCTGGCAAACCTGAACTTCTGTACAAGAAACACTCAGGATAGTTCAAGATGATGAATTACAGTAGTTGGATGAAGTTTCTTAAGATAATTTGTCTGTATTCAACAGTGTCCATTTTGGCTTTCTCTCACCATCCTAAGCTTATTTTAGACACAGGAGGTGAAATGTGTTACCATGGACTGATAGACTTACATTTCCGCCCAGAAAACACTCAGAATAGTTAAAGGTGATGAATTACATTAGTAAGATCACGTTTCTTAAGATAATTTGTCTGTATTCAACAGTGTCCATTTTGGCTTTCTCTCACCATTCTAAGCCTATTTTAGACACAGGAGGTGAATTGTCTTTCCAGGGGCTGGCAAACCTGAACTTCTGTACAGGAAACACTCAGGATAGTTCAAGATGATGAATTACAGTAGTTGGATGAAGTTTCTTAAGATAATTTGTCTGTATTCAACAGTGTCCATTTTGGCTTTCTCTCACCATTCTAAGCTTATTTTAGACACAGGAGGTGAATTGTCTTTCCAGGGGCTGGCAAACCTGAACTTCTGTACAGGAAACACTCACAATAGTTAAGAAAGTTGATCTAACTAATGTAATTTATCATTTTTAAGATAATTTGACTTTGTTCATCACACGTTCTTTTTCTTGTTTTCTCCCCTAAACTTACTAAGCTCATTGGACACAGGAGGTGAATTGTGTTTCTGGGTCTGAGAGGTCTGAAATCCTGTGCGGGAAACAATGGCACACCTGAAGTCCTGTACAGGAAACACTCAGAATAGTTAAAGATGATGAATTACATTAGTAAGATCAAGTTTCTTAAGATAATTTGTCTGTATTCAACAGTGTCCATTTTGGCTTTCTCTCACCATTCTAAGCCTATTTTAGACACAGGAGGTGAATTGTCTTTCCAGGGGCTGGCAAACCTGAACTTCTGTACAGGAAACACTCAGGATAGTTCAAGATGATGAATTACAGTAGTTGGATGAGGTTTCTTAAGATAATTTGTCTGTATTCAACAGTGTCCATTTTGGCTTTCTCTCACCATTCTAAGCTTATTTTAGACACAGGAGGTGAAATGTGTTACCATGGACTGATAGACTTACATTTCCGCCCAGAAAACACTCAGAATAGTTAAAGGTGATGAATTACAGTAGTTGGATGAAGTTTCTCCAGATAATTTGTCTGTATTCAACAGTGTCCATTTTGGCTTTCTCTCACCATTCTAAGCCTATTTTAGACACAGGAGGTGAATTGTCTTTCCAGGGGCTGGCAAACCTGAACTTCTGTACAGGAAACACTCAGGATAGTTCAAGATGATGAATTACAGTAGTTGGATGAGGTTTCTTAAGATAATTTGTCTGTATTCAACAGTGTCCATTTTGGCTTTCTCTCACCATTCTAAGCTTATTTTAGACACAGGAGGTGAAATGTGTTACCATGGACTGATAGACTTACATTTCCGCCCAGAAAACACTCAGAATAGTTAAAGGTGATGAATTACAGTAGTTGGATGAAGTTTCTCCAGATAATTTGTCTGTATTCAACAGTGTCCATTTTGGCTTTCTCTCACCATTCTAAGCCTATTTTAGACACAGGAGGTGAATTGTCTTTCCAGGGGCTGGCAAACCTGAACTTCTGTACAGGAAACACTCAGGATAGTTCAAGATGATGAATTACAGTAGTTGGATGAGGTTTCTTAAGATAATTTGTCTGTATTCAACAGTGTCCATTTTGGCTTTCTCTCACCATTCTAAGCTTATTTTAGACACAGGAGGTGAAATGTGTTACCATGGACTGATAGACTTACATTTCTGCCCAGAAAACACTCAGAATAGTTAAAGGTGATGAATTACATTAGTAAGATCACGTTTCTAAAGATAATTTGTCTGTATTCAACAGTGTCCATTTTGGCTTTCTCTCACCATTCTAAGCCTATTTTAGACACAGGAGGTGAATTGTCTTTCCAGGGGCTGGCAAACCTGAACTTCTGTACAGGAAACACTCAGGATAGTTCAAGATGATGAATTACAGTAGTTGGATGAAGTTTCTTAAGATAATTTGTCTGTATTCAACAGTGTCCATTTTGGCTTTCTCTCACCATTCTAAGCTTATTTTAGACACAGGAGGTGAAATGTGTTACCATGGACTGATAGACTTACATTTCCGCCCAGAAAACACTCAGAATAGTTCAAGATGATGAATTACAGTAGTTGGATGAAGTTTCTCCAGATATTTTGTCTGTATTCAACAGTGTCCGTTTTGGCTTTCTCTCACCATTCTAAGCCTATTTTAGACACAGGAGGTGAATTGTCTTTCCAGGGGCTGGCAAACCTGAACTTCTGTACAGGAAACACTCAGGATAGTTCAAGATGATGAATTACAGTAGTTGGATGAAGTTTCTTAAGATAATTTGTCTGTATTCAACAGTGTCCATTTTGGCTTTCTCTCACCATTCTAAGCTTATTTTAGACACAGGAGGTGAAATGTGTTACCATGGACTGATAGACTTACATTTCCGCCCAGAAAACACTCAGAATAGTTCAAGATGATGAATTACAGTAGTTGGATGAAGTTTCTCCAGATAATTTGTCTGTATTCAACAGTGTCCATTTTGGCTTTCTCTCACCATTCTAAGCCTATTTTAGACACAGGAGGTGAATTGTCTTTCCAGGGGCTGGCAAACCTGAACTTCTGTACAAGAAACACTCAGGATAGTTCAAGATGATGAATTACAGTAGTTGGATGAAGTTTCTTAAGATAATTTGTCTGTATTCAACAGTGTCCATTTTGGCTTTCTCTCACCATCCTAAGCTTATTTTAGACACAGGAGGTGAAATGTGTTACCATGGACTGATAGACTTACATTTCCGCCCAGAAAACACTCAGAATAGTTAAAGGTGATGAATTACATTAGTAAGATCACGTTTCTTAAGATAATTTGTCTGTATTCAACAGTGTCCATTTTGGCTTTCTCTCACCATTCTAAGCCTATTTTAGACACAGGAGGTGAATTGTCTTTCCAGGGGCTGGCAAACCTGAACTTCTGTACAGGAAACACTCAGGATAGTTCAAGATGATGAATTACAGTAGTTGGATGAAGTTTCTTAAGATAATTTGTCTGTATTCAACAGTGTCCATTTTGGCTTTCTCTCACCATTCTAAGCTTATTTTAGACACAGGAGGTGAATTGTCTTTCCAGGGGCTGGCAAACCTGAACTTCTGTACAGGAAACACTCACAATAGTTAAGAAAGTTGATCTAACTAATGTAATTTATCATTTTTAAGATAATTTGACTTTGTTCATCACACGTTCTTTTTCTTGTTTTCTCCCCTAAACTTACTAAGCTCATTGGACACAGGAGGTGAATTGTGTTTCTGGGTCTGAGAGGTCTGAAATCCTGTGCGGGAAACAATGGCACACCTGAAGTCCTGTACAGGAAACACTCAGAATAGTTAAAGATGATGAATTACATTAGTAAGATCAAGTTTCTTAAGATAATTTGTCTGTATTCAACAGTGTCCATTTTGGCTTTCTCTCACCATTCTAAGCCTATTTTAGACACAGGAGGTGAATTGTCTTTCCAGGGGCTGGCAAACCTGAACTTCTGTACAGGAAACACTCAGGATAGTTCAAGATGATGAATTACAGTAGTTGGATGAGGTTTCTTAAGATAATTTGTCTGTATTCAACAGTGTCCATTTTGGCTTTCTCTCACCATTCTAAGCTTATTTTAGACACAGGAGGTGAAATGTGTTACCATGGACTGATAGACTTACATTTCCGCCCAGAAAACACTCAGAATAGTTAAAGGTGATGAATTACAGTAGTTGGATGAAGTTTCTCCAGATAATTTGTCTGTATTCAACAGTGTCCATTTTGGCTTTCTCTCACCATTCTAAGCCTATTTTAGACACAGGAGGTGAATTGTCTTTCCAGGGGCTGGCAAACCTGAACTTCTGTACAGGAAACACTCAGGATAGTTCAAGATGATGAATTACAGTAGTTGGATGAGGTTTCTTAAGATAATTTGTCTGTATTCAACAGTGTCCATTTTGGCTTTCTCTCACCATTCTAAGCTTATTTTAGACACAGGAGGTGAAATGTGTTACCATGGACTGATAGACTTACATTTCCGCCCAGAAAACACTCAGAATAGTTAAAGGTGATGAATTACAGTAGTTGGATGAAGTTTCTCCAGATAATTTGTCTGTATTCAACAGTGTCCATTTTGGCTTTCTCTCACCATTCTAAGCCTATTTTAGACACAGGAGGTGAATTGTCTTTCCAGGGGCTGGCAAACCTGAACTTCTGTACAGGAAACACTCAGGATAGTTCAAGATGATGAATTACAGTAGTTGGATGAGGTTTCTTAAGATAATTTGTCTGTATTCAACAGTGTCCATTTTGGCTTTCTCTCACCATTCTAAGCTTATTTTAGACACAGGAGGTGAAATGTGTTACCATGGACTGATAGACTTACATTTCTGCCCAGAAAACACTCAGAATAGTTAAAGGTGATGAATTACATTAGTAAGATCACGTTTCTAAAGATAATTTGTCTGTATTCAACAGTGTCCATTTTGGCTTTCTCTCACCATTCTAAGCCTATTTTAGACACAGGAGGTGAATTGTCTTTCCAGGGGCTGGCAAACCTGAACTTCTGTACAGGAAACACTCAGGATAGTTCAAGATGATGAATTACAGTAGTTGGATGAAGTTTCTTAAGATAATTTGTCTGTATTCAACAGTGTCCATTTTGGCTTTCTCTCACCATTCTAAGCTTATTTTAGACACAGGAGGTGAAATTTGTTACCATGGACTGATAGACTTACATTTCCGCCCAGAAAACACTCAGAATAGTTCAAGATGATGAATTACAGTAGTTGGATGAAGTTTCTTAAGATAATTTGTCTGTATTCAACAGTGTCCATTTTGGCTTTCTCTCACCATTCTAAGCTTATTTTAGACACAGGAGGTGAAATGTGTTACCATGGACTGATAGACTTACATTTCCGCCCAGAAAACACTCAGAATAGTTAAAGGTGATGAATTACATTAGTAAGATCACGTTTCTTAAGATAATTTGTCTGTATTCAACAGTGTCCATTTTGGCTTTCTCTCACCATTCTAAGCCTATTTTAGACACAGGAGGTGAATTGTCTTTCCAGGGGCTGGCAAACCTGAACTTCTGTACAGGAAACACTCAGGATAGTTCAAGATGATGAATTACAGTAGTTGGATGAAGTTTCTTAAGATAATTTGTCTGTATTCAACAGTGTCCATTTTGGCTTTCTCTCACCATTCTAAGCTTATTTTAGACACAGGAGGTGAAATGTGTTACCATGGACTGATAGACTTACATTTCCGCCCAGAAAACACTCAGAATAGTTCAAGATGATGAATTACAGTAGTTGGATGAAGTTTCTCCAGATAATTTGTCTGTATTCAACAGTGTCCATTTTGGCTTTCTCTCACCATTCTAAGCTTATTTTAGACACAGGAGGTGAAATGTGTTACCATGGACTGATAGACTTACATTTCCGCCCAGAAAACACTCAGAATAGTTCAAGATGATGAATTACAGTAGTTGGATGAAGTTTCTCCAGATAATTTGTCTGTATTCAACAGTGTCCGTTTTGGCTTTCTCTCACCATTCTAAGCCTATTTTAGACACAGGAGGTGAATTGTCTTTCCAGGGGCTGGCAAACCTGAACTTCTGTACAGGAAACACTCAGGATAGTTCAAGATGATGAATTACAGTAGTTGGATGAAGTTTCTTAAGATAATTTGTCTGTATTCAACAGTGTCCATTTTGGCTTTCTCTCACCATTCTAAGCTTATTTTAGACACAGGAGGTGAAATGTGTTACCATGGACTGATAGACTTACATTTCCGCCCAGAAAACACTCAGAATAGTTCAAGATGATGAATTACAGTAGTTGGATGAAGTTTCTCCAGATAATTTGTCTGTATTCAACAGTGTCCATTTTGGCTTTCTCTCACCATTCTAAGCCTATTTTAGACACAGGAGGTGAATTGTCTTTCCAGGGGCTGGCAAACCTGAACTTCTGTACAAGAAACACTCAGGATAGTTCAAGATGATGAATTACAGTAGTTGGATGAAGTTTCTTAAGATAATTTGTCTGTATTCAACAGTGTCCATTTTGGCTTTCTCTCACCATCCTAAGCTTATTTTAGACACAGGAGGTGAAATGTGTTACCATGGACTGATAGACTTACATTTCCGCCCAGAAAACACTCAGAATAGTTAAAGGTGATGAATTACATTAGTAAGATCACGTTTCTTAAGATAATTTGTCTGTATTCAACAGTGTCCATTTTGGCTTTCTCTCACCATTCTAAGCCTATTTTAGACACAGGAGGTGAATTGTCTTTCCAGGGGCTGGCAAACCTGAACTTCTGTACAGGAAACACTCAGGATAGTTCAAGATGATGAATTACAGTAGTTGGATGAAGTTTCTTAAGATAATTTGTCTGTATTCAACAGTGTCCATTTTGGCTTTCTCTCACCATTCTAAGCTTATTTTAGACACAGGAGGTGAATTGTCTTTCCAGGGGCTGGCAAACCTGAACTTCTGTACAGGAAACACTCACAATAGTTAAGAAAGTTGATCTAACTAATGTAATTTATCATTTTTAAGATAATTTGTCTTTGTTCATCACACGTTCTTTTTCTTGTTTTCTCCCCTAAACTTACTAAGCTCATTGGACACAGGAGGTGAATTTTGTTTATGGGTCTGACAGGTCTGAAATCCTGTGCAGGAACCACTGGCACACCTGAAATCCTGTGCAGGAAACACTGGCACACCTGAACTTCTGTACAGGAAACATTCAGAATAGTTAAGAAACTTGATCTAACTAATGTAATTCATCATGTTTAAGATGATTTGTCTGTGTTCATCATACGTTAATTTTCATGTTTTCTCCCCAAACTAAGCTCATTGGACACAGGAGGTGAATTGTGTTTCTGGGTCTGAGAGGTCTGAAATCCTGTGCAGGAAACACTGGCACACCTGAAATTCTGTATAGGAAACACTCAGAATAGTTAAGAAACTTGATCTAACTGATGTAATTCATAATTTTTAAGATAATTTGTCTGTGTTCATCATACGTTCTTTTTCATGTTTTCTCCCCAAACTAAGCTCAATGGACACAGGAGGTGAATTTTGTTTATGGGTCTGACAGGTCTGAAATCCTGTGCAGGAAACACTGGCACACCTGAAATCCTGTGCAGGAAACACTGGCACACCTGAACTTCTGTACAGGAAACATTCAGAATAGTTAAGAAACTTGATCTAACTAATGTAATTCATCATGTTTAGATGATTTGTCTGTGTTCATCATACATTCATTTTCATGTTTTCTCCCCAAACTAAGCTCATTGGACACAGGAGGTGAATTGTGTTTCTGGGTCTGAGAGGTCTGAAATCCTGTGCGGGAAACAATGGCACACCTGAAGTCCTGTACAGGAAACACTCAGAATAGTTAAAGGTGATGAATTACATTAGTAAGATCACGTTTCTTAAGATAATTTGTCTGTATTCAACAGTGTCCATTTTGGCTTTCTCTCACCATTCTAAGCCTATTTTAGACACAGGAGGTGAATTGTCTTTCCAGGGGCTGGCAAACCTGAACTTCTGTACAGGAAACACTCAGGATAGTTCAAGATGATGAATTACAGTAGTTGGATGAAGTTTCTTAAGATAATTTGTCTGTATTCAACAGTGTCCATTTTGGCTTTCTCTCACCATTCTAAGCTTATTTTAGACACAGGAGGTGAATTGTCTTTCCAGGGGCTGGCAAACCTGAACTTCTGTACAGGAAACACTCACAATAGTTAAGAAAGTTGATCTAACTAATGTAATTCATCATGTTTAAGATGATTTGTCTGTGTTCATCATACGTTAATTTTCATGTTTTCTCCCCAAACTAAGCTCATTGGACACAGGAGGTGAATTGTGTTTCTGGGTCTGAGAGGTCTGAAATCCTGTGCGGGAAACAATGGCACACCTGAAGTCCTGTACAGGAAACACTCAGAATAGTTAAAGATGATGAATTACATTAGTAAGATCAAGTTTCTTAAGATAATTTGTCTGTATTCAACAGTGTCCATTTTGGCTTTCTCTCACCATTCTAAGCCTATTTTAGACACAGGAGGTGAATTGTCTTTCCAGGGGCTGGCAAACCTGAACTTCTGTACAGGAAACACTCAGAATAGTTCAAGATGATGAATTACAGTAGTTGGATGAGGTTTCTTAAGATAATTTGTCTGTATTCAACAGTGTCCATTTTAGCTTTCTCTCACCATTCTAAGCTTATTTTAGACACAGGAGGTGAAATGTGTTACCATGGACTGATAGACTTACATTTCCGCCCAGAAAACACTCAGAATAGTTAAAGGTGATGAATTACATTAGTAAGATCACGTTTCTTAAGATAATTTGTCTGTATTCAACAGTGTCCATTTTGGCTTTCTCTCACCATTCTAAGCCTATTTTAGACACAGGAGGTGAATTGTCTTTCCAGGGGCTGGCAAACCTGAACTTCTGTACAGGAAACACTCAGGATAGTTCAAGATGATGAATTACAGTAGTTGGATGAAGTTTCTTAAGATAATTTGTCTGTATTCAACAGTGTCCATTTTGGCTTTCTCTCACCATTCTAAGCTTATTTTAGACACAGGAGGTGAAATGTGTTACCATGGACTGATAGACTTACATTTCCGCCCAGAAAACACTCAGAATAGTTCAAGATGATGAATTACAGTAGTTGGATGAAGTTTCTTAAGATAATTTGTCTGTATTCAACAGTGTCCATTTTGGCTTTCTCTCACCATTCTAAGCTTATTTTAGACACAGGAGGTGAAATGAGTTACCATGGACTGATAGACTTACATTTCCGCCCAGAAAACACTCAGAATAGTTAAAGGTGATGAATTACATTAGTAAGATCACGTTTCTTAAGATAATTTGTCTGTATTCAACAGTGTCCATTTTGGCTTTCTCTCACCATTCTAAGCCTATTTTAGACACAGGAGGTGAATTGTCTTTCCAGGGGCTGGCAAACCTGAACTTCTGTACAGGAAACACTCAGGATAGTTCAAGATGATGAATTACAGTAGTTGGATGAAGTTTCTTAAGATAATTTGTCTGTATTCAACAGTGTCCATTTTGGCTTTCTCTCACCATTCTAAGCTTATTTTAGACACAGGAGGTGAATTGTCTTTCCAGGGGCTGGCAAACCTGAACTTCTGTACAGGAAACACTCACAATAGTTAAGAAAGTTGATCTAACTAATGTAATTCATCATGTTTAAGATGATTTGTCTGTGTTCATCATACGTTAATTTTCATGTTTTCTCCCCAAACTAAGCTCATTGGACACAGGAGGTGAATTGTGTTTCTGGGTCTGAGAGGTCTGAAATCCTGTGCGGGAAACAATGGCACACCTGAAGTCCTGTACAGGAAACACTCAGAATAGTTAAAGATGATGAATTACATTAGTAAGATCAAGTTTCTTAAGATAATTTGTCTGTATTCAACAGTGTCCATTTTGGCTTTCTCTCACCATTCTAAGCCTATTTTAGACACAGGAGGTGAATTGTCTTTCCAGGGGCTGGCAAACCTGAACTTCTGTACAGGAAACACTCAGAATAGTTCAAGATGATGAATTACAGTAGTTGGATGAGGTTTCTTAAGATAATTTGTCTGTATTCAACAGTGTCCATTTTGGCTTTCTCTCACCATTCTAAGCTTATTTTAGACACAGGAGGTGAAATGTGTTACCATGGACTGATAGACTTACATTTCCGCCCAGAAAACACTCAGAATAGTTAAAGGTGATGAATTACATTAGTAAGATCACGTTTCTTAAGATAATTTGTCTGTATTCAACAGTGTCCATTTTGGCTTTCTCTCACCATTCTAAGCCTATTTTAGACACAGGAGGTGAATTGTCTTTCCAGGGGCTGGCAAACCTGAACTTCTGTACAGGAAACACTCAGGATAGTTCAAGATGATGAATTACAGTAGTTGGATGAAGTTTCTTAAGATAATTTGTCTGTATTCAACAGTGTCCATTTTGGCTTTCTCTCACCATTCTAAGCTTATTTTAGACACAGGAGGTGAAATGTGTTACCATGGACTGATAGACTTACATTTCCGCCCAGAAAACACTCAGAATAGTTCAAGATGATGAATTACAGTAGTTGGATGAAGTTTCTTAAGATAATTTGTCTGTATTCAACAGTGTCCATTTTGGCTTTCTCTCACCATTCTAAGCTTATTTTAGACACAGGAGGTGAAATGAGTTACCATGGACTGATAGACTTACATTTCCGCCCAGAAAACACTCAGAATAGTTAAAGGTGATGAATTACATTAGTAAGATCACGTTTCTTAAGATAATTTGTCTGTATTCAACAGTGTCCATTTTGGCTTTCTCTCACCATTCTAAGCCTATTTTAGACACAGGAGGTGAATTGTCTTTCCAGGGGCTGGCAAACCTGAACTTCTGTACAGGAAACACTCAGGATAGTTCAAGATGATGAATTACAGTAGTTGGATGAAGTTTCTTAAGATAATTTGTCTGTATTCAACAGTGTCCATTTTGGCTTTCTCTCACCATTCTAAGCTTATTTTAGACACAGGAGGTGAAATGTGTTACCATGGACTGATAGACTTACATTTCCGCCCAGAAAACACTCAGAATAGTTCAAGATGATGAATTACAGTAGTTGGATGAAGTTTCTCCAGATAATTTGTCTGTATTCAACAGTGTCCATTTTGGCTTTCTCTCACCATTCTAAGCTTATTTTAGACACAGGAGGTGAAATGTGTTACCATGGACTGATAGACTTACATTTCCGCCCAGAAAACACTCAGAATAGTTCAAGATGATGAATTACAGTAGTTGGATGAAGTTTCTCCAGATAATTTGTCTGTATTCAACAGTGTCCGTTTTGGCTTTCTCTCACCATTCTAAGCCTATTTTAGACACAGGAGGTGAATTGTCTTTCCAGGGGCTGGCAAACCTGAACTTCTGTACAAGAAACACTCAGGATAGTTCAAGATGATGAATTACAGTAGTTGGATGAAGTTTCTTAAGATAATTTGTCTGTATTCAACAGTGTCCATTTTGGCTTTCTCTCACCATCCTAAGCTTATTTTAGACACAGGAGGTGAAATGTGTTACCATGGACTGATAGACTTACATTTCCGCCCAGAAAACACTCAGAATAGTTAAAGGTGATGAATTACATTAGTAAGATCACGTTTCTTAAGATAATTTGTCTGTATTCAACAGTGTCCATTTTGGCTTTCTCTCACCATTCTAAGCCTATTTTAGACACAGGAGGTGAATTGTCTTTCCAGGGGCTGGCAAACCTGAACTTCTGTACAGGAAACACTCAGGATAGTTCAAGATGATGAATTACAGTAGTTGGATGAAGTTTCTTAAGATAATTTGTCTGTATTCAACAGTGTCCATTTTGGCTTTCTCTCACCATTCTAAGCTTATTTTAGACACAGGAGGTGAATTGTCTTTCCAGGGGCTGGCAAACCTGAACTTCTGTACAGGAAACACTCACAATAGTTAAGAAAGTTGATCTAACTAATGTAATTTATCATTTTTAAGATAATTTGTCTTTGTTCATCACACGTTCTTTTTCTTGTTTTCTCCCCTAAACTTACTAAGCTCATTGGACACAGGAGGTGAATTTTGTTTATGGGTCTGACAGGTCTGAAATCCTGTGCAGGAACCACTGGCACACCTGAAATCCTGTGCAGGAAACACTGGCACACCTGAACTTCTGTACAGGAAACATTCAGAATAGTTAAGAAACTTGATCTAACTAATGTAATTCATCATGTTTAAGATGATTTGTCTGTGTTCATCATACGTTAATTTTCATGTTTTCTCCCCAAACTAAGCTCATTGGACACAGGAGGTGAATTGTGTTTCTGGGTCTGAGAGGTCTGAAATCCTGTGCAGGAAACACTGGCACACCTGAAATTCTGTATAGGAAACACTCAGAATAGTTAAGAAACTTGATCTAACTGATGTAATTCATCATTTTTAAGATAATTTGTCTGTGTTCATCATACGTTCTTTTTCATGTTTTCTCCCCAAACTAAGCTCAATGGACACAGGAGGTGAATTTTGTTTATGGGTCTGACAGGTCTGAAATCCTGTGCAGGAAACACTGGCACACCTGAAATCCTGTGCAGGAAACACTGGCACACCTGAACTTCTGTACAGGAAACATTCAGAATAGTTAAGAAACTTGATCTAACTAATGTAATTCATCATGTTTAGATGATTTGTCTGTGTTCATCATACATTCATTTTCATGTTTTCTCCCCAAACTAAGCTCATTTGACACAGGAGGTGAATTGTGTTTCTGGGTCTGAGAGGTCTGAAATCCTGTGCGGGAAACAATGGCACACCTGAAGTCCTGTACAGGAAACACTCAGAATAGTTAAAGGTGATGAATTACATTAGTAAGATCACGTTTCTTAAGATAATTTGTCTGTATTCAACAGTGTCCATTTTGGCTTTCTCTCACCATTCTAAGCCTATTTTAGACACAGGAGGTGAATTGTCTTTCCAGGGGCTGGCAAACCTGAACTTCTGTACAGGAAACACTCAGGATAGTTCAAGATGATGAATTACAGTAGTTGGATGAAGTTTCTTAAGATAATTTGTCTGTATTCAACAGTGTCCATTTTGGCTTTCTCTCACCATTCTAAGCTTATTTTAGACACAGGAGGTGAATTGTCTTTCCAGGGGCTGGCAAACCTGAACTTCTGTACAGGAAACACTCACAATAGTTAAGAAAGTTGATCTAACTAATGTAATTCATCATGTTTAAGATGATTTGTCTGTGTTCATCATACGTTAATTTTCATGTTTTCTCCCCAAACTAAGCTCATTGGACACAGGAGGTGAATTGTGTTTCTGGGTCTGAGAGGTCTGAAATCCTGTGCGGGAAACAATGGCACACCTGAAGTCCTGTACAGGAAACACTCAGAATAGTTAAAGATGATGAATTACATTAGTAAGATCAAGTTTCTTAAGATAATTTGTCTGTATTCAACAGTGTCCATTTTGGCTTTCTCTCACCATTCTAAGCCTATTTTAGACACAGGAGGTGAATTGTCTTTCCAGGGGCTGGCAAACCTGAACTTCTGTACAGGAAACACTCAGGATAGTTCAAGATGATGAATTACAGTAGTTGGATGAGGTTTCTTAAGATAATTTGTCTGTATTCAACAGTGTCCATTTTGGCTTTCTCTCACCATTCTAAGCTTATTTTAGACACAGGAGGTGAAATGTGTTACCATGGACTGATAGACTTACATTTCCGCCCAGAAAACACTCAGAATAGTTAAAGGTGATGAATTACAGTAGTTGGATGAAGTTTCTCCAGATAATTTGTCTGTATTCAACAGTGTCCATTTTGGCTTTCTCTCACCATTCTAAGCCTATTTTAGACACAGGAGGTGAATTGTCTTTCCAGGGGCTGGCAAACCTGAACTTCTGTACAGGAAACACTCAGGATAGTTCAAGATGATGAATTACAGTAGTTGGATGAGGTTTCTTAAGATAATTTGTCTGTATTCAACAGTGTCCATTTTGGCTTTCTCTCACCATTCTAAGCTTATTTTAGACACAGGAGGTGAAATGTGTTACCATGGACTGATAGACTTACATTTCTGCCCAGAAAACACTCAGAATAGTTAAAGGTGATGAATTACATTAGTAAGATCACGTTTCTTAAGATAATTTGTCTGTATTCAACAGTGTCCATTTTGGCTTTCTCTCACCATTCTAAGCCTATTTTAGACACAGGAGGTGAATTGTCTTTCCAGGGGCTGGCAAACCTGAACTTCTGTACAGGAAACACTCAGGATAGTTCAAGATGATGAATTACAGTAGTTGGATGAAGTTTCTTAAGATAATTTGTCTGTATTCAACAGTGTCCATTTTGGCTTTCTCTCACCATTCTAAGCTTATTTTAGACACAGGAGGTGAATTGTCTTTCCAGGGGCTGGCAAACCTGAACTTCTGTACAGGAAACACTCACAATAGTTAAGAAAGTTGATCTAACTAATGTAATTTATCATTTTTAAGATAATTTGTCTTTGTTCATCACACGTTCTTTTTCTTGTTTTCTCCCCTAAACTTACTAAGCTCATTGGACACAGGAGGTGAATTTTGTTTATGGGTCTGACAGGTCTGAAATCCTGTGCAGGAACCACTGGCACACCTGAAATCCTGTGCAGGAAACACTGGCACACCTGAACTTCTGTACAGGAAACATTCAGAATAGTTAAGAAACTTGATCTAACTAATGTAATTCATCATGTTTAAGATGATTTGTCTGTGTTCATCATACGTTAATTTTCATGTTTTCTCCCCAAACTAAGCTCATTGGACACAGGAGGTGAATTGTGTTTCTGGGTCTGAGAGGTCTGAAATCCTGTGCAGGAAACACTGGCACACCTGAAATCCTGTGCAGGAAACACTGGCACACCTGAACTTCTGTATAGGAAACACTCAGAATAGTTAAGAAACTTGATCTAACTGATGTAATTCATCATTTTTAAGATAATTTGTCTGTGTTCATCATACGTTCTTTTTCATGTTTTCTCCCCAAACTAAGCTCAATGGACACAGGAGGTGAATTTTGTTTATGGGTCTGACAGGTCTGAAATCCTGTGCAGGAAACACTGGCACACCTGAAATCCTGTGCAGGAAACACTGGCACACCTGAACTTCTGTACAGGAAACATTCAGAATAGTTAAGAAACTTGATCTAACTAATGTAATTCATCATGTTTAGATGATTTGTCTGTGTTCATCATACATTCATTTTCATGTTTTCTCCCCAAACTAAGCTCATTTGACACAGGAGGTGAATTGTGTTTCTGGGTCTGAGAGGTCTGAAATCCTGTGCGGGAAACAATGGCACACCTGAAGTCCTGTACAGGAAACACTCAGAATAGTTAAAGGTGATGAATTACATTAGTAAGATCACGTTTCTTAAGATAATTTGTCTGTATTCAACAGTGTCCATTTTGGCTTTCTCTCACCATTCTAAGCCTATTTTAGACACAGGAGGTGAATTGTCTTTCCAGGGGCTGGCAAACCTGAACTTCTGTACAGGAAACACTCAGGATAGTTCAAGATGATGAATTACAGTAGTTGGATGAAGTTTCTTAAGATAATTTGTCTGTATTCAACAGTGTCCATTTTGGCTTTCTCTCACCATTCTAAGCTTATTTTAGACACAGGAGGTGAATTGTCTTTCCAGGGGCTGGCAAACCTGAACTTCTGTACAGGAAACACTCACAATAGTTAAGAAAGTTGATCTAACTAATGTAATTCATCATGTTTAAGATGATTTGTCTGTGTTCATCATACGTTAATTTTCATGTTTTCTCCCCAAACTAAGCTCATTGGACACAGGAGGTGAATTGTGTTTCTGGGTCTGAGAGGTCTGAAATCCTGTGCGGGAAACAATGGCACACCTGAAGTCCTGTACAGGAAACACTCAGAATAGTTAAAGATGATGAATTACATTAGTAAGATCAAGTTTCTTAAGATAATTTGTCTGTATTCAACAGTGTCCATTTTGGCTTTCTCTCACCATTCTAAGCCTATTTTAGACACAGGAGGTGAATTGTCTTTCCAGGGGCTGGCAAACCTGAACTTCTGTACAGGAAACACTCAGGATAGTTCAAGATGATGAATTACAGTAGTTGGATGAGGTTTCTTAAGATAATTTGTCTGTATTCAACAGTGTCCATTTTGGCTTTCTCTCACCATTCTAAGCTTATTTTAGACACAGGAGGTGAAATGTGTTACCATGGACTGATAGACTTACATTTCTGCCCAGAAAACACTCAGAATAGTTAAAGGTGATGAATTACATTAGTAAGATCACGTTTCTTAAGATAATTTGTCTGTATTCAACAGTGTCCATTTTGGCTTTCTCTCACCATTCTAAGCCTATTTTAGACACAGGAGGTGAATTGTCTTTCCAGGGGCTGGCAAACCTGAACTTCTGTACAGGAAACACTCAGGATAGTTCAAGATGATGAATTACAGTAGTTGGATGAAGTTTCTTAAGATAATTTGTCTGTATTCAACAGTGTCCATTTTGGCTTTCTCTCACCATTCTAAGCTTATTTTAGACACAGGAGGTGAAATGTGTTACCATGGACTGATAGACTTACATTTCCGCCCAGAAAACACTCAGAATAGTTCAAGATGATGAATTACAGTAGTTGGATGAAGTTTCTTAAGATAATTTGTCTGTATTCAACAGTGTCCATTTTGGCTTTCTCTCACCATTCTAAGCTTATTTTAGACACAGGAGGTGAAATGTGTTACCATGGACTGATAGACTTACATTTCCGCCCAGAAAACACTCAGAATAGTTAAAGGTGATGAATTACATTAGTAAGATCACGTTTCTTAAGATAATTTGTCTGTATTCAACAGTGTCCATTTTGGCTTTCTCTCACCATTCTAAGCCTATTTTAGACACAGGAGGTGAATTGTCTTTCCAGGGGCTGGCAAACCTGAACTTCTGTACAGGAAACACTCAGGATAGTTCAAGATGATGAATTACAGTAGTTGGATGAAGTTTCTTAAGATAATTTGTCTGTATTCAACAGTGTCCATTTTGGCTTTCTCTCACCATTCTAAGCTTATTTTAGACACAGGAGGTGAAATGTGTTACCATGGACTGATAGACTTACATTTCCGCCCAGAAAACACTCAGAATAGTTCAAGATGATGAATTACAGTAGTTGGATGAAGTTTCTCCAGATAATTTGTCTGTATTCAACAGTGTCCATTTTGGCTTTCTCTCACCATTCTAAGCTTATTTTAGACACAGGAGGTGAAATGTGTTACCATGGACTGATAGACTTACATTTCCGCCCAGAAAACACTCAGAATAGTTCAAGATGATGAATTACAGTAGTTGGATGAAGTTTCTCCAGATAATTTGTCTGTATTCAACAGTGTCCGTTTTGGCTTTCTCTCACCATTCTAAGCCTATTTTAGACACAGGAGGTGAATTGTCTTTCCAGGGGCTGGCAAACCTGAACTTCTGTACAGGAAACACTCAGGATAGTTCAAGATGATGAATTACAGTAGTTGGATGAAGTTTCTTAAGATAATTTGTCTGTATTCAACAGTGTCCATTTTGGCTTTCTCTCACCATTCTAAGCTTATTTTAGACACAGGAGGTGAAATGTGTTACCATGGACTGATAGACTTACATTTCCGCCCAGAAAACACTCAGAATAGTTCAAGGTGATGAATTACATTAGTTGGATGAGGTTTCTTAAGATAATTTGTCTGTATTCAACAGTGTCCATTTTGGCTTTCTCTCACCATTCTAAGCCTATTTTAGACACAGGAGGTGAATTGTCTTTCCAGGGGCTGGCAAACCTGAACTTCTGTACAGGAAACACTCAGGATAGTTCAAGATGATGAATTACAGTAGTTGGATGAAGTTTCTTAAGATAATTTGTCTGTATTCAACAGTGTCCATTTTGGCTTTCTCTCACCATTCTAAGCTTATTTTAGACACAGGAGGTGAATTGTCTTTCCAGGGGCTGGCAAACCTGAACTTCTGTACAGGAAACACTCACAATAGTTAAGAAAGTTGATCTAACTAATGTAATTTATCATTTTTAAGATAATTTGTCTTTGTTCATCACACGTTCTTTTTCTTGTTTTCTCCCCTAAACTTACTAAGCTCATTGGACACAGGAGGTGAATTTTGTTTATGGGTCTGACAGGTCTGAAATCCTGTGCAGGAACCACTGGCACACCTGAAATCCTGTGCAGGAAACACTGGCACACCTGAACTTCTGTACAGGAAACATTCAGAATAGTTAAGAAACTTGATCTAACTAATGTAATTCATCATGTTTAAGATGATTTGTCTGTGTTCATCATACGTTAATTTTCATGTTTTCTCCCCAAACTAAGCTCATTGGACACAGGAGGTGAATTGTGTTTCTGGGTCTGAGAGGTCTGAAATCCTGTGCAGGAAACACTGGCACACCTGAAATTCTGTATAGGAAACACTCAGAATAGTTAAGAAACTTGATCTAACTGATGTAATTCATCATTTTTAAGATAATTTGTCTGTGTTCATCATACGTTCTTTTTCATGTTTTCTCCCCAAACTAAGCTCAATGGACACAGGAGGTGAATTTTGTTTATGGGTCTGACAGGTCTGAAATCCTGTGCAGGAAACACTGGCACACCTGAAATCCTGTGCAGGAAACACTGGCACACCTGAACTTCTGTACAGGAAACATTCAGAATAGTTAAGAAACTTGATCTAACTAATGTAATTCATCATGTTTAGATGATTTGTCTGTGTTCATCATACATTCATTTTCATGTTTTCTCCCCAAACTAAGCTCATTTGACACAGGAGGTGAATTGTGTTTCTGGGTCTGAGAGGTCTGAAATCCTGTGCGGGAAACAATGGCACACCTGAAGTCCTGTACAGGAAACACTCAGAATAGTTAAAGGTGATGAATTACATTAGTAAGATCACGTTTCTTAAGATAATTTGTCTGTATTCAACAGTGTCCATTTTGGCTTTCTCTCACCATTCTAAGCCTATTTTAGACACAGGAGGTGAATTGTCTTTCCAGGGGCTGGCAAACCTGAACTTCTGTACAGGAAACACTCAGGATAGTTCAAGATGATGAATTACAGTAGTTGGATGAAGTTTCTTAAGATAATTTGTCTGTATTCAACAGTGTCCATTTTGGCTTTCTCTCACCATTCTAAGCTTATTTTAGACACAGGAGGTGAATTGTCTTTCCAGGGGCTGGCAAACCTGAACTTCTGTACAGGAAACACTCACAATAGTTAAGAAAGTTGATCTAACTAATGTAATTCATCATGTTTAAGATGATTTGTCTGTGTTCATCATACGTTAATTTTCATGTTTTCTCCCCAAACTAAGCTCATTGGACACAGGAGGTGAATTGTGTTTCTGGGTCTGAGAGGTCTGAAATCCTGTGCGGGAAACAATGGCACACCTGAAGTCCTGTACAGGAAACACTCAGAATAGTTAAAGATGATGAATTACATTAGTAAGATCAAGTTTCTTAAGATAATTTGTCTGTATTCAACAGTGTCCATTTTGGCTTTCTCTCACCATTCTAAGCCTATTTTAGACACAGGAGGTGAATTGTCTTTCCAGGGGCTGGCAAACCTGAACTTCTGTACAGGAAACACTCAGGATAGTTCAAGATGATGAATTACAGTAGTTGGATGAGGTTTCTTAAGATAATTTGTCTGTATTCAACAGTGTCCATTTTGGCTTTCTCTCACCATTCTAAGCTTATTTTAGACACAGGAGGTGAAATGTGTTACCATGGACTGATAGACTTACATTTCTGCCCAGAAAACACTCAGAATAGTTAAAGGTGATGAATTACATTAGTAAGATCACGTTTCTTAAGATAATTTGTCTGTATTCAACAGTGTCCATTTTGGCTTTCTCTCACCATTCTAAGCCTATTTTAGACACAGGAGGTGAATTGTCTTTCCAGGGGCTGGCAAACCTGAACTTCTGTACAGGAAACACTCAGGATAGTTCAAGATGATGAATTACAGTAGTTGGATGAAGTTTCTTAAGATAATTTGTCTGTATTCAACAGTGTCCATTTTGGCTTTCTCTCACCATTCTAAGCTTATTTTAGACACAGGAGGTGAAATGTGTTACCATGGACTGATAGACTTACATTTCCGCCCAGAAAACACTCAGAATAGTTCAAGATGATGAATTACAGTAGTTGGATGAAGTTTCTTAAGATAATTTGTCTGTATTCAACAGTGTCCATTTTGGCTTTCTCTCACCATTCTAAGCTTATTTTAGACACAGGAGGTGAAATGTGTTACCATGGACTGATAGACTTACATTTCCGCCCAGAAAACACTCAGAATAGTTAAAGGTGATGAATTACATTAGTAAGATCACGTTTCTTAAGATAATTTGTCTGTATTCAACAGTGTCCATTTTGGCTTTCTCTCACCATTCTAAGCCTATTTTAGACACAGGAGGTGAATTGTCTTTCCAGGGGCTGGCAAACCTGAACTTCTGTACAGGAAACACTCAGGATAGTTCAAGATGATGAATTACAGTAGTTGGATGAAGTTTCTTAAGATAATTTGTCTGTATTCAACAGTGTCCATTTTGGCTTTCTCTCACCATTCTAAGCTTATTTTAGACACAGGAGGTGAAATGTGTTACCATGGACTGATAGACTTACATTTCCGCCCAGAAAACACTCAGAATAGTTCAAGATGATGAATTACAGTAGTTGGATGAAGTTTCTCCAGATAATTTGTCTGTATTCAACAGTGTCCATTTTGGCTTTCTCTCACCATTCTAAGCTTATTTTAGACACAGGAGGTGAAATGTGTTACCATGGACTGATAGACTTACATTTCCGCCCAGAAAACACTCAGAATAGTTCAAGATGATGAATTACAGTAGTTGGATGAAGTTTCTCCAGATAATTTGTCTGTATTCAACAGTGTCCGTTTTGGCTTTCTCTCACCATTCTAAGCCTATTTTAGACACAGGAGGTGAATTGTCTTTCCAGGGGCTGGCAAACCTGAACTTCTGTACAGGAAACACTCAGGATAGTTCAAGATGATGAATTACAGTAGTTGGATGAAGTTTCTTAAGATAATTTGTCTGTATTCAACAGTGTCCATTTTGGCTTTCTCTCACCATTCTAAGCTTATTTTAGACACAGGAGGTGAAATGTGTTACCATGGACTGATAGACTTACATTTCCGCCCAGAAAACACTCAGAATAGTTCAAGGTGATGAATTACATTAGTTGGATGAGGTTTCTTAAGATAATTTGTCTGTATTCAACAGTGTCCATTTTGGCTTTCTCTCACCATTCTAAGCCTATTTTAGACACAGGAGGTGAATTGTCTTTCCAGGGGCTGGCAAACCTGAACTTCTGTACAGGAAACACTCAGGATAGTTCAAGATGATGAATTACAGTAGTTGGATGAAGTTTCTTAAGATAATTTGTCTGTATTCAACAGTGTCCATTTTGGCTTTCTCTCACCATTCTAAGCTTATTTTAGACACAGGAGGTGAATTGTCTTTCCAGGGGCTGGCAAACCTGAACTTCTGTACAGGAAACACTCACAATAGTTAAGAAAGTTGATCTAACTAATGTAATTTATCATTTTTAAGATAATTTGTCTTTGTTCATCACACGTTCTTTTTCTTGTTTTCTCCCCTAAACTTACTAAGCTCATTGGACACAGGAGGTGAATTTTGTTTATGGGTCTGACAGGTCTGAAATCCTGTGCAGGAACCACTGGCACACCTGAAATCCTGTGCAGGAAACACTGGCACACCTGAACTTCTGTACAGGAAACATTCAGAATAGTTAAGAAACTTGATCTAACTAATGTAATTCATCATGTTTAAGATGATTTGTCTGTGTTCATCATACGTTAATTTTCATGTTTTCTCCCCAAACTAAGCTCATTGGACACAGGAGGTGAATTGTGTTTCTGGGTCTGAGAGGTCTGAAATCCTGTGCAGGAAACACTGGCACACCTGAAATTCTGTATAGGAAACACTCAGAATAGTTAAGAAACTTGATCTAACTGATGTAATTCATCATTTTTAAGATAATTTGTCTGTGTTCATCATACGTTCTTTTTCATGTTTTCTCCCCAAACTAAGCTCAATGGACACAGGAGGTGAATTTTGTTTATGGGTCTGACAGGTCTGAAATCCTGTGCAGGAAACACTGGCACACCTGAAATCCTGTGCAGGAAACACTGGCACACCTGAACTTCTGTACAGGAAACATTCAGAATAGTTAAGAAACTTGATCTAACTAATGTAATTCATCATGTTTAGATGATTTGTCTGTGTTCATCATACATTCATTTTCATGTTTTCTCCCCAAACTAAGCTCATTTGACACAGGAGGTGAATTGTGTTTCTGGGTCTGAGAGGTCTGAAATCCTGTGCGGGAAACAATGGCACACCTGAAGTCCTGTACAGGAAACACTCAGAATAGTTAAAGGTGATGAATTACATTAGTAAGATCACGTTTCTTAAGATAATTTGTCTGTATTCAACAGTGTCCATTTTGGCTTTCTCTCACCATTCTAAGCCTATTTTAGACACAGGAGGTGAATTGTCTTTCCAGGGGCTGGCAAACCTGAACTTCTGTACAGGAAACACTCAGGATAGTTCAAGATGATGAATTACAGTAGTTGGATGAAGTTTCTTAAGATAATTTGTCTGTATTCAACAGTGTCCATTTTGGCTTTCTCTCACCATTCTAAGCTTATTTTAGACACAGGAGGTGAATTGTCTTTCCAGGGGCTGGCAAACCTGAACTTCTGTACAGGAAACACTCACAATAGTTAAGAAAGTTGATCTAACTAATGTAATTCATCATGTTTAAGATGATTTGTCTGTGTTCATCATACGTTAATTTTCATGTTTTCTCCCCAAACTAAGCTCATTGGACACAGGAGGTGAATTGTGTTTCTGGGTCTGAGAGGTCTGAAATCCTGTGCGGGAAACAATGGCACACCTGAAGTCCTGTACAGGAAACACTCAGAATAGTTAAAGATGATGAATTACATTAGTAAGATCAAGTTTCTTAAGATAATTTGTCTGTATTCAACAGTGTCCATTTTGGCTTTCTCTCACCATTCTAAGCCTATTTTAGACACAGGAGGTGAATTGTCTTTCCAGGGGCTGGCAAACCTGAACTTCTGTACAGGAAACACTCAGGATAGTTCAAGATGATGAATTACAGTAGTTGGATGAGGTTTCTTAAGATAATTTGTCTGTATTCAACAGTGTCCATTTTGGCTTTCTCTCACCATTCTAAGCTTATTTTAGACACAGGAGGTGAAATGTGTTACCATGGACTGATAGACTTACATTTCCGCCCAGAAAACACTCAGAATAGTTAAAGGTGATGAATTACAGTAGTTGGATGAAGTTTCTCCAGATAATTTGTCTGTATTCAACAGTGTCCATTTTGGCTTTCTCTCACCATTCTAAGCCTATTTTAGACACAGGAGGTGAATTGTCTTTCCAGGGGCTGGCAAACCTGAACTTCTGTACAGGAAACACTCAGGATAGTTCAAGATGATGAATTACAGTAGTTGGATGAGGTTTCTTAAGATAATTTGTCTGTATTCAACAGTGTCCATTTTGGCTTTCTCTCACCATTCTAAGCTTATTTTAGACACAGGAGGTGAAATGTGTTACCATGGACTGATAGACTTACATTTCTGCCCAGAAAACACTCAGAATAGTTAAAGGTGATGAATTACATTAGTAAGATCACGTTTCTTAAGATAATTTGTCTGTATTCAACAGTGTCCATTTTGGCTTTCTCTCACCATTCTAAGCCTATTTTAGACACAGGAGGTGAATTGTCTTTCCAGGGGCTGGCAAACCTGAACTTCTGTACAGGAAACACTCAGGATAGTTCAAGATGATGAATTACAGTAGTTGGATGAAGTTTCTTAAGATAATTTGTCTGTATTCAACAGTGTCCATTTTAGCCTTCTCTCACCATTCTAAGCTTATTTTAGACACAGGAGGTGAAATGTGTTACCATGGACTGATAGACTTACATTTCCGCCCAGAAAACACTCAGAATAGTTCAAGATGATGAATTACAGTAGTTGGATGAAGTTTCTTAAGATAATTTGTCTGTATTCAACAGTGTCCATTTTGGCTTTCTCTCACCATTCTAAGCTTATTTTAGACACAGGAGGTGAAATGTGTTACCATGGACTGATAGACTTACATTTCCGCCCAGAAAACACTCAGAATAGTTAAAGGTGATGAATTACATTAGTAAGATCACGTTTCTTAAGATAATTTGTCTGTATTCAACAGTGTCCATTTTGGCTTTCTCTCACCATTCTAAGCCTATTTTAGACACAGGAGGTGAATTGTCTTTCCAGGGGCTGGCAAACCTGAACTTCTGTACAGGAAACACTCAGGATAGTTCAAGATGATGAATTACAGTAGTTGGATGAAGTTTCTTAAGATAATTTGTCTGTATTCAACAGTGTCCATTTTGGCTTTCTCTCACCATTCTAAGCTTATTTTAGACACAGGAGGTGAATTGTCTTTCCAGGGGCTGGCAAACCTGAACTTCTGTACAGGAAACACTCACAATAGTTAAGAAAGTTGATCTAACTAATGTAATTTATCATTTTTAAGATAATTTGTCTTTGTTCATCACACGTTCTTTTTCTTGTTTTCTCCCCTAAACTTACTAAGCTCATTGGACACAGGAGGTGAATTTTGTTTATGGGTCTGACAGGTCTGAAATCCTGTGCAGGAACCACTGGCACACCTGAAATCCTGTGCAGGAAACACTGGCACACCTGAACTTCTGTACAGGAAACATTCAGAATAGTTAAGAAACTTGATCTAACTAATGTAATTCATCATGTTTAAGATGATTTGTCTGTGTTCATCATACGTTAATTTTCATGTTTTCTCCCCAAACTAAGCTCATTGGACACAGGAGGTGAATTGTGTTTCTGGGTCTGAGAGGTCTGAAATCCTGTGCAGGAAACACTGGCACACCTGAAATTCTGTATAGGAAACACTCAGAATAGTTAAGAAACTTGATCTAACTGATGTAATTCATCATTTTTAAGATAATTTGTCTGTGTTCATCATACGTTCTTTTTCATGTTTTCTCCCCAAACTAAGCTCAATGGACACAGGAGGTGAATTTTGTTTATGGGTCTGACAGGTCTGAAATCCTGTGCAGGAAACACTGGCACACCTGAAATCCTGTGCAGGAAACACTGGCACACCTGAACTTCTGTACAGGAAACATTCAGAATAGTTAAGAAACTTGATCTAACTAATGTAATTCATCATGTTTAGATGATTTGTCTGTGTTCATCATACATTCATTTTCATGTTTTCTCCCCAAACTAAGCTCATTTGACACAGGAGGTGAATTGTGTTTCTGGGTCTGAGAGGTCTGAAATCCTGTGCGGGAAACAATGGCACACCTGAAGTCCTGTACAGGAAACACTCAGAATAGTTAAAGGTGATGAATTACATTAGTAAGATCACGTTTCTTAAGATAATTTGTCTGTATTCAACAGTGTCCATTTTGGCTTTCTCTCACCATTCTAAGCCTATTTTAGACACAGGAGGTGAATTGTCTTTCCAGGGGCTGGCAAACCTGAACTTCTGTACAAGAAACACTCAGGATAGTTCAAGATGATGAATTACAGTAGTTGGATGAAGTTTCTTAAGATAATTTGTCTGTATTCAACAGTGTCCATTTTGGCTTTCTCTCACCATCCTAAGCTTATTTTAGACACAGGAGGTGAAATGTGTTACCATGGACTGATAGACTTACATTTCCGCCCAGAAAACACTCAGAATAGTTAAAGGTGATGAATTACATTAGTAAGATCACGTTTCTTAAGATAATTTGTCTGTATTCAACAGTGTCCATTTTGGCTTTCTCTCACCATTCTAAGCCTATTTTAGACACAGGAGGTGAATTGTCTTTCCAGGGGCTGGCAAACCTGAACTTCTGTACAGGAAACACTCAGGATAGTTCAAGATGATGAATTACAGTAGTTGGATGAAGTTTCTTAAGATAATTTGTCTGTATTCAACAGTGTCCATTTTGGCTTTCTCTCACCATTCTAAGCTTATTTTAGACACAGGAGGTGAATTGTCTTTCCAGGGGCTGGCAAACCTGAACTTCTGTACAGGAAACACTCACAATAGTTAAGAAAGTTGATCTAACTAATGTAATTTATCATTTTTAAGATAATTTGTCTTTGTTCATCACACGTTCTTTTTCTTGTTTTCTCCCCTAAACTTACTAAGCTCATTGGACACAGGAGGTGAATTTTGTTTATGGGTCTGACAGGTCTGAAATCCTGTGCAGGAAACACTGGCACACCTGAAATCCTGTGCAGGAAACACTGGCACACCTGAACTTCTGTACAGGAAACATTCAGAATAGTTAAGAAACTTGATCTAACTAATGTAATTCATCATGTTTAAGATGATTTGTCTGTGTTCATCATACGTTAATTTTCATGTTTTCTCCCCAAACTAAGCTCATTGGACACAGGAGGTGAATTGTGTTTCTGGGTCTGAGAGGTCTGAAATCCTGTGCAGGAAACACTGGCACACCTGAAATTCTGTATAGGAAACACTCAGAATAGTTAAGAAACTTGATCTAACTGATGTAATTCATCATTTTTAAGATAATTTGTCTGTGTTCATCATACGTTCTTTTTCATGTTTTCTCCCCAAACTAAGCTCAATGGACACAGGAGGTGAATTTTGTTTATGGGTCTGACAGGTCTGAAATCCTGTGCAGGAAACACTGGCACACCTGAAATCCTGTGCAGGAAACACTGGCACACCTGAACTTCTGTACAGGAAACATTCAGAATAGTTAAGAAACTTGATCTAACTAATGTAATTCATCATGTTTAGATGATTTGTCTGTGTTCATCATACATTCATTTTCATGTTTTCTCCCCAAACTAAGCTCATTTGACACAGGAGGTGAATTGTGTTTCTGGGTCTGAGAGGTCTGAAATCCTGTGCGGGAAACAATGGCACACCTGAAGTCCTGTACAGGAAACACTCAGAATAGTTAAAGGTGATGAATTACATTAGTAAGATCACGTTTCTTAAGATAATTTGTCTGTATTCAACAGTGTCCATTTTGGCTTTCTCTCACCATTCTAAGCCTATTTTAGACACAGGAGGTGAATTGTCTTTCCAGGGGCTGGCAAACCTGAACTTCTGTACAGGAAACACTCAGGATAGTTCAAGATGATGAATTACAGTAGTTGGATGAAGTTTCTTAAGATAATTTGTCTGTATTCAACAGTGTCCATTTTGGCTTTCTCTCACCATTCTAAGCTTATTTTAGACACAGGAGGTGAATTGTCTTTCCAGGGGCTGGCAAACCTGAACTTCTGTACAGGAAACACTCACAATAGTTAAGAAAGTTGATCTAACTAATGTAATTCATCATGTTTAAGATGATTTGTCTGTGTTCATCATACGTTAATTTTCATGTTTTCTCCCCAAACTAAGCTCATTGGACACAGGAGGTGAATTGTGTTTCTGGGTCTGAGAGGTCTGAAATCCTGTGCGGGAAACAATGGCACACCTGAAGTCCTGTACAGGAAACACTCAGAATAGTTAAAGATGATGAATTACATTAGTAAGATCAAGTTTCTTAAGATAATTTGTCTGTATTCAACAGTGTCCATTTTGGCTTTCTCTCACCATTCTAAGCCTATTTTAGACACAGGAGGTGAATTGTCTTTCCAGGGGCTGGCAAACCTGAACTTCTGTACAGGAAACACTCAGGATAGTTCAAGATGATGAATTACAGTAGTTGGATGAGGTTTCTTAAGATAATTTGTCTGTATTCAACAGTGTCCATTTTGGCTTTCTCTCACCATTCTAAGCTTATTTTAGACACAGGAGGTGAAATGTGTTACCATGGACTGATAGACTTACATTTCCGCCCAGAAAACACTCAGAATAGTTAAAGGTGATGAATTACAGTAGTTGGATGAAGTTTCTCCAGATAATTTGTCTGTATTCAACAGTGTCCATTTTGGCTTTCTCTCACCATTCTAAGCCTATTTTAGACACAGGAGGTGAATTGTCTTTCCAGGGGCTGGCAAACCTGAACTTCTGTACAGGAAACACTCAGGATAGTTCAAGATGATGAATTACAGTAGTTGGATGAGGTTTCTTAAGATAATTTGTCTGTATTCAACAGTGTCCATTTTGGCTTTCTCTCACCATTCTAAGCTTATTTTAGACACAGGAGGTGAAATGTGTTACCATGGACTGATAGACTTACATTTCTGCCCAGAAAACACTCAGAATAGTTAAAGGTGATGAATTACATTAGTAAGATCACGTTTCTTAAGATAATTTGTCTGTATTCAACAGTGTCCATTTTGGCTTTCTCTCACCATTCTAAGCCTATTTTAGACACAGGAGGTGAATTGTCTTTCCAGGGGCTGGCAAACCTGAACTTCTGTACAGGAAACACTCAGGATAGTTCAAGATGATGAATTACAGTAGTTGGATGAAGTTTCTTAAGATAATTTGTCTGTATTCAACAGTGTCCATTTTGGCTTTCTCTCACCATCCTAAGCTTATTTTAGACACAGAAGGTGAAATGTGTTACCATGGACTGATAGACTTACATTTCCGCCCAGAAAACACTCAGAATAGTTAAAGGTGATGAATTACATTAGTAAGATCACGTTTCTTAAGATAATTTGTCTGTATTCAACAGTGTCCATTTTGGCTTTCTCTCACCATTCTAAGCCTATTTTAGACACAGGAGGTGAATTGTCTTTCCAGGGGCTGGCAAACCTGAACTTCTGTACAAGAAACACTCAGGATAGTTCAAGATGATGAATTACAGTAGTTGGATGAAGTTTCTTAAGATAATTTGTCTGTATTCAACAGTGTCCATTTTGGCTTTCTCTCACCATCCTAAGCTTATTTTAGACACAGGAGGTGAAATGTGTTACCATGGACTGATAGACTTACATTTCCGCCCAGAAAACACTCAGAATAGTTAAAGGTGATGAATTACATTAGTAAGATCACGTTTCTTAAGATAATTTGTCTGTATTCAACAGTGTCCATTTTGGCTTTCTCTCACCATTCTAAGCCTATTTTAGACACAGGAGGTGAATTGTCTTTCCAGGGGCTGGCAAACCTGAACTTCTGTACAGGAAACACTCAGGATAGTTCAAGATGATGAATTACAGTAGTTGGATGAAGTTTCTTAAGATAATTTGTCTGTATTCAACAGTGTCCATTTTGGCTTTCTCTCACCATTCTAAGCTTATTTTAGACACAGGAGGTGAATTGTCTTTCCAGGGGCTGGCAAACCTGAACTTCTGTACAGGAAACACTCACAATAGTTAAGAAAGTTGATCTAACTAATGTAATTTATCATTTTTAAGATAATTTGTCTTTGTTCATCACACGTTCTTTTTCTTGTTTTCTCCCCTAAACTTACTAAGCTCATTGGACACAGGAGGTGAATTTTGTTTATGGGTCTGACAGGTCTGAAATCCTGTGCAGGAACCACTGGCACACCTGAAATCCTGTGCAGGAAACACTGGCACACCTGAACTTCTGTACAGGAAACATTCAGAATAGTTAAGAAACTTGATCTAACTAATGTAATTCATCATGTTTAAGATGATTTGTCTGTGTTCATCATACGTTAATTTTCATGTTTTCTCCCCAAACTAAGCTCATTGGACACAGGAGGTGAATTGTGTTTCTGGGTCTGAGAGGTCTGAAATCCTGTGCAGGAAACACTGGCACACCTGAAATTCTGTATAGGAAACACTCAGAATAGTTAAGAAACTTGATCTAACTGATGTAATTCATCATTTTTAAGATAATTTGTCTGTGTTCATCATACGTTCTTTTTCATGTTTTCTCCCCAAACTAAGCTCAATGGACACAGGAGGTGAATTTTGTTTATGGGTCTGACAGGTCTGAAATCCTGTGCAGGAAACACTGGCACACCTGAAATCCTGTGCAGGAAACACTGGCACACCTGAACTTCTGTACAGGAAACATTCAGAATAGTTAAGAAACTTGATCTAACTAATGTAATTCATCATGTTTAGATGATTTGTCTGTGTTCATCATACATTCATTTTCATGTTTTCTCCCCAAACTAAGCTCATTTGACACAGGAGGTGAATTGTGTTTCTGGGTCTGAGAGGTCTGAAATCCTGTGCGGGAAACAATGGCACACCTGAAGTCCTGTACAGGAAACACTCAGAATAGTTAAAGGTGATGAATTACATTAGTAAGATCACGTTTCTTAAGATAATTTGTCTGTATTCAACAGTGTCCATTTTGGCTTTCTCTCACCATTCTAAGCCTATTTTAGACACAGGAGGTGAATTGTCTTTCCAGGGGCTGGCAAACCTGAACTTCTGTACAGGAAACACTCAGGATAGTTCAAGATGATGAATTACAGTAGTTGGATGAAGTTTCTTAAGATAATTTGTCTGTATTCAACAGTGTCCATTTTGGCTTTCTCTCACCATTCTAAGCTTATTTTAGACACAGGAGGTGAATTGTCTTTCCAGGGGCTGGCAAACCTGAACTTCTGTACAGGAAACACTCACAATAGTTAAGAAAGTTGATCTAACTAATGTAATTCATCATGTTTAAGATGATTTGTCTGTGTTCATCATACGTTAATTTTCATGTTTTCTCCCCAAACTAAGCTCATTGGACACAGGAGGTGAATTGTGTTTCTGGGTCTGAGAGGTCTGAAATCCTGTGCGGGAAACAATGGCACACCTGAAGTCCTGTACAGGAAACACTCAGAATAGTTAAAGATGATGAATTACATTAGTAAGATCAAGTTTCTTAAGATAATTTGTCTGTATTCAACAGTGTCCATTTTGGCTTTCTCTCACCATTCTAAGCCTATTTTAGACACAGGAGGTGAATTGTCTTTCCAGGGGCTGGCAAACCTGAACTTCTGTACAGGAAACACTCAGGATAGTTCAAGATGATGAATTACAGTAGTTGGATGAGGTTTCTTAAGATAATTTGTCTGTATTCAACAGTGTCCATTTTGGCTTTCTCTCACCATTCTAAGCTTATTTTAGACACAGGAGGTGAAATGTGTTACCATGGACTGATAGACTTACATTTCCGCCCAGAAAACACTCAGAATAGTTAAAGGTGATGAATTACAGTAGTTGGATGAAGTTTCTCCAGATAATTTGTCTGTATTCAACAGTGTCCATTTTGGCTTTCTCTCACCATTCTAAGCCTATTTTAGACACAGGAGGTGAATTGTCTTTCCAGGGGCTGGCAAACCTGAACTTCTGTACAGGAAACACTCAGGATAGTTCAAGATGATGAATTACAGTAGTTGGATGAGGTTTCTTAAGATAATTTGTCTGTATTCAACAGTGTCCATTTTGGCTTTCTCTCACCATTCTAAGCTTATTTTAGACACAGGAGGTGAAATGTGTTACCATGGACTGATAGACTTACATTTCTGCCCAGAAAACACTCAGAATAGTTAAAGGTGATGAATTACATTAGTAAGATCACGTTTCTTAAGATAATTTGTCTGTATTCAACAGTGTCCATTTTGGCTTTCTCTCACCATTCTAAGCCTATTTTAGACACAGGAGGTGAATTGTCTTTCCAGGGGCTGGCAAACCTGAACTTCTGTACAAGAAACACTCAGGATAGTTCAAGATGATGAATTACAGTAGTTGGATGAAGTTTCTTAAGATAATTTGTCTGTATTCAACAGTGTCCATTTTGGCTTTCTCTCACCATCCTAAGCTTATTTTAGACACAGAAGGTGAAATGTGTTACCATGGACTGATAGACTTACATTTCCGCCCAGAAAACACTCAGAATAGTTAAAGGTGATGAATTACATTAGTAAGATCACGTTTCTTAAGATAATTTGTCTGTATTCAACAGTGTCCATTTTGGCTTTCTCTCACCATTCTAAGCCTATTTTAGACACAGGAGGTGAATTGTCTTTCCAGGGGCTGGCAAACCTGAACTTCTGTACAAGAAACACTCAGGATAGTTCAAGATGATGAATTACAGTAGTTGGATGAAGTTTCTTAAGATAATTTGTCTGTATTCAACAGTGTCCATTTTGGCTTTCTCTCACCATCCTAAGCTTATTTTAGACACAGGAGGTGAAATGTGTTACCATGGACTGATAGACTTACATTTCCGCCCAGAAAACACTCAGAATAGTTAAAGGTGATGAATTACATTAGTAAGATCACGTTTCTTAAGATAATTTGTCTGTATTCAACAGTGTCCATTTTGGCTTTCTCTCACCATTCTAAGCCTATTTTAGACACAGGAGGTGAATTGTCTTTCCAGGGGCTGGCAAACCTGAACTTCTGTACAGGAAACACTCAGGATAGTTCAAGATGATGAATTACAGTAGTTGGATGAAGTTTCTTAAGATAATTTGTCTGTATTCAACAGTGTCCATTTTGGCTTTCTCTCACCATTCTAAGCTTATTTTAGACACAGGAGGTGAATTGTCTTTCCAGGGGCTGGCAAACCTGAACTTCTGTACAGGAAACACTCACAATAGTTAAGAAAGTTGATCTAACTAATGTAATTTATCATTTTTAAGATAATTTGTCTTTGTTCATCACACGTTCTTTTTCTTGTTTTCTCCCCTAAACTTACTAAGCTCATTGGACACAGGAGGTGAATTTTGTTTATGGGTCTGACAGGTCTGAAATCCTGTGCAGGAACCACTGGCACACCTGAAATCCTGTGCAGGAAACACTGGCACACCTGAACTTCTGTACAGGAAACATTCAGAATAGTTAAGAAACTTGATCTAACTAATGTAATTCATCATGTTTAAGATGATTTGTCTGTGTTCATCATACGTTAATTTTCATGTTTTCTCCCCAAACTAAGCTCATTGGACACAGGAGGTGAATTGTGTTTCTGGGTCTGAGAGGTCTGAAATCCTGTGCAGGAAACACTGGCACACCTGAAATTCTGTATAGGAAACACTCAGAATAGTTAAGAAACTTGATCTAACTGATGTAATTCATCATTTTTAAGATAATTTGTCTGTGTTCATCATACGTTCTTTTTCATGTTTTCTCCCCAAACTAAGCTCAATGGACACAGGAGGTGAATTTTGTTTATGGGTCTGACAGGTCTGAAATCCTGTGCAGGAAACACTGGCACACCTGAAATCCTGTGCAGGAAACACTGGCACACCTGAACTTCTGTACAGGAAACATTCAGAATAGTTAAGAAACTTGATCTAACTAATGTAATTCATCATGTTTAGATGATTTGTCTGTGTTCATCATACATTCATTTTCATGTTTTCTCCCCAAACTAAGCTCATTTGACACAGGAGGTGAATTGTGTTTCTGGGTCTGAGAGGTCTGAAATCCTGTGCGGGAAACAATGGCACACCTGAAGTCCTGTACAGGAAACACTCAGAATAGTTAAAGGTGATGAATTACATTAGTAAGATCACGTTTCTTAAGATAATTTGTCTGTATTCAACAGTGTCCATTTTGGCTTTCTCTCACCATTCTAAGCCTATTTTAGACACAGGAGGTGAATTGTCTTTCCAGGGGCTGGCAAACCTGAACTTCTGTACAGGAAACACTCAGGATAGTTCAAGATGATGAATTACAGTAGTTGGATGAAGTTTCTTAAGATAATTTGTCTGTATTCAACAGTGTCCATTTTGGCTTTCTCTCACCATTCTAAGCTTATTTTAGACACAGGAGGTGAATTGTCTTTCCAGGGGCTGGCAAACCTGAACTTCTGTACAGGAAACACTCACAATAGTTAAGAAAGTTGATCTAACTAATGTAATTCATCATGTTTAAGATGATTTGTCTGTGTTCATCATACGTTAATTTTCATGTTTTCTCCCCAAACTAAGCTCATTGGACACAGGAGGTGAATTGTGTTTCTGGGTCTGAGAGGTCTGAAATCCTGTGCGGGAAACAATGGCACACCTGAAGTCCTGTACAGGAAACACTCAGAATAGTTAAAGATGATGAATTACATTAGTAAGATCAAGTTTCTTAAGATAATTTGTCTGTATTCAACAGTGTCCATTTTGGCTTTCTCTCACCATTCTAAGCCTATTTTAGACACAGGAGGTGAATTGTCTTTCCAGGGGCTGGCAAACCTGAACTTCTGTACAGGAAACACTCAGGATAGTTCAAGATGATGAATTACAGTAGTTGGATGAGGTTTCTTAAGATAATTTGTCTGTATTCAACAGTGTCCATTTTGGCTTTCTCTCACCATTCTAAGCTTATTTTAGACACAGGAGGTGAAATGTGTTACCATGGACTGATAGACTTACATTTCCGCCCAGAAAACACTCAGAATAGTTAAAGGTGATGAATTACAGTAGTTGGATGAAGTTTCTCCAGATAATTTGTCTGTATTCAACAGTGTCCATTTTGGCTTTCTCTCACCATTCTAAGCCTATTTTAGACACAGGAGGTGAATTGTCTTTCCAGGGGCTGGCAAACCTGAACTTCTGTACAGGAAACACTCAGGATAGTTCAAGATGATGAATTACAGTAGTTGGATGAGGTTTCTTAAGATAATTTGTCTGTATTCAACAGTGTCCATTTTGGCTTTCTCTCACCATTCTAAGCTTATTTTAGACACAGGAGGTGAAATGTGTTACCATGGACTGATAGACTTACATTTCTGCCCAGAAAACACTCAGAATAGTTAAAGGTGATGAATTACATTAGTAAGATCACGTTTCTTAAGATAATTTGTCTGTATTCAACAGTGTCCATTTTGGCTTTCTCTCACCATTCTAAGCCTATTTTAGACACAGGAGGTGAATTGTCTTTCCAGGGGCTGGCAAACCTGAACTTCTGTACAGGAAACACTCAGGATAGTTCAAGATGATGAATTACAGTAGTTGGATGAAGTTTCTTAAGATAATTTGTCTGTATTCAACAGTGTCCATTTTGGCTTTCTCTCACCATTCTAAGCTTATTTTAGACACAGGAGGTGAAATGTGTTACCATGGACTGATAGACTTACATTTCCGCCCAGAAAACACTCAGAATAGTTCAAGATGATGAATTACAGTAGTTGGATGAAGTTTCTTAAGATAATTTGTCTGTATTCAACAGTGTCCATTTTGGCTTTCTCTCACCATTCTAAGCTTATTTTAGACACAGGAGGTGAAATGTGTTACCATGGACTGATAGACTTACATTTCCGCCCAGAAAACACTCAGAATAGTTAAAGGTGATGAATTACATTAGTAAGATCACGTTTCTTAAGATAATTTGTCTGTATTCAACAGTGTCCATTTTGGCTTTCTCTCACCATTCTAAGCCTATTTTAGACACAGGAGGTGAATTGTCTTTCCAGGGGCTGGCAAACCTGAACTTCTGTACAGGAAACACTCAGGATAGTTCAAGATGATGAATTACAGTAGTTGGATGAAGTTTCTTAAGATAATTTGTCTGTATTCAACAGTGTCCATTTTGGCTTTCTCTCACCATTCTAAGCTTATTTTAGACACAGGAGGTGAAATGTGTTACCATGGACTGATAGACTTACATTTCCGCCCAGAAAACACTCAGAATAGTTCAAGATGATGAATTACAGTAGTTGGATGAAGTTTCTTAAGATAATTTGTCTGTATTCAACAGTGTCCATTTTGGCTTTCTCTCACCATTCTAAGCTTATTTTAGACACAGGAGGTGAAATGTGTTACCATGGACTGATAGACTTACATTTCCGCCCAGAAAACACTCAGAATAGTTCAAGATGATGAATTACAGTAGTTGGATGAAGTTTCTCCAGATAATTTGTCTGTATTCAACAGTGTCCGTTTTGGCTTTCTCTCACCATTCTAAGCCTATTTTAGACACAGGAGGTGAATTGTCTTTCCAGGGGCTGGCAAACCTGAACTTCTGTACAGGAAACACTCAGGATAGTTCAAGATGATGAATTACAGTAGTTGGATGAAGTTTCTTAAGATAATTTGTCTGTATTCAACAGTGTCCATTTTGGCTTTCTCTCACCATTCTAAGCTTATTTTAGACACAGGAGGTGAATTGTCTTTCCAGGGGCTGGCAAACCTGAACTTCTGTACAGGAAACACTCACAATAGTTAAGAAAGTTGATCTAACTAATGTAATTCATCATGTTTAAGATGATTTGTCTTTGTTCATCATACGTTAATTTTCATGTTTTCTCCCCAAACTAAGCTCATTGGACACAGGAGGTGAATTGTGTTTCTGGGTCTGAGAGGTCTGAAATCCTGTGCGGGAAACAATGGCACACCTGAAGTCCTGTACAGGAAACACTCAGAATAGTTAAAGATGATGAATTACATTAGTAAGATCAAGTTTCTTAAGATAATTTGTCTGTATTCAACAGTGTCCATTTTGGCTTTCTCTCACCATTCTAAGCCTATTTTAGACACAGGAGGTGAATTGTCTTTCCAGGGGCTGGCAAACCTGAACTTCTGTACAGGAAACACTCAGGATAGTTCAAGATGATGAATTACAGTAGTTGGATGAGGTTTCTTAAGATAATTTGTCTGTATTCAACAGTGTCCATTTTGGCTTTCTCTCACCATTCTAAGCTTATTTTAGACACAGGAGGTGAAATGTGTTACCATGGACTGATAGACTTACATTTCCGCCCAGAAAACACTCAGAATAGTTAAAGGTGATGAATTACAGTAGTTGGATGAAGTTTCTCCAGATAATTTATCTGTATTCAACAGTGTCCATTTTGGCTTTCTCTCACCATTCTAAGCCTATTTTAGACACAGGAGGTGAATTGTCTTTCCAGGGGCTGGCAAACCTGAACTTCTGTACAGGAAACACTCAGGATAGTTCAAGATGATGAATTACAGTAGTTGGATGAGGTTTCTTAAGATAATTTGTCTGTATTCAACAGTGTCCATTTTGGCTTTCTCTCACCATTCTAAGCTTATTTTAGACACAGGAGGTGAAATGTGTTACCATGGACTGATAGACTTACATTTCTGCCCAGAAAACACTCAGAATAGTTAAAGGTGATGAATTACATTAGTAAGATCACGTTTCTTAAGATAATTTGTCTGTATTCAACAGTGTCCATTTTGGCTTTCTCTCACCATTCTAAGCCTATTTTAGACACAGGAGGTGAATTGTCTTTCCAGGGGCTGGCAAACCTGAACTTCTGTACAGGAAACACTCAGGATAGTTCAAGATGATGAATTACAGTAGTTGGATGAAGTTTCTTAAGATAATTTGTCTGTATTCAACAGTGTCCATTTTGGCTTTCTCTCACCATTCTAAGCTTATTTTAGACACAGGAGGTGAAATGTGTTACCATGGACTGATAGACTTACATTTCCGCCCAGAAAACACTCAGAATAGTTAAAGGTGATGAATTACATTAGTAAGATCACGTTTCTTAAGATAATTTGTCTGTATTCAACAGTGTCCATTTTGGCTTTCTCTCACCATTCTAAGCCTATTTTAGACACAGGAGGTGAATTGTCTTTCCAGGGGCTGGCAAACCTGAACTTCTGTACAGGAAACACTCAGGATAGTTCAAGATGATGAATTACAGTAGTTGGATGAAGTTTCTTAAGATAATTTGTCTGTATTCAACAGTGTCCATTTTGGCTTTCTCTCACCATTCTAAGCTTATTTTAGACACAGGAGGTGAAATGTGTTACCATGGACTGATAGACTTACATTTCCGCCCAGAAAACACTCAGAATAGTTCAAGATGATGAATTACAGTAGTTGGATGAAGTTTCTCCAGATAATTTGTCTGTATTCAACAGTGTCCATTTTGGCTTTCTCTCACCATTCTAAGCTTATTTTAGACACAGGAGGTGAAATGTGTTACCATGGAATGATAGACTTACATTTCCGCCCAGAAAACACTCAGAATAGTTCAAGATGATGAATTACAGTAGTTGGATGAAGTTTCTCCAGATAATTTGTCTGTATTCAACAGTGTCCGTTTTGGCTTTCTCTCACCATTCTAAGCCTATTTTAGACACAGGAGGTGAATTGTCTTTCCAGGGGCTGGCAAACCTGAACTTCTGTACAGGAAACACTCAGGATAGTTCAAGATGATGAATTACAGTAGTTGGATGAAGTTTCTTAAGATAATTTGTCTGTATTCAACAGTGTCCATTTTGGCTTTCTCTCACCATTCTAAGCTTATTTTAGACACAGGAGGTGAAATGTGTTACCATGGACTGATAGACTTACATTTCCGCCCAGAAAACACTCAGAATAGTTCAAGATGATGAATTACAGTAGTTGGATGAAGTTTCTCCAGATAATTTGTCTGTATTCAACAGTGTCCATTTTGGCTTTCTCTCACCATTCTAAGCCTATTTTAGACACAGGAGGTGAATTGTCTTTCCAGGGGCTGGCAAACCTGAACTTCTGTACAAGAAACACTCAGGATAGTTCAAGATGATGAATTACAGTAGTTGGATGAAGTTTCTTAAGATAATTTGTCTGTATTCAACAGTGTCCATTTTGGCTTTCTCTCACCATCCTAAGCTTATTTTAGACACAGGAGGTGAAATGTGTTACCATGGACTGATAGACTTACATTTCCGCCCAGAAAACACTCAGAATAGTTAAAGGTGATGAATTACATTAGTAAGATCACGTTTCTTAAGATAATTTGTCTGTATTCAACAGTGTCCATTTTGGCTTTCTCTCACCATTCTAAGCTTATTTTAGACACAGGAGGTGAATTGTCTTTCCAGGGGCTGGCAAACCTGAACTTCTGTACAGGAAACACTCACAATAGTTAAGAAAGTTGATCTAACTAATGTAATTTATCATTTTTAAGATAATTTGTCTTTGTTCATCACACGTTCTTTTTCTTGTTTTCTCCCCTAAACTTACTAAGCTCATTGGACACAGGAGGTGAATTTTGTTTATGGGTCTGACAGGTCTGAAATCCTGTGCAGGAAACACTGGCACACCTGAAATCCTGTGCAGGAAACACTGGAACACCTGAACTTCTGTACAGGAAACACTCAGGATAGTTCAAGATGATGAATTACAGTAGTTGGATGAAGTTTCTTAAGATAATTTGTCTGTATTCAACAGTGTCCATTTTGGCTTTCTCTCACCATTCTAAGCTTATTTTAGACACAGGAGGTGAAATGTGTTACCATGGACTGATAGACTTACATTTCCGCCCAGAAAACACTCAGAATAGTTCAAGATGATGAATTACAGTAGTTGGATGAAGTTTCTCCAGATAATTTGTCTGTATTCAACAGTGTCCATTTTGGCTTTCTCTCACCATTCTAAGCTTATTTTAGACACAGGAGGTGAAATGTGTTACCATGGACTGATAGACTTACATTTCCGCCCAGAAAACACTCAGAATAGTTCAAGATGATGAATTACAGTAGTTGGATGAAGTTTCTCCAGATAATTTGTCTGTATTCAACAGTGTCCGTTTTGGCTTTCTCTCACCATTCTAAGCCTATTTTAGACACAGGAGGTGAATTGTCTTTCCAGGGGCTGGCAAACCTGAACTTCTGTACAGGAAACACTCAGGATAGTTCAAGATGATGAATTACAGTAGTTGGATGAAGTTTCTTAAGATAATTTGTCTGTATTCAACAGTGTCCATTTTGGCTTTCTCTCACCATTCTAAGCTTATTTTAGACACAGGAGGTGAAATGTGTTACCATGGACTGATAGACTTACATTTCCGCCCAGAAAACACTCAGAATAGTTCAAGATGATGAATTACAGTAGTTGGATGAAGTTTCTCCAGATAATTTGTCTGTATTCAACAGTGTCCATTTTGGCTTTCTCTCACCATTCTAAGCCTATTTTAGACACAGGAGGTGAATTGTCTTTCCAGGGGCTGGCAAACCTGAACTTCTGTACAAGAAACACTCAGGATAGTTCAAGATGATGAATTACAGTAGTTGGATGAAGTTTCTTAAGATAATTTGTCTGTATTCAACAGTGTCCATTTTGGCTTTCTCTCACCATCCTAAGCTTATTTTAGACACAGGAGGTGAAATGTGTTACCATGGACTGATAGACTTACATTTCCGCCCAGAAAACACTCAGAATAGTTAAAGGTGATGAATTACATTAGTAAGATCACGTTTCTTAAGATAATTTGTCTGTATTCAACAGTGTCCATTTTGGCTTTCTCTCACCATTCTAAGCCTATTTTAGACACAGGAGGTGAATTGTCTTTCCAGGGGCTGGCAAACCTGAACTTCTGTACAGGAAACACTCAGGATAGTTCAAGATGATGAATTACAGTAGTTGGATGAAGTTTCTTAAGATAATTTGTCTGTATTCAACAGTGTCCATTTTGGCTTTCTCTCACCATTCTAAGCTTATTTTAGACACAGGAGGTGAATTGTCTTTCCAGGGGCTGGCAAACCTGAACTTCTGTACAGGAAACACTCACAATAGTTAAGAAAGTTGATCTAACTAATGTAATTTATCATTTTTAAGATAATTTGTCTTTGTTCATCACACGTTCTTTTTCTTGTTTTCTCCCCTAAACTTACTAAGCTCATTGGACACAGGAGGTGAATTTTGTTTATGGGTCTGACAGGTCTGAAATCCTGTGCAGGAAACACTGGCACACCTGAAATCCTGTGCAGGAAACACTGGCACACCTGAACTTCTGTACAGGAAACATTCAGAATAGTTAAGAAACTTGATCTAACTAATGTAATTCATCATGTTTAAGATGATTTGTCTGTGTTCATCATACGTTAATTTTCATGTTTTCTCCCCAAACTAAGCTCATTGGACACAGGAGGTGAATTGTGTTTCTGGGTCTGAGAGGTCTGAAATCCTGTGCAGGAAACACTGGCACACCTGAAATTCTGTATAGGAAACACTCAGAATAGTTAAGAAACTTGATCTAACTGATGTAATTCATCATTTTTAAGATAATTTGTCTGTGTTCATCATACGTTCTTTTTCATGTTTTCTCCCCAAACTAAGCTCAATGGACACAGGAGGTGAATTTTGTTTATGGGTCTGACAGGTCTGAAATCCTGTGCAGGAAACACTGGCACACCTGAAATCCTGTGCAGGAAACACTGGCACACCTGAACTTCTGTACAGGAAACATTCAGAATAGTTAAGAAACTTGATCTAACTAATGTAATTCATCATGTTTAGATGATTTGTCTGTGTTCATCATACATTCATTTTCATGTTTTCTCCCCAAACTAAGCTCATTGGACACAGGAGGTGAATTGTGTTTCTGGGTCTGAGAGGTCTGAAATCCTGTGCGGGAAACAATGGCACACCTGAAGTCCTGTACAGGAAACACTCAGAATAGTTAAAGGTGATGAATTACATTAGTAAGATCACGTTTCTTAAGATAATTTGTCTGTATTCAACAGTGTCCATTTTGGCTTTCTCTCACCATTCTAAGCCTATTTTAGACACAGGAGGTGAATTGTCTTTCCAGGGGCTGGCAAACCTGAACTTCTGTACAGGAAACACTCAGGATAGTTCAAGATGATGAATTACAGTAGTTGGATGAAGTTTCTTAAGATAATTTGTCTGTATTCAACAGTGTCCATTTTGGCTTTCTCTCACCATTCTAAGCTTATTTTAGACACAGGAGGTGAATTGTCTTTCCAGGGGCTGGCAAACCTGAACTTCTGTACAGGAAACACTCACAATAGTTAAGAAAGTTGATCTAACTAATGTAATTTATCATTTTTAAGATAATTTGTCTTTGTTCATCACACGTTCTTTTTCTTGTTTTCTCCCCTAAACTTACTAAGCTCATTGGACACAGGAGGTGAATTTTGTTTATGGGTCTGACAGGTCTGAAATCCTGTGCAGGAAACACTGGCACACCTGAAATCCTGTGCAGGAAACACTGGCACACCTGAACTTCTGTACAGGAAACATTCAGAATAGTTAAGAAACTTGATCTAACTAATGTAATTCATCATGTTTAAGATGATTTGTCTGTGTTCATCATACGTTAATTTTCATGTTTTCTCCCCAAACTAAGCTCATTGGACACAGGAGGTGAATTGTGTTTCTGGGTCTGAGAGGTCTGAAATCCTGTGCAGGAAACACTGGCACACCTGAAATTCTGTATAGGAAACACTCAGAATAGTTAAGAAACTTGATCTAACTGATGTAATTCATCATTTTTAAGATAATTTGTCTGTGTTCATCATACGTTCTTTTTCATGTTTTCTCCCCAAACTAAGCTCAATGGACACAGGAGGTGAATTTTGTTTATGGGTCTGACAGGTCTGAAATCCTGTGCAGGAAACACTGGCACACCTGAAATCCTGTGCAGGAAACACTGGCACACCTGAACTTCTGTACAGGAAACATTCAGAATAGTTAAGAAACTTGATCTAACTAATGTAATTCATCATGTTTAGATGATTTGTCTGTGTTCATCATACATTCATTTTCATGTTTTCTCCCCAAACTAAGCTCATTGGACACAGGAGGTGAATTGTGTTTCTGGGTCTGAGAGGTCTGAAATCCTGTGCGGGAAACAATGGCACACCTGAAGTCCTGTACAGGAAACACTCAGAATAGTTAAAGGTGATGAATTACATTAGTAAGATCACGTTTCTTAAGATAATTTGTCTGTATTCAACAGTGTCCATTTTGGCTTTCTCTCACCATTCTAAGCCTATTTTAGACACAGGAGGTGAATTGTCTTTCCAGGGGCTGGCAAACCTGAACTTCTGTACAGGAAACACTCAGGATAGTTCAAGATGATGAATTACAGTAGTTGGATGAAGTTTCTTAAGATAATTTGTCTGTATTCAACAGTGTCCATTTTGGCTTTCTCTCACCATTCTAAGCTTATTTTAGACACAGGAGGTGAATTGTCTTTCCAGGGGCTGGCAAACCTGAACTTCTGTACAGGAAACACTCACAATAGTTAAGAAAGTTGATCTAACTAATGTAATTCATCATGTTTAAGATGATTTGTCTGTGTTCATCATACGTTAATTTTCATGTTTTCTCCCCAAACTAAGCTCATTGGACACAGGAGGTGAATTGTGTTTCTGGGTCTGAGAGGTCTGAAATCCTGTGCGGGAAACAATGGCACACCTGAAGTCCTGTACAGGAAACACTCAGAATAGTTAAAGATGATGAATTACATTAGTAAGATCAAGTTTCTTAAGATAATTTGTCTGTATTCAACAGTGTCCATTTTGGCTTTCTCTCACCATTCTAAGCCTATTTTAGACACAGGAGGTGAATTGTCTTTCCAGGGGCTGGCAAACCTGAACTTCTGTACAGGAAACACTCAGGATAGTTCAAGATGATGAATTACAGTAGTTGGATGAGGATTCTTAAGATAATTTGTCTGTATTCAACAGTGTCCATTTTGGCTTTCTCTCACCATTCTAAGCTTATTTTAGACACAGGAGGTGAAATGTGTTACCATGGACTGATAGACTTACATTGTCGCCCAGAAAACACTCAGAATAGTTAAAGGTGATGAATTACATTAGTAAGATCACGTTTCTTAAGATAATTTGTCTGTATTCAACAGTGTCCATTTTGGCTTTCTCTCACCATTCTAAGCCTATTTTAGACACAGGAGGTGAATTGTCTTTCCAGGGGCTGGCAAACCTGAACTTCTGTACAGGAAACACTCAGGATAGTTCAAGATGATGAATTACAGTAGTTGGATGAAGTTTCTTAAGATAATTTGTCTGTATTCAACAGTGTCCATTTTGGCTTTCTCTCACCATTCTAAGCCTATTTTAGACACAAGAATTGTGTTTCTGGGTCTGACAGGTCTGAAATCCTGCGCAGGAAAGACTGGCACACCTGAAATAATGTGCAGGAAACACTGGCACACCTGAAATTTTGTACAGGAAACACTCAGAATAGTTAAGAAACTTGATCAAACTAATGTAATTCATCATGTTTAAGATAATTTCTCTGTGTTCATCATACGTTCATGTTTTCTCCCCAAACTAAGCTCATTGGACAAAGGAGGTGAATTGTGTTTCTAGATCTGACAGGTCTGAAATCCTGTGCAGGAAGCACTGGCACACCTGAAATCCTGAGGAGGAAGCAGTGGCACACCTGAAATCCTGAGGAGGAAGTAGTGGCACATCTGAAATCCTGCACAGGAAACACTGGCACACCTGAAATTCTGTACAGGAAACACTCACAATAGTTAAGAAACTTGATCTAACTAATGTAATTCATCATGTTTAAGATAATTTGTCTGTGTTCATCATACGTTCATGTTTTCTCCCCAAACTAAGCTCATTGGACAAAGGAGGTGAATTGTGTTTCTGGGTCTGACAGGTCTGAAATCCTGTGCAGGAAAGACTGGCACACCTGAAATAATGTGCAGGAAACACTGGCATATCTGAAATCCTGTACAGGAAACACTCAGAAGAGTCAAAGATGATGAATTACATTAGTAAGATCAAGTTTCTTAAGATAATTTGTCAGTGTTCATCATACGTTCATGTTCATGTTTTCTCCCCAAACTAAGCATATTGTGGACACAGGAGGTGAATTGTGTTTCTGGGTCTGACAGGTCTGAAATCCTGTGCAGGAAACACTAGCACACCTGAAATTCTGTACAGGAAACACTCAGAATAGTTAAGAAACTTGATCTAACTAATGTAATTCATCATGTTTAAGATAATTTGTCTGTGTTCATCATACGTTCATGTTTTCTCCCCAAGGTAAGCTCATTGGACAAAGGAGGATAATTGTGTTTCTGGGTCTGACAAGTCTGAAATCCTGTGCAGGAAGCACTGGCACACCTGAAATCCTGAGGAGGAAGCAGTGGCACACCTGAAGTTCAGCACAGGAAACACTCAGAATAGTTAAGAAACTTGATCTAACTAATGTAATGCATCATATTTAAGATAATTTGTCTGTGTTCATCATACGTTCATGTTTTCTTCCCAAACTAAGCTCATTGGACAAAGGAGGTGAATTGTGTTTCTAGATCTGACAGGTCTGAAATCCTGTGCAAGAAAGACTGGCACACCTGAAATAATGTGCAGGAAACACTGGCACATCTGAAATCCTGTACAGGAAACACTCAGAATAGTTAAAGATGATGAATTACATTAGTAAGATCGAGTTTCTTAAGATAATTTGTCAGTGTTCATCATACGTTCATGTTCATGTTTTCTCCCCAAACTAAGCCTATTGTGGACACAGGAGGTGAATTGTGTTTCTGGGTCTGACAGGTCTGAAATCCTGCGCATGAAACACTGGCACACCTGAAATTCTGTACAGGAAACACTCAGAATAGTTAAGAAACTTGATCTAACTAATGTAATTCATCATGTTAAAGATAATTTGTCTGTGTTCATCATATGTTCATGTTCATGTTTTCTCCCCAAACTAAGCTCATTGGACACAGGAGGTGAATTGTGTTTCTGGGTCTGACAGTTCTGAAATCTTGTGCAGGAAACACTGGCACACCTGAAATCCTGTGCAGGAAACATTGGCACACCTGAACTTCTGTACAGGAAACCCTCAAACTAGTTTAGAAACTTGATCTAACTAATGTAATTCATCATCTTTAACTATTCTGAGTGTTTTCTGGGCAAAAATGTAAGTCTATCAGTCCATGGTAACACATTTCACCTCCTGTGTCTAAAATAAGCTTAGAATGGTGAGAGAAAGCCAAAATGGACACTGTTGCATACAGACAAATTATCTAAAGAATCTTGATCTTACTAATGTAATTCATCATCTTTAACTATTCTGAGTGTTTCCTGCACAGAAGTTCAGGTTTGCCCGCCCCTGGAAAGACAATTCACCTCCTGTGTCTAAAATAGGCTTAGAATGGTGAGAGAAAGCCAAAATGGACACTGTTGAATACAGACAAATTATCTGGAGAAACTTCATCCAACTAATGAAATTCATCATCTTTAACTATTCTGAGTGTTTCCTGTACAGAAGTTCAGGTTTGCCAGCAAACGAGCAAGAGGAGGAGCCCAGCTCTACGCAACAGCGTGAGCGAGACCGAGAGGACTTGAGGATGAGGCAGCTGCGACGGCAGCAGGAAAAGAGCAATCGAGAGCACGAGGAGCGAGAGAAGTGAGGGACCGGGAGAACATGAAGCGGCCGACAGCGGCGGCAGCTGCAGCAGAAGCAAACAGCACCTCCGCCGCAACGCGTGCCGCTGCCAAAAAGAGCTCTACGCAACGGCGTGAGCGAGAGCAAGAGGACAGGAGGATGAGGTACCTTCGACGGCAGCAGGAAAGGAGCAATCGGGAGCGAGAGGAGCGAAACGAGGATGAGGAACGAGAGAACACGAGGCGGCCGGCAGCAGCGGCAGCAGCAGCAGCTTTTTTTTCCAATCCCCCCTCCTCCACTGTTTTGGCTGACAGCTGTTTGCTGGCCGATTTACCACGATCAATAAGTGATCAAGTGATCAATAACTGTCTTCCAACGTGTTTGGAGGTGGATCAGGCCAAAAGGAGGCAGTTTGGTGTGGGCTCCAAAAAGGGAAATTTCCTTGACCCCAGGGTCAAGTGTTGTTTTCAAATCCACCCATCTCCACTGTTTTGGCTGACAGCTGTTTGATGGCCGATTTACGACATTAAAAGTGATCAATAACTGTTCTCCAACGGGTTTGGAGGTGGATCAGGCCAAAAAGAGGCAGTTTGGTGTCGGCTCCAAAAGGTCAAGTGTTTTTTTCAAATCCACCCATCTCCACTGTTTTGGTTGACAGCTGTTTGCTGGCCGATTTACAACATTAAAAGTGATCAATAACTGTCTTCCAACGGGTTTGGAGGCAGATCAGGCCAAAAAGAGGCAGTTCACTGTTTTGGCTGACAGCTGTTTGCTGGCCGATTGACCACATTAAAAGTGATCAATACCTGTTTTCCAACGGGTTTGGAGGCGGATCAGGCCAAAAAGAGGCAGTTTGCTGTTTTGGCTGACAGCTGTTTGCTGGCCGATTTACAACATTAAAGGTGATCAATAACTGTTCTCCAACGGGTTTGGAGGCAGATCAGGTCAAAAAGTGGCAGTTTGGTGTCGGCTCCAAAAACGGAAATTTCCTTGACCCCGGGGTCAAGTGTTTTTTCAAATCCCCCCTCCTCCACTGTTTTGGCTGACAGCTGTTTGCTGGCCGATTTACCACATTAAAAGTGAACAATAACTGTCTTCCAACGGGTTTGGAGGCGGATCAGGCCAAAAAGAGGCAGTTTGGTGTCGGCTCCAAAAACGGAAATTTCCTTGACCCGGGGGTCAAATGTGTTTTTCAAATCCCCCATCTCCACTGTCTTGGCTGACAGCTATTTGCTGGCCGATTTTCAACATTAAAAGTGATCAATACCTGCTTTCCAACTGTTTTGGAGGTGGATCAGGCCAAAAAGAGGCAGTTCGCTGTTTTGGCTGACAGCTGTTTGCTGGCCGATTTACAACATTAAAAGTGATCAATAACTGTTTTCCAACGGGTTTAGAGGCGGATCAGGTCAAAAAGAGGCAGTTTGGTGTCGGCTCCAAAAACGGAAATTTCCTTGACCCCGGGGTCAAGGTTTTCATTTCAAATCCCCCCTCCTCCACTATTTTGGCTGACAGCTGTTTGCTGGCCGAAAAGCGGCAGTTTGGTGTCGGCTCCAAAAACGGAAATTTCCTTGACCCCGGGGTCAAGGTTTTCATTTCAAATCCCCCCTCCTCCACTGTTTTGGCTGACAGCTGTTTGCTGGCCGATTTACCACTTTAAAAGTGAACAATACCTGCTTTCCAACGGGTTTGGAGGCGGATCATGCCAAAAAGAGGCAGTTTGGTGTCGGCTCCAAAAGCGGAAACTTACTTGACCCCGGGGTCAAGGTTTCTTTCAAATCCCCCCTCCTCCACTGTTTTGGCTGACAGTTGTTTAGGTCAAGTGTTTTTTTCAAATCCAGCCATCTCCACTGTTTTGGCTGACAGCTGTTTGCTGGCCGATTTACCACATTAAAGTGATCAATACCTGTTTTCCAATGGGTTTGGAGGCGGATCAGACCAAAAAGAGGCAGTTTGGTGTCGGCTCCAAAAATAGAAATATCCTTGACCCCGCGGTCAAGGTTTTTTTCAAATCCCCCCTCCTCCACTGTTTTAGCTGACAGCTGTTTGCTGGCCGATTTACCACATTAAAAGTGATCAATACCTGTTTTCCAACGGGGTTGGAGGGGGATCAGAACAAAAAGAGGCAGTTTGGTGTAGGCTCCAAAAACGGAAATTTCCTTGACCCCGCGGTCAAGGTTTTTTCCAAATCCCCCCTCCTCCACTGTTTTGGCTGACAGCTGTTTGCTGGCCGATTTACCACATTAAAAGTGATCAATACCTGTTTTCCAATGGGTTTGGAGGCGGATCAGACCAAAAAGAGGCAGTTTGGTGTCGGCTCCAAAAACGGAAATTTCCTTGACCCCGCGGTCAAGGTTTTTTTCAAATCCCCCCTCCTCCACTGTTTTGGCTGACAGCTGTTTGCTGGCCGATTTACCACATTAAAAGTGATCAATACCTGTTTTCCAACGGGTTTGGAGGCGGATCAGACCAAAAAGAGGCAGTTTGGTGTCGGCTCCAAAAACGGAAATTTCCTTGACCCCGCGGTCAAGGTTTTTTCCAAATCCCCCCTCCTCCACTGTTTTGGCTGACAGCTGTTTTGACTGACAGCTGTTTGCTGGCCGATTTACCACATTAAAAGTGATCAATACCTGTTTTCCAACGGGTTTGGAGGCGGATCAGACCAAAAAGAGGCAGTTTGGTGTCGGCTCCAAAAATGGAAATTTCCTTGACCCTGCGGTCAAGGTTTTTTCCAAATCCCCCCTCCTCCACTGTTTTAGCTGACAGCTGTTTTGGCTGACAGCTGTTTGCTGGCCGATTTACCACATTAAAAGTGATCAATACCTGTTTTCCAATGGGTTTGGAGGCGGATCAGACCAAAAAGAGGCAGTTTGGTGTCGGCTCCAAAAACGGAAATTTCCTTGACCCCGTGGTCAAAGTTTTTTCCAAATCCCCCCTACTCCACTGCTTTGGCTGACAACTGTTTGCTGGCTGATTTACCAGATGAAAAGTGATCAATACCTGTTTTCCAATGGGTTTGGAGGTGGATCAGACCAAAAAGAGGCAGTTTGGTGTCGGCTCCAAAAACGGAAATTTCCTTGACCCCACGGTCAAAGTTTTTTTCAAATCTCCCCTCCTCCACTGTTTTGGCTGACAGCTGTTTCCTGGCCGATTTACCACATTAAAAGTGATCAATACCTGTTTTCCAACGGGTTTGGAGGCGGATCAGACCAAAAAGAGGCAGTGTGGTGTCGGCTCCAACCACAGAATTTTTTTTCAAATCCCCCCTCCTCCACTGTTTTGGCTGACAGCTGTTTTGACTGACAGCTGTTTGCTGGCCGATTTACCACATTAAAAGTGATCAATACCTGTTTTCCAATGGGTTTGGAGGCGGATCAGACCAAAAAGAGGCAGTTTGGTGTCGGCTCCAAAAACGGAAATTTCCTTGACCCCGTGGTCAAAGTTTTTTCCAAATCCCCCCTACTCCACTGCTTTGGCTGACAGCTGTTTGCTGGCCGATTTACCACATTAAAAGTGATCAATACCTGTTTTCCAACGGGTTTGGAGGCGGATCAGACCAAAAAGAGGCAGTTTGGTGTCGGCTCCAAAAACGGAAATTTCCTTGACACCGCGGTCAAGGTTTCTTTCAAATCCCCCCTCCTCCACTGTTTTAGCTGACAGCTGTTTTGGCTGACAGCTGTTTGCTGGCCGATTTACCACATGAAAAGTGATCAATACCTGTTTTCCAACGGGTTTGGAGGCGGATCATACCAAAAAGAGGCAGTTTGGTGTCAGCTCCAAAAACGGAAATTTCCTTGACCTCGCGGTCAAGGTTTTTTTCAAATCCCCCCTCCTCCACTGTTTTAGCTGACAGCTGTTTGCTGGCCGATTTACCACATTAAAAGTGATCAATACCTGTTTTCCAACGGGTTTGGAGGCGGATCATACCAAAAAGAGGCAGTTTGGTGTCAGCTCCAAAAACCGAAATTTCCTTGACCCCGCGGTCAAGGTTTTTTTCAAATCCCCCCTCCTCCACTGTTTTAGCTGACAGCTGTTTTGGCTGACAGCTGTTTGCTGGCCGATTTACCACATTAAAAGTGATCAATACCTGTTTTCCAATGGGTTTGGAGGTGGATCAGACCAAAGAGAGGCAGTTTGGTGTTGGCTCCCAAAATGGAAATTTCCTTGACCCCGCGGTCAAGGTTTTTTCCAAATCCCCCCTCCTCTACTGTTTTGGCTGACAGCTGTTTGCTGGCCGATTTACCACATTAAAAGTGATCAATACCTGTTTTCCAATGGCTTTGGAGGCGGATCAGACCAAAAAGAGGCAGTTTGGTGTCGGCTCCAAAAACGGAAATTTCCTTGACCCCGTGGTCAAAGTTTTTTCCAAATCCCCCCTACTCCACTGCTTTGGCTGACAGCTGTTTGCTGGCCGATTTACCACATTAAAAGTGATCAATACCTGTTTTCCAACGGGTTTGGAGGCGGATCAGACCAAAAAGAGGCAGTTTGGTGTCGGCTCCAAAAATGGAAATTTCCTTGACCCCGCGGTCAAGGTTTTTTCCAAATCCCCCCTCCTCCACTGTTTTGGCTGACAGCTGTTTGCTGGCCGATTTACCACATGAAAAGTGATCAATACCTGTTTTCCAACGGGTTTGGAGGCGGATCAGACCAAAAAGAGGCAGTTTGGTGTCGGCTCCAAAAACGGAAATTTCCTTGACCCCGCGGTCAAGGTTTTTTCCAAATCCCCCCTCCTCCACTGTTTTGGCTGACAGCTGTTTGCTGGCCGATTTACCACATTAAAAGTGATCAATACCTGTTTTCCAACGGGTTTGGAGGCGGATCAGACCAAAAAGAGGCAGTTTGGTGTCGGCTCCAAAAACGGAAATTTCCTTGACCCCGCGGTCAAGGTTTTTTCCAAATCCCCCCTCCTCTACTGTTTTGGCTGACAGCTGTTTGCTGGCCGATTTACCACATTAAAAGTGATCAATACCTGTTTTCCAATGGGTTTGGAGGCGGATCAGACCAAAAAGAGGCAGTTTGGTGTCGGCTCCAAAAACGGAAATTTCCTTGACCCCGCGGTCAAAGTTTTTTCCAAATCCCCCCTACTCCACTGCTTTGGCTGACAGCTGTTTGCTGGCCGATTTACCACATTAAAAGTGATCAATACCTGTTTTCCAACGGGTTTGGAGGCGGATCAGACCAAAAAGAGGCAGTTTGGTGTCGGCTCCAAAAACGGAAATTTCCTTGACCCCGCGGTCAAGGTTTTTTCCAAATCCCCCCTCCTCCACTGTTTTGGCTGACAGCTGTTTGCTGGCCGATTTACCACATTAAAAGTGATCAATACCTGTTTTCCAACGGGTTTGGAGGCGGATCAGACCAAAAAGAGGCAGTTTGGTGTCGGCTCCAAAAACGGAAATTTCCTTGACCCCGCGGTCAAGGTTTTTTCCAAATCCCCCCTCCTCTACTGTTTTGGCTGACAGCTGTTTGCTGGCCGATTTACCACATTAAAAGTGATCAATACCTGTTTTCCAATGGGTTTGGAGGCGGATCAGACCAAAAAGAGGCAGTTTGGTGTCGGCTCCAAAAACGGAAATTTCCTTGACCCCGCGGTCAAAGTTTTTTCCAAATCCCCCCTACTCCACTGCTTTGGCTGACAGCTGTTTGCTGGCCGATTTACCACATTAAAAGTGATCAATACCTGTTTTCCAACGGGTTTGGAGGCGGATCAGACCAAAAAGAGGCAGTTTGGTGTCAACTCCAAAAATGGAAATTTCCTTGACCCCGCGGTCAAGGTTTTTTCCAAATCCCCCCTCCTCTACTGTTTTGGCTGACAGCTGTTTGCTGGCCGATTTACCACATTAAAAGTGATCAATACCTGTTTTCCAATGGGTTTGGAGGCGGATCAGACCAAAAAGAGGCAGTTTGGTGTCGGCTCCAAAAACGGAAATTTCCTTGACCCCGTGGTCAAAGTTTTTTCCAAATCCCCCCTACTCCACTGCTTTGGCTGACAGCTGTTTGCTGGCCGATTTACCACATTAAAAGTGATCAATACCTGTTTTCCAACGGGTTTGGAGGCGGATCAGACCAAAAAGAGGCAGTTTGGTGTCGGCTCCAAAAACGGAAATTTCCTTGACACCGCGGTCAAGGTTTCTTTCAAATCCCCCCTCCTCCACTGTTTTAGCTGACAGCTGTTTTGGCTGACAGCTGTTTGCTGGCCGATTTACCACATGAAAAGTGATCAATACCTGTTTTCCAACGGGTTTGGAGGCGGATCATACCAAAAAGAGGCAGTTTGGTGTCAGCTCCAAAAACGGAAATTTCCTTGACCCCGCGGTCAAGGTTTTTTTCAAATCCCCCCTCCTCCACTGTTTAAGCTGACAGCTGTTTTGGCTGACAGCTGTTTGCTGGCCGATTTACCACATTAAAAGTGATCAATACCTGTTTTCCAATGTGTTTGGAGGTGGATCAGACCAAAGAGAGGCAGTTTGGTGTTGGCTCCCAAAATGGAAATTTCCTTGACCCTGCGGTCAAGGTTTTTTCCAAATCCCAGCTCCTCCACTGTTTTGGCTGACAGCTGTTTGCTGGCCGATTTACCACATTAAAAGTGATCAATACCTGTTTTCCAACGGGTTTGGAGGCGGATCAGACCAAAAAGAGGCAGTTTGGTGTCGGCTCCAAAAATGGAAATTTCCTTGACCCCGCGGTCAAGGTTTTTTCCAAATCCCCCCTCCTCCACTGTTTTGGCTGACAGCTGTTTGCTGGCCGATTTACCACATGAAAAGTGATCAATACCTGTTTTCCAACGGGTTTGGAGGCGGATCAGACCAAAAAGAGGCAGTTTGGTGTCGGCTCCAAAAACGGAAATTTCCTTGACCCCGCGGTCAAGGTTTTTTCCAAATCCCCCCTCCTCCACTGTTTTGGCTGACAGCTGTTTGCTGGCCGATTTACCACATTAAAAGTGATCAATACCTGTTTTCCAACGGGTTTGGAGGCGGATCAGACCAAAAAGAGGCAGTTTGGTGTCGGCTCCAAAAACGGAAATTTCCTTGACCCCGCGGTCAAGGTTTTTTCCAAATCCCCCCTCCTCTACTGTTTTGGCTGACAGCTGTTTGCTGGCCGATTTACCACATTAAAAGTGATCAATACCTGTTTTCCAATGGGTTTGGAGGCGGATCAGACCAAAAAGAGGCAGTTTGGTGTCGGCTCCAAAAACGGAAATTTCCTTGACCCCGCGGTCAAAGTTTTTTCCAAATCCCCCCTACTCCACTGCTTTGGCTGACAGCTGTTTGCTGGCCGATTTACCACATTAAAAGTGATCAATACCTGTTTTCCAACGGGTTTGGAGGCGGATCAGACCAAAAAGAGGCAGTTTGGTGTCAACTCCAAAAATGGAAATTTCCTTGACCCCGCGGTCAAGGTTTTTTCCAAATCCCCCCTCCTCTACTGTTTTGGCTGACAGCTGTTTGCTGGCCGATTTACCACATTAAAAGTGATCAATACCTGTTTTCCAATGGCTTTGGAGGCGGATCAGACCAAAAAGAGGCAGTTTGGTGTCGGCTCCAAAAACGGAAATTTCCTTGACCCCGTGGTCAAAGTTTTTTCCAAATCCCCCCTACTCCACTGCTTTGGCTGACAGCTGTTTGCTGGCCGATTTACCACATTAAAAGTGATCAATACCTGTTTTCCAACGGGTTTGGAGGCGGATCAGACCAAAAAGAGGCAGTTTGGTGTCGGCTCCAAAAACGGAAATTTCCTTGACACCGCGGTCAAGGTTTCTTTCAAATCCCCCCTCCTCCACTGTTTTAGCTGACAGCTGTTTTGGCTGACAGCTGTTTGCTGGCCGATTTACCACATGAAACGTGATCAATACCTGTTTTCCAACGGGTTTGGAGGCGGATCATACCAAAAAGAGGCAGTTTGGTGTCAGCTCCAAAAACGGAAATTTCCTTGACCCCGCGGTCAAGGTTTTTTTCAAATCCCCCCTCCTCCACTGTTTTAGCTGACAGCTGTTTGCTGGCCGATTTACCACATGAAAAGTGATCAATACCTGTTTTCCAATGGGTTTGGAGGCGGATCAGACCAAAAAGAGGCAGTTTGGTGTCGGCTCCAAAAACGGAAATTTCCTTGACCCCGTGGTCAAAGTTTTTTCCAAATCCCCCCTACTCCACTGCTTTGGCTGACAGCTGTTTGCTGGCCGATTTACCACATTAAAAGTGATCAATACCTGTTTTCCAACGGGTTTGGAGGCGGATCAGACCAAAAAGAGGCAGTTTGGTGTCAACTCCAAAAATGGAAATTTCCTTGACCCCGCGGTCAAGGTTTTTTCCAAATCCCCCCTCCTCTACTGTTTTGGCTGACAGCTGTTTGCTGGCCGATTTACCACATTAAAAGTGATCAATACCTGTTTTCCAATGGGTTTGGAGGCGGATCAGACCAAAAAGAGGCAGTTTGGTGTCGGCTCCAAAAACGGAAATTTCCTTGACCCCGCGGTCAAGGTTTTTTCCAAATCCCCCCTCCTCTACTGTTTTGGCTGACAGCTGTTTGCTGGCCGATTTACCACATTAAAAGTGATCAATACCTGTTTTCCAATGGGTTTGGAGGTGGATCAGACCAAAAAGAGGCAGTTTGGTGTCGGCTCCAAAAACGGAAATTTCCTTGACCCCGCGGTCAAGGTTTTTTCCAAATCCCCCCTCCTCTACTGTTTTGGCTGACAGCTGTTTGCTGGCCGATTTACCACATTAAAAGTGATCAATACCTGTTTTCCAATGGGTTTGGAGGCGGATCAGACCAAAAAGAGGCAGTTTGGTGTCGGCTCCAAAAACGGAAATTTCCTTGACCCCGTGGTCAAAGTTTTTTCCAAATCCCCCCTACTCCACTGCTTTGGCTGACAGCTGTTTGCTGGCCGATTTACCACATTAAAAGTGATCAATACCTGTTTTCCAACGGGTTTGGAGGCGGATCAGACCAAAAAGAGGCAGTTTGGTGTCGGCTCCAAAAACGGAAATTTCCTTGACACCGCGGTCAAGGTTTCTTTCAAATCCCCCCTCCTCCACTGTTTTAGCTGACAGCTGTTTTGGCTGACAGCTGTTTGCTGGCCGATTTACCACATGAAAAGTGATCAATACCTGTTTTCCAACGGGTTTGGAGGCGGATCAGACCAAAAAGAGGCAGTTTGGTGTCAGCTCCAAAAACGGAAATTTCCTTGACCTCGCGGTCAAGGTTTTTTTCAAATCCCCCCTCCTCCACTGTTTTAGCTGACAGCTGTTTGCTGGCCGATTTACCACATTAAAAGTGATCAATACCTGTTTTCCAACGGGTTTGGAGGCGGATCATACCAAAAAGAGGCAGTTTGGTGTCAGCTCCAAAAACCGAAATTTCCTTGACCCCGCGGTCAAGGTTTTTTTCAAATCCCCCCTCCTCCACTGTTTTAGCTGACAGCTGTTTTGGCTGACAGCTGTTTGCTGGCCGATTTACCACATTAAAAGTGATCAATACCTGTTTTCCAATGGGTTTGGAGGTGGATCAGACCAAAGAGAGGCAGTTTGGTGTTGGCTCCCAAAATGGAAATTTCCTTGACCCTGCGGTCAAGGTTTTTTCCAAATCCCAGCTCCTCCACTGTTTTGGCTGACAGCTGTTTGCTGGCCGATTTACCACATTAAAAGTGATCAATACCTGTTTTCCAACGGGTTTGGAGGCGGATCAGACCAAAAAGAGGCAGTTTGGTGTCGGCTCCAAAAACGGAAATTTCCTTGACCCCGCGGTCAAGGTTTTTTCCAAATCCCCCCTCCTCTACTGTTTTGGCTGACAGCTGTTTGCTGGCCGATTTACCACATTAAAAGTGATCAATACCTGTTTTCCAATGGGTTTGGAGGCGGATCAGACCAAAAAGAGGCAGTTTGGTGTCGGCTCCAAAAACGGAAATTTCCTTGACCCCGTGGTCAAAGTTTTTTCCAAATCCCCCCTACTCCACTGCTTTGGCTGACAGCTGTTTGCTGGCCGATTTACCACATTAAAAGTGATCAATACCTGTTTTCCAACGGGTTTGGAGGCGGATCAGACCAAAAAGAGGCAGTTTGGTGTCGGCTCCAAAAACGGAAATTTCCTTGACACCGCGGTCAAGGTTTCTTTCAAATCCCCCCTCCTCCACTGTTTTAGCTGACAGCTGTTTTGGCTGACAGCTGTTTGCTGGCCGATTTACCACATTAAAAGTGATCAATACCTGTTTTCCAACGGGTTTGGAGGCGGATCATACCAAAAAGAGGCAGTTTGGTGTCAGCTCCAAAAACGGAAATTTCCTTGACCTCGCGGTCAAGGTTTTTTTCAAATCCCCCCTCCTCCACTGTTTTAGCTGACAGCTGTTTTGGCTGACAGCTGTTTGCTGGCCGATTTACCACATTAAAAGTGATCAATACCTGTTTTCCAATGGGTTTGGAGGTGGATCAGACCAAAGAGAGGCAGTTTGGTGTTGGCTCCCAAAATGGAAATTTCCTTGACCCTGCGGTCAAGGTTTTTTCCAAATCCCAGCTCCTCCACTGTTTTGGCTGACAGCTGTTTGCTGGCCGATTTACCACATTAAAAGTGATCAATACCTGTTTTCCAACGGGTTTGGAGGCGGATCAGACCAAAAAGAGGCAGTTTGGTGTCGGCTCCAAAAACGGAAATTTCCTTGACACCGCGGTCAAGGTTTCTTTCAAATCCCCCCTCCTCCACTGTTTTAGCTGACAGCTGTTTTGGCTGACAGCTGTTTGCTGGCCGATTTACCACATGAAAAGTGATCAATACCTGTTTTCCAACGGGTTTGGAGGCGGATCATACCAAAAAGAGGCAGTTTGGTGTCAGCTCCAAAAACCGAAATTTCCTTGACACCGCGGTCAAGGTTTTTTTCAAATCCCCCCTCCTCCACTGTTTTAGCTGACAGCTGTTTTGGCTGACAGCTGTTTGCTGGCCGATTTACCACATTAAAAGTGATCAATACCTGTTTTCCAATGGGTTTGGAGGTGGATCAGACCAAAGAGAGGCAGTTTGGTGTTGGCTCCCAAAATGGAAATTTCCTTGACCCTGCGGTCAAGGTTTTTTCCAAATCCCAGCTCCTCCACTGTTTTGGCTGACAGCTGTTTGCTGGCCGATTTACCACATTAAAAGTGATCAATACCTGTTTTCCAACGGGTTTGGAGGCAGATCAGACCAAAAAGAGGCAGTTTGGTGTCGGCTCCAAAAATGGAAATTTCCTTGACCCCGCGGTCAAGGTTTTTTCCAAATCCCCCCTCCTCCACTGTTTTGGCTGACAGCTGTTTGCTGGCCGATTTACCACATGAAAAGTGATCAATACCTGTTTTCCAACGGGTTTGGAGGCGGATCAGACCAAAAAGAGGCAGTTTGGTGTCGGCTCCAAAAACGGAAATTTCCTTGACCCCGTGGTCAAGGTTTTTTCCAAATCCCCCCTCCTCCACTGTTTTGGCTGACAGCTGTTTGCTGGCCGATTTACCACATTAAAAGTGATCAATACCTGTTTTCCAACGGGTTTGGAGGCGGATCAGACCAAAAAGAGGCAGTTTGGTGTCGGCTCCAAAAACGGAAATTTCCTTGACCCCGCGGTCAAGGTTTTTTCCAAATCCCCCCTCCTCTACTGTTTTGGCTGACAGCTGTTTGCTGGCCGATTTACCACATTAAAAGTGATCAATACCTGTTTTCCAATGGGTTTGGAGGCGGATCAGACCAAAAAGAGGCAGTTTGGTGTCGGCTCCAAAAACGGAAATTTCCTTGACCCCGTGGTCAAAGTTTTTTCCAAATCCCCCCTACTCCACTGCTTTGGCTGACAGCTGTTTGCTGGCCGATTTACCACATTAAAAGTGATCAATACCTGTTTTCCAACGGGTTTGGAGGCGGATCATACCAAAAAGAGGCAGTTTGGTGTCAGCTCCAAAAACCGAAATTTCCTTGACCCCGCGGTCAAGGTTTTTTTCAAATCCCCCCTCCTCCACTGTTTTAGCTGACAGCTGTTTTGGCTGACAGCTGTTTGCTGGCCGATTTACCACATTAAAAGTGATCAATACCTGTTTTCCAATGGGTTTGGAGGTGGATCAGACCAAAGAGAGGCAGTTTGGTGTTGGCTCCCAAAATGGAAATTTCCTTGACCCTGCGGTCAAGGTTTTTTCCAAATCCCAGCTCCTCCACTGTTTTGGCTGACAGCTGTTTGCTGGCCGATTTACCACATTAAAAGTGATCAATACCTGTTTTCCAACGGGTTTGGAGGCGGATCAGACCAAAAAGAGGCAGTTTGGTGTCGGCTCCAAAAACGGAAATTTCCTTGACACCGCGGTCAAGGTTTTTTTCAAATCCCCCCTCCTCCACTGTTTTAGCTGACAGCTGTTTTGGCTGACAGCTGTTTGCTGGCCGATTTACCACATTAAAAGTGATCAATACCTGTTTTCCAACGGGTTTGGAGGCGGATCAGACCAAAAAGAGGCAGTTTGGTGTCGGCTCCAAAAATGGAAATTTCCTTGACCCCGCGGTCAAGGTTTTTTCCAAATCCCCCCTCCTCCACTGTTTTGGCTGACAGCTGTTTGCTGGCCGATTTACCACATGAAAAGTGATCAATACCTGTTTTCCAACGGGTTTGGAGGCGGATCAGACCAAAAAGAGGCAGTTTGGTGTCGGCTCCAAAAACGGAAATTTCCTTGACCCCGCGGTCAAGGTTTTTTCCAAATCCCAGCTCCTCCACTGTTTTGGCTGACAGCTGTTTGCTGGCCGATTTACCACATTAAAAGTGATCAATACCTGTTTTCCAACGGGTTTGGAGGCGGATCAGACCAAAAAGAGGCAGTTTGGTGTCGGCTCCAAAAACGGAAATTTCCTTGACCCCGCGGTCAAGGTTTTTTCCAAATCCCCCCTCCTCTACTGTTTTGGCTGACAGCTGTTTGCTGGCCGATTTACCACATTAAAAGTGATCAATACCTGTTTTCCAATGGGTTTGGAGGCGGATCAGACCAAAAAGAGGCAGTTTGGTGTCGGCTCCAAAAACGGAAATTTCCTTGACCCCGTGGTCAAAGTTTTTTCCAAATCCCCCCTACTCCACTGCTTTGGCTGACAGCTGTTTGCTGGCCGATTTACCACATTAAAAGTGATCAATACCTGTTTTCCAACGGGTTTGGAGGCGGATCAGACCAAAAAGAGGCAGTTTGGTGTCAGCTCCAAAAACGGAAATTTCCTTGACCTCGCGGTCAAGGTTTTTTTCAAATCCCCCCTCCTCCACTGTTTTAGCTGACAGCTGTTTGCTGGCCGATTTACCACATTAAAAGTGATCAATACCTGTTTTCCAATGGGTTTGGAGGCGGATCAGACCAAAAAGAGGCAGTTTGGTGTCGGCTCCAAAAACGGAAATTTCCTTGACCCCGTGGTCAAAGTTTTTTCCAAATCCCCCCTACTCCACTGCTTTGGCTGACAGCTGTTTGCTGGCCGATTTACCACATTAAAAGTGATCAATACCTGTTTTCCAACGGGTTTGGAGGCGGATCATACCAAAAAGAGGCAGTTTGGTGTCAGCTCCAAAAACGGAAATTTCCTTGACCTCGCGGTCAAGGTTTTTTTCAAATCCCCCCTCCTCCACTGTTTTAGCTGACAGCTGTTTGCTGGCCGATTTACCACATTAAAAGTGATCAATACCTGTTTTCCAACGGGTTTGGAGGCGGATCATACCAAAAAGAGGCAGTTTGGTGTCAGCTCCAAAAACCGAAATTTCCTTGACCCCGCGGTCAAGGTTTTTTTCAAATCCCCCCTCCTCCACTGTTTTAGCTGACAGCTGTTTTGGCTGACAGCTGTTTGCTGGCCGATTTACCACATTAAAAGTGATCAATACCTGTTTTCCAATGGGTTTGGAGGTGGATCAGACCAAAGAGAGGCAGTTTGGTGTTGGCTCCCAAAATGGAAATTTCCTTGACCCTGCGGTCAAGGTTTTTTTCAAATCCCAGCTCCTCCACTGTTTTGGCTGACAGCTGTTTGCTGGCCGATTTACCACATTAAAAGTGATCAATACCTGTTTTCCAACGGGTTTGGAGGCGGATCAGACCAAAAAGAGGCAGTTTGGTGTCGGCTCCAAAAACGGAAATTTCCTTGACACCGCGGTCAAGGTTTTTTTCAAATCCCCCCTCCTCCACTGTTTTAGCTGACAGCTGTTTTGGCTGACAGCTGTTTGCTGGCCGATTTACCACATTAAAAGTGATCAATACCTGTTTTCCAACGGGTTTGGAGGCGGATCAGACCAAAAAGAGGCAGTTTGGTGTCGGCTCCAAAAATGGAAATTTCCTTGACCCCGCGGTCAAGGTTTTTTCCAAATCCCCCCTCCTCCACTGTTTTGGCTGACAGCTGTTTGCTGGCCGATTTACCACATGAAAAGTGATCAATACCTGTTTTCCAACGGGTTTGGAGGCGGATCAGACCAAAAAGAGGCAGTTTGGTGTCGGCTCCAAAAACGGAAATTTCCTTGACCCCGCGGTCAAGGTTTTTTCCAAATCCCAGCTCCTCCACTGTTTTGGCTGACAGCTGTTTGCTGGCCGATTTACCACATTAAAAGTGATCAATACCTGTTTTCCAACGGGTTTGGAGGCGGATCAGACCAAAAAGAGGCAGTTTGGTGTCGGCTCCAAAAATGGAAATTTCCTTGACCCCGCGGTCAAAGTTTTTTCCAAATCCCCCCTACTCCACTGCTTTGGCTGACAGCTGTTTGCTGGCCGATTTACCACATTAAAAGTGATCAATACCTGTTTTCCAATGGGTTTGAAGGCGGATCAGACCAAAAAGAGGCAGTTTGGTGTCGGCTCCAAAAACGGAAATTTCCTTGACCCCACGGTCAAAGTTTTTTTCAAATCTCCCCTCCTCCACTGTTTTGGCTGACAGCTGTTTCCTGGCCGATTTACCACATGAAAAGTGATCAGTACCTGTTTTCCAACGGGTTTGGAGGCGGATCAGACCAAAAAGAGGCAGTTTGGTGTCGGCTCCAAAAATGGAAATTTCCTTGACCCCGCGGTCAAGGTTTTTTTCAAATCCCCCCTCCTCCACTGTTTTGGCTGACAGCTGTTTGCTGGCCGATTTACCACATGAAAAGTGATCAATACCTGTTTTCCAACGGGTTTGGAGGCGGATCAGACCAAAAAGAGGCAGTTTGGTGTCGGCTCCAAAAATGGAAATTTCCTTGACCCCGCGGTCAAGGTTTTTTTCAAATCCCCCCTCCTCCACTGTTTTGGCTGACAGCTGTTTGCTGGCCGATTTACCACATTAAAAGTGATCAATACCTGTTTTCCAACGGGTTTGGAGGCGGATCAGACCAAAAAGAGGCAGTTTGGTGTCGGCTCCAAAAACGGAAATTTCCTTGACACCGCGGTCAAGGTTTCTTTCAAATCCCCCCTCCTCCACTGTTTTAGCTGACAGCTGTTTTGGCTGACAGCTGTTTGCTGGCCGATTTACCACATGAAAAGTGATCAATACCTGTTTTCCAACGGGTTTGGAGGCGGATCATACCAAAAAGAGGCAGTTTGGTGTCAGCTCCAAAAACCGAAATTTCCTTGACCCCGCGGTCAAGGTTTTTTTCAAATCCCCCCTCCTCCACTGTTTTGGCTGACAGCTGTTTGCTGGCCGATTTACCACATGAAAAGTGATCAATACCTGTTTTCCAACGGGTTTGGAGGCGGATCAGACCAAAAAGAGGCAGTTTGGTGTCGGCTCCAAAAATGGAAATTTCCTTGACCCCGCGGTCAAGGTTTTTTTCAAATCCCCCCTCCTCCACTGTTTTGGCTGACAGCTGTTTGCTGGCCGATTTACCACATTAAAAGTGATCAATACCTGTTTTCCAACGGGTTTGGAGGCGGATCAGACCAAAAAGAGGCAGTTTGGTGTCGGCTCCAAAAACGGAAATTTCCTTGACACCGCGGTCAAGGTTTCTTTCAAATCCCCCCTCCTCCACTGTTTTAGCTGACAGCTGTTTTGGCTGACAGCTGTTTGCTGGCCGATTTACCACATGAAAAGTGATCAATACCTGTTTTCCAACGGGTTTGGAGGCGGATCATACCAAAAAGAGGCAGTTTGGTGTCAGCTCCAAAAACCGAAATTTCCTTGACACCGCGGTCAAGGTTTTTTTCAAATCCCCCCTCCTCCACTGTTTTAGCTGACAGCTGTTTTGGCTGACAGCTGTTTGCTGGCCGATTTACCACATTAAAAGTGATCAATACCTGTTTTCCAATGGGTTTGGAGGTGGATCAGACCAAAGAGAGGCAGTTTGGTGTTGGCTCCCAAAATGGAAATTTCCTTGACCCTGCGGTCAAGGTTTTTTCCAAATCCCAGCTCCTCCACTGTTTTGGCTGACAGCTGTTTGCTGGCCGATTTACCACATTAAAAGTGATCAATACCTGTTTTCCAACGGGTTTGGAGGCAGATCAGACCAAAAAGAGGCAGTTTGGTGTCGGCTCCAAAAATGGAAATTTCCTTGACCCCGCGGTCAAGGTTTTTTCCAAATCCCCCCTCCTCCACTGTTTTGGCTGACAGCTGTTTGCTGGCCGATTTACCACATGAAAAGTGATCAATACCTGTTTTCCAACGGGTTTGGAGGCGGATCAGACCAAAAAGAGGCAGTTTGGTGTCGGCTCCAAAAACGGAAATTTCCTTGACCCCGTGGTCAAGGTTTTTTCCAAATCCCCCCTCCTCCACTGTTTTGGCTGACAGCTGTTTGCTGGCCGATTTACCACATTAAAAGTGATCAATACCTGTTTTCCAACGGGTTTGGAGGCGGATCAGACCAAAAAGAGGCAGTTTGGTGTCGGCTCCAAAAACGGAAATTTCCTTGACCCCGCGGTCAAGGTTTTTTCCAAATCCCCCCTCCTCTACTGTTTTGGCTGACAGCTGTTTGCTGGCCGATTTACCACATTAAAAGTGATCAATACCTGTTTTCCAATGGGTTTGGAGGCGGATCAGACCAAAAAGAGGCAGTTTGGTGTCGGCTCCAAAAACGGAAATTTCCTTGACCCCGTGGTCAAAGTTTTTTCCAAATCCCCCCTACTCCACTGCTTTGGCTGACAGCTGTTTGCTGGCCGATTTACCACATTAAAAGTGATCAATACCTGTTTTCCAACGGGTTTGGAGGCGGATCATACCAAAAAGAGGCAGTTTGGTGTCAGCTCCAAAAACCGAAATTTCCTTGACCCCGCGGTCAAGGTTTTTTTCAAATCCCCCCTCCTCCACTGTTTTAGCTGACAGCTGTTTTGGCTGACAGCTGTTTGCTGGCCGATTTACCACATTAAAAGTGATCAATACCTGTTTTCCAATGGGTTTGGAGGTGGATCAGACCAAAGAGAGGCAGTTTGGTGTTGGCTCCCAAAATGGAAATTTCCTTGACCCTGCGGTCAAGGTTTTTTCCAAATCCCAGCTCCTCCACTGTTTTGGCTGACAGCTGTTTGCTGGCCGATTTACCACATTAAAAGTGATCAATACCTGTTTTCCAACGGGTTTGGAGGCGGATCAGACCAAAAAGAGGCAGTTTGGTGTCGGCTCCAAAAACGGAAATTTCCTTGACACCGCGGTCAAGGTTTTTTTCAAATCCCCCCTCCTCCACTGTTTTAGCTGACAGCTGTTTTGGCTGACAGCTGTTTGCTGGCCGATTTACCACATTAAAAGTGATCAATACCTGTTTTCCAACGGGTTTGGAGGCGGATCAGACCAAAAAGAGGCAGTTTGGTGTCGGCTCCAAAAATGGAAATTTCCTTGACCCCGCGGTCAAGGTTTTTTCCAAATCCCCCCTCCTCCACTGTTTTGGCTGACAGCTGTTTGCTGGCCGATTTACCACATGAAAAGTGATCAATACCTGTTTTCCAACGGGTTTGGAGGCGGATCAGACCAAAAAGAGGCAGTTTGGTGTCGGCTCCAAAAACGGAAATTTCCTTGACCCCGCGGTCAAGGTTTTTTCCAAATCCCAGCTCCTCCACTGTTTTGGCTGACAGCTGTTTGCTGGCCGATTTACCACATTAAAAGTGATCAATACCTGTTTTCCAACGGGTTTGGAGGCGGATCAGACCAAAAAGAGGCAGTTTGGTGTCGGCTCCAAAAACGGAAATTTCCTTGACCCCGCGGTCAAGGTTTTTTCCAAATCCCCCCTCCTCTACTGTTTTGGCTGACAGCTGTTTGCTGGCCGATTTACCACATTAAAAGTGATCAATACCTGTTTTCCAATGGGTTTGGAGGCGGATCAGACCAAAAAGAGGCAGTTTGGTGTCGGCTCCAAAAACGGAAATTTCCTTGACCCCGTGGTCAAAGTTTTTTCCAAATCCCCCCTACTCCACTGCTTTGGCTGACAGCTGTTTGCTGGCCGATTTACCACATTAAAAGTGATCAATACCTGTTTTCCAACGGGTTTGGAGGCGGATCAGACCAAAAAGAGGCAGTTTGGTGTCAGCTCCAAAAACGGAAATTTCCTTGACCTCGCGGTCAAGGTTTTTTTCAAATCCCCCCTCCTCCACTGTTTTAGCTGACAGCTGTTTGCTGGCCGATTTACCACATTAAAAGTGATCAATACCTGTTTTCCAATGGGTTTGGAGGCGGATCAGACCAAAAAGAGGCAGTTTGGTGTCGGCTCCAAAAACGGAAATTTCCTTGACCCCGTGGTCAAAGTTTTTTCCAAATCCCCCCTACTCCACTGCTTTGGCTGACAGCTGTTTGCTGGCCGATTTACCACATTAAAAGTGATCAATACCTGTTTTCCAACGGGTTTGGAGGCGGATCATACCAAAAAGAGGCAGTTTGGTGTCAGCTCCAAAAACGGAAATTTCCTTGACCTCGCGGTCAAGGTTTTTTTCAAATCCCCCCTCCTCCACTGTTTTAGCTGACAGCTGTTTGCTGGCCGATTTACCACATTAAAAGTGATCAATACCTGTTTTCCAACGGGTTTGGAGGCGGATCATACCAAAAAGAGGCAGTTTGGTGTCAGCTCCAAAAACCGAAATTTCCTTGACCCCGCGGTCAAGGTTTTTTTCAAATCCCCCCTCCTCCACTGTTTTAGCTGACAGCTGTTTTGGCTGACAGCTGTTTGCTGGCCGATTTACCACATTAAAAGTGATCAATACCTGTTTTCCAATGGGTTTGGAGGTGGATCAGACCAAAGAGAGGCAGTTTGGTGTTGGCTCCCAAAATGGAAATTTCCTTGACCCTGCGGTCAAGGTTTTTTCCAAATCCCAGCTCCTCCACTGTTTTGGCTGACAGCTGTTTGCTGGCCGATTTACCACATTAAAAGTGATCAATACCTGTTTTCCAACGGGTTTGGAGGCGGATCAGACCAAAAAGAGGCAGTTTGGTGTCGGCTCCAAAAACGGAAATTTCCTTGACACCGCGGTCAAGGTTTTTTTCAAATCCCCCCTCCTCCACTGTTTTAGCTGACAGCTGTTTTGGCTGACAGCTGTTTGCTGGCCGATTTACCACATTAAAAGTGATCAATACCTGTTTTCCAACGGGTTTGGAGGCGGATCAGACCAAAAAGAGGCAGTTTGGTGTCGGCTCCAAAAATGGAAATTTCCTTGACCCCGCGGTCAAGGTTTTTTCCAAATCCCCCCTCCTCCACTGTTTTGGCTGACAGCTGTTTGCTGGCCGATTTACCACATGAAAAGTGATCAATACCTGTTTTCCAACGGGTTTGGAGGCGGATCAGACCAAAAAGAGGCAGTTTGGTGTCGGCTCCAAAAACGGAAATTTCCTTGACCCCGCGGTCAAGGTTTTTTCCAAATCCCAGCTCCTCCACTGTTTTGGCTGACAGCTGTTTGCTGGCCGATTTACCACATTAAAAGTGATCAATACCTGTTTTCCAACGGGTTTGGAGGCGGATCAGACCAAAAAGAGGCAGTTTGGTGTCGGCTCCAAAAATGGAAATTTCCTTGACCCCGCGGTCAAAGTTTTTTCCAAATCCCCCCTACTCCACTGCTTTGGCTGACAGCTGTTTGCTGGCCGATTTACCACATTAAAAGTGATCAATACCTGTTTTCCAATGGGTTTGAAGGCGGATCAGACCAAAAAGAGGCAGTTTGGTGTCGGCTCCAAAAACGGAAATTTCCTTGACCCCACGGTCAAAGTTTTTTTCAAATCTCCCCTCCTCCACTGTTTTGGCTGACAGCTGTTTCCTGGCCGATTTACCACATGAAAAGTGATCAGTACCTGTTTTCCAACGGGTTTGGAGGCGGATCAGACCAAAAAGAGGCAGTTTGGTGTCGGCTCCAAAAATGGAAATTTCCTTGACCCCGCGGTCAAGGTTTTTTTCAAATCCCCCCTCCTCCACTGTTTTGGCTGACAGCTGTTTGCTGGCCGATTTACCACATGAAAAGTGATCAATACCTGTTTTCCAACGGGTTTGGAGGCGGATCAGACCAAAAAGAGGCAGTTTGGTGTCGGCTCCAAAAATGGAAATTTCCTTGACCCCGCGGTCAAGGTTTTTTTCAAATCCCCCCTCCTCCACTGTTTTGGCTGACAGCTGTTTGCTGGCCGATTTACCACATTAAAAGTGATCAATACCTGTTTTCCAACGGGTTTGGAGGCGGATCAGACCAAAAAGAGGCAGTTTGGTGTCGGCTCCAAAAACGGAAATTTCCTTGACACCGCGGTCAAGGTTTCTTTCAAATCCCCCCTCCTCCACTGTTTTAGCTGACAGCTGTTTTGGCTGACAGCTGTTTGCTGGCCGATTTACCACATGAAAAGTGATCAATACCTGTTTTCCAACGGGTTTGGAGGCGGATCATACCAAAAAGAGGCAGTTTGGTGTCAGCTCCAAAAACCGAAATTTCCTTGATCCCGCGGTCAAGGTTTTTTTCAAATCCCCCCTCCTCCACTGTTTTAGCTGACAGCTGTTTTGGCTGACAGCTGTTTGCTGGCCGATTTACCACATTAAAAGTGATCAATACCTGTTTTCCAATGGGTTTGGAGGTGGATCAGACCAAAGAGAGGCAGTTTGGTGTTGGCTCCCAAAATGGAAATTTCCTTGACCCTGCGGTCAAGGTTTTTTCCAAATCCCAGCTCCTCCACTGTTTTGGCTGACAGCTGTTTGCTGGCCGATTTACCACATTAAAAGTGATCAATACCTGTTTTCCAACGGGTTTGGAGGCGGATCAGACCAAAAAGAGGCAGTTTGGTGTCGGCTCCAAAAATGGAAATTTCCTTGACCCCGCGGTCAAGGTTTTTTCCAAATCCCCCCTCCTCCACTGTTTTGGCTGACAGCTGTTTGCTGGCCGATTTACCACATGAAAAGTGATCAATACCTGTTTTCCAACGGGTTTGGAGGCGGATCAGACCAAAAAGAGGCAGTTTGGTGTCGGCTCCAAAAACGGAAATTTCCTTGACCCCGTGGTCAAGGTTTTTTCCAAATCCCCCCTCCTCCACTGTTTTGGCTGACAGCTGTTTGCTGGCCGATTTACCACATTAAAAGTGATCAATACCTGTTTTCCAACGGGTTTGGAGGCGGATCAGACCAAAAAGAGGCAGTTTGGTGTCGGCTCCAAAAACGGAAATTTCCTTGACCCCGCGGTCAAGGTTTTTTCCAAATCCCCCCTCCTCTACTGTTTTGGCTGACAGCTGTTTGCTGGCCGATTTACCACATTAAAAGTGATCAATACCTGTTTTCCAACGGGTTTGGAGGCGGATCAGACCAAAAAGAGGCAGTTTGGTGTCGGCTCCAAAAATGGAAATTTCCTTGACCCCGCGGTCAAGGTTTTTTTCAAATCCCCCCTCCTCCACTGTTTTGGCTGACAGCTGTTTGCTGGCCGATTTACCACATTAAAAGTGATCAATACCTGTTTTCCAACGGGTTTGGAGGCGGATCAGACCAAAAAGAGGCAGTTTGGTGTCGGCTCCAAAAACGGAAATTTCCTTGACACCGCGGTCAAGGTTTCTTTCAAATCCCCCCTCCTCCACTGTTTTAGCTGACAGCTGTTTTGGCTGACAGCTGTTTGCTGGCCGATTTACCACATGAAAAGTGATCAATACCTGTTTTCCAACGGGTTTGGAGGCGGATCATACCAAAAAGAGGCAGTTTGGTGTCAGCTCCAAAAACCGAAATTTCCTTGATCCCGCGGTCAAGGTTTTTTTCAAATCCCCCCTCCTCCACTGTTTTAGCTGACAGCTGTTTTGGCTGACAGCTGTTTGCTGGCCGATTTACCACATTAAAAGTGATCAATACCTGTTTTCCAATGGGTTTGGAGGTGGATCAGACCAAAGAGAGGCAGTTTGGTGTTGGCTCCCAAAATGGAAATTTCCTTGACCCTGCGGTCAAGGTTTTTTCCAAATCCCAGCTCCTCCACTGTTTTGGCTGACAGCTGTTTGCTGGCCGATTTACCACATTAAAAGTGATCAATACCTGTTTTCCAACGGGTTTGGAGGCGGATCAGACCAAAAAGAGGCAGTTTGGTGTCGGCTCCAAAAATGGAAATTTCCTTGACCCCGCGGTCAAAGTTTTTTCCAAATCCCCCCTACTCCACTGCTTTGGCTGACAGCTGTTTGCTGGCCGATTTACCACATTAAAAGTGATCAATACCTGTTTTCCAATGGGTTTGAAGGCGGATCAGACCAAAAAGAGGCAGTTTGGTGTCGGCTCCAAAAACGGAAATTTCCTTGACCCCACGGTCAAAGTTTTTTTCAAATCTCCCCTCCTCCACTGTTTTGGCTGACAGCTGTTTCCTGGCCGATTTACCACATGAAAAGTGATCAATACCTGTTTTCCAACGGGTTTGGAGGCGGATCAGACCAAAAAGAGGCAGTTTGGTGTCGGCTCCAAAAATGGAAATTTCCTTGACCCCGCGGTCAAGGTTTTTTTCAAATCCCCCCTCCTCCACTGTTTTGGCTGACAGCTGTTTGCTGGCCGATTTACCACATGAAAAGTGATCAATACCTGTTTTCCAACGGGTTTGGAGGCGGATCAGACCAAAAAGAGGCAGTTTGGTGTCGGCTCCAAAAATGGAAATTTCCTTGACCCCGCGGTCAAGGTTTTTTTCAAATCCCCCCTCCTCCACTGTTTTGGCTGACAGCTGTTTGCTGGCCGATTTACCACATTAAAAGTGATCAATACCTGTTTTCCAACGGGTTTGGAGGCGGATCAGACCAAAAAGAGGCAGTTTGGTGTCGGCTCCAAAAACGGAAATTTCCTTGACACCGCGGTCAAGGTTTCTTTCAAATCCCCCCTCCTCCACTGTTTTAGCTGACAGCTGTTTTGGCTGACAGCTGTTTGCTGGCCGATTTACCACATGAAAAGTGATCAATACCTGTTTTCCAACGGGTTTGGAGGCGGATCATACCAAAAAGAGGCAGTTTGGTGTCAGCTCCAAAAACCGAAATTTCCTTGATCCCGCGGTCAAGGTTTTTTTCAAATCCCCCCTCCTCCACTGTTTTAGCTGACAGCTGTTTTGGCTGACAGCTGTTTGCTGGCCGATTTACCACATTAAAAGTGATCAATACCTGTTTTCCAATGGGTTTGGAGGTGGATCAGACCAAAGAGAGGCAGTTTGGTGTTGGCTCCCAAAATGGAAATTTCCTTGACCCCGCGGTCAAGGTTTTTTTCAAATCCCCCCTCCTCCACTGTTTTGGCTGACAGCTGTTTGCTGGCCGATTTACCACATGAAAAGTGATCAATACCTGTTTTCCAACGGGTTTGGAGGCGGATCAGACCAAAAAGAGGCAGTTTGGTGTCGGCTCCAAAAACGGAAATTTCCTTGACCCCGTGGTCAAGGTTTTTTCCAAATCCCCCCTCCTCCACTGTTTTGGCTGACAGCTGTTTGCTGGCCGATTTACCACATTAAAAGTGATCAATACCTGTTTTCCAACGGGTTTGGAGGCGGATCAGACCAAAAAGAGGCAGTTTGGTGTCGGCTCCAAAAACGGAAATTTCCTTGACCCCGCGGTCAAGGTTTTTTCCAAATCCCCCCTCCTCTACTGTTTTGGCTGACAGCTGTTTGCTGGCCGATTTACCACATTAAAAGTGATCAATACCTGTTTTCCAATGGGTTTGGAGGCGGATCAGACCAAAAAGAGGCAGTTTGGTGTCGGCTCCAAAAACGGAAATTTCCTTGACCCCGTGGTCAAGGTTTTTTCCAAATCCCCCCTACTCCACTGCTTTGGCTGACAGCTGTTTGCTGGCCGATTTACCACATTAAAAGTGATCAATACCTGTTTTCCAACGGGTTTGGAGGCGGATCAGACCAAAAAGAGGCAGTTTGGTGTCAACTCCAAAAATGGAAATTTCCTTGACCCCGCGGTCAAGGTTTTTTCCAAATCCCCCCTCCTCTACTGTTTTGGCTGACAGCTGTTTGCTGGCCGATTTACCACATTAAAAGTGATCAATACCTGTTTTCCAATGGGTTTGGAGGCGGATCAGACCAAAAAGAGGCAGTTTGGTGTCGGCTCCAAAAACGGAAATTTCCTTGACCCCGCGGTCAAGGTTTTTTCCAAATCCCCCCTCCTCTACTGTTTTGGCTGACAGCTGTTTGCTGGCCGATTTACCACATTAAAAGTGATCAATACCTGTTTTCCAATGGGTTTGGAGGCGGATCAGATCAAAAAGAGGCAGTTTGGTGTCGGCTCCAAAAACGGAAATTTCCTTGACCCCGTGGTCAAAGTTTTTTCCAAATCCCCCCTACTCCACTGCTTTGGCTGACAGCTGTTTGCTGGCCGATTTACCACATTAAAAGTGATCAATACCTGTTTTCCAACGGGTTTGGAGGCGGATCAGACCAAAAAGAGGCAGTTTGGTGTCGGCTCCAAAAACGGAAATTTCCTTGACACCGCGGTCAAGGTTTCTTTCAAATCCCCCCTCCTCCACTGTTTTAGCTGACAGCTGTTTTGGCTGACAGCTGTTTGCTGGCCGATTTACCACATGAAAAGTGATCAATACCTGTTTTCCAACGGGTTTGGAGGCGGATCATACCAAAAACAGGCAGTTTGGTGTCAGCTCCAAAAACGGAAATTTCCTTGACCCCGCGGTCAAGGTTTTTTTCAAATCCCCCCTCCTCCACTGTTTTAGCTGACAGCTGTTTTGGCTGACAGCTGTTTGCTGGCCGATTTACCGCATTAAAAGTGATCAATACCTGTTTTCCAACGGGTTTGGAGGCGGATCAGACCAAAAAGAGGCAGTTTGGTGTCGGCTCCAAAAATGGAAATTTCCTTGACCCCGCGGTCAAAGTTTTTTCCAAATCCCCCCTACTCCACTGCTTTGGCTGACAGCTGTTTGCTGGCCGATTTACCACATTAAAAGTGATCAATACCTGTTTTCCAATGGGTTTGAAGGCGGATCAGACCAAAAAGAGGCAGTTTGGTGTCGGCTCATAAAACGGAAATTTCCTTGACCCCACGGTCAAAGTTTTTTTCAAATCTCCCCTCCTCCACTGTTTTGGCTGACAGCTGTTTCCTGGCCGATTTACCACATGAAAAGTGATCAATACCTGTTTTCCAACGGGTTTGGAGGCGGATCAGACCAAAAAGAGGCAGTTTGGTGTCGGCTCCAAAAATGGAAATTTACTTGACCCCGCGGTCAAGGTTTTTTTCAAATCCCCCCTCCTCCACTGTTTTGGCTGACAGCTGTTTGCTGGCCGATTTACCACATTAAAAGTGATCAATACCTGTTTTCCAATGGGTTTGGAGGCGGATCAGACCAAAAAGAGGCAGTTTGGTGTCGGCTCCAAAAACGGAAATTTCCTTGACCCCGTGGTCAAAGTTTTTTCCAAATCCCCCCTACTCCACTGCTTTGGCTGACAGCTGTTTGCTGGCCGATTTACCACATTAAAAGTGATCAATACCTGTTTTCCAACGGGTTTGGAGGCGGATCATACCAAAAAGAGGCAGTTTGGTGTCAGCTCCAAAAACCGAAATTTCCTTGACCCCGCGGTCAAGGTTTTTTTCAAATCCCCCCTCCTCCACTGTTTTAGCTGACAGCTGTTTTGGCTGACAGCTGTTTGCTGGCCGATTTACCACATTAAAAGTGATCAATACCTGTTTTCCAATGGGTTTGGAGGTGGATCAGACCAAAGAGAGGCAGTTTGGTGTTGGCTCCCAAAATGGAAATTTCCTTGACCCTGCGGTCAAGGTTTTTTCCAAATCCCAGCTCCTCCACTGTTTTGGCTGACAGCTGTTTGCTGGCCGATTTACCACATTAAAAGTGATCAATACCTGTTTTCCAACGGGTTTGGAGGCGGATCAGACCAAAAAGAGGCAGTTTGGTGTCGGCTCCAAAAACGGAAATTTCCTTGACACCGCGGTCAAGGTTTTTTTCAAATCCCCCCTCCTCCACTGTTTTAGCTGACAGCTGTTTTGGCTGACAGCTGTTTGCTGGCCGATTTACCACATGAAAAGTGATCAATACCTGTTTTCCAATGGGTTTGGAGGCGGATCAGACCAAAGAGAGGCAGTTTGGTGTCGGCTCCCAAAATGGAAATTTCCTTGACCCTGCGGTCAAGGTTTTTTCCAAATCCCAGCTCCTCCACTGTTTTGGCTGACAGCTGTTTGCTGGCCGATTTACCACATGAAAAGTGATCAATACCTGTTTTCCAACGGGTTTGGAGGCGGATCAGACCAAAAAGAGGCAGTTTGGTGTCGGCTCCAAAAACGGAAATTTCCTTGACCCCGCGGTCAAGGTTTTTTCCAAATCCCCCCTCCTCTACTGTTTTGGCTGACAGCTGTTTGCTGGCCGATTTACCACATTAAAAGTGATCAATACCTGTTTTCCAATGGGTTTGGAGGCGGATCAGACCAAAAAGAGGCAGTTTGGTGTCGGCTCCAAAAACGGAAATTTCCTTGACCCCGTGGTCAAAGTTTTTTCCAAATCCCCCCTACTCCACTGCTTTGGCTGACAGCTGTTTGCTGGCCGATTTACCACATTAAAAGTGATCAATACCTGTTTTCCAACGGGTTTGGAGGCGGATCAGACCAAAAAGAGGCAGTTTGGTGTCGGCTCCAAAAACGGAAATTTCCTTGACACCGCGGTCAAGGTTTCTTTCAAATCCCCCCTCCTCCACTGTTTTAGCTGACAGCTGTTTTGGCTGACAGCTGTTTGCTGGCCGATTTACCACATGAAAAGTGATCAATACCTGTTTTCCAACGGGTTTGGAGGCGGATCATACCAAAAAGAGGCAGTTTGGTGTCAGCTCCAAAAACGGAAATTTCCTTGACCCCGCGGTCAAGGTTTTTTTCAAATCCCCCCTCCTCCACTGTTTTAGCTGACAGCTGTTTTGGCTGACAGCTGTTTGCTGGCCGATTTACCGCATTAAAAGTGATCAATACCTGTTTTCCAACGGGTTTGGAGGCGGATCAGACCAAAAAGAGGCAGTTTGGTGTCGGCTCCAAAAATGGAAATTTCCTTGACCCCGCGGTCAAAGTTTTTTCCAAATCCCCCCTACTCCACTGCTTTGGCTGACAGCTGTTTGCTGGCCGATTTACCACATTAAAAGTGATCAATACCTGTTTTCCAATGGGTTTGAAGGCGGATCAGACCAAAAAGAGGCAGTTTGGTGTCGGCTCCAAAAACGGAAATTTCCTTGACCCCACGGTCAAAGTTTTTTTCAAATCTCCCCTCCTCCACTGTTTTGGCTGACAGCTGTTTCCTGGCCGATTTACCACATGAAAAGTGATCAATACCTGTTTTCCAACGGGTTTGGAGGCGGATCAGACCAAAAAGAGGCAGTTTGGTGTCGGCTCCAAAAATGGAAATTTCCTTGACCCCGCGGTCAAGGTTTTTTTCAAATCCCCCCTCCTCCACTGTTTTGGCTGACAGCTGTTTGCTGGCCGATTTACCACATGAAAAGTGATCAATACCTGTTTTCCAACGGGTTTGGAGGCGGATCAGACCAAAAAGAGGCAGTTTGGTGTCGGCTCCAAAAATGGAAATTTCCTTGACCCCGCGGTCAAGGTTTTTTTCAAATCCCCCCTCCTCCACTGTTTTGGCTGACAGCTGTTTGCTGGCCGATTTACCACATTAAAAGTGATCAATACCTGTTTTCCAACGGGTTTGGAGGCGGATCAGACCAAAAAGAGGCAGTTTGGTGTCGGCTCCAAAAACGGAAATTTCCTTGACCCCGCGGTCAAGGTTTTTTCCAAATCCCCCCTCCTCTACTGTTTTGGCTGACAGCTGTTTGCTGGCCGATTTACCACATTAAAAGTGATCAATACCTGTTTTCCAATGGGTTTGGAGGCGGATCAGACCAAAAAGAGGCAGTTTGGTGTCGGCTCCAAAAACGGAAATTTCCTTGACCCCGTGGTCAAAGTTTTTTCCAAATCCCCCCTACTCCACTGCTTTGGCTGACAGCTGTTTGCTGGCCGATTTACCACATTAAAAGTGATCAATACCTGTTTTCCAACGGGTTTGGAGGCGGATCAGACCAAAAAGAGGCAGTTTGGTGTCAACTCCAAAAATGGAAATTTCCTTGACCCCGCGGTCAAGGTTTTTTCCAAATCCCCCCTCCTCTACTGTTTTGGCTGACAGCTGTTTGCTGGCCGATTTACCACATTAAAAGTGATCAATACCTGTTTTCCAATGGGTTTGGAGGCGGATCAGACCAAAAAGAGGCAGTTTGGTGTCGGCTCCAAAAACGGAAATTTCCTTGACCCCGTGGTCAAAGTTTTTTCCAAATCCCCCCTACTCCACTGCTTTGGCTGACAGCTGTTTGCTGGCCGATTTACCACATTAAAAGTGATCAATACCTGTTTTCCAACGGGTTTGGAGGCGGATCATACCAAAAAGAGGCAGTTTGGTGTCAGCTCCAAAAACCGAAATTTCCTTGACCCCGCGGTCAAGGTTTTTTTCAAATCCCCCCTCCTCCACTGTTTTAGCTGACAGCTGTTTTGGCTGACAGCTGTTTGCTGGCCGATTTACCACATTAAAAGTGATCAATACCTGTTTTCCAATGGGTTTGGAGGTGGATCAGACCAAAGAGAGGCAGTTTGGTGTTGGCTCCCAAAATGGAAATTTCCTTGACCCTGCGGTCAAGGTTTTTTCCAAATCCCAGCTCCTCCACTGTTTTGGCTGACAGCTGTTTGCTGGCCGATTTACCACATTAAAAGTGATCAATACCTGTTTTCCAACGGGTTTGGAGGCGGATCAGACCAAAAAGAGGCAGTTTGGTGTCAACTCCAAAAATGGAAATTTCCTTGACCCCGCGGTCAAGGTTTTTTCCAAATCCCCCCTCCTCTACTGTTTTGGCTGACAGCTGTTTGCTGGCCGATTTACCACATTAAAAGTGATCAATACCTGTTTTCCAATGGGTTTGGAGGCGGATCAGACCAAAAAGAGGCAGTTTGGTGTCGGCTCCAAAAACGGAAATTTCCTTGACCCCGTGGTCAAAGTTTTTTCCAAATCCCCCCTACTCCACTGCTTTGGCTGACAGCTGTTTGCTGGCCGATTTACCACATTAAAAGTGATCAATACCTGTTTTCCAACGGGTTTGGAGGCGGATCATACCAAAAAGAGGCAGTTTGGTGTCAGCTCCAAAAACCGAAATTTCCTTGACCCCGCGGTCAAGGTGTTTTTCAAATCCCCCCTCCTCCACTGTTTTAGCTGACAGCTGTTTTGGCTGACAGCTGTTTGCTGGCCGATTTACCACATTAAAAGTGATCAATACCTGTTTTCCAATGGGTTTGGAGGTGGATCAGACCAAAGAGAGGCAGTTTGGTGTTGGCTCCCAAAATGGAAATTTCCTTGACCCTGCGGTCAAGGTTTTTTCCAAATCCCAGCTCCTCCACTGTTTTGGCTGACAGCTGTTTGCTGGCCGATTTACCACATTAAAAGTGATCAATACCTGTTTTCCAACGGGTTTGGAGGCGGATCAGACCAAAAAGAGGCAGTTTGGTGTCGGCTCCAAAAACGGAAATTTCCTTGACACCGCGGTCAAGGTTTTTTTCAAATCCCCCCTCCTCCACTGTTTTAGCTGACAGCTGTTTTGGCTGACAGCTGTTTGCTGGCCGATTTACCACATTAAAAGTGATCAATACCTGTTTTCCAATGGGTTTGGAGGCGGATCAGACCAAAGAGAGGCAGTTTGGTGTCGGCTCCCAAAATGGAAATTTCCTTGACCCTGCGGTCAAGGTTTTTTCCAAATCCCAGCTCCTCCACTGTTTTGGCTGACAGCTGTTTGCTGGCCGATTTACCACATGAAAAGTGATCAATACCTGTTTTCCAACGGGTTTGGAGGCGGATCAGACCAAAAAGAGGCAGTTTGGTGTCGGCTCCAAAAACGGAAATTTCCTTGACCCCGCGGTCAAGGTTTTTTCCAAATCCCCCCTCCTCTACTGTTTTGGCTGACAGCTGTTTGCTGGCCGATTTACCACATTAAAAGTGATCAATACCTGTTTTCCAATGGGTTTGGAGGCGGATCAGACCAAAAAGAGGCAGTTTGGTGTCGGCTCCAAAAACGGAAATTTCCTTGACCCCGTGGTCAAAGTTTTTTCCAAATCCCCCCTACTCCACTGCTTTGGCTGACAGCTGTTTGCTGGCCGATTTACCACATTAAAAGTGATCAATACCTGTTTTCCAACGGGTTTGGAGGCGGATCAGACCAAAAAGAGGCAGTTTGGTGTCGGCTCCAAAAACGGAAATTTCCTTGACACCGCGGTCAAGGTTTCTTTCAAATCCCCCCTCCTCCACTGTTTTAGCTGACAGCTGTTTTGGCTGACAGCTGTTTGCTGGCCGATTTACCACATGAAAAGTGATCAATACCTGTTTTCCAACGGGTTTGGAGGCGGATCATACCAAAAAGAGGCAGTTTGGTGTCAGCTCCAAAAACGGAAATTTCCTTGACCCCGCGGTCAAGGTTTTTTTCAAATCCCCCCTCCTCCACTGTTTTAGCTGACAGCTGTTTTGGCTGACAGCTGTTTGCTGGCCGATTTACCGCATTAAAAGTGATCAATACCTGTTTTCCAACGGGTTTGGAGGCGGATCAGACCAAAAAGAGGCAGTTTGGTGTCGGCTCCAAAAATGGAAATTTCCTTGACCCCGCGGTCAAAGTTTTTTCCAAATCCCCCCTACTCCACTGCTTTGGCTGACAGCTGTTTGCTGGCCGATTTACCACATTAAAAGTGATCAATACCTGTTTTCCAATGGGTTTGAAGGCGGATCAGACCAAAAAGAGGCAGTTTGGTGTCGGCTCCAAAAACGTAAATTTCCTTGACCCCACGGTCAAAGTTTTTTTCAAATCTCCCCTCCTCCACTGTTTTGGCTGACAGCTGTTTCCTGGCCGATTTACCACATGAAAAGTGATCAATACCTGTTTTCCAACGGGTTTGGAGGCGGATCAGACCAAAAAGAGGCAGTTTGGTGTCGGCTCCAAAAACGGAAATTTCCTTGACCCCGTGGTCAAAGTTTTTTCCAAATCCCCCCTACTCCACTGCTTTGGCTGACAGCTGTTTGCTGGCCGATTTACCACATTAAAAGTGATCAATACCTGTTTTCCAACGGGTTTGGAGGCGGATCAGACCAAAAAGAGGCAGTTTGGTGTCAGCTCCAAAAACGGAAATTTCCTTGACCTCGCGGTCAAGGTTTTTTTCAAATCCCCCCTCCTCCACTGTTTTAGCTGACAGCTGTTTGCTGGCCGATTTACCACATTAAAAGTGATCAATACCTGTTTTCCAATGGGTTTGGAGGCGGATCAGACCAAAAAGAGGCAGTTTGGTGTCGGCTCCAAAAACGGAAATTTCCTTGACCCCGTGGTCAAAGTTTTTTCCAAATCCCCCCTACTCCACTGCTTTGGCTGACAGCTGTTTGCTGGCCGATTTACCACATTAAAAGTGATCAATACCTGTTTTCCAACGGGTTTGGAGGCGGATCATACCAAAAAGAGGCAGTTTGGTGTCAGCTCCAAAAACGGAAATTTCCTTGACCTCGCGGTCAAGGTTTTTTTCAAATCCCCCCTCCTCCACTGTTTTAGCTGACAGCTGTTTGCTGGCCGATTTACCACATTAAAAGTGATCAATACCTGTTTTCCAACGGGTTTGGAGGCGGATCATACCAAAAAGAGGCAGTTTGGTGTCAGCTCCAAAAACCGAAATTTCCTTGACCCCGCGGTCAAGGTTTTTTTCAAATCCCCCCTCCTCCACTGTTTTAGCTGACAGCTGTTTTGGCTGACAGCTGTTTGCTGGCCGATTTACCACATTAAAAGTGATCAATACCTGTTTTCCAATGGGTTTGGAGGTGGATCAGACCAAAGAGAGGCAGTTTGGTGTTGGCTCCCAAAATGGAAATTTCCTTGACCCTGCGGTCAAGGTTTTTTCCAAATCCCAGCTCCTCCACTGTTTTGGCTGACAGCTGTTTGCTGGCCGATTTACCACATTAAAAGTGATCAATACCTGTTTTCCAACGGGTTTGGAGGCGGATCAGACCAAAAAGAGGCAGTTTGGTGTCGGCTCCAAAAACGGAAATTTCCTTGACACCGCGGTCAAGGTTTTTTTCAAATCCCCCCTCCTCCACTGTTTTAGCTGACAGCTGTTTTGGCTGACAGCTGTTTGCTGGCCGATTTACCACATTAAAAGTGATCAATACCTGTTTTCCAACGGGTTTGGAGGCGGATCAGACCAAAAAGAGGCAGTTTGGTGTCGGCTCCAAAAATGGAAATTTCCTTGACCCCGCGGTCAAGGTTTTTTCCAAATCCCCCCTCCTCCACTGTTTTGGCTGACAGCTGTTTGCTGGCCGATTTACCACATGAAAAGTGATCAATACCTGTTTTCCAACGGGTTTGGAGGCGGATCAGACCAAAAAGAGGCAGTTTGGTGTCGGCTCCAAAAACGGAAATTTCCTTGACCCCGCGGTCAAGGTTTTTTCCAAATCCCAGCTCCTCCACTGTTTTGGCTGACAGCTGTTTGCTGGCCGATTTACCACATTAAAAGTGATCAATACCTGTTTTCCAACGGGTTTGGAGGCGGATCAGACCAAAAAGAGGCAGTTTGGTGTCGGCTCCAAAAATGGAAATTTCCTTGACCCCGCGGTCAAAGTTTTTTCCAAATCCCCCCTACTCCACTGCTTTGGCTGACAGCTGTTTGCTGGCCGATTTACCACATTAAAAGTGATCAATACCTGTTTTCCAATGGGTTTGAAGGCGGATCAGACCAAAAAGAGGCAGTTTGGTGTCGGCTCCAAAAACGGAAATTTCCTTGACCCCACGGTCAAAGTTTTTTTCAAATCTCCCCTCCTCCACTGTTTTGGCTGACAGCTGTTTCCTGGCCGATTTACCACATGAAAAGTGATCAGTACCTGTTTTCCAACGGGTTTGGAGGCGGATCAGACCAAAAAGAGGCAGTTTGGTGTCGGCTCCAAAAATGGAAATTTCCTTGACCCCGCGGTCAAGGTTTTTTTCAAATCCCCCCTCCTCCACTGTTTTGGCTGACAGCTGTTTGCTGGCCGATTTACCACATGAAAAGTGATCAATACCTGTTTTCCAACGGGTTTGGAGGCGGATCAGACCAAAAAGAGGCAGTTTGGTGTCGGCTCCAAAAATGGAAATTTCCTTGACCCCGCGGTCAAGGTTTTTTTCAAATCCCCCCTCCTCCACTGTTTTGGCTGACAGCTGTTTGCTGGCCGATTTACCACATTAAAAGTGATCAATACCTGTTTTCCAACGGGTTTGGAGGCGGATCAGACCAAAAAGAGGCAGTTTGGTGTCGGCTCCAAAAACGGAAATTTCCTTGACACCGCGGTCAAGGTTTCTTTCAAATCCCCCCTCCTCCACTGTTTTAGCTGACAGCTGTTTTGGCTGACAGCTGTTTGCTGGCCGATTTACCACATGAAAAGTGATCAATACCTGTTTTCCAACGGGTTTGGAGGCGGATCATACCAAAAAGAGGCAGTTTGGTGTCAGCTCCAAAAACCGAAATTTCCTTGATCCCGCGGTCAAGGTTTTTTTCAAATCCCCCCTCCTCCACTGTTTTAGCTGACAGCTGTTTTGGCTGACAGCTGTTTGCTGGCCGATTTACCACATTAAAAGTGATCAATACCTGTTTTCCAATGGGTTTGGAGGTGGATCAGACCAAAGAGAGGCAGTTTGGTGTTGGCTCCCAAAATGGAAATTTCCTTGACCCTGCGGTCAAGGTTTTTTCCAAATCCCAGCTCCTCCACTGTTTTGGCTGACAGCTGTTTGCTGGCCGATTTACCACATTAAAAGTGATCAATACCTGTTTTCCAACGGGTTTGGAGGCGGATCAGACCAAAAAGAGGCAGTTTGGTGTCGGCTCCAAAAATGGAAATTTCCTTGACCCCGCGGTCAAGGTTTTTTCCAAATCCCCCCTCCTCCACTGTTTTGGCTGACAGCTGTTTGCTGGCCGATTTACCACATGAAAAGTGATCAATACCTGTTTTCCAACGGGTTTGGAGGCGGATCAGACCAAAAAGAGGCAGTTTGGTGTCGGCTCCAAAAACGGAAATTTCCTTGACCCCGTGGTCAAGGTTTTTTCCAAATCCCCCCTCCTCCACTGTTTTGGCTGACAGCTGTTTGCTGGCCGATTTACCACATTAAAAGTGATCAATACCTGTTTTCCAACGGGTTTGGAGGCGGATCAGACCAAAAAGAGGCAGTTTGGTGTCGGCTCCAAAAACGGAAATTTCCTTGACCCCGCGGTCAAGGTTTTTTCCAAATCCCCCCTCCTCTACTGTTTTGGCTGACAGCTGTTTGCTGGCCGATTTACCACATTAAAAGTGATCAATACCTGTTTTCCAATGGGTTTGGAGGCGGATCAGACCAAAAAGAGGCAGTTTGGTGTCGGCTCCAAAAACGGAAATTTCCTTGACCCCGTGGTCAAAGTTTTTTCCAAATCCCCCCTACTCCACTGCTTTGGCTGACAGCTGTTTGCTGGCCGATTTACCACATTAAAAGTGATCAATACCTGTTTTCCAACGGGTTTGGAGGCGGATCAGACCAAAAAGAGGCAGTTTGGTGTCAACTCCAAAAATGGAAATTTCCTTGACCCCGCGGTCAAGGTTTTTTCCAAATCCCCCCTCCTCTACTGTTTTGGCTGACAGCTGTTTGCTGGCCGATTTACCACATTAAAAGTGATCAATACCTGTTTTCCAATGGGTTTGGAGGCGGATCAGACCAAAAAGAGGCAGTTTGGTGTCGGCTCCAAAAACGGAAATTTCCTTGACCCCGCGGTCAAGGTTTTTTCCAAATCCCCCCTCCTCTACTGTTTTGGCTGACAGCTGTTTGCTGGCCGATTTACCACATTAAAAGTGATCAATACCTGTTTTCCAATGGGTTTGGAGGCGGATCAGACCAAAAAGAGGCAGTTTGGTGTCGGCTCCAAAAACGGAAATTTCCTTGACCCCGTGGTCAAAGTTTTTTCCAAATCCCCCCTACTCCACTGCTTTGGCTGACAGCTGTTTGCTGGCCGATTTACCACATTAAAAGTGATCAATACCTGTTTTCCAATGGGTTTGGAGGCGGATCAGACCAAAAAGAGGCAGTTTGGTGTCGGCTCCAAAAACGGAAATTTCCTTGACCCCGTGGTCAAAGTTTTTTCCAAATCCCCCCTACTCCACTGCTTTGGCTGACAGCTGTTTGCTGGCCGATTTACCACATTAAAAGTGATCAATACCTGTTTTCCAATGGGTTTGAAGGCGGATCAGACCAAAAAGAGGCAGTTTGGTGTCGGCTCCAAAAACGGAAATTTCCTTGACCCCACGGTCAAAGTTTTTTTCAAATCTCCCCTCCTCCACTGTTTTGGCTGACAGCTGTTTCCTGGCCGATTTACCACATGAAAAGTGATCAGTACCTGTTTTCCAACGGGTTTGGAGGCGGATCAGACCAAAAAGAGGCAGTTTGGTGTCGGCTCCAAAAATGGAAATTTCCTTGACCCCGCGGTCAAGGTTTTTTTCAAATCCCCCCTCCTCCACTGTTTTGGCTGACAGCTGTTTGCTGGCCGATTTACCACATGAAAAGTGATCAATACCTGTTTTCCAACGGGTTTGGAGGCGGATCAGACCAAAAAGAGGCAGTTTGGTGTCGGCTCCAAAAATGGAAATTTCCTTGACCCCGCGGTCAAGGTTTTTTTCAAATCCCCCCTCCTCCACTGTTTTGGCTGACAGCTGTTTGCTGGCCGATTTACCACATTAAAAGTGATCAATACCTGTTTTCCAACGGGTTTGGAGGCGGATCAGACCAAAAAGAGGCAGTTTGGTGTCGGCTCCAAAAACGGAAATTTCCTTGACACCGCGGTCAAGGTTTCTTTCAAATCCCCCCTCCTCCACTGTTTTAGCTGACAGCTGTTTTGGCTGACAGCTGTTTGCTGGCCGATTTACCACATGAAAAGTGATCAATACCTGTTTTCCAACGGGTTTGGAGGCGGATCATACCAAAAAGAGGCAGTTTGGTGTCAGCTCCAAAAACCGAAATTTCCTTGATCCCGCGGTCAAGGTTTTTTTCAAATCCCCCCTCCTCCACTGTTTTAGCTGACAGCTGTTTTGGCTGACAGCTGTTTGCTGGCCGATTTACCACATTAAAAGTGATCAATACCTGTTTTCCAATGGGTTTGGAGGTGGATCAGACCAAAGAGAGGCAGTTTGGTGTTGGCTCCCAAAATGGAAATTTCCTTGACCCTGCGGTCAAGGTTTTTTCCAAATCCCAGCTCCTCCACTGTTTTGGCTGACAGCTGTTTGCTGGCCGATTTACCACATTAAAAGTGATCAATACCTGTTTTCCAACGGGTTTGGAGGCGGATCAGACCAAAAAGAGGCAGTTTGGTGTCGGCTCCAAAAATGGAAATTTCCTTGACCCCGCGGTCAAAGTTTTTTCCAAATCCCCCCTACTCCACTGCTTTGGCTGACAGCTGTTTGCTGGCCGATTTACCACATTAAAAGTGATCAATACCTGTTTTCCAATGGGTTTGAAGGCGGATCAGACCAAAAAGAGGCAGTTTGGTGTCGGCTCCAAAAACGGAAATTTCCTTGACCCCACGGTCAAAGTTTTTTTCAAATCTCCCCTCCTCCACTGTTTTGGCTGACAGCTGTTTCCTGGCCGATTTACCACATGAAAAGTGATCAATACCTGTTTTCCAACGGGTTTGGAGGCGGATCAGACCAAAAAGAGGCAGTTTGGTGTCGGCTCCAAAAATGGAAATTTCCTTGACCCCGCGGTCAAGGTTTTTTTCAAATCCCCCCTCCTCCACTGTTTTGGCTGACAGCTGTTTGCTGGCCGATTTACCACATGAAAAGTGATCAATACCTGTTTTCCAACGGGTTTGGAGGCGGATCAGACCAAAAAGAGGCAGTTTGGTGTCGGCTCCAAAAATGGAAATTTCCTTGACCCCGCGGTCAAGGTTTTTTTCAAATCCCCCCTACTCCACTGTTTTGGCTGACAGCTGTTTGCTGGCCGATTTACCACATTAAAAGTGATCAATACCTGTTTTCCAACGGGTTTGGAGGCGGATCAGACCAAAAAGAGGCAGTTTGGTGTCGGCTCCAAAAACGGAAATTTCCTTGACACCGCGGTCAAGGTTTCTTTCAAATCCCCCCTCCTCCACTGTTTTAGCTGACAGCTGTTTTGGCTGACAGCTGTTTGCTGGCCGATTTACCACATGAAAAGTGATCAATACCTGTTTTCCAACGGGTTTGGAGGCGGATCATACCAAAAAGAGGCAGTTTGGTGTCAGCTCCAAAAACCGAAATTTCCTTGATCCCGCGGTCAAGGTTTTTTTCAAATCCCCCCTCCTCCACTGTTTTAGCTGACAGCTGTTTTGGCTGACAGCTGTTTGCTGGCCGATTTACCACATTAAAAGTGATCAATACCTGTTTTCCAATGGGTTTGGAGGTGGATCAGACCAAAGAGAGGCAGTTTGGTGTTGGCTCCCAAAATGGAAATTTCCTTGACCCCGCGGTCAAGGTTTTTTTCAAATCCCCCCTCCTCCACTGTTTTGGCTGACAGCTGTTTGCTGGCCGATTTACCACATGAAAAGTGATCAATACCTGTTTTCCAACGGGTTTGGAGGCGGATCAGACCAAAAAGAGGCAGTTTGGTGTCGGCTCCAAAAACGGAAATTTCCTTGACCCCGTGGTCAAGGTTTTTTCCAAATCCCCCCTCCTCCACTGTTTTGGCTGACAGCTGTTTGCTGGCCGATTTACCACATTAAAAGTGATCAATACCTGTTTTCCAACGGGTTTGGAGGCGGATCAGACCAAAAAGAGGCAGTTTGGTGTCGGCTCCAAAAACGGAAATTTCCTTGACCCCGCGGTCAAGGTTTTTTCCAAATCCCCCCTCCTCTACTGTTTTGGCTGACAGCTGTTTGCTGGCCGATTTACCACATTAAAAGTGATCAATACCTGTTTTCCAATGGGTTTGGAGGCGGATCAGACCAAAAAGAGGCAGTTTGGTGTCGGCTCCAAAAACGGAAATTTCCTTGACCCCGTGGTCAAGGTTTTTTCCAAATCCCCCCTACTCCACTGCTTTGGCTGACAGCTGTTTGCTGGCCGATTTACCACATTAAAAGTGATCAATACCTGTTTTCCAACGGGTTTGGAGGCGGATCAGACCAAAAAGAGGCAGTTTGGTGTCAACTCCAAAAATGGAAATTTCCTTGACCCCGCGGTCAAGGTTTTTTCCAAATCCCCCCTCCTCTACTGTTTTGGCTGACAGCTGTTTGCTGGCCGATTTACCACATTAAAAGTGATCAATACCTGTTTTCCAATGGGTTTGGAGGCGGATCAGACCAAAAAGAGGCAGTTTGGTGTCGGCTCCAAAAACGGAAATTTCCTTGACCCCGCGGTCAAGGTTTTTTCCAAATCCCCCCTCCTCTACTGTTTTGGCTGACAGCTGTTTGCTGGCCGATTTACCACATTAAAAGTGATCAATACCTGTTTTCCAATGGGTTTGGAGGCGGATCAGACCAAAAAGAGGCAGTTTGGTGTCGGCTCATAAAACGGAAATTTCCTTGACCCCACGGTCAAAGTTTTTTTCAAATCTCCCCTCCTCCACTGTTTTGGCTGACAGCTGTTTCCTGGCCGATTTACCACATGAAAAGTGATCAATACCTGTTTTCCAACGGGTTTGGAGGCGGATCAGACCAAAAAGAGGCAGTTTGGTGTCGGCTCCAAAAATGGAAATTTACTTGACCCCGCGGTCAAGGTTTTTTTCAAATCCCCCCTCCTCCACTGTTTTGGCTGACAGCTGTTTGCTGGCCGATTTACCACATTAAAAGTGATCAATACCTGTTTTCCAATGGGTTTGGAGGCGGATCAGACCAAAAAGAGGCAGTTTGGTGTCGGCTCCAAAAACGGAAATTTCCTTGACCCCGTGGTCAAAGTTTTTTCCAAATCCCCCCTACTCCACTGCTTTGGCTGACAGCTGTTTGCTGGCCGATTTACCACATTAAAAGTGATCAATACCTGTTTTCCAACGGGTTTGGAGGCGGATCATACCAAAAAGAGGCAGTTTGGTGTCAGCTCCAAAAACCGAAATTTCCTTGACCCCGCGGTCAAGGTTTTTTTCAAATCCCCCCTCCTCCACTGTTTTAGCTGACAGCTGTTTTGGCTGACAGCTGTTTGCTGGCCGATTTACCACATTAAAAGTGATCAATACCTGTTTTCCAATGGGTTTGGAGGTGGATCAGACCAAAGAGAGGCAGTTTGGTGTTGGCTCCCAAAATGGAAATTTCCTTGACCCTGCGGTCAAGGTTTTTTCCAAATCCCAGCTCCTCCACTGTTTTGGCTGACAGCTGTTTGCTGGCCGATTTACCACATTAAAAGTGATCAATACCTGTTTTCCAACGGGTTTGGAGGCGGATCAGACCAAAAAGAGGCAGTTTGGTGTCGGCTCCAAAAACGGAAATTTCCTTGACACCGCGGTCAAGGTTTTTTTCAAATCCCCCCTCCTCCACTGTTTTAGCTGACAGCTGTTTTGGCTGACAGCTGTTTGCTGGCCGATTTACCACATGAAAAGTGATCAATACCTGTTTTCCAATGGGTTTGGAGGCGGATCAGACCAAAGAGAGGCAGTTTGGTGTCGGCTCCCAAAATGGAAATTTCCTTGACCCTGCGGTCAAGGTTTTTTCCAAATCCCAGCTCCTCCACTGTTTTGGCTGACAGCTGTTTGCTGGCCGATTTACCACATGAAAAGTGATCAATACCTGTTTTCCAACGGGTTTGGAGGCGGATCAGACCAAAAAGAGGCAGTTTGGTGTCGGCTCCAAAAACGGAAATTTCCTTGACCCCGCGGTCAAGGTTTTTTCCAAATCCCCTCTCCTCTACTGTTTTGGCTGACAGCTGTTTGCTGGCCGATTTACCACATTAAAAGTGATCAATACCTGTTTTCCAATGGGTTTGGAGGCGGATCAGACCAAAAAGAGGCAGTTTGGTGTCGGCTCCAAAAACGGAAATTTCCTTGACCCCGTGGTCAAAGTTTTTTCCAAATCCCCCCTACTCCACTGCTTTGGCTGACAGCTGTTTGCTGGCCGATTTACCACATTAAAAGTGATCAATACCTGTTTTCCAACGGGTTTGGAGGCGGATCAGACCAAAAAGAGGCAGTTTGGTGTCGGCTCCAAAAACGGAAATTTCCTTGACACCGCGGTCAAGGTTTCTTTCAAATCCCCCCTCCTCCACTGTTTTAGCTGACAGCTGTTTTGGCTGACAGCTGTTTGCTGGCCGATTTACCACATGAAAAGTGATCAATACCTGTTTTCCAACGGGTTTGGAGGCGGATCATACCAAAAAGAGGCAGTTTGGTGTCAGCTCCAAAAACGGAAATTTCCTTGACCCCGCGGTCAAGGTTTTTTTCAAATCCCCCCTCCTCCACTGTTTTAGCTGACAGCTGTTTTGGCTGACAGCTGTTTGCTGGCCGATTTACCGCATTAAAAGTGATCAATACCTGTTTTCCAACGGGTTTGGAGGCGGATCAGACCAAAAAGAGGCAGTTTGGTGTCGGCTCCAAAAATGGAAATTTCCTTGACCCCGCGGTCAAAGTTTTTTCCAAATCCCCCCTACTCCACTGCTTTGGCTGACAGCTGTTTGCTGGCCGATTTACCACATTAAAAGTGATCAATACCTGTTTTCCAATGGGTTTGAAGGCGGATCAGACCAAAAAGAGGCAGTTTGGTGTCGGCTCCAAAAACGGAAATTTCCTTGACCCCACGGTCAAAGTTTTTTTCAAATCTCCCCTCCTCCACTGTTTTGGCTGACAGCTGTTTCCTGGCCGATTTACCACATGAAAAGTGATCAATACCTGTTTTCCAACGGGTTTGGAGGCGGATCAGACCAAAAAGAGGCAGTTTGGTGTCGGTTCCAAAAATGGAAATTTCCTTGACCCCGCGGTCAAGGTTTTTTTCAAATCCCCCCTCCTCCACTGTTTTGGCTGACAGCTGTTTGCTGGCCGATTTACCACATGAAAAGTGATCAATACCTGTTTTCCAACGGGTTTGGAGGCGGATCAGACCAAAAAGAGGCAGTTTGGTGTCGGCTCCAAAAATGGAAATTTCCTTGACCCCGCGGTCAAGGTTTTTTTCAAATCCCCCCTCCTCCACTGTTTTGGCTGACAGCTGTTTGCTGGCCGATTTACCACATTAAAAGTGATCAATACCTGTTTTCCAACGGGTTTGGAGGCGGATCAGACCAAAAAGAGGCAGTTTGGTGTCGGCTCCAAAAACGGAAATTTCCTTGACCCCGCGGTCAAGGTTTTTTCCAAATCCCCCCTCCTCTACTGTTTTGGCTGACAGCTGTTTGCTGGCCGATTTACCACATTAAAAGTGATCAATACCTGTTTTCCAATGGGTTTGGAGGCGGATCAGACCAAAAAGAGGCAGTTTGGTGTCGGCTCCAAAAACGGAAATTTCCTTGACCCCGTGGTCAAAGTTTTTTCCAAATCCCCCCTACTCCACTGCTTTGGCTGACAGCTGTTTGCTGGCCGATTTACCACATTAAAAGTGATCAATACCTGTTTTCCAACGGGTTTGGAGGCGGATCAGACCAAAAAGAGGCAGTTTGGTGTCAACTCCAAAAATGGAAATTTCCTTGACCCCGCGGTCAAGGTTTTTTCCAAATCCCCCCTCCTCTACTGTTTTGGCTGACAGCTGTTTGCTGGCCGATTTACCACATTAAAAGTGATCAATACCTGTTTTCCAATGGGTTTGGAGGCGGATCAGACCAAAAAGAGGCAGTTTGGTGTCGGCTCCAAAAACGGAAATTTCCTTGACCCCGTGGTCAAAGTTTTTTCCAAATCCCCCCTACTCCACTGCTTTGGCTGACAGCTGTTTGCTGGCCGATTTACCACATTAAAAGTGATCAATACCTGTTTTCCAACGGGTTTGGAGGCGGATCATACCAAAAAGAGGCAGTTTGGTGTCAGCTCCAAAAACCGAAATTTCCTTGACCCCGCGGTCAAGGTTTTTTTCAAATCCCCCCTCCTCCACTGTTTTAGCTGACAGCTGTTTTGGCTGACAGCTGTTTGCTGGCCGATTTACCACATTAAAAGTGATCAATACCTGTTTTCCAATGGGTTTGGAGGTGGATCAGACCAAAGAGAGGCAGTTTGGTGTTGGCTCCCAAAATGGAAATTTCCTTGACCCTGCGGTCAAGGTTTTTTCCAAATCCCAGCTCCTCCACTGTTTTGGCTGACAGCTGTTTGCTGGCCGATTTACCACATTAAAAGTGATCAATACCTGTTTTCCAACGGGTTTGGAGGCGGATCAGACCAAAAAGAGGCAGTTTGGTGTCAACTCCAAAAATGGAAATTTCCTTGACCCCGCGGTCAAGGTTTTTTCCAAATCCCCCCTCCTCTACTGTTTTGGCTGACAGCTGTTTGCTGGCCGATTTACCACATTAAAAGTGATCAATACCTGTTTTCCAATGGGTTTGGAGGCGGATCAGACCAAAAAGAGGCAGTTTGGTGTCGGCTCCAAAAACGGAAATTTCCTTGACCCCGTGGTCAAAGTTTTTTCCAAATCCCCCCTACTCCACTGCTTTGGCTGACAGCTGTTTGCTGGCCGATTTACCACATTAAAAGTGATCAATACCTGTTTTCCAACGGGTTTGGAGGCGGATCATACCAAAAAGAGGCAGTTTGGTGTCAGCTCCAAAAACCGAAATTTCCTTGACCCCGCGGTCAAGGTGTTTTTCAAATCCCCCCTCCTCCACTGTTTTAGCTGACAGCTGTTTTGGCTGACAGCTGTTTGCTGGCCGATTTACCACATTAAAAGTGATCAATACCTGTTTTCCAATGGGTTTGGAGGTGGATCAGACCAAAGAGAGGCAGTTTGGTGTTGGCTCCCAAAATGGAAATTTCCTTGACCCTGCGGTCAAGGTTTTTTCCAAATCCCAGCTCCTCCACTGTTTTGGCTGACAGCTGTTTGCTGGCCGATTTACCACATTAAAAGTGATCAATACCTGTTTTCCAACGGGTTTGGAGGCGGATCAGACCAAAAAGAGGCAGTTTGGTGTCGGCTCCAAAAACGGAAATTTCCTTGACACCGCGGTCAAGGTTTTTTTCAAATCCCCCCTCCTCCACTGTTTTAGCTGACAGCTGTTTTGGCTGACAGCTGTTTGCTGGCCGATTTACCACATTAAAAGTGATCAATACCTGTTTTCCAATGGGTTTGGAGGCGGATCAGACCAAAGAGAGGCAGTTTGGTGTCGGCTCCCAAAATGGAAATTTCCTTGACCCTGCGGTCAAGGTTTTTTCCAAATCCCAGCTCCTCCACTGTTTTGGCTGACAGCTGTTTGCTGGCCGATTTACCACATGAAAAGTGATCAATACCTGTTTTCCAACGGGTTTGGAGGCGGATCAGACCAAAAAGAGGCAGTTTGGTGTCGGCTCCAAAAACGGAAATTTCCTTGACCCCGCGGTCAAGGTTTTTTCCAAATCCCCCCTCCTCTACTGTTTTGGCTGACAGCTGTTTGCTGGCCGATTTACCACATTAAAAGTGATCAATACCTGTTTTCCAATGGGTTTGGAGGCGGATCAGACCAAAAAGAGGCAGTTTGGTGTCGGCTCCAAAAACGGAAATTTCCTTGACCCCGTGGTCAAAGTTTTTTCCAAATCCCCCCTACTCCACTGCTTTGGCTGACAGCTGTTTGCTGGCCGATTTACCACATTAAAAGTGATCAATACCTGTTTTCCAACGGGTTTGGAGGCGGATCAGACCAAAAAGAGGCAGTTTGGTGTCGGCTCCAAAAACGGAAATTTCCTTGACACCGCGGTCAAGGTTTCTTTCAAATCCCCCCTCCTCCACTGTTTTAGCTGACAGCTGTTTTGGCTGACAGCTGTTTGCTGGCCGATTTACCACATGAAAAGTGATCAATACCTGTTTTCCAACGGGTTTGGAGGCGGATCATACCAAAAAGAGGCAGTTTGGTGTCAGCTCCAAAAACGGAAATTTCCTTGACCCCGCGGTCAAGGTTTTTTTCAAATCCCCCCTCCTCCACTGTTTTAGCTGACAGCTGTTTTGGCTGACAGCTGTTTGCTGGCCGATTTACCGCATTAAAAGTGATCAATACCTGTTTTCCAACGGGTTTGGAGGCGGATCAGACCAAAAAGAGGCAGTTTGGTGTCGGCTCCAAAAATGGAAATTTCCTTGACCCCGCGGTCAAAGTTTTTTCCAAATCCCCCCTACTCCACTGCTTTGGCTGACAGCTGTTTGCTGGCCGATTTACCACATTAAAAGTGATCAATACCTGTTTTCCAATGGGTTTGAAGGCGGATCAGACCAAAAAGAGGCAGTTTGGTGTCGGCTCCAAAAACGTAAATTTCCTTGACCCCACGGTCAAAGTTTTTTTCAAATCTCCCCTCCTCCACTGTTTTGGCTGACAGCTGTTTCCTGGCCGATTTACCACATGAAAAGTGATCAATACCTGTTTTCCAACGGGTTTGGAGGCGGATCAGACCAAAAAGAGGCAGTTTGGTGTCGGCTCCAAAAATGGAAATTTCCTTGACCCCGCGGTCAAGGTTTTTTTCAAATCCCCCCTCCTCCACTGTTTTGGCTGACAGCTGTTTGCTGGCCGATTTACCACATGAAAAGTGATCAATACCTGTTTTCCAACGGGTTTGGAGGCGGATCAGACCAAAAAGAGGCAGTTTGGTGTCGGCTCCAAAAATGGAAATTTCCTTGACCCCGCGGTCAAGGTTTTTTTCAAATCCCCCCTCCTCCACTGTTTTGGCTGACAGCTGTTTGCTGGCCGATTTACCACATTAAAAGTGATCAATACCTGTTTTCCAACGGGTTTGGAGGCGGATCAGACCAAAAAGAGGCAGTTTGGTGTCGGCTCCAAAAACGGAAATTTCCTTGACCCCGCGGTCAAGGTTTTTTCCAAATCCCCCCTCCTCTACTGTTTTGGCTGACAGCTGTTTGCTGGCCGATTTACCACATTAAAAGTGATCAATACCTGTTTTCCAATGGGTTTGGAGGCGGATCAGACCAAAAAGAGGCAGTTTGGTGTCGGCTCCAAAAACGGAAATTTCCTTGACCCCGTGGTCAAAGTTTTTTCCAAATCCCCCCTACTCCACTGCTTTGGCTGACAGCTGTTTGCTGGCCGATTTACCACATTAAAAGTGATCAATACCTGTTTTCCAACGGGTTTGGAGGCGGATCAGACCAAAAAGAGGCAGTTTGGTGTCAACTCCAAAAATGGAAATTTCCTTGACCCCGCGGTCAAGGTTTTTTCCAAATCCCCCCTCCTCTACTGTTTTGGCTGACAGCTGTTTGCTGGCCGATTTACCACATTAAAAGTGATCAATACCTGTTTTCCAATGGGTTTGGAGGCGGATCAGACCAAAAAGAGGCAGTTTGGTGTCGGCTCCAAAAACGGAAATTTCCTTGACCCCGTGGTCAAAGTTTTTTCCAAATCCCCCCTACTCCACTGCTTTGGCTGACAGCTGTTTGCTGGCCGATTTACCACATTAAAAGTGATCAATACCTGTTTTCCAACGGGTTTGGAGGCGGATCATACCAAAAAGAGGCAGTTTGGTGTCAGCTCCAAAAACCGAAATTTCCTTGATCCCGCGGTCAAGGTTTTTTTCAAATCCCCCCTCCTCCACTGTTTTAGCTGACAGCTGTTTTGGCTGACAGCTGTTTGCTGGCCGATTTACCACATTAAAAGTGATCAATACCTGTTTTCCAATGGGTTTGGAGGTGGATCAGACCAAAGAGAGGCAGTTTGGTGTTGGCTCCCAAAATGGAAATTTCCTTGACCCTGCGGTCAAGGTTTTTTCCAAATCCCCGCTCCTCCACTGTTTTGGCTGACAGCTGTTTGCTGGCCGATTTACCACATTAAAAGTGATCAATACCTGTTTTCCAACGGGTTTGGAGGCGGATCAGACCAAAAAGAGGCAGTTTGGTGTCGGCTCCAAAAACGGAAATTTCCTTGACACCGCGGTCAAGGTTTTTTTCAAATCCCCCCTCCTCCACTGTTTTAGCTGACAGCTGTTTTGGCTGACAGCTGTTTGCTGGCCGATTTACCACATTAAAAGTGATCAATACCTGTTTTCCAACGGGTTTGGAGGCGGATCAGACCAAAAAGAGGCAGTTTGGTGTCGGCTCCAAAAATGGAAATTTCCTTGACCCCGCGGTCAAGGTTTTTTCCAAATCCCCCCTCCTCCACTGTTTTAGCTGACAGCTGTTTGCTGGCCGATTTACCACATTAAAAGTGATCAATACCTGTTTTCCAATGGGTTTGGAGGCGGATCAGACCAAAAAGAGGCAGTTTGGTGTCGGCTCCAAAAACGGAAATTTCCTTGACCCCGTGGTCAAAGTTTTTTCCAAATCCCCCCTACTCCACTGCTTTGGCTGACAGCTGTTTGCTGGCCGATTTACCACATTAAAAGTGATCAATACCTGTTTTCCAACGGGTTTGGAGGCGGATCAGACCAAAAAGAGGCAGTTTGGTGTCAACTCCAAAAATGGAAATTTCCTTGACCCCGCGGTCAAGGTTTTTTCCAAATCCCCCCTCCTCTACTGTTTTGGCTGACAGCTGTTTGCTGGCCGATTTACCACATTAAAAGTGATCAATACCTGTTTTCCAATGGGTTTGGAGGCGGATCAGACCAAAAAGAGGCAGTTTGGTGTCGGCTCCAAAAACGGAAATTTCCTTGACCCCGTGGTCAAAGTTTTTTCCAAATCCCCCCTACTCCACTGCTTTGGCTGACAGCTGTTTGCTGGCCGATTTACCACATTAAAAGTGATCAATACCTGTTTTCCAACGGGTTTGGAGGCGGATCAGACCAAAAAGAGGCAGTTTGGTGTCAACTCCAAAAATGGAAATTTCCTTGACCCCGTGGTCAAGGTTTTTTCCAAATCCCCCCTCCTCTACTGTTTTGGCTGACAGCTGTTTGCTGGCCGATTTACCACATTAAAAGTGATCAATACCTGTTTTCCAATGGCTTTGGAGGCGGATCAGACCAAAAAGAGGCAGTTTGGTGTCGGCTCCAAAAACGGAAATTTCCTTGACCCCGTGGTCAAAGTTTTTTCCAAATCCCCCCTACTCCACTGCTTTGGCTGACAGCTGTTTGCTGGCCGATTTACCACATTAAAAGTGATCAATACCTGTTTTCCAACGGGTTTGGAGGCGGATCAGACCAAAAAGAGGCAGTTTGGTGTCGGCTCCAAAAACGGAAATTTCCTTGACACCGCGGTCAAGGTTTCTTTCAAATCCCCCCTCCTCCACTGTTTTAGCTGACAGCTGTTTTGGCTGACAGCTGTTTGCTGGCCGATTTACCACATGAAACGTGATCAATACCTGTTTTCCAACGGGTTTGGAGGCGGATCATACCAAAAAGAGGCAGTTTGGTGTCAGCTCCAAAAACGGAAATTTCCTTGACCCCGCGGTCAAGGTTTTTTTCAAATCCCCCCTCCTCCACTGTTTTAGCTGACAGCTGTTTGCTGGCCGATTTACCACATGAAAAGTGATCAATACCTGTTTTCCAATGGGTTTGGAGGCGGATCAGACCAAAAAGAGGCAGTTTGGTGTCGGCTCCAAAAACGGAAATTTCCTTGACCCCGTGGTCAAAGTTTTTTCCAAATCCCCCCTACTCCACTGCTTTGGCTGACAGCTGTTTGCTGGCCGATTTACCACATTAAAAGTGATCAATACCTGTTTTCCAACGGGTTTGGAGGCGGATCAGACCAAAAAGAGGCAGTTTGGTGTCAACTCCAAAAATGGAAATTTCCTTGACCCCGCGGTCAAGGTTTTTTCCAAATCCCCCCTCCTCTACTGTTTTGGCTGACAGCTGTTTGCTGGCCGATTTACCACATTAAAAGTGATCAATACCTGTTTTCCAATGGGTTTGGAGGCGGATCAGACCAAAAAGAGGCAGTTTGGTGTCGGCTCCAAAAACGGAAATTTCCTTGACCCCGCGGTCAAGGTTTTTTCCAAATCCCCCCTCCTCTACTGTTTTGGCTGACAGCTGTTTGCTGGCCGATTTACCACATTAAAAGTGATCAATACCTGTTTTCCAATGGGTTTGGAGGTGGATCAGACCAAAAAGAGGCAGTTTGGTGTCGGCTCCAAAAACGGAAATTTCCTTGACCCCGCGGTCAAGGTTTTTTCCAAATCCCCCCTCCTCTACTGTTTTGGCTGACAGCTGTTTGCTGGCCGATTTACCACATTAAAAGTGATCAATACCTGTTTTCCAATGGGTTTGGAGGCGGATCAGACCAAAAAGAGGCAGTTTGGTGTCGGCTCCAAAAACGGAAATTTCCTTGACCCCGTGGTCAAAGTTTTTTCCAAATCCCCCCTACTCCACTGCTTTGGCTGACAGCTGTTTGCTGGCCGATTTACCACATTAAAAGTGATCAATACCTGTTTTCCAACGGGTTTGGAGGCGGATCAGACCAAAAAGAGGCAGTTTGGTGTCGGCTCCAAAAACGGAAATTTCCTTGACACCGCGGTCAAGGTTTCTTTCAAATCCCCCCTCCTCCACTGTTTTAGCTGACAGCTGTTTTGGCTGACAGCTGTTTGCTGGCCGATTTACCACATGAAAAGTGATCAATACCTGTTTTCCAACGGGTTTGGAGGCGGATCAGACCAAAAAGAGGCAGTTTGGTGTCAGCTCCAAAAACGGAAATTTCCTTGACCTCGCGGTCAAGGTTTTTTTCAAATCCCCCCTCCTCCACTGTTTTAGCTGACAGCTGTTTGCTGGCCGATTTACCACATTAAAAGTGATCAATACCTGTTTTCCAACGGGTTTGGAGGCGGATCATACCAAAAAGAGGCAGTTTGGTGTCAGCTCCAAAAACCGAAATTTCCTTGACCCCGCGGTCAAGGTTTTTTTCAAATCCCCCCTCCTCCACTGTTTTAGCTGACAGCTGTTTTGGCTGACAGCTGTTTGCTGGCCGATTTACCACATGAAAAGTGATCAATACCTGTTTTCCAATGGGTTTGGAGGTGGATCAGACCAAAGAGAGGCAGTTTGGTGTTGGCTCCCAAAATGGAAATTTCCTTGACCCTGCGGTCAAGGTTTTTTCCAAATCCCAGCTCCTCCACTGTTTTGGCTGACAGCTGTTTGCTGGCCGATTTACCACATTAAAAGTGATCAATACCTGTTTTCCAACGGGTTTGGAGGCGGATCAGACCAAAAAGAGGCAGTTTGGTGTCGGCTCCAAAAACGGAAATTTCCTTGACCCCGCGGTCAAGGTTTTTTCCAAATCCCCCCTCCTCTACTGTTTTGGCTGACAGCTGTTTGCTGGCCGATTTACCACATTAAAAGTGATCAATACCTGTTTTCCAATGGGTTTGGAGGCGGATCAGACCAAAAAGAGGCAGTTTGGTGTCGGCTCCAAAAACGGAAATTTCCTTGACCCCGTGGTCAAAGTTTTTTCCAAATCCCCCCTACTCCACTGCTTTGGCTGACAGCTGTTTGCTGGCCGATTTACCACATTAAAAGTGATCAATACCTGTTTTCCAACGGGTTTGGAGGCGGATCAGACCAAAAAGAGGCAGTTTGGTGTCGGCTCCAAAAACGGAAATTTCCTTGACACCGCGGTCAAGGTTTCTTTCAAATCCCCCCTCCTCCACTGTTTTAGCTGACAGCTGTTTTGGCTGACAGCTGTTTGCTGGCCGATTTACCACATGAAAAGTGATCAATACCTGTTTTCCAACGGGTTTGGAGGCGGATCAGACCAAAAAGAGGCAGTTTGGTGTCAGCTCCAAAAACGGAAATTTCCTTGACCTCGCGGTCAAGGTTTTTTTCAAATCCCCCCTCCTCCACTGTTTTAGCTGACAGCTGTTTGCTGGCCGATTTACCACATTAAAAGTGATCAATACCTGTTTTCCAACGGGTTTGGAGGCGGATCATACCAAAAAGAGGCAGTTTGGTGTCAGCTCCAAAAACCGAAATTTCCTTGACCCCGCGGTCAAGGTTTTTTTCAAATCCCCCCTCCTCCACTGTTTTAGCTGACAGCTGTTTTGGCTGACAGCTGTTTGCTGGCCGATTTACCACATGAAAAGTGATCAATACCTGTTTTCCAATGGGTTTGGAGGTGGATCAGACCAAAGAGAGGCAGTTTGGTGTTGGCTCCCAAAATGGAAATTTCCTTGACCCTGCGGTCAAGGTTTTTTCCAAATCCCAGCTCCTCCACTGTTTTGGCTGACAGCTGTTTGCTGGCCGATTTACCACATTAAAAGTGATCAATACCTGTTTTCCAACGGGTTTGGAGGCGGATCAGACCAAAAAGAGGCAGTTTGGTGTCGGCTCCAAAAACGGAAATTTCCTTGACCCCGCGGTCAAGGTTTTTTCCAAATCCCCCCTCCTCTACTGTTTTGGCTGACAGCTGTTTGCTGGCCGATTTACCACATTAAAAGTGATCAATACCTGTTTTCCAATGGGTTTGGAGGCGGATCAGACCAAAAAGAGGCAGTTTGGTGTCGGCTCCAAAAACGGAAATTTCCTTGACCCCGTGGTCAAAGTTTTTTCCAAATCCCCCCTACTCCACTGCTTTGGCTGACAGCTGTTTGCTGGCCGATTTACCACATTAAAAGTGATCAATACCTGTTTTCCAACGGGTTTGGAGGCGGATCAGACCAAAAAGAGGCAGTTTGGTGTCGGCTCCAAAAACGGAAATTTCCTTGACACCGCGGTCAAGGTTTTTTTCAAATCCCCCCTCCTCCACTGTTTTAGCTGACAGCTGTTTTGGCTGACAGCTGTTTGCTGGCCGATTTACCACATGAAAAGTGATCAATACCTGTTTTCCAACGGGTTTGGAGGCGGATCATACCAAAAAGAGGCAGTTTGGTGTCAGCTCCAAAAACAGAAATTTCCTTGACCCCGCGGTCAAGGTTTTTTTCAAATCCCCCCTCCTCCACTGTTTTAGCTGACAGCTGTTTGCTGGCCGATTTACCACATGAAAAGTGATCAATACCTGTTTTCCAATGGGTTTGGAGGTGGATCAGATCAAAGAGAGGCAGTTTGGTGTCGGCTCCCAAAATGGAAATTTCCTTGACCCTGCGGTCAAGGTTTTTTCCAAATCCCAGCTCCTCCACTGTTTTGGCTGACAGCTGTTTGCTGGCCGATTTACCACATTAAAAGTGATCAATACCTGTTTTCCAACGGGTTTGGAGGCGGATCAGACCAAAAAGAGGCAGTTTGGTGTCGGCTCCAAAAATGGAAATTTCCTTGACCCCGCGGTCAAAGTTTTTTCCAAATCCCCCCTACTCCACTGCTTTGGCTGACAGCTGTTTGCTGGCCGATTTACCACATTAAAAGTGATCAATACCTGTTTTCCAATGGGTTTGAAGGCGGATCAGACCAAAAAGAGGCAGTTTGGTGTCGGCTCCAAAAACGGAAATTTCCTTGACCCCACGGTCAAAGTTTTTTTCAAATCTCCCCTCCTCCACTGTTTTGGCTGACAGCTGTTTCCTGGCCGATTTACCACATGAAAAGTGATCAATACCTGTTTTCCAACGGGTTTGGAGGCGGATCAGACCAAAAAGAGGCAGTTTGGTGTCGGCTCCAAAAATGGAAATTTCCTTGACCCCGCGGTCAAGGTTTTTTTCAAATCCCCCCTCCTCCACTGTTTTGGCTGACAGCTGTTTGCTGGCCGATTTACCACATGAAAAGTGATCAATACCTGTTTTCCAACGGGTTTGGAGGCGGATCAGACCAAAAAGAGGCAGTTTGGTGTCGGCTCCAAAAATGGAAATTTCCTTGACCCCGCGGTCAAGGTTTTTTTCAAATCCCCCCTCCTCCACTGTTTTGGCTGACAGCTGTTTGCTGGCCGATTTACCACATTAAAAGTGATCAATACCTGTTTTCCAACGGGTTTGGAGGCGGATCAGACCAAAAAGAGGCAGTTTGGTGTCGGCTCCAAAAACGGAAATTTCCTTGACACCGCGGTCAAGGTTTCTTTCAAATCCCCCCTCCTCCACTGTTTTAGCTGACAGCTGTTTTGGCTGACAGCTGTTTGCTGGCCGATTTACCACATGAAAAGTGATCAATACCTGTTTTCCAACGGGTTTGGAGGCGGATCATACCAAAAAGAGGCAGTTTGGTGTCAGCTCCAAAAACCGAAATTTCCTTGACACAGCGGTCAAGGTTTTTTTCAAATCCCCCCTCCTCCACTGTTTTAGCTGACAGCTGTTTTGGCTGACAGCTGTTTGCTGGCCGATTTACCACATTAAAAGTGATCAATACCTGTTTTCCAATGGGTTTGGAGGTGGATCAGACCAAAGAGAGGCAGTTTGGTGTTGGCTCCCAAAATGGAAATTTCCTTGACCCTGCGGTCAAGGTTTTTTCCAAATCCCAGCTCCTCCACTGTTTTGGCTGACAGCTGTTTGCTGGCCGATTTACCACATTAAAAGTGATCAATACCTGTTTTCCAACGGGTTTGGAGGCAGATCAGACCAAAAAGAGGCAGTTTGGTGTCGGCTCCAAAAATGGAAATTTCCTTGACCCCGCGGTCAAGGTTTTTTCCAAATCCCCCCTCCTCCACTGTTTTGGCTGACAGCTGTTTGCTGGCCGATTTACCACATGAAAAGTGATCAATACCTGTTTTCCAACGGGTTTGGAGGCGGATCAGACCAAAAAGAGGCAGTTTGGTGTCGGCTCCAAAAACGGAAATTTCCTTGACCCCGTGGTCAAGGTTTTTTCCAAATCCCCCCTCCTCCACTGTTTTGGCTGACAGCTGTTTGCTGGCCGATTTACCACATTAAAAGTGATCAATACCTGTTTTCCAACGGGTTTGGAGGCGGATCAGACCAAAAAGAGGCAGTTTGGTGTCGGCTCCAAAAACGGAAATTTCCTTGACCCCGCGGTCAAGGTTTTTTCCAAATCCCCCCTCCTCTACTGTTTTGGCTGACAGCTGTTTGCTGGCCGATTTACCACATTAAAAGTGATCAATACCTGTTTTCCAATGGGTTTGGAGGCGGATCAGACCAAAAAGAGGCAGTTTGGTGTCGGCTCCAAAAACGGAAATTTCCTTGACCCCGTGGTCAAAGTTTTTTCCAAATCCCCCCTACTCCACTGCTTTGGCTGACAGCTGTTTGCTGGCCGATTTACCACATTAAAAGTGATCAATACCTGTTTTCCAACGGGTTTGGAGGCGGATCATACCAAAAAGAGGCAGTTTGGTGTCAGCTCCAAAAACCGAAATTTCCTTGACCCCGCGGTCAAGGTTTTTTTCAAATCCCCCCTCCTCCACTGTTTTAGCTGACAGCTGTTTTGGCTGACAGCTGTTTGCTGGCCGATTTACCACATTAAAAGTGATCAATACCTGTTTTCCAATGGGTTTGGAGGTGGATCAGACCAAAGAGAGGCAGTTTGGTGTTGGCTCCCAAAATGGAAATTTCCTTGACCCTGCGGTCAAGGTTTTTTCCAAATCCCAGCTCCTCCACTGTTTTGGCTGACAGCTGTTTGCTGGCCGATTTACCACATTAAAAGTGATCAATACCTGTTTTCCAACGGGTTTGGAGGCGGATCAGACCAAAAAGAGGCAGTTTGGTGTCGGCTCCAAAAACGGAAATTTCCTTGACACCGCGGTCAAGGTTTTTTTCAAATCCCCCCTCCTCCACTGTTTTAGCTGACAGCTGTTTTGGCTGACAGCTGTTTGCTGGCCGATTTACCACATTAAAAGTGATCAATACCTGTTTTCCAACGGGTTTGGAGGCGGATCAGACCAAAAAGAGGCAGTTTGGTGTCGGCTCCAAAAATGGAAATTTCCTTGACCCCGCGGTCAAGGTTTTTTCCAAATCCCCCCTCCTCCACTGTTTTGGCTGACAGCTGTTTGCTGGCCGATTTACCACATGAAAAGTGATCAATACCTGTTTTCCAACGGGTTTGGAGGCGGATCAGACCAAAAAGAGGCAGTTTGGTGTCGGCTCCAAAAACGGAAATTTCCTTGACCCCGCGGTCAAGGTTTTTTCCAAATCCCAGCTCCTCCACTGTTTTGGCTGACAGCTGTTTGCTGGCCGATTTACCACATTAAAAGTGATCAATACCTGTTTTCCAACGGGTTTGGAGGCGGATCAGACCAAAAAGAGGCAGTTTGGTGTCGGCTCCAAAAACGGAAATTTCCTTGACCCCGCGGTCAAGGTTTTTTCCAAATCCCCCCTCCTCTACTGTTTTGGCTGACAGCTGTTTGCTGGCCGATTTACCACATTAAAAGTGATCAATACCTGTTTTCCAATGGGTTTGGAGGCGGATCAGACCAAAAAGAGGCAGTTTGGTGTCGGCTCCAAAAACGGAAATTTCCTTGACCCCGTGGTCAAAGTTTTTTCCAAATCCCCCCTACTCCACTGCTTTGGCTGACAGCTGTTTGCTGGCCGATTTACCACATTAAAAGTGATCAATACCTGTTTTCCAACGGGTTTGGAGGCGGATCAGACCAAAAAGAGGCAGTTTGGTGTCAGCTCCAAAAACGGAAATTTCCTTGACCTCGCGGTCAAGGTTTTTTTCAAATCCCCCCTCCTCCACTGTTTTAGCTGACAGCTGTTTGCTGGCCGATTTACCACATTAAAAGTGATCAATACCTGTTTTCCAATGGGTTTGGAGGCGGATCAGACCAAAAAGAGGCAGTTTGGTGTCGGCTCCAAAAACGGAAATTTCCTTGACCCCGTGGTCAAAGTTTTTTCCAAATCCCCCCTACTCCACTGCTTTGGCTGACAGCTGTTTGCTGGCCGATTTACCACATTAAAAGTGATCAATACCTGTTTTCCAACGGGTTTGGAGGCGGATCATACCAAAAAGAGGCAGTTTGGTGTCAGCTCCAAAAACGGAAATTTCCTTGACCTCGCGGTCAAGGTTTTTTTCAAATCCCCCCTCCTCCACTGTTTTAGCTGACAGCTGTTTGCTGGCCGATTTACCACATTAAAAGTGATCAATACCTGTTTTCCAACGGGTTTGGAGGCGGATCATACCAAAAAGAGGCAGTTTGGTGTCAGCTCCAAAAACCGAAATTTCCTTGACCCCGCGGTCAAGGTTTTTTTCAAATCCCCCCTCCTCCACTGTTTTAGCTGACAGCTGTTTTGGCTGACAGCTGTTTGCTGGCCGATTTACCACATTAAAAGTGATCAATACCTGTTTTCCAATGGGTTTGGAGGTGGATCAGACCAAAGAGAGGCAGTTTGGTGTTGGCTCCCAAAATGGAAATTTCCTTGACCCTGCGGTCAAGGTTTTTTCCAAATCCCAGCTCCTCCACTGTTTTGGCTGACAGCTGTTTGCTGGCCGATTTACCACATTAAAAGTGATCAATACCTGTTTTCCAACGGGTTTGGAGGCGGATCAGACCAAAAAGAGGCAGTTTGGTGTCGGCTCCAAAAACGGAAATTTCCTTGACACCGCGGTCAAGGTTTTTTTCAAATCCCCCCTCCTCCACTGTTTTAGCTGACAGCTGTTTTGGCTGACAGCTGTTTGCTGGCCGATTTACCACATTAAAAGTGATCAATACCTGTTTTCCAACGGGTTTGGAGGCGGATCAGACCAAAAAGAGGCAGTTTGGTGTCGGCTCCAAAAATGGAAATTTCCTTGACCCCGCGGTCAAGGTTTTTTCCAAATCCCCCCTCCTCCACTGTTTTGGCTGACAGCTGTTTGCTGGCCGATTTACCACATGAAAAGTGATCAATACCTGTTTTCCAACGGGTTTGGAGGCGGATCAGACCAAAAAGAGGCAGTTTGGTGTCGGCTCCAAAAACGGAAATTTCCTTGACCCCGCGGTCAAGGTTTTTTCCAAATCCCAGCTCCTCCACTGTTTTGGCTGACAGCTGTTTGCTGGCCGATTTACCACATTAAAAGTGATCAATACCTGTTTTCCAACGGGTTTGGAGGCGGATCAGACCAAAAAGAGGCAGTTTGGTGTCGGCTCCAAAAATGGAAATTTCCTTGACCCCGCGGTCAAAGTTTTTTCCAAATCCCCCCTACTCCACTGCTTTGGCTGACAGCTGTTTGCTGGCCGATTTACCACATTAAAAGTGATCAATACCTGTTTTCCAATGGGTTTGAAGGCGGATCAGACCAAAAAGAGGCAGTTTGGTGTCGGCTCCAAAAACGGAAATTTCCTTGACCCCACGGTCAAAGTTTTTTTCAAATCTCCCCTCCTCCACTGTTTTGGCTGACAGCTGTTTCCTGGCCGATTTACCACATGAAAAGTGATCAGTACCTGTTTTCCAACGGGTTTGGAGGCGGATCAGACCAAAAAGAGGCAGTTTGGTGTCGGCTCCAAAAATGGAAATTTCCTTGACCCCGCGGTCAAGGTTTTTTTCAAATCCCCCCTCCTCCACTGTTTTGGCTGACAGCTGTTTGCTGGCCGATTTACCACATGAAAAGTGATCAATACCTGTTTTCCAACGGGTTTGGAGGCGGATCAGACCAAAAAGAGGCAGTTTGGTGTCGGCTCCAAAAATGGAAATTTCCTTGACCCCGCGGTCAAGGTTTTTTTCAAATCCCCCCTCCTCCACTGTTTTGGCTGACAGCTGTTTGCTGGCCGATTTACCACATTAAAAGTGATCAATACCTGTTTTCCAACGGGTTTGGAGGCGGATCAGACCAAAAAGAGGCAGTTTGGTGTCGGCTCCAAAAACGGAAATTTCCTTGACACCGCGGTCAAGGTTTCTTTCAAATCCCCCCTCCTCCACTGTTTTAGCTGACAGCTGTTTTGGCTGACAGCTGTTTGCTGGCCGATTTACCACATGAAAAGTGATCAATACCTGTTTTCCAACGGGTTTGGAGGCGGATCATACCAAAAAGAGGCAGTTTGGTGTCAGCTCCAAAAACCGAAATTTCCTTGATCCCGCGGTCAAGGTTTTTTTCAAATCCCCCCTCCTCCACTGTTTTAGCTGACAGCTGTTTTGGCTGACAGCTGTTTGCTGGCCGATTTACCACATTAAAAGTGATCAATACCTGTTTTCCAATGGGTTTGGAGGTGGATCAGACCAAAGAGAGGCAGTTTGGTGTTGGCTCCCAAAATGGAAATTTCCTTGACCCTGCGGTCAAGGTTTTTTCCAAATCCCAGCTCCTCCACTGTTTTGGCTGACAGCTGTTTGCTGGCCGATTTACCACATTAAAAGTGATCAATACCTGTTTTCCAACGGGTTTGGAGGCGGATCAGACCAAAAAGAGGCAGTTTGGTGTCGGCTCCAAAAATGGAAATTTCCTTGACCCCGCGGTCAAGGTTTTTTCCAAATCCCCCCTCCTCCACTGTTTTGGCTGACAGCTGTTTGCTGGCCGATTTACCACATGAAAAGTGATCAATACCTGTTTTCCAACGGGTTTGGAGGCGGATCAGACCAAAAAGAGGCAGTTTGGTGTCGGCTCCAAAAACGGAAATTTCCTTGACCCCGTGGTCAAGGTTTTTTCCAAATCCCCCCTCCTCCACTGTTTTGGCTGACAGCTGTTTGCTGGCCGATTTACCACATTAAAAGTGATCAATACCTGTTTTCCAACGGGTTTGGAGGCGGATCAGACCAAAAAGAGGCAGTTTGGTGTCGGCTCCAAAAACGGAAATTTCCTTGACCCCGCGGTCAAGGTTTTTTCCAAATCCCCCCTCCTCTACTGTTTTGGCTGACAGCTGTTTGCTGGCCGATTTACCACATTAAAAGTGATCAATACCTGTTTTCCAATGGGTTTGGAGGCGGATCAGACCAAAAAGAGGCAGTTTGGTGTCGGCTCCAAAAACGGAAATTTCCTTGACCCCGTGGTCAAAGTTTTTTCCAAATCCCCCCTACTCCACTGCTTTGGCTGACAGCTGTTTGCTGGCCGATTTACCACATTAAAAGTGATCAATACCTGTTTTCCAACGGGTTTGGAGGCGGATCAGACCAAAAAGAGGCAGTTTGGTGTCAACTCCAAAAATGGAAATTTCCTTGACCCCGCGGTCAAGGTTTTTTCCAAATCCCCCCTCCTCTACTGTTTTGGCTGACAGCTGTTTGCTGGCCGATTTACCACATTAAAAGTGATCAATACCTGTTTTCCAATGGGTTTGGAGGCGGATCAGACCAAAAAGAGGCAGTTTGGTGTCGGCTCCAAAAACGGAAATTTCCTTGACCCCGCGGTCAAGGTTTTTTCCAAATCCCCCCTCCTCTACTGTTTTGGCTGACAGCTGTTTGCTGGCCGATTTACCACATTAAAAGTGATCAATACCTGTTTTCCAATGGGTTTGGAGGCGGATCAGACCAAAAAGAGGCAGTTTGGTGTCGGCTCCAAAAACGGAAATTTCCTTGACCCCGTGGTCAAAGTTTTTTCCAAATCCCCCCTACTCCACTGCTTTGGCTGACAGCTGTTTGCTGGCCGATTTACCACATTAAAAGTGATCAATACCTGTTTTCCAATGGGTTTGGAGGCGGATCAGACCAAAAAGAGGCAGTTTGGTGTCGGCTCCAAAAACGGAAATTTCCTTGACCCCGTGGTCAAAGTTTTTTCCAAATCCCCCCTACTCCACTGCTTTGGCTGACAGCTGTTTGCTGGCCGATTTACCACATTAAAAGTGATCAATACCTGTTTTCCAATGGGTTTGAAGGCGGATCAGACCAAAAAGAGGCAGTTTGGTGTCGGCTCCAAAAACGGAAATTTCCTTGACCCCACGGTCAAAGTTTTTTTCAAATCTCCCCTCCTCCACTGTTTTGGCTGACAGCTGTTTCCTGGCCGATTTACCACATGAAAAGTGATCAGTACCTGTTTTCCAACGGGTTTGGAGGCGGATCAGACCAAAAAGAGGCAGTTTGGTGTCGGCTCCAAAAATGGAAATTTCCTTGACCCCGCGGTCAAGGTTTTTTTCAAATCCCCCCTCCTCCACTGTTTTGGCTGACAGCTGTTTGCTGGCCGATTTACCACATGAAAAGTGATCAATACCTGTTTTCCAACGGGTTTGGAGGCGGATCAGACCAAAAAGAGGCAGTTTGGTGTCGGCTCCAAAAATGGAAATTTCCTTGACCCCGCGGTCAAGGTTTTTTTCAAATCCCCCCTCCTCCACTGTTTTGGCTGACAGCTGTTTGCTGGCCGATTTACCACATTAAAAGTGATCAATACCTGTTTTCCAACGGGTTTGGAGGCGGATCAGACCAAAAAGAGGCAGTTTGGTGTCGGCTCCAAAAACGGAAATTTCCTTGACACCGCGGTCAAGGTTTCTTTCAAATCCCCCCTCCTCCACTGTTTTAGCTGACAGCTGTTTTGGCTGACAGCTGTTTGCTGGCCGATTTACCACATGAAAAGTGATCAATACCTGTTTTCCAACGGGTTTGGAGGCGGATCATACCAAAAAGAGGCAGTTTGGTGTCAGCTCCAAAAACCGAAATTTCCTTGATCCCGCGGTCAAGGTTTTTTTCAAATCCCCCCTCCTCCACTGTTTTAGCTGACAGCTGTTTTGGCTGACAGCTGTTTGCTGGCCGATTTACCACATTAAAAGTGATCAATACCTGTTTTCCAATGGGTTTGGAGGTGGATCAGACCAAAGAGAGGCAGTTTGGTGTTGGCTCCCAAAATGGAAATTTCCTTGACCCCGTGGTCAAGGTTTTTTCCAAATCCCCCCTCCTCCACTGTTTTGGCTGACAGCTGTTTGCTGGCCGATTTACCACATGAAAAGTGATCAATACCTGTTTTCCAACGGGTTTGGAGGCGGATCAGACCAAAAAGAGGCAGTTTGGTGTCGGCTCCAAAAACGGAAATTTCCTTGACCCCGTGGTCAAGGTTTTTTCCAAATCCCCCCTCCTCCACTGTTTTGGCTGACAGCTGTTTGCTGGCCGATTTACCACATTAAAAGTGATCAATACCTGTTTTCCAACGGGTTTGGAGGCGGATCAGACCAAAAAGAGGCAGTTTGGTGTCGGCTCCAAAAACGGAAATTTCCTTGACCCCGCGGTCAAGGTTTTTTCCAAATCCCCCCTCCTCTACTGTTTTGGCTGACAGCTGTTTGCTGGCCGATTTACCACATTAAAAGTGATCAATACCTGTTTTCCAATGGGTTTGGAGGCGGATCAGACCAAAAAGAGGCAGTTTGGTGTCGGCTCCAAAAACGGAAATTTCCTTGACCCCGTGGTCAAAGTTTTTTCCAAATCCCCCCTACTCCACTGCTTTGGCTGACAGCTGTTTGCTGGCCGATTTACCACATTAAAAGTGATCAATACCTGTTTTCCAACGGGTTTGGAGGCGGATCATACCAAAAAGAGGCAGTTTGGTGTCAGCTCCAAAAACCGAAATTTCCTTGACCCCGCGGTCAAGGTTTTTTTCAAATCCCCCCTCCTCCACTGTTTTAGCTGACAGCTGTTTTGGCTGACAGCTGTTTGCTGGCCGATTTACCACATTAAAAGTGATCAATACCTGTTTTCCAATGGGTTTGGAGGTGGATCAGACCAAAGAGAGGCAGTTTGGTGTTGGCTCCCAAAATGGAAATTTCCTTGACCCTGCGGTCAAGGTTTTTTCCAAATCCCAGCTCCTCCACTGTTTTGGCTGACAGCTGTTTGCTGGCCGATTTACCACATTAAAAGTGATCAATACCTGTTTTCCAACGGGTTTGGAGGCGGATCAGACCAAAAAGAGGCAGTTTGGTGTCGGCTCCAAAAACGGAAATTTCCTTGACACCGCGGTCAAGGTTTTTTTCAAATCCCCCCTCCTCCACTGTTTTAGCTGACAGCTGTTTTGGCTGACAGCTGTTTGCTGGCCGATTTACCACATTAAAAGTGATCAATACCTGTTTTCCAACGGGTTTGGAGGCGGATCAGACCAAAAAGAGGCAGTTTGGTGTCGGCTCCAAAAATGGAAATTTCCTTGACCCCGCGGTCAAGGTTTTTTCCAAATCCCCCCTCCTCCACTGTTTTGGCTGACAGCTGTTTGCTGGCCGATTTACCACATGAAAAGTGATCAATACCTGTTTTCCAACGGGTTTGGAGGCGGATCAGACCAAAAAGAGGCAGTTTGGTGTCGGCTCCAAAAACGGAAATTTCCTTGACCCCGCGGTCAAGGTTTTTTCCAAATCCCAGCTCCTCCACTGTTTTGGCTGACAGCTGTTTGCTGGCCGATTTACCACATTAAAAGTGATCAATACCTGTTTTCCAACGGGTTTGGAGGCGGATCAGACCAAAAAGAGGCAGTTTGGTGTCGGCTCCAAAAACGGAAATTTCCTTGACCCCGCGGTCAAGGTTTTTTCCAAATCCCCCCTCCTCTACTGTTTTGGCTGACAGCTGTTTGCTGGCCGATTTACCACATTAAAAGTGATCAATACCTGTTTTCCAATGGGTTTGGAGGCGGATCAGACCAAAAAGAGGCAGTTTGGTGTCGGCTCCAAAAACGGAAATTTCCTTGACCCCGTGGTCAAAGTTTTTTCCAAATCCCCCCTACTCCACTGCTTTGGCTGACAGCTGTTTGCTGGCCGATTTACCACATTAAAAGTGATCAATACCTGTTTTCCAACGGGTTTGGAGGCGGATCAGACCAAAAAGAGGCAGTTTGGTGTCAGCTCCAAAAACGGAAATTTCCTTGACCTCGCGGTCAAGGTTTTTTTCAAATCCCCCCTCCTCCACTGTTTTAGCTGACAGCTGTTTGCTGGCCGATTTACCACATTAAAAGTGATCAATACCTGTTTTCCAATGGGTTTGGAGGCGGATCAGACCAAAAAGAGGCAGTTTGGTGTCGGCTCCAAAAACGGAAATTTCCTTGACCCCGTGGTCAAAGTTTTTTCCAAATCCCCCCTACTCCACTGCTTTGGCTGACAGCTGTTTGCTGGCCGATTTACCACATTAAAAGTGATCAATACCTGTTTTCCAACGGGTTTGGAGGCGGATCATACCAAAAAGAGGCAGTTTGGTGTCAGCTCCAAAAACGGAAATTTCCTTGACCTCGCGGTCAAGGTTTTTTTCAAATCCCCCCTCCTCCACTGTTTTAGCTGACAGCTGTTTGCTGGCCGATTTACCACATTAAAAGTGATCAATACCTGTTTTCCAACGGGTTTGGAGGCGGATCATACCAAAAAGAGGCAGTTTGGTGTCAGCTCCAAAAACCGAAATTTCCTTGACCCCGCGGTCAAGGTTTTTTTCAAATCCCCCCTCCTCCACTGTTTTAGCTGACAGCTGTTTTGGCTGACAGCTGTTTGCTGGCCGATTTACCACATTAAAAGTGATCAATACCTGTTTTCCAATGGGTTTGGAGGTGGATCAGACCAAAGAGAGGCAGTTTGGTGTTGGCTCCCAAAATGGAAATTTCCTTGACCCTGCGGTCAAGGTTTTTTCCAAATCCCAGCTCCTCCACTGTTTTGGCTGACAGCTGTTTGCTGGCCGATTTACCACATTAAAAGTGATCAATACCTGTTTTCCAACGGGTTTGGAGGCGGATCAGACCAAAAAGAGGCAGTTTGGTGTCGGCTCCAAAAACGGAAATTTCCTTGACACCGCGGTCAAGGTTTTTTTCAAATCCCCCCTCCTCCACTGTTTTAGCTGACAGCTGTTTTGGCTGACAGCTGTTTGCTGGCCGATTTACCACATTAAAAGTGATCAATACCTGTTTTCCAACGGGTTTGGAGGCGGATCAGACCAAAAAGAGGCAGTTTGGTGTCGGCTCCAAAAATGGAAATTTCCTTGACCCCGCGGTCAAGGTTTTTTCCAAATCCCCCCTCCTCCACTGTTTTGGCTGACAGCTGTTTGCTGGCCGATTTACCACATGAAAAGTGATCAATACCTGTTTTCCAACGGGTTTGGAGGCGGATCAGACCAAAAAGAGGCAGTTTGGTGTCGGCTCCAAAAACGGAAATTTCCTTGACCCCGCGGTCAAGGTTTTTTCCAAATCCCAGCTCCTCCACTGTTTTGGCTGACAGCTGTTTGCTGGCCGATTTACCACATTAAAAGTGATCAATACCTGTTTTCCAACGGGTTTGGAGGCGGATCAGACCAAAAAGAGGCAGTTTGGTGTCGGCTCCAAAAATGGAAATTTCCTTGACCCCGCGGTCAAAGTTTTTTCCAAATCCCCCCTACTCCACTGCTTTGGCTGACAGCTGTTTGCTGGCCGATTTACCACATTAAAAGTGATCAATACCTGTTTTCCAATGGGTTTGAAGGCGGATCAGACCAAAAAGAGGCAGTTTGGTGTCGGCTCCAAAAACGGAAATTTCCTTGACCCCACGGTCAAAGTTTTTTTCAAATCTCCCCTCCTCCACTGTTTTGGCTGACAGCTGTTTCCTGGCCGATTTACCACATGAAAAGTGATCAGTACCTGTTTTCCAACGGGTTTGGAGGCGGATCAGACCAAAAAGAGGCAGTTTGGTGTCGGCTCCAAAAATGGAAATTTCCTTGACCCCGCGGTCAAGGTTTTTTTCAAATCCCCCCTCCTCCACTGTTTTGGCTGACAGCTGTTTGCTGGCCGATTTACCACATGAAAAGTGATCAATACCTGTTTTCCAACGGGTTTGGAGGCGGATCAGACCAAAAAGAGGCAGTTTGGTGTCGGCTCCAAAAATGGAAATTTCCTTGACCCCGCGGTCAAGGTTTTTTTCAAATCCCCCCTCCTCCACTGTTTTGGCTGACAGCTGTTTGCTGGCCGATTTACCACATTAAAAGTGATCAATACCTGTTTTCCAACGGGTTTGGAGGCGGATCAGACCAAAAAGAGGCAGTTTGGTGTCGGCTCCAAAAACGGAAATTTCCTTGACACCGCGGTCAAGGTTTCTTTCAAATCCCCCCTCCTCCACTGTTTTAGCTGACAGCTGTTTTGGCTGACAGCTGTTTGCTGGCCGATTTACCACATGAAAAGTGATCAATACCTGTTTTCCAACGGGTTTGGAGGCGGATCATACCAAAAAGAGGCAGTTTGGTGTCAGCTCCAAAAACCGAAATTTCCTTGATCCCGCGGTCAAGGTTTTTTTCAAATCCCCCCTCCTCCACTGTTTTAGCTGACAGCTGTTTTGGCTGACAGCTGTTTGCTGGCCGATTTACCACATTAAAAGTGATCAATACCTGTTTTCCAATGGGTTTGGAGGTGGATCAGACCAAAGAGAGGCAGTTTGGTGTTGGCTCCCAAAATGGAAATTTCCTTGACCCTGCGGTCAAGGTTTTTTCCAAATCCCAGCTCCTCCACTGTTTTGGCTGACAGCTGTTTGCTGGCCGATTTACCACATTAAAAGTGATCAATACCTGTTTTCCAACGGGTTTGGAGGCGGATCAGACCAAAAAGAGGCAGTTTGGTGTCGGCTCCAAAAATGGAAATTTCCTTGACCCCGCGGTCAAGGTTTTTTCCAAATCCCCCCTCCTCCACTGTTTTGGCTGACAGCTGTTTGCTGGCCGATTTACCACATGAAAAGTGATCAATACCTGTTTTCCAACGGGTTTGGAGGCGGATCAGACCAAAAAGAGGCAGTTTGGTGTCGGCTCCAAAAACGGAAATTTCCTTGACCCCGTGGTCAAGGTTTTTTCCAAATCCCCCCTCCTCCACTGTTTTGGCTGACAGCTGTTTGCTGGCCGATTTACCACATTAAAAGTGATCAATACCTGTTTTCCAACGGGTTTGGAGGCGGATCAGACCAAAAAGAGGCAGTTTGGTGTCGGCTCCAAAAACGGAAATTTCCTTGACCCCGCGGTCAAGGTTTTTTCCAAATCCCCCCTCCTCTACTGTTTTGGCTGACAGCTGTTTGCTGGCCGATTTACCACATTAAAAGTGATCAATACCTGTTTTCCAATGGGTTTGGAGGCGGATCAGACCAAAAAGAGGCAGTTTGGTGTCGGCTCCAAAAACGGAAATTTCCTTGACCCCGTGGTCAAAGTTTTTTCCAAATCCCCCCTACTCCACTGCTTTGGCTGACAGCTGTTTGCTGGCCGATTTACCACATTAAAAGTGATCAATACCTGTTTTCCAACGGGTTTGGAGGCGGATCAGACCAAAAAGAGGCAGTTTGGTGTCAACTCCAAAAATGGAAATTTCCTTGACCCCGCGGTCAAGGTTTTTTCCAAATCCCCCCTCCTCTACTGTTTTGGCTGACAGCTGTTTGCTGGCCGATTTACCACATTAAAAGTGATCAATACCTGTTTTCCAATGGGTTTGGAGGCGGATCAGACCAAAAAGAGGCAGTTTGGTGTCGGCTCCAAAAACGGAAATTTCCTTGACCCCGCGGTCAAGGTTTTTTCCAAATCCCCCCTCCTCTACTGTTTTGGCTGACAGCTGTTTGCTGGCCGATTTACCACATTAAAAGTGATCAATACCTGTTTTCCAATGGGTTTGGAGGCGGATCAGACCAAAAAGAGGCAGTTTGGTGTCGGCTCCAAAAACGGAAATTTCCTTGACCCCGTGGTCAAAGTTTTTTCCAAATCCCCCCTACTCCACTGCTTTGGCTGACAGCTGTTTGCTGGCCGATTTACCACATTAAAAGTGATCAATACCTGTTTTCCAATGGGTTTGGAGGCGGATCAGACCAAAAAGAGGCAGTTTGGTGTCGGCTCCAAAAACGGAAATTTCCTTGACCCCGTGGTCAAAGTTTTTTCCAAATCCCCCCTACTCCACTGCTTTGGCTGACAGCTGTTTGCTGGCCGATTTACCACATTAAAAGTGATCAATACCTGTTTTCCAATGGGTTTGAAGGCGGATCAGACCAAAAAGAGGCAGTTTGGTGTCGGCTCCAAAAACGGAAATTTCCTTGACCCCACGGTCAAAGTTTTTTTCAAATCTCCCCTCCTCCACTGTTTTGGCTGACAGCTGTTTCCTGGCCGATTTACCACATGAAAAGTGATCAGTACCTGTTTTCCAACGGGTTTGGAGGCGGATCAGACCAAAAAGAGGCAGTTTGGTGTCGGCTCCAAAAATGGAAATTTCCTTGACCCCGCGGTCAAGGTTTTTTTCAAATCCCCCCTCCTCCACTGTTTTGGCTGACAGCTGTTTGCTGGCCGATTTACCACATGAAAAGTGATCAATACCTGTTTTCCAACGGGTTTGGAGGCGGATCAGACCAAAAAGAGGCAGTTTGGTGTCGGCTCCAAAAATGGAAATTTCCTTGACCCCGCGGTCAAGGTTTTTTTCAAATCCCCCCTCCTCCACTGTTTTGGCTGACAGCTGTTTGCTGGCCGATTTACCACATTAAAAGTGATCAATACCTGTTTTCCAACGGGTTTGGAGGCGGATCAGACCAAAAAGAGGCAGTTTGGTGTCGGCTCCAAAAACGGAAATTTCCTTGACACCGCGGTCAAGGTTTCTTTCAAATCCCCCCTCCTCCACTGTTTTAGCTGACAGCTGTTTTGGCTGACAGCTGTTTGCTGGCCGATTTACCACATGAAAAGTGATCAATACCTGTTTTCCAACGGGTTTGGAGGCGGATCATACCAAAAAGAGGCAGTTTGGTGTCAGCTCCAAAAACCGAAATTTCCTTGATCCCGCGGTCAAGGTTTTTTTCAAATCCCCCCTCCTCCACTGTTTTAGCTGACAGCTGTTTTGGCTGACAGCTGTTTGCTGGCCGATTTACCACATTAAAAGTGATCAATACCTGTTTTCCAATGGGTTTGGAGGTGGATCAGACCAAAGAGAGGCAGTTTGGTGTTGGCTCCCAAAATGGAAATTTCCTTGACCCTGCGGTCAAGGTTTTTTCCAAATCCCAGCTCCTCCACTGTTTTGGCTGACAGCTGTTTGCTGGCCGATTTACCACATTAAAAGTGATCAATACCTGTTTTCCAACGGGTTTGGAGGCGGATCAGACCAAAAAGAGGCAGTTTGGTGTCGGCTCCAAAAATGGAAATTTCCTTGACCCCGCGGTCAAAGTTTTTTCCAAATCCCCCCTACTCCACTGCTTTGGCTGACAGCTGTTTGCTGGCCGATTTACCACATTAAAAGTGATCAATACCTGTTTTCCAATGGGTTTGAAGGCGGATCAGACCAAAAAGAGGCAGTTTGGTGTCGGCTCCAAAAACGGAAATTTCCTTGACCCCACGGTCAAAGTTTTTTTCAAATCTCCCCTCCTCCACTGTTTTGGCTGACAGCTGTTTCCTGGCCGATTTACCACATGAAAAGTGATCAATACCTGTTTTCCAACGGGTTTGGAGGCGGATCAGACCAAAAAGAGGCAGTTTGGTGTCGGCTCCAAAAATGGAAATTTCCTTGACCCCGCGGTCAAGGTTTTTTTCAAATCCCCCCTCCTCCACTGTTTTGGCTGACAGCTGTTTGCTGGCCGATTTACCACATGAAAAGTGATCAATACCTGTTTTCCAACGGGTTTGGAGGCGGATCAGACCAAAAAGAGGCAGTTTGGTGTCGGCTCCAAAAATGGAAATTTCCTTGACCCCGCAGTCAAGGTTTTTTTCAAATCCCCCCTCCTCCACTGTTTTGGCTGACAGCTGTTTGCTGGCCGATTTACCACATTAAAAGTGATCAATACCTGTTTTCCAACGGGTTTGGAGGCGGATCAGACCAAAAAGAGGCAGTTTGGTGTCGGCTCCAAAAACGGAAATTTCCTTGACACCGCGGTCAAGGTTTCTTTCAAATCCCCCCTCCTCCACTGTTTTAGCTGACAGCTGTTTTGGCTGACAGCTGTTTGCTGGCCGATTTACCACATGAAAAGTGATCAATACCTGTTTTCCAACGGGTTTGGAGGCGGATCATACCAAAAAGAGGCAGTTTGGTGTCAGCTCCAAAAACCGAAATTTCCTTGATCCCGCGGTCAAGGTTTTTTTCAAATCCCCCCTCCTCCACTGTTTTAGCTGACAGCTGTTTTGGCTGACAGCTGTTTGCTGGCCGATTTACCACATTAAAAGTGATCAATACCTGTTTTCCAATGGGTTTGGAGGTGGATCAGACCAAAGAGAGGCAGTTTGGTGTTGGCTCCCAAAATGGAAATTTCCTTGACCCCGCGGTCAAGGTTTTTTTCAAATCCCCCCTCCTCCACTGTTTTGGCTGACAGCTGTTTGCTGGCCGATTTACCACATGAAAAGTGATCAATACCTGTTTTCCAACGGGTTTGGAGGCGGATCAGACCAAAAAGAGGCAGTTTGGTGTCGGCTCCAAAAACGGAAATTTCCTTGACCCCGTGGTCAAGGTTTTTTCCAAATCCCCCCTCCTCCACTGTTTTGGCTGACAGCTGTTTGCTGGCCGATTTACCACATTAAAAGTGATCAATACCTGTTTTCCAACGGGTTTGGAGGCGGATCAGACCAAAAAGAGGCAGTTTGGTGTCGGCTCCAAAAACGGAAATTTCCTTGACCCCGCGGTCAAGGTTTTTTCCAAATCCCCCCTCCTCTACTGTTTTGGCTGACAGCTGTTTGCTGGCCGATTTACCACATTAAAAGTGATCAATACCTGTTTTCCAATGGGTTTGGAGGCGGATCAGACCAAAAAGAGGCAGTTTGGTGTCGGCTCCAAAAACGGAAATTTCCTTGACCCCGTGGTCAAGGTTTTTTCCAAATCCCCCCTACTCCACTGCTTTGGCTGACAGCTGTTTGCTGGCCGATTTACCACATTAAAAGTGATCAATACCTGTTTTCCAACGGGTTTGGAGGCGGATCAGACCAAAAAGAGGCAGTTTGGTGTCAACTCCAAAAATGGAAATTTCCTTGACCCCGCGGTCAAGGTTTTTTCCAAATCCCCCCTCCTCTACTGTTTTGGCTGACAGCTGTTTGCTGGCCGATTTACCACATTAAAAGTGATCAATACCTGTTTTCCAATGGGTTTGGAGGCGGATCAGACCAAAAAGAGGCAGTTTGGTGTCGGCTCCAAAAACGGAAATTTCCTTGACCCCGCGGTCAAGGTTTTTTCCAAATCCCCCCTCCTCTACTGTTTTGGCTGACAGCTGTTTGCTGGCCGATTTACCACATTAAAAGTGATCAATACCTGTTTTCCAATGGGTTTGGAGGCGGATCAGATCAAAAAGAGGCAGTTTGGTGTCGGCTCCAAAAACGGAAATTTCCTTGACCCCGTGGTCAAAGTTTTTTCCAAATCCCCCCTACTCCACTGCTTTGGCTGACAGCTGTTTGCTGGCCGATTTACCACATTAAAAGTGATCAATACCTGTTTTCCAACGGGTTTGGAGGCGGATCAGACCAAAAAGAGGCAGTTTGGTGTCGGCTCCAAAAACGGAAATTTCCTTGACACCGCGGTCAAGGTTTCTTTCAAATCCCCCCTCCTCCACTGTTTTAGCTGACAGCTGTTTTGGCTGACAGCTGTTTGCTGGCCGATTTACCACATGAAAAGTGATCAATACCTGTTTTCCAACGGGTTTGGAGGCGGATCATACCAAAAACAGGCAGTTTGGTGTCAGCTCCAAAAACGGAAATTTCCTTGACCCCGCGGTCAAGGTTTTTTTCAAATCCCCCCTCCTACACTGTTTTAGCTGACAGCTGTTTTGGCTGACAGCTGTTTGCTGGCCGATTTACCGCATTAAAAGTGATCAATACCTGTTTTCCAACGGGTTTGGAGGCGGATCAGACCAAAAAGAGGCAGTTTGGTGTCGGCTCCAAAAATGGAAATTTCCTTGACCCCGCGGTCAAAGTTTTTTCCAAATCCCCCCTACTCCACTGCTTTGGCTGACAGCTGTTTGCTGGCCGATTTACCACATTAAAAGTGATCAATACCTGTTTTCCAATGGGTTTGAAGGCGGATCAGACCAAAAAGAGGCAGTTTGGTGTCGGCTCATAAAACGGAAATTTCCTTGACCCCACGGTCAAAGTTTTTTTCAAATCTCCCCTCCTCCACTGTTTTGGCTGACAGCTGTTTCCTGGCCGATTTACCACATGAAAAGTGATCAATACCTGTTTTCCAACGGGTTTGGAGGCGGATCAGACCAAAAAGAGGCAGTTTGGTGTCGGCTCCAAAAATGGAAATTTACTTGACCCCGCGGTCAAGGTTTTTTTCAAATCCCCCCTCCTCCACTGTTTTGGCTGACAGCTGTTTGCTGGCCGATTTACCACATTAAAAGTGATCAATACCTGTTTTCCAATGGGTTTGGAGGCGGATCAGACCAAAAAGAGGCAGTTTGGTGTCGGCTCCAAAAACGGAAATTTCCTTGACCCCGTGGTCAAAGTTTTTTCCAAATCCCCCCTACTCCACTGCTTTGGCTGACAGCTGTTTGCTGGCCGATTTACCACATTAAAAGTGATCAATACCTGTTTTCCAACGGGTTTGGAGGCGGATCATACCAAAAAGAGGCAGTTTGGTGTCAGCTCCAAAAACCGAAATTTCCTTGACCCCGCGGTCAAGGTTTTTTTCAAATCCCCCCTCCTCCACTGTTTTAGCTGACAGCTGTTTTGGCTGACAGCTGTTTGCTGGCCGATTTACCACATTAAAAGTGATCAATACCTGTTTTCCAATGGGTTTGGAGGTGGATCAGACCAAAGAGAGGCAGTTTGGTGTTGGCTCCCAAAATGGAAATTTCCTTGACCCTGCGGTCAAGGTTTTTTCCAAATCCCAGCTCCTCCACTGTTTTGGCTGACAGCTGTTTGCTGGCCGATTTACCACATTAAAAGTGATCAATACCTGTTTTCCAACGGGTTTGGAGGCGGATCAGACCAAAAAGAGGCAGTTTGGTGTCGGCTCCAAAAACGGAAATTTCCTTGACACCGCGGTCAAGGTTTTTTTCAAATCCCCCCTCCTCCACTGTTTTAGCTGACAGCTGTTTTGGCTGACAGCTGTTTGCTGGCCGATTTACCACATGAAAAGTGATCAATACCTGTTTTCCAATGGGTTTGGAGGCGGATCAGACCAAAGAGAGGCAGTTTGGTGTCGGCTCCCAAAATGGAAATTTCCTTGACCCTGCGGTCAAGGTTTTTTCCAAATCCCAGCTCCTCCACTGTTTTGGCTGACAGCTGTTTGCTGGCCGATTTACCACATGAAAAGTGATCAATACCTGTTTTCCAACGGGTTTGGAGGCGGATCAGACCAAAAAGAGGCAGTTTGGTGTCGGCTCCAAAAACGGAAATTTCCTTGACCCCGCGGTCAAGGTTTTTTCCAAATCCCCCCTCCTCTACTGTTTTGGCTGACAGCTGTTTGCTGGCCGATTTACCACATTAAAAGTGATCAATACCTGTTTTCCAATGGGTTTGGAGGCGGATCAGACCAAAAAGAGGCAGTTTGGTGTCGGCTCCAAAAACGGAAATTTCCTTGACCCCGTGGTCAAAGTTTTTTCCAAATCCCCCCTACTCCACTGCTTTGGCTGACAGCTGTTTGCTGGCCGATTTACCACATTAAAAGTGATCAATACCTGTTTTCCAACGGGTTTGGAGGCGGATCAGACCAAAAAGAGGCAGTTTGGTGTCGGCTCCAAAAACGGAAATTTCCTTGACACCGCGGTCAAAGTTTTTTCCAAATCCCCCCTACTCCACTGCTTTGGCTGACAGCTGTTTGCTGGCCGATTTACCACATTAAAAGTGATCAATACCTGTTTTCCAATGGGTTTGAAGGCGGATCAGACCAAAAAGAGGCAGTTTGGTGTCGGCTCCAAAAACGGAAATTTCCTTGACCCCACGGTCAAAGTTTTTTTCAAATCTCCCCTCCTCCACTGTTTTGGCTGACAGCTGTTTGCTGGCCGATTTACCACATTAAAAGTGATCAATACCTGTTTTCCAATGGGTTTGAAGGCGGATCAGACCAAAAAGAGGCAGTTTGGTGTCGGCTCCAAAAACGGAAATTTCCTTGACCCCACGGTCAAAGTTTTTTTCAAATCTCCCCTCCTCCACTGTTTTGGCTGACAGCTGTTTCCTGGCCGATTTACCACATGAAAAGTGATCAATACCTGTTTTCCAACGGGTTTGGAGGCGGATCAGACCAAAAAGAGGCAGTTTGGTGTCGGCTCCAAAAATGGAAATTTCCTTGACCCCGCGGTCAAGGTTTTTTTCAAATCCCCCCTCCTCCACTGTTTTGGCTGACAGCTGTTTGCTGGCCGATTTACCACATGAAAAGTGATCAATACCTGTTTTCCAACGGGTTTGGAGGCGGATCAGACCAAAAAGAGGCAGTTTGGTGTCGGCTCCAAAAATGGAAATTTCCTTGACCCCGCGGTCAAGGTTTTTTTCAAATCCCCCCTCCTCCACTGTTTTGGCTGACAGCTGTTTGCTGGCCGATTTACCACATTAAAAGTGATCAATACCTGTTTTCCAACGGGTTTGGAGGCGGATCAGACCAAAAAGAGGCAGTTTGGTGTCGGCTCCAAAAACGGAAATTTCCTTGACCCCGCGGTCAAGGTTTTTTCCAAATCCCCCCTCCTCTACTGTTTTGGCTGACAGCTGTTTGCTGGCCGATTTACCACATTAAAAGTGATCAATACCTGTTTTCCAATGGGTTTGGAGGCGGATCAGACCAAAAAGAGGCAGTTTGGTGTCGGCTCCAAAAACGGAAATTTCCTTGACCCCGTGGTCAAAGTTTTTTCCAAATCCCCCCTACTCCACTGCTTTGGCTGACAGCTGTTTGCTGGCCGATTTACCACATTAAAAGTGATCAATACCTGTTTTCCAACGGGTTTGGAGGCGGATCAGACCAAAAAGAGGCAGTTTGGTGTCAACTCCAAAAATGGAAATTTCCTTGACCCCGCGGTCAAGGTTTTTTCCAAATCCCCCCTCCTCTACTGTTTTGGCTGACAGCTGTTTGCTGGCCGATTTACCACATTAAAAGTGATCAATACCTGTTTTCCAATGGGTTTGGAGGCGGATCAGACCAAAAAGAGGCAGTTTGGTGTCGGCTCCAAAAACGGAAATTTCCTTGACCCCGTGGTCAAAGTTTTTTCCAAATCCCCCCTACTCCACTGCTTTGGCTGACAGCTGTTTGCTGGCCGATTTACCACATTAAAAGTGATCAATACCTGTTTTCCAACGGGTTTGGAGGCGGATCATACCAAAAAGAGGCAGTTTGGTGTCAGCTCCAAAAACCGAAATTTCCTTGACCCCGCGGTCAAGGTTTTTTTCAAATCCCCCCTCCTCCACTGTTTTAGCTGACAGCTGTTTTGGCTGACAGCTGTTTGCTGGCCGATTTACCACATTAAAAGTGATCAATACCTGTTTTCCAATGGGTTTGGAGGTGGATCAGACCAAAGAGAGGCAGTTTGGTGTTGGCTCCCAAAATGGAAATTTCCTTGACCCTGCGGTCAAGGTTTTTTCCAAATCCCAGCTCCTCCACTGTTTTGGCTGACAGCTGTTTGCTGGCCGATTTACCACATTAAAAGTGATCAATACCTGTTTTCCAACGGGTTTGGAGGCGGATCAGACCAAAAAGAGGCAGTTTGGTGTCAACTCCAAAAATGGAAATTTCCTTGACCCCGCGGTCAAGGTTTTTTCCAAATCCCCCCTCCTCTACTGTTTTGGCTGACAGCTGTTTGCTGGCCGATTTACCACATTAAAAGTGATCAATACCTGTTTTCCAATGGGTTTGGAGGCGGATCAGACCAAAAAGAGGCAGTTTGGTGTCGGCTCCAAAAACGGAAATTTCCTTGACCCCGTGGTCAAAGTTTTTTCCAAATCCCCCCTACTCCACTGCTTTGGCTGACAGCTGTTTGCTGGCCGATTTACCACATTAAAAGTGATCAATACCTGTTTTCCAACGGGTTTGGAGGCGGATCATACCAAAAAGAGGCAGTTTGGTGTCAGCTCCAAAAACCGAAATTTCCTTGACCCCGCGGTCAAGGTGTTTTTCAAATCCCCCCTCCTCCACTGTTTTAGCTGACAGCTGTTTTGGCTGACAGCTGTTTGCTGGCCGATTTACCACATTAAAAGTGATCAATACCTGTTTTCCAATGGGTTTGGAGGTGGATCAGACCAAAGAGAGGCAGTTTGGTGTTGGCTCCCAAAATGGAAATTTCCTTGACCCTGCGGTCAAGGTTTTTTCCAAATCCCAGCTCCTCCACTGTTTTGGCTGACAGCTGTTTGCTGGCCGATTTACCACATTAAAAGTGATCAATACCTGTTTTCCAACGGGTTTGGAGGCGGATCAGACCAAAAAGAGGCAGTTTGGTGTCGGCTCCAAAAACGGAAATTTCCTTGACACCGCGGTCAAGGTTTTTTTCAAATCCCCCCTCCTCCACTGTTTTAGCTGACAGCTGTTTTGGCTGACAGCTGTTTGCTGGCCGATTTACCACATTAAAAGTGATCAATACCTGTTTTCCAATGGGTTTGGAGGCGGATCAGACCAAAGAGAGGCAGTTTGGTGTCGGCTCCCAAAATGGAAATTTCCTTGACCCTGCGGTCAAGGTTTTTTCCAAATCCCAGCTCCTCCACTGTTTTGGCTGACAGCTGTTTGCTGGCCGATTTACCACATGAAAAGTGATCAATACCTGTTTTCCAACGGGTTTGGAGGCGGATCAGACCAAAAAGAGGCAGTTTGGTGTCGGCTCCAAAAACGGAAATTTCCTTGACCCCGCGGTCAAGGTTTTTTCCAAATCCCCCCTCCTCTACTGTTTTGGCTGACAGCTGTTTGCTGGCCGATTTACCACATTAAAAGTGATCAATACCTGTTTTCCAATGGGTTTGGAGGCGGATCAGACCAAAAAGAGGCAGTTTGGTGTCGGCTCCAAAAACGGAAATTTCCTTGACCCCGTGGTCAAAGTTTTTTCCAAATCCCCCCTACTCCACTGCTTTGGCTGACAGCTGTTTGCTGGCCGATTTACCACATTAAAAGTGATCAATACCTGTTTTCCAACGGGTTTGGAGGCGGATCAGACCAAAAAGAGGCAGTTTGGTGTCGGCTCCAAAAACGGAAATTTCCTTGACACCGCGGTCAAGGTTTCTTTCAAATCCCCCCTCCTCCACTGTTTTAGCTGACAGCTGTTTTGGCTGACAGCTGTTTGCTGGCCGATTTACCACATGAAAAGTGATCAATACCTGTTTTCCAACGGGTTTGGAGGCGGATCATACCAAAAAGAGGCAGTTTGGTGTCAGCTCCAAAAACGGAAATTTCCTTGACCCCGCGGTCAAGGTTTTTTTCAAATCCCCCCTCCTCCACTGTTTTAGCTGACAGCTGTTTTGGCTGACAGCTGTTTGCTGGCCGATTTACCACATTAAAAGTGATCAATACCTGTTTTCCAACGGGTTTGGAGGCGGATCAGACCAAAAAGAGGCAGTTTGGTGTCGGCTCCAAAAACGGAAATTTCCTTGACCCCGCGGTCAAGGTTTTTTCCAAATCCCCCCTCCTCTACTGTTTTGGCTGACAGCTGTTTGCTGGCCGATTTACCACATTAAAAGTGATCAATACCTGTTTTCCAATGGGTTTGGAGGCGGATCAGACCAAAAAGAGGCAGTTTGGTGTCGGCTCCAAAAACGGAAATTTCCTTGACCCCGTGGTCAAAGTTTTTTCCAAATCCCCCCTACTCCACTGCTTTGGCTGACAGCTGTTTGCTGGCCGATTTACCACATTAAAAGTGATCAATACCTGTTTTCCAACGGGTTTGGAGGCGGATCAGACCAAAAAGAGGCAGTTTGGTGTCAACTCCAAAAATGGAAATTTCCTTGACCCCGCGGTCAAGGTTTTTTCCAAATCCCCCCTCCTCTACTGTTTTGGCTGACAGCTGTTTGCTGGCCGATTTACCACATTAAAAGTGATCAATACCTGTTTTCCAATGGGTTTGGAGGCGGATCAGACCAAAAAGAGGCAGTTTGGTGTCGGCTCCAAAAACGGAAATTTCCTTGACCCCGTGGTCAAAGTTTTTTCCAAATCCCCCCTACTCCACTGCTTTGGCTGACAGCTGTTTGCTGGCCGATTTACCACATTAAAAGTGATCAATACCTGTTTTCCAACGGGTTTGGAGGCGGATCATACCAAAAAGAGGCAGTTTGGTGTCAGCTCCAAAAACCGAAATTTCCTTGATCCCGCGGTCAAGGTTTTTTTCAAATCCCCCCTCCTCCACTGTTTTAGCTGACAGCTGTTTTGGCTGACAGCTGTTTGCTGGCCGATTTACCACATTAAAAGTGATCAATACCTGTTTTCCAATGGGTTTGGAGGTGGATCAGACCAAAGAGAGGCAGTTTGGTGTTGGCTCCCAAAATGGAAATTTCCTTGACCCTGCGGTCAAGGTTTTTTCCAAATCCCAGCTCCTCCACTGTTTTGGCTGACAGCTGTTTGCTGGCCGATTTACCACATTAAAAGTGATCAATACCTGTTTTCCAACGGGTTTGGAGGCGGATCAGACCAAAAAGAGGCAGTTTGGTGTCGGCTCCAAAAACGGAAATTTCCTTGACACCGCGGTCAAGGTTTTTTTCAAATCCCCCCTCCTCCACTGTTTTAGCTGACAGCTGTTTTGGCTGACAGCTGTTTGCTGGCCGATTTACCACATTAAAAGTGATCAATACCTGTTTTCCAACGGGTTTGGAGGCGGATCAGACCAAAAAGAGGCAGTTTGGTGTCGGCTCCAAAAATGGAAATTTCCTTGACCCCGCGGTCAAGGTTTTTTCCAAATCCCCCCTCCTCCACTGTTTTGGCTGACAGCTGTTTGCTGGCCGATTTACCACATGAAAAGTGATCAATACCTGTTTTCCAACGGGTTTGGAGGCGGATCAGACCAAAAAGAGGCAGTTTGGTGTCGGCTCCAAAAACGGAAATTTCCTTGACCCCGTGGTCAAAGTTTTTTCCAAATCCCCCCTACTCCACTGCTTTGGCTGACAGCTGTTTGCTGGCCGATTTACCACATTAAAAGTGATCAATACCTGTTTTCCAACGGGTTTGGAGGCGGATCAGACCAAAAAGAGGCAGTTTGGTTTCGGCTCCAAAAATGGAAATTTCCTTGACCCCGCGGTCAAAGTTTTTTCCAAATCCCCCCTCCTCCACTGCTTTGGCTGACAGCTGTTTGCTGGCCGATTTACCACATTAAAAGTGATCAATACCTGTTTTCCAATGGGTTTGAAGGCGGATCAGACCAAAAAGAGGCAGTTTGGTGTCGGCTCCAAAAACGGAAATTTCCTTGACCCCACGGTCAAAGTTTTTTTCAAATCTCCCCTCCTCCACTGTTTTGGCTGACAGCTGTTTCCTGGCCGATTTACCACATGAAAAGTGATCAATACCTGTTTTCCAACGGGTTTGGAGGCGGATCAGACCAAAAAGAGGCAGTTTGGTGTCGGCTCCAAAAATGGAAATTTCCTTGACCCCGCGGTCAAGGTTTTTTTCAAATCCCCCCTCCTCCACTGTTTTGGCTGACAGCTGTTTGCTGGCCGATTTACCACATGAAAAGTGATCAATACCTGTTTTCCAACGGGTTTGGAGGCGGATCAGACCAAAAAGAGGCAGTTTGGTGTCGGCTCCAAAAATGGAAATTTCCTTGACCCCGCGGTCAAGGTTTTTTTCAAATCCCCCCTCCTCCACTGTTTTGGCTGACAGCTGTTTGCTGGCCGATTTACCACATTAAAAGTGATCAATACCTGTTTTCCAACGGGTTTGGAGGCGGATCAGACCAAAAAGAGGCAGTTTGGTGTCGGCTCCAAAAACGGAAATTTCCTTGACACCGCGGTCAAGGTTTTTTTCAAATCCCCCCTCCTCTACTGTTTTGGCTGACAGCTGTTTGCTGGCCGATTTACCACATGAAAAGTGATCAATACCTGTTTTCCAATGGGTTTGGAGGCGGATCAGACCAAAAAGAGGCAGTTTGGTGTCGGCTCCAAAAACGGAAATTTCCTTGACCCCGTGGTCAAAGTTTTTTCCAAATCCCCCCTACTCCACTGCTTTGGTTGACAGCTGTTTGCTGGCCGATTTACCACATTAAAAGTGATCAATACCTGTTTTCCAACGGGTTTGGAGGCGGATCAGACCAAAAAGAGGCAGTTTGGTGTCAACTCCAAAAATGGAAATTTCCTTGACCCTGCGGTCAAGGTTTTTTCCAAATCCCAGCTCCTCCACTGTTTTGGCTGACAGCTGTTTGCTGGCCGATTTACCACATTAAAAGTGATCAATACCTGTTTTCCAACGGGTTTGGAGGCGGATCAGACCAAAAAGAGGCAGTTTGGTGTCGGCTCCAAAAATGGAAATTTCCTTGACCCCGCGGTCAAAGTTTTTTCCAAATCCCCCCTACTCCACTGCTTTGGCTGACAGCTGTTTGCTGGCCGATTTACCACATTAAAAGTGATCAATACCTGTTTTCCAATGGGTTTGAAGGCGGATCAGACCAAAAAGAGGCAGTTTGGTGTCGGCTCCAAAAACGGAAATTTCCTTGACCGCACGGTCAAAGTTTTTTTCAATTCTCCCCTCCTCCACTGTTTTGGCTGACAGCTGTTTCCTGGCCGATTTACCACATGAAAAGTGATCAATACCTGTTTTCCAACGGGTTTGGAGGCGGATCAGACCAAAAAGAGGCAGTTTGGTGTCGGCTCCAAAAATGGAAATTTCCTTGACCCCGCGGTCAAGGTTTTTTTCAAATCCCCCCTCCTCCACTGTTTTGGCTGACAGCTGTTTGCTGGCCGATTTACCACATTAAAAGTGATCAATACCTGTTTTCCAACGGGTTTGGAGGCGGATCAGACCAAAAAGAGGCAGTTTGGTGTCGGCTCCAAAAACGGAAATTTCCTTGACCCCGCGGTCAAGGTTTTTTCCAAATCCCCCCTCCTCCACTGTTTTGGCTGACAGCTGTTTGCTGGCCGATTTACCACATTAAAAGTGATCAATACCTGTTTTCCAACGGGTTTGGAGGCGGATCAGACCAAAAAGAGGCAGTTTGGTGTCGGCTCCAAACACAGAATTTTTTTTCAAATTCCCCCTCCTCCACTGTTTTGGCTGACAGCTGTTTTGACTGACAGCTGTTTGCTGGCCGATTTACCACATTAAAAGTGATCAATACCTGTTTTCCAACGGGTTTGGAGGCGGATCAGACCAAAAAGAGGCAGTTTGGTGTCGGCTCCAATAATGGAAATTTCCTTGACCCCGCGGTCAAGGTTTTTTCCAAATCCCCCCTCCTCCACTGTTTTGGCTGACAGCTGTTTTGACTGACAGCTGTTTGCTGGCCGATTTACCACATTAAAAGTGATCAATACCTGTTATCCAACGGGTTTGGAGGCGGATCAGACCAAAAAGAGGCAGTTTGGTGTCGGCTCCAAAAATGGAAATTTCCTTGACCCCGCGGTCAAGGTTTTTTCCAAATCCCCCCTCCTCCACTGTTTTGGCTGACAGCTGTTTGCTGGCCGATTTACCACATTAAAAGTGATCAATACCTGTTTTCCAACGGGTTTGGAGGCGGATCAGACCAAAAAGAGGCAGTGTGGTGTCGGCTCCAAACACAGAATTTTTTTTCAAATCCCCCCTCCTCCACTGTTTTGGCTGACAGCTGTTTTGACTGACAGCTGTTTGCTGGCCGATTTACCACATTAAAAGTGATCAATACCTGTTTTCCAACGGGTTTGGAGGCGGATCAGACCAAAAAGAGGCAGTTTGGTGTCGGCTCCAAAAATGGAAATTTCCTTGACCCCGCGGTCAAGGTTTTTTCCAAATCCCCCCTCCTCCACTGTTTTGGCTGACAGCTGTTTGCTGGCCGATTTACCACATGAAAAGTGATCAATACCTGTTTTCCAACGGGTTTGGAGGCGGATCAGACCAAAAAGAGGCAGTTTGGTGTCGGCTCCAAACACAGAATTTTTTTTCAAATTCCCCCTCCTCCACTGTTTTGGCTGACAGCTGTTTTGACTGACAGCTGTTTGCTGGCCGATTTACCACATTAAAAGTGATCAATACCTGTTTTCCAACGGGTTTGGAGGCGGATCAGACCAAAAAGAGGCAGTTTGGTGTCGGCTCCAATAATGGAAATTTCCTTGACCCCGCGGTCAAGGTTTTTTCCAAATCCCCCCTCCTCCACTGTTTTGGCTGACAGCTGTTTTGACTGACAGCTGTTTGCTGGCCGATTTACCACATTAAAAGTGATCAATACCTGTTATCCAACGGGTTTGGAGGCGGATCAGACCAAAAAGAGGCAGTTTGGTGTCGGCTCCAAAAATGGAAATTTCCTTGACCCCGCGGTCAAGGTTTTTTTCAAATCCCCCCTCCTCCACTGTTTTGGCTGACAGCTGTTTGCTGGCCGATTTACCACATTAAAAGTGATCAATACCTGTTTTCCAATGGGTTTGGAGGCGGATCAGACCAAAAAGAGGCAGTTTGGTGTCGGCTCCAAAAACGGAAATTTCCTTGACCCCGCGGTCAAGGTTTTTTCCAAATCCCAGCTCCTCCACTGTTTTGGCTGACAGCTGTTTGCTGGCCGATTTACCACATTAAAAGTGATCAATACCTGTTTTCCAACGGGTTTGGAGGCGGATCAGACCAAAAAGAGGCAGTTTGGTGTCGGCTCCAAAAACGGAAATTTCCTTGACCCCGCGGTCAAGGTTTTTTCCAAATCCCAGCTCCTCCACTGTTTTGGCTGACAGCTGTTTGCTGGCCGATTTACCACATTAAAAGTGATCAATACCTGTTTTCCAACGGGTTTGGAGGCGGATCAGACCAAAAAGAGGCAGTGTGGTGTCGGCTCCATACACAGAATTTTTTTTCAAATCCCCCCTCCTCCACTGTTTTGGCTGACAGCTGTTTTGACTGACAGCTGTTTGCTGGCCGATTTACCACATTAAAAGTGATCAATACCTGTTTTCCAACGGGTTTGGAGGCGGATCAGACCAAAAAGAGGCAGTTTGGTGTCGGCTCCAAAAATGGAAATTTCCTTGACCCCGCGGTCAAGGTTTTTTCCAAATCCCCCCTCCTCCACTGTTTTGACTGACAGCTGTTTGCTGGCCGATTTACCACATTAAAAGTGATCAATACCTGTTTTCCAACGGGTTTGGAGGCGGATCAGACCAAAAAGAGGCAGTTTGGTGTCGGCTCCAAAAACGGAAATTTCCTTGACCCCGCGGTCAAGGTTTTTTCCAAATCCCAGCTCCTCCACTGTTTTGGCTGACAGCTGTTTGCTGGCCGATTTACCACATTAAAAGTGATCAATACCTGTTTTCCAACGGGTTTGGAGGCGGATCAGACCAAAAAGAGGCAGTTTGGTGTCGGCTCCAAAAACGGAAATTTCCTTGACCCCGCGGTCAAGGTTTTTTCCAAATCCCAGCTCCTCCACTGTTTTGGCTGACAGCTGTTTGCTGGCCGATTTACCACATTAAAAGTGATCAATACCTGTTTTCCAACGGGTTTGGAGGCGGATCAGACCAAAAAGAGGCAGTGTGGTGTCGGCTCCATACACAGAATTTTTTTTCAAATCCCCCCTCCTCCACTGTTTTGGCTGACAGCTGTTTTGACTGACAGCTGTTTGCTGGCCGATTTACCACATTAAAAGTGATCAATACCTGTTTTCCAACGGGTTTGGAGGCGGATCAGACCAAAAAGAGGCAGTTTGGTGTCGGCTCCAAAAATGGAAATTTCCTTGACCCCGCGGTCAAGGTTTTTTCCAAATCCCCCCTCCTCCACTGTTTTGACTGACAGCTGTTTGCTGGCCGATTTACCACATTAAAAGTGATCAATACCTGTTTTCCAACGGGTTTGGAGGCGGATCAGACCAAAAAGAGGCAGTTTGGTGTCGGCTCCAAAAACGGAAATTTCCTTGACCCCGCGGTCAAGGTTTTTTCCAAATCTCCACTGTTTTGGCTGACAGCTGTTTGTTGGCCGATTTACCACATGAAAAGTGATCAATACCTGTTTTCCAATGGGTTTGGAGGCGGATCAGACCAAAAAGAGGCAGTGTGGTGTCGGCTCCATACACAGAATTTTTTTTCAAATCCCCCCTCCTCCACTGTTTTGGCTGACAGCTGTTTTGACTGACAGCTGTTTGCTGGCCGATTTACCACATTAAAAGTGATCAATACCTGTTTTCCAACGGGTTTGGAGGCGGATCAGACCAAAAAGAGGCAGTTTGGTGTCGGCTCCAAAAACGGAAATTTCCTTGACCCCGCGGTAAAGGTTTTTTCCAAATCTCCACTGTTTTGGCTGACAGCTGTTTGTTGGCCGATTTACCACATGAAAAGTGATCAATACCTGTTTTCCAACGGGTTTGGAGGCGGATCAGACCAAAAAGAGGCAGTTTGGTGTCGGCTCCAAAAACGGAAATTTCCTTGACCCCGCGGTCAAGGTTTTTTTCAAATCTCCCCTCCTCCACTGTTTTGGCTGACAGCTGTTTGCTGGCCGATTTACCACATTAAAAGTGATCAATACCTGTTTTCCAACGGGTTTGGAGACGGATCAGACCAAAAAGAGGCAGTTTGGTGTCGGCTCCAAACACAGAATTCTTTTTCAAATCCCCCCTCCTCCACTGTTTTGGCTGACAGCTGTTTGCTGGCCGATTTACCACATTAAAAGTGATCAATACCTGTTTTCCAACGGGTTTGGAGGCGGATCAGACCAAAAAGAGGCAGTTTGGTGTCGGCTCCAAAAACGGAAATTTCCTTGACCCCGCGGTCAAGGTTTTTTCCAAATCCCCCCTCCTCCACTGTTTTGGCTGACAGCTGTTTGCTGGCCGATTTACCACATTAAAAGTGATCAATACCTGTTTTCCAACGGGTTTGGAGGCGGATCAGACCAAAAAGAGGCAGTGTGGTGTCGGCTCCAAACACAGAATTTTTTTTCAAATCCCCCCTCCTCCACTGTTTTGGCTGACAGCTGTTTTGACTGACAGCTGTTTGCTGGCCGATTTACCACATTAAAAGTGATCAATACCTGTTTTCCAACGGGTTTGGAGGCGGATCAGACCAAAAAGAGGCAGTTTGGTGTCGGCTCCAAAAATGGAAATTTCCTTGACCCCGCGGTCAAGGTTTTTTCCAAATCCCCCCTCCTCCACTGTTTTGGCTGACAGCTGTTTGCTGGCCGATTTACCACATGAAAAGTGATCAATACCTGTTTTCCAACGGGTTTGGAGGCGGATCAGACCAAAAAGAGGCAGTTTGGTGTCGGCTCCAAACACAGAATTTTTTTTCAAATTCCCCCTCCTCCACTGTTTTGGCTGACAGCTGTTTTGACTGACAGCTGTTTGCTGGCCGATTTACCACATTAAAAGTGATCAATACCTGTTTTCCAACGGGTTTGGAGGCGGATCAGACCAAAAAGAGGCAGTTTGGTGTCGGCTCCAATAATGGAAATTTCCTTGACCCCGCGGTCAAAGTTTTTTCCAAATCCCCCCTCCTCCACTGTTTTGGCTGACAGCTGTTTTGACTGACAGCTGTTTGCTGGCCGATTTACCACATTAAAAGTGATCAATACCTGTTATCCAACGGGTTTGGAGGCGGATCAGACCAAAAAGAGGCAGTTTGGTGTCGGCTCCAAAAATGGAAATTTCCTTGACCCCGCGGTCAAGGTTTTTTTCAAATCCCCCCTCCTCCACTGTTTTGGCTGACAGCTGTTTGCTGGCCGATTTACCACATTAAAAGTGATCAATACCTGTTTTCCAATGGGTTTGGAGGCGGATCAGACCAAAAAGAGGCAGTTTGGTGTCGGCTCCAAAAACGGAAATTTCCTTGACCCCGCGGTCAAGGTTTTTTCCAAATCCCAGCTCCTCCACTGTTTTGGCTGACAGCTGTTTGCTGGCCGATTTACCACATTAAAAGTGATCAATACCTGTTTTCCAACGGGTTTGGAGGCGGATCAGACCAAAAAGAGGCAGTTTGGTGTCGGCTCCAAAAACGGAAATTTCCTTGACCCCGCGGTCAAGGTTTTTTCCAAATCCCAGCTCCTCCACTGTTTTGGCTGACAGCTGTTTGCTGGCCGATTTACCACATTAAAAGTGATCAATACCTGTTTTCCAACGGGTTTGGAGGCGGATCAGACCAAAAAGAGGCAGTGTGGTGTCGGCTCCATACACAGAATTTTTTTTCAAATCCCCCCTCCTCCACTGTTTTGGCTGACAGCTGTTTTGACTGACAGCTGTTTGCTGGCCGATTTACCACATTAAAAGTGATCAATACCTGTTTTCCAACGGGTTTGGAGGCGGATCAGACCAAAAAGAGGCAGTTTGGTGTCGGCTCCAAAAATGGAAATTTCCTTGACCCCGCGGTCAAGGTTTTTTCCAAATCCCCCCTCCTCCACTGTTTTGACTGACAGCTGTTTGCTGGCCGATTTACCACATTAAAAGTGATCAATACCTGTTTTCCAACGGGTTTGGAGGCGGATCAGACCAAAAAGAGGCAGTTTGGTGTCGGCTCCAAAAACGGAAATTTCCTTGACCCCGCGGTAAAGGTTTTTTCCAAATCTCCACTGTTTTGGCTGACAGCTGTTTGTTGGCCGATTTACCACATGAAAAGTGATCAATACCTGTTTTCCAACGGGTTTGGAGGCGGATCAGACCAAAAAGAGGCAGTTTGGTGTCGGCTCCAAAAACGGAAATTTCCTTGACCCCGCGGTCAAGGTTTTTTTCAAATCTCCCCTCCTCCACTGTTTTGGCTGACAGCTGTTTGCTGGCCGATTTACCACATTAAAAGTGATCAATACCTGTTTTCCAACGGGTTTGGAGACGGATCAGACCAAAAAGAGGCAGTTTGGTGTCGGCTCCAAACACAGAATTCTTTTTCAAATCCCCCCTCCTCCACTGTTTTGGCTGACAGCTGTTTGCTGGCCGATTTACCACATTAAAAGTGATCAATACCTGTTTTCTAACGGGTTTGGAGGCGGATCAGACCAAAAAGAGGCAATTTGGTTGGCTCCAAAAATGGAAATTTCCTTGACCCCACGGTCAATATTCTTTTTCAAATCCCCCCTCCTCTACTGTTTTGGCTGACAGCTGTTTGCTGGCCGATTTACCACATTAAAAGTGATCAATACCTGTTTTCCAACGGGTTTGGAGGCGGATCAGACCAAAAAGAGGCAGTTTGGTGTCGGCTCCAAAAACGGAAATTTCCTTGACCCCGCGGTCAAGGTTTTTTCCAAATCCCCCCTCCTCCACTGTTTTGGCTGACAACTGTTTGCTGGCCGATTTACCACATTAAAAGTGATCAATACCTGTTTTCCAACGGGTTTGGAGGCGGATCAGACCAAAAAGAGGCAGTGTGGTGTCGGCTCCAAACACAGAATTTTTTTTCAAATCCCCCCTCCTCCACTGTTTTGGCTGACAGCTGTTTTGACTGACAGCTGTTTGCTGGCCGATTTACCACATTAAAAGTGATCAATACCTGTTTTCCAACGGGTTTGGAGGCGGATCAGACCAAAAAGAGGCAGTTTGGTGTCGGCTCCAAAAATGGAAATTTCCTTGACCCCGCGGTCAAGGTTTTTTCCAAATCCCCCCTCCTCCACTGTTTTGGCTGACAGCTGTTTGCTGGCCGATTTACCACATGAAAAGTGATCAATACCTGTTTTCCAACGGGTTTGGAGGCGGATCAGACCAAAAAGAGGCAGTTTGGTGTCGGCTCCAAACACAGAATTTTTTTTCAAATTCCCCCTCCTCCACTGTTTTGGCTGACAGCTGTTTTGACTGACAGCTGTTTGCTGGCCGATTTACCACATTAAAAGTGATCAATACCTGTTTTCCAACGGGTTTGGAGGCGGATCAGACCAAAAAGAGGCAGTTTGGTGTCGGCTCCAATAATGGAAATTTCCTTGACCCCGCGGTCAAGGTTTTTTCCAAATCCCCCCTCCTCCACTGTTTTGGCTGACAGCTGTTTTGACTGACAGCTGTTTGCTGGCCGATTTACCACATTAAAAGTGATCAATACCTGTTATCCAACGGGTTTGGAGGCGGATCAGACCAAAAAGAGGCAGTTTGGTGTCGGCTCCAAAAACGGAAATTTCCTTGACCCCGCGGTCAAGGTTTTTTCCAAATCCCAGCTCCTCCACTGTTTTGGCTGACAGCTGTTTGCTGGCCGATTTACCACATTAAAAGTGATCAATACCTGTTTTCCAACGGGTTTGGAGGCGGATCAGACCAAAAAGAGGCAGTTTGGTGTCGGCTCCATACACAGAATTTTTTTTCAAATCCCCCCTCCTCCACTGTTTTGGCTGACAGCTGTTTTGACTGACAGCTGTTTGCTGGCCGATTTACCACATTAAAAGTGATCAATACCTGTTTTCCAACGGGTTTGGAGGCGGATCAGACCAAAAAGAGGCAGTTTGGTGTCGGCTCCAAAAATGGAAATTTCCTTGACCCCGCGGTCAAGGTTTTTTCCAAATCCCCCCTCCTCCACTGTTTTGACTGACAGCTGTTTGCTGGCCGATTTACCACATTAAAAGTGATCAATACCTGTTTTCCAACGGGTTTGGAGGCGGATCAGACCAAAAAGAGGCAGTTTGGTGTCGGCTCCAAAAACGGAAATTTCCTTGACCCCGCGGTAAAGGTTTTTTCCAAATCTCCACTGTTTTGGCTGACAGCTGTTTGTTGGCCGATTTACCACATGAAAAGTGATCAATACCTGTTTTCCAATGGGTTTGGAGGCGGATCAGACCAAAAAGAGGCAGTTTGGTGTCGGCTCCAAAAACGGAAATTTCCTTGACCCCGTGGTCAAAGTTTTTTCCAAATCCCCCCTACTCCACTGCTTTGGCTGACAGCTGTTTGCTGGCCGATTTACAACATTAAAATTGATCAATACCTGTTTTCCAACGGGTTTGGAGGCGGATCAGACCAAAAAGAGGCAGTTTGGTGTCGGCTCCAATAATGGAAATTTCCTTGACCCCGCGGTCAAGGTTTTTTCCAAATCCCCCCTCCTCCACTGTTTTGGCTGACAGCTGTTTTGACTGACAGCTGTTTGCTGGCCGATTTACCACATTAAAAGTGATCAATACCTGTTATCCAACGGGTTTGGAGGCGGATCAGACCAAAAAGAGGCAGTTTGGTGTCGGCTCCAAAAATGGAAATTTCCTTGACCCCGCGGTCAAGGTTTTTTTCAAATCCCCCCTCCTCCACTGTTTTGGCTGACAGCTGTTTGCTGGCCGATTTACCACATTAAAAGTGATCAATACCTGTTTTCCAATGGGTTTGGAGGCGGATCAGACCAAAAAGAGGCAGTTTGGTGTCGGCTCCAAAAACGGAAATTTCCTTGACCCCGCGGTCAAGGTTTTTTCCAAATCCCAGCTCCTCCACTGTTTTGGCTGACAGCTGTTTGCTGGCCGATTTACCACATTAAAAGTGATCAATACCTGTTTTCCAACGGGTTTGGAGGCGGATCAGACCAAAAAGAGGCAGTTTGGTGTCGGCTCCAAAAACGGAAATTTCCTTGACCCCGCGGTCAAGGTTTTTTCCAAATCCCAGCTCCTCCACTGTTTTGGCTGACAGCTGTTTGCTGGCCGATTTACCACATTAAAAGTGATCAATACCTGTTTTCCAACGGGTTTGGAGGCGGATCAGACCAAAAAGAGGCAGTGTGGTGTCGGCTCCATACACAGAATTTTTTTTCAAATCCCCCCTCCTCCACTGTTTTGGCTGACAGCTGTTTTGACTGACAGCTGTTTGCTGGCCGATTTACCACATTAAAAGTGATCAATACCTGTTTTCCAACGGGTTTGGAGGCGGATCAGACCAAAAAGAGGCAGTTTGGTGTCGGCTCCAAAAATGGAAATTTCCTTGACCCCGCGGTCAAGGTTTTTTCCAAATCCCCCCTCCTCCACTGTTTTGACTGACAGCTGTTTGCTGGCCGATTTACCACATTAAAAGTGATCAATACCTGTTTTCCAACGGGTTTGGAGGCGGATCAGACCAAAAAGAGGCAGTTTGGTGTCGGCTCCAAAAACGGAAATTTCCTTGACCCCGCGGTAAAGGTTTTTTCCAAATCTCCACTGTTTTGGCTGACAGCTGTTTGTTGGCCGATTTACCACATGAAAAGTGATCAATACCTGTTTTCCAACGGGTTTGGAGGCGGATCAGACCAAAAAGAGGCAGTTTGGTGTCGGCTCCAAAAACGGAAATTTCCTTGACCCCGCGGTCAAGGTTTTTTTCAAATCTCCCCTCCTCCACTGTTTTGGCTGACAGCTGTTTGCTGGCCGATTTACCACATTAAAAGTGATCAATACCTGTTTTCCAACGGGTTTGGAGACGGATCAGACCAAAAAGAGGCAGTTTGGTGTCGGCTCCAAACACAGAATTCTTTTTCAAATCCCCCCTCCTCCACTGTTTTGGCTGACAGCTGTTTGCTGGCCGATTTACCACATTAAAAGTGATCAATACCTGTTTTCTAACGGGTTTGGAGGCGGATCAGACCAAAAAGAGGCAATTTGGTTGGCTCCAAAAATGGAAATTTCCTTGACCCCACGGTCAATATTCTTTTTCAAATCCCCCCTCCTCTACTGTTTTGGCTGACAGCTGTTTGCTGGCCGATTTACCACATTAAAAGTGATCAATACCTGTTTTCCAACGGGTTTGGAGGCGGATCAGACCAAAAAGAGGCAGTTTGGTGTCGGCTCCAAAAACGGAAATTTCCTTGACCCCGCGGTCAAGGTTTTTTCCAAATCCCCCCTCCTCCACTGTTTTGGCTGACAGCTGTTTGCTGGCCGATTTACCACATTAAAAGTGATCAATACCTGTTTTCCAACGGGTTTGGAGGCGGATCAGACCAAAAAGAGGCAGTGTGGTGTCGGCTCCAAACACAGAATTTTTTTTCAAATCCCCCCTCCTCCACTGTTTTGGCTGACAGCTGTTTTGACTGACAGCTGTTTGCTGGCCGATTTACCACATTAAAAGTGATCAATACCTGTTTTCCAACGGGTTTGGAGGCGGATCAGACCAAAAAGAGGCAGTTTGGTGTCGGCTCCAAAAATGGAAATTTCCTTGACCCCGCGGTCAAGGTTTTTTCCAAATCCCCCCTCCTCCACTGTTTTGGCTGACAGCTGTTTGCTGGCCGATTTACCACATGAAAAGTGATCAATACCTGTTTTCCAACGGGTTTGGAGGCGGATCAGACCAAAAAGAGGCAGTTTGGTGTCGGCTCCAAACACAGAATTTTTTTTCAAATTCCCCCTCCTCCACTGTTTTGGCTGACAGCTGTTTTGACTGACAGCTGTTTGCTGGCCGATTTACCACATTAAAAGTGATCAATACCTGTTTTCCAACGGGTTTGGAGGCGGATCAGACCAAAAAGAGGCAGTTTGGTGTCGGCTCCAATAATGGAAATTTCCTTGACCCCGCGGTCAAGGTTTTTTCCAAATCCCCCCTCCTCCACTGTTTTGGCTGACAGCTGTTTTGACTGACAGCTGTTTGCTGGCCGATTTACCACATTAAAAGTGATCAATACCTGTTATCCAACGGGTTTGGAGGCGGATCAGACCAAAAAGAGGCAGTTTGGTGTCGGCTCCAAAAATGGAAATTTCCTTGACCCCGCGGTCAAGGTTTTTTTCAAATCCCCCCTCCTCCACTGTTTTAGCTGACAGCTGTTTTGGCTGACAGCTGTTTGCTGGCCAATTTACCACATTAAAAGTGATCAATACCTGTTTTCCAACGGGTTTGGAGGCGGATCAGACCAAAAAGAGGCAGTGTGGTGTCGGCTCCATACACAGAATTTTTTTTCAAATCCCCCCTCCTCCACTGTTTTGGCTGACAGCTGTTTTGACTGACAGCTGTTTGCTGGCCGATTTACCACATTAAAAGTGATCAATACCTGTTTTCCAACGGGTTTGGAGGCGGATCAGACCAAAAAGAGGCAGTTTGGTGTCGGCTCCAAAAATGGAAATTTCCTTGACCCCGCGGTCAAGGTTTTTTCCAAATCCCCCCTCCTCCACTGTTTTGACTGACAGCTGTTTGCTGGCCGATTTACCACATTAAAAGTGATCAATACCTGTTTTCCAACGGGTTTGGAGGCGGATCAGACCAAAAAGAGGCAGTTTGGTGTCGGCTCCAAAAACGGAAATTTCCTTGACCCCGCGGTAAAGGTTTTTTCCAAATCTCCACTGTTTTGGCTGACAGCTGTTTGTTGGCCGATTTACCACATGAAAAGTGATCAATACCTGTTTTCCAACGGGTTTGGAGGCGGATCAGACCAAAAAGAGGCAGTTTGGTGTCGGCTCCAAAAACGGAAATTTCCTTGACCCCGCGGTCAAGGTTTTTTTCAAATCTCCCCTCCTCCACTGTTTTGGCTGACAGCTGTTTGCTGGCCGATTTACCACATTAAAAGTGATCAATACCTGTTTTCCAACGGGTTTGGAGACGGATCAGACCAAAAAGAGGCAGTTTGGTGTCGGCTCCAAACACAGAATTCTTTTTCAAATCCCCCCTCCTCCACTGTTTTGGCTGACAGCTGTTTGCTGGCCGATTTACCACATTAAAAGTGATCAATACCTGTTTTCTAACGGGTTTGGAGGCGGATCAGACCAAAAAGAGGCAATTTGGTTGGCTCCAAAAATGGAAATTTCCTTGACCCCACGGTCAATATTCTTTTTCAAATCCCCCCTCCTCTACTGTTTTGGCTGACAGCTGTTTGCTGGCTGATTTACCACATGAAAAGTGATCAATACCTGTTTTCCAACGGGTTTGGAGGCGGATCAGACCAAAAAGAGGCAGTTTGGTGTCGGCTCCAAACACAGAATTTTTTTTCAAATTCCCCCTCCTCCACTGTTTTGGCTGACAGCTGTTTTGACTGACAGCTGTTTGCTGGCCGATTTACCACATTAAAAGTGATCAATACCTGTTTTCCAACGGGTTTGGAGGCGGATCAGACCAAAAAGAGGCAGTTTGGTGTCGGCTCCAAAAATGGAAATTTCCTTGACCCCGCGGTCAAGGTTTTTTCCAAATCCCAGCTCCTCCACTGTTTTGGCTGACAGCTGTTTGCTGGCCGATTTACCACATGAAAAGTGATCAATACCTGTTTTCCAACGGGTTTGGAGGCGGATCAGACCAAAAAGAGGCAGTTTGGTGGCAGCTCCAAAAATGGAAATTTCCTTGACCCCGCGGTCAAAGTTTTTTTCAAATCCCCCCTCCTCCACTGTTTTGGCTGACAGCTGTTTGCTGGCCGATTTACCACATTAAAAGTGATCAATACCTGTTTTCCAATGGGTTTGGACGTGGATCAGACCAAAGAGAGGCAGTTTGGTGTCGGCTCCCAAAATGGAAATTTCCTTGACCCTGCGGTCAAGGTTTTTTCCAAATCCCAGCTCCTCCACTGTTTTGGCTGACAGCTGTTTCCTGGCCGATTTACCACATTAAAAGTGATCAATACCTGTTTTCCAACGGGTTTGGAGGCGGATCAGACCAAAAAGAGGCAGTTTGGTGTCGGCTCCAAAAACGGAAATTTCCTTGACACCGCGGTCAAGGTTTTTTTCAAATCCCCCCTCCTCCACTGTTTTAGCTGACAGCTGTTTTGGCTGACAGCTGTTTGCTGGCCGATTTACCACATGAAAAGTGATCAATACCTGTTTTCCAACGGGTTTGGAGGCGGATCAGACCAAAAAGAGGCAGTTTGGTGTCGGCTCCAAACACAGAATTTTTTTTCAAATTCCCCCTCCTCCACTGTTTTGGCTGACAGCTGTTTTGACTGACAGGTGTTTGCTGGCCGATTTACCACATTAAAAGTGATCAATACCTGTTTTCCAACGGGTTTGGAGGCGGATCAGACCAAAAAGAGGCAGTTTGGTGTCGGCTCCAAAAATGGAAATTTCCTTGACCCCGCGGTCAAGGTTTTTTCCAAATCCCAGCTCCTCCACTGTTTTGGCTGACAGCTGTTTGCTGGCCGATTTACCACATGAAAAGTGATCAATACCTGTTTTCCAACGGGTTTGGAGGCGGATCAGACCAAAAAGAGGCAGTTTGGTGGCGGCTCCAAAAATGGAAATTTCCTTGACCCCGCGGTCAAAGTTTTTTTCAAATCCCCCCTCCTCCACTGTTTTGGCTGACAGCTGTTTGCTGGCCGATTTACCACATTAAAAGTGATCAATACCTGTTTTCCAATGGGTTTGGACGTGGATCAGACCAAAGAGAGGCAGTTTGGTGTCGGCTCCCAAAATGGAAATTTCCTTGACTCTGCGGTCAAGGTTTTTTCCAAATCCCAGCTCCTCCACTGTTTTGGCTGACAGCTGTTTCCTGGCCGATTTACCACATTAAAAGTGATCAATACCTGTTTTCCAACGGGTTTGGAGGCGGATCAGACCAAAAAGAGGCAGTTTGGTGTCGGCTCCAAACAAAGAAGTTTTTTTCAAATCCCCCCTCCTCCACTGTTTTGGCTGACAGCTGTTTGCTGGCCGATTTACCACATTAAAAGTGATCAATACCTGTTTTCCAATGGGTTTGGACGTGGATCAGACCAAAGAGAGGCAGTTTGGTGTCGGCTCCCAAAATGGAAATTTCCTTGACCCTGCGGTCAAGGTTTTTTCCAAATCCCAGCTCCTCCACTGTTTTAGCTGACAGCTGTTTTGGCTGACAGCTGTTTGCTGGCCGATTTACCACATTAAAAGTGATCAATACCTGTTTTCCAACGGGTTTGGAGGCGGATCAGACCAAAAAGAGGCAGTTTGGTGTCGGCTCCAAACACAGAATTTTTTTTCAAATTCCCCCTCCTCCACTGTTTTGGCTGACAGCTGTTTTGACTGACAGGTGTTTGCTGGCCGATTTACCACATTAAAAGTGATCAATACCTGTTTTCCAACGGGTTTGGAGGCGGATCAGACCAAAAAGAGGCAGTTTGGTGTCGGCTCCAAAAATGGAAATTTCCTTGACCCCGCGGTCAAGGTTTTTTCCAAATCCCAGCTCCTCCACTGTTTTGGCTGACAGCTGTTTGCTGGCCGATTTACCACATGAAAAGTGATCAATACCTGTTTTCCAACGGGTTTGGAGGCGGATCAGACCAAAAAGAGGCAGTTTGGTGGCGGCTCCAAAAATGGAAATTTCCTTGACCCCGCGGTCAAAGTTTTTTTCAAATCCCCCCTCCTCCACTGTTTTGGTTGACAGCTGTTTGCTGGCCGATTTACCACATTAAAAGTGATCAAACCTGTTTTCCAATGGGTTTGGACGTGGATCAGACCAAAGAGAGGCAGTTTGGTGTCGGCTCCCAAAATGGAAATTTCCTTGACCCTGCGGTCAAGGTTTTTTCCAAATCCCAGCTCCTCCACTGTTTTGGCTGACAGCTGTTTCCTGGCCGATTTACCACATTAAAAGTGATCAATACCTGCTTTCCAACGGGTTTGGAGGCGGATCAGACCAAAAAGAGGCAGTTTGGTGTCGGCTCCAAAAACGGAAATTTCCTTGACACCACGGTCAAGGTTTTTTTCAAATCCCCCCTCCTCCACTGTTTTAGCTGACAGCTGTTTTTGCTGACAGCTGTTTGCTGGCCGATTTACCACATTAAAAGTGATCAATACCTGTTTTCCAACGGGTTTGGAGGCGGATCAGACCAAAAAGAGGCAGTTTGGTGTCGGCTCCAAACACAGAATTTTTTTTCAAATTCCCCCTCCTCCACTGTTTTGGCTGACAGCTGTTTTGACTGACAGGTGTTTGCTGGCCGATTTACCACATTAAAAGTGATCAATACCTGTTTTCCAACGGGTTTGGAGGCGGATCAGACCAAAAAGAGGCAGTTTGGTGTCGGCTCCAAAAATGGAAATTTCCTTGACCCCGCGGTCAAGGTTTTTTCCAAATCCCAGCTCCTCCACTGTTTTGGCTGACAGCTGTTTGCTGGCCGATTTACCACATGAAAAGTGATCAATACCTGTTTTCCAACGGGTTTGGAGGCGGATCAGACCAAAAAGAGGCAGTTTGGTGTCGGCTCCAAAAACGGAAATTTCCTTGACCCCGCGGTCAAGGTTTTTTTCAAATCCCCCCTCCTCCACTGTTTTGGCTGACAGCTGTTTGCTGGCCGATTTACCACATTAAAAGTGATCAATACCTGTTTTCCAACGGGTTTGGAGGCGGATCAGACCAAAAAGAGGCAGTTTGGTGTCGGCTCCAAAAATGGAAATTTCCTTGACCCCGCGGTAAAGGTTTTTTCCAAATCTCCACTGTTTTGGCTGACAGCTGTTTGTTGGCCGATTTACCACATGAAAAGTGATCAATACCTGTTTTCCAACGGGTTTGGAGGCGGATCAGACCAAAAAGAGGCAGTTTGGTGTCGGCTCCAAAAACGGAAATTTCCTTGACCCCGCGGTCAAGGTTTTTTTCAAATCTCCCCTCCTCCACTGTTTTGGCTGACAGCTGTTTGCTGGCCGATTTACCACATTAAAAGTGATCAATACCTGTTTTCCAACGGGTTTGGAGGCGGATCAGACCAAAAAGAGGCAGTTTGGTGTCGGCTCCAAACAAAGAAGTTTTTTTCAAATCCCCCCTCCTCCACTGTTTTGGCTGACAGCTGTTTGCTGGCCGATTTACCACATTAAAAGTGATCAATACCTGTTTTCCAATGGGTTTGGACGTGGATCAGACCAAAGAGAGGCAGTTTGGTGTCGGCTCCCAAAATGGAAATTTCCTTGACCCTGCGGTCAAGGTTTTTTCCAAATCCCAGCTCCTCCACTGTTTTAGCTGACAGCTGTTTTGGCTGACAGCTGTTTGCTGGCCGATTTACCACATTAAAAGTGATCAATACCTGTTTTCCAACGGGTTTGGAGGCGGATCAGACCAAAAAGAGGCAGTTTGGTGTCGGCTCCAAACACAGAATTTTTTTTCAAATTCCCCCTCCTCCACTGTTTTGGCTGACAGCTGTTTTGACTGACAGGTGTTTGCTGGCCGATTTACCACATTAAAAGTGATCAATACCTGTTTTCCAACGGGTTTGGAGGCGGATCAGACCAAAAAGAGGCAGTTTGGTGTCGGCTCCAAAAATGGAAATTTCCTTGACCCCGCGGTCAAGGTTTTTTCCAAATCCCAGCTCCTCCACTGTTTTGGCTGACAGCTGTTTGCTGGCCGATTTACCACATGAAAAGTGATCAATACCTGTTTTCCAACGGGTTTGGAGGCGGATCAGACCAAAAAGAGGCAGTTTGGTGTCGGCTCCAAAAACGGAAATTTCCTTGACCCCGCGGTCAAGGTTTTTTTCAAATCCCCCCTCCTCCACTGTTTTGGCTGACAGCTGTTTGCTGGCCGATTTACCACATTAAAAGTGATCAATACCTGTTTTCCAACGGGTTTGGAGGCGGATCAGACCAAAAAGAGGCAGTTTGGTGTCGGCTCCAAAAATGGAAATTTCCTTGACCCCGCGGTAAAGGTTTTTTCCAAATCTCCACTGTTTTGGCTGACAGCTGTTTGTTGGCCGATTTACCACATGAAAAGTGATCAATACCTGTTTTCCAACGGGTTTGGAGGCGGATCAGACCAAAAAGAGGCAGTTTGGTGTCGGCTCCAAAAACGGAAATTTCCTTGACCCCGCGGTCAAGGTTTTTTTCAAATCTCCCCTCCTCCACTGTTTTGGCTGACAGCTGTTTCCTGGCCGATTTACCACATTAAAAGTGATCAATACCTGTTTTCCAACGGGTTTGGAGGCGGATCAGACCAAAAAGAGGCAGTTTGGTGTCGGCTCCAAACAAAGAAGTTTTTTTCAAATCCCCCCTCCTCCACTGTTTTGGCTGACAGCTGTTTGCTGGCCGATTTACCACATTAAAAGTGATCAATACCTGTTTTCCAATGGGTTTGGACGTGGATCAGACCAAAGAGAGGCAGTTTGGTGTCGGCTCCCAAAATGGAAATTTCCTTGACCCTGCGGTCAAGGTTTTTTCCAAATCCCAGCTCCTCCACTGTTTTGGCTGACAGCTGTTTCCTGGCCGATTTACCACATTAAAAGTGATCAATACCTGCTTTCCAACGGGTTTGGAGGCGGATCAGACCAAAAAGAGGCAGTTTGGTGTCGGCTCCAAAAACGGAAATTTCCTTGACACCGCGGTCAAGGTTTTTTTCAAATCCCCCCTCCTCCACTGTTTTAGCTGACAGCTGTTTTGGCTGACAGCTGTTTGCTGGCCGATTTACCACATTAAAAGTGATCAATACCTGTTTTCCAACGGGTTTGGAGACGGATCAGACCAAAAAGAGGCAGTTTGGTGTCGGCTCCAAACACAGAATTTTTTTTCAAATTCCCCCTCCTCCACTGTTTTGGCTGACAGCTGTTTTGACTGACAGGTGTTTGCTGGCCGATTTACCACATTAAAAGTGATCAATACCTGTTTTCCAACGGGTTTGGAGGCGGATCAGACCAAAAAGAGGCAGTTTGGTGTCGGCTCCAAAAATGGAAATTTCCTTGACCCCGCGGTCAAGGTTTTTTCCAAATCCCAGCTCCTCCACTGTTTTGGCTGACAGCTGTTTGCTGGCCGATTTACCACATGAAAAGTGATCAATACCTGTTTTCCAACGGGTTTGGAGGCGGATCAGACCAAAAAGAGGCAGTTTGGTGGCGGCTCCAAAAATGGAAATTTCCTTGACCCCGCGGTCAAAGTTTTTTTCAAATCCCCCCTCCTCCACTGTTTTGGCTGACAGCTGTTTGCTGGCCGATTTACCACATTAAAAGTGATCAATACCTGTTTTCCAATGGGTTTGGACGTGGATCAGACCAAAGAGAGGCAGTTTGGTGTCGGCTCCCAAAATGGAAATTTCCTTGACCCTGCGGTCAAGGTTTTTTCCAAATCCCAGCTCCTCCACTGTTTTGGCTGACAGCTGTTTCCTGGCCGATTTACCACATTAAAAGTGATCAATACCTGTTTTCCAACGGGTTTGGAGGCGGATCAGACCAAAAAGAGGCAGTTTGGTGTCGGCTCCAAACAAAGAAGTTTTTTTCAAATCCCCCCTCCTCCACTGTTTTGGCTGACAGCTGTTTGCTGGCCGATTTACCACATTAAAAGTGATCAATACCTGTTTTCCAATGGGTTTGGACGTGGATCAGACCAAAGAGAGGCAGTTTGGTGTCGGCTCCCAAAATGGAAATTTCCTTGACCCTGCGGTCAAGGTTTTTTCCAAATCCCAGCTCCTCCACTGTTTTGGCTGACAGCTGTTTCCTGGCCGATTTACCACATTAAAAGTGATCAATACCTGTTTTCCAACGGGTTTGGAGGCGGATCAGACCAAAAAGAGGCAGTTTGGTGTCGGCTCCAAAAACGGAAATTTCCTTGACACCGCGGTCAAGGTTTTTTTCAAATCCCCCCTCCTTCACTGTTTTAGCTGACAGCTGTTTTGGCTGACAGCTGTTTGCTGGCCGATTTACCACATTAAAAGTGATCAATACCTGTTTTCCAACGGGTTTGGAGGCGGATCAGACCAAAAAGAGGCAGTTTGGTGTCGGCTCCAAACACAGAATTTTTTTTCAAATTCCCCCTCCTCCACTGTTTTGGCTGACAGCTGTTTTGACTGACAGGTGTTTGCTGGCCGATTTACCACATTAAAAGTGATCAATACCTGTTTTCCAACGGGTTTGGAGGCGGATCAGACCAAAAAGAGGCAGTTTGGTGTCGGCTCCAAAAATGGAAATTTCCTTGACCCTGCGGTCAAGGTTTTTTCCAAATCCCAGCTCCTCCACTGTTTTGGCTGACAGGTGTTTGCTGGCCGATTTACCACATGAAAAGTGATCAATACCTGTTTTCCAACGGGTTTGGAGGCGGATCAGACCAAAAAGAGGCAGTTTGGTGGCGGCTCCAAAAATGGAAATTTCCTTGACCCCGCGGTCAAAGTTTTTTTCAAATCCCCCCTCCTCCACTGTTTTGGCTGACAGCTGTTTGCTGGCCGATTTACCACATTAAAAGTGATCAATACCTGTTTTCCAATGGGTTTGGACGTGGATCAGACCAAAGAGAGGCAGTTTGGTGTCGGCTCCCAAAATGGAAATTTCCTTGACCCTGCGGTCAAGGTTTTTTCCAAATCCCAGCTCCTCCACTGTTTTGGCTGACAGCTGTTTCCTGGCCGATTTACCACATTAAAAGTGATCAATACCTGTTTTCCAACGGGTTTGGAGGCGGATCAGACCAAAAAGAGGCAGTTTGGTGTCGGCTCCAAACAAAGAAGTTTTTTTCAAATCCCCCCCTCCTCCACTGTTTTGGCTGACAGCTGTTTGCTGGCCGATTTACCACATTAAAAGTGATCAATACCTGTTTTCCAATGGGTTTGGACGTGGATCAGACCAAAGAGAGGCAGTTTGGTGTCGGCTCCCAAAATGGAAATTTCCTTGACCCTGCGGTCAAGGTTTTTTCCAAATCCCAGCTCCTCCACTGTTTTGGCTGACAGCTGTTTCCTGGCCGATTTACCACATTAAAAGTGATCAATACCTGTTTTCCAACGGGTTTGGAGGCGGATCAGACCAAAAAGAGGCAGTTTGGTGTCGGCTCCAAAAACGGAAATTTCCTTGACACCGCGGTCAAGGTTTTTTTCAAATCCCCCCTCCTCCACTGTTTTAGCTGACAGCTGTTTTGGCTGACAGCTGTTTGCTGGCCGATTTACCACATTAAAAGTGATCAATACCTGTTTTCCAACGGGTTTGGAGGCGGATCAGACCAAAAAGAGGCAGTTTGGTGTCGGCTCCAAAAATGGAAATTTCCTTGACCCCGCGGTAAAGGTTTTTTCCAAATCTCCACTGTTTTGGCTGACAGCTGTTTGTTGGCCGATTTACCACATGAAAAGTGATCAATACCTGTTTTCCAACGGGTTTGGAGGCGGATCAGACCAAAAAGAGGCAGTTTGGTGTCGGCTCCAAAAACGGAAATTTCCTTGACCCCGCGGTCAAGGTTTTTTTCAAATCTCCCCTCCTCCACTGTTTTGGCTGACAGCTGTTTCCTGGCCGATTTACCACATTAAAAGTGATCAATACCTGTTTTCCAACGGGTTTGGAGGCGGATCAGACCAAAAAGAGGCAGTTTGGTGTCGGCTCCAAACAAAGAAGTTTTTTTCAAATCCCCCCTCCTCCACTGTTTTGGCTGACAGCTGTTTGCTGGCCGATTTACCACATTAAAAGTGATCAATACCTGTTTTCCAATGGGTTTGGACGTGGATCAGACCAAAGAGAGGCAGTTTGGTGTCGGCTCCCAAAATGGAAATTTCCTTGACCCTGCGGTCAAGGTTTTTTCCAAATCCCAGCTCCTCCACTGTTTTGGCTGACAGCTGTTTCCTGGCCGATTTACCACATTAAAAGTGATCAATACCTGCTTTCCAACGGGTTTGGAGGCGGATCAGACCAAAAAGAGGCAGTTTGGTGTCGGCTCCAAAAACGGAAATTTCCTTGACACCGCGGTCAAGGTTTTTTTCAAATCCCCCCTCCTCCACTGTTTTAGCTGACAGCTGTTTTGGCTGACAGCTGTTTGCTGGCCGATTTACCACATTAAAAGTGATCAATACCTGTTTTCCAACGGGTTTGGAGACGGATCAGACCAAAAAGAGGCAGTTTGGTGTCGGCTCCAAACACAGAATTTTTTTTCAAATTCCCCCTCCTCCACTGTTTTGGCTGACAGCTGTTTTGACTGACAGGTGTTTGCTGGCCGATTTACCACATTAAAAGTGATCAATACCTGTTTTCCAACGGGTTTGGAGGCGGATCAGACCAAAAAGAGGCAGTTTGGTGTCGGCTCCAAAAATGGAAATTTCCTTGACCCCGCGGTCAAGGTTTTTTCCAAATCCCAGCTCCTCCACTGTTTTGGCTGACAGCTGTTTGCTGGCCGATTTACCACATGAAAAGTGATCAATACCTGTTTTCCAACGGGTTTGGAGGCGGATCAGACCAAAAAGAGGCAGTTTGGTGGCGGCTCCAAAAATGGAAATTTCCTTGACCCCGCGGTCAAAGTTTTTTTCAAATCCCCCCTCCTCCACTGTTTTGGCTGACAGCTGTTTGCTGGCCGATTTACCACATTAAAAGTGATCAATACCTGTTTTCCAATGGGTTTGGACGTGGATCAGACCAAAGAGAGGCAGTTTGGTGTCGGCTCCCAAAATGGAAATTTCCTTGACCCTGCGGTCAAGGTTTTTTCCAAATCCCAGCTCCTCCACTGTTTTGGCTGACAGCTGTTTCCTGGCCGATTTACCACATTAAAAGTGATCAATACCTGTTTTCCAACGGGTTTGGAGGCGGATCAGACCAAAAAGAGGCAGTTTGGTGTCGGCTCCAAACAAAGAAGTTTTTTTCAAATCCCCCCTCCTCCACTGTTTTGGCTGACAGCTGTTTGCTGGCCGATTTACCACATTAAAAGTGATCAATACCTGTTTTCCAATGGGTTTGGACGTGGATCAGACCAAAGAGAGGCAGTTTGGTGTCGGCTCCCAAAATGGAAATTTCCTTGACCCTGCGGTCAAGGTTTTTTCCAAATCCCAGCTCCTCCACTGTTTTGGCTGACAGCTGTTTCCTGGCCGATTTACCACATTAAAAGTGATCAATACCTGTTTTCCAACGGGTTTGGAGGCGGATCAGACCAAAAAGAGGCAGTTTGGTGTCGGCTCCAAAAACGGAAATTTCCTTGACACCGCGGTCAAGGTTTTTTTCAAATCCCCCCTCCTTCACTGTTTTAGCTGACAGCTGTTTTGGCTGACAGCTGTTTGCTGGCCGATTTACCACATTAAAAGTGATCAATACCTGTTTTCCAACGGGTTTGGAGGCGGATCAGACCAAAAAGAGGCAGTTTGGTGTCGGCTCCAAACACAGAATTTTTTTTCAAATTCCCCCTCCTCCACTGTTTTGGCTGACAGCTGTTTTGACTGACAGGTGTTTGCTGGCCGATTTACCACATTAAAAGTGATCAATACCTGTTTTCCAACGGGTTTGGAGGCGGATCAGACCAAAAAGAGGCAGTTTGGTGTCGGCTCCAAAAATGGAAATTTCCTTGACCCTGCGGTCAAGGTTTTTTCCAAATCCCAGCTCCTCCACTGTTTTGGCTGACAGGTGTTTGCTGGCCGATTTACCACATGAAAAGTGATCAATACCTGTTTTCCAACGGGTTTGGAGGCGGATCAGACCAAAAAGAGGCAGTTTGGTGGCGGCTCCAAAAATGGAAATTTCCTTGACCCCGCGGTCAAAGTTTTTTTCAAATCCCCCCTCCTCCACTGTTTTGGCTGACAGCTGTTTGCTGGCCGATTTACCACATTAAAAGTGATCAATACCTGTTTTCCAATGGGTTTGGACGTGGATCAGACCAAAGAGAGGCAGTTTGGTGTCGGCTCCCAAAATGGAAATTTCCTTGACCCTGCGGTCAAGGTTTTTTCCAAATCCCAGCTCCTCCACTGTTTTGGCTGACAGCTGTTTCCTGGCCGATTTACCACATTAAAAGTGATCAATACCTGTTTTCCAACGGGTTTGGAGGCGGATCAGACCAAAAAGAGGCAGTTTGGTGTCGGCTCCAAACAAAGAAGTTTTTTTCAAATCCCCCCCTCCTCCACTGTTTTGGCTGACAGCTGTTTGCTGGCCGATTTACCACATTAAAAGTGATCAATACCTGTTTTCCAATGGGTTTGGACGTGGATCAGACCAAAGAGAGGCAGTTTGGTGTCGGCTCCCAAAATGGAAATTTCCTTGACCCTGCGGTCAAGGTTTTTTCCAAATCCCAGCTCCTCCACTGTTTTGGCTGACAGCTGTTTCCTGGCCGATTTACCACATTAAAAGTGATCAATACCTGTTTTCCAACGGGTTTGGAGGCGGATCAGACCAAAAAGAGGCAGTTTGGTGTCGGCTCCAAAAACGGAAATTTCCTTGACACCGCGGTCAAGGTTTTTTTCAAATCCCCCCTCCTCCACTGTTTTAGCTGACAGCTGTTTTGGCTGACAGCTGTTTGCTGGCCGATTTACCACATTAAAAGTGATCAATACCTGTTTTCCAACGGGTTTGGAGGCGGATCAGACCAAAAAGAGGCAGTTTGGTGTCGGCTCCAAACACAGAATTTTTTTTCAAATTCCCCCTCCTCCACTGTTTTGGCTGACAGCTGTTTTGACTGACAGGTGTTTGCTGGCCGATTTACCACATTAAAAGTGATCAATACCTGTTTTCCAACGGGTTTGGAGGCGGATCAGACCAAAAAGAGGCAGTTTGGTGTCGGCTCCAAAAATGGAAATTTCCTTGACCCCGCAGTCAAGGTTTTTTCCAAATCCCAGCTCCTCCACTGTTTTGGCTGACAGCTGTTTGCTGGCCGATTTACCACATGAAAAGTGATCAATACCTGTTTTCCAACGGGTTTGGAGGCGGATCAGACCAAAAAGAGGCAGTTTGGTGGCGGCTCCAAAAATGGAAATTTCCTTGACCCCGCGGTCAAAGTTTTTTTCAAATCCCCCCTCCTCCACTGTTTTGGCTGACAGCTGTTTGCTGGCCGATTTACCACATTAAAAGTGATCAATACCTGTTTTCCAATGGGTTTGGACGTGGATCAGACCAAAGAGAGGCAGTTTGGTGTCGGCTCCCAAAATGGAAATTTCCTTGACCCTGCGGTCAAGGTTTTTTCCAAATCCCCCCTCCTCCACTGTTTTGGCTGACAGCTGTTTGCTGGCCGATTTACCACATTAAAAGTGATCAATACCTGTTTTCCAATGGGTTTGGACGTGGATCAGACCAAAGAGAGGCAGTTTGGTGTCGGCTCCCAAAATGGAAATTTCCTTGACCCTGCGGTCAAGGTTTTTTCCAAATCCCAGCTCCTCCACTGTTTTGGCTGACAGCTGTTTCCTGGCCGATTTACCACATTAAAAGTGATCAATACCTGTTTTCCAACGGGTTTGGAGGCGGATCAGACCAAAAAGAGGCAGTTTGGTGTCGGCTCCAAAAACGGAAATTTCCTTGACACCGCGGTCAAGGTTTTTTTCAAATCCCCCCTCCTCCACTGTTTTAGCTGACAGCTGTTTTGGCTGACAGCTGTTTGCTGGCCGATTTACCACATGAAAAGTGATCAATACCTGTTTTCCAACGGGTTTGGAGGCGGATCAGACCAAAAAGAGGCAGTTTGGTGTCGGCTCCAAACACAGAATTTTTTTTCAAATTCCCCCTCCTCCACTGTTTTGGCTGACAGCTGTTTTGACTGACAGGTGTTTGCTGGCCGATTTACCACATTAAAAGTGATCAATACCTGTTTTCCAACGGGTTTGGAGGCGGATCAGACCAAAAAGAGGCAGTTTGGTGTCGGCTCCAAAAATGGAAATTTCCTTGACCCCGCGGTCAAGGTTTTTTCCAAATCCCAGCTCCTCCACTGTTTTGGCTGACAGCTGTTTGCTGGCCGATTTACCACATGAAAAGTGATCAATACCTGTTTTCCAACGGGTTTGGAGGCGGATCAGACCAAAAAGAGGCAGTTTGGTGGCGGCTCCAAAAATGGAAATTTCCTTGACCCCGCGGTCAAAGTTTTTTTCAAATCCCCCCTCCTCCACTGTTTTGGCTGACAGCTGTTTGCTGGCCGATTTACCACATTAAAAGTGATCAATACCTGTTTTCCAATGGGTTTGGACGTGGATCAGACCAAAGAGAGGCAGTTTGGTGTCGGCTCCCAAAATGGAAATTTCCTTGACCCTGCGGTCAAGGTTTTTTCCAAATCCCAGCTCCTCCACTGTTTTGGCTGACAGCTGTTTCCTGGCCGATTTACCACATTAAAAGTGATCAATACCTGTTTTCCAACGGGTTTGGAGGCGGATCAGACCAAAAAGAGGCAGTTTGGTGTCGGCTCCAAAAACGGAAATTTCCTTGACACCGCGGTCAAGGTTTTTTTCAAATCCCCCCTCCTCCACTGTTTTAGCTGACAGCTGTTTTGGCTGACAGCTGTTTGCTGGCCGATTTACCACATTAAAAGTGATCAATACCTGTTTTCCAACGGGTTTGGAGGCGGATCAGACCAAAAAGAGGCAGTTTGGTGTCGGCTCCAAACACAGAATTTTTTTTCAAATTCCCCCTCCTCCACTGTTTTGGCTGACAGCTGTTTTGACTGACAGGTGTTTGCTGGCCGATTTACCACATTAAAAGTGATCAATACCTGTTTTCCAACGGGTTTGGAGGCGGATCAGACCAAAAAGAGGCAGTTTGGTGTCGGCTCCAAAAATGGAAATTTCCTTGACCCCGCGGTCAAGGTTTTTTCCAAATCCCAGCTCCTCCACTGTTTTGGCTGACAGCTGTTTGCTGGCCGATTTACCACATGAAAAGTGATCAATACCTGTTTTCCAACGGGTTTGGAGGCGGATCAGACCAAAAAGAGGCAGTTTGGTGTCGGCTCCAAAAACGGAAATTTCCTTGACCCCGCGGTCAAGGTTTTTTTCAAATCCCCCCTCCTCCACTGTTTTGGCTGACAGCTGTTTGCTGGCCGATTTACCACATTAAAAGTGATCAATACCTGTTTTCCAACGGGTTTGGAGGCGGATCAGACCAAAAAGAGGCAGTTTGGTGTCGGCTCCAAAAATGGAAATTTCCTTGACCCCGCGGTAAAGGTTTTTTCCAAATCTCCACTGTTTTGGCTGACAGCTGTTTGTTGGCCGATTTACCACATGAAAAGTGATCAATACCTGTTTTCCAACGGGTTTGGAGGCGGATCAGACCAAAAAGAGGCAGTTTGGTGTCGGCTCCAAAAACGGAAATTTCCTTGACCCCGCGGTCAAGGTTTTTTTCAAATCTCCCCTCCTCCACTGTTTTTGCTGACAGCTGTTTGCTGGCCGATTTACCACATTAAAAGTGATCAATACCTGTTTTCCAACGGGTTTGGAGGCGGATCAGACCAAAAAGAGGCAGTTTGGTGTCGGCTCCAAACAAAGAAGTTTTTTTCAAATCCCCCCTCCTCCACTGTTTTGGCTGACAGCTGTTTGCTGGCCGATTTACCACATTAAAAGTGATCAATACCTGTTTTCCAATGGGTTTGGACGTGGATCAGACCAAAGAGAGGCAGTTTGGTGTCGGCTCCCAAAATGGAAATTTCCTTGACCCTGCGGTCAAGGTTTTTTCCAAATCCCAGCTCCTCCACTGTTTTGGCTGACAGCTGTTTCCTGGCCGATTTACCACATTAAAAGTGATCAATACCTGTTTTCCAACGGGTTTGGAGGCGGATCAGACCAAAAAGAGGCAGTTTGGTGTCGGCTCCAAAAACGGAAATTTCCTTGACACCGCGGTCAAGGTTTTTTTCAAATCCCCCCTCCTCCACTGTTTTAGCTGAAGCTGTTTTGGCTGACAGCTGTTTGCTGGCCGATTTACCACATTAAAAGTGATCAATACCTGTTTTCCAACGGGTTTGGAGGCGGATCAGACCAAAAAGAGGCAGTTTGGTGTCGGCTCCAAACACAGAATTTTTTTTCAAATTCCCCCTCCTCCACTGTTTTGGCTGACAGCTGTTTTGACTGACAGGTGTTTGCTGGCCGATTTACCACATTAAAAGTGATCAATACCTGTTTTCCAACGGGTTTGGAGGCGGATCAGACCAAAAAGAGGCAGTTTGGTGTCGGCTCCAAAAATGGAAATTTCCTTGACCCCGCAGTCAAGGTTTTTCCCAAATCCCAGCTCCTCCACTGTTTTGGCTGACAGCTGTTTGCTGGCCGATTTACCACATGAAAAGTGATCAATACCTGTTTTCCAACGGGTTTGGAGGCGGATCAGACCAAAAAGAGGCAATTTGGTGGCGGCTCCAAAAATGGAAATTTCCTTGACCCCGCGGTCAAAGTTTTTTTCAAATCCCCCCTCCTCCACTGTTTTGGCTGACAGCTGTTTGCTGGCCGATTTACCACATTAAAAGTGATCAATACCTGTTTTCCAATGGGTTTGGACGTGGATCAGACCAAAGAGAGGCAGTTTGGTGTCGGCTCCCAAAATGGAAATTTCCTTGACCCTGCGGTCAAGGTTTTTTCCAAATCCCAGCTCCTCCACTGTTTTGGCTGACAGCTGTTTTGGCTGACAGCTGTTTGCTGGCCGATTTACCACATTAAAAGTGATCAATACCTGTTTTCTAACGGGTTTGGAGGCGGATCAGACCAAAAAGAGGCAATTTGGTTGGCTCCAAAAATGGAAATTTCCTTGACCCCGCGGTCAATATTTTTTTTCAAATCCCCCCTCCTCCACTGTTTTGGCTGACAGCTGTTTGCTGGCCGATTTACCACATTAAAAGTGATCAATACCTGTTTTCCAACGGGTTTGGAGGCAGATCAGACCAAAGACAGGCAGTTTGGTGTCGGCTCCAAACACAGAATTTTTTTTCAAATCCCCCCTCCTCCACTGTTTTGGCTGACAGCTGTTTGCTGGCCGATTTACCACATTAAAAGTGATCAATACCTGTTTTCCAATGGGTTTGGACGTGGATCAGACCAAAGAGAGGCAGTTTGGTGTCGGCTCCCAAAATGGAAATTTCCTTGACCCTGCGGTCAAGGTTTTTTCCAAATCCCAGCTCCTCCACTGTTTTGGCTGACAGCTGTTTCCTGGCCGATTTACCACATTAAAAGTGATCAATACCTGTTTTCCAACGGGTTTGGAGGCGGATCAGACCAAAAAGAGGCAGTTTGGTGTCGGCTCCAAACAAAGAAGTTTTTTTCAAATCCCCCCTCCTCCACTGTTTTGGCTGACAGCTGTTTGCTGGCCGATTTACCACATTAAAAGTGATCAATACCTGTTTTCCAATGGGTTTGGACGTGGATCAGACCAAAGAGAGGCAGTTTGGTGTCGGCTCCCAAAATGGAAATTTCCTTGACCCTGCGGTCAAGGTTTTTTCCAAATCCCAGCTCCTCCACTGTTTTGGCTGACAGCTGTTTCCTGGCCGATTTACCACATTAAAAGTGATCAATACCTGTTTTCCAACGGGTTTGGAGGCGGATCAGACCAAAAAGAGGCAGTTTGGTGTCGGCTCCAAAAACGGAAATTTCCTTGACACCGCGGTCAAGGTTTTTTTCAAATCCCCCCTCCTCCACTGTTTTAGCTGACAGCTGTTTTGGCTGACAGCTGTTTGCTGGCCGATTTACCACATGAAAAGTGATCAATACCTGTTTTCCAACGGGTTTGGAGGCGGATCAGACCAAAAAGAGGCAGTTTGGTGTCGGCTCCAAACACAGAATTTTTTTTCAAATTCCCCCTCCTCCACTGTTTTGGCTGACAGCTGTTTTGACTGACAGGTGTTTGCTGGCCGATTTACCACATTAAAAGTGATCAATACCTGTTTTCCAACGGGTTTGGAGGCGGATCAGACCAAAAAGAGGCAGTTTGGTGTCGGCTCCAAAAATGGAAATTTCCTTGACCCCGCGGTCAAGGTTTTTTCCAAATCCCAGCTCCTCCACTGTTTTGGCTGACAGCTGTTTGCTGGCCGATTTACCACATGAAAAGTGATCAATACCTGTTTTCCAACGGGTTTGGAGGCGGATCAGACCAAAAAGAGGCAGTTTGGTGTCGGCTCCAAAAACGGAAATTTCCTTGACCCCGCGGTCAAGGTTTTTTTCAAATCCCCCCTCCTCCACTGTTTTGGCTGACAGCTGTTTGCTGGCCGATTTACCACATTAAAAGTGATCAATACCTGTTTTCCAACGGGTTTGGAGGCGGATCAGACCAAAAAGAGGCAGTTTGGTGTCGGCTCCAAAAATGGAAATTTCCTTGACCCCGCGGTAAAGGTTTTTTCCAAATCTCCACTGTTTTGGCTGACAGCTGTTTGTTGGCCGATTTACCACATGAAAAGTGATCAATACCTGTTTTCCAACGGGTTTGGAGGCGGATCAGACCAAAAAGAGGCAGTTTGGTGTCGGCTCCAAAAACGGAAATTTCCTTGACCCCGCGGTCAAGGTTTTTTTCAAATCTCCCCTCCTCCACTGTTTTTGCTGACAGCTGTTTGCTGGCCGATTTACCACATTAAAAGTGATCAATACCTGTTTTCCAACGGGTTTGGAGGCGGATCAGACCAAAAAGAGGCAGTTTGGTGGCGGCTCCAAAAATGGAAATTTCCTTGACCCCGCGGTCAAAGTTTTTTTCAAATCCCCCCTCCTCCACTGTTTTGGCTGACAGCTGTTTGCTGGCCGATTTACCACATTAAAAGTGATCAATACCTGTTTTCCAATGGGTTTGGACGTGGATCAGACCAAAGAGAGGCAGTTTGGTGTCGGCTCCCAAAATGGAAATTTCCTTGACCCTGCGGTCAAGGTTTTTTCCAAATCCCAGCTCCTCCACTGTTTTGGCTGACAGCTGTTTCCTGGCCGATTTACCACATTAAAAGTGATCAATACCTGTTTTCCAACGGGTTTGGAGGCGGATCAGACCAAAAAGAGGCAGTTTGGTGTCGACTCCAAACAAAGAAGTTTTTTTCAAATCCCCCCTCCTCCACTGTTTTGGCTGACAGCTGTTTGCTGGCCGATTTACCACATTAAAAGTGATCAATACCTGTTTTCCAATGGGTTTGGAGGCGGATCAGACCAAAAAGAGGCAGTTTGGTGTCGGCTCCAAAAACGGAAATTTCCTTGACCCCGCGGTCAAGGTTTTTTTCAAATCCCCCCTCCTCCACTGTTTTGGCTGACAGCTGTTTTGGCTGACAGCTGTTTGCTGGCCGATTTACCACATTAAAAGTGATCAATACCTGTTTTCTAACGGGTTTGGAGGCGGATCAGACCAAAAAGAGGCAATTTGGTTGGCTCCAAAAATGGAAATTTCCTTGACCCCGCGGTCAATATTTTTTTTCAAATCCCCCCTCCTCCACTGTTTTGGCTGACAGCTGTTTGCTGGCCGATTTACCACATTAAAAGTGATCAATACCTGTTTTCCAACGGGTTTGGAGGCAGATCAGACCAAAGACAGGCAGTTTGGTGTCGGCTCCAAACACAGAATTTTTTTTCAAATCCCCCCTCCTCCACTGTTTTAGCTGACAGCTGTTTTGACTGACAGCTGTTTGCTGGCCGATTTACCACATTAAAAGTGATCAATACCTGTTTTCCAACGGGTTTGGAGGCGGATCAGACCAAAAAGAGGCAGTTTGGTGTCGGCTCCAAACACAGAATTTTTTTTCAAATCCCCCCTCCTCCACTGTTTTGGCTGACAGCTGTTTGCTGGCCGATTTACCACATTAAAAGTGATCAATACCTGTTTTCCAATGGGTTTGGAGGTGGATCAGACCAAAAAGAGGCAGTTTGGTGTCGGCTCCAAAAACGGAAATTTCCTTGACCCCGCGGTCAAGGTTTTTTCCAAATCCCCCCTCCTCCACTGTTTTGGCTGACAGCTGTTTGCTGGCCGATTTACCACATTAAAAGTGATCAATACCTGTTTTCCAACGGGTTTGGAGGCGGATCAGACCAAAAAGAGGCAGTTTGGTGTCGGCTCCAAACACAGAATTTTTTTTCAAATCCCCCCTCCTCCACTGTTTTGGCTGACAGCTGTTTGCTGGCCGATTTACCACATTAAAAGTGATCAATACCTGTTTTCTAACGGGTTTGGAGGCGGATCAGACCAAAAAGAGGCAATTTGGTTGGCTCCAAAAATGGAAATTTCCTTGACCCCACGGTCAATATTCTTTTTCAAATCCCCCCTCCTCCACTGTTTTGGCTGACAGCTGTTTGCTGGCCGATTTACCACATGAAAAGTGATCAATACCTGTTTTCCAACGGGTTTGGAGGCGGATCAGACCAAAAAGAGGCAGTTTGGTGTCGGCTCCAAAAACGGAAATTTCCTTGACCCCGCGGTCAAGGTTTTTTTCAAATCCCCCCTCCTCCACTGTTTTGGCTGACAGCTGTTTGCTGGCCGATTTACCACATTAAAAGTGATCAATACCTGTTTTCCAACGGGTTTGGAGGCGGATCAGACCAAAAAGAGGCAGTTTGGTGTCGGCTCCAAAAATGGAAATTTCCTTGACCCCGCGGTAAAGGTTTTTTCCAAATCTCCACTGTTTTGGCTGACAGCTGTTTGTTGGCCGATTTACCACATGAAAAGTGATCAATACCTGTTTTCCAACGGGTTTGGAGGCGGATCAGACCAAAAAGAGGCAGTTTGGTGTCGGCTCCAAAAACGGAAATTTCCTTGACCCCGCGGTCAAGGTTTTTTTCAAATCTCCCCTCCTCCACTGTTTTTGCTGACAGCTGTTTGCTGGCCGATTTACCACATTAAAAGTGATCAATACCTGTTTTCCAACGGGTTTGGAGGCGGATCAGACCAAAAAGAGGCAGTTTGGTGTCGGCTCCAAACAAAGAATTTTTTTTCAAATCCCCCCTCCTCCACTGTTTTGGCTGACAGCTGTTTGCTGGCCGATTTACCACATTAAAAGTGATCAATACCTGTTTTCTAACGGGTTTGGAGGCGGATCAGACCAAAAAGAGGCAATTTGGTTGGCTCCAAAAATGGAAATTTCCTTGACCCCGCGGTCAAGGTTTTTTCCAAATCCCAGCTCCTCCACTGTTTTGGCTGACAGCTGTTTGCTGGCCGATTTACCACATGAAAAGTGATCAATACCTGTTTTCCAACGGGTTTGGAGGCGGATCAGACCAAAAAGAGGCAGTTTGGTGGCGGCTCCAAAAATGGAAATTTCCTTGACCCCGCGGTCAAAGTTTTTTTCAAATCCCCCCTCCTCCACTGTTTTGGCTGACAGCTGTTTGCTGGCCGATTTACCACATTAAAAGTGATCAATACCTGTTTTCCAATGGGTTTGGACGTGGATCAGACCAAAGAGAGGCAGTTTGGTGTCGGCTCCCAAAATGGAAATTTCCTTGACCCTGCGGTCAAGGTTTTTTCCAAATCCCAGCTCCTCCACTGTTTTGGCTGACAGCTGTTTCCTGGCCGATTTACCACATTAAAAGTGATCAATACCTGTTTTCCAACGGGTTTGGAGGCGGATCAGACCAAAAAGAGGCAGTTTGGTGTCGGCTCCAAAAACGGAAATTTCCTTGACACCGCGGTCAAGGTTTTTTTCAAATCCCCCCTCCTCCACTGTTTTAGCTGACAGCTGTTTTGGCTGACAGCTGTTTGCTGGCCGATTTACCACATTAAAAGTGATCAATACCTGTTTTCCAACGGGTTTGGAGGCGGATCAGACCAAAAAGAGGCAGTTTGGTGTCGGCTCCAAACACAGAATTTTTTTTCAAATTCCCCCTCCTCCACTGTTTTGGCTGACAGCTGTTTTGACTGACAGGTGTTTGCTGGCCGATTTACCACATTAAAAGTGATCAATACCTGTTTTCCAACGGGTTTGGAGGCGGATCAGACCAAAAAGAGGCAGTTTGGTGTCGGCTCCAAAAATGGAAATTTCCTTGACCCCGCGGTCAAGGTTTTTTCCAAATCCCAGCTCCTCCACTGTTTTGGCTGACAGCTGTTTGCTGGCCGATTTACCACATGAAAAGTGATCAATACCTGTTTTCCAACGGGTTTGGAGGCGGATCAGACCAAAAAGAGGCAGTTTGGTGTCGGCTCCAAAAACGGAAATTTCCTTGACCCCGCGGTCAAGGTTTTTTTCAAATCCCCCCTCCTCCACTGTTTTGGCTGACAGCTGTTTGCTGGCCGATTTACCACATTAAAAGTGATCAATACCTGTTTTCCAACGGGTTTGGAGGCGGATCAGACCAAAAAGAGGCAGTTTGGTGTCGGCTCCAAAAATGGAAATTTCCTTGACCCCGCGGTAAAGGTTTTTTCCAAATCTCCACTGTTTTGGCTGACAGCTGTTTGTTGGCCGATTTACCACATGAAAAGTGATCAATACCTGTTTTCCAACGGGTTTGGAGGCGGATCAGACCAAAAAGAGGCAGTTTGGTGTCGGCTCCAAAAACGGAAATTTCCTTGACCCCGCGGTCAAGGTTTTTTTCAAATCTCCCCTCCTCCACTGTTTTTGCTGACAGCTGTTTGCTGGCCGATTTACCACATTAAAAGTGATCAATACCTGTTTTCCAACGGGTTTGGAGGCGGATCAGACCAAAAAGAGGCAGTTTGGTGTCGGCTCCAAACAAAGAAGTTTTTTTCAAATCCCCCCTCCTCCACTGTTTTGGCTGACAGCTGTTTGCTGGCCGATTTACCACATTAAAAGTGATCAATACCTGTTTTCCAATGGGTTTGGACGTGGATCAGACCAAAGAGAGGCAGTTTGGTGTCGGCTCCCAAAATGGAAATTTCCTTGACCCTGCGGTCAAGGTTTTTTCCAAATCCCAGCTCCTCCACTGTTTTGGCTGACAGCTGTTTCCTGGCCGATTTACCACATTAAAAGTGATCAATACCTGTTTTCCAACGGGTTTGGAGGCGGATCAGACCAAAAAGAGGCAGTTTGGTGTCGGCTCCAAAAACGGAAATTTCCTTGACACCGCGGTCAAGGTTTTTTTCAAATCCCCCCTCCTCCACTGTTTTAGCTGACAGCTGTTTTGGCTGACAGCTGTTTGCTGGCCGATTTACCACATTAAAAGTGATCAATACCTGTTTTCCAACGGGTTTGGAGGCGGATCAGACCAAAAAGAGGCAGTTTGGTGTCGGCTCCAAACACAGAATTTTTTTTCAAATTCCCCCTCCTCCACTGTTTTGGCTGACAGCTGTTTTGACTGACAGGTGTTTGCTGGCCGATTTACCACATTAAAAGTGATCAATACCTGTTTTCCAACGGGTTTGGAGGCGGATCAGACCAAAAAGAGGCAGTTTGGTGTCGGCTCCAAAAATGGAAATTTCCTTGACCCCGCAGTCAAGGTTTTTCCCAAATCCCAGCTCCTCCACTGTTTTGGCTGACAGCTGTTTGCTGGCCGATTTACCACATGAAAAGTGATCAATACCTGTTTTCCAACGGGTTTGGAGGCGGATCAGACCAAAAAGAGGCAATTTGGTGGCGGCTCCAAAAATGGAAATTTCCTTGACCCCGCGGTCAAAGTTTTTTTCAAATCCCCCCTCCTCCACTGTTTTGGCTGACAGCTGTTTGCTGGCCGATTTACCACATTAAAAGTGATCAATACCTGTTTTCCAATGGGTTTGGACGTGGATCAGACCAAAGAGAGGCAGTTTGGTGTCGGCTCCCAAAATGGAAATTTCCTTGACCCTGCGGTCAAGGTTTTTTCCAAATCCCAGCTCCTCCACTGTTTTGGCTGACAGCTGTTTTGGCTGACAGCTGTTTGCTGGCCGATTTACCACATTAAAAGTGATCAATACCTGTTTTCTAACGGGTTTGGAGGCGGATCAGACCAAAAAGAGGCAATTTGGTTGGCTCCAAAAATGGAAATTTCCTTGACCCCGCGGTCAATATTTTTTTTCAAATCCCCCCTCCTCCACTGTTTTGGCTGACAGCTGTTTGCTGGCCGATTTACCACATTAAAAGTGATCAATACCTGTTTTCCAACGGGTTTGGAGGCAGATCAGACCAAAGACAGGCAGTTTGGTGTCGGCTCCAAACACAGAATTTTTTTTCAAATCCCCCCTCCTCCACTGTTTTGGCTGACAGCTGTTTGCTGGCCGATTTACCACATTAAAAGTGATCAATACCTGTTTTCCAATGGGTTTGGACGTGGATCAGACCAAAGAGAGGCAGTTTGGTGTCGGCTCCCAAAATGGAAATTTCCTTGACCCTGCGGTCAAGGTTTTTTCCAAATCCCAGCTCCTCCACTGTTTTGGCTGACAGCTGTTTCCTGGCCGATTTACCACATTAAAAGTGATCAATACCTGTTTTCCAACGGGTTTGGAGGCGGATCAGACCAAAAAGAGGCAGTTTGGTGTCGGCTCCAAACAAAGAAGTTTTTTTCAAATCCCCCCTCCTCCACTGTTTTGGCTGACAGCTGTTTGCTGGCCGATTTACCACATTAAAAGTGATCAATACCTGTTTTCCAATGGGTTTGGACGTGGATCAGACCAAAGAGAGGCAGTTTGGTGTCGGCTCCCAAAATGGAAATTTCCTTGACCCTGCGGTCAAGGTTTTTTCCAAATCCCAGCTCCTCCACTGTTTTGGCTGACAGCTGTTTCCTGGCCGATTTACCACATTAAAAGTGATCAATACCTGTTTTCCAACGGGTTTGGAGGCGGATCAGACCAAAAAGAGGCAGTTTGGTGTCGGCTCCAAAAACGGAAATTTCCTTGACACCGCGGTCAAGGTTTTTTTCAAATCCCCCCTCCTCCACTGTTTTAGCTGACAGCTGTTTTGGCTGACAGCTGTTTGCTGGCCGATTTACCACATGAAAAGTGATCAATACCTGTTTTCCAACGGGTTTGGAGGCGGATCAGACCAAAAAGAGGCAGTTTGGTGTCGGCTCCAAACACAGAATTTTTTTTCAAATTCCCCCTCCTCCACTGTTTTGGCTGACAGCTGTTTTGACTGACAGGTGTTTGCTGGCCGATTTACCACATTAAAAGTGATCAATACCTGTTTTCCAACGGGTTTGGAGGCGGATCAGACCAAAAAGAGGCAGTTTGGTGTCGGCTCCAAAAATGGAAATTTCCTTGACCCCGCGGTCAAGGTTTTTTCCAAATCCCAGCTCCTCCACTGTTTTGGCTGACAGCTGTTTGCTGGCCGATTTACCACATGAAAAGTGATCAATACCTGTTTTCCAACGGGTTTGGAGGCGGATCAGACCAAAAAGAGGCAGTTTGGTGTCGGCTCCAAAAACGGAAATTTCCTTGACCCCGCGGTCAAGGTTTTTTTCAAATCCCCCCTCCTCCACTGTTTTGGCTGACAGCTGTTTGCTGGCCGATTTACCACATTAAAAGTGATCAATACCTGTTTTCCAACGGGTTTGGAGGCGGATCAGACCAAAAAGAGGCAGTTTGGTGTCGGCTCCAAAAATGGAAATTTCCTTGACCCCGCGGTAAAGGTTTTTTCCAAATCTCCACTGTTTTGGCTGACAGCTGTTTGTTGGCCGATTTACCACATGAAAAGTGATCAATACCTGTTTTCCAACGGGTTTGGAGGCGGATCAGACCAAAAAGAGGCAGTTTGGTGTCGGCTCCAAAAACGGAAATTTCCTTGACCCCGCGGTCAAGGTTTTTTTCAAATCTCCCCTCCTCCACTGTTTTTGCTGACAGCTGTTTGCTGGCCGATTTACCACATTAAAAGTGATCAATACCTGTTTTCCAACGGGTTTGGAGGCGGATCAGACCAAAAAGAGGCAGTTTGGTGTCGGCTCCAAACAAAGAAGTTTTTTTCAAATCCCCCCTCCTCCACTGTTTTGGCTGACAGCTGTTTGCTGGCCGATTTACCACATTAAAAGTGATCAATACCTGTTTTCCAACGGGTTTGGAGGCGGATCAGACCAAAAAGAGGCAGTTTGGTGTCGGCTCCAAAAACGGAAATTTCCTTGACACCGCGGTCAAGGTTTTTTTCAAATCCCCCCTCCTCCACTGTTTTAGCTGACAGCTGTTTTGGCTGACAGCTGTTTGCTGGCCGATTTACCACATTAAAAGTGATCAATACCTGTTTTCCAACGGGTTTGGAGGCGGATCAGACCAAAAAGAGGCAGTTTGTTGTCGGCTCCAAACACAGAATTTTTTTTCAAATTCCCCCTCCTCCACTGTTTTGGCTGACAGCTGTTTTGACTGACAGGTGTTTGCTGGCCGATTTACCACATTAAAAGTGATCAATACCTGTTTTCCAACGGGTTTGGAGGCGGATCAGACCAAAAAGAGGCAGTTTGGTGTCGACTCCAAAAATGGAAATTTCCTTGACCCCGCAGTCAAGGTTTTTCCCAAATCCCAGCTCCTCCACTGTTTTGGCTGACAGCTGTTTGCTGGCCGATTTACCACATGAAAAGTGATCAATACCTGTTTTCCAACGGGTTTGGAGGCGGATCAGACCAAAAAGAGGCAGTTTGGTGGCGGCTCCAAAAATGGAAATTTCCTTGACCCCGCGGTCAAAGTTTTTTTCAAATCCCCCCTCCTCCACTGTTTTGGCTGACAGCTGTTTGCTGGCCGATTTACCACATTAAAAGTGATCAATACCTGTTTTCCAATGGGTTTGGACGTGGATCAGACCAAAGAGAGGCAGTTTGGTGTCGGCTCCCAAAATGGAAATTTCCTTGACCCTGCGGTCAAGGTTTTTTCCAAATCCCAGCTCCTCCACTGTTTTGGCTGACAGCTGTTTCCTGGCCGATTTACCACATTAAAAGTGATCAATACCTGTTTTCCAACGGGTTTGGAGGCGGATCAGACCAAAAAGAGGCAGTTTGGTGTCGACTCCAAACAAAGAAGTTTTTTTCAAATCCCCCCTCCTCCACTGTTTTGGCTGACAGCTGTTTGCTGGCCGATTTACCACATTAAAAGTGATCAATACCTGTTTTCCAATGGGTTTGGAGGCGGATCAGACCAAAAAGAGGCAGTTTGGTGTCGGCTCCAAAAACGGAAATTTCCTTGACCCCGCGGTCAAGGTTTTTTTCAAATCCCCCCTCCTCCACTGTTTTGGCTGACAGCTGTTTTGGCTGACAGCTGTTTGCTGGCCGATTTACCACATTAAAAGTGATCAATACCTGTTTTCTAACGGGTTTGGAGGCGGATCAGACCAAAAAGAGGCAATTTGGTTGGCTCCAAAAATGGAAATTTCCTTGACCCCGCGGTCAATATTTTTTTTCAAATCCCCCCTCCTCCACTGTTTTGGCTGACAGCTGTTTGCTGGCCGATTTACCACATTAAAAGTGATCAATACCTGTTTTCCAACGGGTTTGGAGGCAGATCAGACCAAAGACAGGCAGTTTGGTGTCGGCTCCAAACACAGAATTTTTTTTCAAATCCCCCCTCCTCCACTGTTTTAGCTGACAGCTGTTTTGACTGACAGCTGTTTGCTGGCCGATTTACCACATTAAAAGTGATCAATACCTGTTTTCCAACGGGTTTGGAGGCGGATCAGACCAAAAAGAGGCAGTTTGGTGTCGGCTCCAAACACAGAATTTTTTTTCAAATCCCCCCTCCTCCACTGTTTTGGCTGACAGCTGTTTGCTGGCCGATTTACCACATTAAAAGTGATCAATACCTGTTTTCCAATGGGTTTGGAGGTGGATCAGACCAAAAAGAGGCAGTTTGGTGTCGGCTCCAAAAACGGAAATTTCCTTGACCCCGCGGTCAAGGTTTTTTCCAAATCCCCCCTCCTCCACTGTTTTGGCTGACAGCTGTTTGCTGGCCGATTTACCACATTAAAAGTGATCAATACCTGTTTTCCAACGGGTTTGGAGGCGGATCAGACCAAAAAGAGGCAGTTTGGTGTCGGCTCCAAACACAGAATTTTTTTTCAAATCCCCCCTCCTCCACTGTTTTGGCTGACAGCTGTTTGCTGGCCGATTTACCACATTAAAAGTGATCAATACCTGTTTTCTAACGGGTTTGGAGGCGGATCAGACCAAAAAGAGGCAATTTGGTTGGCTCCAAAAATGGAAATTTCCTTGACCCCACGGTCAATATTCTTTTTCAAATCCCCCCTCCTCCACTGTTTTGGCTGACAGCTGTTTGCTGGCCGATTTACCACATGAAAAGTGATCAATACCTGTTTTCCAACGGGTTTGGAGGCGGATCAGACCAAAAAGAGGCAGTTTGGTGTCGGCTCCAAAAACGGAAATTTCCTTGACCCCGCGGTCAAGGTTTTTTTCAAATCCCCCCTCCTCCACTGTTTTGGCTGACAGCTGTTTGCTGGCCGATTTACCACATTAAAAGTGATCAATACCTGTTTTCCAACGGGTTTGGAGGCGGATCAGACCAAAAAGAGGCAGTTTGGTGTCGGCTCCAAAAATGGAAATTTCCTTGACCCCGCGGTAAAGGTTTTTTCCAAATCTCCACTGTTTTGGCTGACAGCTGTTTGTTGGCCGATTTACCACATGAAAAGTGATCAATACCTGTTTTCCAACGGGTTTGGAGGCGGATCAGACCAAAAAGAGGCAGTTTGGTGTCGGCTCCAAAAACGGAAATTTCCTTGACCCCGCGGTCAAGGTTTTTTTCAAATCTCCCCTCCTCCACTGTTTTTGCTGACAGCTGTTTGCTGGCCGATTTACCACATTAAAAGTGATCAATACCTGTTTTCCAACGGGTTTGGAGGCGGATCAGACCAAAAAGAGGCAGTTTGGTGTCGGCTCCAAACAAAGAATTTTTTTTCAAATCCCCCCTCCTCCACTGTTTTGGCTGACAGCTGTTTGCTGGCCGATTTACCACATTAAAAGTGATCAATACCTGTTTTCTAACGGGTTTGGAGGCGGATCAGACCAAAAAGAGGCAATTTGGTTGGCTCCAAAAATGGAAATTTCCTTGACCCCACGGTCAATATTCTTTTTCAAATCCCCCCTCCTCCACTGTTTTGGCTGACAGCTGTTTGCTGGCCGATTTACCACATTAAAAGTGATCAATACCTGTTTTCCAACGGGTTTGGAGGCGGATCAGACCAAAAAGAGGCAGTTTGGTGTCGGCTCCAAACACAGAATTTTTTTTCAAATGCCCCCTCCTCCACTGTTTTGGCTGACAGCTGTTTTGACTGACAGCTGTTTGCTGGCCGATTTACCACATTAAAAGTGATCAATACCTGTTTTCCAACGGGTTTGGAGGCGGATCAGACCAAAAAGAGGCAGTTTGGTGTCGGCTCCAAAAACGGAAATTTCCTTGACCCCGTGGTCAAAGTTTTTTCCAAATCCCCCCTACTCCACTGCTTTGGCTGACAGCTGTTTGCTGGCCGATTTACCACATTAAAAGTGATCAATACCTGTTTTCCAACGGGTTTGGAGGCGGATCAGACCAAAAAGAGGCAGTTTGGTGTCGGCTCCAAAAACGGAAATTTCCTTGAACCCGCGGTCAAGGTTTTTTTCAAATCCCCCCTCCACCACTGTTTTGGCTGACAGCTGTTTGCTGGCCGATTTACCACATTAAAAGTGATCAATACCTGTTTTCCAACGGGTTTGGAGGCGGATCAGACCAAAAAGAGGCAGTTTGGTGTCGGCTCCAAAAATGGAAATTTCCTTGACCCCGCGGTAAAGGTTTTTTCCAAATCTCCACTGTTTTGGCTGACAGCTGTTTGTTGGCCGATTTACCACATGAAAAGTGATCAATACCTGTTTTCCAACGGGTTTGGAGGCGGATCAGACCAAAAAGAGGCAGTGTGGTTGGCTCCAAAAATGGAAACTTCCTTGACCCCGCGGTCAATATTTTTTTTCAAATCCCCCCTCCTCCACTGTTTTGGCTGACAGCTGTTTGCTGGCCGATTTACCACATTAAAAGTGATCAATACCTGTTTTCCAATGGGTTTGGAGGTGGATCAGACCAAAAAGAGGCAGTTTGGTGTCAGCTCCAAAAACGGAAATTTCCTTGACCCCGCGGTCAAGGTTTTTTCCAAATCCCCTCTCCTCCACTGTTTTGGCTGACAGCTGTTTGCTGGCCGATTTACCACATTAAAAGTGATCAATACCTGTTTTCCAACGGGTTTGGAGGCGGATCAGACCAAAAAGAGGCAGTTTGGTGTCGGCTCCAAAAACGGAAATTTCCTTGACCCCGCGGTCAAGGTTTTTTCCAAATCCCCCCTCCTCTACTGTTTTGGCTGACAGCTGTTTGCTGGCCGATTCACCACATTAAAAGTGATCAATACCTGTTTTCCAATGGGTTTGGAGGCGGATCAGACCAAAAAGAGGCAGTTTGGTGTCGGCTCCAAAAACGGAAATTTCCTTGACCCCGCGGTCAAGGTTTTTTCCAAATCCCAGCTCCTCCACTGTTTTGGCTGACAGCTGTTTGCTGGCCGATTTACCACATTAAAAGTGATCAATACCTGTTTTCCAACGGGTTTGGAGGCGGATCAGACCAAAAAGAGGCAGTTTGGTGTCGGCTCCAAAAAAGGAAATTTCCTTGACCCCGCGGTCAAGGTTTTTTTCAAATCCCCCCTCCTCCACTGTTTTGGCTGACAGCTGTTTTGGCTGACAGCTGTTTGCTGGCCGATTTACCACATTAAAAGTGATCAATACCTGTTTTCTAACGGGTTTGGAGGCGGATCAGACCAAAAAGAGGCAGTTTGGTTGGCTCCAAAAATGGAAACTTCCTTGACCCCGCGGTCAATATTTTTTTTCAAATCCCCCTTCCTCCACTGTTTTGGCTGACAGCTGTTTGCTGGCCGATTTACCACATTAAAAGTGATCAATACCTGTTTTCCAATGGGTTTGGAGGTGGATCAGACCAAAAAGAGGCAGTTTGGTGTCAGCTCCAAAAACGGAAATTTCCTTGACCCCGCGGTCAAGGTTTTTTCCAAATCCCCTCTCCTCCACTGTTTTGGCTGACAGGTGTTTGCTGGCCGATTTACCACATTAAAAGTGATCAATACCTGTTTTCCAACGGGTTTGGAGGCGGATCAGACCAAAAAGAGGCAGTTTGGTGTCGGCTCCAAAAACGGAAATTTCCTTGACCCCGCGGTCAAGGTTTTTTCCAAATCCCCCCTCCTCTACTGTTTTGGCTGACAGCTGTTTGCTGGCCGATTCACCACATTAAAAGTGATCAATACCTGTTTTCCAATGGGTTTGGAGGCGGATCAGACCAAAAAGAGGCAGTTTGGTGTCGGCTCCAAAAACGGAAATTTCCTTGACCCCGTGGTCAAAGTTTTTTCCAAATCCCCCCTCCTCTACTGTTTTGGCTGACAGCTGTTTGCTGGCCGATTCACCACATTAAAAGTGATCAATACCTGTTTTCCAATGGGTTTGGAGGCGGATCAGACCAAAAAGAGGCAGTTTGGTGTCGGCTCCAAAAACGGAAATTTCCTTGACCCCGCGGTCAAGGTTTTTTCCAAATCCCAGCTCCTCCACTGTTTTGGCTGACAGCTGTTTGCTGGCCGATTTACCACATTAAAAGTGATCAATACCTGTTTTCCAACGGGTTTGGAGGCGGATCAGACCAAAAAGAGGCAGTTTGGTGTCGGCTCCAAAAAAGGAAATTTCCTTGACCCCGCGGTCAAGGTTTTTTTCAAATCCCCCCTCCTCCACTGTTTTGGCTGACAGCTGTTTTGGCTGACAGCTGTTTGCTGGCCGATTTACCACATTAAAAGTGATCAATACCTGTTTTCTAACGGGTTTGGAGGCGGATCAGACCAAAAAGAGGCAGTTTGGTTGGCTCCAAAAATGGAAACTTCCTTGACCCCGCGGTCAATATTTTTTTTCAAATCCCCCTTCCTCCACTGTTTTGGCTGACAGCTGTTTGCTGGCCGATTTACCACATTAAAAGTGATCAATACCTGTTTTCCAATGGGTTTGGAGGTGGATCAGACCAAAAAGAGGCAGTTTGGTGTCAGCTCCAAAAACGGAAATTTCCTTGACCCCGCGGTCAAGGTTTTTTCCAAATCCCCTCTCCTCCACTGTTTTGGCTGACAGCTGTTTGCTGGCCGATTTACCACATTAAAAGTGATCAATACCTGTTTTCCAACGGGTTTGGAGGCGGATCAGACCAAAAAGAGGCAGTTTGGTGTCGGCTCCAAAAACGGAAATTTCCTTGACCCCGCGGTCAAGGTTTTTTCCAAATCCCCCCTCCTCTACTGTTTTGGCTGACAGCTGTTTGCTGGCCGATTCACCACATTAAAAGTGATCAATACCTGTTTTCCAATGGGTTTGGAGGCGGATCAGACCAAAAAGAGGCAGTTTGGTGTCGGCTCCAAAAACGGAAATTTCCTTGACCCCGTGGTCAAAGTTTTTTCCAAATCCCCCCTACTCCACTGCTTTGGCTGACAGCTGTTTGCTGGCCGATTTACCACATTAAAAGTGATCAATACCTGTTTTCCAACGGGTTTGGAGGCGGATCAGACCAAAAAGAGGCAGTTTGGTGTCGGCTCCAAAAACGGAAATTTCCTTGACCCCGCGGTCAAGGTTTTTTCCAAATCCCAGCTCCTCCACTGTTTTGGCTGACAGCTGTTTTGGCTGACAGCTGTTTGCTGGCCGATTTACCACATTAAAAGTGATCAATACCTGTTTTCTAACGGGTTTGGAGGCGGATCAGACCAAAAAGAGGCAGTTTGGTTGGCTCCAAAAATGGAAACTTCCTTGACCCCGCGGTCAATATTTTTTTTCAAATCCCCCTTCCTCCACTGTTTTGGCTGACAGCTGTTTGCTGGCCGATTTACCACATTAAAAGTGATCAATACCTGTTTTCCAATGGGTTTGGAGGTGGATCAGACCAAAGAGAGGCAGTTTGGTGTCAGCTCCAAAAACGGAAATTTCCTTGACCGGTCAAGGTTTTTTCCAAATCCCCTCTCCTCCACTGTTTTGGCTGACAGCTGTTTGCTGGCCGATTTACCACATTAAAAGTGATCAATACCTGTTTTCCAACGGGTTTGGAGGCGGATCAGACCAAAAAGAGGCAGTTTGGTGTCGGCTCCAAAAACGGAAATTTCCTTGACCCCGCGGTCAAGGTTTTTTCCAAATCCCCCCTCCTCTACTGTTTTGGCTGACAGCTGTTTGCTGGCCGATTCACCACATTAAAAGTGATCAATACCTGTTTTCCAATGGGTTTGGAGGCGGATCAGACCAAAAAGAGGCAGTTTGGTGTCGGCTCCAAAAACGGAAATTTCCTTGACCCCGTGGTCAAAGTTTTTTCCAAATCCCCCCTACTCCACTGCTTTGGCTGACAGCTGTTTGCTGGCCGATTTACCACATTAAAAGTGATCAATACCTGTTTTCCAATGGGTTTGGAGGCGGATCAGACCAAAAAGAGGCAGTTTGGTGTCGGCTCCAAAAACGGAAATTTCCTTGACCCCGCGGTCAAGGTTTTTTTCAAATCCCCCCTCCTCCACTGTTTTGGCTGACAGCTGTTTTGGCTGACAGCTGTTTGCTGGCCGATTTACCACATTAAAAGTGATCAATACCTGTTTTCTAACGGGTTTGGAGGCGGATCAGACCAAAAAGAGGCAATTTGGTTGGCTCCAAAAATGGAAATTTCCTTGACCCCGCGGTCAATATTTTTTTTCAAATCCCCCCTCCTCCACTGTTTTGGCTGACAGCTGTTTGCTGGCCGATTTACCACATTAAAAGTGATCAATACCTGTTTTCCAACGGGTTTGGAGGCAGATCAGACCAAAGACAGGCAGTTTGGTGTCGGCTCCAAACACAGAATTTTTTTTCAAATCCCCCCTCCTCCACTGTTTTGGCTGACAGCTGTTTTGACTGACAGCTGTTTGCTGGCCGATTTACCACATTAAAAGTGATCAATACCTGTTTTCCAACGGGTTTGGAGGCGGATCAGACCAAAAAGAGGCAGTTTGGTGTCGGCTCCAAACACAGAATTTTTTTTCAAATCCCCCCTCCTCCACTGTTTTGGCTGACAGTTGTTTGCTGGCCGATTTACCACATTAAAAGTGATCAATACCTGTTTTCCAATGGGTTTGGAGGTGGATCAGACCAAAAAGAGGCAGTTTGGTGTCGGCTCCAAAAACGGAAATTTCCTTGACCCCGCGGTCAAGGTTTTTTCCAAATCCCCCCTCCTCCACTGTTTTGGCTGACAGCTGTTTGCTGGCCGATTTACCACATTAAAAGTGATCAATACCTGTTTTCCAACGGGTTTGGAGGCGGATCAGACCAAAAAGAGGCAGTTTGGTGTCGGCTCCAAACACAGTACTTTTTTTCAAATCCCCCCTCCTCCACTGTTTTGGCTGACAGCTGTTTGCTGGCCGATTTACCACATTAAAAGTGATCAATACCTGTTTTCCAATGGGTTTGGAGGTGGATCAGACCAAAAAGAGGCAGTTTGGTGTCGGCTCCAAAAATGGAAATTTCCTTGACCCCGCGGTCAATATTCTTTTTCAAATCCCCCCTCCTCCACTGTTTTGGCTGACAGCTGTTTGCTGGCCGATTTACCACATTAAAAGTGATCAATACCTGTTTTCCAACGGGTTTGGAGGCAGATCAGACCAAAAAGAGGCAGTTTGGTGTCGGCTCCAAACACAGAATTTTTTTTCAAATCCCCCCTCCTCCACTGTTTTGGCTGACAGCTGTTTGCTGGCCGATTTACCACATTAAAAGTGATCAATACCTGTTTTCTAACGGGTTTGGAGGCGGATCAGACCAAAAAGAGGCAATTTGGTTGGCTCAAAAAATGGAAATTTCCTTGACCCCATGGTCAATATTCTTTTTCAAATCCCCCCTCCTCCACTGTTTTGGCTGACAGCTGTTTGCTGGCCGATTTACCACATTAAAAGTGATCAATACCTGTTTTCCAACGGGTTTGGAGGCGGATCAGACCAAAAAGAGGCAGTTTGGTGTCGGCTCCAAACACAGAATTTTTTTTCAAATCCCCCCTCCTCCACTGTTTTGGCTGACAGCTGTTTTGACTGACAGCTGTTTGCTGGCCGATTTACCACATTAAAAGTGATCAATACCTGTTTTCCAACGGGTTTGGAGGCGGATCAGACCAAAAAGAGGCAGTTTGGTGTCGGCTCCAAAAATGGAAATTTCCTTGACCCCGCGGTCAAGGTTTTTTCCAAATCCCAGCTCCTCCACTGTTTTGGCTGACAGCTGTTTGCTGGCCGATTTACCACATGAAAAGTGATCAATACCTGTTTTCCAACGGGTTTGGAGGCGGATCAGACCAAAAAGAGGCAGTTTGGTGTCGGCTCCAAAAACGGAAATTTCCTTGACCCCGTGGTCAAAGTTTTTTCCAAATCCCCCCTACTCCACTGCTTTGGCTGACAGCTGTTTGCTGGCCGATTTACCACATTAAAAGTGATCAATACCTGTTTTCCAACGGGTTTGGAGGCGGATCAGACCAAAAAGAGGCAGTTTGGTGTCGGCTCCAAAAACGGAAATTTCCTTGACCCCGCGGTCAAGGTTTTTTCCAAATACCAGCTCCTCCACTGTTTTGGCTGACAGCTGTTTGCTGGCCGATTTACCACATTAAAAGTGATCAATACCTGTTTTCCAATGGGTTTGGAGGTGGATCAGACCAAAGAGAGGCAGTTTGGTGTCGGCTCCAAAAATGGAAATTTCCTTGACCCTGCGGTCAAGGTTTTTTCCAAATCCCAGCTCCTCCACTGTTTTGGCTGACAGCTGTTTGCTGGCCGATTTACCACATTAAAAGTGATCAATACCTGTTTTCCAACGGGTTTGGAGGCGGATCAGACCAAAAAGAGGCAGTTTGGTGTCGGCTCCAAAAACGGAAATTTCCTTGACACTGCGGTCAAGGTTTTTTTCAAATCCCCCCTCCTCCACTGTTTTAGCTGACAGCTGTTTTGGCTGACAGCTGTTTGCTGGCCGATTCACCACATTAAAAGTGATCAATACCTGTTTTCCAATGGGTTTGGAGGCGGATCAGACCAAAAAGAGGCAGTTTGGTGTCGGCTCCAAAAATGGAAATTTCCTTGACCCCGTGGTCAAGGTTTTTTCCAAATCCCAGCTCCTCCACTGTTTTGGCTGACAGCTGTTTGCTGGCCGATTTACCACATGAAAAGTGATCAATACCTGTTTTCCAACGGGTTTGGAGGCGGATCAGACCAAAAAGAGGCAGTTTGGTGTCGGCTCCAAAAACGGAAATTTCCTTGACCCCGTGGTCAAAGTTTTTTCCAAATCCCCCCTACTCCACTGCTTTGGCTGACAGCTGTTTGCTGGCCGATTTACCACATTAAAAGTGATCAATACCTGTTTTCCAACGGGTTTGGAGGCGGATCAGACCAAAAAGAGGCAGTTTGGTGTCGGCTCCAAAAACGGAAATTTCCTTGACCCCGTTGTCAAAGTTTTTTCCAAATCCCCCCTACTCCACTGCTTTGGCTGACAGCTGTTTGCTGGCCGATTTACCACATTAAAAGTGATCAATACCTGTTTTCCAATGGGTTTGGAGGCGGATCAGACCAAAAAGAGGCAGTTTGGTGTCGGCTCCAAAAACGGAAATTTCCTTGACCCCGCGGTCAAGGTTTTTTTCAAATCCCCCCTCCTCCACTGTTTTGGCTGACAGCTGTTTTGGCTGACAGCTGTTTGCTGGCCGATTTACCACATTAAAAGTGATCAATACCTGTTTTCTAACGGGTTTGGAGGCGGATCAGACCAAAAAGAGGCAATTTGGTTGGCTCCAAAAATGGAAATTTCCTTGACCCCGCGGTCAATATTTTTTTTCAAATCCCCCCTCCTCCACTGTTTTGGCTGACAGCTGTTTGCTGGCCGATTTACCACATTAAAAGTGATCAATACCTGTTTTCCAACGGGTTTGGAGGCAGATCAGACCAAAGACAGGCAGTTTGGTGTCGGCTCCAAACACAGAATTTTTTTTCAAATCCCCCCTCCTCCACTGTTTTGGCTGACAGCTGTTTTGACTGACAGCTGTTTGCTGGCCGATTTACCACATTAAAAGTGATCAATACCTGTTTTCCAACGGGTTTGGAGGCGGATCAGACCAAAAAGAGGCAGTTTGGTGTCGGCTCCAAACACAGAATTTTTTTTCAAATCCCCCCTCCTCCACTGTTTTGGCTGACAGTTGTTTGCTGGCCGATTTACCACATTAAAAGTGATCAATACCTGTTTTCCAATGGGTTTGGAGGTGGATCAGACCAAAAAGAGGCAGTTTGGTGTCGGCTCCAAAAACGGAAATTTCCTTGACCCCGCGGTCAAGGTTTTTTCCAAATCCCCCCTCCTCCACTGTTTTGGCTGACAGCTGTTTGCTGGCCGATTTACCACATTAAAAGTGATCAATACCTGTTTTCCAACGGGTTTGGAGGCGGATCAGACCAAAAAGAGGCAGTTTGGTGTCGGCTCCAAAAACGGAAATTTCCTTGACCCCGTGGTCAAAGTTTTTTCCAAATCCCCCCTACTCCACTGCTTTGGCTGACAGCTGTTTGCTGGCCGATTTACCACATTAAAAGTGATCAATACCTGTTTTCCAACGGGTTTGGAGGCGGATCAGACCAAAAAGAGGCAGTTTGGTGTCGGCTCCAAAAACGGAAATTTCCTTGACCCCGTTGTCAAAGTTTTTTCCAAATCCCCCCTACTCCACTGCTTTGGCTGACAGCTGTTTGCTGGCCGATTTACCACATTAAAAGTGATCAATACCTGTTTTCCAATGGGTTTGGAGGCGGATCAGACCAAAAAGAGGCAGTTTGGTGTCGGCTCCAAAAACGGAAATTTCCTTGACCCCGCGGTCAAGGTTTTTTTCAAATCCCCCCTCCTCCACTGTTTTGGCTGACAGCTGTTTTGGCTGACAGCTGTTTGCTGGCCGATTTACCACATTAAAAGTGATCAATACCTGTTTTCTAACGGGTTTGGAGGCGGATCAGACCAAAAAGAGGCAATTTGGTTGGCTCCAAAAATGGAAATTTCCTTGACCCCGCGGTCAATATTTTTTTTCAAATCCCCCCTCCTCCACTGTTTTGGCTGACAGCTGTTTGCTGGCCGATTTACCACATTAAAAGTGATCAATACCTGTTTTCCAACGGGTTTGGAGGCAGATCAGACCAAAGACAGGCAGTTTGGTGTCGGCTCCAAACACAGAATTTTTTTTCAAATCCCCCCTCCTCCACTGTTTTGGCTGACAGCTGTTTTGACTGACAGCTGTTTGCTGGCCGATTTACCACATTAAAAGTGATCAATACCTGTTTTCCAACGGGTTTGGAGGCGGATCAGACCAAAAAGAGGCAGTTTGGTGTCGGCTCCAAACACAGAATTTTTTTTCAAATCCCCCCTCCTCCACTGTTTTGGCTGACAGTTGTTTGCTGGCCGATTTACCACATTAAAAGTGATCAATACCTGTTTTCCAATGGGTTTGGAGGTGGATCAGACCAAAAAGAGGCAGTTTGGTGTCGGCTCCAAAAACGGAAATTTCCTTGACCCCGCGGTCAAGGTTTTTTCCAAATCCCCCCTCCTCCACTGTTTTGGCTGACAGCTGTTTGCTGGCCGATTTACCACATTAAAAGTGATCAATACCTGTTTTCCAACGGGTTTGGAGGCGGATCAGACCAAAAAGAGGCAGTTTGGTGTCGGCTCCAAACACAGTACTTTTTTTCAAATCCCCCCTCCTCCACTGTTTTGGCTGACAGCTGTTTGCTGGCCGATTTACCACATTAAAAGTGATCAATACCTGTTTTCCAATGGGTTTGGAGGTGGATCAGACCAAAAAGAGGCAGTTTGGTGTCGGCTCCAAAAATGGAAATTTCCTTGACCCCGCGGTCAATATTCTTTTTCAAATCCCCCCTCCTCCACTGTTTTGGCTGACAGCTGTTTGCTGGCCGATTTACCACATTAAAAGTGATCAATACCTGTTTTCCAACGGGTTTGGAGGCAGATCAGACCAAAAAGAGGCAGTTTGGTGTCGGCTCCAAACACAGAATTTTTTTTCAAATCCCCCCTCCTCCACTGTTTTGGCTGACAGCTGTTTGCTGGCCGATTTACCACATTAAAAGTGATCAATACCTGTTTTCTAACGGGTTTGGAGGCGGATCAGACCAAAAAGAGGCAATTTGGTTGGCTCAAAAAATGGAAATTTCCTTGACCCCATGGTCAATATTCTTTTTCAAATCCCCCCTCCTCCACTGTTTTGGCTGACAGCTGTTTGCTGGCCGATTTACCACATTAAAAGTGATCAATACCTGTTTTCCAACGGGTTTGGAGGCGGATCAGACCAAAAAGAGGCAGTTTGGTGTCGGCTCCAAACACAGAATTTTTTTTCAAATCCCCCCTCCTCCACTGTTTTGGCTGACAGCTGTTTTGACTGACAGCTGTTTGCTGGCCGATTTACCACATTAAAAGTGATCAATACCTGTTTTCCAACGGGTTTGGAGGCGGATCAGACCAAAAAGAGGCAGTTTGGTGTCGGCTCCAAAAATGGAAATTTCCTTGACCCCGCGGTCAAGGTTTTTTCCAAATCCCAGCTCCTCCACTGTTTTGGCTGACAGCTGTTTGCTGGCCGATTTACCACATGAAAAGTGATCAATACCTGTTTTCCAACGGGTTTGGAGGCGGATCAGACCAAAAAGAGGCAGTTTGGTGTCGGCTCCAAAAACGGAAATTTCCTTGACCCCGTGGTCAAAGTTTTTTCCAAATCCCCCCTACTCCACTGCTTTGGCTGACAGCTGTTTGCTGGCCGATTTACCACATTAAAAGTGATCAATACCTGTTTTCCAACGGGTTTGGAGGCGGATCAGACCAAAAAGAGGCAGTTTGGTGTCGGCTCCAAAAACGGAAATTTCCTTGACCCCGCGGTCAAGGTTTTTTCCAAATACCAGCTCCTCCACTGTTTTGGCTGACAGCTGTTTGCTGGCCGATTTACCACATTAAAAGTGATCAATACCTGTTTTCCAATGGGTTTGGAGGTGGATCAGACCAAAGAGAGGCAGTTTGGTGTCGGCTCCAAAAATGGAAATTTCCTTGACCCTGCGGTCAAGGTTTTTTCCAAATCCCAGCTCCTCCACTGTTTTGGCTGACAGCTGTTTGCTGGCCGATTTACCACATTAAAAGTGATCAATACCTGTTTTCCAACGGGTTTGGAGGCGGATCAGACCAAAAAGAGGCAGTTTGGTGTCGGCTCCAAAAACGGAAATTTCCTTGACACTGCGGTCAAGGTTTTTTTCAAATCCCCCCTCCTCCACTGTTTTAGCTGACAGCTGTTTTGGCTGACAGCTGTTTGCTGGCCGATTCACCACATTAAAAGTGATCAATACCTGTTTTCCAATGGGTTTGGAGGCGGATCAGACCAAAAAGAGGCAGTTTGGTGTCGGCTCCAAAAATGGAAATTTCCTTGACCCCGTGGTCAAGGTTTTTTCCAAATCCCAGCTCCTCCACTGTTTTGGCTGACAGCTGTTTGCTGGCCGATTTACCACATGAAAAGTGATCAATACCTGTTTTCCAACGGGTTTGGAGGCGGATCAGACCAAAAAGAGGCAGTTTGGTGTCGGCTCCAAAAACGGAAATTTCCTTGACCCCGTGGTCAAAGTTTTTTCCAAATCCCCCCTACTCCACTGCTTTGGCTGACAGCTGTTTGCTGGCCGATTTACCACATTAAAAGTGATCAATACCTGTTTTCCAACGGGTTTGGAGGCGGATCAGACCAAAAAGAGGCAGTTTGGTGTCGGCTCCAAACACAGAATTTTTTTTCAAATCCCCCCTCCTCCACTGTTTTGGCTGACAGCTGTTTTGACTGACAGCTGTTTGCTGGCCGATTTACCACATTAAAAGTGATCAATACCTGTTTTCCAATGGGTTTGGAGGCGGATCAGACCAAAAAGAGGCAGTTTGGTGTCGGCTCTACAAACGGAAATTTCCTTGACCCCGTGGTCAAAGTTTTTTCCAAATCCCCCCTACTCCACTGCTTTGGCTGACAGCTGTTTGCTGGCCGATTTACCACATTAAAAGTGATCAATACCTGTTTTCTAACGGGTTTGGAGGCGGATCAGACCAAAAAGAGGCAGTTTGGTTGGCTCCAAAAATGGAAACTTCCTTGACCCCGCGGTCAATATTTTTTTTCAAATCCCCCTTCCTCCACTGTTTTGGCTGACAGCTGTTTGCTGGCCGATTTACCACATTAAAAGTGATCAATACCTGTTTTCCAATGGGTTTGGAGGTGGATCAGACCAAAGAGAGGCAGTTTGGTGTCAGCTCCAAAAACGGAAATTTCCTTGACCCCGCGGTCAAGGTTTTTTCCAAATCCCCTCTCCTCCACTGCTTTGGCTGACAGCTGTTTGCTGGCCGATTTACCACATTAAAAGTGATCAATACCTGTTTTCCAACGGGTTTGGAGGCGGATCAGACCAAAAAGAGGCAGTTTGGTGTCGGCTCCAAACACAGAATTTTTTTTCAAATCCCCCCTCCTCCACTGTTTTGGCTGACAGCTGTTTTGACTGACAGCTGTTTGCTGGCCGATTTACCACATTAAAAGTGATCAATACCTGTTTTCCAATGGGTTTGGAGGCGGATCAGACCAAAAAGAGGCAGTTTGGTGTCGGCTCTACAAACGGAAATTTCCTTGACCCCGTGGTCAAAGTTTTTTCCAAATCCCCCCTACTCCACTGCTTTGGCTGACAGCTGTTTGCTGGCCGATTTACCACATTAAAAGTGATCAATACCTGTTTTCTAACGGGTTTGGAGGCGGATCAGACCAAAAAGAGGCAGTTTGGTTGGCTCCAAAAATGGAAACTTCCTTGACCCCGCGGTCAATATTTTTTTTCAAATCCCCCTTCCTCCACTGTTTTGGCTGACAGCTGTTTGCTGGCCGATTTACCACATTAAAAGTGATCAATACCTGTTTTCCAATGGGTTTGGAGGTGGATCAGACCAAAGAGAGGCAGTTTGGTGTCAGCTCCAAAAACGGAAATTTCCTTGACCCCGCGGTCAAGGTTTTTTCCAAATCCCCTCTCCTCCACTGTTTTGGCTGACAGCTGTTTGCTGGCCGATTTACCACATTAAAAGTGATCAATACCTGTTTTCCAACGGGTTTGGAGGCGGATCAGACCAAAAAGAGGCAGTTTGGTGTCAGCTCCAAAAACGGAAATTTCCTTGACCCCGCGGTCAAGGTTTTTTCCAAATCCCCCTCCTCTACTGTTTTGGCTGACAGCTGTTTGCTGGCCGATTCACCACATTAAAAGTGATCAATACCTGTTTTCCAATGGGTTTGGAGGCGGATCAGACCAAAAAGAGGCAGTTTGGTGTCGGCTCCAAAAACGGAAATTTCCTTGACCCCGTGGTCAAAGTTTTTTCCAAATCCCCCCTACTCCACTGCTTTGGCTGACAGCTGTTTGCTGGCCGATTTACCACATTAAAAGTGATCAATACCTGTTTTCCAATGGGTTTGGAGGCGGATCAGACCAAAAAGAGGCAGTTTGGTGTCGGCTCCAAAAACGGAAATTTCCTTGACCCCGCGGTCAAGGTTTTTTTCAAATCCCCCCTCCTCCACTGTTTTGGCTGACAGCTGTTTGCTGGCCGATTTACCACATTAAAAGTGATCAATACCTGTTTTCTAACGGGTTTGGAGGCGGATCAGACCAAAAAGAGGCAATTTGGTTGGCTCCAAAAATGGAAATTTCCTTGACCCCGCGGTCAATATTTTTTTTCAAATCCCCCCTCCTCCACTGTTTTGGCTGACAGCTGTTTGCTGGCCGATTTACCACATTAAAAGTGATCAATACCTGTTTTCCAACGGGTTTGGAGGCAGATCAGACCAAAGACAGGCAGTTTGGTGTCGGCTCCAAACACAGAATTTTTTTTCAAATCCCCCCTCCTCCACTGTTTTGGCTGACAGCTGTTTTGACTGACAGCTGTTTGCTGGCCGATTTACCACATTAAAAGTGATCAATACCTGTTTTCCAACGGGTTTGGAGGCGGATCAGACCAAAAAGAGGCAGTTTGGTGTCGGCTCCAAACACAGAATTTTTTTTCAAATCCCCCCTCCTCCACTGTTTTGGCTGACAGTTGTTTGCTGGCCGATTTACCACATTAAAAGTGATCAATACCTGTTTTCCAACGGGTTTGGAGGCGGATCAGACCAAAAAGAGGCAGTTTGGTGTCGGCTCCAAAAACGGAAATTTCCTTGACCCCGTGGTCAAAGTTTTTTCCAAATCCCCCCTACTCCACTGCTTTGGCTGACAGCTGTTTGCTGGCCGATTTACCACATTAAAAGTGATCAATACCTGTTTTCCAACGGGTTTGGAGGCGGATCAGACCAAAAAGAGGCAGTTTGGTGTCGGCTCCAAAAACGGAAATTTCCTTGACCCCGTTGTCAAAGTTTTTTCCAAATCCCCCCTACTCCACTGCTTTGGCTGACAGCTGTTTGCTGGCCGATTTACCACATTAAAAGTGATCAATACCTGTTTTCCAATGGGTTTGGAGGCGGATCAGACCAAAAAGAGGCAGTTTGGTGTCGGCTCCAAAAACGGAAATTTCCTTGACCCCGCGGTCAAGGTTTTTTTCAAATCCCCCCTCCTCCACTGTTTTGGCTGACAGCTGTTTTGGCTGACAGCTGTTTGCTGGCCGATTTACCACATTAAAAGTGATCAATACCTGTTTTCTAACGGGTTTGGAGGCGGATCAGACCAAAAAGAGGCAATTTGGTTGGCTCCAAAAATGGAAATTTCCTTGACCCCGCGGTCAATATTTTTTTTCAAATCCCCCCTCCTCCACTGTTTTGGCTGACAGCTGTTTGCTGGCCGATTTACCACATTAAAAGTGATCAATACCTGTTTTCCAACGGGTTTGGAGGCAGATCAGACCAAAGACAGGCAGTTTGGTGTCGGCTCCAAACACAGAATTTTTTTTCAAATCCCCCCTCCTCCACTGTTTTGGCTGACAGCTGTTTTGACTGACAGCTGTTTGCTGGCCGATTTACCACATTAAAAGTGATCAATACCTGTTTTCCAACGGGTTTGGAGGCGGATCAGACCAAAAAGAGGCAGTTTGGTGTCGGCTCCAAACACAGAATTTTTTTTCAAATCCCCCCTCCTCCACTGTTTTGGCTGACAGTTGTTTGCTGGCCGATTTACCACATTAAAAGTGATCAATACCTGTTTTCCAATGGGTTTGGAGGTGGATCAGACCAAAAAGAGGCAGTTTGGTGTCCGCTCCAAAAACGGAAATTTCCTTGACCCCGCGGTCAAGGTTTTTTCCAAATCCCAGCTCCTCCACTGTTTTGGCTGACAGCTGTTTGCTGGCCGATTTACCACATTAAAAGTGATCAATACCTGTTTTCCAACGGGTTTGGAGGCGGATCAGACCAAAAAGAGGCAGTTTGGTGTCGGCTCCAAACACAGAACTTTTTTTCAAATCCCCCCTCCTCCACTGTTTTGGCTGACAGCTGTTTGCTGGCCGATTTACCACATTAAAGGTGATCAATACCTGTTTTCCAATGGGTTTGGAGGTGGATCAGACCAAAAAGAGGCAGTTTGGTGTCGGCTCCAAAAATGGAAATTTCCTTGACCCCGCGGTCAAGGTTTTTTCCAAATCCCCCCTCCTCCACTGTTTTGGCTGACAGCTGTTTGCTGGCCGATTTACCACATTAAAAGTGATCAATACCTGTTTTCCAACGGGTTTGGAGGCGGATCAGACCAAAAAGAGGCAGTTTGGTGTCGGCTCCAAACACAGAATTTTTTTTCAAATCCCCCCTCCTCCACTGTTTTGGCTGACAGCTGTTTGCTGGCCGATTTACCACATTAAAAGTGATCAATACCTGTTTTCTAACGGGTTTGGAGGCGGATCAGACCAAAAAGAGGCAATTTGGTTGGCTCCAAAAATGGAAATTTCCTTGACCCCACGGTCAATATTCTTTTTCAAATCCCCCCTCCTCCACTGTTTTGGCTGACAGCTGTTTGCTGGCCGATTTACCACATTAAAAGTGATCAATACCTGTTTTCCAACGGGTTTGGAGGCGGATCAGACCAAAAAGAGGCAGTTTGGTGTCGGCTCCAAAAATGGAAATTTCCTTGACCCCGCGGTCAAGGTTTTTTCCAAATCCCAGCTCCTCCACTGTTTTGGCTGACAGCTGTTTGCTGGCCGATTTACCACATTAAAAGTGATCAATACCTGTTTTCCAATGGGTTTGGAGGCGGATCAGACCAAAAAGAGGCAGTTTGGTGTCGGCTCCAAAAACGGAAATTTCCTTGACCCCGTGGTCAAAGTTTTTTCCAAATCCCCCCTACTCCACTGCTTTGGCTGACAGCTGTTTGCTGGCCGATTTACCACATTAAAAGTGATCAATACCTGTTTTCCAACGGGTTTGGAGGCGGATCAGACCAAAAAGAGGCAGTTTGGTGTCGGCTCCAAAAACGGAAATTTCCTTGACCCCGCGGTCAAGGTTTTTTCCAAATCCCAGCTCCTCCACTGTTTTGGCTGACAGCTGTTTTGGCTGACAGCTGTTTGCTGGCCGATTTACCACATTAAAAGTGATCAATACCTGTTTTCTAACGGGTTTGGAGGCGGATCAGACCAAAAAGAGGCAGTTTGGTTGGCTCCAAAAATGGAAACTTCCTTGACCCCGCGGTCAATATTTTTTTTCAAATCCCCCTTCCTCCACTGTTTTGGCTGACAGCTGTTTGCTGGCCGATTTACCACATTAAAAGTGATCAATACCTGTTTTCCAATGGGTTTGGAGGTGGATCAGACCAAAGAGAGGCAGTTTGGTGTCAGCTCCAAAAACGGAAATTTCCTTGACCCCGCGGTCAAGGTTTTTTCCAAATCCCCTCTCCTCCACTGTTTTGGCTGACAGCTGTTTGCTGGCCGATTTACCACATTAAAAGTGATCAATACCTGTTTTCCAACGGGTTTGGAGGCGGATCAGACCAAAAAGAGGCAGTTTGGTGTCGGCTCCAAAAACGGAAATTTCCTTGACCCCGCGGTCAAGGTTTTTTCCAAATCCCCCCTCCTCTACTGTTTTGGCTGACAGCTGTTTGCTGGCCGATTCACCACATTAAAAGTGATCAATACCTGTTTTCCAATGGGTTTGGAGGCGGATCAGACCAAAAAGAGGCAGTTTGGTGTCGGCTCCAAAAACGGAAATTTCCTTGACCCCGTGGTCAAAGTTTTTTCCAAATCCCCCCTACTCCACTGCTTTGGCTGACAGCTGTTTGCTGGCCGATTTACCACATTAAAAGTGATCAATACCTGTTTTCCAATGGGTTTGGAGGCGGATCAGACCAAAAAGAGGCAGTTTGGTGTCGGCTCCAAAAACGGAAATTTCCTTGACCCCGCGGTCAAGGTTTTTTTCAAATCCCCCCTCCTCCACTGTTTTGGCTGACAGCTGTTTGCTGGCCGATTTACCACATTAAAAGTGATCAATACCTGTTTTCTAACGGGATTGGAGGCGGATCAGACCAAAAAGAGGCAATTTGGTTGGCTCCAAAAATGGAAATTTCCTTGACCCCGCGGTCAATATTTTTTTTCAAATCCCCCCTCCTCCACTGTTTTGGCTGACAGCTGTTTGCTGGCCGATTTACCACATTAAAAGTGATCAATACCTGTTTTCCAACGGGTTTGGAGGCAGATCAGACCAAAGACAGGCAGTTTGGTGTCGGCTCCAAACACAGAATTTTTTTTCAAATCCCCCCTCCTCCACTGTTTTGGCTGACAGCTGTTTTGACTGACAGCTGTTTGCTGGCCGATTTACCACATTAAAAGTGATCAATACCTGTTTTCCAACGGGTTTGAAGGCGGATCAGACCAAAAAGAGGCAGTTTGGTGTCGGCTCCAAACACAGAATTTTTTTTCAAATCCCCCCTCCTCCACTGTTTTGGCTGACAGTTGTTTGCTGGCCGATTTACCACATTAAAAGTGATCAATACCTGTTTTCCAATGGGTTTGGAGGTGGATCAGACCAAAAAGAGGCAGTTTGGTGTCGGCTCCAAAAACGGAAATTTCCTTGACCCCGCGGTCAAGGTTTTTTCCAAATCCCCCCTCCTCCACTGTTTTGGCTGACAGCTGTTTGCTGGCCGATTTACCACATTAAAAGTGATCAATACCTGTTTTCCAACGGGTTTGGAGGCGGATCAGACCAAAAAGAGGCAGTTTGGTGTCGGCTCCAAACACAGTACTTTTTTTCAAATCCCCCCTCCTCCACTGTTTTGGCTGACAGCTGTTTGCTGGCCGATTTACCACATTAAAAGTGATCAATACCTGTTTTCCAATGGGTTTGGAGGTGGATCAGACCAAAAAGAGGCAGTTTGGTGTCGGCTCCAAAAATGGAAATTTCCTTGACCCCGCGGTCAATATTCTTTTTCAAATCCCCCCTCCTCCACTGTTTTGGCTGACAGCTGTTTGCTGGCCGATTTACCACATTAAAAGTGATCAATACCTGTTTTCCAACGGGTTTGGAGGCAGATCAGACCAAAAAGAGGCAGTTTGGTGTCGGCTCCAAACACAGAATTTTTTTTCAAATCCCCCCTCCTCCACTGTTTTGGCTGACAGCTGTTTGCTGGCCGATTTACCACATTAAAAGTGATCAATACCTGTTTTCTAACGGGTTTGGAGGCGGATCAGACCAAAAAGAGGCAATTTGGTTGGCTCAAAAAATGGAAATTTCCTTGACCCCATGGTCAATATTCTTTTTCAAATCCCCCCTCCTCCACTGTTTTGGCTGACAGCTGTTTGCTGGCCGATTTACCACATTAAAAGTGATCAATACCTGTTTTCCAACGGGTTTGGAGGCGGATCAGACCAAAAAGAGGCAGTTTGGTGTCGGCTCCAAACACAGAATTTTTTTTCAAATCCCCCCTCCTCCACTGTTTTGGCTGACAGCTGTTTTGACTGACAGCTGTTTGCTGGCCGATTTACCACATTAAAAGTGATCAATACCTGTTTTCCAACGGGTTTGGAGGCGGATCAGACCAAAAAGAGGCAGTTTGGTGTCGGCTCCAAAAATGGAAATTTCCTTGACCCCGCGGTCAAGGTTTTTTCCAAATCCCAGCTCCTCCACTGTTTTGGCTGACAGCTGTTTGCTGGCCGATTTACCACATGAAAAGTGATCAATACCTGTTTTCCAACGGGTTTGGAGGCGGATCAGACCAAAAAGAGGCAGTTTGGTGTCGGCTCCAAAAACGGAAATTTCCTTGACCCCGTGGTCAAAGTTTTTTCCAAATCCCCCCTACTCCACTGCTTTGGCTGACAGCTGTTTGCTGGCCGATTTACCACATTAAAAGTGATCAATACCTGTTTTCCAACGGGTTTGGAGGCGGATCAGACCAAAAAGAGGCAGTTTGGTGTCGGCTCCAAAAACGGAAATTTCCTTGACCCCGCGGTCAAGGTTTTTTCCAAATACCAGCTCCTCCACTGTTTTGGCTGACAGCTGTTTGCTGGCCGATTTACCACATTAAAAGTGATCAATACCTGTTTTCCAATGGGTTTGGAGGCGGATCAGACCAAAGAGAGGCAGTTTGGTGTCGGCTCCAAAAATGGAAATTTCCTTGACCCTGCGGTCAAGGTTTTTTCCAAATCCCAGCTCCTCCACTGTTTTGGCTGACAGCTGTTTGCTGGCCGATTTACCACATTAAAAGTGATCAATACCTGTTTTCCAACGGGTTTGGAGGCGGATCAGACCAAAAAGAGGCAGTTTGGTGTCGGCTCCAAAAACGGAAATTTCCTTGACACTGCGGTCAAGGTTTTTTTCAAATCCCCCCTCCTCCACTGTTTTAGCTGACAGCTGTTTTGGCTGACAGCTGTTTGCTGGCCGATTCACCACATTAAAAGTGATCAATACCTGTTTTCCAATGGGTTTGGAGGCGGATCAGACCAAAAAGAGGCAGTTTGGTGTCGGCTCCAAAAATGGAAATTTCCTTGACCCCGTGGTCAAGGTTTTTTCCAAATCCCAGCTCCTCCACTGTTTTGGCTGACAGCTGTTTGCTGGCCGATTTACCACATGAAAAGTGATCAATACCTGTTTTCCAACGGGTTTGGAGGCGGATCAGACCAAAAAGAGGCAGTTTGGTGTCGGCTCCAAAAACGGAAATTTCCTTGACCCCGTGGTCAAAGTTTTTTCCAAATCCCCCCTACTCCACTGCTTTGGCTGACAGCTGTTTGCTGGCCGATTTACCACATTAAAAGTGATCAATACCTGTTTTCCAACGGGTTTGGAGGCGGATCAGACCAAAAAGAGGCAGTTTGGTGTCGGCTCCAAACACAGAACTTTTTTTCAAATCCCCCCTCCTCCACTGTTTTGGCTGACAGCTGTTTGCTGGCCGATTTACCACATTAAAAGTGATCAATACCTGTTTTCCAATGGGTTTGGAGGTGGATCAGACCAAAAAGAGGCAGTTTGGTGTCGGCTCCAAAAATGGAAATTTCCTTGACCCCGCGGTCAAGGTTTTTTCCAAATCCCCCCTCCTCCACTGTTTTGGCTGACAGCTGTTTGCTGGCCGATTTACCACATTAAAAGTGATCAATACCTGTTTTCCAACGGGTTTGGAGGCGGATCAGACCAAAAAGAGGCAGTTTGGTGTCGGCTCCAAACACAGAATTTTTTTTCAAATCCCCCCTCCTCCACTGTTTTGGCTGACAGCTGTTTGCTGGCCGATTTACCACATTAAAAGTGATCAATACCTGTTTTCTAACGGGTTTGGAGGCGGATCAGACCAAAAAGAGGCAATTTGGTTGGCTCCAAAAATGGAAATTTCCTTGACCCCACGGTCAATATTCTTTTTCAAATCCCCCCTCCTCCACTGTTTTGGCTGACAGCTGTTTGCTGGCCGATTTACCACATTAAAAGTGATCAATACCTGTTTTCCAACGGGTTTGGAGGCGGATCAGACCAAAAAGAGGCAGTTTGGTGTCGGCTCCAAACACAGAATTTTTTTTCAAATCCCCCCTCCTCCACTGTTTTGGCTGACAGCTGTTTTGACTGACAGCTGTTTGCTGGCCGATTTACCACATTAAAAGTGATCAATACCTGTTTTCCAACGGGTTTGGAGGCGGATCAGACCAAAAAGAGGCAGTTTGGTGTCGGCTCCAAAAATGGAAATTTCCTTGACCCCGCGGTCAAGGTTTTTTCCAAATCCCAGCTCCTCCACTGTTTTGGCTGACAGCTGTTTGCTGGCCGATTTACCACATGAAAAGTGATCAATACCTGTTTTCCAACGGGTTTGGAGGCGGATCAGACCAAAAAGAGGCAGTTTGGTGTCGGCTCCAGAAACGGAAATTTCCTTGACCCCGTGGTCAAAGTTTTTTCCAAATCCCCCCTACTCCACTGCTTTGGCTGACAGCTGTTTGCTGGCCGATTTACCACATTAAAAGTGATCAATACCTGTTTTCCAACGGGTTTGGAGGCGGATCAGACCAAAAAGAGGCAATTTGGTTGGCTCCAAAAATGGAAATTTCCTTGACCCCGCGGTCAATATTTTTTTTCAAATCCCCCCTCCTCCACTGTTTTGGCTGACAGCTGTTTGCTGGCCGATTTACCACATTAAAAGTGATCAATACCTGTTTTCCAACGGGTTTGGAGGCAGATCAGACCAAAGACAGGCAGTTTGGTGTCGGCTCCAAACACAGAATTTTTTTTCAAATCCCCCCTCCTCCACTGTTTTGGCTGACAGCTGTTTTGACTGACAGCTGTTTGCTGGCCGATTTACCACATTAAAAGTGATCAATACCTGTTTTCCAACGGGTTTGGAGGCGGATCAGACCAAAAAGAGGCAGTTTGGTGTCGGCTCCAAACACAGAATTTTTTTTCAAATCCCCCCTCCTCCACTGTTTTGGCTGACAGTTGTTTGCTGGCCGATTTACCACATTAAAAGTGATCAATACCTGTTTTCCAATGGGTTTGGAGGTGGATCAGACCAAAAAGAGGCAGTTTGGTGTCGGCTCCAAAAACGGAAATTTCCTTGACCCCGCGGTCAAGGTTTTTTCCAAATCCCCCCTCCTCCACTGTTTTGGCTGACAGCTGTTTGCTGGCCGATTTACCACATTAAAAGTGATCAATACCTGTTTTCCAACGGGTTTGGAGGCGGATCAGACCAAAAAGAGGCAGTTTGGTGTCGGCTCCAAACACAGAACTTTTTTTCAAATCCCCCCTCCTCCACTGTTTTGGCTGACAGCTGTTTGCTGGCCGATTTACCACATTAAAAGTGATCAATACCTGTTTTCCAATGGGTTTGGAGGTGGATCAGACCAAAAAGAGGCAGTTTGGTGTCGGCTCCAAAAATGGAAATTTCCTTGACCCCGCGGTCAAGGTTTTTTCCAAATCCCCCCTCCTCCACTGTTTTGGCTGACAGCTGTTTGCTGGCCGATTTACCACATTAAAAGTGATCAATACCTGTTTTCCAACGGGTTTGGAGGCGGATCAGACCAAAAAGAGGCAGTTTGGTGTCGGCTCCAAACACAGAATTTTTTTTCAAATCCCCCCTCCTCCACTGTTTTGGCTGACAGCTGTTTGCTGGCCGATTTACCACATTAAAAGTGATCAATACCTGTTTTCTAACGGGTTTGGAGGCGGATCAGACCAAAAAGAGGCAATTTGGTTGGCTCCAAAAATGGAAATTTCCTTGACCCCACGGTCAATATTCTTTTTCAAATCCCCCCTCCTCCACTGTTTTGGCTGACAGCTGTTTGCTGGCCGATTTACCACATTAAAAGTGATCAATACCTGTTTTCCAACGGGTTTGGAGGCGGATCAGACCAAAAAGAGGAAGTTTGGTGTCGGCTCCAAACACAGAATTTTTTTTCAAATCCCCCCTCCTCCACTGTTTTGGCTGACAGCTGTTTTGACTGACAGCTGTTTGCTGGCCGATTTACCACATTAAAAGTGATCAATACCTGTTTTCCAACGGGTTTGGAGGCGGATCAGACCAAAAAGAGGCAGTTTGGTGTCGGCTCCAAAAATGGAAATTTCCTTGACCCCGCGGTCAAGGTTTTTTCCAAATCCCAGCTCCTCCACTGTTTTGGCTGACAGCTGTTTGCTGGCCGATTTACCACATGAAAAGTGATCAATACCTGTTTTCCAACGGGTTTGGAGGCGGATCAGACCAAAAAGAGGTAGTTTGGTGTCGGCTCCAAAAACGGAAATTTCCTTGACCCCGTGGTCAAAGTTTTTTCCAAATCCCCCCTACTCCACTGCTTTGGCTGACAGCTGTTTGCTGGCCGATTTACCACATTAAAAGTGATCAATACCTGTTTTCCAACGGGTTTGGAGGTGGATCAGACCAAAAAGAGGCAGTTTGGTGTCAGCTCCAAAAACGGAAATTTCCTTGACCCCGCGGTCAAGGTTTTTTCCAAATCCCCTCTCCTCCACTGTTTTGGCTGACAGCTGTTTGCTGGCCGATTTACCACATTAAAAGTGATCAATACCTGTTTTCCAACGGGTTTGGAGGCGGATCAGACCAAAAAGAGGCAGTTTGGTGTCGGCTCCAAAAACGGAAATTTCCTTGACCCCGCGGTCAAGGTTTTTTCCAAATCCCCCCTCCTCTACTGTTTTGGCTGACAGCTGTTTGCTGGCCGATTCATCACATTAAAAGTGATCAATACCTGTTTTCCAATGGGTTTGGAGGCGGATCAGACCAAAAAGAGGCAGTTTGGTGTCGGCTCCAAAAACGGAAATTTCCTTGACCCCGTGGTCAAAGTTTTTTCCAAATCCCCCCTACTCCACTGCTTTGGCTGACAGCTGTTTGCTGGCCGATTTACCACATTAAAAGTGATCAATACCTGTTTTCCAACGGGTTTGGAGGCGGATCAGACCAAAAAGAGGCAGTTTGGTGTCGGCTCCAAAAATGGAAATTTCCTTGACCCCGCGGTCAAGGTTTTTCCCAAATACCAGCTCCTCCACTGTTTTGGCTGACAGCTGTTTGCTGGCCGATTTACCACATTAAAAGTGATCAATACCTGTTGTCCAATGGGTTTGGAGGTGGATCAGACCAAAGAGAGGCAGTTTGGTGTCGGCTCCCAAAATGGAAATTTCCTTGACCCTGCGGTCAAGGTTTTTTCCAAATCCCAGCTCCTCCACTGTTTTGGCTGACAGCTGTTTGCTGGCCGATTTACCACATTAAAAGTGATCAATACCTGTTTTCCAACGGGTTTGGAGGCGGATCAGACCAAAAAGAGGCAGTTTGGTGTCGGCTCCAAAAACGGAAATTTCCTTGACACCGCGGTCAAGGTTTTTTTCAAATCCCCCCTCCTCCACTGTTTTAGCTGACAGCTGTTTTGGCTGACAGCTGTTTGCTGGCCGATTTACCACATTAAAAGTGATCAATACCTGTTTTCCAACGGGTTTGGAGGCGGATCAGACCAAAAAGAGGCAGTTTGGTGTCGGCTCCAAAAACGGAAATTTCCTTGACCCCGCGGTCAATTTTTTTTTTCAAATCCCCCCTCCTCCACTGTTTTGGCTGACAGCTGTTTGCTGGCCGATTTACCACATTAAAAGTGATCAATACCTGTTTTCCAACGGGTTTGGAGGCAGATCAGACCAAAGACAGGCAGTTTGGTGTCGGCTCCAAACACAGAATTTTTTTTCAAATCCCCCCTCCTCCACTGTTTTGGCTGACAGCTGTTTTGACTGACAGCTGTTTGCTGGCCGATTTACCACATTAAAAGTGATCAATACCTGTTTTCCAACGGGTTTGGAGGCGGATCAGACCAAAAAGAGGCAGTTTGGTGTCGGCTCCAAAAATGGAAACTTCCTTGACCCCGCGGTCAAGGTTTTTTTCAAATCTCCCCTCCTCCACTGTTTTGGCTGACAGCTGTTTGCTGGCCGATTTACCACATTAAAAGTGATCAATACCTGTTTTCCAATGGGTTTGGACGTGGATCAGACCAAAGAGAGGCAGTTTGGTGTCGGCTCCCAAAATGGAAATTTCCTTGACCCTGCGGTCAAGGTTTTTTCCAAATCCCAGCTCCTCCACTGTTTTGGCTGACAGCTGTTTGCTGGCCGATTTACCACATTAAAAGTGATCAATACCTGTTTTCCAACGGGTTTGGAAGCGGATCAGACCAAAAAGAGGCAGTTTGGTGTCGGCTCCAAAAACGGAAATTTCCTTGACACTGCGGTCAAGGTTTTTTTCAAATCCCCCCTCCTCCACTGTTTTAGCTGACAGCTGTTTTGGCTGACAGCTGTTTGCTGGCCGATTCACCACATTAAAAGTGATCAATACCTGTTTTCCAATGGGTTTGGAGGCGGATCAGACCAAAAAGAGGCAGTTTGGTGTCGGCTCCAAAAACGGAAATTTCCTTGACCCCGTGGTCAAAGTTTTTTCCAAATCCCCCCTACTCCACTGTTTTGGCTGACAGCTGTTTGCTGGCCGATTTACCACATTAAAAGTGATCAATACCTGTTTTCTAACGGGTTTGGAGGCGGATCAGACCAAAAAGAGGCAATTTGGTTGGCTCCAAAAATGGAAATTTCCTTGACCCCGCGGTCAATATTTTTTTTCAAATCCCCCCTCCTCCACTGTTTTGGCTGACAGCTGTTTGCTGGCCGATTTACCACATTAAAAGTGATCAATACCTGTTTTCCAACGGGTTTGGAGGCAGATCAGACCAAAGACAGGCAGTTTGGTGTCGGCTCCAAACACAGAATTTTTTTTCAAATCCCCCCTCCTCCACTGTTTTGGCTGACAGCTGTTTTGACTGACAGCTGTTTGCTGGCCGATTTACCACATTAAAAGTGATCAATACCTGTTTTCCAACGGGTTTGGAGGCGGATCAGACCAAAAAGAGGCAGTTTGGTGTCGGCTCCAAAAATGGAAACTTCCTTGACCCCGCGGTCAAGGTTTTTTCCAAATCCCAGCTCCTCCACTGTTTTGGCTGACAGCTGTTTGCTGGCCAATTTACCACATGAAAAGTGATCAATACCTGTTTTCCAACGGGTTTGGAGGCGGATCAGACCAAAAAGAGGCAGTTTGGTGTCGGCTCCAAAAACGGAAATTTCCTTGACCCCGCGGTCAAGGTTTTTTTCAAATCTCCCCTCCTCCACTGTTTTGGCTGACAGCTGTTTGCTGGCCGATTTACCACATTAAAAGTGATCAATACCTGTTTTCCAACGGGTTTGGACGTGGATCAGACCAAAGAGAGGCAGTTTGGTGTCGGCTCCCAAAATGGAAATTTCCTTGACCCTGCAGTCAAGGTTTTTTCCAAATCCCAGCTCCTCCACTGTTTTGGCTGACAGCTGTTTGCTGGCCGATTTACCACATTAAAAGTGATCAATACCTGTTTTCCAACGGGTTTGGAGGCGGATCAGACCAAAAAGAGGCAGTTTGGTGTCGGCTCCAAAAACGGAAATTTCCTTGACACCGCGGTCAAGGTTTTTTTCAAATCCCCCCTCCTCCACTGTTTTAGCTGACAGCTGTTTTGGCTGACAGCTGTTTGCTGGCCGATTTACCACATTAAAAGTGATCAATACCTGTTTTCCAATGGGTTTGGAGGTGGATCAGACCAAAAAGAGGCAGTTTGGTGTCGGCTCCAAAAACGGAAATTTCCTTGACCCCGCGGTCAAGTTTTTTTACAAATCCCCCCTCCTCCACTGTTTTGGCTGACAGCTGTTTGCTGGCCGATTTACCACATTAAAAGTGATCAATACCTGTTTTCCAACGGGTTTGGAGGCGGATCAGACCAAAAAGAGGCAGTTTGGTGTCGGCTCCAAACACAGAATTTTTTTTCAAATCCCCCCTCCTCCACTCTTTTGGCTGACAGCTGTTTTGACTGACAGCTGTTTGCTGGCCGATTTACCACATTAAAAGTGATCAATACCTGTTTTCCAACGGGTTTGGAGGCGGATCAGACCAAAAAGAGGCAGTTTGGTGTCGGCTCCAAAAACGGAAATTTCCTTGACCCCGCGGTCAAGGTTTTTTCCAAATCCCAGCTCCTCCACTGTTTTGGCTGACAGCTGTTTGCTGGCCGATTTACCACATTAAAAGTGATCAATACCTGTTTTCCAACGGGTTTGGAGGCGGATCAGACCAAAAAGAGGCAGTGTGGTGTCGGCTCCATACACAGAATTTTTTTTCAAATCCCCCCTCCTCCACTGTTTTGGCTGACAGCTGTTTTGACTGACAGCTGTTTGCTGGCCGATTTACCACATTAAAAGTGATCAATACCTGTTTTCCAACGGGTTTGGAGGCGGATCAGACCAAAAAGAGGCAGTTTGGTGTCAGCTCCAAAAACGGAAATTTCCTTGACCCCGCGGTCAAGGTTTTTTCCAAATCCCCCCTCCTCCACTGTTTTTGCTGACAGCTGTTTGCTGGCTGACAGCTGGTTGCTGGCTGATTTACCACATTAACCCTCCTGTTGTCCTCGGGTCAAAATGATCCGCCACTGTGTTAAAAACCAAAAAAAATTCTCCTAAACGATATTTTTTCAACTTAAAATTTGATGACTTTTCCTAGATTGACCCCAACATTACAAAAAGTGAATTGTTGCCTTTATTCACATTTCCATGTAAGCTGTACAAAAAAAGGTACAAAGATCGTCTTCGGGTCAAAATGATCCGACAGTCAAATTGAGTTGAAATCACAGTCACAGAGTTAGTTACACACCACAGAATGTCAGAATGTTTTAGTTCTATCTCAGATCAATCAGTAGCAGACGTAAACAAGACAAGACAGGTGGTCTTCTTGCAGACTGCACTGCCTTTGATCTGACCCAAATGTAACAATATTGCCCCTTTGTCTGTGGATTCCCAGAGGCTATAAAGGTGCTGCAGATGACAGTACCCCGAATTATTTCTGTGCTGAAGCCATGAGTGCGCGTCATAACATCGAACAGGCTCTAGAGCTGATTTTTTCAGATGTCCAGCAAGACAACTCTGATTCAGAAGAGGAAGTGGAGGATGTATCAGAAGAAGAAGATGGGGAGGAATACCCTATAATCTTAGCAGGTGTATACAGTCATGCGACTGCAGCTAGTCTATGGGATGCAGAGAGTGGAAGACCAATTTTCTGAGCCACAATGCCACTCAAACTCTTTCACACCTACTCAAGACTGCTACGATTTGATAACCGGGAGTCAAGACAACAAGAAACAATAATACAATTGAAAGTGTCATAGCAACGAGTGATGTCTTGAATAAATGCAGTCTTTCTGCCAGGTGAAGAGGGAAAACTCAGGTATTCACACAATTTGTGGTGAATGACAAGTTGTTTCTTCAAGCAAAATAAGATTTGGTGTTTCAAATTCAATTAAGTTGCTTATATTGGGGGTTTAACGAAGATGGGTCATTTTGACCCGGAGGACACGGGGTGTATACAGAATATGAGGACAACGGGAGGGTTAAGGTATTTTGTCTGTATTCATCATATGGTCATTTTAGTGCTCTCTCGTGAAACTAAGGCTATTTTGGACACAGGAGGTGAATGGTGTTTCCAGGGTCTGTTAGATGTCAAATTCTATACAGGAAACCCTCTAAATAAATAAAAGTAATGAATTACCATTGTTGGATAAACTTTCTTAAGGTAACCTGTTGTATTCATCATATGGTCATTTTAGTGTTCTCTAGCCAAACTACGGCTATTTTGGACACAGGAGGTGAATTGTGTTTCCAGGGGTTGTTAGATGTCAAATTCTGTACAGGAAACCCTCTAATTATCTAAAGATGATGAATTACATTAGTTGGATTAAGTTTCTTAAGGTAATCTGTCTGTATTCATCATATGGTCATTTTAGTGTTCTCTAGCCAAACTACGGCTATTTTGGACACAGGAGGTGAATTGTGTTTCCAGGGGCTGCTAGATGTCAAATTCTATACAGGAAACACTCTAAATAGCTAAAGATGATGAATTACATTAGTTGGATCAAGTTTCTTAAAGTAATCTGTCTGTATTCATCATATGGTCATTTCAGTGTTCTCTGGCCAAACTAAGGCTATTTTGGACACAGGAGGTGAATTGTGTTTCCAGGTGCTGGCAAATGAGAATTTCTATACAGGAAACACTCTAAATAGCTAAAGATGATGAATTACATTAGTTGGATCAAGTTTCTTATGGTAATCTGTCTGTATTCATCATATGGTCATTTTAGTGCCTCTGGCCAAACTAAGGCCATTTTGGACACAGGAGGTGAATTGTGTTTCCAGGTGCTGGCAAATGAGAATTTCTATACAGTAAACACTCTAAATAGCTAAAGATGATGAATTATAGTTGTTGGATTAAGTTTCTTAAGGTAATCTGTCTGTCTTCATCATATGGTCATTTTAGTGTTCTCTTGCTAAACTAAGGCTATTTTGGACACAGGGGGTGAATTGTGTTTCCAGGGGCTGTTAGATGTCAATTTCTATACAGGAAACCCTCTAAATAAATAAAAGTAATGAATTACATTAGTTGGATCAAGTTTCTTAAGGTATTTTGTCTGTATTCATCATATGGTCATTTTAGTGCTCTCTCGTGAAACTAAGGCTATTTTGGACACAGGAGGTGAATTGTGTTTCCAGGGGCTGCTAGATGTCAAATTCTATACAGGACACCCTCTAAATAGCTAAAGATGATGAATTACATTAGTTGGATCAAGTTTCTTAAAGTAATCTGTCTGTATTCATCATATGGTCATTTTAGTGTTCTCTTGCCAAACTAAGGCTATTTTGGACACAGGAGGTGAATTGTGTTTCCAGGTGCTGGCAAATGAGAATTTCTATACAGGAAACACTCTAAATAGCTAAAGATGATGAATTACATTAGTTGGATCAAGTTTCTTAAGGTAATCTGTCTGTATTCATCATATGGTCATTTTAGTGTTCTCTGGCCAAACTAAGGCTATTTTGGACACAGGAGGTGAATTGTGTTTCCAGGGGCTGTTAGATGTCAATTTCTATACAGTAAACACTCTAAATAGCTAAAGATGATTAATTATAGTTGTTGGATTAAGTTTCTTAAGGTAATCTGTATTCATCATATGGTCATTTTAGTGTTCTCTGTCCAAACTAAGGCTATTTTGGACACAGGAGGTGAATGGTGTTTCCAGGGGCTGCTAATGTCAAATTCTATACAGGAAACCCTCTAAATAAATAAAAGTAATGAATTACCATTGTTGGATAAACTTTCTTAAGGTAACCTGTTGTATTCATCATATGGTCATTTTAGTGTTCTCTCACCAAACTAAGGCTATTTTGGACACAGGAGGTGAATTGTGTTTCCAGGGGCTGTTAGATGTCAATTTCTATACAGGAAACACTCTAAACAGCTAAAGATGATGAATTACATTAGTTGGATCAAATTTCTTAAGGTAATCTGTCTGTATTCATCATATGGTCATTTTAGTATTCTCTTGCCAAACTAAGGCTATTTTGGACACAGGAGGTGAATTGTGTTTCCAGGGGTTGTTAGATGTCAAATTCTGTACAGGAAACACTCTAAATAGCTAAAGATGATGAATTACATTAGTTGGATCAAGTTTGTTAAGGTAATCTGTCTGTATTCATCATATGGTCATTCTAGTGTTCTCTCGCCAAACTAAGGCTATTTTGGACACAGGAGGTGAATTGTATTTCCAGGTGCTGGTAAATGAGAATTTCTATACAGGAAACACAATAAACCGCAAAATATGATGAATTACATTAGTTGGATCAAGTTTCTTAAGGTAATCTGTCTGTATTCATCATATGTTCAGTTTAGTGTTCTCTCGCCAAATTAAGCATATTTTTGGATACAAGAGGTGAATTGTGTCTACAGGGGGTGGTATATCGGATTTTCTATATATATACCCCTTCTATACCCCTGTAAATAGCTAAAGATAATGAATTACTATTTTATGAAGTGTTACTGATGAGTTTGTTTACTTAATAGCAGATGTGCATTGTTACCTTCTCTCAGGGCCTTTTTTTCTTTTTGAATTTTATTGGAGAAACTGGCTCTCCCACTTGATTTCAGATAAAAATAATTAGACTTCATAGCCTGAGAATGGTAAGAGATAGACATAGCCATAGTTTTGATCAAGTTTCACTGATGAGTTTGTGTGCTGTTAGTAAAGCACATTTTGACCTTTTCTTTATTGAATTGTTAATATACAATAACATAACATAATACAATAAGCATACAATAAGTGAAATATAAAACTTCCTAAACCCATCCCATGACCCAAATCCACCCCAACAACACTACAACTGTCCACAAACGTCGACATAATGAAAAGCTGCAAGTATACAGAAACAAAACCACACAGTACAGTACAAACACAGAACAAATGACAAAAAACAAACAAAACACACACCAAAAAAAAAGTAGTTACTAGTCACTCCAGTTTGTTATCCTGTATAACTGCATTAAAGTAAGAGATAAATGGGGTCCATATTTTATTGAACTCAGCCTTTCTCCCCTTTATAGTGAATTTATCTTAATCTTTTCAAGTTTAAGATGGAACATGACATCTTTTTTCAATTCAATTTCAATTTATTTGTATAGCCCAATATCACAACAGAGTTGTCTCACAGTGCTTTACAAAGTTCACTGAAATAAACAAGTGTAAGCGAACAAACAATCTAATAAAGAGTCCAGCAGTCGATGAGGCCAATGGATCAGTCCGAGGCATCACCTGCCCTTTATGACCCTCCTTCTTTGGGAAGGAAAAACTCAAAAAACCCAATGGGAAAAGAGAAACCTCCGGGAGCACCACAATGAAGGAGAGATCCAGCTCCCAAGGACGGACAGGCTGTAGCCTTGGACAGACGCAATAACCACATGAGCGGGACCAGGACCAGGATCCATAGGAACCAGGGAACCACATCAGCAGAACCAGGACCAGGATCCACAGGAACCAGAGAACCACATCAGCGGGACCGGGACCCACAGGAACCAGAGAACCACATCAGCAGGGCCAGGACCAGGATCCACAGGATCAACAGGAACCTGAGAGATGAGAAAGCAGAGAAAGGCTCCGGTTAGGAAAGTTAGAGGCAGACATTTGACTGACATGAGACATAACGATGGAGAGGAAGAGGAGGATAGAGAATAGAGGAGCTCAGTGCACCATAGGAGTCCCCCGGCAGTCTAAGCCTATAGCAGCAGCAGGGGCTGGTCTAAGGCCTGAGCCAGCCCTTAAATATAAGCCTTATCAAAAAGGAAGGTTTTTAGTCTACTCTTAAATGTAGAGAGGGTGTCTGCCCCCCAAACCCAAACTGGAAGGAGGTTCCACAGGAGAGGAGCCTGATAGCTGAAGGCTCTGCCTCCTGCACTACTTTTGGAGACTTTGGGAACCACCAGTAGACCTGCATTCTGAGAGCGCAGTGCTCTAGTGGGGTAGTACGGTACTATGAGCTCTTTAAGATATGATGGAGCCTGACCCTTAAGAGCCTTGTAGGTGAGGAGAAGGATTTTAAACTCTATTCTAGATTTTACTGGAAGCCAATGAAGAGAAGCCAGTACAGGAGAAATGTGGTCTCTTCTTTTAGTTCTCGTCAGAACACGAGCAGCAGCGTTCTGGACCAGCTGGAGAGTCTTTAACGACTTATTGGGGCAGCCTGATAACAATGAGTTACAATAGTCCAACCTAGAAGTGACAAATGCATGGACTAATTTTTCTGCATCGTCTGTGGATATGATGGGCCTGATTTTGGCAATATTACATGGAAAAAGGCAGTTCTAGAAATCTGTTTAATGTGGGAGTTAAAGGACAAATCCTGATCAAATAAGACTCCCAGATTCCTCACAGTGGAGCTGGAGGCCAGAGTAATGCCGTCCAGAGCAGTTATGGTAGTAGAAAAGCTGTCTCTGAGGTGTCTGGGGCCAAGCAAAATAACTTCAGTTTTATCTGAATTTAGCAGCAGAAAGTTGCTGCTCATCCAGGACTTTATGTCCTTAAGGCAGATTTGAAGTTTAGCCAACTGATTGTGTTCATCTGGCTTTATTGATAAATAAAGTTGTGTATCATCTGCATAACACTGGAAATGAATGGACTGCTTCCTGATAATATTACCCAGAGGAAGCATATATAAGATAAAGAGTATTGGTCCAAGCACTGAACCTTGTGGAACTCCATGTCTAACCTTAGTGTGGACAGAGGATTCATTATTAATATGTACAAACTGAAATCAATCTAATAAATAGGACTTAAACCAGCTTAATGCAGTTCCTTTTATACCAATGAACTGTTCCAGTCTCTGTAACAGATGATGTGATGGTCAATGGTGTCGGAAGCAGCACTCAGGTCTAACAAGACCAGGACAGAGAGAAGTCCTCTGTCTGATGCCATAAGGAGGTCGTTTGTAACCTTCACCAGTGCTGTCTCTGTGCTGTGGTTCGCTCTAAAACCTGACTGAAAATCCTCAAATAGACTATTAGAGTTTAGAAATTGACACAGCTGATTAGCTACGACTTTCTCCAGGATCTTGGAGAGAAAGGGAAGGTTGGATATAGGTCTATAGTTAGCTGACACACCTGAATCAAGAGTAGGCTTTTTCAGGAGAGGTTTAATTACTGCTATTTTATAGGACTGTGGTACATAGCCTGTTAGTAGAGACTGATTTGTCATATCCAGTAAGGACGTGTTAATTAGGGGTAGGACCTCTTTAAGTAGTCCAGTAGGAATGGGGTATAGGAGACATGTTGACAATCTAGATGAGGAGATTACTGAGGTCAATTCAGCAAGATCAATTGGAGAAAAACAGTCCAAGTACACATCAGGTGTAACAGCTGTTTCTATGGTTCCTAGGTTTGAAGTTGGACCAGACCCTGTTGAGGGCAGGAGGCGCTGAATTTTGTCCCTAATAGTTATTCTCTAACACATTTTTATAAATTTCATAATTATATGACTAATAATATTTGAAAAGTATGACCCATCCCTACTAATCACCTCGTCATATTGTGTTCTGTTGTTAAAGAACCACACACAAGCCACTGTGATGAACCTTTGCATTTTTACACCTTTATTTTCTCATTAGGCTCACTTCACACACACTTTTACCTGTACCTGCTTTTGATATAGATTAGCATCCTATAGTACAGACATGGACTCTGCAACATCTTTTTCCACACTCACCTGAACACCAAAATAGTGTCCTGATCCGACAGTCTCGAGTGATTTCTGCCACACTTACTTATACATCCGTATACATTTTCTTACACAATTTTGCTGGTCTTTCAGCTGGACCTAAAGCAACTATTTCACCCCAAGATGTGCAGGCTAGATAAGGGAGACCCAGTAGGACACAGATGCAGTTACCCTCCAGCATTTCTCTGGGACTGTCAGGTAAGGTTATTAGGCTCTGCATTCCTACCACACAATTTACTTCCGCTGATGTTAGATGTATTTGTGGTATTAAGGGGAATGTGACCACCTATGCAACGCTTTACAGTCATGACCTCTGGCTCCCTTGTAGCTTATCATGTCATGCCATGCATGTAATGGTACACAAAGATCAAGATGTCTTCAACACCTGTTTCTACTAGTAAGCAGACACAAACACACATTTCTACATTATACACAATGAGTATAGATGGCCATGAAGCATCTTGATTGGAATCAAGCTTCTTGTGATTGTTTGTATGCAGATACTACTATCTGCATGGGCTGTGATTTTTGAATATCTGCATAGTCCTTGAATTACTAATAAAAATGAATAGTTTTGTTAAGTTAGAACCTTAATATTGGCATAAAATGTTTTAGGCCTGCTCAAATAAGCTACTCTCCCTCATTGTGAGAGTGGACAGATAAGGTCAATCCGACCTCCACAGAATGGCTTCTCCTCTATTGTTTTGAGAAGCAGATAGATAGAATGTACCAGACTGATCTTGATTGTAGTGTCTTTGTTATGCAAAACATATTCTAAAGTTATGATCATAGATACACGCCTGCGCAAACAACATCCACAACTGGTAGAGTATCATAGCATCACTACAGGAACGTGCTATCTGTGACGCACGAACCGAAACAGCAAATCAGAAAAGGTTACGTACTTTATTATGTCCAACAAGCATTTAAAATAAGATGTTTTGAATCAGTTTGGAGCTCCTCTGACCAGGGGTCCGTCATGAGCCCAGCACTGCGAGTCCTTCACGTGTGACCAGAATGTGACCAGAACCTCAGCCAATGGATGTGCATCTGTCCAAGGCTACAGCCTGTCCGTCCTTGGGAGCTGGATCTCTCCTTCACTGTGGTGCTCCCGGAGGTTTCTCTTTTCCCACTGGGTTTTTTGAGTTTTTCCTTCCCGAAGAAGGAGGGTCATAAAGGGCAGGTGATGCCTCGGACTGATCCACCGGACTGATCCATTGGCCTCATCGACTGCTGGACTCTTTATTAGATTGTTTGTTCGCTTACACTTGTTTATTTCAGTGAACTTTGTAAAGCACTGTGAGACAACTCTGTTGTGATATTGGGCTATACAAATAAATTGAATTGAAAATTGAATTGAATTTATTTTCCCTTGTTTTTACCTAAGTATGCTCATCCAGGGCAATAAGTAGATCCTGGATGTAAAGGCAATGTCAGGTCTCTGTAAAGATGTGGGCACAAACAGTCTCTGATTTCTTTATGCTTAGGGAGGGAATTTAAGGAGTAGGGAATCCCATTTCATCCACTGGACCTTCTCACAACTGTGACCAGAGCCGGCTCTTGGCATAGGCCATATAGACGGTCGCCTAGAGTGCCACCGGCTGGAGGGGCGCTGCTGCAAGCCCTCAAAAAAAGAAACAATTAAAACAATAAATAAAATAAGATAAATAACAGTAATAACTTGCATCCCCGACTGGGGCCCTTTCCTCGTGCTCTGTCTGTCTGTTCCTCGCAGGTTCAGGCAGCGACAGGTCCAGAGAACAGGGAAGAAGTAAGGCAGCAGGTCAGACAGGACACAGCTGTTCATCCTACTGCTGGACCAACAGGTGAGTTTAGAACAGGGAAGAAGTAAGGCAGCAGGCCAGACAGGACACAGCTGTTCAACCTACTGTTGGACCAACAGGTGATCTTAGAACAGGGAAGAAGTAAGGCAGCAGGTCAGGACACAGCTGTTCATTCTACTGCTGGACCAACAGGTGATCTTAGAACAGGGTCCCTCATGAGGAAATGAATGGCAAGAGAGTAACTTCACCTGGATAAACGCGTGGTAACAAGGTGTCAACACTGAGTTATGAATCCTGGTGCAACAACAGAAAGCTTCTTGTTCATGTTTACTGGTAGATGAGTTTGAACAGTCAGAACAGAACTGACTGTGGGTCCATAATACAACTGTAATCTGGGATTACTATGGAGTAACTTATTGTCCTCATGTTTCATCACAGATATTTCCCAGTCAACACCAGAGGGCCCAAACAGCAGCAAGTTTTTCCCTCGTACTCTTCAAGGGGACAGAAGACGAGGCTTCAAGAAAGACTGGCACAGTGCGCACACATGGCTAGAATACTCTGAGCTATGGTAAAATGTCTACTGTCAAAGACAATGCTTTTGTGGACATAGTCTGTTACATGTTTACAACAGAATAAAGCTGTACTGAAAACAATCAAAGGCCTCTGTGTGGTGCTTTTAAACTTGAGTAGACTTGTTCCCTGTAACTGTTTAGTTCATTACATCAATGTACTCCCTAATAGTAAAGCTGTATATTACAACTACCATATTAGAACAATGAATTTCCTAACTCATAAATAAACCAACACTTAATAAAACAGGCTTGTACTGTATTAGTCCATGTACATCTAAGTAACGTCAACTGTAAAATTAGAAAGTATATTAGTACATGATTCCTTAACTCTCATACTGACATCGATTTTAACCAGCCTCAATACTTACAACAGCTTTTCTTCTTGAAATTCCATTATTGTTTTTGGTGTGCCACCCCAGGATTTTCACTGGCCCTATCTGGCCCCCCCTGTGAAAAATCTCTGGGGGCGCCTCTGGGGAGAAGGGAGGGGGGTCATTTCAGAGGAAACGTGAAAGAGGCTAGATCATGCCCAGCGCCAGCTACCATGCCCCGTCTGCTGTGTTTGATCATGCTCTGTACATGTGCCGCTGTGCAGCCGTGAGTGAGACCTGCAGATAACCTCCTACAAGGTAACCATTAGCTGCACATTTATGTTTCACTCTATTAGTGTAGATATTAGCTGTGGGTTTATTTTTTCACAGTTATTGTTGTTTTTTGTCTTTTAACATGTCATGATTCAGAGCTAGCCAGTAATGTTAGCTTTCTACTAGCTACAGTTCCTGTATATTTCAATTGTTTTAAGTCTAATGGTTATACCTTATGCTTATTTTCTTGCTAGTCCTGTCTTATTACATGCTCATTATCAGGCCCACTTGTGCCTGCAGAATTCCAACAATATCTCTGCAGATTTTTCATAGATTTTGAAGGAATTTCAATTCAATTAACATTTCCATCTCAAAACGATATTGTAATCACATTTACAAGCAAAAAAGTATTCCGCTAAATCCTGCTAACTACTAAACTAAAAGAAAATCTGCTGATGCTGTTTGTGTCTGGTCATTACTAGCCTTTTGCTCTGTATGTTACCTGTAACACATGCCTTTGTGTACTTTAGGTTGACCTTTGCTGTCTATGCTTGATTCTCCATTACTAATCAGCTCGTACTATGGTGTTTCATTGTTACAGAGCTGCACACAAAGGACTCCACTGTGTGGACTTTTGCGTCTTTACACTTCTATTTTCTCTGAGATGTGGACCACCCTCCCAGAAGCAGCCACCACACAGCATATCAGCCAGACTTTAAGGTAAGTTAGCCTATTGCACCTCCTCATCATCTCCTCATACTACTTTAACTCTGCCGGGTGGCTGTTGGTAGCCGTTGGTAACCGTTGGTAGCTGTTTTGGCTACACGAGTGATCTGAAACCTGCTGGCATCTTGACCACGAGATCTTCACAAATTCCAGAAGAATTGTGGAGGAAAACACATCGAGATTGCAGAGGAAAGAAGAACCAGCGGAGGAGAGAAACCAGAGGGAGTCAACGGAGGCGTATGGAGGAAAAGAAATATAAACCCTGTCTCTCCATCGTTACTATGGGCAACGTGAGATCGCTGGTAAACAAGATGGAGGAGCTAACAGCGTTAGCCAGGAGTCTGATGGAGTACCGGGAGTGTAGTCTGGTGTGCTTTTTGGAGACATGGCTGCATCAGGACATTCCCGACGACAATGTTTCCATCGGTGGCTTCCAAACTGTTCGGGCCAACAGGGACTGCACCAGGAGCGGTAAGCGGAAAGGAGGGGGGCTTGCTGTTCTGGTGAACAACAGGTGGTGCAGTCCTGCTAATATTACTATCAAGGAGCACATCTGCAGCCCGGACATTGAACTGTTTGCTGTTGGTCTTCGCCCACGTTGCCTGCCACGGGAGTTTTCACATGTTGTCATGGTGACTGTTTACATTCCTCCCTCTGCCAACCCGACTTCAGCGTGTGACGTCATCCACTCCGCCATAGCCCGGGTACAGACTCTACACCTGAGTGCACTCACTGCTATCTCTGTCTTCAACCATGTCACCACGGCAAAGGCACTGTCCAACTTCATCCAGTATGTGAACTGTTCCACGAGAGAGGAGAGGACCCTGGACTCTGGACTCACCTGATTATTATTATTGTTATTATTATATAATACAGCTCCTCACTCAGAGTGTACATGTTGTTATATATTATTGTTGGTAGTAGTGGTATTATTTGTATCATTATTATTTTTATTATTATATAATACAGCTCACTCTGAGTGTACATGTTGTTATATATTATTGTTAGTAGTAGTGGTATTATTTGTATTATTATTATTATTATTATTATTATATAATACAGCTCCTCACTCTGAGTGTACATGTTGTTATATATTATTGTTGGTAGTAGTGTTATTATTTGTATCATTATTATTTTTATTATTATATAATACAGCTCACTCTGAGTGTACATGTTGTTATATATTATTGTTAGTAGTAGTGGTATTATTTGTATTATTATTATTATTATTATTATAATGATAATAATTATTAAAGTAATTCTGATTCAGATTATTATTATATAATACAGCTCCTCACTCTGAGTGTACATGTTGTTATACATTATTGTTATTATTATTATCATCATTATTATTATATAATACAGCTCACTCTGAGTGTACATGTTGTTATATATTATTGTTAGTAGTAGTGGTAGTAGTATTATTAGTATTATATAATACATCCTCATTCCTCATCCCCAAGTACTCCCCACTCATCCAACGTGTGAAACCATCTGTGAGAACCATCAAGGTGTGGCCAGCAGGAACAGACAAGGTACTTCAGGACAAGTTCCATCACACAGACTGGAGTATGTTTGCTTCTCAGGCCACCTGTGGCTCTCAGACAGATATTGACACCTACACTTCTTCTGTGCTGCACTATATCAACACCACCACTGACAGTGTGACAACATGGAAACAGATCACCACGTACCCAAATCAGAAGCCATGGATGAACAAGGAGGTGCGGCTCCTGCTGAAGGCCCGCAACACCGCCTTCAGATCAGGTGACGCACAGGCCTACAGCATATCCAGGGCTAACCTGAGGAGGGGCATCATCAAGGCCAAGTACTGCTACAAGCTGAAGGTAGAGGAACACTTCTCCAACTCCGATCCCAGACGCATGTGGCAAGGCATTCAGGTCATCAGCGACTACAAGCCCAACAACTCCACCTCCACAACCACAGATGTCTCCTTCCTGAATGAGCTAAATCACTTCTATGCTCGCTTTGATAGAGACAACAGGGAGACGGCGACCACGACCAGACCCCCTGCAGACAACCAGCCCTTCTCACTTACACCCACAGACGTCCACGCTGCACTAAGCCACATCAACCCACGCAAGGCTGCTGGCCCAGACGGCATCCCCGGGCGCGTACTGAGAACATGTGTGGAACAGCTCACAGAGGTTCTTACGGACATCTTCAACCTGTCCCTCGCCCAAGCAGCTGTGCCAGCATGCTTCAAATCCACCTCCATCGTTCCAGTGCCAAAACACTCCAGCCCGGCGTGCCTGAACGACTACCGCCCCGTAGCACTCACACCCATCGTTATGAAGTGCTTCGAGCGACTGGTCCTGGCACATTGAAGAACTGTCTCCCACCCACACTGGCCCCATACCAGTTTGCCTACCGCAGCAACAGGAGTACAGAGGATGCAATCTCCACTGCACTGCACTCTGTGCTCACACATCTGGACAACAACAACACTTACGCACGGATGCTGTTCATTGACTTCAGCTCAGCATTTAACACCGTCATCCCCTCCAAGTTAATCACCAAACTCGGAGACCTGGGCATCAACACCCCCCTCTGTTACTGGATAAAAGACTTCCTGACTGACAGACCCCAGCATGTTAGGTCAGGACACACCAGCTCAACCACCATCACACTCAACACAGGCGTACCACAGGGCTGTGTGCTGAGCCCATTCCTCTACTCCCTCTTCACCCACGACTGCAGACCTGTACATGAATCCAACTCCATCATCAAGTTTGCGGACGACACAACGGTGATCGGCCTCATCAGCAACAACGATGAGACAGCCTACAGGGAGGAGGTACAGCATCTGGCCGCTTGGTGTGCTGACAATAAGCTGCTCCTTAACACCAGCAAGACTAAGGAGCTTATCATTGACTTCAGGAGGGAGAGCGGAAACACGCACAACTCCATTCACATCAACGGGATGGCTGTGGAACGTGTCTCCAGCTTCAAGTTCCTGGGGACTCACATCTCTGAGAACCTCTCCTGGTCCACTAACACCTCCAACCTGGTCAAGAAGGCTCACCAACGCCTCTTCTTCCTGAGGACACTGAAGAGACACCACCTGTCCTCAAGCGTACTGGTGAACTTCTACCGCTGTGCGATCGAGAGCATCCTGACCAGCTGTGTCACTGTCTGGTATGGGAACTGCTCTGCCACAGACCGTAAGATGCTACAGCGGGTGGTGAAAACTGCCCAACGCATCACAAGGACTCCTCTTCCAGCCATTGAGGACATCCAGAGGAAACGCTGTCTGCGTCGAGCTCGCAGCATCCTCAAGGACTCCTCCCACCCTGCCCATAAACTGTTTGTCCTCTTACCCTCCGGCACGCGCTTCAGGAGCCTCCGAACCAGGACCACCAGACTGAGGAACAGCTTTTTCCCCAGAGCTGTCTCCCTACTGAACTCTGCCCCCCACTGACCCCCCTGCCCCGACACATCACCATACTGTCCTCTGTAAATATAGTATTTAAATCTAGGTAATATGTATATCACCTCAATCTGTATACACCTGTATTATATGTACATTCCACTCTCAGTCTAATCCGTATATTATATTTATATTTATACCGTAGTTACTAGCACACATGTTCATAGCACTACTCTGTATATAGCACCTGTAATTCTGTATATTCTGTACATACCTTATATATATTTCTGCACTTTTTCTACAAATTGCACTTCTGGTTAGATGCCAAACTGCATTTCATTGCCTTGTACTGTACAGGTGTAATGACAATAAAGTTGAATCTAATCTAATCTAATCTAATCTCACTCTGAATGTACATGTTGTTATATGTTATTATTATTAGTAGTGGTATTATTTGTATTATTATTATTATTATTATTATTATTATTATTATCATTATTATTACTTTCGTGTTTGAAGTTTATTCTTATTCTTTTGGAGCTGTGTGTAACAAAAAGCAATTTCCCCCTGGGGATTATTAAAGTAATTCTGATTCTGATTCTGATTCTGATTCTGATCCTGAAGAGAAGGCCAGATCAAGTACCTCTACTGATGTTCTCAGCTCTCTTTTTGGAATTACAGATGAAAGTGACCCACTGTGACAAGATATACAATGCCTTATGTACATGATCTAGAGCAGGGGTGTCCAAACTTTTTTCACTGAGGGCCACATACAGAAAAACATCTAAAGGGCTGGGCCACTCACTAGAGGTGAGCTATGCTGCTAACTTTAATCCACTAGAGGTGATGTATATCGCCTCACCTCTAGTGGATTAAAGTTGGCAAAATCAATCAAATGCAGGTAAATTCTGCTTGATAACTGAATATGATTCAAGAAAAAAACACCCTTTCCATTAGTGGGCTTTCATTTATTAGTTGTGGTACAAGCTGGTCTTTGCCTTGTAGGCTCTTGTTCAGTGTGTTCAGGTGATCAGTGAGAGCCACTAAAAAAGGGAGGGAAGCTTGAAATAGTCTGTGCTAGAGCCCTGGTGCTCGAATTAACAGTCTTACCTTCACTTTCTTGCCCCTCAGCGGACACCGTAGAGGCCCTTCTTTTGCACTGGCCTGTCCCAGCTGGACCCCATCCGTCGTACCTCCACACAGCTCCTCCCATTTAACTCTCATCATGCCAACTGCATCTGGCACAGCTTCAAAAACATCCTCACCCATTGTGGTGCTCTTTAGACTGCTAACATCAAGCAGCTCCTCCATAATGCAAAAGTGATCGTCATTAGTTATTAGCTGTGCTCTGCGTCTGAAACTTTCTACACTTTTCTTAATTCTGCCATTTTGGGTCACCTGTAGCAAATTTCTTCTTCTATTACTCATTTTATAGAGAAGCTGCCTCGTTCAAGACCGTTACTCCACCTGGTGGTGAGACTAAGAAGTACAACACATTCCAGCACAGGTTCCATGTGTGGGCCGCATTCCAATACATTTTTAGAATTTCCTGCGGGCCAATGAAAATTGGACCACGGGCCGCAGTTGGCCGTAGTTTGGACACCCCTGATCTAGAGCTTCCCTATGCTAGTTTCCCTTATGCCATGACACAGACCCAGAAGCCTTGAGAATTTAGACATCATAAACACCTCTTCTTCAAGCTAACATTATGCTAGCAAGATTCAACATAAATAATGCTGCATATGGTTGACAAACAGTAAATATAATTTCACAGTATTATTCACAGTATTAGCAAGCTAACCAGCTATGTCACTGTCGCATGGTCAATATCGAAGTTTTCACAAACAAATGGAGTTCCTACTTTGCAAACACTCAAAATAGTTAAAGATGATGAACATGCATTAAATCAAGTTTCTCAAGCTAACTACTGTAGTGTCTGATATGTGTCTGTAGTGAGTATAAATATGAATGTAGTGTTTGGTATGTGCCTTTAGGGCATATGATGTGGTAGTGGTCATTGTTTGTATGTTTCTGATCTGTGATCGATTATCTGGAGACAGACAGACTGGGAACTGCCTGACCTGGGCAGTGGAGATCTGACCTTTGCTCCCCCTCACTAGATACTGGGGGATGGTGTCCTTCTAATATATCCTTGTACCCCTAAAACAAAGAATAGAACTGTTATATGGATGAAAACCAGATGTTGGGATGGATGGTCAAAGGGGTATAAAGAAGTGACCAGAGAGGTGGCTCGAGGAAGACGAGGACAGAGAGACAGCAGATTCGGCTGCGGGTTACGCTGTCTGTTCCTACAATTGGCTGAACGTCTTCCCAGGCCTCCATGGTGCCTGTTAGACAACTGACCTTTTTGCAATAAACCTATTTTATTCACTAAGTCATTGTCAGCGGAAGTTTCCTTTCATCAACTGCACATCATCATCATCAGAGAAGATACGACACTACTCTAACTTGGGCAGCACGGTGGTCCAGTGGTCAGCACTGTTGCCTCAAAACAACCCCTCTCCCCGTGCTTGCTTGGGGTTTCTCCAGGTGGCTTGCTCCCACATGCAGGTCAGCTTAATTGGTGACTCTAAATTGCCCGTAGGGCTGATTGTGAGTGTGAATGGTTGTCTGTCTCTATGCGTTGGCCCTGTGGTAGGCTGGCGACCAGTCCAGGGTGTACCCCGCCTCCTGTCCGAAGTCAGCTGGGATTGGCTCCAGCTCCCCCGCGGCCTAACGGATAAGCAGTATAGATAATGGATGGATGGAAGTAAAAAGTCTTCCCAAAGGCTGGCTGATCTGACTTCCTACTTTGGTAGGTATTGGAAGTAAATTATTTTTCCATGGACTGGGAGATGTAAATGTCTGCACAGGAAACACAAATATAATGAATTACATTAGTAGAATCAAGTTACTCTAACTAACAAGTGCACTGTTTGTAATTGTTAATTTTAAGGTTCTCCTGGTGAAATTAGCTCAATTTGACGCTGGAGGTTACAAATCTTCACACAAGCTGGTAGATGTGAGTTGCCTTACTCTGCAAACACTCAGAATAGTTAAAGATGATGAATTACTTGAGTTCATTCAAGTTTCTCTAGCTTACTATTTGGCATTCAGCAAATGTTCATTTTAAATTTTTTTCACCTAAGCTAATTTTTGATATTAGACATTAGACATTAAATTTCTACATAGGAAACACTATAAATAGTTAAAGATGATGAATTACATGAGTTGAATCAAGTTTCTCTAATTCCTGAATTGTTGGGTCTGAACTCCTCTCAGTGAATTAAGCATTTTTGATACTGTTGTAGAACTGAATTGTCAGAAGGTGTCACCTACAAATGTATGCATGATTTAGTGTGGGAATGTTAAAGCATATTAGTTAATGTATTTTGGATTACGTGTTACTGATGAGTTTGTGTGCTGTTCAGGCCCATCTTGTCTATGAATGATGCAGAAAAATGAATCCATGCATTTGTCACTTCTAGGTTGGACTATTGCAGTGCCTTATTATCAGGTTGCCCCAATAAGTCCTTAAAGATTCTCCAGCTGGTTCAGAATGCTTCTGCTTGTGTACTGACGAGAACTAGGAGAAGAGATATTTCTCCCGTACTGGCTTCTCTTCACTGGCTTCCAGTAAAATCCAGAATAAAATTTAAAATCGTTCTTCTCACCTACAAAGCTCTCAATGGTCAGGCTCCATCATATCTTAAAGAAACCATAGTACCATACTACCTCACTAAAAGCACTGCGCTCTCAGAATGCAGGGCTACTGGTGGTTCCTAAAGTCCTCAAAAGTAGTGCAGGAGGCAGAGCTTTCAGCTATCACGCTCCTCTCCTGTGGAATCTTCTTCCAGACACCCTCTCTACATTTTAGAGTAAGTTAACAACCTTCCTTTTTGATAAAGCTTATAGTTTAGGGCTGGCTCAGGACTTGGACCAGCCCTTAATTATGCTGCTATAGGCTTAGACTGCCGGGGGACTCCCCATGATGCACTGGGCTCCTCTCTCCTCCTCTTCTTCTCCATCCTTATGTCTCATGTCCCTTTAATGTCTGTTCCTAACTTGGTATCTTCCCCAGAGCCTTTCTGTGCTTTTCTCATCTCTCAGGCTCCTGTGGATCGTGGTCCTGGTTCTCCTGCTGTGGTTCTCAGGTTCCTGTGGATCCTGGTCCTGGTTCTCCTGTTGTGGTTCTCTGGCTTCATGAATCACTGCTGCGGACCGTCAGCCGCTGCCACTTTTTTACTGATATTAGTCAAGTTATTATTATTCATATATTAACTATTGTCATGGTTACCATATTGCTAATTATTATTCATATTCATATTGTCAGCATAGTTGCTACTATAGTTGCTGTTAGTATGTTGCTTGCTGTTAGCTTTGTCTCTCCCTCTCTCTCTATTTTTCTCTGTCCAACCTCCACGGACCCTGACAGAAAGCCACCCACCTCCAAGCCTGGTTCTGTTCGAGGTTTCTTCCTGTTGAAGGGGACTTTTTCCTTGCCACTGTTGCCTAATATAATATCTGATGCTTGCTCATGTGGGGATTCTTGATTCCTGAATTGTTTGGTCTAGACCTGCTCTTTATGTAAAGCGTCTTGAGAGAATGCTATTATGAACTGGCGCTATATCAATCAAGATTGATTAATTGATTGAAAAGTACATTTTTAGAGTGGGAATATTAAATCATAGTAGTTAATACATTTTGGATGAAGTTTTACTGGTGAGTTAGAGTCCTGATATTAAAAGTGCCTTTTGACCTTCTCTCAGCGAACTAAGCTAATTTTGGACATTGACTCACCCTGGTGGTTGTATGCCGGGACTGGTGTGCCAGCTGTGGCTGTATGTCTTCTTAGCTGCTCACCCAGCTCGTCATACATTCTTCTCAGCTCTTCAACTGACTGTGTGGCTGTACTGATAAGTGTGATGGCGTGAGAGTGTGTTTGTGACATATTGTCTTGCTGCACAGCTGGTGGGTTATGTGTCTCTTGTGTCCTAACTCATCAACTGGCAACTTAACAGAAGCAGACTTATCAACACGCCAAACATATTCCTCCAGCATCATTAATTTGCTCATGCCTTCATCTTCAAGGTCCAGCCAACACTGGGATTACATACAAGAAACAACATAGTCTATGCAGCCTTCTTCGTCGCCTCTCAGCTTACTGATGTCTTCATTGTCCGTCGCAAGGTCAACAACAACCTGGTATAGTTCACCACTGGGCAGTCTGAACAAACCTCTTTTTATGCTCCACACTAGTTGTTCATGTGCCGTTCCCATGATGTGTGGCTCTGATGGTGATGGAATGTTGCAGCATAGCTCCCTGTTGGTGTACATGCTGTGGTCCCCCCGATTTCAGCAGTGCGGTTCCCTGGCAAGGTGAAGACCCCTCTTCTCCATCTCTGGACACCCATCTTTATTTCAACAATAATCTCATATAAACAATGAACATTTCACTCTCTAGTGCAAGTGTCTGTGTTTAAATGCCCATTTGTCCCTGCTTTGTCTGTAAAAAAAATAATGAAATGAAATAAATAATGACAAATCAAATGTACAATAACCCAAAATAGTATGGGCTTTCCTTACTCTTCGCTCCTTTTATCACTTCATAGTTTCACACAGGAACGAACGCTCCCAATAGCTTCAATGCTGGTTTCTGAAGAGATCACGTCACAAGTTTGACTTCCATAAGGTATTATCTCAGTGTCAAAATAAACAAAAGTGCTTAAAGATATTTTCTTTAGATATTCCCTGTCATTAATGCTGTCCTCAAGACAATAAACAGCACTTAGGGATACTCTGTGAACTCTAGCTAGTCTCCGTCTGATTAAACTCAGACATTTTATACTAACATATCAGGTCAGAACTTGACTTTAATTAACATGTGTATAAGGTGGTGAGGACTAAAGGAAACTTAAATATGACGTGTACATTCACGTTAGAATGATGCGTTTACATACATATGGTTGTGACATATTTTGAAACACAGAAACAGCTTAAGATCGTGAATTTTGAAAAAATTTACATCTGCCAAGCCCCTGGAAACGCAACTCACCTCTACTTTCAAAAATGACCTTGTTCAATGAAAGAACATCAAAATGAACATTTGATAAATACAGACAAATTTGATTCAACAAATGTAAATTTCTACATAGACTCTTAACCCTCTAAGCGCCAAAGTCGCAAAATTGCGACAAGCAACATTGCTGAATAAAACAGGCTGCATCTATAAATGTGGTGCCGAATCTTGTTATTACTTTTCACCAGGACATGGCAGACATGTGTGCCTGTAATCTGAGCAACATTTGTGGGCGTGGTTCTATTCAAAGTTTTACAGTAAAAAGAGTTTGTAAAACACCCTCCGGCGCAGAGACGCGGCGGCGAAGCAGAAGTAGTAGTGTTGAGCGTAGCGAGAGCGAAAGAGTGTTTTTTCATTTACTCATGATGCCGAGAGGTCGGTTTACCATCGACGAAATACTTTGTCAGGTACTGGCTGACTCCGATTCCGAGGAGGAAGACATGCAGTTGTCCAGTGAAGCAGAAACTGACATTAGTAGTGACGGCGAGTCTGCGCGCCATAGTCCACAATCAGCACATGGTATAGCGGATGCTTCACCTCAGCGTGGCCGGGGTGAAGCATTCTGCGATCGTCAAGCAGGGGACGTGGTCGAGGTGGCAGGGGGGCTCATAACACCGCAAATATGGGTGAATGTAGCGGGGATGAAAACAACCGCGGTTGTCGTGGCAGACGCGGGAGAAGCCGCAGGGAAAAAACACCACTAATAGCGGCGGAGGTGGCGTTCATCGCCGCACCGTAAATCACGGCGGTGATGATGATGATGATGGCTGGCAGTTCTTGAGAGAAGAGGAAGAGTATCAAAAGTGGATCCGAAATTTTGATGAGCCTGTTGGTTATTGTGGAGACGATCTGACAAATTCTGAGCCCACTGATTTCATCTCTCTTTTTCTGAATGATGAATTCTGGAGCCTATCCCAAATTTCGTTTCATACTAAAGATATTTCACATTTACAGTGTGCCTTTATCTCAAACCACTTTAAAGTTATAGCCTTTTGAAACCTTGATATCAAAATTGAACATTTTCCAATATGTCCGCCACCTTATGACGTCATAATATGCAAATTAGATTAATAATTTCACTCCCATCACAGACTTTGAGTCATACTGAACAATTTTCTCATTGACAGTATACCTTTATCTCAAACTACTTTCAAGTTATAGCCTTTTGAAATCTTGATATCAAAATTGTATATTTTCTTGAAAAAACTCCGGCGCCTAAAGGGTTAATGGCTAGAGATGATGAAATACATCTGCCAACCCCTGGAAACACAACAGACCTCCTGTGTCAAAAAAAGAGAGCTTAGTTCAGTGAAAGAAAATCAAAATGAACATTTGATAAATACAGATAAATTAGTTTGAGAAACTTGATTCAACTAATGCAATTCATCATCTTTAGCTTCTACGTAGTGTTTTCTACATAGAAATTTCCATCTGCAAGCCGCTGGAAACACAACTCACCTCCTGTGTCAAACTTTGGTGAAGGAACATCAACATAAGAAGTCAGACAGAGCATATTCTAACTGATATATAGAATATCCATTCCTTGATTCAGAAGGATGCTAAAGAAAACCTTCAGCCTTTTTGCAAGCTGCTTTTCCTTCAAAACCATCCACTTCCTCACAACCATGCTCAGCGCCCATGTCCTCCCTGCGCTCATTGTTACTGAGGAAAGGCAAGTTTCAGCAGACCATCGACAGGCTGCTTTCACCACAAAAATATCAGCCATGTAAGTATGCACCTAGAAAATGGATATTGTGTCTCATTGAGTTGTAGATGTTTTCATATTGTTAAGATACTCTATTTTGATGTCATTCTTTTTCAGCTGTTCCTGCTCTGTCCCCTGCTGGATTCACACTGCACCTTTGTTGGACACAGTGGAGCTGGAACCATCTGACAACGAGCATTTGCAGGCCGCCCAACACATGGAGTCAGACATAGCATGTACGTATTCTTGTGAAATATTTACACACTCTCTCTCTCCTGTCATATCTGTTTATTTTAAATGCTAAAAAAAATCAAAGTATGTCATTACATGAGGACAGAATAGTGAATACTACTTGAATTTAGCATACTAAATTACTTGAATACATACATATTTTCTTTTCGATCCATTTTGACATTGTGGCCACGTCTTTCAAAACCACTTCTTTGTAATTAATATTTTTTCTCTTTTATTTACAATTTCTCTTGGCATTTTCCAAAAAAGAACAACATTATAACCAAGTATGCGCTTAATTTCTTCCCAAAATGGTTTTAGTCCTAGACAGCACCTAATATGACTAACATGGGTATATGTTTTATCACAACACAGTCTTGATAAATGGTTAATCTGCTAAACCAATGTTATGAAGTAGCACATCTGAACTTTCCACGTGTATTCTTTTCATGATTAAGAGGCTGTGGATTTTATATGTGTATATATATTCATGAATTCCTTCATTATCTCATTGTTTAATAGCGAGCAGCTTTACATAAATGTTGACTTCACCATGAGCTGAGTGAAAAAGGATGACCGAAGTTATTACATTTCATGCTGAGGGTGACATGAATGCCTCTGTACCAAATATTATGCCAAACTATTCAGTAGATGGTGAGATATTTCACTAGTGCATTGAAAATGTGGACCAGCTGGTGGCACTAGAGGACAAATCAGGGTCATACACTGTATATTCCATATTCTATATATTTATACTATCTTATTTTTATTCTATTCTAATTATATAATATCTTATATATAAGCCATTCTGTTCTGTTCTATTCTGCTCCATTACATTATATTCCTGTTAATTGGTTGGTTGTGTATATATTTATTGTTGACTTGTATATATTTCTTTGATTATACTGAAAGCCCACTTATTGCATTATTACTGCACTGTTTTTTTTATTTGTTAATACATTTCTATTAGGATAACTTAAAATATAGATTTTTTTATTGAAATATAACAGACAGCATACCAACCGTAATTCTTTAATTGTCATATTAAATCAATCAAATGATATAACATTTACCATTTAATTGCTAAATGAATCATAAAGGTAAGTTCATGCCTTTTATATTACTGGCTTAAACACAACAAACAGTATTAGCACATGGGTTGGAGAGTACTACTAATAAAGATAATTAGTGATGAAGTAAAGCAATACGCCCCAAGAGGTTACAGTGATGTTTACAGTGGTTTTTGAACTAAAATCGCTGTAAAGCTCGGTTTCATTAATTAAAACACACAGCAACAAAAATTAAAGCTGCAAGCAGCGTTGGAGGGCCCTCGCACCTCTGTGCATGTCAGGGTGTGCGGCGGCTTCATCCTGTTGCTGGACTCCGACCCTTCCACGCGGCTCAGAATTTTCATGTATTTTGGACAGTGCGTGAGTTACATGTCACTTCCTGTGTCCCCTATGTGGCGCTAGAGAACAGCCACTAATGACGTCCTGTATTCCAGTATATGAAGTGTTGACTACACTGTGAAAATTTCATGCAAATCAAATGATTATTGGCACGGAGGTCTGGTTTCCACCAGGTTCAGCAGACCCTCTTCTCTCCACTGATCAAATTTGAGATGGCTGTGATTAACCTGCTGAGAGAGAGAGACGTCCAAGAATAAAACATGCACTTCCTCTCGCCACTAGGTGGCGCTATGACTATGGTTCAAAATTGGCATATACATATCTTCAGAGCCGGACAGTCATCAAACTGTATAAATTTGGTGAAGATAGGACCTTGTACAGTGGAGTTACAGCACTTTTAATTGTGATGGCGAAGGAAAATTTATTATCGAAATTTGCCGCGTCGTCAAGGCAACAGCTTTTGACAGAGACTCACAGTTTTCACTACAGACCAACAACAACATATTGAGGCTTACCTGACAAAATTTGAAGTGCCCATAAGAAGGAGGTTAGGTGTGACCGGGTCTGGATCCGAGACATCCAAAGACAAGTAGCCTAGGGGTTTAGCATTCATTATGCCTTCAACTTCCACCAGAGTTGTCAGCAGAACTGGTTCAGGAACAATCTGGTCTTTGAGAACGACATGGAGTGCAGTCTTGATAGATTTCACCTCCCTCTCCCAGGTGCCACCAAAGTGTGGCGCACTTGGGGGATTGAATCGGAAGGATATCTGGTGTTCAGCAAGTTGCTCTCTCAACTGAGGTGCCATCGCAGTGACTGATTCGCGTAACTCCCGCTCTCCACCGACAAAGTTGGTACCATTGTCCATGAGGAGTTCGAATGGTTTACCACGTCGGGAGATGAACCTTCTCAATGCCAGCAGGAAAGCGTCCGTATCGAGGCTCTCTAACAGCTCCAGATGCACTGAGCGAGTTGTCATGCATTTGTAGACGATGCCCCATCTCTTTTCAGTGCGGCGACCAATCCTCACTTGAAAGGGTCCGAAGCAATCAACTCCGGTTGAATAAAACGGTGGCTTATGGAGTCGTAGTCGAGCAGGTGGGTAGTTGGCCATCTTCGGAACGTCAGGTTTCGCTCTCCATCGGCGACACTCTAGACATAAATGCTGATGCTTCCAAATGGCCTCTCTGCCTCGGATGATCCAAAACCTGCGTCTAAGCTCGACAAGAACTCGTTCTGGCCCAGGGTGCAGTAGTGACTCATCAGTGTCCTTAATGATAAGCTTCGTCACAGGGTGGCTTGAGTCCAAGATAACAGGATGGAGTGTATCCAGATCCAGTCCTTCTGCATGCCGCAACCTACCACCAACTCTGAGTAGACCTGTAGCTACTTCATATTCTGGTGACAAAGATGTGAGTCGACTGTCTGAAGGCAGCGTACGTCCAACTTTGAGAGCTCTTATTTCTGCAGCAAAGCAGTCTTCTTGAGCGCTTTGTAACATTAGCTTCTCTGCTTGCAGAAAATCGGCAGCTGAACAAGTTGAGATAGCATTGGCATCAGCCGCCCCGTGAAGAGAGCTGGCTGTTTCTTGAAGAAGCGCTTTCCAGGTGGCGAATTTACTGGGGTCAGGAAGTTGTGTGGGCAAGGTACTGGTGACAGTTCCCACAAAGGCAGACTTCCTTAACTCTGCGTTCTCCAGTTCCATTCCAGCTGAAGGCATGGTGGGCCACTCTGTCTCAGGTAGATAGAGGAAATGTGGACCTTTGTTCCAGCAATGATCTTGTACTATCTCTTGCAGAGTGAGTCCGCGGGTTATGTCATCTGCTGGATTACTCATAGTGTCAACATACCTCCATTGAGCAGGGTTTGTCAAATTCTGAATTTCTGCGATGCGTGTCCCCACGAATACTTTGTACCGGCAGGATTCTGACGTAATCCAGTACAGCACGGTTGTGGAGTCTGACCAAAGCGTAATGTGCTCAGGTGGTATAACGAGCTCAGTCTCAATCACTCTGGCCAGCTGTGCACCTGTAAGTGCGGCACTAAGCTCGAGACGCGGGATGGATAGCTGCTTTCGGGGCGCGACCCTTGATCTGGCAAACACGAAGGACACATAGACTTGTTGACTGTCGTCTGTTGTCAGCATGTAAGCTATGGACCCATAAGCGCGCTCCGAGGCATCGCAGAAGATGTGGATGTGACGAGTAGCAGTGGCAGTATCAGCTGTGGCTGGTGCATAGGGACGAGGCAGCTCGAGATGTTGTAGAGTGGGAATCTCTTGCATCCAACTCAACCATTTGTCCAGGAGATCAGCAGGTTGGATCTTGTCATCCCAACCAATGTTGGACTTCCACATGTCCTGGATAAACACTTTACATCTTGTGGTGAATGGGACAATGTAGCCCAAAGGGTCGTAAAGTTTGACAAGGACACTGTAGACGTTTCGAAGAGTGGCTACTGAGGATTCGGAATGACGATGCTTGTAACTCAAGGTGTCGTTCAAACAATCCCAGCATAGTCCAAGCGCGGGCTCGTTGAGGTTGGCGCTGGCTTTGGATAACCATAGCTCACTGCTAGCCGACTGGGCTTCTGGAGGTAGATGTGCGACTGCTTCAGGCATGTTACTAGCCCACTGTCGGATCTCAAGACCTCCCTTGCTCAGAAGTGCTCGCAGATTGTCAATCAGAGCCTTGGCATCTTCAACCTTACTGACACTGTGAAGGCAATTGTCCACATAGAATGATTGCTCGACCACTTGCATGAGAAGAGAATCTGGCGGCTCGTGGTCCCTGACGTGCTGCTGCAGGGCATAGACTGCACAACAGGGGCTGCACGTTGTTCCGAATGGTAAGACCTCCCATTGGAAGATGCGTGGTTCAGATGTCCTCTGCATGTTCCGCCACAGGAATCGTAGAAGTGGTTTATCAACGGGCAGCAAACGGATCTGATGAAACATCGACTTAATATCTCCACTGATGGCCACAGTATGACATTGGAACCGCATCAGTACTCCAATCATGGTTGGACCTAAGGTCGGTCCGGGCAGGAGTTGGTCATTGAGGGACAAGCCGTTGAAGGAAAAGGAACAGTTAAAGACGACTCTGTCTTTTCCATTGTGGTGCACCATATGATGAGGTACATACCACGACTCTGCGGATTTTGCTGCCTCCTCTTTAGAGATCTCTGCAACATAGCCGGACTGAACAAGTTTATCTATCTCCTTGCAGTATGAGGTTGCTCTAACAGGGTCTTTGGCTAACCTGCATTCAGTGTTACGTAGGTTGGGCATCACGACATGGCTGGTTGCCGCCGTAACAGTGGTGTAGCGTAGCGCTGGATACTGCCAGAAGGCTGGTTAGAAGAGACTGGCATTACCTCAGAAGGACCTTGCAGGGACCAGCCTAGTCTTGTGCAGATGGCTATAGGACTGCCAGAAGGGCCTGCTCTGACTGGCTGTGTCGGAGTGAGGAGCTGGGGCATATCTGAGCCAATGAGAAGTAGCGGTTGGGCTCTGTGGATCGGTGTCAGAGGAAGTCCTCTGATATGCTCATAGCGCTTCTGGAGAGCTGCTACTGGATATGTATACTCAGATAAGCTCAGACTGTCTGCAGTGAAGGCATGTCTAATCCAATACTTCTTGTTTGGCTTGAAGATGGGGGATACGTGAAGGCTAACTGATGAACCTTTCAGCTCCTTAACCTCTTGCTGTACAGTTCGCAGGCGAAGCGTTTCGGGTTGCTGAGCAAGTTGAAGTTGCTCTACAGCTGGTGGGAGGATAATTGTTCTCTCAGAACCATCATCGAGCACTGCGAAGGTCTCCAGGGCACGATCTCCATGGTGCAAGAGCACTTTGACAACCTTAAGCAAAACTCTCTGTGGGCTTCGGGACTGCTCAATGTAGACAGTGGGGTTCTGATTACTAACCATCAGCACCTTCTGGGATGACTCTTGGATGGCGTCGTGCAGAACGGTAAGGTGTTTCTCTTTGCATGTCTTACATGGGCGTTTAAGTGTACAGTCTGTAGCTTTGTGGCTGCGACCGCACCTCCAGCATCTATCCCCTTCCTGGATCCACCTCTTAATCTCTGCAGTAGTCAGTTTCTTGAAGTCTGCGTATGAGTTAAGATAGTGCTCCTTATTGTTGCAGAATGGGCAATAAGGATTGGGTTTGAATGTTTGAGACTTCGGCTGAGTGGTTTCCTTATTGGCGGCTGTCTCCCCAGAGCCCCGAGAGCAGAGGAAGACTGATGCTGACTTATCTTTGGGCTTCGAACTATGTTGTTCTCTCTTCGGAGGGAGAGACCCAGTGGAGTTGTAGAGGAGAGTAGCTCGGCTGGCAAGGCGCTTAGCTTGAGCCTTCATCTGGAGCCACATAGCCAGGTCGGGCAGGGTGTAGGTGAGCTCGGAACCTGGCTGCAGAATGCAGCGCATAAGGCAATATTCCACAAATCCATCTCTGTGGGCAGGAGACATTTTGCTTAAGAGACGGTCGACATGGGAACCACACCTGAGCTCGTATCCAACAGGTCCCTCCAGAGTCCGCAGCATACCGACTGAACTGAGAGGGCAAAGGAGTCAAATGCCTCTGTGTCTCCCGACTTGATGGCTGGTGAATTGAGTATTGCCCCTAGTTCACTCTGGACCAATTGTCTTGGCTGGCCATATTTGTCCTGGAGAGCACCCAACGCAGCTGTGTAGGGTGCGTGATCATACATGTATGATTTGGCCAACTGTAGAGCACTCGGGAGTTTGAGCTGACTCAGGAGAACTTGGTATTTATAGTGCTCGCTGAGATGAGGGTGGCTGTTCATCAAGTTGTCGAGTGCCATCTTAAGAAGTGCAAAATCACTTTCCTTGCCACTCTCAAAGAGGGGAAGTGATGGTTTGGGAATGCCATAGGATGTAGCAATCAGGGTCTCCATACCTGGGTAGGTCCAAGGTGGTGGCGCAGGGACTTGGGTTGCAACTGGTGAAGTTGGTAGAGTGTACTGCCCCAGGGGAAGTGGTGGAGCCGCTGTAACTGGCTGTGGTGGCATAGTGAGTCCCGTGCTCATAACCGGAACCCCTTGGTTCGGGGACTGGAGACTAGTGGTGGCAACAGACCTCGTTGTCTGTGGCCCTCCTGATACCTGGGCAGTCGTCGCGAGGTAACAAGACGTTGAGAGGATAGGCACATATTGACCCACAGATAAGGCAGCTGCAGGTTGAGGTGCAGAGATTGGTGCTGCAGTAGGTGCTGCGGTGAACACTTATCTGGACACTTCTGACTGGATTAACAGTGGGTGTCTGTGCTGTAGAAACAGTGGAGGGAAGAGGTACCTGAACTGGTGCTGGATTTTGCTGTTGCACGGGTGGAGACTGGGTGAGGACCAGTGGCAGAAGAGGTGGCTGTTGGGCTGTATGTGATGGCAGCGGTAGCTTGGAGAAAGTGGGGGGAGCTGACCTCGAATCATCCTCCGCCTCTGACAGGTAGGACTTGACTAAATTAGCAATGTGTACCTCCCTTTCTAGCTTCTTCAAGCGCCTGCGTCGTCCCATCTCTCTAACCATTCTCTCTTTAGCCAGATAAGCTTCTTCTTGTAGCCGCTGTCCTTCTCTGGCTTGTTCATCCAACGCTGCAGTCTCCAAGTCGGCTTTCCTTTCCTCCTCTATCTCCTGTTTTAGGTCTGAAAGCTCCAATCCTTTGATCTGCTCCTCCAGCGCAGCTGCTTGAATATCGGGCATACTTCGAGGCAGAAGGAGTCCGTATGATAATCGAGAAGACTGTCGTGTGTATGCAGATGACCGGGAACCTGTCGAACTCCTAGCTCCGGTTAACTGAGCCTGGCCTGGTTGTCCTGCAGGGGATGAGGAGGCTTGGGCATTAGGCTTCTGAGAGGGCAGGAGAGTGACGTCATATTGGGCCAAATGCTGGGGTGGACGATGGTCTCTCTGGGGTCGGACTGATAACTCCTGCTTCTGATTATCAGATGCTGACTCCATAGTGTTGAGGGAACCCTATCCGGCTCGAAGGACCATTGTAGAATATGGACAGGGTTCGGTTAGGGATGCGAACACTAAGGACAGATTCCGGCCAGAGAATCCCTTTTATCAGCTTTATTGGTTTATGTGTTTGTGGTCTAAACAGAAACAATAGGAGAAAATTGAATAATACAATGAGTATGATAGTTGTATAAAATAAACAACAACTTTGTAATACAGATGTAAAACAATATCATTACTGTACCTATAAACACATTAAATATATACATAGTGCAGTAAACCCAAAGAACAGTAAATGCACAGTTATATATATATATAAAACACAAAGAGAGTCTAGCTCTAATTACACTCAGGTTATGAACAGGCCAACACAGCATTGAAAAGTACTAATTAGTCATGCAGACCAACACAGAGAAAATACCTCAAGTTAATACACATAAACTTAAGATTTGATAATAATATGGAACATGTAACAGCAGCAATAAACTTACTTGTTGTCCATAAACGCACACAAAAACAAGGAATGATAGTTCTCCGTGTCTGCTATAGTCCCCAAGCACGAACAACTGCACAGCGTGCTGCATCCACTGTTCACGTGCGGTTCACATGATGAGACGTTCAAGCGCATCTGGGAAATTCTAGCACTAAGCGAATAGACTTTCGGACAACATCTTTACTTAGCTCAGTGCACTTCAGATAATTATAATAATCAGTGATTAATTATAATAGGATAACATCTTAGATAGCATTAGGTATGTTTGTAACTCGGCGATGCGCCATTTTGGCCTATTGCTGTGCTATAGTGCACAGACCACCACCTAATAACGCAGCCTTGTTTGTATAATTGACGTTAGATAAATAAGTAAACAAAACATTGAATTATCACTTGTTTTTTTTCTAAATTGTTCAAAAATAACAGTGTTTGCTTAATGGATTATGGAGCGCCTGGATGGATTGTAAGAACAAATATTGCCTTGTTTTAATAGCTGAATGGTGCTCTTCATGTCAGTTTTTAAAGTGAGCCACTACCCACATCCCTCACAGAGACATAATTAAAAGTATGTAGTGAGTGATTCTTGCGATCGTGGGCGATTAACTTGATCCCAGAGTAACCCTATGTCAATTTTTCTGCATCACCTGATTTTGGCAATATTATGATGGAAAAAGTCAGTTCTGGAAACCTGTTTTATGTGGGAGTTAAAGGACAAATCTTGATCAAAGATAACTCCCAGATTCCTCACAGTGGAGCTGGAGGCCAGAGTAATGCCATCCAGAGTAGATGAAAAAGGTAGAAAAGGTGTCTTCTAAGGTGTCTGGGGCCAAGCAGAATAACTTAAGTTTTATCTGAGTTTAGCAGCAGAAAATTGCTGGTCATCCAGGGCCTTATGTCCTTAAGGCAGACTTGAAGTTTAGCCAACTGATTGGATTCATCTGGCTTTATTGATAAATATAATTGGGTATCATCTGCATAACAGTGGAAATTAATGGAGTGTCTCCTGATAATATTACCCAGAGGAAGCATATATAAGGTAAATAGTATCAGTCCAAGCATTGAACCTTGTGGAACTCCATGTCTAACTTTAGTGTAGACATAGGACTCATTGTTAACGTGTACAAACTGAAATCGATCTGAGAAATAGGACTTAAACCAGCTTAATGCAACTCCTTTTACGCAAATGAAGTGTTCATGAATATTGCTAACTATTACACATAATCCTACAGCCAGTACTATAGTTGCTTTTAGTATTTTAATTGCTGCTTGTTTTGTCTCTCTCTCTCTGTCCTACCTCCACCCGACACGGACCCCAACAGAAACGTCTGAGCCTGGTTCTGTTCAAGGTTTCTTCCCGTTGAAGGGGAGTTTTTCCTGCCACTGTTGCCTAATATAATATCTGATGCTTGCTCATGCAGGGATTCTTGAATCCTTAATTTTTGAATTCCTGAATCAATGGATTTCTTAATTAGAGTTTGGTCTATGCCTGCTCTTTATGGAAAGCGTCTTGAGATAACGCTGTGAATTGGCGCTATATAAATTAAGATTGCTTCATTGATTGATTGATCGTCTATCCTCAAGGGTTGCGGGGGAGCTGGAGCCAATCTCAGCTGACATTTTGCGAGAGGCGGGGTAGGATTATAAGCAGACAACTTAAAACTCCTTGCTGGTGGTAATAGAGCATTTAATTTTTTAATTTGATTTTCTTTATTTTAGCAGTGTTAATGTCTGTTTATTCTGTCTAGCTCATGTGATCACTTTTTGCTTTTTACTACGTAGTATTAGTAATTTTTTATTTAATTCTATATTGTGAAAGACCAACATCACCACATATACATAAATAAATACAATGATTCACTTTCTCTTGTATTTGAGTTTCCTAACAAAACTCCCACCTATATATCATTATTTTTAATGTTACAAATAGCACCATATTGCTAACTAATAGTTAGCAATACGGTGCGTGTGCGTACTTGCTGTTTCCAAAACATAGATTTTTGAATTCTTGTAGGTCAAGATCACCATATTGGGCTGCCAAAGTAAGCAGTTCATAATATGATGGTCGTTCTTTGTCACTTGAAAAGCAAACAGGATGTTAGGCCACGGGTGTGTGTATGCCTCTGTCCAGCTCATGTGATCACTTTGCTTTTTACTACTTAATCAGAATCAGAATTACTTTAATAATCCCAAGGGGGAAATTGCTTTTTGTTACACACAGCTCCAAAAGAATAAGAATAAGAATAAGAATAAACTTCAAACACAAAGTAAAATATAAATATGTAAAAGTATGAATAAAAAAAAAAACGTGTATCAAAAATATTATTACAAATTATTACACAGAGGTAAATTACTGCACCAGGTGAGTCCAGAGTCTTATAATAATAATAATAATAATAACAATAATACCACTACTAATAAAAATATATAACAATATGCACAATCATAGTAAGGCGCTGTACTATATAATACCAATAATACTACTACCACTACTACTACTACCAACAATAATATATAACAACATGTACACTCAGAGTGAGAAGATGTATTATATAATACTAATAATACTATCACTACTACTACCAACAATAACACATAACAACATGTACACTCAGAGTGAGGAGCTGTACCATATTATAATAATAATAATGATACAAATAATACCACTACTACTAATAATAATAATATATAACAACGTGTACCTTCAGAGTGAGGAGATGTGTTATATAATACTAATACTACTACTACTACTAGTCAACAATAATATACAACATGTACACTCAGAATGAGGAGATGTGTTATATAATTATAATAATACCTATGATAATAATAATAATTAAAGCTGCAAGCAGCGTTGGAGGGCCCTCGCACCTCCGTACGCGTCGGGGCGTGCGGTGGTTTCGTCCCGTTGCTGGACTCTGACCCTTCCACGCGGTTCAGAATTTCCATGTATGTTGGACAGTGCATGAAGGAGTTACATGTCACTTCCTGTGTCCCCTATGTGACTCTCATCAGACATGTGAAGTTTGGTGCATATTGGATCACGTACAGTCAAGTTATTAAAAATGTCCTGTTTGATGGCGAGTCATGGCGAGACACTGAACTTTGCCAGCTCGCCACGCCCAAACCGTTAAAGTTTTGTAGAGACCTTTGATAACTTTTCATCGTTGATGCCTTCTCTACCAGCTGACCAAATTTGAAGTCGATTGCTTGAACCCCCTCGGACTAGTTCGTTCATTTACGTCCCCTGTAAATCGCCAAAAATGCATGAAAAATCCAATATGGCCGACTTCCTGTTGGGTTGAGGTCATCGCTCCAAGAGACTTTTTTTTCCGTCTTGAAGAGATACACGAACCCACCGAATTTCGTACATGTACATAAAAGTTCCGGGGCTGAGTTTAGGTGGCGCTACAGAGCCATTTTGCCACGGCCATTTGCAAAACCTTTAAAATACGTAATTTTTCGCCATGTCTGAATTTTGTGCAAATTTTGGTGAGTTTTCGTGCATGATCAGGTCCCCAAATTAGCATTTCATTTCGGAGAAGAAGAATAATAATAATTCCTTGCATTTCAACTATGTTTTTGGCCCCCTGGTTGCCTGTTTTTTTTTCCATTTGATGTATTTTTTCATCCCCTTCGTGCTCGGGGAGTATGAGGTCCGTACACCTCTTGGTTTCTGGGTACTGGCACGTTTCCTCCCTTGCACGTTTTTCCCCCACGCAGTTTCAATAGGGTCCTCGCACCGCTTGGTGCTCAGGCCCTAATAATAATAATAGTAATAGCATACAACAACATGTACACTCAGAGTGAGGAGTTGTATAGATTAATGGCCACAGGCAGGAATGATTTCCTGTGGCGCTCTGTAGTGCATCGTGGTACAATTAGTCTGGCGCTGAAAGAACTCCTATATCTAACCAGCACTTCATGGAGTGGGTTGGACACATTGTCCAAAATAGCTCCCACTTTGTGAAGCATTCTCCTCTCTGACACCACCGTCAGAGAGTCGAGCTTCACTCCCACAACGTCACTGGCCCTGCGGATCAGTCTGTTCAGTCTATTGACATCCTCTACCCTCAGCCTACTGCCCCAGCATACCACAGCATAGAAGATAGCACTGGCTACCACAGACTCATAGAACATCCTGAGCATTAGTCCTGCAGATGTTGAAGGACCTCAACCGCCTCAGAAAATAGAGGCGGCTCTGGCCCTTCCTATAAAGGGCATCAGTGTTCCTCCCCCAGTCCAGTTTCTTATCAATGTGTACCCCCAAGTACTTATACAACAATGTCCACACTGACCCCCTGAATGAAAACAGGAGACACCGGCACCTTGGTCCTCCTCAGATCCACTACCAGTTCCTTTGTCTTTGTGGTTGCAGTGGTTGGATGTATCAGCAAGGGTGATGAGGTCGAGTACAGGGCTGTTGTGGACAACTTTGTCACATGGTGTGAGCAGAACCATCTACAGCTCAATGTGACAAAGTTGTCCACAACAGCCCTGTACTCGACCTCATCACCCTTGCTGATACATCCAACCACTGCTGAGTCATCAGAAAACGTCTGGAGATGACAGGTCTCCGTGTAGTAGTTGAAGTCTGTGGTGTAGAGGGTGAAGAAGAAAGGAGAGAGGACAGTCCCCTGTGGGGCCCCGGTGTTGCTGACCACTCTGTCTGACACACAGCGTTTCAGGCGCACATACTGTGGTCTGCCAGTCAGATAGTCCACAACCCAGGACACGAAGGCGGGGTCCACCTGCATCGCTGACATCTTCTCACCCAGTAGACCTGGGCTGATGGTGTTGAAAGTACTGGAGAAGTCAAAAAACATGACTCTCACAGTGCTCGCCGTCTTGTCCAGGTGAGTGTAGACGCGGTCAAGCAGGTAGATGATGGCATCCTCAACTCCAAGTTGGGGCTGGTAGGCGAACTGTAGGGGGTCCAAAAACAATTTGACCACCACAGGTCTGTAGTCCCCAGAGTCACCAGGGCACGGCTTCTTCGGCACAGGAACTTGGCAAGTTCATTGGCCCATTCCACACTGCCTTCAACTCCACTGTTGCCAGCTTACTTAAAACCAGTGATTGTTCTCATCCCTCTCCAGACCTCTCTGTTGTTATTTTGCTGGAGTTTCCGCTCCAACTTCTTCCTATATTCCTCCTTAGCCTCTCTGATCTTGTGCTTCAGGTGTCTCTGTGTGTTTCTCATCTCTTCCTTGTTGCCAGCCCTGAAAGCCCTCTTCTTATCATTCAGGAGGGCCTTGATGTCCTTTGTTAACCACGGCTTGTTGTTTGGGTAACAGTGAACAGTCTCTACTGGAACAATGGAGTCTACACAGAAGTTGGTGGAGTGGATGACGTCACACGCCGAAGTTGCGTTGGCAGAAGGAGGAATGTAAACAGTCACGAAAACAACATGTGAAAACTCCTGTGGCAGATAATATGGACGAAGACCAACAGCAAACAGTTCAATGTCCGGTCTGCAGATGCGCTCCTTGATAGTAATATGAGCAGGACTGCACCATCTGTTGTTCACCAGAACGGCAAGCCCCCCTCCTTTCCGTTTACCGCTCTTGGTGCAATCCCTGTTGGCGATCAGCTGATCACTCGTGTAGACAAAACGGCTACCAATGGCCATATGTTTACTGCACCCGGCAGAGTTAAAGTAGTTCTTTCACAGCAAAAAGATGACAAGATCACTCTCCAACCAGCATGTATGGGAGAGAGAACGTCTTAAAAAATATTACCAACAAAAAGTAAAACAAATATTTTAAAAATATAGTTAAAAGTAAGAAAAAATAAGAAGACTAGCAGGAGCAATCGTAACAGGCAGTATATACTCAGCACATGCGCACTAGAACCTGCGACTAAGCCAATTCTTTGCAATTTAGGAGCCAATTTTAGTGATTTTAGCGCTGTGTGAAGTACAGCTCAGCCGAACTCATGGACATTAATGACAGTTCGGCCATAACACCAGGACTGAAAACCACTCTTGGCAGACTGCAGCTCCTGAGAACAACGGAGTGGCGCCAGGGAGTACGGGGACAGGTATGCAAGAGGAAGAGGGGCAAGCGGGCTGGCTGGCTAGCCCAGGTAAGGGCCAGCAGGCCGCCGATTCCGCTACTCTTTCTGGCCAACAAAATGGACTTGTTACGTCTGAGGCTGGGGGCTTTGTAGGAGATGAGGAACTGTGCTGTGCTTTGCCTAACGGAAACTTGGTTGAACAATAACATGGCGGACTCAGCCTTCCAGATCAACGGGCTACAGCTGCTACGAGCGGACAGAGATCACCGATCGAGGAAAACACGTGGAGGTGGACTGTGTGTACGTGAACAAGGACTGGTGCACAAACTGTGGAATGGTTAAAAGCCACTGTTCCGAGGCAATAGAATATCTGACTGTTAAATGCCGGCCTCACTATTTGCCTCGTGAGTTCAAAGCTGTGTTCGTCATCATTGTTTACATCCCGCCGGGTGCAAATGCTAACGCTAATGCTAACGAGGCGTTAAGGGAGCTACACTCACTGCAGACTCCCTCCCTGAAATCAGTTTCCCAGAGTCCCCAAGTTTCACACATAGGTGCTAAATCACCCCTGGATCCAGCTTCACAGCCACCATTGGCCAGAGTGGGACACAACCTCAGGCCAACAAAACCAAATTACCAAATTATTAAAAAGGAAGTTTAGTGGTAAACTTCACACACATTCACACAAGTTGGGGTTCAATGTCTTGTCCAAGGACACTTCAACATGCTGACATATTAGAGGAGCCGGGGACCAAACCACCGATCTTCTGATTGATGGATGACCCACTCATCCTTTGAGCCACATCCGCCCACAACTACTACCGCTGCCAACTACCACCTTCTTGGTTGCTGTAGTTTTATTTATTCAAAATATGAATGCATAATAAGCAAAATATGAACGCCGAAAGTTAAACATTATTTACACCACTGATGAAATCTGACATTTTAATTAAAACCTCTCCATTGGCACCTTTAAAGATATTAACCTTCATGAAGAAAAACATTTATAATCATAGTTTGGGGTTTAAACTTCAGGCATTGTAAAATGAAAGCTGATTTGTGTTATCAAACATTCAAACATTCTGAGGAGCAAAACATTTTATTACTAACACTGGAATAGTTCAATTTGTATATTATTATACAGAAACTAACTGCTTTACAAAAACAAAATGATACAATATCACATGTATGTACAGTGTAGTAAATATACCATCTCAAATTGTACACAAAATATTTACAGTTATCACACATACTGCATTGAAAACAAAACTCAGACTATTACTCTACAGACATTAGATTTTGCATTACATCAAATAAAACATGCCACATTTTGAGGTTTTTAATCTTTACAAACCAAGACTCTTAAATTAGTGCAAGTCAACCACTTGTATAAGAGGTTTTGGATACATAATCCTTAATATTACCATTCACACATAAGTCAAACTAAAACAAAACATCTGCTAACAGGGTGCTCAAATAAATTTCACCTTCAGATTTCCCCTGTTTGTGTTTTGTTAAAGGTACACTCGCTGATTCTGTGATTCAGGGTTTGTGGACACCATTTAGAAAGAAATCAGGAAGTGTAGCTTTAAGAACACTTAGACACTAAATGTTGAGTAGAGACAATGGACTGAGCTATATGCCGAGACATGTCTGTCAAATCTGACATTGAAATCTATACCTTTACAGCTTCAACTGCTCTGACTTTAGATCCTAAAACCCCTTCCAACCAGGTTCTTCATAGCCACTCTGTACCAACCCATCACTGATCTAAACATTCTCTGTTAATGTGACTTAAACAAATTAGAGGTGATGAAACTCAGTGCTTGACTCTGAACTAGGATTAGGTCTATTTACATGGCAAGTTTTATTAAATAACACATCAGCTGGTCAGTGTGCAGAGGTGTAAAAGTAGGCAGGGTTTTAACTTTTCATTTTCATATGTTCACCTGCGTCCCACACCACAATCTTTTGGAGGAGATTTATTATCGCCTGCCTATGATGGGCAGGATTTTTGTTCAAGATTTTTGTTCTTGTGTTCAGACAATATGTTGTAAGGAACTAGTTTGTCTGAAGCATGCTTACTCAGGGGTGGCAATCATCCCACATGCTGAACCCTGAAATAATGTTCTAACTTTTCCGCAGTGGAAATTCTTGTTTCGTTTTGTCCAGGTTCCCTTCATAAGAGCAAATCTATTAGTAATAATATATCAGTGATGGAGGGCAACAAGAACATTTTCTGATGGACCCATTTATCTGCTAAACTCTGCTTTCACCGCTGAAACTGGACTAATAATTTGAGTTCTTAATCATTCCTTCTAGTAAACTCAGTCTTCCCTTTATGTTGTTCTTTGAGGCTGAATTAAAAAAATACTGATGAGGCTATGGCTGTCTGATTAAAATGTCCCTTTCGGTTATCTAATGATAATATGTTTACTGAATGAGCTGCATGGACAGAATAAAGTATCGCATCTCCTCAGATGACTACGATACAAGGAAAAAAAGTCAGAAAGGAACTGATTCACAAATGTATCCGAAAATGAATGTGAATGCTTTAAATAATGAGAAGCTGTCAGACTCCGAGCAACAGCGGCATGGAGACTACGCATAAAGTAAGAGTTGTACAACAGTACTAAATTTTTGCCATGCATAGATGTTAAGGCAGGATCGACCTCCGCTGGGCTGTGGGCGAAGGCCGTTAGTGGAGCTCAACCAAACAATCCAGTCAATGGCGACATGTACAGAGCAGCTGTAATAGCTTGTTTAGAGGCAAAAACCAGAGGGTCTGTGTGCATCTATGTTTTAACTCATTTACAATTTCCACAGCAAACCACTGTTTAAGATCTGTCTTTTTCTCATTCAGGCAGAAAGCCATTACAATGACCACAACTACTTGTAAAGTTCACACAGGCTTAAGTGTAGTACAGTTATGCAGCCTAACCTATGCACTAGATTTGAGAAACCAACACTGATTGCGAAGTTTGAAACGATCAAGCCTATGTATAAATAAACTGGTCAATGCTCTCTGGTGGACACACGAATGCGTGTCACTGTTACTAAATCACCTCAAACATTTCTTAGATATTTCTTTTTATGGATTTGCTGACATAAACACAGATACTGACATATAAGCTACGATTGGCCAATGATGTTGGTCATGCATATGTGGGTGTTGGGTTCTTGTGCAGATTGTACCACAAACAATTATGCACAAGTAAACACTGAGAACTGATGATGTTCACTGTGATGGATTAGCTACCTCAAGCAAGTTTCAACTCTCTCAATGATGATTCAGTGAAACATTGAGAAGAAAATGGAAACAAACAGCTGACTGGAAAGTGAAACACACACTATTAAAAACACTACAGCATGCTTGAAAAAGTTTGCAGTAATGTGTGGTAGATGCAATTTATTGTAAATGAGTTGAAACACGAAACAAGAGCATTATCCTTATGTGCCCCGAACCTGTTTTTGAAAGTGGACATCTCCTGTAGAGTAGAGCTGATGTGCTCTGAGGGTTTAGAGGATCTGCAGCTCCCAGATGTGCTTTGAGGGTATAGAGGGTTGGTGTAAAATAACTCAACTGGCCTATGCATTAAAAATCACCTGGATTATTATAATTTAAGCTCTTTAAGGAAAAATCCACCATTTTCCACTGAGGAATCTCATCAATTTATGTCAGCTGGATCAGTGATGTGATGGCCTGTGAACTGATAAGGGTTTGAGGGACTGAGACCAAAACCAGATATTCACTGTTTATGTTTAGATATGTGAAATATTTCCTATTATTTCACTACATTATAGAAAACCTGGAAAACCCTCAACCACACAAGTCTGTGTTGTCTTGGAATAAGAGAACATACCGATCAATACAGCCAAATATAGGAATTAATTTCTTTGACTACCGACTGAACTGTGTCTGTAGCTACAAGTATAGTCAAAGGTCACATACTTAAGTTGGCACCACATGTTTGATCAGATTCTGAGTCTTGATAACTTATTTGAGCATATATTTGCTCATCAGACATGGCAAAGTTTACTTAAGGCAGGTTTTTCTGGTGTTGTCACCAAAACCAACCGCTCACAGCATTGACTATGAAGGGTCAAATTGGCTTTGTAACCTTGTAGGTAAATGTGTTTTTTTTCTCTGCAAAAAAGAATGTAGAATAAGTGTGTTTTGGTTTTGTTATGAACAGAATGATATGGTATTGTCGACACTACTGTGAAATTTCCAATGATACGTAGCCCTTCAAATAGTGCTAAAGCTTTTTTTAGGGTGGATTTTTTCTTTAAAGAACCCACAAGATAAACCTCTGATGATTATGGGTCTAGCTCAGAGTGTTGAGGTGAAAAAAATGTGCGGTTGTGTGTGATGGGATCAAACATCACATTGTCCACTGCCACTTTCCTATTAAAATAATCAGTGGAGGTAATCAGTAAGACCCAAATCCCTATGTTAATAGGCAACTCAGGAGTTGGCATCATATTGCACCAAGCTGACATAGTGATGTGTTTTCCCTGTTCACTGTAAGAATAAAATCTGTGGCTGACAAAGGAGTTTGAGAATTGAAGATTATTGCCTGTTACACAATTTTCCTTGTCACTGTGTAAACAAAAAATTGCTGAAAATAGAGTTCATAAACAAAAAACAACAAACAAAGGAAAAAAAGCTTGGAGCTATTTACACTGTTGCATTTCCCCTTGTGTTTTGCAGTTTTGATGTTAGTAACTGAAAGTATCTGAAAAGAAAAAGATTTTTGGAAAGCATTTGAAAAGATTTCTGTAGCACTATCTAGCTGTACAGGATAAATACTTTCAGGCAACAGGGTATATGGATGATTGTATATTTGACGATCATTGGAGGCCAGTCTTGAGGCAGCTCGTGTGAACTTGTGGTGACATGGACGGCTTGCCTCCATATTTAGTACCTTTTCTTTGTCCCCAGCAAGGTTTGATTTTTACTTTACAAATTGTACACATTGAAAAAACCCTGACAAAGGCACACCATGGAGAAAATGTCAACATCTATATTAGCACTAAGGACTAGTTATACATAATCTGTCTATGTAAAATATGTACAGGATTAGGAGAGTTCAGCAGAGATGTCCGAGCAGGTCCAGAGTGAAGCCCCCACCTCCAAATGCTGATGTCATTCGGTCCATCTGGCTAACACAGGAGTGTTTAGTAATATGGAAGGCGTTATGGATCAAACTTTAGCATAAAGACAGAATATCCATTTCTGGTTCCTCCCTGTATTGACTGTCAGAGAAATGTCATGGTCCATGTCCAAACTGAACCTTGATGTCTGGACTGTATTCCCATCAGCCTCAGAGGGATTTTTTTTCTCCAACAGTTTCACATGTGTAACCTCCATTGATGCAGAGGACTCAAATTGCTGCTAAACATCTGTGAAGAAGTTAAACACTGACTCCAGAGGAGAACACACAGGATTCAACAGAAGCTTCTCCTCCACCATGAGCTGTCTCAAATGAAAGACTTGAAAGAAAATCTCAAGCAGCACAAAATCCACGTCTGCCCCTACTGATATATTCCTCCTAGTAAAATCACTTGTTCTCCTGCCAGAGCAACTACCATGAAGAAGGAAGTAAAGGGAGTAAAAAGTGGAGTGCAGCATGAAGACTGGTGGAGGGGCAGGATGGAGGAGGAAGGGGGGATGATTGTTTTCTGGCTTATCAGACTATCTTCTTGATGCTGGGTCTCTTGAAGCTGCCTGCACTGCGCTGCTTCTGGACCTGACTGGCTGAACCGTGGCGAGTGCGACCCCCACTGGATAGAGCAGAACTAGGGGACAGCTGGACGTTCTCCTTATCAACACCTGGAGGATCATAGGGAGGACAGATAACACACTCTTTTAGCACACTTGCTTCATATTATGAACAGAATTAAAATTTTTAGTGAGCATGTTGTGCACGATTACAGCACAAGTAGCCTATTGATGCTGGGTCTGTCAATCACGTGACACTCACTTGGTTGTCCGTTGACAGTGGCAGTTCTTTCCAATATCTGTTGTATTAGACACTTTTTGTCAGGCAAGCATAGGATTTATGAGCTGTGTGTGCTTTAAGTTGTTTTAAAACCCTAAAGCACTCTTTAAAACACTCAATATATTAGAATAATATACCTTTCTAGTTTCTTTCTGTATTAGAATGAATCCTCAAGTTTCTTGTAAAACATTATGTTATTCTAGCAAACTTCCCCTTTTCCTGTCATTTATGATAGCTCATGAATGCACAGCCCCTCAGTATCAACCACCAAGTTCTGTGGTAATCTGTGAGAAACACTCACAGTTTTCATTTTGTTGATGCTTTTGAATCATTTGTAGTGATTTTCCTTCTGTGACGTACTAGAAACTATCAAACAAGACAAAAAAAGATACATTTGATATCATTTGAACTTTCTTTATCAACTTCAAGTACTGAATTTTTCTCCATCTGATGTGTTCTTTTTTCAAATAATGAGGAACTCTGGCATATACAGGTGACTTGCTTCTTTTCTCTTTCCTTTTTTAGAGTGACTGCAGTGGAGTGCACTGGAGAGTGACTGAATTACCTGGAAAGAGGAACTGTGGTGTGTGTGTGTGTGTGTGTCTGTGTGTGTGTCTGTGTGTGAGAGAACGACAGAGAGACCTGATGAGTGCTGTGAGGTGACCAGCGAGGTCATGGAATTAGACAGGTTGAGGTTGGCAGTAATGCTGAGCTGGCTCTGGCTGGTGGGGGGGTAGGGGGAAGTGGGCGTCCTCAGCTGCTCCTCCCCTCGCTCCTCATCAGCTGCTGGTAAGTAGCTGTCTATCAACGCCTCCAGAAACTTGACAATCAACTCGGCATAGTCCGGTATCTGTGTTTGCTGCAGGTGCGTGGGTGAGTGTTGGTGGGGGAAGAGAGAAGATGAAAAATTTTAGGCTGCTTGACAACAGTACTGACTGGTTTAACACTACTGATGATCAAATATGTGTTCATTCATCAAGTGTAACCTAATGATTTATGTATAATCACTGAAACACAACAAAATCTTTATTAGAATTATCAATACTACATCATACTAACACAAACACCTAATTTTTACACCAGTCCATGTCCAGATGATTTAACTTGTATTATGTGAAAACATTACTTAATTCATTCATAACCTAATTTGTTGTTAATCACTCAAATTATTGGTCTTCTTTTATGCTAATATTGCGCAATCTCTATGGAAAAAAAGGGTTATTGTGTAATTATTGGCAAGTTTTGGTCACTGTGAAGCTAATCTAAAACATTGCCTTTTTGTTTGAATTACTTTCTATTTGCGAAAACAAAAAATCTTTTTTAGCTATTTAGACATCCTTTAATTGTTTGTTCATTAACTAATCACTGTATTTGAAACAGGGGTCTCTGTGAAAGTTCCAGCAATATGCAGCTGCATCATTTGCTTCTCAGTTTTCAGAAAACTAAAACTTCCTAGGGGGAAAAAGTATTTCAGTTTTGTATTTCACAGTTTCAGCATTCAATGATTAACTTGATCTCAAATGATCTCCAACCTCTCTGCTCCTGCTGTGTGTTGTGTGTGTGCATGTGAGTGTGAAGCAGATGCATCATATATCGCCACACCAAGTGGCAAGATGGTTGCAGAGCTGTCATGACATTTCTTAATTAGCTCATTATTTCCTAAGTGGCAGTGAAGTGTGCCTCAGAGAGAATGAAAAAAATGACAGGAGGAATCATTCATACCTTAGAGAATGGTCCAGCAAACCTCCAAAGTCCATTAAAGCCAAAGCCTGTGAAGTGAAAGGAAGGGAAAAAAGGGAAGGAGGGGAGATAAAGAGGGAGGAGGAGAGGTAACATAGAAGGTAGGGGAGTCAGGGTGATGGAGTGAATGCTTTCTTATAAAAGCACAGCGCTGTTGTCTGTTATAGCTTTAGGAGAAGATGTCCAAACTGTATGGCAAGTGGTGTTAACATGCTTTGCCTGTACAAAATGTGAAAATGTCAGCATGTATTACTTTGCAAATAGGAGGGCTGGTACTGGGGGGGTGACTCCTCATGATACACCACACTCTGGACAATGCCATGGACAGGATTCAGGAGGTTGGTGTCTTGGCACATGGACAGCACAGTGTTGATCTTGGAGTCCAGCAGGTTGTGGCTAAAGAGGAAATGTAGACACAAACATGTATTGTTATGTCTGTATAAATGATGGTCTATATGCATGCATGAACACAGGTTGACAGCTTGTGCTGTGGCTGTGACTAAATGAAAGTTAGTTAACTTTAGTAAAAGTAAAATTTGACTTTTTTTCAAAGTAGAAATTCACTCCAGCAATTATCTGGAATAATTCAGCAGCTACAGGACATGTTGCAGTGAAAATTCAGCAAAGAGCTTACTGTGAAAATTCTGAGTGTAACCAACACAAAAAAAAACTACCAGCATTGTAAAATCTCAGCATAGAGCAGATATATAGCAGAGCTGAAATGCTTCATAATGTGGCAGGGTACGTCAGTATGTCTGCTAATTTGTCAAGCAGGATCAGGAAAGTTCCGCAACTTAGAAAACCACAAATTATGGGCCATATTTTCTTCTTTTGGTACCATGAAATAAGCAGGTGTCACAGATTGTTGGCATAGAAATGCTGGTCACCCATTTTCACCCACCTCAAACATTTTCATACTTTTCAATTGCAGTGCACTATTGCAGTTCAAGTTTAATGCAAATTTTCAGCCCTTCAGAGACTTTGCATTTGTGTGTATGGGGCAGAATCGCAGAATAGAGATTATTCAACCCTCATTGCAAATTAGGTGTATTGGAAAGCCTTGTTCAATGAACAACTCAAATAAGAACAATTGAAATAGCGCAACACAACTAATTTTACAGGTGGTTTCTCTAAATTCAACACAAAATGGCACTTTTAATCATCACTGCATTCTCAAAATTATTCAACCCCCTGAATAGAATCCCTCTTAAGACTACTCATTTGCAAATCAATTGTTGTCTCAAGCACACCTGATGCAACTAATCAACAGCCTCTTTAGTTGCATTAGGTGTGCTTGAGATAGATAAAATACCCGGACTGGCAAAGGGTTTGTTCACAGTGACATTTGGTGTCGAGAATTGTCCAAAAAGTTAAGAGAAGACATAATTGCCCCAAGCAAGGAAAATGATACAAAAAGATGGCAAAGGCACAAAATATTCCTAGAGATACTGTTGGAAGCATATTTCAAAGGTTCGAAGATAATCAGGAATGCTGTCAGAACCTGGTGTCTGGTTATGCATCACATTTGCGGCAGGTCATAAACGCATAAGGGTGCTCTACGAAGTACTAAGATGCTTGTGAATAATTTTGAGACTGAAGTGGTCATTAAAGGTGGCATATTTTGTTGAATTTGAAGAAACCATTTGTGGTATTAGTTGTGTTGAGGTATTTCAATTGTTCTTGTCCACTGAACACAGCTGAAAGTTTGCACATTTTTCCAATACACCAATACATTTGCAACAGGGGTTAAATAACTTTGCGTGCAACTCTATCAGTATGTTCACCTGAGTCTCCTCTCCCCAACGTTGAGAAATCTCAGTGAGAGCAATTATACTCTTTAAGCAACGTGCCTTACCTTCATGTGAATCTCCATTAAATGTTGGTGAATTCTTAACTGATATGACTGTGCCTTCACTGGCAGCAGAAAATCCCAGCACTCAAATCATGGACTTAGACATTTTCCCTCTTGGGCAGCATTTTTCAACTCTTATCTACTCATTCACACTTTCAGGTACAAACTGCATTCAAACCTTAAAATGTTTTACATCTTTTATACAATATCAGTTTTATTCAACTCAAACTCAGCCATACTTAGATGCTTTCTGATTCTTCCAATTCTTCGATCTCTTTCAGCTGCGTCTTCATACAAAGTTAAGCCAGTAACACAATTTAGCTCAAAGCCACCAATAAAGCAATGCAATTTAGCTCCCAGCTTACACTATATATTGTATGCGTCTTTCCTTTCCCACTTTTCTTCCTACATACATTCTGGCGATCAATCAAATTTTTAATCCTATTAAAACTACTCAAAATATTCTACTACACGACTACACTCTAACAAAAAGAAAGGCAATATTGTTGGCTACTTACACAACTGGGAAAACTTTTGGGAAGACAACACTAGCTTCAGCTAAGTACTCGTAAAGAATTCGCTGGTCAAAGTCATCAGTGGTGTATTTGACCTGGGTGGCCTGGAAAATCAGAGCAACATAACAAGCAGAGTCAGTAAATACAAGATGAAAAGTAACAGCCTTTGATTACTATCCATCATATTCCACTCATTTGAAGTTTGTAAAGATGTGAGATGCGTTTCCTCACCAGCACAGTAAGCAGCAGAGCCTGGATCTTTGGGTCTGTCAATACCTCCTCATCCAGCAGGACATTGGACTCTGATACTGACACCTTGCGAAGGTGAGAGTTTCCAATTCTTTGCGTCTCTGTAAATATCACATGGTGGATTTGCATTAAATATCTCCTCAAAGAAACTTATATCATATCAGACGTAGAAAGACAGGCCAGGCTGTGCTCTTACCTAACTCGTAGTCATTCTCTGCTACACGTCTCATCTTGGGAGGTGTAGTCATACCTGACTCCATCTCTGGTCTCTTTGGTGCTTTAGAGTCTGATATAAGATGATCAAAGCTCTTCCTGGTGCCTTGCAAAAATACAAACACAACAAATACATTTACGATCTGTAGCTTTAAAATACAGGTTTTATTTTTGAATGCTGCTCCTTCTAAGGAAAGATCAACATCTACTGTACATAGCAAAAGGATAAGTCATACCCAGGAGCTTCTTCGTATTGGCCTGTGAAGGCTGGCCCATGTCCAGGCTCATGGACTTGCGTGTTCTTGGGCTGATCTGGCCCACTGTCGGGTAGTGATGGGCGGAAAGGTAGCACTCTGAAACCTGAGGTGACGCCCATGGCTGAGTTTCTCGCAGAGCTCTAAGAGCAAGGTCAATAGACAAAGGTCAGATAACAGAAGACAACATAATGACTCATTAAAACCTAAAACTCAGACAATGAATGATATGAACCAAACTATGACATATGGAATTCTCATTACCTTTTATTTTTAAATTATCTATCAATACTAGATAACACAAAGAGAGCCTGCCAAGGTACTACACAAACCCGACATTATGGTTCAAAAACCATAGATTGTATCGATGAACACATTCCTTCATGAGCATTGGAAAAGTTTGTTGAAGATGTAAGTTTGTAATTAGTTTGGAGAGAGTTAAAAATGACTAAGATATCAGAGTTAAAAAAGTCCCACATTTATGTGTTTGATCAAAAGCTTCAGATGCAAAATAATATGAGTGAATGAGATAGTTGAACGGATCTCTTGTTGTTTGAGGCTGTGAATTCAAAAACAGAGTGTAATTGCTTCCATAGTTACATGTCTGTGACAGGCACAAATTTTCCTACATTTTGATGTAGTAGTGGGAGCAGGGTTAATAAGAGATTTTTGGACGATTTAAAAACTCCTTTGCACTCTGGGGATGATCTCACTCACTTTAGCTCTGAACATTCTGCCTCTTTTATAGTAATGGAAAGTATTTCAAATTTTAGATCTCCATTCAAATGAATGGACACATTTTGAGTTACTTTTTCTGCAATAGCAAAAAAATGGTTGGGCCAATCTCTAAGAAAAGACATCTGTGCTGGCAACGGTGTAGGACAAGTTCTTCGGTGAAAAATATATGGAAGAAGAATATGGAAAACTAGAGAATGCAATTTCTGAAGACATTTCAGTATGCATGCTGAAATTTCATCATCCTTCCTCATTCAAAGGCAGACTGGCCTTTGAATGAGGAAGCAGCTGCTGAAAAGTTGACACTGAAATAAATTTCGGACTTTTGGTGGGATATGTCCAGCTATGGTCGGAAAATGACGAAGGATGCAAAATATAACAGTGTTTCTCCTACCATTATATTAGGGGAGCGCCCCGCCCCCCCCAACGGCACCCCCCGCCTCCTCTTGAAGGTCAAGTTAATGATATTTAATTTTATTTTCTATATAGCACCAGATCACAACAGAAGTCATTTAAGGTTCCCTTTCCTATAGAACAGGTCTATACTTTGTTCTTTTATTAAACAAACTAAATAGCCTTATGTTATTTATCAAATTTACACGACAGCATGTCATATCTGTCTCTACATGGTCGCGCGTTTACAATTCTCCTCTGCTCTCTGTATCGCACACGGCGGAGTTCCGCCCCGATGTGCTGGTGCACGCACGCACGCACGCACGCACGCACGCACGCACGCACGCACGCACGCACGCACGCACGCACGCACGCACGCACGCACACACACACAGGCGAGCACACTCCCACCAGCAGACAGAGAGCGTGCATCAGAAAACATGTTGCGTCAATGACCTGAAAAGCAGACAAAAATATCTGCATTTTTTAAACACTCCCAGGGTGGTGAAGGGTGGCTCTCCTGCTCCGGGTCCAAGTACAGAAAAGAGCCCAAGTGCTGCCCGCATGTTTTTATGAGAACAAATTTTGTTTGTGAGATGGTTGTGAGAACATTTCAGCGCTGTGAAAGTTTGAATGGTATGAAAAAGTTGAATTAATATGTGAAAGTTCCAAGCACTGTACCTGAATGTGTGAAAAAGTTAGAGTAGGTTGAAGATGAGTGGGTTTTAATGATTTTCTAAGTGACTTCCTTTATAACTTTATTGAATAAGAAGGCTGAATAATTCCAAAAGTTGAATACCATCCAGAATGTGCACAAGATGTGGAATATTTTGATGTTTAAATGGAGTTACTAACTGAACATATGCATGTGCAGTTAAGAGTTGAAAATGCTAGAAAGTTGGGAAACTTTTTTTGGAAAGTATGAATGGAATGAACATGAAAAGTCATAGCTCCCTGTTCCCAGTCAAGTTGGGTATTGAATGTTTGAATGACATTCACATGAGTAAGTATGATGGATGATAATAGTGTGCCGGTGCTTGGCACAGGCCTACCAGATAGCAGCTAGGTTAATGTGTATAGCCATGTTAAAAAGCTCTGTGAAGCTGTACTTAATGCTAACATCAGCATGCTAGTATACTCACGATGATAATGCTAACTTGTTGAATAGAATACAGAATACAGGCCCTGAAAACAGTAGTCAGCATCTTAAAGTAAGTAAAGTCAAGTCATCAGAGTGTTCATCAGGCTGAATTTCAACTTTATCTATTTCGTTGTGGATGGATCATACAACTTCATTTTTGGATTTCCCCTATGTTCATGGCTCACCTGCAGCTAGGATCAGTGATGTGACTGGAGTAGGAGTCCATAGGTACGGGGTCCATGGAGATGTCAGAAATCAGTAGTGACTTCCTGTGTTTGAGACTGCAGCGACTCCGTACCTCCTCAGATACAGTGAGCAGTGCTGGACAAAATAATAAAGCGGTATGATGGTCAATGATAGCACGGCAGACCCAGACCAACCAAACCTCCATAACCAAGAGCCTACAATGTAGGTACTACGTTTTTTTTTATTAAATGTGTTCACCTATTTTTCTAAAGTAAATCTACAAAACAGAAAACCTTCCTAAGATGATCATATCTAAAAAAAGGATTGAAAATGAAAAGGATGACAGTTATTTCACATGGTGCAATTGGCAGGTCTGGTGTAGTGCAGAAATGTATTAATAAAGCTATACATGCAAAAGGACATAGAGTGTTACTTACCAGCCAGATAGGCCACGCTATGGGTATTGACCTCAAACCTGTCACATTTCAGATGCTTGCTGATGAGAGATAACAGTGTGTGCAGAATTCTCACTGTCCTCGCTACTGTGGTGGGTGATGGGTGTCGATAGCCTAGAGATACAAGCCAGAGACATAAAGACATTCAGGGACACTGATCCAAATGAGGCAAATACTTCTGTATTAGAATAAACAAACAATACAATACAATAAACAAACTCCGCCCAGACAAAACAATAATACTACACAGGGCTCCAGACTAACTTTTGTGGCAGCAGGGCTTTCGATCTGCGCTCCCGTCTATCCACCTGGCCAATGTCCGCTCAGTGGCCAACAAGATGGACAAACTGCAGCTTCTAAACAGAACCAACACGGACTTCAGAAGAGCTGCTGCCCTCTGCTTCACAGAAATCTGGCTTGGTAAGCACACACCAGACACTGCACTTCACCTGCCAGGCTTCCAACTCCTCCGAGCAGACAGCCTAACAGAGCTTACAGGGAAAAGGAGGGGTGGTGGCTTGTGTTTCTTCATAAGCAAAGGCTGGATAACAGATGTCACAGTGTTGAAGAGATCAGACAGCCCTGATTTAGAATTATTCTCCACGGGAATTCTCTTAATTTATTCTGGTCACTGTTTACATCCCCCTCAGGCCTCTGTTAGCGAGGCCCTACGACATCTGGCTGACCAGATAACAAACAGAGCACAAACATACTGACCTCCCTGTTCATTATTCTGGGAGACTTCAACAGAGCAAACCTCAGCCACGAACTACCAAAATACAGATAGCAAATCAAGTATCCCACTAGGGATACAAACACTCTGGACCTCTGTTACACCACAGTAGAGGACGCCTATTGCTCTGCAGCTTTGGGACTCGGATCATTGTATGGTTCATCTTCTCCCCACTAAGAGGCAGAAACTAAAATCTACCAAGCCTTTGGTCAGGACTGTGAAGAGATGGACCAATGAGGCAAAGCTGGAGCTATAGGCTTGCTTTGACTGCACTGATAGGAGTGGTTTCAAGGCTACTGCTAATAACAACAAATCCTGGTTTATTGGAAAACTCAGGCAGCTCCGTCAGGCCAAGGAGGAGGTCTACAGAAGTGGGGACAGAATCCTGTACAACCAGGCAAGGAATACACTGACAAAGGAGATCAGAGTAGCAAAGAGGTGCTATACTGAAAAGCTGAGAAACCAGTTCTCAGAGAAACCAGTTCTCAGCCAATGACCCGGCATCAGTGTGGAGAGGCCTGAAAGACTTCACTAACTACAGGAGACAGCCCCCCCCACGCTGTGGAGAACCACCAACTGGTTGACGACCTGAATGAGTTCTACTGTAGGTTTGACAAACCCACTTTCACACCCCTCCCCCACTGTGACTTCAGACAACCTACATCCCCTGCCACCTCCCCAACTGACCCCCTACCTGTATTCAGGATCTATAAGGAGGATGTGAGTCAGCTCTTTCAGAGACAGAAGATCAGGAAGGCTCCAGGCCCAGATGGTGTGTCCACCTCCCCACCTCCTGTCTGAAAGTCTGTGCTGACCAGCTGGCCCCCATCTTCACGCAGATCTTCCACAGATTACGACAGCTGTGTGAAGTTCCGTTGCCCTGATGTCTGTGGTCATGAAATCCTTCGAGAGATTGGTGTTGAAACACATGAAGGACATAACAGGCCCCCTACTGGACCCCCTGCAGTTTGCCTGACAGGCAAACAGGTCAATGGATGATGAGTCAACATGGGACTACACTACATCCTGCAAAACCTTGACTTGCCAGGGTCATATGCCAGGATCCTGTTTGTGGATTAAAGCTTGCCGCTCAACACCATCATCCCAGAAGTCCTCTGCTCCAATCTCACCCAGCTCACTGTGCCAGCCTCCACTTGTCAGTGGATCAAAGACGTCCTGACAGACCAGAGGCAGCAGGTGAGGCTGGGGAACACATTCAGCACCCAGACAATCAGCACTGGTGCCCTAGAGTGACTATGTACTCTCCCCTCTGCTCTTCTCCCTGTATACCAACGACTGCACCTCAAGAGTCTGTTAAACTCCTGAAGTTTGCAAATGACACAATGGTTTTCGGCCTCATCCGAGACAGTGACAAGTCTGCATACAGACGGGAGGTGAAACAGTTGGTCTTCTGGTGTGGCCAGAACAACCTGGAGCTGAACAAGCTCAAAACCTTCAGTAGACTTCAGGAGGAGCACCCCAATACTGCCCCCTCTCACCATACTCAACAGCACCGTGGTGGCCATGGAGACTTTCAGGTTTTTGGGATCCACAATGTCCCAGGACCTGAAGTGGTCGCTGAACATCGATTCCATCCTCAAAAAGGCCCAGCAGAGGATGTACTTCCTGCGACAGCTCAGTTCAACCTGCCTCAGGAGCTGCTGATCCAGTTCTACTCTACAGCTCTACAGTCATCCAGTCTGTTTACAGTACTTCCATCACTGTCTGGTTTGGATTGGCCACACAGCAGGACAGGAATAGACTACATCACACTGTCAGGGCTGCAGAAAAAATCATTGGTGCCAACCTGCCTCCATCCTGAACTTAACACAGTCAGGAAACGGGCAGGAAACATCACTTCAGACCCATCACACCTAGGACAACCTGTTCCAACTCCTCCCCTCAGACAGGCTCTACAGATCACTGAATGGCAAAACAACCAGACTGTGACACTGTAACAAAGTGTTAAATCACTTAAATCTGTCACAGTGTCAAAACAGTTTTGGGTAGCACACCATTACTATACTGTATACACCCATATCCTACCTACCATTACGCATGCGCATCTATGTGTTGATAGTTTCTTTAATGTTGCAGACTCTGCCTTTAAGGTAATTGTACTTTACTTGAGTATTTCTATTTTCTGCTACACTATACTTCTATTCCACTGCATCTCAGAGGCATATTCTACCTTTTACGCATCTGCATTTATGTGACAGCTTTAGTTACTTTGAAGAATGAGATTAACAATGCAAAATATTATATATAAGAAATTATTATAAACATATTATATCATTAAGGGGCAGCACAGCGGTGCAATGGTTGGCACTGTTGCCTCACAGAAAGAAGGTTCTAGGTTCGAGTCAGCCGGTTGGCTGGAACCTTTCTGTGTGGAGTTTGTATGCTCTCCCGGGGCAAACAATTTGTGTGGGTTTTCTCTAGGTACTCCGGCTTCTTCCCACTGTTCAAAGACATGAGGGTTAGCTGAAGTGATGACTCTAAATTGCCCATAGGTGTGAATGTGAGTGCCAGTGGTTGTCTGTCTCTATGTGTCAGCTCTGTGATTGACTGGTGTCCAGGAATGGATGGATTATATCAATAAGACTTTATTGGTCCCCAATGGGAAATTCACAAGCTACACAACAGTATATAAAGTAATACATAAAATATGTCTGTACAAATCAAAATGATGTATATTATTCTAAAATGAAATAAAATGCTGCATAATGAGTATTAAGTGTTTTTGATGCTAATACTTTTGTACTTTTACTCTACATTTTTTTTACTTGTAACAGAGTATTTCTTTAGCGTGGTATTATTATTTTTACTTTAGTAAAAGATCTGAGCACCTCTTCCACCACTATCCCTGCTAAACTTTCATCATCAGTGGTATCTGAATAGAACCTCTTGCCATGTCTCTCCTACCCCACCAGCCTTGTTCCCGCTCTCCTCATTTTGCTTTTTAAAATAATTAGCTGCAGACTGCTAATTGACTGCTGAATTTTTGGAATACAACAGCAACTTTTAAACTCTTTGGCATTCAGTGTGGATGGCAAAGTAAGATTTTCATTGTACAGGGAAACCCGCTTCTGCACTGTACACATGATAATAAACGCTTTGAATCTTGAATCTTTGAATCTAAACAGATTGTTTCATAAAGTTCTACTCTGCTATGTACATGCACATCCCACACCGGGCACCGCGAAATACATTTGCATCAAGCACTGTGGGTAAGGATTTGAGTGTCGAATGCTCATCAAGCACTCGCAGGAAAGCAACCATGTGAAATTTTAAATCACATGCTCATAAAAAATGGTCACATATGCAACTATTTTGGTTTGCCTGAGGTTGACTCTGACTTCCTGAAATGCTGCCAAATGACACTGACAGCAGACTAATCTCCGTTTTCACTTGTCATTACGGTACTCGAGATATATATGGACTGATATGACCTTGTACATCCAATGATCCAACAAAGCCACACTCTATTTAACATTGAATGACTGCCTATGAATAGTTAGTTCTACCAGCAGCTGCTTTACCTTTGAGTAGGTGGCCGACCAGTGCAAAGTTGAAGTTGCCGCTGAAGTTGAGACCCACAAAGTGATCCATCTGCTTACAGTGCCATTCTAAAGGACGTCTGATCTCCATGAACACTTCTTCTGGACTCTGGAGGATCATATTAAGGGGAGAAGGGGAGGATAACAAAGCTGGATTAGGTCATGTTCTCATTTTAGAAACATTTACTGCCACAGTAAATCCCAGTCTCAATCCACAATAATCTCCTCTTTTTGTACTTTATAAATCAAAAATGAGTCAGTGCTTCTGATGTTTATTCTAAATGAATTTACTTTGTGTTCAGTGTGCTAAATGTGGCTATTAATTTTCTTTTACTAAAAACACATATCTGCTATCAACATACAGCTAGATAGAATGATTCAGGTGGCCATTTGGTATCTCATTGCAAATCCAAACTTGAAGAAATGTGAAGATTCTTTGTCATCCAAGTCATGGTACGGTACCAGTCAAAAGTTTGGAGACACCTTCTCATTTAGTGGTTTTTCTTTATTTCTATTAGTTTTTACATTGTAAATTAACATTTAAGACATCAAAACTAAGGATAAAAATAATTATGTCGGAAACAAAAAAGTGTTGTACAAAGGTAGAGTTTGTTTGTACAGTTCTATACAGTGAATATCCCTATTCAACTACTGTTCTAATCCATATTGTGGCAAGAACAACTCAACTAAGTAAAGAGAAACAACAGTCCATTATTACTTTAAGACATAAAGGTCAGTCAATCCAGAAAATTTCAAGAACTTTGAATTTATCAAGTGCAGTCACGAAAAAAACATCAAATGCTATGATCAAACTGACTCTCATGAGGACCATCCCGGGAGAGGAAGACCAAGAGTTACCTCACCGCAAATTGAAGCCCACATAAATGCTTCACAGAGGACAAAACCCAGACTTTGGCTGGTTGTGGCTAAGAGGTAGATTGGGTCATCCATCAATCAGAAGATCAGTGGTGGAATCCCTGGCTACTCCAAGTTTGCATGTCGAAGTGTCCTTGGGCAAGACACTGAACCCCATAGCATTGCTTCAGTGTGTGAATGTGTGTGAAAGAATAGTCTCCACCCACTTAGATTCCTCCTGTATTAATAATTTGAGAATGGGTGAATGAGGATCTAATGTAAAAGCACGCTGAGTGGTCGAAATGACTATACAAATACAAACCATTTACCATACATATCTCAACATCGGTTCAGAGGAAACTGCATGAATTGGGCCATCATGGTCAAATTGCTGCAAAGAGACCACTACTAAAGAAGAACAAGAAAAAGAAGAGAATTGATTGGGCTAAGAAACACAAAGAATGGATATTACACCATTGGAAATCTGTATTGTGGTTTGATGAGTCCAAATTAGAGATTTTTGGTTCCACCTTGGGATGCGAGACGCTGAAAAGGTGAGCGGATGGTTTCTATATGTGATTCCCACCGTGAAGCATGAAGGAGGGGGTGTCATGGTGTGGGGGTGCTTTGCTGTTGACAACGTTGGTGATTTATTCAGAACTAAAGGCACTCTTGACCAGAATGACTACCACAGCATTCTGCAGCGACATGCCATCCCATCTGGTTTGCGCTTCGTGGGACCATCATCACACACAACTCCAGGCTATTTAAGGGATATTTGACCAAGAAGGAGAGTGATCATCGACATCACCCGATAGATTGGACCTCAGAGTCAAGGAAAAGTGCTCAGCACCTCTGGGAACTCCTTTAAGACTGTTGAAAAACCATTCAAGGTGAGGACCTAATGATGCTGACTGAGAAAATTCCAAGAGTGTGCAAAGCTGTCATCAAAACAAAAGTTGGCTACTTTGATGAATCTAAAATATGGACACATACATATTCTGGTTTGTTTAACAATTTTTTGTCTCCTACTTGTGTCCAAACTTTTGACTGGTACTATATATCTAGTGCTAAATGCCAAGTTCAAAGGTCTCTGGACCTGGTTTAGATTCTTGAAATTCTTTACCTCTCATCCAGAAGGCATCTTTGGTTTCAGTTATTCAGCTCTTGTTACATTTGTTTAACAATAGCGCTTTAACTGTATTTGGTAGATTTGTAGTACCGTATGTACATAACTCTATTAGTGGTCTTTAATGCCATCAGAGATACATTTGCATTGATTATGAAATTGTAAAAAAGTCTGTGTGGTTCAGCAATGTGTAAGCTTATTTTTATGTGATCTGTGATTATGTGTTTTTACCTAAGCAGGTTCAGTACAGAGTATAATTAGAATTATTGCCTTGCGGTTGTATGCTTCTGCCTACCAGTCAAGTTGCAGTTTAAATCCATGTTTATCCAGACCATTCGTGTCACCAATTCAGCATCCTTCTAAATGTGAAATACGGTCACAAACTACCCCTCTGTCTCTGAGTTATGGCACTGAATAGTGGCCAGAATGTTTTTTTGCAGAACATTATGATGTCACAGTGAAGTTGACCTTCAAACTTTAGGATATAAAATGTCATCACTTTGTCAGCAGCAAAGTGACCTTGACATACCATATTCTAATCAGATTATCCTTGAGTCAAAGTTGGACATTTCTGCAAGATCTGAAGAAATTCCCTTATGGCATTCCTGAGTTATCGCATTCATTACAAATAACTACTTTATAACTACAAATAACTGCCATTGCAGTGAACACTATAGAGTAGGGCCAGAATCAATTGATGTATATATGGATTTAATATGAAATTAAAGCTGCAAGCAGCGTTGGAGGGCCCTTGCACCTCCGCGCGTGTGGGGGCGTGCGGCGGCTCCATCCCGTCGCCGGACTCCGACCCTTCCATGCGAGCCAGAATGTTCGTGTAGTTTGGACAGCGCGTGAAAGGACTTACACGTGACTTCCCGTGTCCCCTATGTTGCGCTAGAAAATGGCCGCTAATGACGTCCTGTATTCCAGTATATGAAGTGTTGACTACACTGTGAAGGTCTTGAGGCTTTTCAGACAAAACATGAGAAGTGTGAAACACACTTGAGAATCTACAGTGAACTTAGAGGAACTTACGGTGCCATGGCGGGACACTGAACTTTGACAGCTCGCCACAGGCAAACCGTAAAAGATTATATAAAGCTTTTGATAACTTTTCATCTAGAATAGTGGTTCTACCAGCTGACCGAGTTTGAAGTCGATCGCTTCAACCCCCTTGGACTAGTTCGCTCATTTACGCCCCCTATAAATCGCTGGAATTTTGACACTTAATTTAAAATGGCCGACTTCCTGTTGGGTTTAGGTCAACGCTCCAAGAGGCTTTTTTGTAGGTCCTATCGTCCTGCATAAGTATACCAAATTTGGTAGATGTAGGTAAAACGTAGCCCGGGGGCTAGTTTGTCAAAGTGTTGTAGGGGGCGCCGTAGAGCCATTGTGCCCCACCCAAACCTGTTAACCAAATAAGATTATTCATTTTAAATTCGTTTTTCATGGCGAACGAGGCGTCGCCACGGTGACAGCGTTTGATGGAGTCACGGCGTTCGCTCCAGACCAACATCAACATCTTGAGGCTTTCCTGACCAAATTTCAAGTGGATCCGATCAACTGACTGGTCTTGAGTCATCGTAGTGTAAAACATAATGTTTCCTGTCACCACCAGGTGGCGCTGTGACTTAGATTGAATATTGACATGTAGACGTGTTCAGGGCGGGACTCTCATCATACATGTAAAGTTGGGTGCATATTGGATCACGTACAGTCAAGTTATTAATAACTTCCTGTTTGACGGCGAGGCGCAGAATTTTCCTGTTTGGTTTTTGGTCTTGAAGAGATACATGTACTCACCAAATTTCATACATGTACATAAACCGCAGTTCCAGGGCTGAGTTTTGGTGGCGCTGTAGAGCCATTTTTTCACGCCCATTTACAAAACCCATAAAATACAAAATTTTTCGCCATGTCTGAATTTTGTGCAACTGAGTTTTCATGCATGTTCAGGCCCCCAAATTTACGTTTGTTTACGGAGAATAATAATAATAATAATTCCTTCAGTTTCAACTATGTTTCGAGCCCCCTGGTCGGCTGTTTTTTTGCCATGTCGCGTATTTTTTCGAGGCCTACCTGCTCGGGGCCTATGAGGTCCGTACACCTCTTGGTTCTTGGGTACTGGCCCGTTTTCCTCCCTTGCACGTTTTTCCCCCACGCAGTTTCAATAGGGTCCTCGCACCGCTTGGTGCTCGGGCCCTAATTACTTTTTAAATGCACTGTCACGTGTCTTAAAACACCTCTTAGTTCAGAGCTGTCCAAATCTGTATTGTGATACAAAGTCTGTATTGTGAGTACTGTATTGGCATTAGCTCATACAACATTTAACTCTGGGCATAAATGAGTGTGTGTTTGTATGTGTGTTTTACCTTGTCATTGAAGACGCGCATTGTGTCCAGTGTGTGGAGGTTTTGTTCCAGCAAGGCAGTTCCAGCAGAGTATAGGTTGACTTCATCTAGCTGCAACACAGCTACTGCCACCCAGAACAAAGCTTTGTGCATGGGAGACTCCTGCAAACGCAAACAAGGAAACAAGGTGGGCTTTTGTTGTGCTGTTATTATAAACAACAAAATAACTAGAATTAAAGCTGCAAACAGCGTTGAAAAGGCCCTCATCCCCTACACAGGTCTGGGGTAGTGACAGCCCCACTATTATTACTGGAAGTAGGTCAATGTGGCTCTGAATTTTTCTGCCTGTTGGACACTGCCTGAATACCTGTGTCCATTATGTGATAGGGAAAACACCCATAACATACATCATGTTGCTGTGTATCGTGTGCACACCACATGTAAATTTTATTACTATGGTCATCTTGATCATAGTCACACAAGTCTTCAGGCAGAGTCAGTGAATCAGTGTTTTTTTATATTGAGTAACAAAACATACAAAAAATGTAAACAACTACTCAAGATCATAAGATTTAAATGACAAATATGCAGATTGCATTGTGCAATGTTCTGACAACTGGATATCAGCAGAGAAATGGCATGAAAATATCATGCCACAGATGCCTAAAAACAGGCATCTCTGATGCTGCCCTCTTCTGGCCAATAAAATGAGCAAAGGACATTAATACTGCTTCATTAAACAGCCACGCTGTTCCACAAAAACTTAAAAGCTTCACAATTTAACATGAATTCACTTTAAGCAAAACATACGATTTCAACTTAGAATGATCGACAAAAGGCTTTTTTAAGTCTGGAGATGTTACACCTGCCTACCAAAGGCATTTGAGAAGCAAACCCCCTTGCCACACCGAAGCCCAAGAACCACATCTTTTAAACCTGCCAGCCAGCAGCTTGAGCCTGGCACCTTCTCCGTGTGGAGTTTGCATGTTCTCCCCAGGTACTCTGGCTTTCTCCCACAGTCCTAAGACATGCAGGTTATATTAATTGGTGACTCCAAATAGCCTGTAAGTTTTACTTTACATCGCCAGAAGACATTCAGCTCTTCTGTTGACACAAGAAGGGCTTTCGATGCATATTTTTACACGGTTGTAGATGTTGAATTACATTATAAATTCTTCAAGACCAGGCCTGCCAGCTTTTCATTTTAGTTTGGAGTGAGAATCAGTATCAATTAACTCAGTCTGTCGGGAAGTTGGTCGTTGAAACTGTTTGGGGCAGGCAAAACTTACTTGGCAAGTGATTGGATGAACTATCAGTCTATCACCATCTAACACAGGCCAACTTTAACCAATCAACTAATGAATGAATTACAAAAATCCTGAGCTGAGAATAGACATTCCAATTTAGATAACTCAGCACGGTGCTCAGCCTTACAGAAAATAAGGCTTGAATACCAGCTATGATTACTGTTCCTGTTGCTGGACTTAAACTAGCCTCAAGAATTTGTTGCAACAAACCTCTCATTTGCTAACCTGTCATGCCATATGGTTTGTTACATAGAACCATCAGGGAAATCAGCCGTAGAAACCCTTTGTAATGGGGCACGCACATTCAAAAAATACTTATAAGTTGACTTGATGAACTGTCTATCACTATCTAACATAGTAGGGGCAGTGGTTACATACCTTGCTGAGTAGAGGCTGAAGCTTGGTTAGAGCGATGACTGTGGCCTCTATTAAAACTTGGCTGTTGTAATTGTCTGGCCCCTTGAGACAACTCTCTAGACCCTGTGATGAAAAGGAAAGTGTAAAATGTGGTGTGATAAGGAAAAGGAGGAAGATAGAGAGAGGAGGACCAAAGAAGTAATACATCATACAAAAATTAATTTACACAGTGAAAAAGAGGTTTCAAATTTGCCTTCATGGATCTATCTCGATTATGTTTCAAATCAATTCTAAGAAGAGGATTATAATTAACCCATTAAGATCATCATTATTCACCCGGTCGATGCTGAGCAGAGGGCTAGCCTTGCTGAGGATTCGGATGATCTGTTTGATCTGGCTGTGGCTAACTCTCTTACTGATGCACCCAAACACCACAAGCGCTCTGGGCTGAAGAGATGGGTTGTACTGGAATGCAAACCTGGAATCCAAACAAACATGTTCCACACTGCACAATTATGTTCTTAACGCATATACATTGAAATAAGATAAAAGAGGTTCATACTTCTGAGCGAGCTCTGTCCACTGGTCTAACCACTTGCAGGCTGGGATGTCCCTCATACAAGCCTGGAGGAAAGACAACACAGAGCAAACACATTGAATGGCAAATCTCTTAAAATGCGAGTTGCGCAAAATGTTGTTTGTGATAGATTGGGCAGATCTATCACAAGTAAGTTGTCAACGTGTGGGAAAACACTGGACCTTCAAACAGAATATGTCACATTAGGCTGGTAGCCTCCCACACAAATAAAGTTTGCTAATCAACTATCTACATTGTAGCTGACAATTTCACAATTTGTTATTGCAGGATATGGACAAGTTTATTATGATAACATTTCCTGCCAACTCTCTATTTGGGTTTTCCTTTATGAAGTAAATGCATTGGGTGAACAGAAAAGGAGTGAAAAACAGATGTCTAGTTAGCTAGATATTCTCTGCTGACCTCCATGATCTCTAGTAAGGCTTCAGTGACGGTCTCCAGGGAGGACAAGGCAAACGTCTCCCTCTCGTAGGAGCCTGGTGAGAAGGAGCGGTCTCTGTAGCTGGAGCGGAAAGCAATGACGGCAGCTGACTTGACTTTGCTGATGCCAAATAACAGGTAGAACTTGGGCAGGGAGAACTCAGTCAGACTCAGCCTCAGAACTTGCTTTGTCTCCTCTGAAATCATTGAACAAAAACATTTACTCTTTTTAAAGGACCTGAGTTGCTTTTATTTTTGTGTGTGCATCCATGCTTGTGCGCTTTAAGCTGCTGTGAAAACTCCATCTTTCAGATTGCTCTTGTTGAATTTAAGAAAAGGTTTATCCATGCTATGATAACATGCTGTTGGCCTAATCAAATGGCTGAAATAAGTCCTCACCACTGAAGTTGAGCTGCGAGCAGGTGCAGAGGGAGTGGATGATATTGATAACTAAACCGTGGGTGGAGGCTCTGAGCGACAGTGGCCCGGTGGCTACCAGCAGGGTCACCACATGGAACAGGTAAGGCAGGTGGGCTGCAACATCCAGGGAGTTGTTGAAAGACAGCATGAGCATGTACCGTGCCAAGATGGCAATGTCGTCCCACATCAGGTGCTGCTCCAGTGTGGGCGTTGGAGACAAGCACGTCTTGTCTATGATCTTACACATCCGACCAATAACCTGCCACAAAGAATAATAATGACAGCTGATAAAACATTACTCTGTCAGTGGTTGAGCCTTCCGAGATACCTATGAATTCCATGTATGCAGCACACAGATTCTTGAGAAATGGGACAAAACAGGATGCAATATTGAAAAAATAAGAGGTTATGCTCAGACAAATTAAACAACATGTATGTGTTCAACATCTTCTAAGCTCCTACCACATCACAACTTTAGTCTTTTTAAACAAAAAATGCTCTTTACCTTGTCATCATTCAATTTGTGTCAACACCATCAGACACCAAAAACAGAAATACATTTTCACTAACATTATACTAGATGTATAAGAAGTATAATGAAAATAAATTCACCAAGGCTGATAAAGGCCACAAAAAATTTCTTTCAATATGCATGTATATTATTAAGATTTTGGTGTTTTCTTTAATTGGACTGTGCAATAGAATTTTAACTAAATTACATTTAAATTACAATTACAGATTTCATTATCACATATGACAAATAATCAATATCTAACATCACAATATCGCATTTTTTTTTTATAAGAATCATCCCGGACAAGAGAATGTTCCCAGATTTTGCACGAGGTCTGCACTCTGTTTCTCTTCAATGAATTCTTTCACTGTGGAATAAAAGAGTTTTCTTTACTGAAGTGGAGCTGGTACTTCTACCATGCATCATTCTCTCTGTGGTGGTATTTGGCAATTCACATCATGGGCTCTTATGTGTTATGTGTTTTATGTGCCATATCTGCTTTCTTAATTTGCTGTTCTATTTCTTGGCCTTGCTAAGTTTGGTCTTTAGTGTTTCTATTTCTCTACAACATCTGTGCCTTGTTTTAGCTGACCTGACGTACTACCGCAAGCGTGTTAACTCATTTCTGGTTTGCCAGAGCTTCTGTGTACTGTGCTGTCATTAGCGTCACTGCACCCACTAATCACCCATTGAACATTTAAACCTACACCAGCACTCCTAGCTCTTACTTTCTTTTAGCAACTGTCTTGCTATTTCCACAGTTTAATAAGTTAAATTTTTCAGCTAGCTTAACAGCTAACATAGCTTAACAGTCGGTGATGGCTTCTCTCTTGCTCTGTGTGTCACAAGTTTAGTTATTCCTCTGCCTCCTTTGGCGAAAATTGTATGTGTAATAAATTAGACGAGGTCAGTGAATTGGAAACACGGCTCCAAATCATGGAAAACTAATCACTAGCCACTGTAGTTGGCCCGCCCCCAAGTAGCTGGTGGGGGCCGACCTTGCGTAGGTCCTACTCCCCCAGCAGTTCCTGAGCAGCCGAGAAGCCAGGGTGGCTGGGTGACTGTCCAAAGGAAGCATCACCCTAAGGAGAAGCCCACGTTGCACAACCACCCATTTCACATTTCTAACTGATTGATCTGATATCGTACCATCATATTGATTTATTGTGTCTTACTGAAACCTGGCTGCGCCATGAAAAATACAGGGTTCACAAAAAGTTAGGGATATTCGACTTTCAGGTGAAATTTATGGAAAATGTAAAAAGTTAATGCTACAGTGATATTATATCATGAAAGTAGGACATTTAAGTATCAGCATGCAATGGTAGTTTCTTCATCTTAAACAATTTATTGAAAGAAAATCTAACAACAGTGGAGGGTAAATGAGGGTAAACGTAAAATTGGGATGTGGCCAAAAGATGTCCACTCCTCTCCTTTCTGTGACTCTTCCAGTCTCTGTATCTCTGTTGCAACCTGCTGATGACACTCTGTGACCCTCTAAGCTCAGTGGACACTTCTGTCTGAGGACCTGTTTGAAGCCTCCAGTGTTGAGGTGCTGCTGATCAATAGTTAGGTCTCGTCTTGGTCTCATGATATCAGAATGTGAACAGCATGATGAGGAGGACTGTTAAAATACCAATTCTAACTGAACCAGGAAATGTATTGGTGGTGATTCATCCTGAAATTTCACCTGAAAGCCGAATATCCCTAACTTTTTGTGAGTAGTGTATGTCAGCCTGAGGCCATGTGACATTGAAATTGAATAGCTGACCGTCTTTCCACAACTCTATTTCATCGGACCATTACCTAATAATGTTTGATTTCATATTACTGCACTATGCGCCATTCGACAAAAATGTCTTTACTAAATGCCTATCTGATAGTGCTGTAGCCAAATTTAAGGAAGCGATTCCATTAGTATTTAAGATAATGACATGTGCCTATGTTAATCTTAGCCCCTTAACCCCTGCGGCTCACTGTGAATAATACTTGACTTTATCTCCCCTCTAAAAAAGAAGATATAAAAACAGAAAAGACTTCAAAGTATATGGTGTGTAGACAAAAAAAAGACTGGCAAGTCTTAAAATCTATATAAGGCCCTCTGTAATACCAGAGCTGCATATTACTCCTCATTAATAGCGGAAAATAAAAACAACCCTAAATTTTTTTCAGCACGTTTGCCAGGCAGACAAAGACCCAGAACTCTATTGATCTATTCCTATAAACTCACTACTAATGACTTAATGAGTTTCTTTCATAAAAATTCATCACCTCCTGCCCTCAACAGGCTCTGACTCAACCTCAAACTTAGGAACCATGGAAACAGCTGTTGTTTATCAAAAGCATGGTGGAGGTTTCTTGCAAGTTTGGAGCTGCATTTCTGCAAGTGGAGTTGGGGATTTGGTCTGGATTAATGGTGTCCTCAATGCTGAGAAATAAAGGCAGATACTTATCCATCATGCAGTATCATCAGGGAGGCATCTTACTGGCCCCAAATGTATTCTGCAGATAGATGTCATTAATAATCTTCAGCATAAAGACAAAGAGTCCTGGAAGATATGGTATGGTCCCCACAGAGCCCTGATCTCAACATCATCGAGTCTGGGATTACATGAAGAGACAGAAGGATTTGAGGCAGCCTACATCTACAGAAGTACCATGGTTAGTTCTCCAAGATGTTTGGAACAACCAAACTGACAAGTTCCTTCAAAATCTGTGTGCCTGGAAGAATTGATGCTGTTTTGAAGGCAAAAGGTGGTCACACCAAATACTGATTTGATTTAGATTTTAAAATCTGCCACACAAGTTAAGGGTTTCATCTGCTGTAATGGGGTTGCCTTGTCATGTGGGGACCACGCTGTTGGTTTCTGGTTGAGGGGGGCTCCACCAAAATGGTGAGGACTACATGTTTCGTTGTCTTTTGAACAAAGCTCCCTCTCTGAACTCAGTTTCCCAGTCCTTTACTTTCACACATATGTGCTAAATGCACCCCTGGACCCAGCTTTATAGCCACCATTGGTCAATGTGTGACACATGACCCTACATCCTCAGGTCAACAAAAACCAGAGCTCCACCACTGCTCTCGCTCTCTCACACTTCTCTAGACCCCTGAGGGTCCAGCTTGGCTCTGTCTCTCACACCTCTCCTCTGAACCCCTGAAGGTCCAACTCAGCTCTCCCAATTCTCCTCTGGACCTCTGAGGGTCCAACTCTGTTTCACCTTGGGCTCTGCTAGAGACCAGTTCAGTGCTGCACCTCACCTCACCGGGACCCCTTGGAGGCCAGTTACAAGCCTGCAGCTTATTCCTCCATCCCTGCCTCAATGTGGCCTGTACCTGAGCAGACCACCTTTTTCATGGCAACGACACGAAGCCCTGCCTGAACAAAGCTTGATTGACCCAAAGCTTGGTTCAAGCAGGGCTAAAGTCTGCCAGCTGATCTTCAGAGCAACAGGAGCACACCAGCAAGTTAGCACCAAGCTGCTAACCAGCAAGGAACAAATGAGCGACCGGATTCCTCCAGCTTGCAACCAGGACAGCAAGGACAGAGAGCCACACTCTTCTTTCAGCTTAGACCATAAATAGGCTAAGAAAGCAGCACACTGAAGGACCCTTCTTCCCTTTTGAGGACTGGTAACAAACTCTAACTCTGCATATATAGCATAGCATAACTGCATACAGGGCCAAGCGATGGTTTAAGGAGATCGTCACTGAAAGGAAAAATCTCTGTGATCTGTAGTGCTTTGTTATACCATCATGGATCCTCCTTGACCCCACTTAAGATTATCTGGCAAAAAGATCTTATAAATTCATGCACAGGATGTACCTCACCCCTCTCTGTTTGAGTATGGATATAATACATATAATACATATACAGGATCAATTATTAAAATTTTCTGGGAATGCAGAATATTGAAACACTTTAGGAACTGACTATCAAGGTTTTGAAAATTCCCTTGGACATTGCACCTGTACAGTGCCTCTTGGGCAAGAAATTTGACAGGACACTAGACCCCTTATCTGTGAAGAAGATCGGTATCACATCTTATATAGCAAAGAAATGTATCCTGCTCAGCTGGAAACAGCAAAGACCTTTCTGAGAACATGGGAGCCTCTTATAGACCTTTGACCTCTTTTCCAGTCTAATCAGACGAGCCTTGATTCTATGTAAAAAAAAAAGAAGTGTATTGATTTTCTCTCCCCGTCCGCTCCCTCAATGAGAGATGTTGCCTAGCCACTCTGGACTAAAACACAAAAAAAGAGCACTCTTAATATCTTTATATTTGCCTATATTGCTATACTGTTAAATACATTCTCTCTCTCTCTCATATAATTTACAATTTTCATTCTCAAACCTAAAAGCAGTTACAATTACTGGATGTTTTGCCCCATGTCTCAAGAATCAGTGAGCCATCATGACAACCAATACGGTATCTTTCCAACACTTCTAGGAGGCAATGAATATGACCATATTATTGATGGTCCACCAAATTGATCATAAATTTCTCCTTAGATGGATTAGACCTCACTAAGCAGCAGTGTTCTAACCTTGATATTTAAGAATGTCATTGCCGACGATGACTTTAATTGTTGTGCATATGTTGACAATGAAGAACTTCAACTTCAGGAGTCACTGCTTTTTCTATGTAAACCCCCTGGAAAGTTAAGTAAACTCCCCGCTTCAAAAAGTAGCTCAAAGCTTGAAAAGGTTGGAGACCCCTGACTCACTGAATTTGAAAGGTTTCTATTCTGACAGTAGCACCCCACTACATTTGTTATCTTTTTGTTTTTTGTCGGTTCTTTTGTCTGTAGAAAATAAAAAACATAAATAAAGAGTTTAAAAAACAACAACTCCCCGCTTCAAATATTGGTTTACAAGCATGAAAACATGAATTGTTGGTTAGCTTGCAATATTTCAGCTAAATCAAGTCAGTTTTGCGGCTGCCCTACTTTTCATATTACTGGATGTTAAAGTTGAACTATCTTAATTAAATCTTTAAATAATTAACATTTTAAGAATCTATGATTTTGAAATGTGATCTTAAATGACTTGGCCACTTGGGAGCAGCAGAACAAGCTAAAAACACAACATCGACAGGTTATCAACTTATAAAGCTGTTATGATGATGATTTACACATTCAGCAGACACAAAGCAACATTAGCATTCATTTGGTGTGATGTTTGTGTCCACCCGATTTATATACTTTTTTCTCTCCTGCTTTATCCAGTACTCTGTTTTTGGTCACCAACAACTCCTATCTACTAAATGCTCCACCATATTCACCAGCTAGTCTATAACTGTGTCTATCTGCTGTTTGCTTCTGTGCACCTAGTGCATGGTGTTTTTTCACCCCCTACTAGAGCTCATTTGCTAAAAACAGCTGCCTGTTTGAAACAAGGTTGATTAGACTGGAGTTTGTGGGCTGTAAAAGTAAAACCGAGAGCTAAAAGAGGTCAAAACGACATGAGGGGAACTGCAACAAGCCACCATTTTCACATCACACAATCATTTGATCCACTGAAAGCACTAACCTTCTACAACCATCACTAAAATTCCACCCCCAAAAAAGGCTTTTAGACTATCAGTGTAGAAACCTTTAGTTTATCTTAAGCTTCATGTTGGGAACTCACTTTGGCTCACACAAGCTATAATAAATTCTCAAACAAGTTGTAGAACTCATATAAGCCATCATTATGTTGCAGTGGAACATAAATTATATCTTGCTCAATCTGCTGCGCCAACTGACTGGCAAATATACCTCTAATGAAGCAGTCCTGTGAGGATTCCTGGTAAACAATGTGCATATCTTTCTGGATATGTGTATCATGATACACATGACGATATGGCTGTGGTTGCAACCAGCTAGAACAGGGGTCGGCAACCCGCGGCTCCGGAGCCGCATGTGGCTCTTTCATCCCTCTGATGCGTCTCCCTGTGGCTTTGAAAACTAAATAATGACTATTTAACTTAACTCTTAACTTACTTAACTCTCTAAAACCTAACGGGCCCACCGGCTCTGGATAACCGGAATTTCGTCACAGTTTGTGCTTTTGGAAAAATTCAAACGGTTTCTGAAAGCTGAGATGTTGCGCTTTACAGCCAATATGGTGTCATTACGGTAATTTCACTCGTGTCTTTCCCGGAAACCCACGAAGCAAACTTTTTTTCCCAGGGAAATCAGTGGAAATGTTTTTATGCAAATTGTTCCTTTCTGTATATATTTCTGCCAGATTGTATATGTATTTTGATACAAAAAAGGTGATGTCATTTGTGTTCATGTGTTCTGAAGGCAATTTATTTCATTAGTAAAGGCATGAATCTATACATATTATTAAGATTTAGGATGTAAAGGTTGTATTGATGTATAGTAAAGTAAAATACTCCCAAATATGGGACAACAGTATGTAAAAATGTTAAAAAGATGACATGTAGACGCTGTTTGCTGAGGTGCAGGAACTAAAATCACATTAACCAAGTAAGAGAAATATTTCAATAATCTACTGTTTTGCATATATTCATATTTTTTTCATTGTTCAGTGAAATAGTCCATTCGTTATTCAGGTTGACAGCTGACTGGACGCTCCAGTAAAAGGATGAAGGCACAAAAGAGGATGGCATTTTTGGTTTGCTGCCGATGGATCATTTAAGTTCGTTAAATACAAGAAGGACTAAAATAGACATTGCGTATTTAAAAGTAACCTTCAACCCAGCGTCTTTTTCAAAATGGTTTTGTTGCATTCAGAAATGTCATTTCATTTTCTCTGTAGCAGTTCATTGATTACATGAAAGCAACATACATAACATACACATAACATAAAGGTAAAAAACAATATATGTAGTGTTATCTTCATTTTGAACGTCAGAAGAGTTTTGTGGCTCCCGGTGTTTTCTTTTCGGTGAGAAACGGGACCAAATGGCTCTTTGAGCAGTTAAGGTTGCCGACCCGTGAGCTAGAACATAGCATTCATTTAACTCTTCAGTGACAAAGTGACAAAGACTCCATTGTGCCCAGTTGGCTGCTCTGATATGACATCAGAAAGCAATCTGGCAGATAACACCCGCATAAAGACTCATGTATGGTCCCACAGCCATGTAGACTTATTAATTTGATATTTTTTAATTCAGTGCAAAACTTTGGTAAAACTACACAAAATCACTGAGGGGAGCAGCAGTTCAGCTTGAACACGGACTGCCTTTTCTTGGTAAACAATCTTCACAATGGCCACTATTCAGTCCAGTGCTGCTGTCTGCCGCAATTGGAAGCAGGGCCTGGCTTTTCTATTGTGTCAGCCTATGTATGTTCTGTTTGTTTATCTGTGTAGCAGGCTCCAGACCACATCGAACAAGAATATTGAGTAGATGAGTTTGTTTCTTAGAATACTCAGGAGTGATTTACAGCTTTGGATTCACTTCTTCCATTAGTAGGTAAGTTGTTATTATATTTAATGCCTTTGCCATGCCATTTCTCACATCAGTGTCAAATTGGTATAGAAACTAAACCATTAACAAAAGTTAAAATTAATCTCGTCACTTAGCTATAATTAATAAAACCATGCCAATTCTGTAATGCACCTGTTTGCTATTAATGTTATGGGATATTTTAACAATGTTGAAAAGTATTATTCAAAGTAAATGTCAGTAGAAACATTTCAAGTTACAAGCAAGGGTTACAAATATGTTGCCTAAATAACTTATTTACTTATACTAAAAACAGGGCCAAACTGTAGTGGTAGCTGAGAATGGGGGTAATTGTTTGCAGGTCTGCAAACTCAAGTGGGATGAGTAAAGTGAAACCAAACCTTTGCGGTGGGGGATTTGAAGACAACAATTGAACATGTGAATGAATCATTTGGGTGAGACGAAAATAGAGGCAAAAGACAGACTACTTTAAGCTCAAGATGCTGTGGTTACATTACATAAGGTCAACAGATGATGTCAGTGGCACAGCTTAATAAAGTTCTACAACAATATTTGCATTTCTGTATTTCAGCCAGAACCAGCATATCATGTGATTGTTATTTCTGCTTGATGTTTTCATTCCTCAACTACTTTTCTCTGCTGTAAAAATGGTTTCCCTAACACATCATCCTTTTAGTGCAACACACATGGATTACACAGTGTAGCGTTGTGCCAACGGATGGGTTAGGGTTAGGGTTAGGGCTGGGACATGCTGACCCAGTGAAATGTGATTAGAAGAGTGACTTTTCTGGAGCACTGACGCACAGGCTGACTGGTGTGTGGACTTTAACATAAAAAAACAAAAGGAGCAGTTGTTTTTACACACATCATATGCTGCTGGCTACAATACCTTAAGGAGTGAATCAGTCATGGTTAGTTAGCTCACTTGAAAATGTTACATGGTAACAGTACTGTAAGTTGGTTAAAAAGTAGCATTTAAAGTAGAAGCACCTGAAAAAAAGGCCTTAGTTTGAATTACTAGCAGAGTACTTAAACATATGGTCAAGCAGGATCCTACATGAAGTACCAGTGTGTGATTTACATGCTATGGTAACAGCATGAAAAGAATTTGAAAACTGCTACAGTAAATGATTGCATAATATGCTGAGTATTTGCTCAAACGTCCACTGCTGTTCAATGAGAGAAAACAAAGCACAGACAAGAAGTCTCCTTTGACAAAGTAGATGTCACTAACACTATGAAATGCCCCGTGAGGTATTATTGTATCAACATGACTTCAAAAACTGACTTCAGTATCTTAAGACTTCAATTAACAAACTCTGTCCATCCTAACATACATGCTAAGAACAGGTTAGTTTGCAGACATTATTCCAGCATGAATTAGCTCAGCATGGAGACTCTCACCTTGCTGGAGACCAGTTTGACATTCCCTGAAGCTAGAGCCACTGCAGTATCAGCCATGACCTCTGCTTTGATGGAGCCTAGGCCTCCTGTGGCACTGGTCTTAATAAAGCTGTCCAACACCACATCCAACAGGTCTGTTATCTGAAAGTACAGGGAGACAGTTTGAGGTCATATCCGTAACACATGTTTAAGCAAAAATGCGTTGTGGATATGAGCTCAAGCTCAGGGTTTGATAGACTCACCTGGCCCAGGCTGCCCCAGATCTTAGCCTGGATAGAGGGATACATCTGCTTTTCATTAATCGTCATGGTGATGAGTTTGTCCAAAATGGCAGTGACACGCTGGCGCTTTGCATCATCGTTGTGCTTACAAAAGCGAACCAGGTTGAGCAGCCAGGGTGTCATATATTCCAGACAGAGATGTTTCAGCTCAATACCTGCAAAAGAAAAACAACACTTGTTAGAACACCTCCTGGTTTAGTTTATAACACATGGTACAGCCCAGTTCATTGTTGGGTCAATGAGTAAATTAGAGAAATCATCAGTGCTCAACAGTAGGTCATACTAATGTCTAATCTTTGTTTTTATTCTAAAGACCTTGATCTTAACATAATTTTTACTTAAAGAGCCAAGCCCTGACATGCTCCACATGCGGATCAGTTTGCTCAGAATGAGAAGTACTCACTCAGCCTGTGAAAATAGTTGTATAATGTCTTCTGTGGCTCTGGAGGAGCTTTGTCAGGTCTGAGGAAATAACCCTGATGACGTCACTGAAGACTACAGATTTATGACTGGAAGTCAGTGCTACAAACTGAAGACGCAGAGTTTCAAAGACGTGTATTTACACAGCAGATAGGGTCTAATGAAACTATCCCACTGGTTTCATTATGGTTCAACCACACAATAATTTTAATTATAATCAATACATTACCACTTTTTATATAATGTAGTTAACTTAGACATTAGGTTTGTTCTAGTTTATATTATGTTCACAAACATTTACTGTGTCACTCAACATAAATATGTGGGAATACATGGTGCTTTAATACATTGTGTTTTAAAAGAGGGCAAGACGTATATGTAGGGGTAAGGTTAGAACCATGGTCAAGCAATGGTCCAGCAACATATCAAAATTATGTAGTGGCAGAGAAAATTCTTCTCTCTTTTTACAACTTTACAACACTACAGCTCAGTACTGCACATCACAGCCTTCTGACACATGGGCAACATGACACCTGTTCTACATTATGTAAAAGACACTGACTATTTAAAAAAACAAGGATTCATCATGGCCTTTTTATGCTTTACATAGCTAACCAAGAACTCAAGTATTTGAACCTTATAATGTTATGTTTTACCCTCCTTAGTGGGAGCACTGGGACAATAGAATGACAGTATCAGAGGTTGGGTCCAAACTTCTTTGGTTCAGCAATACATATGGAACAATACGGCCTCTATGCTGTGAGCAGGCTTTTAGATTCTTATTATTATTGCATGAACACTGAAAAATGCAATTAGATTTGATTCACAAAAGAGTACAAGTTAGACAGGACTGTATGTATATTTATGTGTATATATATATATGTACAGTTGTGTTCAAAATAATAGCAGTCACACATTACTAACCAGATCAATCACTGTTTTTGGTAGAAATTATATTTCTACATGGCAAATAATTTACAAGTAGGTGTAGTAGAGTAATAGAAAACCAACAGATCCAATAGTCATGACATGCATGCTCCTGATTCTGTGTTATTGAATCATTAATTAAAAGGGACGTGTTCAAAATAATAGCAGTGTGGAGTTCAATTAGTGAGGTCATTCATTCTGTGAAAAAAATGGTGTCAAACAGGTGGCCCTTTTAAGAACAAAGGCAGCAAATGTTGCACATGCTGGTTATAGGGCATTTATCTCTGAAAATCAGAGTAAAATGGGTCGTTCCAGACATTGTTCAGAAGAACATTGTACTTTAATTAAAAAGTTGATTGGAGAGGGGAAAACATATAAAGAAGTGCAGAAAATGATTTGCTGCTCAGCTAAAATGATCTCAAATGCTTTAAAATGGCAACCAAAACCAGAAATACGTGGAAGAAAATGGAAAACTACCATTCGAATGGATGGAAGAACAGCCAAAATGGCAAAGACTCAGCCAATGATCAGCTCCAGGGAGATCAAAGAAGGTCCAAAGTTACCTGTGAGTATTGCCTATGTGAAGCCAAGCTACCAGCAAGAAACCCCCGCAAGAAGTCCCATTGTTGCAAAAATGACATGTGCTGAAGAGGTTTCAATTTGCCAAAGAACACATTGACTGGCCTAAAGAGAAATGGCGCAACATTTTGTGGACTGATGAAAGCAAGATTGTTCATTTGGGGTCTAGGGGCAGACAGTCGGGCCTATTTATAGCATAGAATACGAAGTATACGAATACAAAAATACGAATACAAAATAAGAGGTCATGTTGCCTTATGCCGAAGAAGAAATGCCCTTGAAATGGGTGTTTACACAAGACAACAACCCCAATCACACCAGTAAGCGAGCAGCATCTTGGTTCCAGACCAACAAGATTAACGTTATGGAGTGGCCAGCCCAGTCCCCGGACCTTGATCCAATAGAAAACGTCTGGGGTGACATCAAAAATGGTGTTTCTGAGGCAAAACCAAGAAATGCAGAGGAATTGTGGAATGTAGTCCAATCATCCTGTTCACAGGTGCCAGAAGTTGGTTGACTCCATGCAACACAGATGTGAAGCAGTTCTCAGAAACAGTGGTTATACAACTAAATATTAGTTCAGTGATTCACAGGAAAGCTAAATCTTCAAGCAGTTTTCAGTTTTTACAGTAAATGTTTGAGTTTGTAAAGAAAAATGCAGACACTGCTATTTTTGTAAACAGCCTAATATTTCTTTTTCTTCACTTTCTGTAAAGTAACAAACAAATTTGATGCATTTTTCTTCATGTTTTGATTTGGAATAGAATGTGCAGTGTTCCCAATGCATTTGCGTGTATGGAAATAAAAGCTATTATAAGGATTTTGAGCTTTACTCACTTTTTTAAACACACTGCTATTATTTTGAACACAACTGTATATATGTATGCATGTGTATGTCTGCCAGCAGCTGTTATGTGGACTTACTAGACTTGCTGAAGCCTGAAATACATTCTTCCAGAAACTCCAGTGTCAGATGGGGCTCATTGGCAGCCAGAGTCTTGCTGATGGAGACTATAAAGAGAGTATTGTTGGCAGGGATGCAGAGGCCAGATGTCTCCAGTAACTGGCCCTCTATCTTTAGGTTGAAGGTGCAGGTCAAAGCACACAACAGATTGTAAGCCGCAGATCTGGATGTGGGATAGACATTAAGTAAGAGGTGTTAGGCCCTAGCAAGAGTAATGCAAAAACAGTGTTTTCAAATTTTACCATTCCCCAGTTGATTGAACAAATTTTCTGCAATATAATATCTTCTCCATGTAGCATAATTTAATTCAACCTGTGTGCCTACACTGTTAAAACCACATAATGTTTTTGCAGCTAAAAAACAGTAGATTTTAATTTTTTGTACCTACAAACCCTGATACGAAAGCAAAACACCAAACAGATGAGCTTTCTCTTGAAAAAGAACATTTGCTTGCTGCATTTTAGACGATAATATGGCTTTTACTTTTTAGTTTGGATTATCACATTGTCCGACGTGGAGAGAGAGTTGTTTGCCAAAAAGAAAAGAAAAAAAAATCTCAATTTTATGGATCAGTCCTCTTTCCCTTTGCATCTCAATTTTTTCATTGAAGCTGTTAAGACTGCAAAATTTTTTGGGGACAAAGATTATAATTTCTAGAATAACTCCAAATTCCCTGAAAACCTACCTGAGGCTAGGGTCGGAACTGCCCAGGTTCAGCAGAGCAATGTTGAGCAGAGTGCCAGGAACATCTTTTGGTCGGATCTTGGTGTGCTGTGGGATGGAGTCAGGCTGTGACAGCTCCCAGCGTGTCCGGATATGGATGATGGACTGGACGATGGCATCACACTCCTGGTGCATGAATGTGAGTGGTGTGCCCTGGTTAGCCATGGTGAGGGTGAACTGGCTCTCATCGACCAAGCAAATCTCTTCAATCTCTGAAGCATAGTAGACATCATTAAGGAAGACAGGCTGGCCGAGAACACGGGTCCGTTCAGCAGAGGTCACCTGAACTGCAGTTGAGCCCACCTGATCAGAAAGAAAACATACATTGTTTTAGAAAACCCAAGGCTTGTTTGAATTTCTCTAATGATATTACTAACCGTCACTAATCTAATCCTTTCAGTCTTTTACAAATTTTTCAGTTTTAAAAGCAAATTGCTATAACTGCATCCTCACCTTTATTGAGACCTTGGTGTCTTTGTGGGCCAGCTTGAGTGCATTGTGGAACACTTTAAGGTCTTCCTCCAAAGTCAACGTGGCTGCAGGCAGCTTCTGTTGGTCGGGTTCGATGTGCTCGGCCAGCTTAGTTGGAGAGTCAATAAACTGGAGCCGTTTGCTGCCCTTCAGTCCCGTCAGCAGCCGCTCATGGTACTTGGTGTACTCCCTCACCCAGGTGTTGCAGTTGTAGACATAGACAGCTGCTACATTCTCATATGCAAAACCAGGAAAGACCACGAACCACTTGGACAGGAAGTCAGTCTTGAAGCGATTGCTGGGTCCTACATGTGTTAAGTCTACTACAATCTCGTAGGGTTTGGCATAGTAGGGTTTAAGGGTGAGGAGGACATGGTAGATGAGCAGATCACCATTAATCTGGCCTGTTTTGAACCTAAAGAAAGGAGATACAAAAATCAGACAAGGTTGAATTCAAATTCAAGCCATCTATATTAAATTGTTGTTTGGGTTTTGCTCATGATCCTGCCTAAAATTCTCTCATAACATAATATGCTCACATGAAAGCTGTTTTGTTTTCTGAGAAACTAAATTTCTTTTTGTCTCTTTTTTCTTGTAAGAGCTCTTCAGCATCTGTGGTATAAAACCAGAGGCGTTGAAATAACCAGACCAGAAAAAGACCCTGAAAGGCGGCCAGGAAGTGAGTTCAGAGCAACTCTAGAGTCCGACTGCAGCAGGTGTCTTACTCTCTCCACCAAGACCTAGAAACAAGACTAATTCATGTAAGTATTGTTAATACATGATCATAATGCTTCTTTTTGATCATCTTAGAAGTGAAACATCTTGGTGAATATGTTAACCCAAAAGATCTAAGTAGCGAACTTAATTATATTTTTTCTCTTTTCTCAAAGGAACATATGTAAGTACTAAAATAGTAGACTCATCAGGGCTAAGAGCCAGTCAGTACATTTAAAATCACCTAACAGTTTAGTCGCAAGCTGTAGGTGATGCAGAAAGACTACGCTTCTGAATTGGATTTACTCATCCTAAAACGGTTTCTTAATTTCAGAGCACAATGAAAGGCACCAGAACTTCTCTCTGGCTTTTTCTCCTGCTCAACCAGCTACTGTTCTGTCCTATCGATGCAGACCATGGACTTTCAACCATACAGCCACCTTCACTCAGAACAAGAGATGAAGTTGGCAGCTCATACCCTGTTGTGGAGCTGAGACTTACTACCACTGGCCGCACAAACTTTCCTGATACAAACACCCATGGCACTCATGGCAACTGCTTGATCAACACTGAGATGAGTCTGATTGCTATAGGCTCAGCAGGGGGGCTGATTGCCTGCCTGCTGGTTGCCACTGTGGTATTAGCATGTCAGGTCTGTCACATTCAGCGCAGGCTTTGTGTCCCCCGAACCTCCCAGTCCAACATGGACTTGGTGAGTGGTGCAGGCTTCTGGGGTAATGACCGGCCGGAGGTCAGGGGACTGTTTGGGCCATGTGATGACAGTGCCATGCTTGAGGAGGTGAGATCAGACAGCAAGATGGAAGAAGAGACGCAGGCTGAAAGACGAGAGGCAAGAGAGGAGGCTGGGGGGGGACTTGTGCAGAGAGCCACGGTGATGGCTTTTAATCCTGAGGAGAAGATCTGTCAGATGCAGGGCTCCAGCTCCAGGAACTCCTGTCTGGAGGTTCCCAGGGATCTAGAGGACATGCCCCTTGTTGTGTGAAGAGGTAACCCCACCTCAGAACTACAGACCCAGAAACTTAACTCAAGACAAACAGTAGCAAGACAAACAGTTAGCTGATGTGTTGTTGTTTGAATTGGCATGCTTCATTCATGTTTCTTCCAGTTTATTTCACCACATAGCATTCAACTAAAACCTCAGTTAAGAGTAGGGCTTTCTGGGCATCATTTGTAATTTGGAACAGACATTAAGTCACAGAAGTATTATTGTTCAATACTAGCAATGTGTATATATTTTGATGCATGAATCTACCCATGGAATTTGTTCAAATTATCCATACCATTTAGAAAAAGATAAATAAAACTACTCTTTTTAGAATCACAACTACTTAAGTTAAATAATAATATTTGAGATTTTTGTGATGCAAATCTGTTGACTGCGTAACACCACTGTACTTCTTGGCCATGTCTTTGGTCAAGAGTAATGAAGCAAAGAGCTCTTCTTGGCCAACCTATTCAGGAACAAGAAACAAATTGTTTAAAAGGAGAGATATATATTTTTCATGGAATTTTCAAGAGAATTTGTTAAGTATGCTAATCATCTAAAATGTTTTTAGACATTTGCTTAACAAATTCAGCACTTACTGTAAGACGCTCGATTTCACTCGTTATTCTTACATCACAACATAACTGAGTGGACATAATAATTTAAGAAAGAGACGAAAAGTTGACCAACTATAAGTGGATCATTTTAAAGTATCAAACACATTGAATGATCTATTCTTAGACCTAACACCATTTAGGTCTTAGGCCTAATATGCAGCAGAGATCATGCTCAAATGATGGTTAGAAAATTGGGGACACTGTGTGCCTATAGGCCTGTTGCATTAATAAATCTCTGTTGAACTTTGCTTATGTCAGTTTAGCTGTCTAGGATCTCTAACCGGTACTGCAGATGTTTTAATAGTACTCGTCTTTCATAACTCTAGTGTACATGAAAAAAAGCCTGTTAAAATGTTAGGTCTTGAATAAATGGATTGTTGCATTGTGTCCATATCTTGTGTTTCAAATCAATATTCAGAATTGTCATTATCCCCACATACAACAGTGTATAGTAATAAAAAAAGCATTGAAACTTTGCTTTGTAATTGATTGATTCGCTGAAGTACTGAAGGTGTGGTAAACAGAAATAAACCATGTTATTCACTACACATGACCAAATGTGACTGACTCAAAAACACCTATAGTAACAGAGGTTTGAACTTTGGGGCAATGTAAAGTTAGTTATGAGCTAGTAAGCTAGTTATCTGAGTCACCAGCACATTGCCAACAGAGGTATCTGGCTCTTTTATCTTCTAAATACTCCAACATCTTCCCCAGCTAGTCTCTAGCTGTGTGTCCTGTTTGGAGGTGAACAGGTATTGTACAGTCGGTTTATCAGCTGTGCTTGAGCAGAAAATACTAGCATGGTGCGGGTGAACCAGCACAGTGAAATTCTGGGTTAGAGGCATAAACAATGACATGAAACTCACAATAAAAACGCTGCAGATTCAGCTAATAATTGTCTGTAGGCTCCCACTACTAGAGACACGTTTTTTCACATTGTCATTTCATACATTTGAATTATACAAGAGTCAATTTTAGCTGATTTAATCCATCAAATACTTGATTTTACTTGCTAATAACACTGAACCAACATAATACAAAAAACTAAATATTAAGCTAAAAAGAGGCTAAAAGGCTCTGCAGAGGTAAGAGGAACTGGACAGTTGGTGGTAATTCTCTTCTGGTCTTTGTGGTACGAGTACCACCTTTCACATTACACTGAGTTATTGTATCTACTGGTAATATAAAGTGTGTATAAAAATGCATGTGCACAAGACAGAGAGAGAGCCGCTGTGAAGCATGCTGTTGTCAGCACATACACGCACACACACCTCTTGCTTGCCTCACCAGCAGCAGAGTGGCTCGCTGCTGCAATCTCTCTCCCCTCTACACATTTCCTAAACAACACCTCCAGCTGCACTGGGAGCCTGCAGAGCAGTGAGCACGACGGGGGCCAGTGCTAGCAGGCAGCATGTTTCCACAACAACATCCACAACAGCCAGAAAAAAGAGCTTGAGACCACTACCTTCCAACAACAGACAACCAAATAAAGCACAAAGGGGAAACAACAGCTGGAGCTGAAAAGGGAGACGACAGGAGCAAAGGAGAGATGAGAGACCGACACTAGAACGAATAAGGTGAGTGATTTGAAATGAAAAGACAAGGACAAATATACCACCCATATATAACTCATGGGAAGGGCAGTGAGCCACAATTCTGAATCCTTTTAATGCAGTAAGCTACAGTGTAATGTAATCATGAACTACCATTATCAACTGAGTAAAGCAATGGTGTGAGGAAAATTCTGGAACACATTTCAAGGGTGTTAACATGTCCCACAGTACTGTCCTTGAAAATACGAACACACATGAATGCTTACTCTTTAACTCAGAACATCTGCAGTTGCGCACACAGTTGCAGAGTTTTAGTGCATCGTCCTGAATGAATTGAGTCTCACTGCAGCACTCTGAGCTTCAGTATCACTGGCAGAGCTTCAAGATGCACTCTAGATGACTAACACCCTCACAAAATGCATCAGGAGCAGGAGGCTTAGCTATTTGTCCCACTTAAGAACAGGACTGGTTCTGACAGGAAAGTCATATACATAGTCTGGGTTTGAGATGATGTGTGGACATTGAAAATAATGAGACTGCTCTTCATTTCAGCTGCAGTTCACATGCATCAGTGGTCAATTGTTCTCAAACTGTTAATTCAAAATACACACTATCTGTGGTATTAAATGGTGATGATAGTTAACCATTTAATACCACACATTATTCATAGAGCTCATTCATTGCTGGGTTGTAGCTTGTTTGTCAGAAAGGAAGCCTCAAAATAATTATTGAGGTTCCTGTGGGAGGTTCAGTTGAAGTTTGGTGAGAACTCCAGTTCTTACACTGTGAGTGTGTCAAAACGTTGACCTGAGCATGTGTTATCCTCAAAATATTGTTGAAAAGACTGTCAGGGCACAGTGGAGGATCCCCAAATTTCAAACAAAAACATTGCAGAAGACGAAATTGAAAAACAAGACAAACCTTGGGATGGCCTACCAGGCAGGTAGCTACATGTTGTAGACATGCAGTACAGGCCAAAAGTTTGGACACACCTTCTCATTCAATGCGTTTTCTTTATTTTCATGACTATTTACATTGTAGATTCTCATTGAAGGCATCAAAACTATGAATGAACACGTGGAATTATGTACTTAACAAAAAAGTGTGAAATAACTGAAAACATGTCTTATATTCTAGTTTCTTCAAAGTATCCACCCTTTGCTCTGATTACTGCTTTGCACACTCTTGGCATTCTCTTGATGAGCTTCAAGAGGTAGTCACCTGAAATGGTTTTCCAACAGTCTTGAAGGAGTTCCCAGAGATGCTTAGCACTTGTTGGCCCTTTTGCCTTCACTCTGCGGTCCAGCTCACCCCAAACCATCTCGATTGGGTTCAGGTCCGGTGACTGTGGAGGCCAGGTCATCTGGCGCAGCACTCCATCACTCTCCTTCTTGGTCAAATAGCCCTTACACAGCCTGTAGGTGTGTTTGGGGTCATTGTCCTGTTGAACAATAAATGATGGTCCAACTAAACACAAACCGGATGGGATGGCATGTCGCTGCAGGATGCTGTGGTAGCCATGCTGGTTCAGTATGCCTTCAATTTTGAATAAATCCCCAACAGTGTCACCAGCAAAGCACCCCCACACCATCACACCTCCTCCTCCATGCTTCACGGTGGGAACCAGGCATGTAGAATCCATCCGTTCACCTTTTCTGCGTCGCGCACGGCGGTTGGAACCAAAGATCTCAAATTTGGACTCATCAGACCAAAGCACAGATTTCCACTGGTCTAATGTCCATTCCTTGTGTTTCTTGGCCCAAACAAATCTCTTCTGCTTGTTGCCTCTCCTTAGCAGTGGTTTCCTAGCAGCTATTTGACCATGAAGGTCTGATTTGCGCAGTCTCCTCTTAACAGTTGTTCTAGAGATGTGTCTGCTGCTAGAGCTCTGTGTGGCATTCATCTGGTCTCTAATCTGAGCTGCTGTTAACTTGCGATTTCTGAGGCTGGTGATTCGGATGAACTTATCCTCAGCAGCAGAGGTGACTCTTGGTCTTCCTTTCCTGGGGCGGTCCTCATGTGAGCCAGTTTCGTTGTAGCGCTTGATGGTTTTTGCGACTGCACTTGGGGACACATTCAAAGTTTTTGCAATTCATTCATTTCTTAAAGTGATGATGGCCACTCGTTTCTCTTTACTTAGCTGATTGGTTCTTGCCATAATATGAATTCTAACAGTTGTCCAATAGGGCTGTCGGCTGTGTATCAACCTGACTTCTGCACAACACAACTGATGGTCCCAACCCCATTAATAAGGCAAGAAATTCCACTAAGTAACCCTGACAAGGCACACCTGTGAAGTGAAAACCATTTCAGGTGACTACCTCTTGAAGCTCATCAAGAGAATGCCAAGAGTGTGCAAAGCAGTAATCAGAGCAAAGGGTGGCTACTTTGAAGAAACTAGAATATAAGACATGTTTTCAGTTATTTCACACTTTTTTGTTAAGTACATAATTCCACGTGTTCATTCATAGTTTTGATGCCTTCAATGAGAATCTACAATGTAAATAGCCATGAAAATAAAGAAAACGCATTGAAATAGAAGGTGTATCTAAACTTTTGGCCTGTACTGTATTTTCGCAAAAAAATAATGTTTTTAACAGCCTAGAACAACTGAATTCAAAGACAATGACAGTTTAGCAGGTAATGTTAACTGTAGTCAATACGGTGGCATTTGATTGTTAGCACTACGAGGAAAGTACAACTAGAGCTAATGGGGAACGCCATTAGTTTCTCACATATTTAAACAAAAACTGTATTTGGAGTATAAGCGTAAGTATTTGGACAGGTCATTAGGATTCATTGTTTGAGAATCATGAACATCGCCACATTTTGTGCCCACCCATCATGTACATACAATTGAAAACTTTTTGTACTTTGCGTCACTGAATTGATATAATTTCCCAAAGTGGACATGTCTAATAAAGAAATATAACATGTCTTAAGCAAGTAAGCATACGAAAGTGTGTGCTTACATGTTGAATACTATGTGTGTCTGCGCTGGTTGGGCAATGAGAGAGATGGAAAATACTTACTTGGCTTAAACGATTCCTAACCCAGAGGATTATCTGGGGGAGGGGACTATCTAACCATTTCACATAAAGCTGTGTTCATACATGGTGAATTAATATGATACAAAACCCAATGACAACATAACCATAACCACCATTGTGTAGCTTTGTTGCATGTAGTGTGAACACAGCATTAGAGTTTCAGAACGGGTCTCTGCACTGAGAAAAAGGCACATTGTCAATGAACCAATCAATTACATTGAACTTACTATTATTCATATGGAAAATCAAATCCTTTTCACATGAAACCCTTGACTTTTCTATTTTCCATTAATCTGTGTTCTGTGTAATCAAATCAACTCAACATGCCTAACCTTCTATTCAATACTTCTCTCTCAATCTCTAGAGCCCTGACTATGACTATGCCTGCCTGCTCTGCCACTCTGCTCTGTCTGTTCTTCCTGCTGCTGTGTGGGCTGCTGGGAGGTTGGGTGCTATCTATCTGCCCCTCTGTGTGCTCTTGTAGCCGGGGACACCGTGAGGTGGACTGCTCCTCACGAGGCCTAACTAAGCTACCACGTGGTCTGCAGCACAATATCCGCTCCCTCAACCTCTCTTTTAATAGGTAAGATGCAGCTTTGCAATTTGGTTTGGTTACAGGCCTGCTTTTCAACAAGAACTGGATTTTTATGCATGTAAAAGGTAAAAGGTACAAAATTAGTTCAACAAACGCACAAAGCAGGTCTCCATAAAACATTCTTTTCTTAAAGAAGTTAAAGTTAGGGTTAGAAAACAGAGACATTTTTGGCCAGTGTGTGGATGACAAAACAGCTCACCGGGTAAAAAAAAAAAAGTTGAGTTTTCTTGCCCCCCTACCAATATTACACTCTTCTAATAGCTTGCAGGGTCTGGACAGCCAACTCAGCCACTATGCCCACCTGCGAACCCTAGATCTGTCCTACAACCGTCTGGAGAGCCTCCCTTCTGCCTTGCCGCGGTCTCTGTGGGACTTACGAGCGGCAGGAAATCATCTACGTTCACTGGACAAAAACAACACAGCTTACCATTGGAACCTGAAAGTACTGGACCTATCTGATAATGAGCTGGAGAGAGTGGTCTTCATCAACAACACATTGCCAAGTCTCCAAGCTCTCAACCTCAGTCACAACAGGTTTTGGACTGTGCCCACCAATATGCCACACAACTTGGAGAACATTGATTTGTCCCATAACTATCTTGCACAGATCCTGCCTGGATCCTTGGATCGGCTGCCAAAGCTGGCTAAGTTCTATTTGCATGCTAATCGCTTCTCCTGGCTGTCTGAAAGGATCTTTGATAAACTAACAGGGCTTGAGGTGATGACTCTTGGGGATAACCCGTGGGCTTGCGAAGAAGAAGAAAACATAACTAGGCTCCTGAGATGGGCTGAGCAGACCCATGCAACCATTTTAGGCTGTCCTTGTTATACAAGACCCATCTGTGGGCAAGCTCATCTGGCAACACCAGCAACAGAGTCGCACTCTGCGCTGTTCACAGAGGCACCACTCTGGGTTAATAGCAAAGGTGACGGGCATGATGGTAAGTCACCTACAAGGACTGCAGAGGTTACGCCCAGTTACCAGGTGAAATCTGCCCTTTTTGAGACAGGATTATATCAGGATGAAAGAGAAGCGAATGAATCTGGGGACCACATGGTGTTTGACTGGACTTCTTCCACACGTTTTGACAGTTTCTCCACACACACAAGCACAACAGTAAGCCCACGTTCTACAACAAAGAAGCCCAAAGTAGTTAATTCACAGAATAAAGGTCAGGGACACCTTGTCGGTACTCAACAAACTGTCACCCTGACTATTTTAGTCTTGACAACAACATTTAACGCTTTGTGAACCACCCTGACTGAATACAAAATATGCCATTTTACCACATTATTTTGGACTGTGAATGTATGATCAAGTAACTCCACTTAGCATCACCATTTTAATTTCCCTCGTAAAAACTGTTGTGACTGTTACCACCTTCTGTCATTATGAACCAGCTCAACATGTACAAACAACACGTCAATGTCTCTCAAAAGCCTGCACATAAAAAATGAATTCTATAAGCCTACAAGACAGAAAAACTACTCAAAATGTCTGAATATGTGATACAACTGGTGTGCTAATGTGAATGCTCAACTCTCGTTATAATGCCTGCACACCGACAGCTATGCTCTGTGTTTTCCTCATAATGGTGATGCTTGTACCACATTTGGTCCCACTGAGCCATTCAAAACAGGAATGACAAAATACATTTTCATATTAACATTCCATACTCCCTATTAGCCCACCTGTCATTGAGTAGTGAGGTGCCTAAAAATGTTTACACAACAAAATGAGAAAACAGAGTGGAAAAGGAGCTAATTAGATGAAATAATTCAAGGGAAAAAATAGGAATTCATAGAATAGTTAAATCTGCAGTGGAAATTTAATTAAAAACCGAAAAGAAATGCTATGACTTGCGATAATACCATGCAATGAATCTCCCCCAAGAGAGAAAAAAAGGAGAAAAAAGTAGGAGGATAGAGTAAGATGGCCAATTAAAATGTTAGCAAAGAAAATAACAATTTTGTATTTCTGTGAAGTATACTCCAAAAAGCACACAGTATGTAGTTTAGTAAGCCGTGACTGTGTTTCTTACACAAAATTATGGTGCTGCTTATTTACATTAAGGCCATTAAACAGTCCATTCAAAAAGTGAGCAGACTAATCAGTATATTTAGTATTTTGTGACCCTAACTGACAAATTGTGGTTTAGAGTACTCCTCCTGCAGGCTCTTTGCAGCATTCTCAGCTGCAGTGGCAATTACATCGGACAGTGGTAAGGAAGTGGTCTGGTCTAGATTGCCCTTTTGCGTTGAATCCTTGCAGGGTCAGCCATAGAACTCCCAGAGTGGAGCACAGTCTTCCTTTTTACACATAATTCCTTTCCACATTTCCATTACATTTAGTTAGAGATGTATGTCAGCATACCTCAAGTCTTGTGGATGCTTCTTGACTAATGGTTCAAACCACTGCCTTTTAGATGGCTAACTTAGAACAAAAATGAATAGTCTGGATTTTTCTCTCTAAACAAAGACAGGGGAAGCAAAGAGATAGACATAATTTATCCTGAAGTAAAAGTATTAGGCATGTTCAGACTTGTACCAATTTTCATGTATTTTCAGCTATCATTATGGGGAAAATTAGTTGTCATTAAGACCTTGAATGGCTATACAGCACCATTTCACAAGATTACAGGATTATATGCACTATGAATGACAAAAACAGTCACCGTTCTAGGTGTGATTCACTGAACAGAAAACTGCAAAAGCACTATGGGTCTACAATTTATCGCTCAGAAGAATTACAACCATCTATATATTGTTGTAGCCTCTTCAGGACCACGCGACATAGACTGCGGCTTGGGGGAGGGGTGCTTTCCTCTTCTCCAGTCATCTTAGAGGTGCATGGTGGAGGTGAGCTTTGGGCTTGCTATCATCAGCCTCCTTGCATCTTGGGACCAGGCCTTGACTTCTGTCTCTCTCTCCCTGATTGCTTCTGCGGGTGGGATTCCAGAGGTGCGCCGCCTTGCCTAGCCAAAGCTAGGTCTGACGGACTTGACTTGTGTGTGTTTGCCAGAGGAGTGAGAGGCTCCTGTCTAGTGCCACCAGGCCTGGCCTGCCATTTGAAACCCTAACCCAAGTACACTTGCCCTGGTCGTTCTCGATGCGTCTCTGGGTACTCAACTCTCCCCTCTCCTCTGGAAGAGAATGTTCAATGTCTCCTCTGTTGCTTCATGCATTCTTCTCAGTTTCAAAAAGTGAAAAGTACTGTGATCCCTAACCTCTATATTTAACCGTTTTAATGGTATTGCATAACGCCCAGATCCTACCTGCGGGCCACATAGTAGAACACTGGGTTGCCGTTCTTGGAGGTTCCTGCCTGGTAGAAGATGTTGAGGGTCTTTAAGGCTTTGAACTCCTCCTTCTCATGGACCTGGTGCCTACAGAACAAACCAGAGAGCTGAGTATCAATCACACCTTCATTGGCAGGGTCTATAATTTAGTTCCTTTCCAGCATATATTATGTTTTACTAGATATAAGATTACATTATATTCTATATTATTATATTATTATTATTTGCTTTGTTAAACTCAATTCTGATTGGTCAATTACGGCATTCTATGATCTGTTTCTTTTTCTGTAACGCAGACCGTTGCCATGTATAACAGATCATTGCAATGGACGCAGGTCTGATAGCGAAAGCAATAAAGTTATTTTTAAATCAATAAAATCTGATTTCTTTAGTACAAAGCTTTCAGGATGATTAAAGAGCTGCATGACCCTGTCAGGGTTAATTTTGCTGTACATTATCCATTACTTGATTTATCTGTTTACGGCATTAATAATCCTAATCCTTCCAATTTAAGATATGTTAATACATATTAAATAGTAGTGCTGCACTGAACGATTACCTCTGACTGTTAAGCCTCTGTCTTGCTGAAAGGCAGCCTAACTTACAATGGACTGCAAGCCAAATTCACAGAATCTCTTAGAAGGTATAGTTCTCTAATACTAACAAATTGTTATTTGTTTTGTTTTCAGTTGTAGACTGAAAACACAACATGATCTGAGGAGTGATTAAAGTAAAATGGATACAAAACCAAAAGCAACACTGTTGTGGTATGCATTCATTGCTCAGTACACCCCTAACGCTAGGGACAATAGGTGGATGCAGTGCACAGCATCGTGATTAAATCAGTTAAGGGAGGCACTGGGACATACCCGTGTTAATAACTGGTTGTAGATACTCATTTGGCTTAGAATATCAACAGGAGACAGTCCCACGTTTCTAGTTTTTTGGAAAGACTGATGGAGAGACCCATCTATGTGTTAAGCAAAAAAGACTTGAATACATCAGCTACAAGGGCACCATGATATTACCTTGTGTGTGTTTAAAACACATTTTTCACTGATATTTAGCGTATGCAACAAATCCTTCCATGGTACAGCCCAACTAGATTACAGAATACAGTGCTTGGCATGACCATTGCACACTGTGAAAAAACATGTCACTCTTGGGGGCAGTTAAGTTTATATGTTCTGTAAATGCATATGTAAAACTGAATATCACAGCTACAGAATAACACGAGAACATGAAGCTCAGCAGAGACTCATAATCTCCTGGAGTTACTTGCTGGTATTGAGAAATGTGATGGAGGACCTTGAGAAACAAGTTCATGAGAAGAGATTATGTTACCAGGGTAGTAGGAATCCTACCTGGTCATGAACTCCTCAAACTTGGAGCTGGTCAGGTTGAGACTGGACCAGTGAGTGTCAGCCACAGGTTTGTGTTCAGGAGGTCCCAGGTAAGCCAACAGGGTCGCCATTTTGTCAAAAGGCCGCCTGCCTACTGCTTTGTGGTCCCTGTAAATAAGATCATAATGAATGATTTCATGAAATGATAACTGTTAAAGAATTAGTTCAGCATTACCCACTAATGCAGTCCTTCATCAAATCATCCATCCTGACCTGTTACTGGAGAGGTACTGGCCTATCCTCTCCTGGTTGTTCCACAGCAGGCGGTGGAGGGCAAGCACATTGCCATCACTGATAAAGGACAGACTGTGGTTGACAGAGTCACTGGGCGGAGAATCAGATGCTATGTCCAAAAAAAACCTGTGGTGAAGTGAGGAAAGTACATACTCAACTTACAGACAGAATATACTCTACATCAGGCACTTCACTGCTTTAGTAAGGATGGTGGGGTTTTGAACACCAGTGGAGCTGTACAGCAGTAGGTTCAACGTGTGACTTTTGGCAAGGTCACACATTTTGGGAGAGCACTAAAATAACCTAGTTAAATTTCATGAAATTGTCAAAAGGAAATTACATGTAAGATACAACCAGTAAAAAAAATATGGCTCAAACGTAGGTTGAACTAGAAATTGGCAGCAGTATCACTTTGTCCCAAAGGTTACTCACACAAGATGACAGTGTGGTACATGCAACATTCATAAAAATACAGCTGACATTTCTGGGTCCATTTTACTACTGGTGTGATTTACTCATCACCACAAGCAATACTGAAAATGCATGTACACTAGCTTTGGTTAAACAATGCAATTGGGTCAATTTTATTGAACCCGTGATAACCTCTAGGGTCAAGCCTTTTAGAAGCCAGCAGATGTAATTTACACCAAAGTAGTGAGTCATTTTCACCAAACTGACTCAAAATTTCCACTGTTCACGTGAAGAAAATAGACCGATAGGGATTTTTGTTCTCAGACACTGAAAACTGAGGTTAATCAGCACCATGCTCAAATTGTCTTACCTCCTTGCTGAATCAAAGTTGTTCTTCACAAAGTCATTGAAAGGTCTCATGTGTTCTTCTTTAGTAAACAAGACATGGTTTGCAATGCTCTGCAGAATCTGAAAGAAAAGACAGGAATACAGAACAATCATATTGACAACAATCCAACTGCTAGTCTAAGCAGGTCTTCACCTCCAAAAAAACAGACTTTGCAATTGATGAACCTTGTCTACTTGTACTTCTGCTAAACTATGTTTCAGCAATTAACAGTACATTTAACAGTACCACCACTGTTATTTGGGCCACAGTGGTTGCTATGCAGTAAGAGTTACATTGTCTTGCTTTGAGTCACAATGACATGTTTGCTGTTGCATTAACTACTGTGATCTTTGTTTACAGCTATAAGTAGATAAGTTGGGTTTGTCAGTTTTCCGGTTGACGTGCTGTCTTGTGCTATGATTGTCAATGTATCCATTGCAAGTAGTGACTCATGATTAGTACTTCATTGGTAAATTTATAAAATCTTGGCCTAAAAGAAGAAGAAGAAAATTGTTGAAATAATATTACGTTTCAAAATCCTAATCTTAATTCTCCCTGAGTCAGCTGCATCACAAAATGATTATATTCACCAGCCTTACCTTGGACATCAGTTTGAGGCCTCGTTCTATCCTGGGTAGGGGTTTCTTGTCTAAGATGCCAGTCTCATAGGGAGACACAATAGCTGGGTTGACGAAGCGCAGAAACATAGCGCTGCCCACTGCACCAATGCTGTTCTGTGGGAACCGCTGACTAACCACCTATATGAAGGATGATGGAGGGAACAAAAAAGGGAAGGAAAAACAAAGGGGAAATATGGAACAGACGGAACAGAAGAGAAAGGTTTGAGCAAAGAAAGGACACAATATTGAAAATTGATTTCAGTACATTTAAGAGCAAATGATGGAATGATGGGAACAACAAAATATAGCAATCAGTATGTGTAAATCACAGCAGAGTAAGGTGAGTCATGGCAAAAAGTAAAAGATGTCAAGTTCAGGTGAAGTAACAATGGAGGAAGACGTATGAAGTGAGACTTTGACACAATCCCAGTTCATTTTGGGCTGTAACAAGAGTGAGAAAGGTTTTTGCTCCAGTTACAGCCCAGGAGTAAAGAGCAAGATAAGAAACCCAACTGCCTCCTGAATGATGAGAACTGGAAATTATCACAGAAAAAGAAGGCAGATGACAGATGAGCCACGAGGAGTGGTGTGAAAAATTATTACAACCAGCACATCACATGTTGCATTAGGCAAAGCAGGGCAGTGTGAGACACATTCTAGAGAGGTTATAATGTAATGTTTAAGCATTAAAGTTTAAGTTGAAGAGGCCTACATGATCTAATTGCTGCAAAGAAGCCACTACTGAGGAAGAAGAAGAAAAAGAGAATCGCTTGGGCCAAGAAACACAAAGAATGTACATTAGACCAGTGGAATTCTGTACTTAGGTCTGATGAGTCCAAACTTGAGATTCTTGGTTGCACCTGCCATCTCTTCGTGAGACACAGAAAAGGTGAACAGATGGTTTCTACATGTATGGCTCCCACCATTAAGCATGGATAAGGAGGTATGATGGTGTGGGGGTGCTTTGCTGGTGACACTGTTGATTTATTCTAAATTCAGGGCACACTTAACCAGCATGGCGACCACAGCATTCTGCAGTGACATGCCTTGCTATCCCATCTGGTTTGCGCTTAGTGGGACCATCATTTGTTTTTCAACAGGACAATGACCCCAAACACACCTCCAGGCTATGTAAGGGCTATTTGACGAGGAAGAAGACTGATGGAGTGATGCGTCAGATGACCTGGCCTCCACAATCACCTGACGTAAACCCAATTGAGATGATTTGGAATGAGTTGGACTGCAGAATGAAGGAAAAGCAGCCAACAAGTGCTCAGCACCTCTGGCAATTCCTTCAAGACATGGAAAGTCAAGGTGACAACCTCATGAAGCTGACTGAGAGAATGCCAAGTGTGCAAAGTTGTCATAAAGGGAAATGGTGGCTAAAATCCATCCATCCACATCTATCTATCTACGACAACCCAGGGATTGAGTCTTGCATGTTGCTGTCTGAGAGAACACGATAAACTCTTTTTGCATCTCATTTCTCCCATCTCCCAAGGTGTTTTTTTTGCATTTTCCTGACCCTAAGGTTAAACAAAAACAAAAAACATGTGTGACTTAGTATTGGTCCAGAACCCAGACTTTTTCCTGGCTTATTTCTGAGGGGCTATGACACATCAGGACCGATTACACACTTGGCTGAATTTGTCTTTCATAGGCATTGTACTTTTATGAACTCCACCAAGAGAATTAAGCTGCTAGCTGAAAAAAAATTCCAACAGGAAGTCAGCCATTTTGCACATTGATCGGGCTAGGCATGCTTGAAAACTCACCAAATGTGGCACAGGCAAAGAAGGAATCAGAAGGAATCTGATGTGGCTCTTGGGCTTGGGTGTGGCAAAAGGGCTTGATAGCGACCCTTGCTAAATTTCACCTACATTTCACATCCCACAACTTAAAAAAAAAATGTCTGTGCTATGTTTGTGTTTGTCCTATGAACCCAATATGAGGTGAGGTGAGCAGCCCCAACTTGCTCCTGTGCGAATGTGTGTAAAAGAATAGTCTCTTCCACCTTAGATTCCTCCTGTATGAATGATGTGTGGATTAGGATGTAAAAGCATTTTGAGTAGTCGAAATGACTAGAAAGGCAATATACAAATACAGACCATTTACCATTTAGAGGGCAATGCTGCCTTGTTAATGAATATAAACCTCTTCTGAAGAGGCTGTAGAAGCCTCTACTGATGCATAAGTGTGTACTTACTTGGTGTTTTACTGCACTTAGATGTTTGGGGTTGTGCCAATGTTAACTACTGTAAGACAATCACATGTTTGTAGTCTTGCAAACTTAGTATAAAGTGTATAAGTATAAAGTGGCATGAAATAGAAATACTCACGTAAAATACACATACCTCAAATTTGTATTTGAGGTACATGTACAGTACTTCAGTAAGGGTACTAGTTATATGCCACCAGTGGCTAAAGATTATATGTAGACACCACTGAAGGCCTTTGAACAAACTTGGCGACAGCCTGTGATATTTGGCTGTTTTTTTTCTTGTCATTTTCACTCATCCAGTGATGGAGAATGGGTTGGACTGGGGAATTCTGCTATCCAGTGATGAAGGTATGACTGCTACTTGACTGACATTGTGTATAGGACAAAGGAACATAAATTAGAAGTGCTTAAACCCAATACTAACTGTGTCCTGAGATAATGACCACTGATTTGTTATTTTGTAATGATTACGATGAGTGTTACCTTGACAAGACAGTTGCGTTTTTGGCATTAGGGCCAGGAAGTAACTGAAGATGTAACGTTGACATTAGAGGCGGTAAAGCACGCTGCACTGCTTCAGATGTATAGAATGCATTTAGTGTTTAGTTTATCAAATTTAGCAATCCAAGCCCACGCTTTCAAGCAATTGCCCACATGATGACTGGAGAGCACAGAATGTAATCATATAGTAATGTAACATTACCTACATACCAATAGCAGCACTGATTGTCCAGGATCTTATCCTATTCAGTACTGACCAATCAGGGACAGGTACCAATTTAGTCCTGGTCCTCCATACCCATCCCTTTCGTTGACCTACACAAACTAACTAAAGTCATCACATTATAAAATAAACATTATTAAGTAAATGTCATTAAGCATAATCCCCTACTAACAATTCCTACATTACCTGGGGAAAAAACTTTTCCTCAACCCCAAACTTTCCCTGAAAAAATACCTAGTAGGGGGATAGGACTTTTCAGATTACCCGGAATTCTTGAGGGGCGGGGCTGTGTGTTTATTTCATTTCTACAAGCTTCACTTCGTTTGTACTTTGATCATTTGGAAAATGAAGCAAAAGAAGAGAAGCTACGAGAAGTGGACGGACGATGAGGTCCAGGCTGTTTTGAGCGTATTTGCCGAGGAAGAAGTTCAGCGGGATGACAGAGTCTGTGGAAGAACAGCCGATAGGCACATGTAGGGCACATGCTGAAACAAATTTGTGAAAAGTTTAAGAAAGTTATGCGAGATTATAAGAAGCTGAAGGACCACAAGAGTCGCAGTGGGTCCGACCGCCATACTAACAAGTGGTATGACAGAGACCACAGACCTGCATATTCTGGCACTCCCCCATACGTCATCAGCCTGATTTGAATAAATGTTCCGGAACTTTGAGGTGCGGAGGAAACGCAAACCACACAGATTACCAGGAATTCTTTTACCCAGGTAAATACATTTATAAGAAGAAAATAAGTTCCTGGAAATGTTGGTGGAAAAGGGGCTATGGATTATATCTAAGTCTTAATACATGAATCCTCCTCGGACATCCTTATCCTGACAGAAACATGCTCCAACCTAAAATCCCAAACAATGTAATCTCTATAGCTGGAATCAACATTTTTAGATAGATAGACATCAGAACATCAACATATCCCAATGTCAAACACAAAACTACAGTAATGACACAATATGCCAGTAACAATGACCAGGTCAACAGGATGCTACATCAGAAAGTTTCACATCCAGGTTATTGACAGCAGAGGGGTTACAGGAGTTTGCAAATCTACTGGTTGTGGTGTTGGCACAAAGTAGCACCGAAATGGGGCATAACTAAGAAGTCCTTTGCAAGGATGTGATCAGGTTGCCATGTTATGCCTTTTGCCCTCTGCCATCAGGATCACTCGCCTCAGGGAGGGGCCTCACAGGGAGGCGAGGTCCTTCTGCTGGACTCCGAACCAGCACACAAAGGAAAAGGTTAAAACACTCTGAATAAAAGTTTGGCAAAAAGTGCATAAAAGTCCAAAAGAATACTATTTCCTCAACAAGTGTATTATCCACGCTTTATAATACAGTTTGTATTCTCAGAAAATTCAAATTCTGCATCGAACACTGTACCTAAGTACTTATGCGTTTATACCATTTATACTGTTTGCCCTGTATGATGCTGGCCTTTGGTCTGATGCTAGACCTCTGGAAATCTATAATTAGTTATTTTGTTTTAGTCATGTTTAGATCCAGGAAGTTGTCATCACACCATTCCACAAATTGAGGTAGGGCCTCTCCATGATCCGATTGTTGGCCCTGAAGTAGAGAAAGAGGGGCGGTGTTGTCTGAGAACTTGACAAGGTAGCTGCCCTCCTGAGAGGATCTGCAGCTGTCTGTGTATAAAACAAAAAGCAAAGAGGAGAGGACACAGCCCTGGGGAGAGTTGGTGTTTGAAGAGAAGACAGTGGACATTCCAGTGACCTGTTGGGTTCTGTCTGTTAAAAAGTTTAAAAGTAACAGTAAAATCTGGTCAGGTAAAATAAAATAAGTTAAATGTTCAATTAAAATATGCTGCTGCATTTTGTTAAAAGCTGAGCTAAAATCAGCAAATAAATGTCTTGCTTGCAATTTTGGTTGTTCAAAAGGTGTTTGTATATTCTGTATAGGATGAAAAGCTTAGCATCCTCCACACCTTTTCCCTCTTGATAAGCATAAGCAAATAATGGGTCCAGTTTGACAGCAATTTCTGAGATAATTTCATGCTTCAGGATTATTTCGAAGCACATGGATATTATACTGTATCAATATAGTTGAATTTTTCCTCGTAGCAGGTATATGTTCACTGTCTGCACACATTTGAAACAAAGTTGAGCAGACCTCACTGAGCTCATTGGCACAATAGTGCAACACCTGTCCACAAATGGCATAAGGGCCAGCCGTCTTCCCTAATTTTATCCTCCTAAAAAGAATTGTGACCCGTTCCCGAGAAAACACAATCTAAGTATCATCCACACCCTAATAAGAGAGTGAGTGAGTCATTAGCCACTGCCCTCATCTGAGGTGTTGTATAGTCTGATGACTGTGGGGACAAAGAATTCTCTGTACTGCTCAGTCCTCAGCTGCAGCAAGAGGAGCAGTTGCAGTGGACTGCTCCTCTTGCTGCTCCTCTGTCCCACTGGGGTGTGCTGAAGAGGGTGGCTGACATTGTCCATGATGGCCTGCAGGTTGCTCTCTCCACCACCATACCCAGCAAATCCAGGCTCCCACCCAGCAGTGGGGCAGCCTTTTCAACCAGTTTGTCCAGCCACCTGTTCTCAGCTGTCAGTCATCAAGTCATCATATGACAAAGATCATCTGATTTACAAATTTACATTCTGTGGCAACATGAGACAGCAACATGACAGATATTAAGTTTGTTTTCCTCTGTAATCAGATTGCGGACTCTCACATTGAGACAGTGTCCAGCATTCAGGAAAGTTCAGAGTGACATCAACGAACATCCCGTAGAAACATTTTGGTTGCCAGCAAACCCTACTGAGCTCAGGGTGCGAGGGCCTGTTTAATGCTGCTTGCAGCTTGCATTATTGTTATTTTTCTCCCTGCGATTTCACATTTTTGAGGGGCTTAGGATGATTGAAAACTGCCACACACACATCAGACCTGGCAAAAATTGCAAAGTACTGTAGTGAATGCGCTCAGATGTCCAGGGGGCTCCATAGCGCCCCCTACAATGTATTCTACTACATTTGGAACACAACTGCTTTGATGGAACTAAACTCTGTGGAATCATTACACTCATCTTGAACAATATACAAAATTTCTTTCAGGGTTTTTTTTCCCCAACAGGAAGTCAAACATTTTAGATTTCACGCATCAATTGCCATTTTATAAAAAACTCACAAAACTTTACCAGCAGTGATATTACAATTGGGCTTGGGTGTGGCATTATGGTGCCCCCTCATTACTTTTAATATTTTTGAGGTGCTAGGTGTGCTTGAAAACTCACGAAAATTTGCCCATACATCAACAGTGTGAAACCTAATATTTCAAGTAAGTCTTGAGCATATGTGTGGTAAATCAGCCTGAGGATGTGCCCTAGAAAACCAAAGTCACTGTGCCACCTGCAAATTTTACATAGATAGATAGAAATTTGGTAGGCATATATGCCATGTCTATACTTGAAAGGTCTGGAGAGATACCCCAAGTTTCACAGGAATTGAATGTAGTGTGAAATTTTGGTGCATCTTTACCCATTCCGATCAAGGTTAATAAGATCCACCTCAAACTTGGTTACTCAAGATCTTAATGATGAAAAGCTGTTCAAGGTCTTGTAGAAAATAGTGGCCATGGTTGGTACTGCCTCAAATTTCAATGTTAGCCATGAAACCAAAAATGTTTGTAAATCAAGTAAACACTGCCCAATTTGCACCAAATTTCATGTGTTTGATAACAGTCCTGGCTCAAAGACATGTCCATGTCCATGTCCATGTCATTAGTATAGTAATAGCGTCACCTACTGGCAACATAAAGTAAGCCTTTTGTGATAATAATCCTTTGATTTCCATGAAATGTACATGGTGTGGTCCACACTTGATGTACTGCTACTTAACACGTTCTTTCTTGTTCTGTAGTGCCACATCATAGACACAAGGAGTGACCCTCAGCTCCTTTGTGCTGTGTCCAAATCACTTGAAAAATCAGAACCGTGTTTGAGTGGTCAGCATGCAGCAGCTACCCAGCAGCTGCACATATACTGATGTATGCAGAGGGCCGCTTTGCAGCTTTAATTGATTAAGAATCTGCAGTGTTAATATACATCTCTACAACATATGATTAGAGATGTGGCTGTGGCATAGGATATTTCTTTTCATTTGTGTTACATACAGAAACAATATAAATTAAA